>NC_091983.1:137884177-139084177 GCF_044704955.1 Pristiophorus japonicus | reverse complement strand
CACCCCCCCCCCCCCCCACTCCCTACCTGCGGCCACGTTTCCCTCCAGATCCTGGACGCCCCCATGTCCTAGCTCCACCCACCCGTTTTGGTTGCCTGCTACACGCCAGATGATGCTGGCGTGTAGCGGGAACGTCAAGACTTCCTGTTTGGTGGGTGTGATGGTGGCGTGATCGCCTGTTGGGGGGTTGTTGGAGGGGAAAGCGAAGCTGGGCAATCACCTTCTGGGTCAGATTGAAGTGCTTCCTCCTGACTCGCTTGTGTGCTGGTGCTTGTGGTGTGTCTGATCACGGCACCTTGGGGTGCAGTGCCGTGTCCCGCCAACAACGCATGCCACAAGGCAATAGTAGCGGCGGTCTGTGCACGCATCTCCACGAGCGTCTGCTGCGATGCCTCCGCTTGGTGAGCAGACACCCAGGAAAAGTCACGCTTGAACTCCACAAACGCCTGGAGATGTTTGCGACTAATCATGACAGTCTCCTCGCACAGTCTTGTCAAGCCTTCAATCCGATCGACCAGGTTAGGCGTGTGCTGACCTCGCTGACCCGACCTCTGTGAGGTCTGCGTGAGCACAAATGAGCGCCTTGGCATCGCCGGCTGCATGCCTCTTGGTCCCGCTACCTCTTCGTGCAAAAACAAACTCATGGCCACAGGTCCCACAGGTTCAACACTTGTCTCAGGGATGTTATAGATGTTAGGGGCATCCTCATCCTCAGGCTCGGTAGTCTCATGCTCTTCCTCTTCTTCCTCTTCTTCCTCCTCCTCACCACCCGTGGTCATGAGCACCTCCAGCGATGCTGGCGCTGTTGCTAGTGCCTCCCTTTGCGCCTCTGGTACTGGGCGATCTGTAAAACACAATTAGAACAGAAGGGTACACATGAATCTTGTGTCTTGTGCTGCACTGGCATACGTACGAGGATAAGCACTACTACAATAAATGTTACCGAGAGATGTTAGAGATTAATGCATCATTTGGTAGTCCACATGGTAATACATCTATGTGGAATTCAGTGGCCTAGAGAGCTGTGGAAGCTGGATAAATTGGGGATAGACAGAATGATAAGGGACTGAAGGATTATGGGGAGCGGACAGAGAAGGGGACAATGGACAGATGGCCTGCTCCTGCTCTTAGGTTATGTTCTTATGTTGTCAATCAGAGTAGCACAGAGGCTGCATGCATAACATGACATCATTCGTATATTATAATTAAATGATGTCACATTACTTTAACATTAAATTAACACTGCTTGACACATTACTCACATGATGCATGGGTGGGTTCTGCAATACAACGGGCAGTGGCCGAGCGACTGACAGTCCCTACAAGAACCGCCGCATGCTCCTCGATCTCAGGCAGCTGCTGGAGCTGAGCAGGGCCTCCTCCGGTGCACCTCTGCTCCCTCCTATTGTTCAATAACTTCCTCTGCAAACGTGACAAGAGCATGGCATGAGCTAAGGTACTATCATAGAAAGTCAACAGTTTCCAACATTATAAGCTAATAGGGTTTTTATCCACAATTGATGCACAGTTATATCAAAGATCGTGTTTAGGAGCTAATGCTTGACACTTCATCTCTCTCGACTACAATCTCCATTGAACTCGGCAATGACAGGAGCTGATGTACAAAAGTGTCCCGGGGCAGGCAACTCTTCCCCCAGTCCATGATGGGTCACTGCGTAAGTGACAGCAGCCAGAGAGACTTAAAAAGGGCATAGGTTCATAGCCCTGTCCAGGTCTTAGCAGGGAATATATGTAATATATGTCAGAACAACAAGCTTAAATTCAATCCAGGAGATTAAATATAATTACAATTTGCATCATTACAATACAAAATCCTACTTACTCTTGCCGAAGCAACTAGGTTGTTCCAGCATTTCCGGCACTGATCAGACCCCCTTGCCTCATGGGATGCCGACCTGACCATGTCAGCGATGTCGCCCCATATCTTCCGATACGCCTAGGGTGGGGCTTTCCCATGCCAACCCCGGGTAAATTGGGCCCACCGGGAGTGCACCTGCGTGACGAGGGCCTCATTGGCCTCATCAGAAAAGGGTTTGGCCCTATTCCTCCCCCCTCCACATCATGCATACATGCATATTGTGTTCTGAATCAGACATCACTTTCTCTCTCTCTCTCTTCCTGTAATAATCTCTTTCTCTCTCTTTACTCTCTCCTCTCTGTGTCTGCATTCATCCTCACACTCCATCCTCTCTCTCTCTCTCTCTCTCTCTCGCTCTCTATCCCTTTGCCTTCTGTGCATTTGTGGATGACCCCTGACCTCCTGAATCGCGGGAAAAAATGTCCACGAAAAAAATGCATGCGCAGAAGGCCGTTGCTAGGGACGCTTTGCCTTCCACATCACTGGGCTATCGCTGGGCCCATTTCACATCGCTGGGTTATCGCTGAGCCGAAAATCGCGATCCAGAAAATGGACGATATTCCAGCGATCATGAAGGCTAACACATTGCCAAGGCTGGAACATCGTCCATTTTTGAGGGGGATAGCCAGCAAAGTGGAAAGTCTAGCCCTTTAACTTACCTTTTTTTGCAGGGTTTCATACCTATTGCCGATCGAATGGCTGCTCCGGCTGGTTTCTCCTCTGCGTTTTTTTTTCATCGACTACGGATCACTGCTACCACCAAACTTGGACGGAAGCGGTTTTTTCAGTGTTTCACGCTGGTGGTCCGCTCTGCAGTGGTATTTTGAAACCGCCGGGGGTACACTGTGATGAAATACCCACCGGATGGTTTTCCGCCAAAAACGAGGAATACCGCCGAAAAACGCAGCGGAAAGGCCGATGAAATTCTAGCCCGACGATTCTATAAATAAAAGTTGTTGTTGTTGTTGTTGTTGGCCAGGACTCCCCACTTTCCTTACCGAGACCCCGAAATCCCCTTCCCTACACTATCTGACTGCCGATGATGGCCAAGATCCAGAAGCCGGGAGCCACTTGTTGTCCACTTAAAATCATACTGCAGAGGGCAGGCAAGAAACTAACTCAAGAACTATCAGCTTCTCGTTGGCAGTTAAAATACCCCCGATGCTTACATAAATCTCACCTTTTGGTGATAAAATCTCATTCAGACAAACCGATAAAATTGTCGAAGCAGTCAAGAATAAAACTAGCTACAACAAGATGTAAAGGAATTAAACTGTAATCTAACACCTGTGCAATGAGGATACAACAGTGCATTTCTGATTGGTGCCAATAGTTTCTTGACAATCCAGGAACCTACCTTTAACACCAATGAGAGAAGCAGAAACTTTTAAACAAGGTGTGGCTGAATATTTAAGACTCTGTTTTCTTGTGTAACCGGCAGATACCAGGAACTTGCCGGCTGTGTAAAAACAGAAATCACAGCCTGAGCTAATCTGTCATTTGGAAACTATTTAGAAATGCTCAGAATCATGATTTTGTACAACGTGTTACTTGCACTGTGCACCTTATCTATCAATACGCTACATGCTTGTGAAATTCTTGAAGATTTTGACAACACCTGGGTTCCAGGAGATATCATCATTGGTGGTCTCTTCCCAGTACATGAAAAGATTGTAAATTTAGTGGATATCAAAAAACCAAAAGGCCAAAATTGTGAAGGGTAAGTGACTGATTTAAAATATAACAAAAGGAAAGATATGTATTTTATGATAACTTAAGTCAGTGTAATTGATATAAAAAATTATTGTTCTATATTGAAAGTTTTCGTTAGCGATTAATACATTGACTTAAAGAAGTGAATTGACGTAAACTCATTAAGCTTTTCTATCTTACCAACATTGTTAAAATGCAGAAGGGGAGGGGAAATTCTTTTGCACATTATAAGGCACCCTGTAACACAACCAATCATTTTGTACCTTTTAAGGGCCCGAATTTGGTGAAGGCCCCCGCCCGCCCAAGTGCCGCCCAAACGACCGCCAATGGCCGCCGAGGTAGCTGACGGTACTTTCGGGGGTTTTTCATCAAAAATGTCCTTCATAATGGCGGCGGGCGGCAAATGAGGGACTTGCGCTGCCAATCTGGGCAGCAGCTGACGGGACCTCCCAAATTCGGCGGCAAAGGCGCTTGCCAGCCAAGTGCCACCAAGGATAGAGTCGGGTCCAAAAGCATTAAAAAAAAACATCAGAACACCTTCAGGGAACCCCATACCAGAAGTCACTGTAAAGGAAATAATTTAAAAAATGTTTACTCACCTTTTTTTTCAGCTCTTCATATCTTCCGTCGGGGACAAACCAGCCTCCTCACAGCAGTCCACCCCCGTTCTGACACTGACTCCCGCCGACTCCCGCCTGCACCAATCTGGCATCTCGGCGGGCAGGAGTCCACTTACGCCACTCGGCCATCCGCTGACATCAGCAGGTGGTTCCTGGTGGCTCTCCCCTCCCGCCCGCTCCAGACCAGATCAAAACTGGCACTGGGCGCAACCCGAGGAGGAATATCGGCGGGAGTGGGCGGCAGTCAGCGGCAGTGGGCAGTGAGTGCATCAATTTCAGGCCCTAAGTTTCTGCAATCCTTTGCCTTAGCGCTTTTAGAAGCATAATAAAATAATACACTTAAATAATAACTAGAATCCTGATGCACTATTTCAAATTGTTCAAATAATTTTGCCTTATGATAGAAATGAAGATGCAACATGTTAAAAAAAATACAGGTCAATACCACTGAGAACCCCATTGGTGCTTGTGGGTTATTATTGGCTTAGATCTCCTTGGCAACTTATAAGGGATTATACCGCATGTCTTTCATTGTTGTGATGCATATGATCCTGCAGGACATTTATATCATTAGAGCCTTTAATAAGCAAGGTTAAATTATTTGTTGGAACACCCATGGCTTGTGCCATAGAACAATAGGACACCAGCTTTTGTTTACCATTGCCCATATTGTGTTATTCTTTGTAGTGGTTTGATGCAACTAAGTGGATTGCAAGGTCACTTCAGAGGGCAAATAAGAATCAGTCACATTGACGTGGGACATTTTTAGCCTTATCACACTTTGTGAACTTTCAATCTTTATTTTGAATGCAATTATTGCTACTTTAAAAATGTTCACCCTTCTCTTTGAATCCCTTCATGGCCTCACCCCTCCCGATCTCTGTAACCTCCTTCAGTCCTATAACCCTTCCAGATATCTGCATTCCTCCAATTTGGGTCAATTGCACATCCCTGATTTTAATCGCTCCAGCATTGGTGGCCGTGCCTTCAGTTGTCGAGGCCCTATGCTCTGGAATTCCCTGCATAAACCTCTCCGCCTTTCTACCTCTCTCCTCATTTAAGACGCTCCTTAAAACCTACCTCTTTGTCCAAGCTTTTGGTCACCTATCCTAATAACTCCTCTTGTGGCTCAGTCTCAAAGTTTGTTTGATAATCGCTCCTTAGAAGCTTCTTCTGACATTTTATTATCTAAAGGTGTTATATAAATGCAAGGTATTATGGTGTTTATTCTGCGTAGAATAACATTTGGAGGAGGAGAAGCAGCAACAGCAGCAACCTCAGCAGCCAGCAACAGCCTTTAAGAAGACAGTAGACAAGGGGGGCTACTCATAGGAGGCCATACCCAGCACCCAGGGTCTATAGACCAAGAATGACCATTTTGGACCTATCTAAGGAGCAGTGCAGGATGAGGCTTCTCCAGGCAGGCTGTTAAAGACCTCTGCGGCCTCCTGGAACATGCTCTGCTGCCTCTTGTGCCATGGAGCCATGCTTTACCAATGTCTATCAAAGTCACCACAGCCCTTCATTTTTTCACTACTGGATACTTTCAGTCTGCATCAACCGCATATCACAGTCTGCAGTACAGAGCTGCATTAAGCAGGTCACTAATGCCCTGTTCACCAGGGATGACCAGTATATTACCTTCTCCATGGATTTCAGCAGTCAACAGTAGCGAGCTTGGGAAGGGTTGCAGCAGGGATTGGCTTCCCTTGAGTACAGGGCGTATTAACTGCATACATGTTGTCATCAGGGCAATAGAAAAGGACACCACTTCATCAATGTACTGTCACCGACCGATCACAGGAACACCATCATGCAGGTCTGTGCATGAATACCCAGGGAGCTGCCACGATGCATTTATCCTGAGACATTCTACTCCAATATTCGACCCTGTGACAGGATGGCTGCTGGGGGACAAGGGATACCCCGTGCACAACAACAACTTTCAGTTATAGAGCACCTTTAATATTATCCGTCCCAAGGTGCTTCATCGGAGCATTATCAGACAAAATTTGACATCGAACCACGTAAGGAGATATTAGGATAGGTGACCAAAAGTTTGGTCAAAGAGGTGGGTTTTAAGAAGGGCTTTAAAGAGGAAAGAGGTGGAGAATTGCAACGGTTCAACGAGGGAATTCTAAAGCTCAGAGCCTGGACAACATGGTTGCCAATGGTGGAACGAAGGAAAGTGGGATGCACAAGAGGCCAGAATTGGAGGAACGCAGAGATCTCGAAGGATTGTAGGGCTGGAGGAGGTTATATTGGAGCAAAACTGGTGAAATGCTACAGATCCAAATGTTTTGGACCCTTGAGGTGCTCGCACATGTAAGTCCCCAGCTGTAGACTGCTGCAGCTCAGTTGCTGCCAAGACAGTTTGGCCCAGCTAATTTGCTGACACCATGGCAGATATTGATTCAGGGGTTAATGTACCGCTGCCATTACACCACTGCTACTTGCATGAAGTTGGGCCTCAGCACCTCCACTGATCGGTAGGAGAGCAGACTGCAGAAGATGGTGACTCCTTCACTCCTTTAAACTCCTGACTTGTCCCTTGTAGATGATGGAACGGCTTTGCGGAGTCAGGAGGTGAATCACTCGCTGCAGAATACCCAGCCTCTGACCTGCTCTTGTAGCTACAGTATTTATGTGGCTGGTCCAGTTAGGTTCCAGTCAATGGTAACCCCCAGGATGTTGATGGTGGGAGATTCGATGATGGTAATCCCACTGAATATCAAGAGGAGGTGGTTGGACTTTCTCTTTTGGAGATGGTCATTGGCTGACAATTTTGTGGTGCAAATGTTCCTTGCTGCTTAGCATCACAATCCTGAATGTTGTCAAGGTCTTGCTGCCTGCAGGCATTATCTGAGGATGTGCAAAAGGAACTGAAGAATGTGCAATCATCAGCAAACATCCCCACTTCTGATCTTATATTGGAAGGAAGGTCATTGCTAAAGTAGCTGAAGATGGTTGAGAAAAGCTCACTGCCCTGAGGAATTCCTGCAGCAATGTCCAGGGGCTGAGATGATTGGCCTCCAATAACCACATCCAGCTTCATTTGTGCTAGGTATAATTTTAGCCAGTGGAGAGTTTTTTCCCTGATTCCCACTGACTTCAATTTTACTCGGGTTCTTGGTGCCAGACTTGGTCAAATGCTGCCTTGATGTCAAGGGTAGTCACTCTCACCTCAACTCTGGAATTCAGCTCTTTTGTCCATGTTTGGACCAAGGCTGTCATGAGGTCTTGAGCAAGTGTTCCTGGCAGAATCCAAAGTGGACATTAGTGAGCAGGCTATTGGTGAGTATTGCCACTTGAAGGCACTGTTGACGATACCTTCCATCACTTTGCTGATGATTGGGAGTAAGCTGGTGGGGCAGTAATTCGCCAGATTGTATTTTTCATGCTTTTTGTGGGCAGGACACATCTGAGCAATTTTCCACTTTGTTTGGTAGATGCCAGTATTGTCGCTCTACTGGAACAGCTTGGCTCGAGGCATGGCTAGTTATGGAGCACAAGTCTTCAGCATTACAGCCGGGATGTTTTTGGGGCCCATAGGCTTTGCTATATCTACTATGCTCAGCCATTTCTTGATATCATGTGGAGTGAATCAAATTGGCTGAAGACTGACTTCTATGATGCGGGGGGGGGCGGGGGGGTGGCGCGGTGTGGGGGGGTTGGGGCGCTCAGGAGGAGGTTGAGATGGATTATCCACTTGGCACTTCTGGCTGGTGTAGGTTGTCTTGTCTCTTGCAGTCAGGTGTTTGGCTCCACCATCATTGAGGATGGAAATATTCATGGAGCCTCCTCCTCCTGTTAGTTGTTTAAATGTCCACCACCATTCATGACTGGATATGGCAGGACTGCAGAGTCTTGATCTGATCCGTTGATTGTGGGATCGCTTAGCTCTGTCTATAGCATTCTGCTTCCACTTTTCAGCATGAATGTAGTCCTGTGTTGTAGCTTCCCCAGGTTGGCACCTAATTTTCAGATACACCTGATGCTGCTCCTGGCATGCTCTTCTACACTCCTCATTGAACCAGGGTTGGTCCCCTGGCTTGATGGTAATGGTAGAATGAGGGATATGCCGGGCCATGAGGTTACAGATTGTGGTGGAATACAATTCTGCTGCTGCTGGTGGCCCACAGTGCCTCATGGATGCCCAGTTTTGAGCTGCCAGATTTGTTCTGAATCTATCCCATTTAACACAGTGGTAATGCCACACGTGTTCAAGGTTGTTCTCAGTGTGAAGATGGGACTTGATCTCCACAAGGACTGTGCAGTGGTCCCTCCTACCAATACTGTCATGGACAGGTACATCTGTGACAGGTAGATGGAGTCCTCACCAACAATTAGTATTATTACAGTTGAGTTTTGATTGGTCAGGTTTCTGTCAGTAAGGTTAAGAAATCCGATAGAAAAAGGATAATACTTAACTTTTAGAAAAGCCCAGCATGATACTTAACTTTTCTTTTTGTTGCTGTTTGATATTTAATACATGGGGCATGCATTCTATTGACAGCTTCAAGTAATACAAAATTTACAGAAAACTTATCATTTTTTGTAATTACTGCTGACTCCAGTAGATGCTGCTGCAATAGAACTTTCAATGTTTGAAGTGCCACATAACCCCAACCATTACACTGAATATCCTGTAGAGTACTTATAGCTATGTGATCCTCAAAAATCACTCAAAATTATTTGCTGAAAAAAATGTTGACTTACTATTTTGTCTCCATTTCTGAAATTTCCAATGTCTGAAATAAGGGTTTTTTTTTAAATCAAAAAATTATTTTTCACAATAACATGATTAAATTTATCCATAGAATTGTCTTTTGTGTCCCTTATCCCTTCAGTAAATTTTTTTTTTTTTTTAATTTTTCGTAGCCAATCTTTCCAATTCTTTGTCAGATCACAAACGCCAGAGGTCACCTTGCACACATCAAGGATCACCCTGCGCTAATGCTCTTAGCCAAAAGGCCTAGAACCCAAGCACCGTTCCTGGAAGTACTGCAATACCAGGTTCGTGCCATGGAGGTGGATGGGTCAGCAACCCCACACACCTCCGTGGAGGTGGATGGGTCAAGCCACCCCACCCACCTCCTATTTCCAAAAAGCATAGGAGAACCACCTTCCTGATCCAGGGAGAACCACGTTGGGGTCATGGTTACTCCCCTGTCAGGTCAGTTACGCATGATCTTAGCCAAAAGGCCGAGAAGCGAAATGTTTCACTTGAAGACCTGATTAGTAGCCAGGCGGAGTTACTGTGGGGTCAGAGGGGCACTCCTGTTCCTCCCAGCTCCACATTTAGGTAAGAATGGGGTCCTTCCTGCTTGTTAGCACCGTGTTGTGCTGCGTGAGTTCACCACATGGCGAGTGAAACGCTGGGGCATTCAAAAATCAAAAACAGGTCCTGCAAGATGAGCAGGATACTAATTTGAATAAATTATTCTGGCCTTTAAATATTTCCAATCTGCACTCCTGCTATCTTATCCAATATAGCGGGTGGTGCAGTTCTGGCCAGAAATGTGCGCATGCTTCCTGTCCTCTCGGGTGGACATAAAAGATCCAATGACACTAATTGATGAAGAACAGAAGAATTATTCTGCTGTCCTGGCCAACATTTATTCCTCAAACAACACCCAGAACCAGATCATAGAATCATAGAAAAATTCCGACACAGAAGGAGGCCATTCGGCCTGTCGTGCCAGTGCCGGTTGAAAAAGAGCTACCCAGCCTAACCCTATCTTCCAGCACTAGGTCTGTAGCCCTGTAGATTACAGCTCTTTAAATGCTTCAAGATAATCTGGTCATTTATTTAATTTCTGATTGTTTGCAAATTGGCTACCACATTGCCTATTTTACAACAGTGACTACACTTCAAATGCACTTTGGGATGTCCGTGGGCCATGAAAAGTGCTGTATAAATGGAAGTTCTTTCTTTTTAGTAGCAACAGTAGTAGAATAATAATAATAATAATAGTAAACATAATAATATTAATTATTACAATACTAATATTAATATTGATCATAATAATTGTAATACTGTACATCCAATGTTCATCTGTTTATAATTTACCATTCTTATTTCTATTTCTGTTACTCTCTGATGTTCAGGTTTGATGTGCGAGGTTTAGTAAAAGTTCTCGCCATGATCTACTCCATAGAGATGGTAAACAATTCGACTCTATTACCTGGAATCAAACTGGGATATGAACTATATGACACTTGTTTGGAGCCTACAATGGCACTGAGAGCGAGCTTGAGGTTCCTTTCTAAATCCAACTCTTCAGACAACTGTGTTGAGGTTCGGTGTAATTATACGGATTATTTGCCAAAAGTAAGGGCAGTTATAGGATCTGCTATCTCAGAAGTCAGCATTGCAGTTGCAAGGTTGTTAAACATACATCTTATGCCTCAGGTAACTAAGGTTTCTTCATTGGATCTGGACATTTTTCATTTTTCTGTCAAATTATTTTAGTATTTGTCCTGCATATCATCTCATATAGTCTTGCATTATTCTCCTTATATATGTTATATCGGATAATACACAACTAGAATTGTGTAACAATGAGGTAACACATTCGAGAGTTCAGAGGACATAAGAAAATAAACATTTAGGAAAAGGAAAAGGCCATCAGTCCAATAAACCTGCCCTTTTTTTAAATTGATTTCAATCCTGTCAAACCACCATACCCCTCAATGCCTTCTCTTTTCAGAAACACATCTATTTGGCTAGAAAGCCCATTTATACTATCCACTAAAGTTACATTCAATGATAACTTATTCCAAAGCCATTTTTTTCTCTCCATTTTTCCTTCCCCTCATAAAATTGCTAAATATTGTTAGCACAAATATTAGCAATTCTGTCATATGTTACTGCCTAGTGCATTACTCCTGCAAGTATTATTCTGGACTTAGCTTTAGGAAATGAAGCTGGGCTGGTGGAAGGGGTATTAGCGGGAGAGTGTTTTGGTGGTAGTGATCATACCTCAATTAGATTCAGTGTAGTTATGGAAAAGGACAAAGCTAGACCTGGAGTAAAAGTTCTCAATTGGGGAAAGATCAATTTTACGAAGCTAAGATGTGATTTAGCAAAAGTGACTGGAAAGAGCTACTTGAAACTAAATTGGTGTCAGAGCAGTGAGAAGCATTCAAGGAGGAGACAGAGAGGGTTCAGAGCAAATATGTTCCCACAAAGAAAAAGGACAGATCTCCCAAAACTAGAGCTCCCGGGTGTCAATTAGCATACAGGGTAGAATAGAAACATAGAAAATAGGTGCAAGAGTAGACCATTCGGCCCTTCGTGCCTGTACCTCCATTCATAGAAACACAGAAACATGTAAAATAGGTGCAGGAGTAGGCCATTCGGCCCTTCGAGCCTGCACCACCATTCAATAAGATCATGGCTGATCATTCACCTCAGTACCGCTTTCCTGCTTTCTCTCCATACCCCTTGATCCCTTTAGCTGTAATGGCCATATCTAACTCCCTCTTGAATATATCTAACAAACTGGCATCAACAATTCTCTGCGGTAGAGAATTCCACAGGTTAACAACTCACTGAGTGAAGAAGTTTCTCATCAACTCAGTCCTAAATGGCTTACTCCTTATCCTTAGACTGTGTCCCCTGGTTCTGGACTTCCCCAACATCGGGAACATCCTTCCTGCATCTAAACTATCCCGTCCTGTCAGAATTTTATATGTTTCTATGAGATCCCCTCTCAGCCTTGTAAACTCCAGTGAATACAGGCCCAGTCGATCCAGTCTCTCCTCATATGTTAGCCCTGCTATCCCGGGAATTAGTCTGGCGAACCTTCGCTGCACTCACTAAATAGCAAGAAAGTCCTTCCTCAGATTAGGAGACCAAAACTGAACAGAATATTCCAGGTGAGGCCTCACCAAGGCCCTGTACAACTGCAGTAAGACCTCCCTACTTCTATACTCAAATCCCCAAGCTATGAAGGCCAACATATTATTTTCTTTCTTCACCGCCTGCTGTACCTGCATGCCAACTTTCAATGACTGATGATCCATGACACCCAGGTCTCATTGCACCTCCCCTTTTCCGAATCTACCGCCATTCAGATAATATTCTGCCTTCGTGTTTTTGCCCGCAAAGTGGATAACATCACATTTATCCACATTATACTGCATCTGCCATGCATTTGCCCACTCACCTAACCTGTCCAAGTCACCCTGCAGCCTCTTAGCATCCTCCTCACAGCTCACACCACCATCCACCCATGTCAGTACATTACCCCCAATACTATGTGTTTTAATTTTGCACACCAATCTCTTATATGGGACCTTGTCAAAAGCCTTTTGAAAGTCCAAATACAGCACAGCCACTGGTTCTCCCTTGTCCACTCTATTAACTTGGAGATATGACACTCAATTCCTTCATCTAAATCATTGATGTATATTGTAAATAGCTGGGGTCCCAGCACTGAGCCCTGAGGCACCCCACTAATCACTATCTGCCATTCTGAAAAGGACCCGTTAATCCCGACTCTCTGGTAGTAATCTCTGGATTGCTACCAGTGCCATGTGCTAATCAGGGTAGAGGGAGCAGGATAGTTAGAATAAATACATGGCTTGAGCAGTGGTGCAAGAGGGAGGGATTAAAATTCCTGGGACATTGGAACCAGTTCTGGGGGAAGTGGGACCTGTACAAAAGGGATGGTCTGCACTTGGGCAGGACTGGAACTGATGTCCTGGTGGTAACATTTGCAACTGCTGTTCGGGAGTGTTTCAACTAACATGGTAGGGGGATGGGAACGTATGCTGCAAGACAGGGCAAAGTAATATGGAGTCAGAAACAGATGGAAGAAAGGTAAAAAGCAATAGTGGAAGGCCGAGTAAACAAAGGCAAGAAACAAAAAGGGCCACGTCATGATTCTAAAAGGACAAAGGGTGTTAAAAAAAACAAGCCTGACGGCTTTGTGTCTTAATGCAAGGAGTATCCGTAATAAAGTGGATCAATTAACTGTGCAAATAGATGTTAACGGATATGATGTGATTGGCATTACAGAGATGTGGCTCCAGGATGATCAGGGCTGGGAACTCAACATCCATGGGTATTCAACATTCAGGAAGGATAAAATAAAAGGAAAAGGAGGTGGGGTAGCATTGCTGGTTAAAGAGGAGATTAATGCAATAGTTAGGAAGGACATTAGCTTGGATGATGTGGAATCTATATGTGTAGAGCTACAGAACACCAAAGGGCAAAAAACATTAGTGGGAGTTGCGTACAGACATCCAAACAGTAGAAGTGATGTTGGGGAGGACATCAAACAGGAAATTAAGTGTGCATGCAATAAAGGTGCAGCAGTGATCATGGTTGACTTTAATATGCATATAGATTGGGCTAACCAAACTGGAAGCAATACGGTGGAGGAGGGTTTCCTGGAGTGCATAAGGGATGGTTTTCTAGACCAATATGTCAAGGAACCAACTAGGGGGGAGGCCATCTTTGGGTGGGTGTTGTGTAATGAGATAGGATTAATTAGCAATCTCGTTGTGTGAGGCCCCTTGGGGAAGAGTGACCATAATATGGTGGAATTCTGCATTCGGATGGAGAATGAAACAGTTAATTCAGAGACCATGGTCCAGAACTTAAAGAAGGGTAACTTTGAAGGTATGAGACGTGAATTGGCAAGGATAGATTGCCGAATGATACTGAAGGGGTTGACAGTGGATGGGTAATGGAAGACATTTAAAGACTGCATGGATGAACTACAACAATTGTGCACCCTGTCTGGCGTAAAAATAAAAAAGGGAAGGTGGCTCAACCGTGGCTATCAAGGGAAATCAGGGATAGTATTAAAGCCAAGGAAGTGGCATACAAATTGGCCAGAAATAGCAACGAACCTGGGGACTGGGAGAAATTTAGAACTCAGCAGAGGAGGACAAAGGGTTTGATTAGGGCAGGGAAAATAGAGCACGAGAGGAAGCTTGCAGGGAACATTAAGACGGACTGCAAAAGCTTCTATAGATATGTAAAGAGAAAAAGGTTAGTAAAGACAAACGTAGGTCCCCTGCAGTCAGAATCAGGGGAAGAAATAACGGGGAACAAACAAATGGCAGACCAATTGAACAGTACTTTGGTTCGGTATTCACTAAGGAGAACACAAACAACCTTCCGGATATAAAAGGGGTCAGAGGGTCTAGTAAGAAGGAGGAACTGAGGGAAATCCTTATTAGTCGGGAAATTGTGTTGGGAAAATTGATGGGATAAATCCCCAGGAACTGATGGTCTGCATCCCAGAGTACTTAGGGAGGTGGCCTTGGAAATAACGGATGCATTGACAGTCATTTCCCAACATTCCATTGAATCTGGATCAGTTCCTATGGAGTGGAGGGTAGCCAATGTAACCACACTTTTTAAAAAAGGAGGGAGAGAGAAAACAGGAAATTATAGACTGGTCAGCCTGACATCAGTAGTGGGTAAAATGATGGAATCAATTATTAAGGATGCCATAGCAGCGCATTTGGAAAGAGGTGACATGATAGGTCCAAGTCAGCATGGATTTGTGAAAGGGAAATCATGCTTGACAAATCTTCTGGAATTTTTTGAGGATGTTTCCAGTAGAGTGAACAAGGGGGAACCAGTTGATGTGGTGTATTTGGACTTTCAGAAGGCTTTCGACAAGGTCCCACACAAGAGATTAATGTGCAAAGTTAAAGCACATGGGATTGGGGGTAGTGTGCTGACGTGGATTGAGAACTGGTTGGCAGACAGGAAGCAAAGAGTAGGAGTAAATGGATACTTTTCAGAATGGCAGGTAGTGACTAGTGGGGTACCGCAAGGTTCTGTGCTGGGGCCCCAGCTGTTTACATTGTACATTGATGATTTAGATGAGGGGATTAAATGTAGTATCTCCAAATTTGCTGACGACACTAAGTTGGATGGCAGTGTGAGCTGCGAGGAGGATGCTATGAGGCTGCAGAGTGACTTGGATAGGTTAGGTGAGTGGGCAAATGCATGGCAGATGAAGTATAATGTGGATAAATGTGAGGTTATCCACTTTGGTGGTAAAAACAGAGAGACAGACTATTATCTGAATGGTGACAGATTAGGAAAAGGGAAGGTGCAACGAGACCTGGGTGTCATGGTACATCAGTCATTGAAGGTTGGCATGCAGGTACAGCAGGTGGTTAAGAAAGCAAATGGCATATTGGCCTTCATAGCGAGGGGATTTGAGTACAGGGGCAGGGAGGTGTTACTACAGTTGTACAGGGCCTAGGTGAGGCCACACCTGGAGTATTGTGTACAGTTTTGATCTCCTAACTTAAGGAAGGACATTGTTGCTATTGAGGGAGTGCAGCGAAGGTTCACCAGACTGATTCCCGGGATGGCGGGACTGACATATCAAAAAAGACTGGATCAACTGGACTTGTATTCACTGGAGTTCAGGAGAATGAGAGGGGATCTCATAGAAACTTTTAAAATTCTGACGGGTTTAGACAGGTTAGATGCAGGAAGAATATTCCCAATGTTAGGGAAGTCCAGAATCAAGGGGCCACAGTCTAAGGATAAGAGGTAAGCCATTTAGGACCGAGATGAGGAGAAACTTCTTCATCCAGAGAGTGGTGAACCTGTGTAATTCTCTACTACAGAAAGTTTGTTGAAGGCCAATTCACTAAATATATTCAAAAAGGAGTTAGATGTAGTCCTTACTACTAGGGGGATCAAGGGGTATGGCGAGAAAGCAGGAATGGGGTACTGAAGTTGCATGTTCAGCCATGAACTCATTGAATGGTGGTGCAGGCTCGAAGGCCGAATGGCCTACTCCTGCACCTATTTTCTATGTTTCTATGTTTCTTCCTTTCTGCCAACCACTCCTCTATCCATGTCAGTACATTACACCCAATACCATGTGCTTTAATTTTGCACACCAATCTCTTGTGTGGGACCTTGTCAAAAGCCTTTTGAAAGTCCAAATATACCACATCCACTGGTTCTCCCTTGTCCACTCTATAAATTACATCCTCAAAAAATTCCAGAAGATTTGTCAAGCATGATTTACCTTTCATGAATCCATGCTGACTTGGACCGATCCTTTCACTGCTTTCCCATTGCGCTGCTATTTCATCTTTAAAAATTGATTCCAACATTTTCCCCATAACTGATGTGAGGCTAACCAGACTATAATTACCCATTTTCTCTCTCCCTCCTTTTTCAAAAAGTGGTGTTAAATTAGCTACCCTCCAGTCCATAGGAACTGATCCAAAGTCGATAGACTGTTGGAAAATGATCACCATTGCATCCATTATTTCTAAGGCCACTTTCTTAAGTACTCTGGGATGCAGACTATCATCCCTGGGGATTTATCGGCCTTCAATCCCATCAATTTTCCTAACACAATTTCCCACCTAATAAGGATTTCCTTCAGTTCCTCCTGCTCACTAGATCCTCGGTCCCCTAGTATTTCCCGAAGGTTATTTGTGTCTTCCTTCGTGAAGACATAACCAATGTATTTGTTCAACTGGTCTGCCATTTCTTTGTTCCCCATTATAAATTCACTTCAATCTGACTGCAAGGGACCTACATTTGTCTTCACTAACCTTTTTCTCTTCTCATATCTATAGAAGCTTTTGCAGTCAGTTTTTATGTTCCCAGCAAGCTTCCTCTCATACTCTATTTTCCCCCTTCTAATTAAATACTTTGTCCTCCTCTGTTGGATTCTATATTTCTCCCAGTCTTCAGCTTTGCTGCTTTTTCTGGCCAATTTATATGCCTCTTCCTTGGATTTAACACTATCCTTAATTTCCCTTGTTAGCCACGGTTGAGCCACCTTCCCCGTTTTATTTTTACTCCAGACAGGGATGTACAATTGCTGAAGTTCATCCATGTGATCTTTAAATGTTTTCCATTGCCTATCCACCTCAACCCTTTTAAGTATCATTTGCCAGTCTATTCCAGCCGATTCACGTCTCATACCATCGAAGTTACCGTTCCTTAAGATCAGGACCCTAGTCTCTGAATTAACTGTGTCACTCGCCAGCTTAATAAAGAATTCTACCATATTATGGTCACTCTTCTTCAAGGGACCACGTACAACAAGATTGCTAATTAGTCCTTTCTCATTATACATCACCCAGTCGACATATTGGTCCAGAAAACCATCCCTAATACACTCCAGGAAATCCTCCTCCACTGTATTGCTCCCAGTTTGGTTAGCCCAATC
Organism: Pristiophorus japonicus; assembly: GCF_044704955.1. Taxonomy (NCBI): domain Eukaryota; kingdom Metazoa; phylum Chordata; class Chondrichthyes; family Pristiophoridae; genus Pristiophorus; species Pristiophorus japonicus. Next base: position 139,066,778 of record NC_091983.1, on the reverse strand, counting down.
TATAAGTAGATTAAAGTCGCCCATGATAACTGCTGTACCTTTATTGCACGCATCCCTAATTTCTTGTTTGATGCTGTCCACAACCTCACTACTACTGTTTGGTGGTCTGTACTCAACTCCCACTAGCGTTTTCTGCCCTTTGGTATTCTGCAGCTCCACCCATACAGATTCCACATCATAAGAACATAAGAACATAAGAATTAGTGACAGGAGTAGGCCATCTAGCCCCTCGAGTCTGCTCCGCCATTCAACAAGATCATGGCTGATCTGGCCGTGGACTCAGCTCCACTTACCCGCCCGCTCCCCATAACCGTTAATTCCCTTATTGGTTAAAAATCTATCTATCTGTGACTTGAATACATTCAATGAGCTAGCCTCAACTGCTTCCTTGGGCAGATAATTCCACAGATTCACAACCCTCTGGGAGAAGAAATTCCTTCTCAACTCGGTTTTAAATTGGCTCCCCCGTATTTTGAGGCTGTGCCCCCTAGTTCTAGTCTCCCCGACCAGTGGAAACAACCTCTCTGCCTCCATCTTGTCTATCCCTTTCATTATTTTAAATGTTTCTATAAGATCACCCCTCATCCTTCTGAACTCCAGCGAGTAAAGACCCAGTCTACTCAATCTATCATCATAAGGTAACCCCCTCATCCCAGGAATCAGCTAGTGAATCGTCTCCATACCCCCTCCAAAGCTAGTATATCCTTCCTTAAGTAAGGTGACCAAAACTGTACGCATTACTCCAGGTGTGGCCTTACCAATACCCTATACAGTTGCAGCAGGACCTCCCTGCTTTTGTACTCCATCCCTCTCGCAATGAAGGCCAACATTCCATTCACCTTCCTGATTACCTGCTGCACCTGCAAACTAACTTTTTGAGATTCATGCACAAGGACCCCCAGGTCCCTCTGCACCGCAGCATGTTGTAATTTCTCCCCATTCAAATAATATTCCCTTTTCCTGTTTTTTTTCCAAGGTGGATGACCTCACACTTTCCGACATTGTATTCCATCTGACAAACCTTAGCCCATTCGCTTAACCTATCTAAATCTCTTTGCAGCCTCTCTGTTTCCTCTACACAACCTCGCAGCCTCGGCTCTGCAAGGTGGAATCTTGGGTGTACAATGTCCCAGCCCTGTGCTGTACCTTGGGTGTACTAGGTCCCAGTCCTGTGCTGTATCTGGGTGTACAAGGTCCCAGCCCTGTGCTGCATCTCGGGTGTACAAGGTCCCCGTCCAGTGCTGTATCTGGGGTGTACAAGGTCCCAGCCCAGTGCTGTACCTGGGGTACATCCAAGCTAATGTCCTTCCTTACTTTTGCGTTAATTTCCTCTTTAACCAGCAACTCTACCCAACCTCTTTTTCCTTTCTGTCTATCCTTCCTGAATGTTGAATTGCCCTGGATGTTGAATTCACAGCCTTGGTCACCCTGGAGCCATGTCTCCGTGATGCCAATTATATCATATTCGTTAATAGCTGCCTGCGCAGTTAATTTGTCCACCTTATTACGAATATTCCTCGCATTGTGCCATTGAGGCACAGGCTTGTCTTTTTAACACACTTTGCCCTTTAGAATTTTGCTGTAATGTGTTCCTTTTTGATTTTTGCGTTGGGATTCTCTGCCCTCACATTTACTTTTCTTCTTTCTACCTTTTGCTTTTTCCCCTATTCTACAACCCTCTATCTCCCTGCATAGGTTTCCATCCCCTGCCATATTAGTTTAACCACTCCCCAACAGCACTAGAAAACACTTCCCCTAGATCATTGGATCCGGTCGTGCCCAGGTGTCGACTGTTCGGTTTGTACTGGTCCCACCTTCCCCAGAACCAGTTCCAATGTCCCAGGAATTTGAATCCCTCCCTTCTACACCACTCCTCAAGCCACATATTCATCTTAGCTATCTTGCAAATGCTACTCTGACTAGCACGTAGCACTGGTAGCAATCCTGAGATTACTACCTTTGAGGTCCTACTTTTTAATTTAACTCCTAGCTCCCTAAATTCAGTTTGTAGGACCTTATCCCATTTTTTACCTATATCGTTGGTGCCTATATGCACCACGACAACTGGTTTTTCACCCTCCCCCTCCAAAATATTCTGCAGCCTCTCCAAGACATCCTTAACCCTTGCACCAGAGAGGCAACGTACCATCCTGGAGTCTCAAGATGATCATAGCTCATCATGCAACTTCACTACCCCATTCCTGCTTTCTCTCCATACTCCTTGATCCCTTTAGCCGTAAGGGCCACATCTAACTCCGTTTTGAATATATCTAACAAACTGGCCTCAACATCTTTCTGTGGTAGAGAATTCCACAGGTTCAGAACTCTCTGAGTGAAGAAGTTTCTCCTCATCTTGGTCCTAAATAGCTTACCCCTAATCCTTAAACTGTGTCCCCTGGTTCTGGACTTCCCCAACATCGGGAACTTTCTTCCTGCATCTAACCTGTCCAATCCCGTCAGAATTTTATATGTTTCTATGAGATCCTCTCTCGTTCTTCTAAATTCCAGTGAATACAGGCCTAGTCGATCCAGTCTGTCTTCATATGTCAGTCCTGCCATCCCGGGAATCAGCCTGGTGAACCTTCGCTGCACTCCCTCAATAGCAAAAATATCCTTCCTCAGATTAGGAGACCAAAACTGTACACAATATTCAAGGTGTGGCCTCACCAAGGCCCTGTACAACTGCAGTAAGACCTCCCTGCTCCTATACTCAAATCTTCTCACTATGAAGGCCAACATGCCATTTGCCTTCTTCACCGCCTGCTGTACCTGCATGCCAACTTTCAACGACTGATGTACCATGACACCCAGATCTCATTGCACCTCCCCTTTTCCTAATCTGTCATCATTTAGATAATATTCTGCCTTCCTGTTTTTGCCACCAAAGTGGATAACCTCACATTTATTTACATTATACTGCATCTGCCATCATTATCATCATAGGCAGTCCCTTAAAGAGAGGATGACTTGCTTCCACGCCAAGAATATGTGAGTTCACAGGTGTTTCAAGAAGGACCTAATATTCTAGATACCGAACTACATCATGAAGGGTGGAAGATGCCTGTGCTTGGATTTTTTTTACCGTGTGGTGACTGTTGCACACCAAACACCACACGGGCTTGACAGAGCTAGATCTTGGTCCAGTGACAAGGATTACCCAAGACTAACTGGAGACCAGCTCTGCTGAACAAACCGAGCGCGCACACATATCGCAGTGTGAGCTGGCCCGTGCTACCACTGGGCCCTTGCCTCTTCTGGGCCCCAAATTCATTCCTCTCCTGGGCCTCTACAGACTCTTGCCGCTTCTTCGCCCCTCCTGCTGTGCCTGCCCGCACTGCAATCAGCGAACTGTCTTCGTAGCCATCGCCCTCCTGCCGCCGCACGCTGCTCCCTCCAATGGCCCCGGCCTGCTGATGATTTTGCAGGCCGGGACCATGCCGATTTCCGGGCCGGGCCGCCGCATGCTGCTTATAAGCCTCAGTCAAATCATCTGAGTCTACGTTTCACGAATGTGTAGAGTCCAATCTCTTTCACTCTATCTCGAAAACAAACTTGGAATTAGTCCCGTCGCCCACCTCTGGACCTTTTGCAAAGCCTCAGTATCAACCATCGAACGAGGGGACCAAAACTTGACACAGTATTCCAAGTGGGGCCTGAATAATGTCTTCTACAAGGACAAAATGGTACGCCTCGTCTTAGCTCAATTGTCCTATGGATACACCCCAGCACCCTATTTGCTCCAGCTATCGATTCACGGCATGCTCAAGTACCTTTAAAGATGTATGTGTTAGAATACCCAAATCTCTTTCTGTCTCCACCTTCTTTAATGCTTATCCCTGATGCATGAATTTACAAAGGATACCAAGATTTGTGCGAGTATTCAGGTCTTATCTGCTTCAGGCAGATCTTGCTAATTTGGGAGATTGGTCTCATGACTGGCAAATGGTGTGTAACTTAGATAAGTGCACTGTTATGCACGTGGGCAGGATAAATGCTCAACATTCATTCATGCATCTGCCATGCATTTGCCCACTCACCTAACCTGTCTAAGTCACCTTGCAGCCTCTTAGCATCCTCCTCACAGCTCACACTTAACTCTTAAATTAACTTAATTTGGCAACAATGCCAAAGGTTTCCGACCGAAAAGAAAAAGAAAAATACTCACCAATCCACCAGCCAATCACTTACCCAATTGGCTGTGACGTCACACTTCGATTTTGATTTTTTTAAACTTTTTGTCCCTGCTCCTGTGGCTCCTCCGACTCTCGGGCCCCTTTTATAAGGAATAAGGAAAAAAGGGAAGCTTTCATCAGAGCTTAATAATGCAGAAAGCTTAGAAGAGTATAGCAGGGGTGAAATTAAAAAGGAAATTAGAAAGCAACAAGAGGGCATGAAAAATATTGGCATGTAAAATCAAGGAAAACACAAAGATGTTATATAAATACATAAATAACAAGAGGATAACTAAGAAAAGAGTAGAGTCTATTAGAGACCAAAGTGTAATCTGTGTGTCGAGGCGGGAGACGTGGATATGGTTCATAATGAATACATTGCGTCTATTTTCACAATAGAGAGGGACGATGCAGATGTTGTAGTTAAAGAGGAGGAGTGTGAAATATTAGATGAGATAGACATGGCCAAAGAGATTTAGCACCTTTGAAAGTAGATAAATCAGCAGGCGTGGATGAAATGCATCCGAGGCTGTTAGGAGAAGCAAGTGAGGAATAGCAGAGGCTCTGACCATCATTTTGCAATCTTGTCTGACTACAGGTGTGGTGCCGGAGGATGGGGGGACTGCTAACGCTGTACCTTTATTTAGAAAGGGATAAACCGAGTAATTACAGGCCAGTCAGCTGAACCTTGGTCGTGGGCAAGTTATTGGAAATAATTGTGAGGGACAGTATAAATTGTCATTTAGAAAGGCATGGATTAATCAAGGACAGTCAGCATGGATTGGTTAAGGTACGTGTCTGACTAACTAGATTGTATTTTTTAAGGAGGTAACAAGGAGTGTCGATGTGGGTAGCGCATTTGATGTAGTCTACATGGATTTTAGCAAGGCTTTTGACAAGGCCCCACATGGCAGACTGGTCAGAAAGGTAAAAGCACATGGGATCCAGGGCAAAGTGGCAAGTTGGATCCAAAATTGGCTCAGTGGCAGGAAGCAATGGGTAATGTTCAATGAGTGCTTTTGTGACTGGAAGGCTGTTTTCAGTGGGGTTCTGCAGGGCTCAGTACTAGGTCCCTTTCTGTGTTATATATCAATGATTCAGACTTCAATGTTGTTATGTTCAGAATAGCTCCATGAGATTGTGTTACAAACTCAAACCATTAAGACCTTGGTCTCTTTAATATAACTCCAAGGTGAGGCAGCAACGTGGTGGCCTGCCTTTTATACCTGCTTGCTCCAGGGTACACAGGTGAACCATAGGTTTCCCACAGGTGTGCCCTCTAGTGGCAAGTCTTACACACTGGTGAGGTTCACATACATAACAACACTTCCCCCCCCAAAGTCTTGAGTACAAGTTATTTACAGGTTGAGGCGATCTGGCCGTCTGCGATCCCTGGTCGATCGCCTGAGTTGACATCCTGGCATGGGTAAGTTGGTCACGTCATCGCTGCACGGTAGCTCGGCTGGTCTGGTCAGACTGTCGGGCAAGGTGCGTTCATCCTCGTGGTTGACAGCGAGGTCAGTTTCTGGTTGGGTGTGTGTTGGTGGATCATAGATGGTGGGGTCTTCCTCAAACTGTTCTTGGTAGTCTGTAAATCGCAGTTTGGACTGATCCAGGTGCTTTCTGCACGTTTGCCATTAAACAATTTCACAACAAACACTCTATCCCCTCCTTGTCTAAGACAGTGCTAGGAATCCACTTGGGACTGTGACCGTAATTTAGAACAAACACCGGGTCATTGACTTCAATGTCACGTGAGGCCGCTGCGTGATCATGGTACGCGCTATGTCTGTGCCGCCGGGATTCTACATGATCATTGAGGTCCAGGTGGACTAAGGAGAGCCTGATTTTGAGTGCTCTCTTCATTAACAATTCTGCAGGGGGAACCCCGGTGAGCGAGTGGGGTAGCTGAGCTTTTTTTTTTCTTCTTTTATTTCCTTATCAGCAGGTAACCTTTGACATTGTTGCCAAATTAAGTTAATTTAAGGGTTAAGTCATGGCAGGAGTACCCGTGTCATGCTCCTCCTATGCTATGTGGGTAGTCAGGGACGCTCCCAGTGTTCCTGACGACGACATGTGCAGGAAGTGTATCCAGCTGCAGCTCCTGACAGACAGCATTGCAGTACTGGAGCTGCGGGTGGATCGACTCTAGAGCATCCGCGATGCTGAGAATGTCGTGAATAGCATATTTAGTGAGTTGGTCACACCGCAGGTAAAACTTACTCAGGCAGTTAGGGAATGGGTAACCATCAGGTAGAGCAGTGGAAAGAAGGTAGTGCACGGGTCCCCTGTGGTTATTCCCCTCCAAAACAGATATACCAATTTGGGTGCTGTTGGGGGGGATGACTCATCAGGGGAGGGCAGCAGCAGCCAAGTTCATGGCACCATGGGTGGCTCTGCTGCACAGGAGGGCAGGAAAAAGAGTGGGAGAGCTATAGTGGTAGGGGATTCTATTGTAAGGAGAATAGATAGGCATTTCTGCGGCCGCAATCGAGACTCCAGGATGACATGTTGCCTCCCTGGTGCATGGGTCAAGGATGTCTTGGAGCGGCTGCAGGACATTTTGGAGGGGGAGTGTGAACAGCCAGTTGTGATGGTGCATATAGGTACCAATGATATAGGTAAAAAACAGGATGAGGTCCTACAAGACGAATTTAGGGAGCTAGCAGTTAAATTAAAAAGCAGGACCTCAAAGTTATAATCTCAGGATTGCTACCAGTGTCACATGCTAGTCAAAGTAGGAACTGCAGGATAGCTAAGATGAATACGTGGCTTGAGGAGTGGTGCAGGAGGGAGGAATTCAAATTCCTAGGAAATTGGAACCGGTTCTGGGGGAGGTGGGACCAGTACAAACCGGACGGTCTGCACCTGGGCAGGACCGGAGCCAATGTCCGAGGGGAAGTGTTTGCTAGTGCTGTTGGGGAGGGGTTAAACTATATGGCAGGGGGATGGAAACCTATGCAGGGAGACAGAGGGAAGTAAAATGGGAACAGAAGCAAAAGATAGAAAGAAGAAAAGTAAAAGTGGAGGGCAGAGAAACCCAAGGCAAAAATCAAAAAGGGCCACATGACAGCAAAATTCTAAAGGGAAAAAGTGTGTTAGAAACACAAGCCTGAAGGCTCTGTGCCTCAGTGCGAGGAGTATTCATAATAAGGTGGAGGAATCAACTGAGCAGGCAGCTATTAACGAATATGATATAATTGGGATTACGGAGACATGGCTCCAGGGTGACCAAGGCTGGGAACTCAACATCCATGGGTATTCAACATTCAGGAAGGATAGACAGAAAGGAAAAGGAGGTGAGGCATTGATGCTGGTTAAAGAGGAAATTAACGCAATAGTAAGGAAGGACATTAGCTTGGATTAGCCTCAACTGCTTCCTTGGGCAGAGATTTCCACAGATTCACAACCCTCTGGGAGAATAAATTCCTTCTCAACTCGGTTTTAAATTGGCTCCCCCGTATTTTGAGGCTATGCCCCCTTGTTCTAGTCTCCCCGACCAGTGGAAACAATCTCTCTGCCTCTATCTTGTCTATCCCTTTCATTATTTTAAATGTTTCTATAAGATCACCCCTCATCCTTCTGAACTCCAACGAGTAAAGACCCAGTCTACTCAATCTATCATCATAAGGTAACCCCCTCATCTCCGGAATCAGCCTAGTGAATCATCTCTGTACCCCCTCCAAAGCTAGTATATCCTTCCTTAGGTAAGGTGACCAAAACTGCACGCAGTACTCCAGGTGCGGCTTCACCAATACCCTGTACAGTTGCAGCAGGACCTCCCTGCTTTTGTACATCCCTCTCGCAATGAAAGCCAACATTCCATTCACCTTCCTGATTACCTGCTGCACCTGCAAACTAACTTTTTGGGATTCATGCACAAGGACCCCCAGGTCCCTCTGCACCGCAGCATGTTGTAATTTCTCCCCATTCAAATAATATTCCCTTTTACTGTTTTTTATTCCAAGGTGGATGACCTCACACTTTCCGACATTGTATTTCATTTGCCAAACCTTAGCCCATTTTCTTAACCTATCTAAATCTCTTTGCAGCCTCTCTGTGTCCTCTACACAACCCGCTTTCCCACTAATCTTTGTGTCATCTGCAAATTTTGTTACACTACACTCTGTCCCCTCTTCCAGGTCATCTATGTATATTGTAAACAGTTGTGCTCCCAGCACCGATCCCTGTGGCACACCACTAACCACCGATTTCCAACCCGAAAAGGACCCATTTATCCCGACTCTCTGCTTTCTGTTAGCCAGCCAATTCTCTATCCATGCTAATACATTTCCTCTGACTCCGCGTACCTTTATCTTCTGCAGTAACCTTTTGTGTGGAACCTTATCGAATGCCTTTTGGAAATCTAAATACACCACATCCATCGGTACACCTCTATCCACCATGCTCATTATATCCTCAAAGAATTCCAGTAAATTAGTTGAACATGATTTCCCCTTCATGAATCCATGTTGCGTCTGCTTGATTGCACTATTCCTATCTAGATGTCCCGCTATTTCTTCCTTAATGATAGCTTCAAGCATTTTCCCCACTACAGATGTTAAACTAACTGGCCTATAGTTACCTGCACATAACCGGCCTATAGTTACCTGTGGGACCAGCACAAACCGGACGGTCTGCATGTAGGCATGACCGGAACCAATATCCTCGGGGGAGTGTTTGCTGGTACTGTTGGGGAGGGGTTAAACTAATATGGCAGGGAGATGGGAAACTATGCAGGGAGACAGAGGGAAGCAAAATAGCGGCAGAAGCAAAAGATAGAAAGAAGAAAAATAAAAGTGGAGGGCAGAGAAACCCAAGGCAAAAATCAAAAAGGGCCACATTACAGCAAAATTCTAAAGGGGCAAAGTGTGTAAAAAAGAAAAGCTTGAAGGCTCTGTGCCTCAATGCGAGGAATATTCATAATAAGATGGACGAATTAACTGCGCGGAATATGATATAATTGGCATCACAGAGACATGGCTCCAGGATGACCAATGCTGGGAACGCAACATCCAGGGGTATTCAACATTCAAGAAGGCAAGACAGAAAGTAAAAGAGGTGGGGTAGTGTTGCTGGTTAAAGAGGAAATGAACACAAAAGTAAGGAAGGACATTAGCTTGGATGATGTGGAATCTGTATGGGTGGTGCTGCGGAATACCAAAGGGCAGAAAAAATTAGTGGGAGTTGTGTACAGACCACCAAACAGTAGTAGTGAGGTTGGGGACAGCATCAAACAAGAAATTAGGGATGCGTGCAATAAAGCAGTTATCATGGGTGGCTTTAATTTACATATAGATTGGGCTAACCAAACTGGTAGCAATACGGTGGAGGAGGATTTCCTAGAGTGTATTAAGGATGGTTTTCTAGACCAAAATATCGAGGACCCAACTCGAGGGCTGGCCATCCTAGACTGGGTGATGTATAATGAGAAAGGACTAATTAGAATCTTGTTGTGCAAGGCCCCTTGGGGAAGAGTGACCAGAATATGGTAGAATTCTTTATTAAGATGGAGAGTGACACAGTTAATTCAGAGACTAGGGTCCTGAACTTAAGGAAAGGTAACTTCGATGGTATGAGATGTGAATTGGCTAGAATAGACTGGCAAATGATACTTAAAGGGCTGATGGTGGATAGGCAATGGAAAACATTTAAAGATCACATGGATGAACTTCAACAATTGTATATCCCTGTCTGGAGTAAAAATAAAACGGGGATGGTGGCTCAACCGTGGCTAACAAAGGAAATTAAGGATAGTGTTAAATCCAAGGAAGAGGCATATAAATTGGCCAGAAAAAGCAGCAAACCTGAAGACTGGAAGAAATTTAGAATTCAGCAGAGGAGGACAAAGTATTTAATTAGGAGGGGGAAAATAGAGTATGAGAGGAAGCTTGCTGGGAACATAAAAACTGACTGCAAAAGCCTCTATAGATAGGTGAAGAGAAAAAGATTAGTGAAAACAAACATGGGTCCCTTGCAGTCAGATTGAGGTGAATTTATAATGGGGAGCAAAGAAATGGCAGACCTGTATTCACTAAGGAAGACACAAATAATCCTACGGAAATACTAAGGGACCGAGGGTCTAGTGAGAAAGAGGAACTGAAGGAAATCCTTAATAGGCGGGAAATTGTGTTAGCGAAATTGATGGGATTCAAGGCCGATTAATCCCCTGGGCCTGATAGTCTGCATCCCAGAGTACTTAAGGAAGTGGCCCTAGAAATAGTGGATGCTTTGATGATCATTTTCCAACAGTCTATCAACTCTGGATCAGTTCCTATGGACTGGAAGGTAGCTAATGTAACACCACATTTTTAAAGAAGAAGTGAGCGGCAGTTGGCGAGAGGTGGGAGCAGTGTCGGAGCGGCCTATAAAGGCCCAGCGGGAGCTCGAGAGTCAGCGGCAGTTGGCGAGAGGTGGGAGCAGCGTCGGAGCGGCCTATAAAGTCCCAGCGGGAGCTCGAGAGTCAGCGGCAGTTGGTGAGAGGTGGGAGCAGCGTCGGAGCAGCCTATAAAGGCCCAGCGGGAGCTCGAGAGTCAGCGGCAGTTGGTGAGAGGTGGGAGCAGCGTCGGAGCGGCCTATAAAGGCCCAGCGGGAGCTCGAGAGTCAGCGGCAGTTGGTGAGAGGTGGGAGCAGCGTCGGAGCGACCTATAAAGGCCCAGCGGGAGCTCGAGAGTCAGTGGCAGTTGGTGAGAGGTGGGAGCAGCATCGGAGCGGCCTAGAAAAGGCCCAGTGGGAGCTCGAGAGTCAGCAGCAGTTGGTGAGAGATGGGAGCAGCATCGGAGCGGCCTAGAAAAGGCCCAGTGGGAGCTCGAGAGTCAGCGGCAGTTGGTGAGAGGTGGGAGCAGCATCGGAGCGGCCTATAAAAGGCCCAGCGGGAGCTCGAGAGGCAGCGGCAGTTGGTGAGAGGTGGGAGCAGCATCGGAGCGACCTATAAAAGGCCCAGCGGGAGCTCGAGAGGCAGCGGCAGTTGGTGAGAGGTGGGAGCAGCATCGGAGCGACCTATAAAGGCCCAGCGGGAGCTCGAGAGTCAGCGGCAGTTGGTGAGAGGTGGGAGCAGCATCGGAGCGACCTATAAAGGCGTACTTGTGCAGCTACAGCGGGAGAGAAAGCAAAATAGAAGTAGAAAGGAATCAAAAGGTGAAGTCACAGCCAATGGGGTAAGTGATTGGCTGGTGATTGGTGAGTAGCTTTTCTTTTTCTTTTTTGTATCAGTAAGTGAACTGTAACATTGTTATTACCAATTTAAGGGTATCTAAGGGTTAAGGCATGGCAGGAAAGCTTGGTCAAGTGATATGCTCCTCCTGTACCATGTGGGAACTCGGGGATATTTCCGGTGTCCCTGATGACTACATCTGCGGGAAGTGTATCCGCCTCGAGCTCCTGACGGTCCGCGTTGCGGAATTGGAGCTGAGGGTGGATTCACTCTGGAGCATCCACGATGCTGAGAATGACGTGAGTATCACGTGTAGTGAGTTGGTCTTACCGCAGGAGAAGGGTCCACAGCCAGTTAGGGAATGGAAGACCAGCAGGAAGAGCAGTGCAAGGAAGGTAGTGCAGGGGTCCCCTGTGGTCATCCCCCTGCAAACAGATACATTGCTTTGAGTACTGTTGGGGGGGATGACTCATCAGGGGAGGGCAGCAGCAGCCAAGTTCATGGCACCGTGGCTGGCTCTGCTGCACAGGAGGGCAGGAAAAAGAGTGGGAGGGCGATAGTGATAGGGGATTCAATGGTGAGGGGAATAGATAGGCGTTTCTGCAGCCGCAACCGAGACTCCAGGATAGTATGTTGCCTCCCTGGTGCAAGGGTCAAGGGTCTCGGAGCGGGTGCAGGACATTCTGAAATGGGAGGGAGAACAGCCAGTTGTCGTGGTGCACATCGGTACCAACGACATAAGTAAAAAAAGGGATGAGGTCCTACGAAATGAATTTAAGGAGCTAGGAGCTAAATTAAAAAGTAGGACCTCAAAAGTAGTAATCTCAGGATTGCTACCACTGCCATATGCTAGTCAGAGTAGGAATCGCAGGATAGCGCAGATGAATAGGTGGCTTGAGCAGTGGTGCAGCAGGGAGTGATTCAAATTCCTGGGGCATTGGAACCAGTTCTGGGGGAGGTGGGACCAGTACAAACCGGACGGTCTGTACCTGGGCAGGACCGGAACCAATGTCCTAGGGGGAGTGTTTGCTAGTGTTGTTGGGGAGGAGTTAAACTAATATGGCAGGGGGATGGGAACCAATGCAGGGAGACAGAGGGAGACAAAAATGAGGCAAAAGCAAAAGACAAAAAGGAGATGAGGAGGGGTGGGGGGCAGAGAAACCCGGGGCAAAGAACAAGAGGGGCCACTGTACAGCAAAATTCTAGAAGGACAAAGGGTGTTAAAAAAACAAGCCTGAAGGCTTTGTGTCTTAATGCAAGGAGTATCCGTCATAAGGTGGATGAATTAACTGTGCAAATAGATGTTAACAAATATGATGTGATTGGGATTACGGAGACGTGGCTCCAGGATGATCAGGGCTGGGAACTCAACATCCAGGGGTATTCAACATTCAGGAAGGATAGAATAAAAGGAAAAGGAGGTGGGGTAGCATTGCTGGTTAAAGAGGAGATTAATGCAATAGTTAGGAAAGACATTAGCTTGGATGATGTGGAATCTATATGGGTAGAGCTGCAGAACACCAAAGGGCAAAAAACGTTAGTGGGAGTTGTGTACAGACCTCCAAACAGTAGTAGTGATGTTGGGGAGGGCATCAAGCAGGAAATTAGGGGTGCATGCAACAAAGGTGCAGCAGTTATAATGGGTGACTTTAATATGCACATAGATTGGGCGAGCCAAATTGGAATCAATACGGTGGAGGAGGATTTCCTGGAGTGCATAAGGGATGGTTTTCTAGACCAATATGTCGAGGAACCAACTGGGGGGAGGCCATCTTAGACTGGGTGTTGTGTAATGAGAGAGGACTAATTAGCAATCACATTGTGCGAGGCCCCTTGGGGAAGAGTGACCATAATATGGTGGAATTCTGCATTAGGATGGAGAATGATACAGTTAATTCAGAGACCATGGTCCAGAACTTAAAGAAGGGTAACTTTGAAGGTATGAGGCGTGAATTGGCTAGGATAGATTGGCGAATGATACTTAAGGGGTTGACTGTGGATGGGCAATGGCAGACATTTAGAGACCGCATGGATGAACCACAACAATTGTACATTCCTGTCTGGCATAAAAATAAAAAAGGGAAGGTGGCTCAACCGTGGCTATCTAGGGAAATCAGGGATAGTATTAAAGCCAAAGAAGTGGCATACAAATTGGCCAGAAATAGCAGCGAACCTGGGGACTGGGAGAAATTTAGAACTCAGCAGAGGAGGACAAAGGGTTTGATTAGGGCAGGGAAAATGGAGTACGAGAAGAAGCTTGCAGGGAACATTAAGGCGGATTGCAAAAGTTTCTATAGGTATGTAAAGAGAAAAAGGTTAGTAAAGACAAACGTAGGTCCCCTGCAGTCAGAATCAGGGGAAGTCATAACGGGGAACAAAGGAATGGCAGACCAATTGAACAAGTACTTTGGTTCGGTATTCACTAAGGAGGACACAAACAACCTTCTGGATATAAAAGGGGTCAGAGGGTCTAGTAAGGAGGAGGAACTGAGGGAAATCTTTATTAGTCGGGAAATTGTGTTGGGGAAATTGATGGGATTAAAGGCCGATAAATCCCCAGGGCCTGATGGACTGCATCCCAGAGTACTTAAGGAGGTGGCCTTGGAAATAGCGGATGCATTGACAGTCATTTTCCAACATTCCATTGACTCTGGATCAGTTCCTATCGAGCGGAGGGTGGCCAATGTAACCCCACTTTTTAAAAAAGGAGGGAGAGAGAAAACAGGGAATTATAGACCGGTCAGCCTGACATCAGTAGTGGGTAAAATGATGGAATCAATTATTAAGGATGTCATAGCAGCGCATTTGGAAAATGGTGACATGATAGGTCCAAGTCAACATGGATTTGTGAAAGGGAAATCATGCTTGACAAATCTTCTGGAATTTTTTGAAGACTTTTCCAGTAAAGTGGACAAAGGAGAACCAGTTGATGTGGTGTATTTGGACTTTCAGAAGGCTTTCGACAAGGTCCCACACAAGAGATTAATGTGCAAAGTTAAAGCACATGGGATTGGGGGTAGTGTGCTGACGTGGATTGAGAACTGGTTGTCAGACAGGAAGCAAAGAGTAGGAGTAAATGGGGACTTTTCAGAATGGCAGGCAGTGACTAGTGGGGTACCGCAAGGTTCTGTGCTGGGGCCCCAGCTGTTTACATTGTACATTAATGATTTAGACGAGGGGATTAAATGTAGTATCTCCAAATTTGCGGATGACACTAAGTTGGGTGGCAGTGTGAGCTGCGAGGAGGATGCTATGAGGCTGCAGAGTGACTTGGATAGGTTAGGTGAGTTGGCAAATGCATGGCAGATGTAGTATAATGTGGATAAATGTGAGGTTATCCACTTTGGTGGTAAAAACAGAGAGACAGACTATTATCTGAATGGTGACAGATTAGGAAAAGGGAAGGTGCAACGAGACCTGGGTGTCATGGTACATCAGTCATTGAAGGTTGGCATGCAGGTACAGCAGGCGGTTAAGAAAGCAAATGGCATGTTGGCCTTCATAGCGAGGAGATTTGAGTACAGGGGCAGGGAGGTGTTGCTACAGTTGTACAGGGCCTTGGTGAGGCCACACCTGGAGTATTGTGTACAGTTTTGGTCTCCTAACTTGAGGAAGGACATTCTTGCTATTGAGGGAGTGCAGCGAAGATTCACCAGACTGATTCCCGGGATGGTGGGACTGACCTATCAAGAAAGATTGGATCAACCGGGCTTGTATTCACTGGAGTTCAGAAGAATGAGAGGGGACCTCATAGAAACGTTTAAAATTCTGATGGGTTTAGACAGGTTAGATGCAGGAAGAATATTCCCAATGTTGGGGAAGTCCAGAACCAGGGGTCACAGTCTAAGGATAAGGGCTAAGCCATTTAGGACCGAGATGAGGAGAAACTTCTTCACCCAGAGAGTGGTGAACCTGTGGAATTCTCTACCACAGAAAGTAGTTGAGGCCAATTCACTAGATATATTCAAAAGGGAGTTTGATGAAGTCCTTACTACTCGGGGGATCAAGGGGTATGGCGAGAAAGCAGGAAGCGGGTACTGAAGTTTCATGTTCAGCCATGAACTTATTGAATGGCAGTGCAGGCTAGAAGGGCTGAATGGCCTGCTCCTGCACCTAGTTTCTATGTTTCTATGTTTCTATGAGAGAGAAAACGGGGAATTATAGACCGGTTTGCCTGACATCAGTGGTGGAGAAAATGTTGGAATCAATTATTAAAGATGAAATAGCAGCGCATTTGGAAAGCAGTGGCAGGATCGGTCCAAGTCAGCATGGATTTATGAAAGGAAAATCATGCTTGACAAATCTTATGGAATTTTTTGAGGATGTAACTAGTAAAGTGGACAAGGGAGAACCAGTGGATGTGGTGTATTTGGACTTTCAAAAGGCTTTTGACAAGGTCCCGCACAAGAGATTGTTATGCAAAATGAAAGCACATGGTATTGGGCGTAATGTACTGACGTAGATAGAGAACTGGTTGGCAGACAGGAAGCAGAGAGTCGGAATAGATGGGTCCTTTTCAGAATGACAGGCAGTAACTAGTGGGGTGCCGCAGGGCTCAGTGCTGGGATCCCAGCTATTTACAATATACATTAATGATTTAGATGAAGGAATTGAGTGTAATATCTCCAAGTTTACAGCTGACACTAAGCTGGCTGGCGGTGTGAGCTGTGCGGAGGATGCTAAGAGGCTGCAGGGTGACTTGGACAGGTTAGGTAAGTGGGCAAATGCATGGCAGATGCAGTATAATGTGGATAAATGTGAGGTTATCCACTTTGGTGGCAAAACACGAAGGCAGAATATAAGCTGAATGGTGGCAGATTAGGAAAAGGGGAGGTGCAATTGAGACCTGGGTGTCATGGTACATCAGTCATTGAAAGTTGGCATGCAGGTACAGCAGGCGGTGAAGATGGCAAATGCTATGTTGGCCTTCATAGCTAGGGGCTTTGATAGGAGCGGGGAAGTCTTACTACAGTTGTACAGGGCCTTGGTGAGGTCTCACCTGGAATATTGTGTTCAGTTTTGGTCTCCTAATCTGAGGAAGGGCGTTCTTGCTATTGAGGGAGTGCAGCAAAGGTTCACCAGATTGATTCGCGGGATGGCAGGACTGACATCTAAGGAGAGACTGGATCGACTGGGCATCCATTCACTGGAGTTTAGAAGGATGAGAGTGGATCTCATAAAAACATATAAAATTCTGACGGGACTGGACAGGTTAGATGCAGGAAGAATGTTCCCGATGTTGGGGAAGTCCAGAACCAGGGGTCACAGTCTAAGGATAAGGGGTAAGCCATTTAGGACTGAGATGAGGAGAAATTTCTTCACCCAGAGAGTTGTTAACCTTTGAAATTCTCTACCGCAGAGAGTTTTTGATGCCAGTTCATTGGATATATTCAAGAGGGAGTTAAATATGGCCTTTACATCTAATGGGATCAAGCGGTATGGGGAGAAAGCAGGAAAGGGGTACTGAGGTGAATGATCAGCCATGAACTTATTGAATGGTGGTGGAGGCTCAAAGAGCCGAATGGCCTACTCCTGCACCTATTTTCTATGTTTCTATGTTGCTATGTTTCTATGATTCCCTCTCATTGAAGTCTGTCCAGCTCAATTTCGACTTTCTCTCGCATCATATATTGGAGTGTTCGGACCATGTGATGAATGGGCCATGCCCAAGGAACAAGTTGGATCTGCGCTTTGGCACCTGTGAAGTTGCCGATGCCTGGCTCAAATAATGCCGGGAATTTGTTTAGCACCTGGACACATGGGGCGTCATCCACCGAGGACAGTGCTTTGATGTCGTCCCAGTTCCACCGGACCTTGCCTAGCCAGCTCCTGCCGAATAGCATTGGGCCATCGCCTGGTACAATCCATAGTGGTAAATCATGCACCATTCTGTCATATGATACTTTCACTGCCGTACTGCCGATAACAGGCATGAGTTCTTTGTGTAAGTGCGCAGTGTAGTGTGAATCGGCCTCAGTTTTGGCCTTTGTACCTTGTTGCCCCACAGTTTCGCAAAAGCCTTCAGGCTCATAATCGATTGACTCACCCCCATGTCCAATTCCATGGAGACTGGAATTCCATTAAGTTTGACTTTTAACATTATCGGAGGGCTTTTGGTGGTGAAGGTGTGTACCCCATACACTTCCTCCTCATCCTTCGGTTGGGTTACCTCTCCTGCTCATTCAGCGTGATACGCGCTGGATCGGTCACTCTCTGCTGACTTTGTCACATGGTGAGTCCGAGGTCACTTGCACAATCGCTCGAGGTGCCCCATTGATCCACAGACCTTGCACACGTAGTGCTGGAAATGACATTGATGGGCTCTGTGACATCCCCCGCAGCACCAGCATGGCATTAATGGATTCACATTAGCAATCCACAGTGGCCTCTGAGTCACCCTGGACCTGGCCTCTGCGACTGTGTGGGCCCTAGCGTGTACAGTCCTGCCTGCTGATGGCATTATTTTAAGCACAGTACTTGCCGGTGAGCTTTGATTCTGTGAAGATATCTGTTTCATGTTGTCGCTCGTGGATATGAAGGCTTGGGCTATCGTGATGGACCTGCTCAGATCCAGGGATTCGGCAGACAGCAGTTTGCGAAGGATGCCCTCGTGGTCAATTCCAAGCACGAAAAATTCCCGCAATATTTCCCCCAAAGATCCTGCAAAGTTGCACTGCCCCACAAGGCATCTTTGGTCGGCGATGAAACTCACCACATTCTTGCCTTTGAAGCGATGTTGCGTATAAAAGCGGTACCTGGCCAGCAGGTTGCTCTCCTTTGGCTTGAGATGTTCCTTAGCCAGCGTGCACAGTTCTGCCTAAGATTTGTCCGTTAGTTTGGCCGGTGCCAGCAAATTCTTCAGGACCCATATACTGATGATCCACATACGGTGAGGAGAATCGCCCTGCGCTTGATCTCTGTTTCAGCTGTGCCCAATTCGTTGGCCACAAAATACTGGTCGAGGCACTCAAAGAAGGCTTCCTAATAATCACCCCCCCAACAAATCTCTCAAGAATACCAACGGCAGCCATTTCCACGTGAAAGTTCGTGATCTGTAACTCGTCGCCAGTTGTTATGTTCAGAATAACTCCACAAGACTGTGTTGTAAACTCAAACCATTGTGACTTTGATCTCTTTAATATAACTCCAAAGTGAGGCAGCAATGTGGTGGCCTGCCTTTTATACCTGCTTGCACCGGGGTACACAGGTGACCCATAGATCTCCCACAGGTGTGCCCTCTAGTGGAAAGTCTTACACACAAGTGAGGTTCACATACATAACAAATGTAGGGGATGATTAAGAAGTTTCCAAATGATACAAAAATTGTCCATGTGGTTGAAAGTGAGGAAGAAAGCTGTAGGCTGCAGGAAGATATCAATGGACGGGTCAGGTGGGAAGAAAAGTGGCAAATGGAATTCAACCAGGAAAAGTGGCAGGTCATGCATTTGTGGAAGGCTAATAAAGCACAATACACAATAAATGGTAGGATACTGATAAGTGTAGAGGAACAGAGGGACCTTGGAGTGCATGTCCACAGATCCCTGAAGGTAGCAGGACAGGTAGATGAAGTCGGCAAGAAGGCATACGGGATACTTTCCTTTATTAGCTGAGGCATAGAATATAAGAGCAGGGAGGTTATGCTTGAACTGTATAAAACACTAGTTAGGCCACAGCTAACTAACTAGTTTGGCCACAACTAATGTACTACGTACAATTTTGGTCACCACATTATAGTAAAGATGTGATTACACTAGAGAAGGTACAGAGGAGAGTTACGAGGATGTTTCCATGACTGGAGAATCTTAGTTGTGAGGAAAGATTGGATCGTTGGAGTTGTTTTCTATGGAATAGAGGAGGCTGAGGGAAGATTTAATTGAGGTGTATAAAATTATGAGGGGACAGATAGAATGGATAGGAAGGATCTGTCTTCATTAAGGAAGACACAAATAACCTTCCGGAAATACTCGGGGTTCGAGGGTCTAGCGAAAAGGAGGAACTGAAGGAAAACCTTATTAGTCAGGAAATTGTGTTAGGGAAATTGATGGCATTGAAGGCCAATAAATCCCCAGGGCCTAATAGGCTGCACCCCAGAGTACATGAGGAAGTGGCCCTAGAAATCGTGGAAGCATTGGTGGTCATTTTCCAACATTCTATTGACTCTGGATCAGTTCCTATGGATTGGAGGGTAGCTAATGTAACACCACTTTTTAAAAAAGGAGGGAGAGAGAAAACAGGGAATTATAGACCGGTTAGCCTGACATCGGTCATGGGGAAAATGTTGGAATCAATTATTAAAGATGAAATAGCAGCGCATTTAAAAAGCAGTGACAGGATTGGTCCAAGTCAGCATGGATTTATGAAAGGGAAATCATGCTTGACAAATCTTCGAGAATTTTTTGAGGATGTAACTAGTAGAGTGGACAAAGGAGAACCAGTGGATGTGGTGTATTTGGACTTTCAAAAGGCCTTTGACAAGGTCCCACATAAGAGATTAGTGTGCAAAATGAAAGCACATAGTATTGGGAGTAATGTATTGACGTGGATAGAGAACTGGTTTCAGACAGGAAGCAGAGAGTCGGGATAAACGGGTCCTTTTCAGAATGGCAGGCAGTGACCAGTGGGGTGCCGCAGGGTTCAGTGCTGGGACCCCAGCTATTTACAATATACATCAATGATTTAGATGAAGGAATTGAGTGTAATATCTCCAAGTTTGCTGGGTGGTGGTATGAGCTGTGAGGAGGATGCTAAGAGGCTGCAGGTTGACTTGGACAGGTTAGGTGAGTGGGCAAATGCATGACATATGCAGTATAATGTGGATAAATGTGAGGTTATCCACTTTGGTGGCAAAAACAGGAAGGCAGAATATTATCTGAATGGTGACAGATTAGGAAAAGGGGAAGTGCAACGGGACCTGGGTGTCATGGTACATCAGTCATTGAAGTTTGGCATGCAGGTACAGCAGGCGGTGAAGAAGGCAAATGGTATGTTGGCCTTCATAGCTAGAGAATTTGTGTAGAGGAGCAGGGAGGTCTTACTGCAGTTGTACAGAGCCTTGGTGAGGCCACACCTCGAATATTGTGTTCAGCTTTGGTCTCCTAATCTGAGGAAGGACGTTCTTGCTATTGAGGGAGTACAGTGAAGGTTCACCAGGCTGATTCCAGGATGGCAGGACTGAGATATGAGGAGAGACTGGATCAACTGGGCTTGTATCCACTGGAGTTTAAAAGAATGAGAGGGGATCTCATAGAAACATAAAATTCTGACGGGATTGGACAGGTTAGAGGCAGGAAGAATGTTCCTGTTGCTGGGGAGTTCTAGAAACCAAAGGTCACGATCTAAGAATAAGGGGTAAGCCATTTAGGACTGAGATGAGGAGAAATTTCTTTACTCAGAGAGTGGTTAATCTGTGGAATTCCCTACCGTAGAGAGTTGTTGATGCCAGTTCATTGGATATATTCAAGAGGGAGTTAGCTATGGCCCCTACAGCCAAAGGGATCAAGGGGTATGGAGAGAAAGCAGGAAAGGGGTACTGATGGAATGATCAGCCATGATCTTATTGAATGGTGGTGCAAGCTCGAGGGGCTGAATGGCCTGCTCCTGCACCTAATTCCTATGTTTCTATGTTTCTATGATCTGGATTTCCAAAAGGCTTTCGGCAAAGTGCCACTTAATAGGCTTGCCAGCAAAGTTGAAGCCCATGGAATAAAAGGGACAGTGGCAGCATGGATACAAAATTGGCTTAGTGATAGTAGTGGTGAACATTTGTTTTTCGGACAGGAGGATGGTATACAGGGTCAGTTCTAGGACCACTGCTTTTATTGATATATATTAATGAGTTGGATGTGAGTATACAGAGCACAATTTCAAAATTTGCAGATGACATAAAACTTGCAAGTATAGTGAGCAGTGAGGAGGAGCGTGATAGACTTCAGGAAGACGTAGACAGGTTGGTGAAATAGGTGGACACATGGCAGATGAAATTTAACACAGAAAAGTATACAGCAAGTGATATATTTTGGTAAAAAGAATGAGGAGAGGACATGTAAACTAAATGGTGCAATCCTAAAGGGGCTGTATGGACAGAGAGATCTGACAGTATGTGTGCGCAAATCGTAGAAGGTGGCAGGGCAGGTTGAGAAAGCAGTTAAAAAGGCTTACGGGATCCTGGGCTTCATAAAGAGAGGTATAGAGTACAAAAGTGTGGAAATTATGATGAACCTTTACAAAAGACTGGCTCAGCTCTAACTGGAGTCCTGTGTCCAATTCTGAGCACCACATTGTAAGAAGGATGTGAAGGTCTTGGAGAAGGTGCAGAAAAGATTTATGAGAATGATTCCAAGATTGAGGGACTTCAGTTACATTGATAGACTGGAGAAGCTGGGGTTGTTCTCCTTGGAGCAGAGAAGGTTGAGAGGAGATTTGATAGAGTGTTCAAAATCATGAGGGATCTGGACAGAGTAGAGAAACAGTTCCCATTAGCAGAAGTGTCAAGAACCAGAGGACACAGATTCAAGGTGATTGGCAAAAGAACCAAAGGCGATGTACGAAAAAACTTTTTTTATGCAGCAAGTGGTTAAGATCTGGAATGCACTGCCTGAAAGATAGACAAGAAGGAAAAGGAATAGGTGGGGTAGCTCTGTTAATAAAGGATGATATCAGGGCAGTTGTGAGAGACGATATTGGCTCAAATGAACAAAATGTTGAATCATTGTGGGTGGAGATTAGAGATAGTAAGAGGAAAAAGTCACTGGTGGGCATAGTTTATAGGCCCCCAAATAATAACTTCACGGTGGGGCGGGCAATAATCAAGGGAATAATAGAGGCATGTGAAAAAGGAACGGCAGTAATCATGGGGGATTTTAACCTACATATCGATTGGTCAAATCAAATCGCACGGGGTAGCCTGGAGGAGGAATTCATAGAATGCATACGGGATTGTTTCTTAGAACAGTATGTTACAGAACCTACAAGGGAGCAAGCTATATTAGATCTGGTCCTGTGTAATGAGACAGGAATAATAAACGATCTCCGAGTAAAAGATCCTCTCGGAATGAGTGATCACAGTATGGTTGAATTTGTAATACAGATTGAGGCTGAGGAAGTAGTGTCTCAAACGAGCGTACTATGCTTAAACAAAGGGGACTACAGTGGGATGAGGGCAGAGTTGGCTAAAGTAGACTGGAAACACAGACTGAACGGTGGCACAATTGAGGAACAGTGGAGGACTTTTAAGGAGCTCTTTCATAGTGCTCAACAAAAATATATTCCAATGAAAAAGAAGGGCGGTAAGAGAAGGGATAACCAGCCATGGATAACCAAGGAAATTAAGGAGAGTATTAAATTAAAAACCAATGCTTATAAGGTGGCCAAGGTTAGTGGGAAAATAGAAGATTGGGAAAATTTTAAACGACAGCAAAGAATGACTAAGAAAGCAATAAAGAAAGGAAAGATAGATTACGAAGGTAAACTTGCGCAAAACATAAAAACAGATAGTAAAAGCTTTTACAGATATACAAAATGGAAAAGAGTGACTAAAGTAAATGTTGGTCCCTTAGAAGATGAGAAGGGGGATTTAATAATGGGAAATGTGGAAATGGCTGAGACATGAAACAATTATTTTGCTTCGGTCTTCACAGTGGAAGACACAGAAACCATGGCAGAAATTGCTGGTCACAGGAATGTGGGAAGGGAGGACCTGGAGACAATCACTATCACTAGGGGGGTAGTGCGGGACAGGCTAATGGGACTCAAGGCAGACAAGTCCCCTGGTCCTGATGAAATGCATCCCAGGGTATTAAAAGAGATGGTGGAAGTTATAGCAGATGCATTCGTTATAATCTACCAAAATTCTCTGGAATCTGGGGAGATACCAGCGGATTGGAAAGCAGCTAATGTAACGCCTCTGTTTAAAAAAGGGGGCAGACAAAAGGCAGGTAACTATAGGCCGGTTAGTTTAACATCTGTAGTGGGGAAAATGCTTGAAACTATCATTAAGGAAGAAATAGCGGGACATCTAGATAGGAATAGTGCAATCAAGCAGAAGCAGCATGGATTCATGAAGGGGAAATCATGTTTAACTAATTTACTGGAATTCTTTAAGGATATAACGAGCATGGTGGATAGAGGTGTACCGATGGATGTGATGTATTCAGATTTTCAAAAGGCATTCGATAAGGTGCCACACAAAAGGTTACTGCAGAAGATAAAGGTACCCAGGGTCAGTGGAAATGTATTAGCATGGATAGAGAATTGGCTGGCTAACAGAAAGCAGAGAGTCGGGATAAATGGGTTCTTTTCGGGTTGGAAATCGGTGGTTAGTGGTGTGCCACAGGGATCGGTACTGTGACCACAACTGTTTACAATATACATAGATGACCTGGAAGAGGGGACAGAGTGTAGTGTAACAAAATTTGCAGATGACACAAAGATTAGTGGGAAAGCGGGTTGTGTCGACGACACAGAGAGGCTGCAAAGAGATTTAGATAGGTTAAGCGAATGGGCTAAGGTTTGGCAGATGAAATACAATTTCGGAAAGTGTGAGGTCATCCACCTTGGGGAAAAAAAACAGAAAAAGGGAATATTATTTGAATGGGGAGAAATTACAACATGCTGCGGTGCAGAGGGACCTGGGGGTCCTTGTGCATGAATCCCAAAAAGTTAGTTTGCAGGTGCAGCAGGTAATCAGGAAGGCAAATGGAATGTTGGCCTTCATTGCGAGAGGAATAGAGTACAAAAGCAGGGAGGTCCTTCTGCAACTGTATAGGGTATTGGTGAGGCCGCACCTGGAGTACTGTGTGCAGTTTTGGTCACCTTACTTAAGGAAGGATATACTAGCTTTGGAGGGGGTACAGAGACGATTCACTGGGCTGATTCCGGAGATGAGGGGTTACCTTATGATAGATTGAGTAGACTGGGTCTTTACTCGTTGGAGTTCAGAAGGATGAGGGGTGATCTTATAGAAACATTTAAAATAATGAAAGGGATAGACAAGATAGAGGCAGAGAGGTTGTTTCCACTGGTCTAGAACTAGGGGTGCACAGCCTCAAAATACGGGGGAGCCAATTTAAAACTGAGTTGAGAAGGAATTTCTTCTCCCAGAGGGTTGTGAATCTGTGGAATTCTCTGCCCAAGGAAGCAGTTGAGGCGAGCTCATTGAATGTATTCAAATCACAGATAGATAGATTTTTAACCAATAAAGCAATTAAGCGTTATGGGGAGCGGGCAGGTAAGTGAGCTGAGTCCACGGCCAGATCAGCCATGATCTTGTTGAATGGCAGAGCAGGCTCGAGGGGCTAGATGGCCTACTCCTGTTCCTAATTCTTATGTTCTTATGTTCTAAAGGGTGGTGGAGGCAGACTCAATCTTATCTTTCAAAAAGGAGTTGGATAAATATCTGAAACAAAAATATTTGCAGGGCTACGGGGAAAGGATGGGGAAGTGGAACGAGCTGAGAGTTGGCACGGGCTCGATGGGCCGAATAGCCTTCTTACGTGCTATAACTATTCTATGATTCCAGGAGGAGAAATTGGGGTCATTTGCGCCTCCTGGGCAGAATCGGATTTTTCACCCGGATGCGGCACCGCTAACGACTTCCGCTAAATTCTCTGGGAGTGTAACGACGGCAGTAACCGGTAGCGACCTGCTCTACTGCACCGGTGATGATGACGTTATCACCATGTGCAGCGATCCATTTTTGCCCCGGAACAAAAATTCAGTATCGCCCTCTGAATCTGCGCCAGGCAATGCCAGCGATAGCTTCAGGGGGTGCATACATGGTGGCCGGCTGCTCGCGGGGCACTAGTTAAAGGGGAGGTGGCATGCACGTGAATAAAAAATCGGCCGACTTACTTGTCGCGACCCGTTGCCTCCATGAAAGTGGAGTCTGTGCTGCGATCTGGCAGCCCGACACTCTGTTTCAGTGCCGGGCTGATGGTACGCCACCCCATTCCCCAGTGTTTCACGTAGGGCCACACAGAGTCTGCGCTTGGCCCTCCCCTTTAATGAAGGGGCAGGCCCCTTCTACACGGCTGTGCTACATGGCCCAGTGCAAAATGCTTACTTAGCTCCCACCCCGTTAGTGCCCCGGAGAGGAAGTGGAGCGCGCTTCTTTGCATGATCATATTGAGTGGCGGAGCAGGCTCGAGGGGCCAAGTGGCCTACTCCTGTTCCTATTTCTTATGTTCTTATTGGTGGTAACCTCAATTTCACGAGCAGGGCGTGACTTCCACACCTGGCACAGGAAGACCCGCCTCACGGATGTTACCGCCTCCAAACGGGCGCTACGCAATTTTCCGGCCTATGATTCTATGACCTATTTCCCTTAGCAGAGAGGTCAATAACCAGGGTGCATAGATTTAAACTAGTTGGTGGAAAGATCAGAAGGGAGTTGAGGAGAAATATTTTCACCCAGATGGTGGTGGGGGACTTAAACTCACTGCCTGAAAGGGTGCTAGAGGCAGAAACCCTTTTCACATTTTTAAAGGTACTTGGATATGCACTTGAAATGCCGTAACCTCATCATCATCAACATAGGCAGTCCCTCGAAATCGAAGAAGACTTGCTTCCAATCTAAAAGTGAGTTCTTACATGATTGAACAGTCCAATACGGGAATTACAGTCTCTGTCATTGGTGGGACAGACAGTCGTTGAAGGAAAGGGTTGGTGGGGAGTCTGGTTTGTCGCATGCTCCTTCCACTGCCTGCGCTTGTTTTCTGCATGCCCTCGGCGATGAGACTCGAGGTGCTCAGCGCCCTCCTGGATGCTCTTCCTCCACTTAGGGTGGTCTTTGGCCACGGACTCCCAGGTGTCGGTGGTGATGTTGCATTTTATCAAGGAGGCTTTGAGGGTGTCCTTGAAACGTTTCCTCTGCCCACCTGGGGCTCGCTTGCCGTGTAGGAGTTCCGAGTAGAATGCTTGCTTTGGGAGTCTTGTGTCAGTATGTGAACAATGTGGCCCACCCAATGGAGCTAGTCGAGTGTGGTCAGTGCTTTGATGCTGGGATGTTGGCCTGATCGAGGACACTAACGTTGGTGCGTCTGTTCTCCCAGGGGATTTGTAGGATCTTGCAGAGATATCGTTGGTGGTATTTCTCCAGCAATTTGAGGTGTCTGCTGTTTCTGGTCCACGTCTCTGAGCCAAACAAGAGGGCGGGTATCACTGCAGCCATGTAGACCATGAGCTTGGTGCCAGATTTGAGGGCCTGATCTTTGAAAACTCTCTTCCTCAAGCGGCCGAAGGCTGTGCTAACGCCCTGGAGGTGGTGCTGAACCTTGTTGTTGATGTCCACCCTTGGCTCCCAAAGTTTGGATCGTGGTCCACATTGTCCAGGGCCACGCCGTGGATCTTGATCGCTGGAGGGCAGTACTGTGCGGTGGGGTCAGGTTGGTGGAGGACCTTTGTCTTACGAATGTTTAGTGTAAGGTCCATGCTTTCATACGCCTCATTGAAGATGTTGACTATGACTTGGAATTCAGTCTCTGAATGTGCGCAGACGTAAGCGTCGTCCGCGTACTGTAGCTCGCGGCAGAGGATGGGACGGTCTTGGATCTGGCCTGGAGACGACGAAGGTTCTGTAGTTTAGTTCCACTCCAGCGGGGAGCTTGTTGAGTGTGAAATGGAGCATTGCAGCAAGGAAGATCGAGAAGAGGGTTGGCGTGATGACGCAGCCCTGCTTGACCCCGGTCGGGACGTGGATTGGGTCTGTGATGGATCCGTCGGTCAGGATCACGGCTTGCATGTTGTCATGGAGCAGGCGGAGGATGGTGACAAACTTTTGGGGACAGCCAAAATGGAGGAGAATGCTCCATAGTTCCTCGCGGTTAACAGTGTCGAAGGCCTTTGTAAAGTCAAAGAAGGCCATGTACAAGAATTGGTGTTGTTCCCTGCATTTCTCTTGCAGCTGTCGCGCCATAAAAATCATGCCCGTTGTGCCCTGTATTGGACTAAATCCACACTGTGACTCCGGGAGAAGCTCCTCAACCACAGGGAAAAGTTGGTTGAGGAGGATACTAGCGATAACCTTCCCAGTGGCTGATAACAAGGAGGTTTCTCTATAGTTGCCGCAGTCGGACTTGTCTCCTTTTTAAAAGATGGTCAACATAAGAACATAAGAATTAGGAACAGGAGTAGGCCATCTAGCCCCTCGAGCCTGCTTCGCTATTTAAAAAGATCATGGTTGATCTGGCCGTAGACTCAGCTCCACTTGCCCGCCCGCTCCCCATAGCCCTTAATTCCCTTGTTGGTTAAAAATCTATCTATCTGTGATTTGAATACATTCAATGAGCTAGCCTCAACTGCTTCCCTGGGCAGAGAATTCCACAGATTCACAACCCTCTGGGAGAAGAAATTCCTTCTCAACTCGGTTTTAAATTGGCTCCCCCGTATTTTGAGGCTGTGCCCCCTAGTGCTAGTCTCCCCGACTAGTGGAAACAACCTCTCTGCCTCGATCTTGTCTATCCCTTTCATTATTTTAAATGTTTCTATAAGATCACCCCTCATCCTTCTGAACTCCAACGAATAAAGACCCAGTCTACTCAATCTATCATCATAAGGTAACCCCCTCATCTCCGGAATGAGCCTAGTGAATCTTACAAGATTACTGCATCTCTGAGATCTCCTGGCATGCTCTCCTCCTTCCAGATGAGAGAGATGAGGTCATGCCTCCATGTCTGTAGTGCTTCTCCATCATACTTTGGTGCCTCAGCGGGGATTCCATCCGCACCCAATGCCTTGTTGTTCTTGAGCTGGCGGATGGCCTTTTCTACCTCATGCAGGGCTGGGGTTTTTCTCAGATGGCCGTGGGTAGCACGCTGCGGGATGGAGTCGAGGACACTTGAATGAAAGGCAGAGTCTTGGTTAAGAAGATCTGTGAAGTGCTCCTTCCAGCGGGTCCTGACTGCCTCGGTGCCCTTGATGAGTGTCTACCCGTTCTTGGCCAGCAGTCGAGTGGGGCATTGGGTGCTTGGGCCGTAACCTACATGACTAGGAATCAAGAGCTAGAAAATGGGATTAGGCTGGATAGCTCTGGATAGTTGGCACAGACAGGATGGGCCAAATGGCCTCCTTCTTTGCCATAAACCTCTTTGATACATAATATATACAGAGTTGTTTTCAGTTGAAAAAAGTGTGCAATCGAGTTTTATAGCAGAAACACACAATTTTTGGTGGCTCAAACTTCAATACTACTTATCATGAGTCATAATGCAGTGAGATGGACTTTTATTTCACTGAATACTGCTTGGAAAAATCATATGTTGTATGTTATCGATAATTTAAAATCTTCTGACTCGGTCACATCCCAATGCAGGACTTACGACCTGCAGGCTTGAATTATAACGTGCATTGGTAAGCTACCAAGAATTTGCCCTTGTAAAAATTGATTGTGCCCTTTTACACTGGCTTGGCCAATATACCATATTTAATTGTAGCTTCTTTTTTATTTGAAGCACTGTGGGCACCATCCTATTCTTTTGTGTGTCAGCATAATCTCAGAATCAACAGTAATGAGATCATGCTGTGTTGCTTTTTTGGAAAGCTCACCCCTATATGTCAATGCCAGACAAAATAAATCTTTTCATTTAGCTCACTCAGATAATACTGATCATGCTGATATGCTTTATATTTCCATATCCTTCAAATTATATTTTATAACATTTAGCATTAGCAATTTACAAAATCATCATATTCATAGTTATTGAGAAAAAAAGACTGATACAGGTAGTTGCTAAAAGTTATTTACACTCAAAAATAGTTAATGCCACTTCATGTGGCCTTATATTGCTGCAAAACTTGAATAAAACTTTTGACTAATAATCTTGAATTATGTAGCATACCAGAAATGCTGACGTCAGAAATAAAACTTACCTTCGGAACATTTAAATCTTTTACAGATCAGCTACTCATCTTCTGCTGAAATTCTCAGTGACAAGTCTCGATTTCCTGCATTTTTGAGAACTATTCCTAATGACGGCTATCAGACCAAAGCCATGGCCAAGCTGGTTCAAAGTTTCCAGTGGAACTGGGTGGGAACTATTGCAAATGATGATGATTACAGCAAATCTGGAATAGCTAACTTCATTTCACAAGCAGAAAGCATGGGTATATGCATCAGTTTTAAAGAAGTTATTCCACTTTATTCATCTGATCAAATAACTAAAACCAGAATAGAAGAAATAGCAAAAACTGTCATGAACCGAACAAAAGTGAACGTCATTGTTATTTTTGGAAAACCCTCTCATATCATTGAACTATTTAAAATATTGAGTACTCACAAAATCAGAAAAGTTTGGATTGCCAGTGACAGCTGGTCAACTAACAGTAATATTACTCGCTTAGAGAACATTCACAACATTGGCCATATTATTGGATTTACATTTAAGAGTGGAAATCTTTCCAAGTTTCAAAACTATCTGAAAACATTACCAGTTAATTCTACAAATGTTAACACATTTTTAACAGAGTATTACAGGCTTCGCACCCTTTGTGTAAATGTTCAAAATGATGATCTAGAGGCTTGTATTTCAAACCAAACACATTTTTTGGTGGTTAATGAACATCATGCAAACAGTGCCATGGAAGTACAATACCGGGATGATGATTTTCTGGTGAATAATATTGAACCAGGTGTTATTTCCAGCATACAATGGTCAGTGACTGCTGTTGCACATGCTCTTCGAAATCTACTAAAATGTAAAGAAGGAATTTGCCGGAAATCATTTGATATTGCACCTTGGAAGGTAAGCTTTTCTCCTACAGCACAAACAATGAATGACATAATCCCACTCGCAGGTTAACCACATACTACACATACAGCCTCCATGTAGTTCCTTAATATATTTGTATATTGAACTCTTCATATAAAGTGTATGGTGCCTTGCAGCCCTCTTCTATCTGATGTCGGCAGATTATTAGCAGTGTTTGCACTGAGTAATAAAACCAATGTTAAATGTTTAATAACCTTTCCCTCTATAGGTGTATGGACAATGTGACAATGAGATCACTAATGAGTGGCTCTATCGGAATAGTCCCTGGACTAAGTTGTTACTGGGATTTGCCTCAGCTATAACCTGGGTCCTTCTGTAGTCTTCTGAGATTTTCCAGGCTATTTATGTTTAAACAAAATGGTCTGGTTCCAATTAAGTTTAATTCTCCATGAAAAGAGAGAATATTTGAATGTGTAACCCAGTTAATTTACTCCCTTAACATTTCCAATAAAGATCAGTTACTGTTCATGCTGATGGTAAAAGCAAGGTCATCAGCAAACAGGAAAATTAAGTTGGTAGGTTTACTGATTTCCTCTTATGAATTCAGATTCTCTAACCTGAGTCTCATTTGATTTTAATTGTTTTCTATCTAATCCATAGTTTACTTGCACATGTCCGAGAAAGGAAATAGGTGAACATAAATAAAAACTATTTAGTGAGTGAATGGCTTCAAAGAATTGTTTAGAACTTTCACAATGACATTTCACAATCTTGATATATATGCTAAAAGTTGTAGTAGTAATACCCTGTAATCCAATGTTAATTCATATTATTAGAACCTGATATTAAGTTTTGTGTTATTATCTTCAATAAAGTGCATTTTATTTATTACTCAAATTTTCTTGCAGTTGTTGGAAGAACTGAAGAATGTGAACTTCACTGATGAAGGCACAAAATTCCAATTTGATTCTTCAGGAGATTTTAACTCTGGATATGATATCCTCATGTGGAAATTAGTCAATGGCAAGATGGAATTTAATCACACAGTGGCTGAATACGATATAAGGGAGAATAAATTTATAATTAAGGATTTGAGGTTTAATGAATTAAAGGTAATTTTGTATAGTATTAATAATTTTTAACTTTTACATTTTTGAGTTAAGCATAGAGCCTAGAAATTATAGTTAATATTACCAGACATATGCTTGACACATTTATATGGCTTTCCTTTGACTCCAATTGTAACAGATGCATTAATGCGTTTGTTAACATAGTGAATAGATGAATGTCATATCTCTATCTCAATTCCCCTTGTCCCCCTCTCTCCTTCAAATTCACTGCCCTCTTGTTCTCCCTAAACTTCTCCCTCTATGTAAACTCGAATTTATGGTCAATCCCTTGACCTTGCCATCTCCCATGGTTTCTCTACCCCCATGGTCTCAATTACAGACAAGGCCACCTTTCTTATTTCCCACACCTTCCACATCTCTCTACCTCCTTCCAGCCCCATTTCTTTCTGTGTTCACCTCTGGAAAAAATCTTGCCCAAGTACTTTGAAACTTCCAACTGACTAGCCTTTAGCTTAACATCTACCACAATTTGCTCAATAATTCCTTCATCTCCACCTTTGATGCCTTTGTCATCAGATAGAATTTTTATCTCACCCATCCTCTTCAGTCCCCCAGGTATGGCCCCAATTTTGCTCCCTCAAGTCCAAGGAATGCAGACTTGAGTGAATCTGGCAGACAATTGGTTTATATATCTATCACCAGATCTTGTTGCACTATCAGACATCACTCTTCTCTGCAAAACTGCCATTACTTCAGCATAATCCTGGAGAGCAAAGATAATCTCCAACTTTTTTTCTCCACTACCAACAGTCTCCTTAAACCCCTCTCCCCTGCACCTTCCACTTTCACTTCTAATAACAAGTTCAAGCAGCTCATAGCCCTCTTAGTCATGAAAGTTGAGACTATCCATTCAGCTGCTTCTGTTGCTCTGACTCTTTCCCCTTACTCACCATGCTAAACCTCCCCGCAGGCTCCCCCCACCTTAGCCCTGAGCCCAAATCTTTTGCTAGTTTCTCACTTACCCCCTCATGCCCTCTCTGTGCTCATCTTGCCCATGAGATCCATATCCTGCTCTCTCAACCTCATTCCCTCTAAACTGCTGCTCGCCCAAATTTCCACCCTGACCCCATATTAACTGACATTGTAAATGGTTTGCTTTCTTCAAGTATTGTTTCCCTCCATCCTATTCCTCTTCAAAGTCCTCGAATGTGTTGTCGCCTCTGTGGCCACCTTTTCCACAACATATTTAAATCTCTCCAATCAGGTGTCTGTCCATGCCATAACACTGAAACAACCCTAATCAAAGTCACAAATGACATTGTCTGTTACTATGATAATGCTACATTACCCCTTCTTCATCCTCCTCAACTTCACTGTAACCTATAACCTGGTAGACAGCACGATCCTCTATTGCCCCTACTCAGTTGATCGGCTGCTGAAACTCTCCTCGATGCCTTCATCACCTCGAGGTTGACTATCCCAATGTTCATCTAGCCGGTCTCCCATCCTTCACCCTCTGTAAACTTCAGCTCATCCAAACTCTGCTGTCCATAACCTACCCCATAACAATTCCTGGTCACCCATTACCTTTGTCCTCACTGATCTACATTGACTTGCAGTCCCCCAACACTTCAAATTAAAAATTCTCATCCTCGTGTTTAAATCACTTCATGATCTTATTCCTCCCTATTTCTATAACCTGGAAGGCACTGCCTGAAAGGGTGGTAGAGGAAGACTTAATTTTAACTTTCAAGAGGGAGTTGGATAAGTATTTGAAATGAAAACAATTGCAGGGCTACAGGAAAAGGCAGGGGAGTGGGACTAGCTGAGAGTCAGCACGGGCCCGGCTGGCTGAATGACCTTCTTCCGTGCTGTAACCATTCTATGATTCAATGATTCTTCCCTAGCCCTACAACCTGCTCTCCGCTCCTCCAACTCTGGCCTTTTGTGCATCCCCCCTCCATTTGTCCAAGCATTTGACAACCGTACTTTCAGCCACTCATGCTCTGGGATTTCCTGCCTAAGCTCCTTTGCCTCCCTACTGCTCTCTCCTCCTTACAACCCAATCTTTGACCAAGATTTTGCTCACCCTTTAAAATATCTCAAATTTGTTTTGTTGTCCATTTTTATGAAGCGACTTGCTGGAATATTTTCCCATGTTGAATGTGTTATATAAATGGAAGTTTCTGCTATTAGGTCGACAGCAGCTAATATCACCAACAATAATTTCTGTTCTGTGGTGTCAAACTGTTATACGATAGGGTCAAGTAATGACTTCAACATCATAACTGGAATTTTCCACTTCTGCAGCATCAGCTGATGATTTTCCACGTTTTAAAGGCGATGGAGTAAAATCATGGGCTGGCAGTTTTAGAACAGAAAAGCGTGGTTCACAACTCTAATTTAATGAAGTTTTCATTAGATTGATAGTCAAAACAGTTGCAGCTTTAAGATTTGTCTCGGTGCCTCCTTTATAAATAGTTGCATCCCCTTATGTATGCACTGCAAGAGCAGTTCAGAGTGCCTTTGAACAGGATAAGTGTATCACATTTATTATAATAGTTTGATGGAGTATCTAAACCTCATTGCTACTTACCATTAGAGAACCTAGACTGAGTAAAATTCAAATACTGCTTAATGCTGAAAATTTGAAACAAAACCAGAAACACAGAGCAGCTTTTGTAGAGAGAACAGACAAGTTAATGGGGCTGAATTTATTAAAACATATTAAAAAATATATATTTAATTACATTTAATTTCAATTAATGTTAAATATATGAGGTATTTTATTAATTTATTGTGCTGTGTTTCTGTGTTTTAAGGGGTTATTCTCATTGACAGTAATGGGAATTTGCACAGAGTTCTCATTTTTATCACTGAGCATACTGCATAGTGATTGGTGGCTCACGTGACTCCAGCTTGTACGCACGTACCTGAACGACATCTTCCCATATGCTGCGCAGAGAATCTAGGCCTCCGACCGGGATCGTAGGTTGCTCCGGGTCCACCGGGTACTTTCGTAGATTTTTTTCTGGTCGGAGGCATTTGTATGAAGGAAGCCTCTGACCGAAATTTTCCCACCATTAAAAAAAATTCCAAAAAATAAATTCACAAAAAATAAATGTTTGTATAAAATATTGAATTACATTGCATTTTAATTAATGTTAAATATGCATTGTGTTTTTTTAATTTATTGTGTTTGTGTGTTTTTCGGGGTATTCCCATTCATACTTATTGCAGCTTCATAGAGATGGTACTCACCATAAGTATGAGTGGGGATTCCCCCTACTTTCATTGGTTGGGCCAGCACCTACGCTCCTGGGATACATGGGCCTACGCGTAGAGGCCCAGGACTACAAGTCGCCGAACCACCCAGATCAGCAGATAAGTTCGTAGATTGTTTGCTGGTTGGAAGCCTCCGACCTCAAAATGTGGGCCAACGTTTTGGGTGCAGCCAGAAAATTCAGGAAACATCAGACAGCATCTGTGGGGAAAACAAACACATTAGTGTTTCAGGTCTGAGAATTGAAAGCCATTACAGACAAACAGAACGTAAAAGGAACAAGAGGAAGAAATGGGATAAAACACACAAACACACACAGGAATAGAAATTAAATGATTGATAAAGTGTTTAAGTGGAGGTCAGGAGAGGGTTAAATGTCAGCTGATATTTGCATGAAACAATAGGAGGCGTAATGAGAGAAATCAATGAATACGACATAAATGGAGTATAACAATCCCTTGACCCCTTAAAATAAATATAATTTCCTTATTGTGTATATTCATCAAATTTCGACCAGGAAAATATGTATAGCTATTAGGTTATATACAATAATTCTTAACATTTCCAAGTGATTAGCCCTAGCATTGGCTGAAAGACAAGTAAGTATGTCAATGACCTAAACTGATTGGGTTATTTACTAATAATTAAATAATGATAAAAAAAATTACACTAGTTCTTATTAAACAGATACAATAACTAATCATTTTGATTTATATTTGTGAACGTAGGTTCATAACTAACTTGTTCAAGAATGCTCACAAATGTTTAAAACACGCAAGTTACCATTTTTCAATCAGAGTACAATATTTTTTTTTCATTCGTTGAACCTTTCCATCAGTTTGGAAATATTCCTTTTTGAAAACTTTGCTTTGGCTAACTAACTTGGCCACAGTACTACTCCAAGCTGCACTTGCTACAACCACAAAAAGCAGCCTCTGTTTAGTTTTAAAATTATAATTAACTAGTATATTATCAAACCTAGCTGATGGTATAATTAGAGATTACATTTTGTGATTATAGTGCTTTCTAGGTCTTTCCAACATTTCTAAATATTGTTTTCATTTTCTTAAAAGGGTATGGCATCTATCTGCTCAAACCACTGCCAACCAGGACAAATAAAGCTGTCATCTGAAGGCCAACACACATGTTGCTATGATTGTGTAAATTGCAGCTTGAATACATTCTCCAAAACAATTGGTAGGTGGTAAATTATTGTCTACATCATCTATTGTACAATAATGTGTTACACCATATATATGAAATATGAATGGTATAAAGGAGGAGATAGTGGTGCCGAAATTCAGCCATGCCAGAAACCTGGCACACCGACAATTTCTTACCTGGTTTTACCGCTGCATGGGAAAAGGTCACCTCCTGACCGATATTCAGGACTTTGTCGTTTTTTTTCGACAAGACCGGAAGTTGGTCATAATGGGGGCGGAGATGTGGCGGTAAGTCCTGGTGAGGGGTGGAGGTTGGGGTGGGACCACGTCTCCACCGCTGTCACTCAGCAGCGGAGCAGTGGTGACATCACTGCGTGTGTGTGGCAGCACGTCTCTCCCCTCATTTAAAGGGAGAGAATCGGCGATTCTGTAAGTTCGGCCACTGGGCCACCAGGGATGGTTTTGGCTGGGCCAGCACAACCCAAGAGGAGGTGCCAGGCTGCCTGCTGGTGGCCTGGCCGAACCCAGGGCAATACTTATCCGGCCGATCAGGAAGTCGGTCGGCAAAAATAAAAACATGGCGGCCATGGCAGTGCGCCCTCCTCTTGGCTCACAGGCAAGAAACCAGGTGCACTGACAGAAAAACCAGGAGGGGGACCATGCGATGGAGCAAAGAATTTTAAAGATAAATTTGGGGCGGAGTGTGCTGGAGGTGCGGGGTTGTAGCGGACGGCAGCAGCGGGGCGGAAGTGGAGACAGACCGAAAAATCTCTGAGCAATGGACTGCAATGCGGTGGCCACTTGATTCCACCGCATGGCCGCCACAAAACGGCGGTAACGTGCCTTTAATTTCAGCCCCAGTATTTTTGCATCATTAGGCTTCTAATGATGAATGGAGTGGGAACAATGGGTTCGTAATGTCTTCCCAGAAAATTCCTCCACCTCTACAGACACAGCCACAGTGAAGTACTATATCTCAACAGAATTTTTGAAAAGGAAACAATTCTAACAGCATCCATGCCCTGGAATTTGTGACAGAATCCCGGGATGGCTGGGCTGACATATGAGGAGAGACTGGATCAACTCGGCCTTTATACATTGGAGTTTAGAAGGATGAGAGGGGATCTCATAGAATCATATAAGATTCTGACGGGCCTGGACAGGTTAGATGCGGGTAGAATGTTCCCAATGTTGGGGAAGTCCAGAACCAGGGGACACAGTCTTAGGATAAGGGTTAGGACTGAAATGAGGAGAAACTTCTTCACTCAGAGAGTTGTTAACCTGTGGAATTCCCTACCGCAGAGAGTTGTTGATGCCGGTTCATTGGATATATTGAAGAGGGAGTTAGATATGGCCCTTGCGGTTAAAGGGATCAAGGGGTATGGAGAGAAAGCAGGAAAGGAGTACTGAGGTGAATGATCAGACATGATCTTATTGAATGGTGGTGCAGGCTCGAAGGGCCGAATGGCCTACTCCTGCACCTATTTTCTATGTTTCTATGGAGATGTTAACAAAGATGACCAGCAGCCTGATCAAGGAAGTAGGTTTCAAGGAGCGTATTAAAGGAGACAGAGAAGAGAAGCAGAGAGATTTAGAGAGTGAATTTCAGAGCTCAGGACCCAGCCAGCTGAAGGCACGGTCACCAATGGTGGAGTGATGTAAATCAGGGATGCACAAGAGACCAGAATTGGTCGAGCACAGAGAACTCAGTGCCAACCTAGAGTCTCAAGTCTTTGGAGTGGGGCCTGAACCTACAACCTTCTAACTCAGAGACAAGAGTGAGCCAAGGCTGACTCAGTCTCATTTCCCCCCAGTCCATGCAGCCACTCCCCTCCCCTGCTCTGCTTGAAGCTGGAACTCTCCTCTCTCTCCCCCAGTCTACCCTGGCACTATTTACCCTGTGTAAATTACCCTGGAATATTGTGTTCAGTTTTGGTCTCCTAATCTGAGGAAGGACGTTCTTGTTATTGAGGGAGTGCAGCGAAGGTTCACCAGACTGATTCCCGGAATGGCAGGACTGACATATGAGGAGAGACTGGATCGACTGGGCTTGTATTCACTGGAGTTTAGAAGGATGAGAGGGGATCTCATAGAAACATATAAAATTCTGACGGGACTGGACAGGTTAGATGCAGGAAGAATGTTCCCGATGTTGGGGAAGTCCAGAACCAGGGGACACAGTCTAAGGATAAGGCGTAAGCCATTTAGAACTGAGATGAGGAGAAACGTCTTCACTCAGAAAGTTGTTAACCTGTGGAATTCCCTACCGCAGAGAGTTGTTGATGCCAGTTCATTGGATATATTCAAGAGGGAGTTAGATATGGCCCTTATGGCTAACATAATTTGATATGTTAATTTTTTAAAATCATTTTTGATCTTCTTCATTTCAGATGCACAGCAGTGTTTTCGTTGCTCAGAAGATGAGTGGGCTCCGATAGGAAGTGCTGTCTGCAACAAAAAAGAAATTGTATTTCTTGACTGGAATAATGGATTTTCTATTGTACTGCTAATTTTTGCAGCCTTTGGAATTGTTTTAATCATTGTAATAGTTGTTATCTTTATCAAGAATGTCAACACACCAGCTGTTAAATCGAATGGTGGCAACATATCCTTCATAATGCTCATCTCTTTGTTGCTTGGTTTTGCAAGTGTCGGCTGTTTTCTCGGAAAACCGAACGACTCTACTTGCAAAATCAGGCAATGTTTATTTGGCATCAGCTTTACTCTTTCTGTTTCATGTGCTCTGACAAAATCACTTAAAATACTACTAGCATTCAACTTCAACCCAGCTAATCAAAAGCATTTGAAGAACCTGTACAATCCCTGGCTCATCAATGGTGTCTGTACTGGATGCCAGATTATCATTTGCACAACATGGTTGGTTTTTAATGGCCCCAGAGCTCAAACAGATACCAAGAGATTGCCAAGGGAAATTGTGCTGGAATGTAATGAGGGTTCTTCTGTAGCATTTGCTGTTATGTTGGGGTATATAGCATTCCTCGCACTGATTTGTTTTATATTTGCCTTTAAAGGTAGAAAGTTGCCAGAAGGCTACAATGAGGCTAAGTTTATCACATTTAGCATGTTGATTTACTTCATTTCATGGATTACCTTTGTCCCTGTCTATGTAACCACTCGTGGCAAGTATCTCCCAGCAGTGGAAGTGGTTACAATTTTATCTTCAACCTATGGGATATTATGCTGCCAGTTTTTCCCAAAGTGTTATATAATTCTGTTTAAGAAAGAATATAACACTACCACTTCATTTTTGAAAAATCTGTTTGACTATTCACTGAAAAGCACAAACAATCTTACAAACAGACACACTTTTCCAAATGCCTCAATACATTCCACTTCTTGCAAGCCCATCAAAAGTAACAACTGTCATATGTCAGAAAACATAAATTCTAATTCTTTTGTACAAAATAACAGAATCAATAGGATTTCAAGGAAGAGACATTCTAGTTGGTAAATGTTTAATTGGCAAAATTGATTTATATTCAGAATATTTACTTCACCTTGAGGCTGTATTCGGTTTGAGTCCACATTATGTTCAGTCAATCCTTCCCACTATAGCGTTAATGCACTTTGTCATTTTTCAGCCTTGGTTGCTAAATGTGATGGCTCACAGTAACAACATTTGTGATAGGACAGAGACTGATATATCATCCATCTTTTCTTCCTCCTATTTCCCCACACCGCAAATATAATACGTTGGTTGAAGATGAAGGAGCATTGTTATTGAAAGAAACACATGAGTCATTCATTAGCCCGCATTCTTGTCCTCCCTGATGAAGAGGATTGTATGCAATTAAAGATTGTGAATGGAGGAGGGAATGAATGTGATATCATTTGGTTTTTGCTACCTTTCTGGATAAGATTTTTAAAGTTATAAAACAGATACAATTTCTGAATCTTGTGACATCACTGGATATCTGAGAAATTATGTAATGTGATATCACAAAATGTACAACTGTTGATTATGTTAATTTTACATATTTTAAAATTTCAAACAATAACTACTAAGATTCTTTCTAGGGAAAATTGTGGCAACATGCAGTTTATTTTTTGTATTATTATCTCCCATTCTTCATTTTCCCTACCAAACACCATCACATAAGGACCATCACCATATAAGAACATAAGAAATAGGAACAGGAGTAGACCATATGTCCCTTCGAGCCTGCTCTGCCATTCAATAAAATCATGGCTGATCTGATCATGGATTCAGCTCCATTTCCCTGCCCGCTCCCCATAACCCTACTCCGTTATCACTCAAAAATCTGTCTATCTCCGCCTTAAATTTATTCAATGACCCAGACTCACAGCTCTCTGGGGCAGAGAATTCCATAGATTTACAACCCTCTGAGAGAAGAAATTTCTCCTCATCTCAGGTTTAAATGGGCGGCCCCTTATTCTAAGACTATGTCCCTAATTTTAGTTTTGCCTATGAGTGGAAATATCCTCTCTGCATCCACCTTGTCGAGCCCCCTCATTATCTTCTAAGTTTCAATAAGATCACCTCTCATTCTTCTGAACTCCAATGAATATAGGCACAACCTACTCAACCTATCTTCATAAGTCATTCCCCCTCATCTCCGGAATCAACCCAGTGAATGTTCTCTGAACAGCCTCAAATGCAAGTATTTCCTTCCTTAAATACGGAGACCAAAACTGTACACAGTACTCCTGGTGTGGCCTCACCAATACCCTGTACAGTTGTAGCAGGACTTCTCTGCTTTTATACTCTATCCCCCTTGCAATAAAGACCAACATTCCATTTGCCTTCCTGATTACTTGCTGTACCTGCATGCTAAATTTTTGTGTTTCATGCGTAAGGACCCACAGGTTCCTCTGTACTTTGCAATTTTTCTCCATTTACATAGAAACATAGAAAATAGGTGCAGGAGCAGGCCATTCAGCCCTTCTAGCCTGCACCGCCATTCAATGAGTTCATGGCTGAACATGAAACTTCAGTACCCACTTCCTGCTTTGACGCCATACCCCTTGATCCCCCGAGTAGTAAGGACTTCATCTAATTCCCTTTTGAATATATTTAGTGAATTGGCCTCAACTACTTCCTGTGGTAGAGAATTCCACAGGTTCACCACTCTCTGGGTGAAGAAGTTTCTCCTTATCTCGGTCCTAAATGGCTTACCCCTTATCCTTAGACTGTGACCCCTGGTTCTGGACTTCCCCAACATTGGGAACATACTTCCTGCATCCAACCTGTCCAAACCCGTCAGAATTTTAAACGTTTCTATGAGGTCCCCTCTCACTCTTCTGAACTCCAGTGAATACAAGCCCAGTTGATCCAGTCTTTCTTGATAGGTCAGTCCCACCATCCCGGGAATCAGTCTGGTGAATCTTCGCTGCACTCCCTCAATAGCAAGAATGTCCTTCCTCAAGTTAGGAGACCAAAACTATACACAATACTCCAGGTGTGGCCTCACCAAGGCCCTGTACAACTGTAGCAACACCTCCCTGCCCCTGTACTCAAATCCCCTCGCTATGAAGGCCAACATGCCATTTGCTTTCTTAACCGCCTGCTGTACCTGCATGCCAACCTTCAATGACTGATGTACCATGACACCCAGGTCTCGTTGCACCTTCCATTTTCCTAATCTGTCACCATTCAGATAATAGTCTGTCTCTCTATTTTTACCACCAAAGTGGATAACCTCACATTTATCCACATTATACTTCATCTGCCACGCATTTGCCCACTCACCTAACCTATCCAAGTCACTCTGTAGCCTCATAGCATCCTCCTCGCAGCTCACACTGCCACCCAACTTAGTGTCATCTGCAAATTTGGAGATACTACATTTAATCCTCTCGTCTAAATCATTAATGTACAATGTAAACAGCTGGGGCCCCAGCACAGAACCCTGCGGTACCCCACTAGTCACTGCCTGCCATTCCGAAAAGTACCCATTTACTCCTACTCTTTGCTTCCTGTCTGACAACCAGTTCTCAATCCACGTCAGCACACTACCCCCAATCCCATGTGCTTTAACTTTGCACATTAATCTCCTGTATGGGACCTTGTCGAAAGCCTTCTGAAAGTCCAAATATACCACATCAACTGGTACTCCTTTGTCCACTTTATTGGAAACATCCTCAAAAAATTCCAGAAGATTTGTCAAGCATGATCTCCCTTTCACAAATCCATGCTGACTTGGACCTATCATGTCACCATTTTCCAAATGCGCTGCTATGACATCCTTAATAATTGATTCCATCATTTTACCCACTACTGGGGTCATGCTGACTGGTCTATAATTCCCTGCTTTCTCTCTCCCTCCTTTTTTAAAAAGTGGGGTTACATTGGCTACCCTCCACTCGATAGGAACTGATCCAGAGTCAATAGAATGTTGGAAAATGACTGTCAATGCATCCGCTATTTCCAAGGCCACCTCCTTAAGTACTCTGGGATGCAGTCCATCAGGCCCTGGGGATTTATTGGCCTTCAATCCCATCAATTTCCCCAACACAATTTCCCGACTAATAAAGATTTCCCTCAGTTCCTCCTCCTTAATAGACCCTCTGACCATTTTTATATCCGGAAGGTTGTTTGTGTCCTCCTTAGTGAATACTGAACCAAAGTACTTGTTCAATTGGTCTGCCATTTCTTTGTTCCCCGTTATGACTTCACCTGATTCTGACTGCAGGGGACCTACGTTTATCTTTACTAACCTTTTTCTCTTTACATACCTATAGAAACTTTTGCAATCCGCCTTAATGTTCCCTGCAAGCTTCTTCTCGTACTCCATTTAAATTATAATTTGCTTTTCTATTATTTCTGCCAAAGTGGATAACCTCACACTTTCCCACATTATACTCCATCTGCCAAATTTTTGCTCACTCACTTAATCTGTCTATATCCCTTTGCAGATTTTATCTGTCCTGTTCACAATTTGCTTTCCCACCCATCTTTGTATCATCAGAAAACTTGGCTACATTACACTTGGTCCTTTCATCCAAGTCATTAATATAGATTGCAAATAGTCAAGTGCCCGGCACCAATCCCTGCAGCACCCCACTAGTCTCTGTTTGCCAACCGGAAAACGACCCATTTTTCTGTTTTCTGTTAGTCAGTCAATTCTCTATCCATGCTAATATATTACCCCCAACCTTGTGAGCATTTATCTTGTGCAGTAACCTCTTATGTGGCATCTTATCGAATACCTTCTGGAAATCCAAATACACCACATCCACTGGTTCCCCCTTATCCACCCTGCTCGTTACATCCTCAAAGAACTCCACCAAATTTATCAAACATAATTTCCCTTTCATAAAACCATGCTGACTCTGCTTGATTGAATCTTGCTTGTCCAAATGTCCTGCTACTGCTTCCTTAATAATGGACTCCAGCATTTTCCCAACGACAGATATTAGGCTAACTGGTCTATAGTTTCCTGCTTTTTGTCTGCCTCCTTTTTTAACATGGACAGCAACAATTCAAAAAAAACAGAACATAAGAAATAGGAGCTGGAGTAGGTCATTTCACCCTTCGAGCCTGCTCCACCATTCAACATGATCATGGCTGATCTTCTACCTCAACTCTACCTTCCTGCACTATCCTCATATCCCTTAATTTCCTTCGTCCCCAAAAATATATCGACCTCTGTCTTGAATATATTCAACGACTGAACTTCCACAGCTCTCTGGGGTAGAGAATTCCAAAGATTCACACCCTTTTGAGTGAAGAAATTTCTCCTCATCTCAGTCCTAAATGGCCGAGCCCTTATTATGAGACTGTGACCCGTGTTCTTGATTCCCCAGCCAAGGGAAACATTTTCCCAGCATTAACCCTGTAAAGCCCCTTCAGAATTTTATATGTTTCAATTAGATCATCTCTCATTC
The DNA here is from genome assembly GCF_044704955.1 of Pristiophorus japonicus. Classification (NCBI taxonomy): domain Eukaryota; kingdom Metazoa; phylum Chordata; class Chondrichthyes; family Pristiophoridae; genus Pristiophorus; species Pristiophorus japonicus. The sequence goes on along the minus strand of NC_091983.1, from coordinate 139,023,367 downwards.
TTCTAAACTCTCGGGAATATAGGCCTAATCTACTCATAGGGCAATCCTCTCATCCCAGGAACCAGTCTAGAGAACCTTCATTGCACTCCCTCTAAGGCAAGAACTGTACAGAGTACTCCAGGTATGGCCACACCAATGCCCTGTATAATTGTAGTAATACTTCTTTACTTTTATACTCTAATCCCTTTGTAACAAAAGCTAACATATCATTTGCTTTCTTAGTTGCTTGCTGTACCTGAAGAAGGCCTACCAGAATCGCTACTAGGGATGGGCAATAAATACAGCACTGCCACCATCACCCACAACTCGAGAACAAAAAATAGAGTTTTGGGGGGAAAATTGCAGTCAGAAGCTTCCTTCGGATAAACGCCTCCGACCAAAAATGTTTTTACAAAAATACCTAGTGGTCACGGAGGCGCCTTCGATTGCGGTTGGAGGCCTTCATTCGCTGTGCAGCGTACGGGGAGATGACTGCCCCGTACATACAGAAATGCTGGAGTCACAGGGGCCTGGACAACCAATCACGATGCAGTATTCTCATTGATAAAAATGGGAACTCCATTTGTGCGAATTCATAAGAACATAAGAACATAAGAATTAGGAACAGGAGTAGGCCATCTAGCCCCTCGAGCCTGCTCCGCCATTCAATAAGATCATGGCTGATCTGGTCATGGACTCAGCTCCACTTACCCGCCCTCTCCCCGTAACCCTTAATTCCCTTATTGCTTAAAAATCTATCTATCTTTGACTTGAAAACATTCAATGAGCCAGCCTCAACTGCTTCCTTGGGCAGAGAATTCCCCAGATTCACAACCCTCTGGGAGAAGAAATTCTTTCTCAACTCGGTTTTAAATTGGCTCCTCCGTATTTTGAGGCTGTGCCCCCTAGTTCTAGTCTCCCCCACCAATGGAAACAACCTCTCTGCCTCTATCTTGTCTATCCCTTTCATGATGTTAAATGTTTCTATAAGATCACCCCTCATCCTCCTGAACTCCAAGGTGTAAAGACCCAGTCTACTCAATCTATCATCATAAGGTAACCCCCTCATTTCTTGAATCAGCCTAGTGAATCGTCTCTGTACCCCTTCCAAAGCTAGTATATCCTTCCTTAAGTAAGGTGACCAAAACTGCACACAGTACTCCAGGTGCGGCCTTACCAATACCTTGTACAGTTGCAGCAACACCTCCCTGCTTTTGTACTCCATCCCTTTCGCAATGAAGGCCAACATTCCATTTGCCTTCCTGATTACCTGCTGCACCTGCAAACTAAACTTTTGGGATTCATGCACAAGGACCCCCAGGTCCCTCTGCACCACAGCATATTGTAATTTCTCCCCATTCAAATAATATTCCGTTTTACTGTTTTTTTTCCCAAGGTGGATGACCTCACACTTTCCGACATTGTATTCCATCTGCCAAACCTTAGCCCATTCGCTTAACCTATCCAAATCTCCTTGCAGCCTCTCTGAGTCCTCTACACAACCCGTTTTCCCACTAATCTTAGTATCATCTGCAAATTTTGTTGCACTACACTCTGTCCCCTCTTCTATGTCATCTATGTATATTGTAAACAGTTGTGGTCCCAGTACTGATCCCTGTGGCACACCACTAACCACTGATTTCCAACCGGAAAAGGACCCATTTATCCCGACTCTCTGCTTTCTGTTCGCCAGCCAATTCTCAATCCATGCTAATACATTTCCTCTGACTCCGCGTACCTTTATCTTCTGCAGTAACCTTTTGTGTGGAACCTTATCGAATGCCTTTTGGAAATCTAAATACACCACATCCATCGGTACACCTCTATCCACCATGCTCGTTATATCCTCAAAGAATTCCAGTAAGTTAGTTAAACATGATTTCCCTTTCATGAATCCATGCTGCGTCTGCTTGATTGCACTATTCTTATCCAGATGTCCCGCTATTTCTTCCTTAATGATAGTTTCAAGCATTTTCCCCACTACAGATGTTAAACTAACCGTCCTATAGTTACCTGCCTTTTGCCTGCCCCCTTTTTTAAACAGAGGCGTTACATTTGCTGCTCTCCAATCCGCTAGTACCTCCCCAGAGTCCAGAGAATTTTGGTAGATTATAACAAATGCATCTGCTATAACTTTCGCCATCTCTTTTAATACCCTGGGATGTATTTCATCAGGACCAGGGGACTTGTCTACCTTGAGTCCCATTAGCCTGTCCAGTACTACCTCCCTAGTGATAGTGATCATCTCAAGGTCCTCCCTCCCCACATTCCCGTGACCAGCAATTTTTGGCATGGTTTTTGTGTCTTCCACTGTGAAGACGGAAGCAAAATAATTGTTTAAGGTCTCAGCCATTTCCACATTTCCCATTATTAAATCCCCCTTTTCATCTTCTAAGGGACCAACATTTACTTTAGTCACTCTTTTCCGTTTTATATATCTGTAAAAGCTTTTACTATCTGTTTTTATGTTTTGCGCAAGTTTACCTTCGTAATCTATCTTCCCTTTCTTTATTGCTTTTTTAGTCATTCTTTGCTGTTGCTTAAAATTTTTCCCAGTCCTCTAGTTTCCCACTAACCTTGGCCACCTTATACGCAATGGTCTTTGATTTGATACTTTCCTTTATTTCCTTGGTTGTCCACGGCTGGTTATCTCTTCTTTTTCACTGGAATATATTTTTGTTGCGCATTATGAAAGAGCTCCTTAAAAGTTCTCCACTGTTCCTCAATTGTGCCACCGTTTAGTCCTTGTTTCCAGTCTACTTTAGCCAACTCTGCCCTCATCCCACTGTAGTCCCCTTTGTTTAAGCATAGTACGCTTGTTTCTGACACAACTTCCTCATCCTCAATCTGTATTACAAATTCAACCATATTGTGTTCACTCATTCCGAGAGGATCTTTTACAAGGAGATTGTTTATTTTTCCTGTCTCGTTACACAGGACCAGATCCAAAATGGCTTGCTCCCTTGTAGGCTCTGTTACATACTGTTCTAAGAAACAATCCTGTATGCATTCTATGAATTCCTCCTCCAGGCTACCCCCTGCGATTTGATTTGACCAATCGATATGTAGGTTAAAATCCCCCATGACTACTGCCGTTCCTTTTTCACATGCCTCCATTATTCCCTTGATTATTGCCCGCCCCACCATGAAGTTATTATTTGGGGGCCTATAAACTACGCCCACCAGTGACTTTTTCCCCTTACTATCTCTAATCTCCACCCACAATGATTCAACATTTTGTTCATTAGAGCCAATATCATCCCTCACAACTGCCCTGATATCATCCTTTATTAACAGAGCTACCCCACCTCCTTTCCCTTCTTGCCTATCTTTCTGAATCGTCAGATACCCCTGTATGTTTCATTCCCAGTCTTGGCCACCTTGCAACCATGTTTCTGTAATGGCCACCAAATCATACCCATTTGTAATGATTTGTGCCGTCAACTCATTTACTTTATTTCGAATGCTGCATGCATTTCGGTAGAGTGTTTTCATCCTAGTTTTTAAACCATGATTTTTAGTTTTGACCCCTCCTGCAGCCCTTTTATATTCAGTGGCCCTTTTTGTTTCTTGCCTTTGGTTTCTCTGCCCTCCACTTTTACTCATCTCTTTTCTGTCTTTTGTTTTTGTCTCCTTTTTGTTTCCCTCTGTCTCCCTGTATTGGTTCCCATCCCCCTGCCATATTAGTTTAACTCTTCACCAACAGCACTAGCAAACACTCCCCCTAGGACATTGGTTCCGTTCCTGCCCAAGTGCAGACCGTCCGGTTTGTACTGGTCCCACCTCCCCCAGAACCTGTTCCAATGCCCCACGAATTTGAATCCCTCCCTGCTGCACCACTGCTCAAGCCACGTATTCATCTGTGCTATCCTGCGATTCCTACTCTGACTAGCACGTGGCACTGGAAGCAATCCCGAGATTACTACTTTTGAGGTCCTACTTTTTAATTTAACTCCTAGCTCCTTAAATTCGTCTCGTAGGACCTTATCCCTTTTTTTACCTATGTCGTTGGTACCAATGTGCACCACGACAACTGGCTGTTCTCCCTCTCTTTTCAGAATGTCCTGCACTCGCTCGGAGACATCCTTGACCCTTGCACCAGGAAGGCAACATACCATCCTGGAGTCTCGATTGCGGCCGCAGAAACGCCTATCTATTCCCCTTATGATTGAATCCCCTATCACTATCGCTCTCCCACTCTTTTTTATGCCCTCCTGTACAACAGAGCCAGCCACAGTGCCATGAACTTGGCTGCTGTTGCTCTCCCCTGATGAGTCATCTCCCTCAACAGCACTCAAAACAGTGTATCTGTTTTGCAGGGGGATGACCAGATGGGACCCCTGCACTACCTTCTTTGTACTACTCCTCCTGCTGGTCTTCCATTCCCTCGCTGGCTGTGGATCCTTCTCATGCGGTAAGACCAACTCACTACACGTGCCGCTTATGTCATTCTCAGCATCGTGGATGCTCCAGAGTGAATCCACCCTCAGCTCCAACTCCGCAACGCGGCCCATCAGGAGATGGAAGCGGAGACACCTCTTACACACGTAGTCGTCAGGGACACCGGAAGCGTCCCTGAGTTCCCACATGGCACAGGAGGAGCATATCATGTGACCGAGCTCTCCTGCCATGCCTTAACCCTTAGATACCCTTAAATCGGTAATAAGTTTACTTACTGATATAAAAATAAAAAGAAAAGCTACTCACCAATCACCAGCCAATCACTTACCCCATTGGCTGTGACGTCACCTATTGATTCCTTTCTACTTCTTTTTTGCTTCCTCTCCCGCTGTAGCTGCACCAGTACGCCTTTTATAGGCCGCTCCCGCCTCTCACCAACTGCCGCTGACTCTCGAGCTCCCGCTGGGCCTTTTATAGGCCGCTCCCGCCTCTCACCAACTGCCGCTGACTCTCGAGCTCCCGCTGGGCCTTTTATAGGCCGCTCCCGCCTCTCACCAACTGCCGCTGACTCTCGAGCTCCCGCTGGGCCTTTGATAGGTCGCTCCGACGCTGCTCCCGCCTCTCACCAACTGCCGCTGACTCTCGAGCTTCCGCTGGGCCTTTTATAGGCCGCTCCGACGCTGCTCCCACCTCTCACCAACTGCCGCTGACTCTCGAGCTTCCGCTGGGCCTTTTATAGGCCGCTCCGACACTGCTCCCGCCTCTCACCAACTGCTGCTGACTCTCGAGCTCTCGCTGGGCCTTTTATAGGCTGCTCCGACACTGCTCCCGCCTCTCACCGACTGACGCTGACTCTCGAGCTCCTGCTGGGCCTTTATAGGCTGCTCCGATGCTGCTTCCACCTCTCACCAACTGCCGCTGACTCTCGAGCTCCCGCTGGGCCTTTTATAGAATTCCCATTACTATCAATGAGAAAAACTCCTAAAACAAAAAACACAGCATAATAAATTAAAAAAACACCTCACATATTTAAAATTAATTTAAATGAAATGTAACTAAATGTTTTAGGAAAATAAAATATTTGGGGTAATTTTTTTTTAATGTGTTTTAATAGGGTTAACAATAAACTTACCTTAATGGACCAGGTTTTTAACATAAAAATGAATGATTAAATTTAATTTTTATATGTTTTAAAATTCTTTCACTGGCAAAAGTAAGCTAAAGGCCTGCTTTTACCAGGCATAAAAGTTTGAAGGACATTCGCTGGGCATGAGTTGGGCAAATAGCCCAATCTCTCCCACGCAAATGTTCTTCTCCTGGGGATCCGGAGGATCTGTCAAAAGAAATTTTGACAGATCGGAAAAGCCGGTTTTCGGCACATGTGCATTGTGCCTCAAAAACCGGATTTTGCGAGGCCTCGCTGGGTCTGTGCACGCTTCGTATGGACCCGGCAAGGCCGGAATCTTCGGCCCATTATCTCACATTTTAGATCCTCCCATTTCCCGACTTGGGTGCTGGTTGCTGGCCTATGTTCCGATCTCTCTCAATGCTGCTCTGTACCTTTCCTGAGGAGATTCTGCGAAGCAGCATGGGGTGAATCAGCTGCTGATTCTCCATGCCTGCTTGTCTGTTGGAAAGTGACAGATCATAATCTCATCGTGCAAGGAAATCTTGCCAATGAACCCGATAGATTAGTTAATCAGTCCATCACCAGATTGATTCACAACTTGTAGTTGTTTATAAAGTTCTGTCAATGGCAATGATACAAAAACACATTGGGCAAAGTAGGCACGTAAGTTTAAAAACAGGAAAGAAATGAGTAATTTATGACAGCCATTCAGATATGATTAAATTAACATGTGTGTTCTGCTTGTGGTAATGTATATATGTAATTATTGAATATTTTGTTTGTGAAATTTATATCTGTGTGATTACAAATAATAAGTGTTGACTCTTTGTAAATTACACTCTCCTTATTACTATTTCTCCAATATGCATTTTCTCATATCTTGTACTACAGTACTGTACGATCATTAATGATGGTAGGTAATAATACGCAAAACTAATGCAAATGTAGAATACACAAAAAACATCTTATTCTAAGTATTATTTATAGCTTTAGTCACTAGCAACTTGGAAATCATATTGGTACTAAGGTAGCTCGATTGTTACATATTTCAGCTGTGTATGTTATGCTATATTCTTATTGATATATTTTAATTTTAATTCTTAAAGAGGACAAAGAATATGCAAATATCTCATAGAATTATATTTACAAAGTGAAAGTATTAATTATTTTAAATGCATTTCAAGTTACTGTTTAATAAAGCCAAGTTCTATTAGAGCCTTTTTTGTTTGTGGCATCCTTACACAGAACCATATTGAGGAATTATCCAGTAAAAGATTATGGCCCAGAAGTTCCTAGATTTTACCAGTGTCGATGCCACTCTTGCTGATAGAAACATAGAAAGATAGAAAATAGGTGCAGGAGTAGGCCATTCGGCCCTTAGAGCCTGCACCACCATTCAATAAGATCATGGCTGATCATTCACCTCAGTACCCCTTTCCTGCTTTCTCTCCATACCCCTTGATCCCTTTAGCCGCAAGGGCCATATCTAACTCCCTCGAATATATCCAATGAACTGGCATCAACAACTCTCTGCAGTAGGGAATTCCACAGGTTAACAACACTCTGAGGGAAGACGTTTCTCCTCATCTCAGTCCTAAATAGCTTTCCCCTTATCCTTAGACTATGTCCCCGGTTCTGGACTTCCCCAACAATGGGAACATTCTTGCTGCATCTAATCTGCCCGTCCCGTCAGAATTTTATATGTTTCTATGAGATCTCCTCTCATCCTTCTAAACTCCAGTGAATACAGGCCCAGTCGATCCAGTCTCTCCTCATATGTCAGTCCTGCCATCCGGGGAATCAGTCTAGTGAACCTTCACTGCACTTCCTCAATAGCAAGAACGTCCTTCCTAAGGTTAGGAGACCAAAACTGAACACAATATTCCAGGTGAGGCCTCACTAAGGCCCTATACAACAGAGTAAACCCTCTCTACTCCTATCTTCTAGCTATGAAGGCCAACATACCATTTGCCTTCTTCACCGCCTGCTGTACCTGCATGCCAACTTTCAATGACTGATGTACCATGACACCCAGGTCTCGTTGCACCTCCCCTTTTCCTAATCTGCCGCCATTCAGATAATATTCTGCCTTCGTGTTTTTGCCACCAAAATGGATAACCTCACATTTATCCACATTATACTGCATCTGCCACGCGTTTGCCCACTCACCTAACCTGTCCAAGTCACCCTGCAGCCTTTTAGCATCCTCCTCACAGCTCACACCGCCACCCAGCTTAGTGTCATCTGCAAACTTGGAGATATTACACTCAATTCCTTCATTTAAATCATTAATGTATATTGTAAAGACGGATAAAATTTGCACTGAGCCCTGCGGCACCCCACCAGTCACTGCCTGCCATTCTGAAAAGGACCCATTTATCCCGACTCTCTGCTTCCTGCCTGCCAGCCAGTTCTCTATCCACGTCAGCACATTACACCCAATACCATGTGCTCTGATTTTGCACACCAATATCTTGTGTGGGACCTTGTCAAAAGCCTTTTGAATTTCACAAAAACAGAAAATCGCTTAAACAATTGGGGCCCAAGAAAAGTGCAAAACATACGCCACGTTTTTTACCTTATTGTTGTTATGAAATTTAAAGAAAAGAAGGAAAGACTTGCATTTATATAGCTCCTTTCACAACCAATGTACGTCTCAAAGTGCTTTGCAACCAATGAAGTGATTTTGAAATGTAATCACTGTTGTAATGTGGGAATCACAGCAGCCAAATTGCGCGCAGCAAGCTCCCACAAAGAGCAATGTGCTAATGACCAGATAATCTGTTTCTGTTATGTTGATTGAGGGATGATTATTGGCCAGGACACTGGGGATAACTCCCCTGTTCTTCTTCGAAATTGTGCCATGGGATCTTTTATGACACGTGGCCTCGGTTTAACATCTTATCCAAAAGACGGATAAAATTTGAAGCCAGCAAATCATCACTTATGCCTTTAAACACAATGGCCTGGAGATTCCACTTTGGATGCGATCAGTGATCTGGGCGCAAATTGCACCCAAAATTCTGCCAGTTTTGAGAAGTGTTACTTTTGTCAAGTTTCCACTCAAATCATATGCATTTTACAAAATATAAAATCTACCATGTACAAGCACAATCAGACAGCATTGTAGAATGTAATTTTTTTAAATATATAGTTTGCTTTAAAAATATTCGTTGATATATGTAAGAATGGTAACTTGGTGCATTTGACTAATACAGCTGAAAATGGGTTTATCACAAAATAATAGGCATTTTTAATCAGAGTGTCCAATCCACTACCTGTGAGTAACCCAATTTTTAAATAACCAAAATGACAAAAAAACTATGCAGAACCATTTGTTTATTTCATTGGTGTACAGTAGTCAGTTTCTTTGTTAATTAATAAAAACATATATTCATAAGCTTTCAAAACGTATCTATTAGTGCCCTCGTGCCGAAGGAAAGATTGGAGAGGCTGGCGTTGTTTTCCTTGGAACAGAGGAGGCTGAGGGTAGACTTGATTGAGTTGTACAATTAAGAGGGGCCGAGGTAGACTGGATAATAAGGTCCTATTTCCCTTAGCAGCGAGGTCAATAACCAGAGAGTATAGATTTAAAGTAATTGGTAGAAGGATTAGAGGGGAGTTGAGGAGAACTTTTTTCACCCAGAGGTGCGGTGGGGGTCTCGAACTCATTGCCTGAAAGGACGGTAGAGGCAGAAAACAATCATCACATTTGAAAAGTACTTGAATATGCACTTGAAGTGCTGCAACCTACGGACCAAGAGCTGGGAAGTGGGATGAGGCTGGAGAGGTCTTGGTCAGCCGGCGCGGACACGATGGACCGAATTGCCACCTTCTGTAAATTTCTATGATTCTATAAAACTAAAACAACATAAAACAAATAGATATCTCACCAAAATGTCAATTTTTGATACCTATAATTTTACTGGAAGTTTAATCCAGTGAAATTAAAGCCTGGAAATTATGTTGTGCAGGATTACCAATTGAACCCTTAGCACATTTGGATTAAATTCCTCTGCCTTATACTAAAACTGGGGCATTACACTTTTAATTCCAAATAGGTTAACAGCTCTGTTAACAGGAAAAGGAATTTCATATGAATGTGATAACTATTTGCATGATCATATTACACAACGTAATTTTCTGAATGTAGAAAGTGTTGAAATTCTGTGAAATTCCAATCATTGGCCTTTGAGCCTATTTACACGCAGGTGTTTGGCAATGCCTAAAATACAGACATTGGTTTTCAACACATTCTAAAGAAAACAGAGGTTATATGCTCTGAATGCAAAAGTGTGGATAAATGCCTATACCTTACGAAGCAAATTATATTACTATACAACAAAACTGTTCTCTTCTGAACCATTTTTTTGAAATAACTTTAGCTCCTGTGTCATTGCTTATGGATAAAAATGATAGGGTCAATTTTAACCCCGTGGTAATGAAACAAGCAGTTGGTTAAAATGGTAGTCGGGCACTTTGAACTGTGTTCAGGCCACCATTTTAACTGTGCTGTTTTTGGTCTCAGGAAAGGTGCCCGCCACAGGCAGGGTCCTGATTAATATGTAAATGTCGAGGTCCTATAACACAATTAGGACTCTGACGCGATTCCCTCGGCTCCCTGAAATCCCGCTCCCGCCCAGTAGCCAGCTCCCGCTTTCTATCGGGTTCAAGCGAGATTGATGGCCAAATGGGAAATGAGCCCCAGGACTTAAAATCTTCAAGGCCTCATGCTGCGGGAGACTAAACAGTTTGCCACCCACTTCCAGTCCTGCCTGCACAACTCCCAACTGGAGTTAAAATCATGCTGTTGTCTCTCATTTCTTGTAACTGCCAATCAGGAAGAAGGGGGCACATGTTTGGGATTGCAGGTTAGGAATGGCGGTGGGGGGTCGGCTGAATGTAGCAGAAGATTTGCCTGAGAGGCCGTGGGTGAAGAAGGAAGCACTCCTGATATTCCTGGCCCACAAGTAATGCTATAATAAGCACTTACTTCTGGAACCGGCAGCTCCTACCTTCAGTTGTCAGGATTCCCAAGCCCTGGGAAATCCAGCCGGCCAATGTTTAACTTAAATCACTGCAAAAATATCTGGAACGAAGCCTTATTTACATATTATAATGATGAATCCACCTCTCCAGAGCGGCTTACTTGGCCAATCCCAAATCCACCGTAGTTAAACTGCAAATAGTCACATTAGCGGCCGGTTGGGATTGGGTTTCTCAAATTTTAACACCAGCTCTCCCACCCATTGTTGGGGGGGGGGGGGGGGGCGCGGGGGGGGCGGTGGGGGGGAGCGGAGGAGGGGTTAAAATTGCGTCCTATATCTCTCAGTTTGTGACTGTTTTTCTCATTCCTTCTGTCTCTTTCACAGTTTTTCTATCTTTCTCTCTGTATGTGTCTCTCTTTGTCTTTCTGCTGATCTTGCCTCTTTATATTTCCTGCAGAGGCCTGGACCAAAATCAGGGCTCCACTCCAGAGTCTTCAGCAGAAATGATCTTGTGTCTATATCCCTGCTGGTGAAGGGAGGACTGGGACCTGGAGCAAGACATACAGATTGGAAGGTAAACGAGCACTCAAAAAAAACACACTCACATGCAGAGCTATTCACTCTTACATTAATAAGTTTTCTTTAAACAAAAGTTCTGAATGCAAGTATTTGGGCCGAGAATGGTTTCCTAAGTTTCCAATATGGCGTTCAGGAAGCAGACGTTCAATACAAACCAGAGGAGCACCACCCATCATTGGTAAAGGCCAAAAGATAGACGTCCAGTGCCCATGCCGGAAACAATTATTTGGTCCTTTGTGTATGCAAACAATAGGAGCATAGGAACAGGAGTCGACCATTCAGCCCCTTGAGCCTGTTCCATTATTCAATCAGACCATGGCTGATCAGGACCTCAAGCCCATTTACCCAGCTCACGCCTGTTTGAGGCCACCACTGCAAAATTGCTTTTCTCTGAGGCAGTGGTGCCTTAAATGCCCCAACTGTTGTGTACAGAAGAACTCCACGAGGCTGAGTACTGTGAGCTAAACTTAGTGTGACCTTAGTCTTCTTTATTAGTCCATGTTGTTTAGTCCAGAGTGCCTAAACAACATGGCAGCCAATCTTTTGTACTGGCCCTGCACGTTTGTGCAGGTGACCATTAGGACTCCAACAGTCACGCCCTCTGGTGGCAAGTATTACATAGTTACAGACATAACATCACTCCCCCCCCCCCCCAAAGTCTTCGGTACAAGTTATTTACAAGTTGAGGCGATCCGGAGCCCTTTGCTCCCTGGTTGATCGTCTAAGTTCAAACTCTGGCGTGTGTGAGTTGGCCGGATCATTGCTGCACTGCACCGCGGCTGGTCTGACCGGACTGTCAGGAACAGTGGGTTCATCTCGTGATTGACAGCGAGGTCGATTTCTGGTTCAGTGTGTGTTGGTGAATCGTTGATGGTGATGTCCTCTTCAAGTCATTCCTGGTTGTCAATAAGTCGCAATTTGGTCTGATCTAAATGTTTTCTGCATGTTTGGCCATTTAACAGTTTGATTATAAACACCCTATTCCCTTCCTTGGTCTGAACAGTGCCAGCAACCCACTTGAAACCATGACCGTAATTAAGGACAAAACAGGATCGTTAACATCACTGTCACGTGCAACAGCTGCGCGATCATGGTACATGTTCTGCCGGTGTTGCTGGGTTTCTATATGATCATTAAGATCCGGGTGGACTCGGGAGAGCCTGGTTTTGAGAGCTCTCTTCATTAACAATTCTGCTGGGAGGAACCCCGATGAGCGAGTGGGGTCGCGTCCGGTAACTGAGCAGAATGCGAGATAAGCGGGTCTGCAGGGAGCCGTCCGTCACGCGTTTCATGCTCTGCTTGATTATTTGGACTTCCCACTCTGCTTGACCGTTGGGCTCGGGCTTAAACGGAGCAGACCTGACATGCTTGATGCCATTGCAGGTCATAAACTCGTTGAATTCCGAGCTGGTGAAACACGATCCATTATCGCTGACAAGGACGTCAGGCAAGCCATGGGTGGCGAGCATGACCCGGAGGCTTTCAACGGTGGCTGTGGATGTGCTGGATCACATGATTACGCATTCAATTCATTTGGAGTAAGCGTCCACAACTACTAAAAACATCTTTCCTAGAAAGGGGCCGGCAAAATCTACATGGATCCTGGATCATGGTTTGGAGGGCCATGACTACAGACTCAGTGGGGCTTCCCTTGGTGCATTGCTCAACTGTGAGCAAGTGTTGCACTGATGACTCCAAGTCCGAGTCAATGCCGGGCCATCAAACATGTGACCTGGCAATTGCCTTCATCATGACAATGCCTGGATGGGTACTATGTAGGTCGCGGAAAATATTTCCCTGCCTTTTTTGGCAAAACCACGCGATTACCCCATAAGAGACAATCCGACTGGATGGACGTTTCATCTTTGCATAAGTGAAACTGCTCAATTTTATCTTGCATTTCCCCGGGAACGGCCGACCAGTTCCCATTTCGGACTCTTTACTAATGATAGCACAGGATCCTGGCTGGTCCAGGTCCTGATCTGGCAAGCTGTGACGGGTGACCCCTCGCTCTCAAAAGCTTCCATGACCAGTAGCAAGTTTGCGGGGTGCACCATTTCAAACCCAGTGGTGGGTAATGGTAGCCAGCTGAGAGCATCGGCACAGTTTTCAGTGCCTGGTCTGTGGCGGATAACATAGCCATAAGCAGATAATGTTAGTGCCCATCTTTGGATGCGGGATGAAGCATTGGTATTTATACCTTTGCTCTCTGAAAACAGCGAAATGAGCCACTTGTGGTCAGTTTCAAGCTCAAACCGAAGTCCAAATAGGTATTGGTGCATTTTCTTAACCTCATATACACATGCTAATGCTTCTTTCTCGACCATACTATAGGCTCTCTCAGCCTTAGACAGACTTCTAGACGCGTATGCAACCGGTTGGAGGTTGCCCGATACATTGGCTTGCTGTAACACACAGCCGACCCCATACAATGAGGTGTCACAAGCTAGCACTAAACGTTTACATAGGTCATAGAGTAAAGGTAACTTATTTGAACATAGCAGGTTCCTGGCCTTCGCAAAGGCTGAGTCTTGAGTTTTGTCCCAAACCCAGTTGTCACTCTTACGTAGCAACATGTGCAATGGTTCCAGCAAAGTGCTTAACCTGGGTAGAAAGTTACCAAAATAGTTGAGGAGTCCTAGGAACGAACGCAGCTCCGTCTCATTCTATGGTCTGGGTGCATTCTTGATGGCCTCTGTCTTTGAGTCCGTGAGCCTGATGCCGTCTGCTGCAATCTTTCTCCCAAAAATTTGACTTCTGGCGCCAGGAAATCAAACGGAGGGTTTCAGCCTTAAAACCTAGGCGACTTAAAACCTCTTCCAAGTTGTGTAGATGTTCGATGGTGTCACAACCAGTGATCAGGATGTCGCCTTGAAACACAACGGTGCGCGGAACAGATTTCAGCAAACTCTCCATGTTACTCTGGAAAATGGCTGCAGCCGAGCGAATCCTGAAAGGCCACCTGTGGTATATCAACAGCCCTTTGTGTGTGTTAATGCATGTCAGTCTTTTTGAAGTTCAGCCAACTCCTGTGTCATGTAGGCGGAGGTTAGTTCCAACTTGGTGAATGACTTCCACCCCGCTAACGTTGCGAACAGGTCATCCGCCATGGGCAGCGGGTACTGGTCCTGTAGTGACACTCGGTTAATCATTACCTTGTAATCTCCACAGATTCTGACCGTGCCATTGCTTTTTAACACCGGAAGAATTTGACTGGCCCACTCGTTGAACTCGACTGGCGATATGATTCCTTCGCGTTGGAGTCTGTCCAGTTCGATCTCAACTTTCTGCCTCATCATGTACGGAACCGCCTGAGCCTTGTGATGGATGGGCTGTGCATCGGGGCCTCGATGGATCTCTACCTTGGCGCCTGTGGAGTTGCCGATGCTTGGTTCGAATAGCGAGGGAAACTTGCTAGGCACTTGAGCACAAGAGGCGTCATCCACTGAAGATAGTGCTTTGATGTCATTCCAATTCCATCTAAACTTTTCTAGCCAGCTTCTGCCGAACAGCATTGGGCCATTGCCTGGAACAATCCACAATGATAGGTTATGCACAGTTCCATCATATGATACCCTCACTGCCGCACTTCCAATGATTGGTATGAGCTCTTTGGTGTAGGTACGCAGCTTTGCATTAATCGGGCTCAGTTTGAGCCTTTGTGCTTTATTGCCCCCCAATTTAAAACCGAGTTGAGAAAGAATTTCTTCTCCCAGAGGGTTGTGAATCTGTGGAATTCTCTGCCCAAGGAAGCAGTTGAGGCTAGCTCATTGAATGTTTTCAAGTCAAAGATAGATAGATTTTTAACCAATAAGGGAATTAAGGGTTACGGGGAGCGGGCGGGTAAGTGGAGCTGAGTCCACGACCAGATCAGCCATGATCTTATTGAATGGCGGAGCAGGCTCGAGGGGCTAGATGGCCTACTCCTGTTCCTAATTCTTATGTTCTTATGTTCTTATGTTCACAGTTTCTCGAAAGCCTTCTGGCTCATTATTGACTGACTCGCACCCATGTCCAACTCCATGGATACTGGAACTCCATTTAATTTGACTTTCAGCATTATAGGAGGGCTCTTGGTGGTGAAGGTATGTACCCCATACAGTTCTTCCTCGGGTTGAGTTGCCTGTGCTGTGTGATTCACGCTGGATCAATTATCCTCTGCCACATGGTGTGTCGCAGCACGTTTGCACATTTGCTGGATGTGCCCCATTGTTGCGCAGCCTTTGCACATGTAGTGCTTGAATCGACATTGATGGGCCCGATGATTACCCCCGCAGTGCCAACACGGTGCTGCTGGATGCACATTCACCCCCCGATGGCGGGCTCTGAGTCATCACAGGTCTTGCAGCCGCAGACGTATATGCCTTGCCATATGCAGTTCAGCCTGCTAGCGACGTCATTTTATGCACAGTACTTGCCGGTGAGCTTGGATGTTGAGAAGATATCTGTTTGATGTTATCGCCCGTAGCCATGCATGCCTGGGTGATCGTGATGGCCCTGCTCAGGTCTAGGGTTTCGGCAGCCAGCAGTTTTCGAAGAATTACCTTGTGGCTGATGTCCAGCATGGAAAAGTCCCGCAGCATTTGCCCCAATGCAGCTCCAAAATTGCAAGTTCCCGCGAGGCGTCTCAGGTCAGCGACATAATCCGCCATGTCCTGGCCCCCAGAGCGATGGTACATGTAAAAACGATAACTGGCCATGAGGATACTCTCCTTTAGCTTGAGGTGGGCCCGAACCAGTATGCACAACTCTGTATATTCCTTCTCCGTTGGTTTTGTCGGTGCAAGCAAATTCTTGATGAGGCCCTCTTAGACCCTCAGATGGCGAGGAGAACTGCCCTGCATTTGACCGCATTAGTTTCTCCTTCCAGCTCGTTGGCCACGAAGTACTGGTCGAGACGCTCAACGAAGATTTCCCAATCATTACCCTCTATGAATCTCTCTAATATTCCAATGGCAGCCATGGTTGTGTGAAGGTTCATATTCTGTTACTCGCCGCCAATTGTTGTGTATAGAAGAACTCCACGAGGCTGACTACTGTGAGCTAAACTTAGTGTGACCGTAGTCTTCTTTATTACAACTCCAGAGTATCTAAACAACATGGCAGCCAACCTTTTATACTGGCCCTGCACGTGTATGCAGGTGACCATTAGGACTCCAACAGTCGCACCCTCTGATGGCAAATATCACATAGTTACATACATAACACCAACCAATGAGGTAAGGTTTTAAAATATACTTACCTAAATGTAGAGCCAGAACCCCACATTCAAAGAACCCGGGCAACTGCTGGCCGCCTCTCACTCCTTGAACAAGATAATTGCATCGTGACACACAGATCAGGTATATTTGTCTAGAGCTCAGGGTAGATTTTCATCCAGGCATAAAGTATTGCCTGGATGGTGCACAGAAGGGAAACTCAGCAGGGGAGGTCGTAGACCCCTGATGGATCCTGTCCGATTTCACCTTGCTTAAATAAATGGAAGGAAAATAGTTGGGTTCTGTTAGCGACGTGCAAGCCTCTCTGCCTGGTTAAGCTCCCTGTGCTCTACCTAGGTGATAATTCATGCCCAGAGATCATAGACGAAAATCTATCCCTTAGTTTCTACCTTTAGTTATTAGCATCAAAAAGGAAGTTCCACAATATCCTCATTCTACATTTTGCAATACCTTGTGCGTCACTTTGTCTCCCCTCAAATACATTTTAGATGGAATGTGAAACTATGACAACCAGTTTAACATGTTTTGATCAATCGAGCTTAAAGCAAACCTAGGTACAGAGTGTATGTCATAACCTTATTTAAAGTGTTAAGTTCAGAATAATTCCACAAGACTGTGTTGTAAGCTCAAAGCATTGTGACCTTGGTCTCTTTAATATAACTCCAAAGTGAGGCAGCAGCGTAGTGGACAGCCTTTTTGTTATGTATGAATAAAGAGTCTGACTGGATACTGTGAGCTCAAAGTAAAGTGTGACCTTGGTCTTTTATTGCAGGTCTCCAGAGTACCTCTCCAGCCTGTGAGGCCTTCTTCATTACCTGTGCTCCCAAGGGATTGTGGGATCCCTTGGCACTCCACGGCTGAGCCCTCTGGTGGCTATACAAGGTATTTACAGGTTTACATATATAACAACACTCCCCACCAAATTCAACAGTGTAACTATTTACAAGGTGAGTCGATCTAGGGCCTTTCTTTCCCTGGTTGATCGTCTCGGTGCAAATGCTGATTTTGGTGAGTCCTTTGTTGGGCCCTCGCTGGGCTGCTGTGCAACAGGTCTTGCTGGGCTGCCTGGTGTGGTGAGTCCTGCTGGGCTGCTGCGAGTGATGGGTTCTGCTTCGTGGCGAACCGCGGTGTCGGTTGCCACTTGTGTATATGTTGGGGGTCAAAGAAGGTAGAGTCCAAAGTGAGTTGCTCAGGATAGTCTGTGAGTCTGAGTTTGATTTGGTCCAAGTGTTTCCGGTGAATGAGTCCATTTGAAAGTTTGACCCGAGTCACCCTGCTCCCCTCTTTGGCCACAATAGTGCCAGGAAGCCACTTGGGACCTTGTCCATAGTTCAACACAAATACAGGATCATTGATTTCAATTTTGCATGACACATTTGCGCTATCATGATATGTACTTTGTTGAAGCCACCTGCTCTCTACCTGTTCATGTAGATCAGGGTGAACTAACGAGAGCCTTGTCCTCTGTGCCCTTTTCATGAGCAGTTCAGCAAGTGGACTCCCAGTGAGCGAGTGGGGTCTCATGCGGTCGCTAAGCAGGACTCGGGATAGGTGATTCTGCAGTGAGCCTTCAGTTACCCTCTTCAAGCCCTGCTTGATTGTTTGAACTGCTCGTTCTGCCTGACCGTTGGATGCTGGCTTGAACGGGGCAGATGTAACATGTTTGATCCCATTACAGGTCATGAACTCTTTGAACTCAGCACTGGTGAAACATGGCCCGTTGTCGCTCACAAGGACATCAGGCAGTCCGTGCATGGCAAACATGGCCCGCAGGCTTTCAGTGGTGGCAGCAGACGTGTTTGCTGACATGATCTCACATTCAATTAATTTGGAGTTCGCATCTACAACTGCAAGGAACATTTTACCCAAAAAAGGGCCTGCATAGTAGAAATGGACCCTGGACCACAGTTTGGCAGGCCAAGACCATAAACTTAGCGGCATCTCCCTGGGTGCATTGCTTAACTGTGAGCGTGTGTTACATTTGTGCACGCAGGACTCTAAGTCCGCATCGATACCGGGCCACCACACGTGGGATCTGGCTATCGCTTTCATCATTTCGATACCTGGGTGAGTACTGTAGAGGTCACTGATGAAAGTGTCCCTGCCCTTCTTGGGGACCACTACCTGATTACCCCACAGAAGGCAGTCTGCCTGTATAGACATTTCAGCTTTGCGCCGCTGGTACGGCTTTATCTCTTGCTGCATTTTCACTGGGACACTGAACCAGCTTCCGTGAAGCACACAATATTTTACTAGGGATAGTAAGGGGTTCTGGCTCGTCCAGGTTGTAATCTGTCGGGCTGTGATGGGTGATTGCTCACTCTCGAATGCTTCCATAACCATGGCTAAATCTGTGGGCTGTGCCATTTCCAACCCCGTGGTGGGTAATGGCAGTCTACTGAGAGCATCGGCACAGTTTTCTGTGCCTGGACTGTGGCGGATGGAGTAGTTGTATGTGGACAACATGAGCGCTCATCTCTGGATGCGGGCCGATGCTTTCGTATTTATCCCCTTACTTTCGGAAAAAAGGGATATGAGTGGTTTATGGTCTGTTTCCAATTCAAATTTGAGCCCAAACAGATATTGATGCATTTTCTTTACCCCATAAACACACACTAACGCTTCTGTTTCAATCATGCTGTAGGCTCTCTCAGCCTTAGACAGACTTCTGGATGCATAAGCAACCGGTTGCAATTTCCCAGATTCATTAGCTTGTTGCAATACACACCCAATGCCATACGACGACGCATCACATGCTAGTACCAATCGCTAACATGGATCATACAACACAAGCGATTTGTTTAAGCATAACAATTTTCTAGCTTTTACAAAGGCATTTTCTTGGCTTTTGTCCCATACCCATTCATCCCCTTTACACAGTAAGGCATGCAATGGTTCTAACAGTGTGCTGAGACCCGGTAAGAAGTTACCAAAGTAGTTCAGGAGTCCGAGAAATGACCGCAGCTCCGTCACATTCTGTGGCCTCGGCGCGTTCTCAATTGCCTCAGTCTTCGAATCGGTGGGCCTGAAGCCGTCCGCCACGATTCTTCTCCCCAGGAACTCCACTTCAGGCGCCAGGAAAATGTACTTCGATCATTTTAACCTGAGCCCCACGCGGTTGAGTTGACTAAGAACCTCCTCCAGGTTCTGCAGATGCTCGACGATTTCCCGACCTGTAACCAAGATGTCGTCCTGGAAGACCACCGTGCACAGGACCGACTTCAGTAAGCTTTTCATGTTTCTCTGGAATATCGCCGCGGCTGATCGAATCCCAAACGGACGTCTGTTGTAGATGAAGAGACCTGTGTGCGTGTTGATGCAGGTGAAGCCCTTCAATGATTCCTCCAGCTTCTGTGTCAGGTAGGCCGAGGTCAAGTCCAGCTTCATGCGTGCCTTCTGCCATCTTGAGTCTGCAGCATGTAATTGGTCATCAAGAGAGGGTGAGAAATGACAGGCCTCATTCCAATAGCTATCTATTTTCCACCGATTGGTCATAAAGAATTAATGTCCCGACGAAGACATCCACAGTATGATAAACATGTTTGTTCAGATGTTCACATCACCTCCAAAGACCTCCAGTGTACATCCAAACTCCCTGAGGTTGAAGCAGAGCCACCTTTTAAATGATGCAACATGTGATTTAGAACATGGCATCCATACCGCTGTGAGTAGTTCTAGTTCGTTCCACTTTTTCCTGGCGGTTTTTTGGGCAAGCGATATTGTGGGCGAGATGTGTGAGGTGGTGAAAGTTTCGTTGGGCAATCTCCTGGGCATTAGTTTCGGGCGTGATTTTTACGACAAATGGGCGGTTGGTATTATTGAATCTCTGCGTTAATTACGTGTGGAAAGTAACGCTGGGCGATATTATGGGCGTAGGTTTCGCCCATTCTGATGGTTCCGCCCAAAAAAAGTGGGCTGGCAGTATTATTTTTTCTTGGCGTTAGGTACATGGTGAAAGTAACGCTCGGCGATGAGTGTCTGCAAAATTAGTCAGTTTCCATTTTGTGGCTAAATGGGTGATATCTGGGCGTTATACCTCATTTCAGTGGTAAAATGGATGTTAAATGGGTGTTATGCATGCAAAAAAATGTGTAAAATCTAGCCCATGGCCTTGCCAGCTGGCTCATGACCTCCCCGCGCAATCCCCTGACAGAAGCCGAGAAGTGTTACAACGAAAGCCACATAGTTACACGCAACAGCATCAAATAGACAATTGGAGTGCTCAAGCAGCGCATCAGATACCTGGACCACTCTGGTGGCGGCCTACAGTACCACCCTGACCAGCTCGCTGAGTTTATTGTGGTGTGTTGCATGTTCCTTAACCTAGCTATAAGGAGAGGACAAACAATTGCTAGATGGAATTGCCGGTCCTCCTCAAGAAGGATTGGAGGCGGAAGAGGCAGAAGATGAGAAGCAGGAGGAGGAGGAAGATACTGGTGAGCACCTTAGGGAGGACAATCAGCCTGGAGATGAACCCATAGCCCCACGCTTCTCTTCAAGACTGGAAAAACCCCGTGGGAGTTACGCAGCTGCAAAACTGTTGCGTCAGCAGCTCATAAATGAATGCTTTGCATGAACTTACATTGGTGACAGTCACAGTTACAATTGCGGTTTCCACAAACAACAGTTGCGTTTGAGTTGAGTTATGTTTCATCCTTACCTGGTCTGGCCTGGCCATTGTTTTAGAACAGTTTTTCCTTAACTTATGTTATTACAAGACACTGCACAACAATTGTAAAATCCAATAACATTTTTTATTAATGCTACAAAGATAATTTGACCTAATTTTTTAAATCCCTCCCCCGCCCCTGCCCCCGCCGCCCCCCCCCCCCCGCCCTCCAACAATCACCCAACAATCACCCATCAACAATAAAAAAGAACAATAACAAGAACAATATAACAACAGAACAACCGCTCCCTACCTGCGGCCACCTTTCCCTCCAGGTCCTTTATCCGCCCCCACCCCCCACTGTATCTTAAGCCCACCCACTCGTTTTGATCACCGGGTGATACCGAGACGTTGCGGGCATGTAGCTGGCAACAGCAAGATTTCCTGCAATGGTGGGGGAGATGGTGGCACGATCACCTGTTGGGGGGTGTTGGAGGGGAAGACAAAGCGGGTGTGATCGCCTTCCGAGTCAGAAGGAAGTACTTCCTCCTGACTCGCTTGTGTGCTGCTGCTTGTCATCGCTTGAATCACTGCACCTTGGGGTGCAGTGCCGTGTCCCGCCAACAATACATGCCGCAAGGCATTGGTGGCGGCGGTCTGTTCATGCATCTCCAGGAGCATCTGCTGCGACACCTCTGCTTGGTGAGCAGACACCCTGGAGAACTCCTCCGTGAAGGCCACAAACGCCTAGAGATGGTCGCGACTTATCGCAACCACCTCCTCGCACAGTCGTGTCAAGCCCTCTATGTGGTTGGTCAGGTTAGGCATTGGCTCAACTCGCTGACTCGACCATGGGGTCTGCGAGAGCAAAAGTGTACGCCTTGGCGTCACCAATAGCACGCCGCTTGGTCCCGCTATCTCTTCGTTTGAATCCAAACTGATGACCGCAGGTCCCCCAATTGATGCAGCTTGGGCCATAACTTCTGTCTCCTCCTCCGTCTGTTCCTCCTCCTCTGTCGTCTCATACTCTTGCTCCTGGAGTTGATCATCCTTGTCCTCTTCCCCCTCTCCTCCTGTTGTTAATTGCACATCCATTTCTTGGGCCGCTGGGGCTGGGCGACCTGCAAAACACAATTGGAACAGAAGGGAACATACTAATCTTGTGCTGCACTGGTAAACGTATGAGGAGAAGCACTACTAATGAATCTATGTGGAATCCATTGCCCCTGAGAGCTGTGGATGCTGGATAAGTCAGATATAGACAGAATAATAAGGGAAAGTATGGGGACAAAAAAAGAAGGGCACAACGGACAGATAGCCTGCTCCTGCCCTGATGTAATTTATTCTTATGCTGTCAACTGGAATGTAGCACAGAGACAGCATGCATTACATGACATCATTCGTATATAACCATTTTCATATTATAATTAAATAGCATTACATTACTTAAATATTACTTTAACACTACTTAAAACACTCACGTGGTGCCTGTGTGGGCTCAGCCACACTACGGGTCATGGCCGAGTGGCTGTGGGTGCCCACAAGTGCTGCCGCATGCTCTTCCAGCTCAGACAACTGCTGTAGCTCAGCAGGGTCTCCTCCGGTGTGCCTCCGCTCGCGTCTGCTGCTAGATAATTTCCTCTGCAAACATGACAAGAGCATGGCATGAGCCAAGGTACTAAAATGGATAGTCAACAGTTTCCAAAGCTATATGCTTATAGGGTTTTTAACCACTATTAATGCACGGTTATAACAAAGATCATGTTTAAGAGCTAATGCTTGATACATCTTTCTCGACTACAATCTCCATTGAACTCACAAAGACAATGACAGGAGCTAATGTACAAAAGTGTCCCAGGGCAAAGATTGAGCAAGGGCAGCTCTTCCCCCAGTCCATGATGGGTCACTGTAAGTGGCAACAGCTAGAGAAACTTAAAAAGGGCGCAGGTTCATAGCCTTGTCTGTATATTAGCAGGGAATATAAGTAATAATATATGTAAGAATAACATGCTTAAATTCACTCCAGGAGATTAATTATAAATTATAAATACACTTTGCATCCTTACAATAAAAAATCCTACTTACTCTTGCGGACGCAACCAGGCTGTTCCAGCGCTTCCGGCACTGGTCAGCGCCCCTCGCCTCATGTGACACCAAGGACACCAAGGCTGTTGCTAGGGAAGCTTTGTCTTCCGCTTCGCTGGGCTATCGCTGGACCCAGTTCATATCGCTGGGCTATGGCTGGGCCAAAAGTCGCGATCCAAAAAATGGGCGATGTTCCAACTATTAGTAAGGCTGACACATTGCGAAGGCTGGTACGTCGCCCATTTTTTGGGCGAAAGCCAGCAAAGTGGAAATTCTAGCCCAAGTTTTAAAAAAAATTATTTTTGCAGCGATTCACTGGAAAAAGGTCCTGTGAAGGTTTTGTGATTTTTAACATTTTTTGTTTTTTTGAAAATTATTTTTTGTGTTTTCCCCCGCTCCCGAGGCAAACTCATAGCCTCAGACTAAATTTGACAGGGATCGCGTTTTCTGCGGAGAATCCATGTGCAACACCGAGTTTTTCTGCGGACGGATTGAAAAAAAAATTTTTTGATGAATTTTCCGCCGTTTTTAATTGAATAATCAGAGTGGTTTTTGGGGCGTAAACCGGTGGTGGTGGGTTTTTGATCAAAATCCAACCCTTAGAATCATAGGAATTTATGGAAAGAGGCCATTTCAGCCCATCGTGTCCGTGCTGTCCGACCAAGAGCTATCCAGCCGAAGCCCACATTCCAGCTCTTGGTCCGTAGCCCTGTAGGTTAGTGCACTTTAAGTTCACATCCAAGTATCTTTTAAATGTGGTAAGGGTTCCTGCCTCTACCACCCTTTCAGGCAGTGGGTTCCAGACCCCACCACCCTCAGGATGAAGAAATTTCCCCTCATACCTCCTCTAAACCTGCCCCTAATTACTTTAAATCTACGCCCCCCTGGTTGTTGATCCCTCTGCCAAGGGAAACAGGTCCTTCCTATCCACTCTATCCAGGCCTCTCATCATTTTATACTCCTCATTCAGGTCTCCCATAAGCCTCCTCTGTTCCATAGAAAACAGACCCAGCATCTCCAATCTTTCTTCATAGCTTAGATTTTCCAGTCCAAGCAACATTCTTGTCAATCTCCTCTGCTCCCTTTCCAGTGCAATCACATCGTTTGTGTAATGTGGTGACCAGAACTGCACACAGTACTCCAGCTGCAGCCTTACCAGTGTTTTATACAGTTCAAGCATAACCTCTTTGCTCTTGTATTCCATGCCTCAACTAAAAAAGGCAAGTATTCCATACACCTTCTTAACCAACTTATCTTACTGGCCTGCTACCTTCAGGGATCTGTAGACCTGCACTCCAGGATCCCTTTGTTCCTCCACAATTTTCAGTGCCATACCATTTAATGTGTATTCCCTTGTGCTGTGTATCTGTGAAGCATGCACTCCCATGTTCCGCCACCAGGGAGCGCATCCCCTGAAGTCCCAAGGGATCCCAACATCCCTTGGGATTACTGTATAGAAGCCGGCCCCTTAGGCCTGTTACTCACTTTGGAGTGTCTCAATAAAGACTGAGGTCACTGTTGCTTTAACCTCCCTGTGTGCAGTCTCATCTGTGTTTGGAACACAACAACTGGTGAAGAGTAAACGAACCCAACACAAAGATGCAGCAAACTGTGGGCATCCTGGAGAAGTTCTCGGAGGGTGAGTACTGGGAAGCCTATGTCGAACGGTTAGTCCAGTACTTTGTAGCCAACGAGCTGGACGGAGAAGGAAGCGCTGCAAAAAGGAGAGCGGTCCTTCTCACGGTCTGCGGGACACCGACCTACAGCCTCATGAAGAATCTTCTGGCTCTGGTGAAACCCACAGATAAGTCATATGAGGAGCTGTGTACACTGGGTCGGGAGCATCTTAACCCAGGGCAGAGCGTGCTGATGGCGAGGTATCGGTTCTAAACGTACCAGCGATCTGAAGGTCAGGAAGTGGCGAGCTATGTCGCCGAGCTAAGGCGACTTGCAGGACAATGTGAGTTTGATGACTACCTGGAGCAAATGCTCAGAGACTTTTTTGTACTGGGCATTGGCCATGAGGCCATCCTACGAAAATCTTTGACTGTAGAGACACCGACCCTCAGTAAGGCTATTGCGATAGCACAGGCGTTTATGTCCACCAGTGATAACACCAAACAAATCTCTCAACACACAAGTGCTAGCAATGTTCATAAAGTAACTGGAAGTGTGTTTGCGAGCAGAAATGTACAGTGAAGAAACCACCAGCAGGCCTGAGGTGACCCAGTTGACTCAGAGTCCGCAACAAAGGATGAATGCAAGGCAATTCGCATCTTGTTGGCGTTGTGGAGGCTTCCATTCAGCCTATTCATGCTGCTTCAAAGGGTATGTTTTCAAGAGCTGTGGAACAATGGGGTGCCTCCAACGAGCTTGCAGACGAGCTGCAAGCTTTGCAAAACCTGCTAACCACCACTTGGCAGAGGAAGATCAGTCCATGGTGGACCAAAGCAATTTCGAGCCTCAGAGAGAGGAGGCAGATGCTGAAGTACACGGGGTGCACACATTTTTGACGAAATGTCCACCTATAATGCTAAACGTAAAATTGAATGGCTTACCCGTAGCCATGGAACTGGACACTGGCGCTAGCCAATCCATCATGAGTAAAAAGATGTTTGAGAGACTGTGGTGCAACAAGGCACTCAGACCAGCCCTGAGCCCCATCCACACGAAACTGAGAATGTACACCAAAGAGCTTATCACTGTCCTGGGCAGCGCCATGGTCAAGGTCACCTACGAGGGCACGGTGCACGAACAGCCACTCTGGATTGTCCCGGGCGATGGCCCCACACTGCTTGGAAGGAGCTGGCTGGGCAAAATCCGCTGGAACTGGGATGACATCCGAGCGCTATCACATGTGGATGAGGCCTCATGTACCCAGGTTCTTAACAAATTTCCTTCCCTTTTTGAGCCAGGCATTGGAAACTTTTCCGGGGCGAAGGTGCGGATCCACTTGGTCCCAGAGGAACAACCCATTCACCACAAGGCTCGAGCATTACCTCACATGATGAAGGAGAGAGTGTAAATCGAGCTGAACAGGCTGCAACGCGAGGGCATCATCTCCTCAGTGGAATTCAGCGAGTGGGCCAACCCGATTGTTCCAGTACTCAAAAGTGATGACAAGGTCAGGATTTGCGGCGATTATAACGTAACTATTAATCGTTTCTCGCTACAGGACCAATACCCACTCTCTAAAGCAGACGACCTATTTGCGACGCTGGCAGGAGGCAAGACGTTCACCAAGTTCACCTGACTTCGGCCTACATGACGCAAGAGCGAGAAGACACTTCGAAGGGCCCCACCTGCATCAACACGCACAAGGGACTGTTCATCTACAACAGATGCCCGTTTGGAATTCGGTCGGCTGCAGCGATCTTCCAGAGAAACATGGAGAGCCGACTCAAGTCGGTCCCATGCACGGTGGTTTTTCAGGATGACATATTGGTCACGGGTCGGGACACCGTCTAGCACCTACAAAACCTGGAGGAGGTCCTCCAGCGACTGGATCATGTAGGGCTACGGCTGAAGAGGTCGAAATGCATCTTCATGGCAACAGAAGTGGAGTTTTTGGGGAGAAAGATCACGGCGGACGGCATTCGGCTCACAGACGCCAAGACAGAGGGTATCAGGAACGCGCAAAGGCCACAGAACATCACGGAACTGCAGTCATTCCTGGAACTCCTCAACTATTTTGGTAACTTCCGACCAGGGTTAAACACCCTCTTAGAGCCCCTCCATGTGTTATTGCGTAAAGCTGAGAATTGGGGATGGGGAAAAAACCAAGTAATTGCTTTTGAGAAAGCCAGGAACATTTTATGCTCCAACAAGCTGCTTGTGTTGTATAACCCGTGTGAAAGCATGTGATGCGTCGTTATATGGAGTCGGGTGTGTATTCCAACAAGCTAACGTTGCGGGGAAGTTGCAACCTGTCGCAATGCTTCCAGGAGCTTGTCTAAGGCCAAGAAGGCCGACAGCATTATTGAGAAAGAGGCATTAACGTGTGTGTTGATGGTAAAGAAAATGCATTAGTACCTGTTTGGCCTCAATTTTGAGCTGGAAACTGATCACAAGCCCCTCATATCCCTGTTCACTGAAAACAAGGGGATAACTACTAATGCCTCAGCCCGCATACAAAGGTGGGCACTCGCACTATCAACGTATAACTATACCATCCGCCACAGGCCAGGCACCGAGAACTGTGCGGATGCTCTCAGTCGGCTACCATTGCCCACCACTGAGGTGGAAATGGCGCAGCCTGCAAACTTGTTGATGGTGGCGCAGCCCGCAGACCTGTTGATGGTCATGGAAGCGTTTGAAAATGATAAATCACCTGTCACGGCCCGCCAGATTAGGACTTGGACCAGCCAAGATCCTCTGCTGTCCCGAGTAAAAAACTGTACTGCGTGGGAGCTGGGCCAGCATCCCCGTTGAAAAGCAAGAGCAAATCAAGCCATTCCATCAGCGAAAGGGCGAGCTGTCCATTCAGGCAGACTGCCTGTTGTGGGATAACCGCGTAGTGCTACCCAAAAAGGGCCGGGAGATGTTCATCTCGGATCTCCACAGCACACACCTGGGTATAGTAATGATGAAAGCGATAGCCAGATCCCACGTGTGGTGGCCCGGTATCGACTCTGACTTAGAGTCCTGTGTATGGCAATGCAGCGTATGTGCTCAGTTGATCAAAGCACCCAGAGAGGCACCACTAAGTTTGTGGTCCTGGCCCTCCAGACCATGGTCGAGGATCCATGTCGACTATGCGGGCCCATTTCTCGGTAAAATGTTCTTGGTGGTGGTGGATGCTTTTTCAAAATGGATTGAATGTGAAATAATGTCGGGAAGCATCGCCACCGCCACCATTAAAAGCCTGAGGGCCATGTTTGCCACCCACGGCCTGCCTGACATACTGGTCAGTGACAACGGGCCATGTTTCACCAGTGTCGAATTTAAAGAATTCATGACCGCAATGGGATCAAACATATCACCTCGGCCCCGTTTAAACCAGCCTCCAATGGGCAGACAGTGCGGGCAGTACAAACAATAAAACAGAGCCTCAAATGAGTCACAGAAGGCTCACTCCAAACCCGCCTGTTCCGAGTACCGCACGAGTCCCCACTCGCTCACAGGGGTGGCCCCCGGCTGAGCTACTCATGAAAAGGATACTTAAAACCAGACTCTCGCTGGTTCACCCCAACCTGCATGATCAGGAAGAGAGCAGGCGGCAGCAACAAAATGTAAATGATGGTCGCGCCACTGTGTAACGGGAAATTTATCTTAATGACCCTGTGTATATGCTAAACTATGGACATGGTCCCAAGTGGATTGCGGGCACGGTGATAGCTAAAGAAGGGAATAGGGTGTTTGTAGTCAAACTAGACAATGGACAAATTTGCAGAAAGCACTGGACCAAACGAGGCTGTGGTTCACAGACTGCCCTGAACAACCCACAGCAGACACCATCTTTTTCGAGCCCACAACACACACCCAAAGGATCAACAACACCATGCCGGACCAGGAAATCGAACCCATCTCGCCCAACAGCCCAGCAAGGCCAGTCTCACCTAGCAGCCCTGCAGGGCCAACAACACGCCAGCCCAGTGAGGGCACAGCCAACACACCAGAACAGACATTTGTACCGAGGCGGTCCACCAGGGAAAGAAAGCTTCCCGAACGCCTTACCTTGTAAATAGTTTTCACTTTGACTTTGGGGGGTAGTGATGTTGTGTATCTGTAAAACATGCACTCCCATGTTCCGCCACCAGGAGCGCATCCCCTGAAGTCCCAAGGGATACCAGCATTCCTTGGGATTACTGTATATTAGCCGGCCCCTAAGGCCTGTTGTTCACTTTGGAGTGTCTTAACAAAGACTGAGGTCACTGTTACTTCAATCTCCCTGTGTACAGCCTCATCTGTGCAAGGAACACACCTTGTCTTTTTGACCTCCCCAAGTGCATTATCTCACACTTCTCCAGATTGAATTCCATTTGCCACTGTTCTGCCCACCTGACCAGTACACTGATATCTTCCTGCAGTCAGCAACATTCTTCCTCATTATCAACCACACAGACTATCTGTAAACTTTTTAATCATACCTCCAACATTCAAGTCCAAGTCATTGATATATACCACAAAAAGCAGGGACTCAGCACTGAGCCCTGCTGAACCCCACTGGTTATAGCCTTCCAGTCACAAAAACACCCATCAACTATTGCTCCTTGCTTCCTGATCTGGGCCAATTTTGGATCCAACTTGCCACTTTGCCCTGGATCCTATGGGCTATTACTTTCGTGACCAGTCTGCCATATTGAACTTATCAAAAGCTTTGATAAAATCCAAATCCATATTTGCACTGCCCTCATCGACCCTCCTGGTTACCTTCTCGAAAAATTCGATCAAGTTAGTCAGACACGACCTTTCCTTGACAAATCCATGCTGACTGTCCTTGAATAATCCTGGTCTTTCCAAATGAAAACTTATCCTGTCCCTCAGGAGTTTTTCCAATAATTTTCCCACCACTGAGGCTAGGCTGACTGGTCTGTAATTACTCGGACTATCCCTTTCTTCTTTTTTAAACAACGTTACAACATTAGCAGTTCTCCAGTCCTCTGGCACCACACCTGTAGCCAGAGAGGATTGGAAAATGATGGTCAGAGCCTCTGCTATTTCCTCTTTTGTTTCTCTTAACAGCCTGGGATACATTTCATCCGGGCCTGGGGATTTATCCACTTTCAAAACTGCTAAGCCTCTTAATACTTCCTCTCTCGCTATGTTTATCTCATCTAATATTTCACACTCCTCCTCTCTCATTGAAAAATCTGCATCGTCCCTCTCTTTTGTGAAAATAGATGCAAAGTATTCATGAAGAATCCTACCCACGTCTTCCGCTGCCACGCGCAGTTTCCTTTATGCCCTCTAATAGGCTCCACTCTTTCTCATGTTATCCTCTTGCTCTTAATGCATTTACAAAACATCTTTGGGTTTTCCCTGATTTTACTTGCTAACATTCTTTCATGCTCTCTCTTTGCTTTCCTGATATCTTTTTAAATTGCACCCCTGCACTTCTTATACTCCTCTAGAGTTTCTGCAGTGTTGTGTTCTCGGTATCTGTCATAAGCTGCCCTTTTTTTCTTTATCTTACCCTGTATGTCCCTTGACATCCAGAGGGCTCTAGATTTGTTAGCCCCACCCTTTTTTTTCAGGGAACGTACTTGCTTTGTACCCTCAGGATCTCCTCCTTGAATGCCTCCCACTGCTCTGTCACTGATTTACCATCAAGTAGCCGTTTCCAGTCCACTTTGGCCAAATCCCATCTCAGCTCAGGCAAAATTGAGAACTTTTATTCCTGGTCCCCCTTTGTCCTTTTCTATAATTACCCTAAATCTTACTGAATTATGATCACTAGCACCAAAATGCTCTCCCACTGATACCCCTTCCACCTGCCCCTCTTCATTCCCTAAAACCAAGTCCTCTCCCTTGTTGGGCTTGTTATATACTGGCTAAAGAAGTTCTCCTGATTGCATTTTAGGAATTCCACACCCTCGGTACCATTCACACTACCTTTTCCCCAGTTAATATTAGGGTAGTTGAAATCCCCCATTATTACAGCTCTACAGTTTTTGCACTTTGCAGCAATTTGCTCACACATTTTTTTTCTATCTCCCTCTGACTGCTTAGGGTTCTACAGTACACTCCCAATAGTGTGATCGCCCCTTTTTTGTTCAACCCATATGGCCTCGTTTGATGACCCCTCTAACATATCATCCCTTCTCACAGCTATAATTGTTTCTTTAATCAATACTGCGACCCCCGTCTCCTTTTTACCCCTCTCTCTATCCCGTCTAAAAACACAGTAATCGGGAATGTTGAGCTTCCATACTGTTATGTATTCAACCAGCATTGTAACCCATGTATAATCTGACCGAAGTTGTACACTGTGAGAACAATGACCACTAGGTGGTGAACTTGTGGGAGACACTCCTAACCTGGACCTTCAGATATAAAAGGGGAAGCTCCACCCAATTCCAGCACTTGAGTGCTGAGGAATAAAGGACAGGTCACAGACTGACCTTCTCTCAAGCATGGGTCTCGTGTACATTTATACTGTATAGTAAGGACGTATCACATACCTGCCCTTCTTTCAGCCATGTCTCAGTAATAGCTACAATATCGTACTCCCAAGTGTCAATCTGTGCTCTCATCTCATCTGCCTATTTCCTATACTCCTTGCATTGAAGTATATACCATTTATTAGTGCCAAACTCCCCTGTTGTCTATTTTCCAGCCCTTGTTTCCTCTGTCTTCAAAATGCACTTTCTACTTTTCTGCTGCCCAATTCCAGCTTTGCTTCTCTCCCCACTGAATCTATTCTCCGGTTCCCATCGCCCTACCAAGCTAGTTTAAACCCTCCCCAACAACACGAGCAAAACCTCCCTCAAGGATACTGGTCCTGGCTCTGTGGAGGTGAAACCTGTCTGGCTTGTACAGATCCCAATCCACCCCCAGAAACAATCCCAATGCCTCAGGAATCTAAAGCCTGCACCATCTCTCCAGCCACGAATTCATCTTCTCTATCCTCCTATTTCTGTATTCACTAGAGTGTGGCACCGGCAGTAATCCGGAGATTACTACCTTCAAGGTCCTGCTTTTTAATCTCTCTCCCAGCTCCCTAAACTCTGCCTGCAGAACCTCTTTCTACCTATGTCATTGGTACCAATATGGACCAGGACCTCTGGCTGTTCTTCCTCTTTCCCCAGAATGTCTTGCAGCTGCTTGGTGACATCCTTGACCCTGGCACCAGGGAGGCATCATACCATCCTGGAGTCACGTCAGCGGCCAAAGCAATGCCTGTCTGCTCCCCTGACTATTGAATCCACTACCACTATTGCTCTTCCATTCTTCTTGCTCCCCCCCTGTGCAGCTGAGCCACCTGTGGTGCCGTGGACTTGGGTCTGGCTGCACTCCCCAGAGCCACCATCGCCCTCACCAGTACTCAGAACAGATTACTGGTTGGAGAGCGAGATGGACTAGGGGGACCCCTGCAGTATCTGCCTAGTATTCTTCTTCTGTCTGGTGGTCACCCACTTTCCCTCTGCCTACACACTCTTAAGCTGCAGGGTGACCACCTCCTGAAATGTGCTATCCACGAAAATCTCAGTCTCGCGGATGAACCACAGTGACTCCAGCCGTCGCTCAAGCTCCGAAACGCAGAGTTTGAGTTGCTGCAGCTGGAGACACCTCCTGAACACATGGTCATCCAGGCTGTGCAAAGCGACCAGGACTTCCCACATGCCCCAGGATGTGCACTCCATGGGACTGAGCTGCCTTTCCATGCCTCTAGTTCATAGACTTTCTTCCCCCTCTTCTCCGAATTCCCAGTCTTTCCAAATTCCCAAATAAACCACTCTGTTTAAGTGCACTCCATTTAAGACCGCTCTGTGCAGACCACTCTGAAAAACTGATGACTCTTATACTCTTAAGAGATACACCCAATTTACAAATGTTGACCCAGCTCCTCTATTCTCAGCAATTAAGACCTATATTACAACTTTACGTAGTAAAACATCCCCAGGCACTTCACAGGGGTATTTTAAGACAAAACAAATAAATTTGACACCGAGCCACATGAGAAGAAATTACGGCAGTTGATCAAAAGTTTGGTCAAAGAGGGAGATTATAAGGAACATCTTAAAGGAGAAAAGAGAGGTAGAGAGGCGGAGAGGTTTAGGAAGGGAATTCCAGAGCTTAGGGCCTACGAAGCTGAAGGGACGGCCACAAATGGTTGAACAATTTTAATCAGGGATGCTCAGGAGGGCAGAATTGGAGGAGCACAAACATCTCGCGATGTTGTGAGGCTGAAAGAGATTACTGAGATAGGGAGGGGCGAGGCCATCGAGGGATTTGTAAACAAGGATGAGAATTTTGAAATCGAGGCATTGCTTAACCGGGAGCACAGGTTAGTGAGCACAGGGGTGATAGGTGATCGGGACTTGGTACAAGTTAGGACATGGGCAGCCTAGTTTTAGATGACCTCAAAGTTTATGTAGGGTAAAATATGGGAGGCCAGCCAGGAGTGCGTTGGGAATAGTCAAGTCTAGGGGTAACAAAAGCATGGATGAGGGTTTCAGCAGCAGATGAGCTGAGGCAGGGGCAGAGGCGGGCAATGTTACAGAGATGGAAATAGGCGGTATTAGTTATGCCACGGATATGTGGCCAGAAGCTCGCTTCAGGGCCAAATATAACATCTATATTTGTGAACAGTATGGTTCAGCCTCAGATAGATGCTTGGGAGAGAGATGGAGTCAGTGGCTCAGAAATGCAGTTTGTGGCGGGGTCCAAAGACAATGTCTTCGATCTTACCAATATTTAATTGGTGCAAACTTCTGCTCATCCAGTACTGGATGTTCGACAAGCAGTTTGACAAGTTAGAGACCAAATTCGAGAGACGTGGTGGAGAGGTAGAGCTGTGTGTCATCAACGTACATGTGGAAACTGACTCCGTGTTTTGGGATGATATCGCCAAGCGGCAGCATATAGATCAGAAATAGGAGGGGGCCAAGGATAGATCCTTGGGGGACATCAGAGGTAACGATGCAGGAGTGGGAAGAGAAGCCATTGCAAGCGATTTTCTGGCTACAATTAGATAGAAAGAATGGAACCAGGTGAGTGCAGTCCCACCCAGCTGGACGATGGAGGAGAGGCATTGGAGGAGGATGGAGTGGTCAACTGTGTCAAAGGCTGCAGACAGGTCGAGGAGGATGAGGAGGGATCATCATCATCATCATAGGCAGTCCCTCGGAATCAAGGAAGACTTGCTTCCACTCTGAAAGTGAGTTCTTTGGTGGCTGAACAGTCCAATACGAGAGCCACAGACCCTGTTACAGGTGGGACAGACATTCGTCAAAGGGGTGGGTGGGACTGGTTTTCCGCGCACTCCTTCCGCTGCCTGTGCCTGACCTCTTCATGCTCTCGGCGTTGAGACTCAAAGAGCTCAACGTCCTCCCAGATGCATTTTCCCAACCTAGGGCGGACTTCGGCCAGGGTCCCCCAGGTGTCAGTGGTGATGTCGCACTTTACCAGCGAGGCTTTGAGGGTGTCCTTGTAATGTTTCCGCTGCCCACCTTTGGCTCGTTTGCCATGAAGGAGCTCAGCATAGAGCATTTGCTTAGGGAGTCTCGTGTCTGGCATGCGAACTATGTGGCCTGCCCAGTGAAGCTGATCGAGTGTGGTCAATGCTTCAATATTGGGGATGTTCGCCTGGACGAGGACACTGATATTGGTGCACCTGTCCTCCCAGGGGATTTGCAAGATCTTGCGGAGACATCGTTGGTGATATATCTCCAGCGACTGCTATCAGCCACTGGGAAAGTTGCTACTAGAGTTCTCCTCAACTGTCTTCTCCCTGTGGCCGAGGCGCTCCTCCCGGAATCACAGTGCAGGGCACAACGGACATGATCTTTGCAGCGCGACAGCTGCAGGAAAAATGCAGGGTGCAGCGCCAGCCCTTTTACATGGCCTTTTTCGATCTTACAAAGGCCTTTGACACTGTCAACCATGAGGGTCTATGGAGCGTCCTCCTCCGTTTTGGATAACACCAAAAGTTTTCAACATCCTTCGCCTGCTCCACGACGACATGCAGGCCACGATCCTTACCAACGAATCCAATACAAACCCAATTCACGTCCGGACCGGGGTCAAACAGGGCTGTGTCATCGCTCCAACCCTCTTCTCAATCTTCCTCGCCGCCATGCTCCACCTCACCATCAACAAGCTCCCCGCTGGAGTGCACCTAAACTAAGAGGAGGGATAGTTTACTTTTGTCACAGTCACAAAGGATGTCATTTGTGACTTTGATAGGAGCTGTTTCATTACTGTGGCAGGGACGGTAACCCAATTGAAGGGATTCAACCATGGAGTTCCGTGAAAGATGGGCACGGATTTGGGAGGCACCAACACATTCAAGGACTTTTGAG
The DNA here is from genome assembly GCF_044704955.1 of Pristiophorus japonicus. Classification (NCBI taxonomy): domain Eukaryota; kingdom Metazoa; phylum Chordata; class Chondrichthyes; family Pristiophoridae; genus Pristiophorus; species Pristiophorus japonicus. The sequence goes on along the minus strand of NC_091983.1, from coordinate 138,988,412 downwards.
AGGAAAGGGAGGTTGGAGATGGGGTGGTTGCTAGCAAGCACAATGTAGTCAAGGATTGTTTTTTTGAGGAGAGGGGTGATAATGGCAGATTTGAAGGCGAGGGGAGGAGACGGTGTTATGTATTTAACCCTTTGTAACCTGCATCACAGCTGACCACCAGAGAGCCCACTTGTTGGAGTCCCAAGGGATCCCAACATCCCTTGGGAGCACAGTATATAAGCAGGCCACCCACGAGGTACCTGCACTCCGGAATTGTAATAAAGGAGCTAGGGTCACACTTGCTCATTACACACAATACACTCAGTCTAAACATTTATTATGAGTGTAACAATTGACGATGAGGTAACGAACAACCACGCGAAAATGCAAAGAACAGTTGGCATCCTGGAGAAGTTCTCAGAAGGGGACGATTGGGAGGCCTTCATGGAGAGACTCGACCAATACTTTGTGGCCAACGAGCTAGAAAGGGCCAAGAATGCCACCAAACGAAGGGCGATCCTCCTAACTGTCTGTGGGGCAACAACCTATGGCCTCATGAAGAATCTCCTGGCCCCGGCAAAACCAACAGAGAAATCCTACGAAGCATTGTGTACGCTGGTCCGGGAGTACCTAAATCCGAAGGAAAGCGTTTTGATGGTGAGATATCGGTTCTACATGTGTCAATGATGGGAGGGCCAGGAAGTGGCGAGCTATGTCGCCGAACTAAGGCACCTCGCAGGACATTGTGAGTTTGAGAGATTCCTAGAACAAATGCTCAGAGACTTTTTTGTACTGGGCATCGGACGTGAGACAATCCTTCGTAAACTGTTGACTGTAGAAACTCCGAATCTGAGTAAAGCCATAACGCTAGTCCAGGCAGTTATGTCCATCAGCGACAACACCAAGCAGATTTTGTTGAACAAAGAAGTTTCGGCCAGTACTGTGCATAAAGTAATGTTCGTTTTGAGCAGAAATGTACAGGGCAGAACATACACGCTGGCTGCTGTGGCCCAACCTCAATTGACCCAGAGTCTGCCATCATCTATTAATGCGAGGCAGTTAACATCCTGTTGGTGCTGCGGAGGTGATCATCGGCCCCATCAATGCTACTTTAAGCACGATGCATCCAATGGTTGCAGAAAAATGGGACACCTCCAATGAATGTGCAGGCAAGCGGCAAATCCTGCAAACCCTGCAAACCACCACGTTGCAGAGGAAGATCGATCTACAATGGATCAGACCGAATTGGAAACTCGTACTGAGGAGGCAGAAGTATACGGGGTACACACGTTCACGACGGAATGCCTACCAATAATGTTGAAAGTTGAATTGAACGACATTCCAGTATCTATGGAGGTGGACACTGGAGCAAGTCAGTCCATAATGAGTAAAAAGGCCTTTGACAGGCTGTGGGGAAAGAAGGCACACAGGCCCAAGCTCAGCCCCATTCACTAAGGACTTACACCAAGGAACTAATCCCTGTAATTGGCAGTACTGAAGTCAAAGTCTCCTATGATGGAGCAGTACACGAACTTCTGCTGTGAATTGTGCCGGGGATGGCCCCACGTTGTTTGGCAGAAGCAGATTGGGGATAATCCGCTGGAACTGGGACAACATCCGAGTGCTTTCGTCCATTGATGATGCCTCATTCACCCAGGTTCTCAGCAAGTTTCCATCGTTATTCGAGCCAGGCATTGGAAGCTTCTGCGAAAGTGCAGATCCATTTGGTTCCTGGTATGCGACCCATCCACCACAAGGCTCGGGCGGTACCATACATGCTGCGTGAAAAAGTGGAAATCGAGTTGGACAGGCTGCAACGCGAGGGCATCATCGCACTGGTGGAATTCAACGACTGGGCCAGTCTGATTGTCCCAATACTCAAGGAGGATGGTACGGTTAGAATTTGCGGGGACTATAAAGTAACAATTAACCGTTTTTCGCTGCAGGACCAGTACCCACTACCCAAGCCAGACAACCTATTTGCGACCCTGGCTGGAGGGAAGACATTCACCAAGCTGGACCTGACCTCGGCCTACATGACACAGGAGATGGAGGAGTCTTCGAAAAGCCTCACCTGCACCAACACGCACAAAGGTCTGTTTATCTACAGCCGGTGCCCCTTCGGGATTCGGTTGGCCGCGGCAATCTTCCAGCGGAACATGGAGAGCCTGCTAAAGTCGATTCCTTGCATAGTGGTCTTCCAGGATGACATATTGGTTACAGATCGGGACACCATGGAGCACTTGAAGAATCTGGAAGAGGTTCTTAGTCAGTTGGGTCACGTGGGACTCAGATTGAAATGCTCGAAGTGTGTTTTCCTGGCACAGGACATCGAATTCTCAGGAAGGAGAATCGCTGCAGATGGCATCAGACCCACCGACGCCAAGACGGAGGCCATCAAGAACGCGCCGCGACCACAGAACGTGACGGAGCTGAGGTCGTTCCTGGGATTCTTTAACTATTTCGGTAATTTCCTACCTGGGTTAAGTATCCTGCTGGAACCCCTACATGCGCTACTGCGCAAGGGAGACGACTGGGTATGGGAGAATTCACAAGAGGCTGCCTTTAAGCAAGCCAGAAACTTCTTGTGTTCTAACAAACTGCTTGTCCAATATAATCCATGTCAATGATTAGTGTTAGCTTGCGATGTGTCGTCATACGGGGTCGGGTGTGTGTTACAACAGGCTAATGAATCAGGGATTTTGCAACCAGTTGCGTATGCATCCAGGAGTTTGTCCAAGGCTGAAAGGGCCTATAGCTTGGTTGTAAAAGAGGCTCTGGCATGCGTTTACGCGGTAAAAAAAATGCACCAGTACTTATTTGACCTCAAGTTCGAGCTTGAAACTGACCACAAGCCACACATATCGCTATTCTCGGAGAGCAAAGGGATCAATTCCAATGCCTCTGCCCGCATCCAATGATAGGCGCTCACGCTGTCGGCGTACAACTATGTCAGCCGTCACAGACCGGGCACAGAGAACTGCGCAGATGCTCTCAGTCGGCTACCATTGCCCACCACCGGGGTGAAAATGGCACAGCCAGCCGACTTGCTCATGGTCATGGAGGCATTTGAGAACGAGAAGTCCCCTGTTACGGCCCACCAGATCAGGACCTGGACCAACCAGGATCCTTTACTGTCCTTGGTAAAAAACTGTGTCCTCCATGGGAGCGGATCCAGTGTCCCAGAAGATTAAAGAGAAACGAGAGAAAGATATGAGTTTAGGACTAGGGCAGGGGGAACCTCAGGGCAAGTTTGGGCCGGTGGACTAGGGGAAGGAAGGGAACTTGCAAAGGCAGCTGATCGGATAGTCTCAATCTTTGAGACAGATAAGTCCATGAGCTCTTCACACTTGTGGTTGGAGTTGAGTGTGGTGGAGAGGGGTTTGAGAAGACGGGTAGCAGTAGAGAATAGCAGCTGGGGGAGATTGCGAATTTCCTTGGGCAGGAAATTCAGTTCTGGCCATTTTTACGGCGTTATTTCTGGCGGGGCAGTAAGTAAAGTGCCCTCTAAATGTTTGCGCCTCTAACCGGGAAATTTGTTTGAAATGCAGCAAAAATTAAAGAAGCACTAAATCAGGCGTTCCACACGTGTGCTCGGTGTTCCAACCAAAAACCTCAGCGCTAAAATGTGAAGCCAAATGCAAATGATCCGAGGCCCGCAATAGATTCCAAGCCCAGCCGAATCTTAAAGGCGCAGCACTATAAGTATGTGCATGCGCAGTTCCAACTGTGCACTTGGAGCAGAGCATGAAATGGAGGAGCAGGAAAGTCACCATCGTGCATGCCACTTCTCAGCCACGGCCACTGAGGCATTGATAGAGGCTGTTGAAAGGAGGTGGCATGTGCTGTAGATTCCTGGAGGAAGGAGTTCCATGCCACGAGTTTATCAAAGGCTTTGGAAGGACGTGGCGCAGGATGTCTCTGCTAGAGAATTGCAACACAATGTTGCAAGAAGTTTAACGACCTCACGAGGATTGTCAAGGTGAGTATCCTTTAAATTAATGCACCAATGCCATGATTTCAAACTCACTGTCTCACACAATGTAATCTTTGCAGTACCTGCCCCTTCCCCACGTGTTCCAGGCCATGGTGTTGGTTGGTCAAGCCACCTGAAAAGCTGAGGCTCAGTTCACCAGCCATGCCCTGCACATGCAAGCTTCGCACACCTTCTTGTTCCCTACTCAGTCTCACCCGTCCTCGCACTACCCTTTCACTCTTCATAGGCTTTTGCAAAACATCAACCTGAACTGCAATCCTAGGTGTCTCTCACCTAATCCCACCCTTTCCACATGTTCTCTGCACAGCCATGCAGATTATTATGGACATTTTTACACTTCCAGACACGAGGAGCTACTCTGCCATGGAAGGCACATGTGCCACGCGATGAGCTGCATACTCACTCACACCTTCTTCTTTGTCTTATTGCAGGTGAAATTGGTGCATAATCGCCAGGAGCAGCAGCGCACTGGAGGTGGTGAGCCTGATCTGCAGGACCGCACTCAGGTCAAGCAATGAGTGTCTGCCCTCCTGGGCACACCAGTTGGCATGGTGATGGGCAGCGAGGCAGAGCCCCCAATGGAGAGTAACGGTATGCGAATGGCGTTTGCGACTTCTGTGAGTTCCGTGACCCCTGATAATCAGTTAGCAAAGAAATGTCCAATGCCACCTTCCTCTTATCTCCCTGCCCCCTCCCCTGCTGTTAACCACACGTATGTTGCTTTGTGCTTACAGACGATCAACCAGAAGCTCCTAATGCTTCTACAATGGCTCAGTGGAGAGATGACGAGGGAGGGCTCGACGGTCTGTTCACTGAGTGGGACACTCTATCAATCCCAATGAATGGGGACACTACATCGGTGGAGGAGCCTGAATTTGTGGAGTTTGAGTAGTCTGAGGCTCTTGGCCCCAGTGGCCGACAGAAACGCAGAGCGTGAGGGGAAGGGAAGAAGCCAGCTCATCAGAGGGTGAGTCAGCCCAGGAGTCCCACTGAGAAACAGTCGGGCGTGGACCTAGACTTGGCGGCTATGTCCAGGAAGACCTCGCAAATGCACTACGACCTCATGGGTGCAATGGAGAAGGTCCCGCAGAGCATCGACGCACTTATTGTGAATGTGTGGGAGGCCGCCTCAAACATTACCCCTGTTTCTCAGGAGTCCAACGAGCCGATCCTTGCCCACACACAGAGGGAGATGGGCCCAACGAGTGATAGTGAAGTCGCAGAGTGGATGGCGCGTGTCATGTCGCAGAGTGCCATGTGCGATGCACATACTGACTACTGCCATCGGCTCTGTGTTCTCCACAGTCCAATGGGGAACTGATGGTGCCGAAGCAGTCTAGCAATGTGTGCTCACGCATCTTGCTCTGGATGCAGACCCTCCGCCCTGGCTGAGTGGCAATGGGCCACTAGAAATAGAAGGTGCTGTCCTTCCTCAGGATGACAGCATTCCGGCTCTCACCACAGCCATTCCGCCTTTGCACCTGCTGCAGTCCACACCCGAGCTATCCCAGACTGCTACCGTCAATGCTGAGGCGGTGGAGTCCTTGGTTGGGCCTTCCAGGCCCAAAGCTGGTCCAGGGCATTCCGCTAGGCCATCTCTACTGTCTGCCCCACACACACAGCAGCCCTCAAGTAGCCTGGCTGTAGGCACTGAGGCCACACTGAGGAGAAGCACTAGGCATGGGATGAGATAAAAGTAAGGGGTGGCAAATGTAACCGGAAGTTGAAAAGAGGACTTTGCCCACCATGGTGTCCTCATCGTGCAAATAATGGCTCTAAATATGTTGTTGCAATGTTTGATGCAACCTATTGTTATGAATGTGTGTGCCTAATAGGCCACATGGATGCTGCTGTGGGATGACTAATGGAAGGAGCCTTTGTCCATAAATTGTTTAACTTTATTGTGTTTGATGCTCTTTCAACGGGACATTGTGTTTTGTTTGTTACTTGCTGAGGAAGGGTTTGGTTCTGATGTTTGAGGCGACGACATTGGTGTCATCAATAAAATTTTACTTTGCCCATTTTGCATTGGCGTCTTGTGTCTGATTGTGGACCTTAACAGACCTTATGGTGGCACATAATGCAGTCTGTATTCGCTGCATCCCTGAGCTTCCTCCATTCAAGAGACTCGATGCATTATGAGCCACTGTCGTGTGATTCTTGCACCAGCAGCATTGCCACGCTGCCTCAACCGTGGATGGTGCTCCTCCTGGTGTGGCTGGCCATTCGGGGCCTTGCTGGGTTTCTGTTCCTCATTCTCCTCCTATCGATGTGAGGCTGCAGGTCTGCCTGTACGACATGGCATATCTTTCTCAGCACTTCCTCTCAGAAGCGCATTCTCCTCACACACTACTCCTCAGACATGTGGTGGTATGAGTATTGCTGTCTGCAAACTCGGGAGTGGGGTGGGGTAAGGCCTCCTGTCCAGATGTCCGTGGCCTCTCCTCATTCACGGCCCTGCATGGCCAATACCCTTGTATCTTCACGCCGCCTTACCAGAGCATGGAGTAGGCGATGCTGGTGAACTAGTAATGCACCCATGACATTATTTTACTTAAGCTGTAAGGACCCTGTAAAGGCAGATAATTCTTCCGATTTAAACTCAGAGGTTCACGCAGTGTGCTGTGCGAAAACGTTGCGCTCAATGTGGCCTCCGATTTAGATCCTCCTCCCTCCCTTTAAATCGTCTGAAGACAGCACCAACAGCCCGTGGAACTGTCTGGTTTCTCTGGCGTGATTCGGGGCAGACACTAAATGAGGAGGATGCACCTAATTTTGTGAGCGGGGCATTACCAGGAAGTTGCACGATGACTGACGCCATGATCTGAATGAAAGTACCGACTGAGACGGTAACGTTTGGCGCTGCCCCAAAACACTCACCAAATTTCCCGGCGGGGCGCTGCAAGCTGGGCCGCCGGTCGGTACCAGAGGTGCCACACTACCAAATTTCCAGTCCAGCCTGTGTTTAAAACTTACCTTTTGTGGCCTCCTACTTGCCGGCAATTCTGGACTCGGTTTTCCTGGCTTGAGTAAAAATGGCGTCAGGATCCAACTGACATCATTGAACCCCTATCAGCATATCTAAAGTGGGACTCTTTCCAGGGTCCATTGGCTTTGGTCAATGGCTCACCCATGTAAGCTTGAGTAAAGATCGCAAACGGCGGAATCCAGCTGGCTCAAGTGCAAGTAAGTAACCTGAGTAATCGTAGCAAAAAGCATGTTTTCTATATGTATTGAGTAACCTTAAAATCTTGGCATTCATGATTACTTAAATCACATTTTTACGGACAGAGCCTTGAGTTTCCCTGAGGCATTCATCTGGGTCCATTTTTTAAATTTATAGGCTCCCATCTGTCCTTGATAAATTTTAATCCGCCAATCTAAATGTCAGTTATAGATTCAGTAAAAACATTGATAGGCTGGTGAAGTAATCAAATGGTGCCCTAGTTACAGAGAATAGTTCCTATCAGGGAATGGAAAAATGAATTTTAACTGGCTCTTCCCTGCCTGGTTTTAAAATAGCCTCATCGTGCACATGCAAAAAAAAAACCCCTGACATGTTTGTCACCACCAGTAAAATGAAGAAATACTAAGCACTCCAGAGGAGATTGTTACTCTCTGGTGTCTGGCCGGAGCAGCGAGTGGGCCAACCACCCAGCCCTTCTGGTGGGCCGGGCCTTATTACTATGCTGCACATCCTGAATGTCACAGTGTTGGGAGGCTCAGAGGCCGACCCAGCCCTCAGGAACGTAGTTCTGGATGGTGTGGGGGCAGTGGGAGGGAATCAATTGTGGAGTGGGGCAGCCTAGGAAGCCACTCCTGCTCTTCTTAGCCCCACAAAAAGCATTTCTCACCACCCAATACAACTGGGCTGAGCGTGCATGATGCATGCTCCACCCAATTGTCCCTCAAAATTGTGTCAGAATCCTATCAATGTCATAGGACCCGAATTTGCATACAGTGACAAGACTTCAGGCAGATGGCTGGGCCACCCATAGAAGGCCAGTTACTCTGATGATGGTGTGGGAACTGGACAGTAAGTTCACCACAGTCATTTTAACTCTGCTACTGTCCCACTTCCACTGGGTGTGCCAAGTTAAAATCTACCTGGAGGGATTGAAAATCAACACTCAAATGTCACTTTAACTCCTGAATATAGAAGGATATTCTCAATTCTTTTTGTATTATTTCCCCATTATATTCTGCACCTCACCTGCACATGCGCACACCCAGTCACATACATGAACATACTTCTCACTCACACTCACCCCACAATGTCATGTAATGTTGTCCAGAATGTACACCTTTTAAAATCTGAGGTACCGGTGAAGTACAAATTTGCATTTGTTATATCTTTGGTTTTGATGAAAAAATATTAAGACAGGCACCAAAATTTTTCATTTTGATTTCCATTAAATTTTTATTTGAAATTGTAGCAAAAAGCATGTTTTCTGTATATATTGAGTAATCTTAAAATCTTGGCATTCATGATTACTTAAATCACATTTTTACGTACAGAGCCTTGAGTTTCCCTGAGGCATTAATCTCGGTCCATTTTTTTAATTTATAGGCTCCCATCTGTCCTTAATAAATTTCAATCCGACAATCTAAATGTCAGTTATAGATTCAGTAAAAACATTGATAGGCTGGTGAGGTAATCAAATGGTGCCCTAGTTACACAGAAACATAGAAACATAGAAAATAGGTGCAGGAGTAGGCCATTCGGCCCTTCGAGCCTGCACCGCCATTCAATGAGTTCATGGCTGAACATGCAACCTCAGTACCCCATTCCTGCTTTCTCGCCATACCCCGTGATCCCCCTAGTAGTAAGGACTTCATCTAACTCCCTTTTGAATATATTTAGTGAATTGGCCTCAACTACTTTCTGTGGTAGAGAATTCCACAGGTTCACCACTCTCTGGGTGAAGAAGTTTCTCCTCATCTCGGTCCTAAATGGCTTACCCCTTATCCTTAGACTGTGACCCCTGGTTCTGGACTTCCCCAACATTGGGAACATTCTTCCTGCATCTAACCTGTCTAAACCTGTCAGAATTTTAAACGTTTCTATGAGATCCCCTCTCATTCTTCTGAACTCCAGTGAATACAAGCCCAGTTGATCCAGTCTTTCTTGATATGTCAGTCCCACCATCCCGGGAATCAGTCTGGTGAACCTTCGCTGCACTCCCTCAATATCAAGAATGTCCTTCCTCAAGTTAGGAGACCAAAACTGTATACAATACCCCAGGTGTGGCCTCACCAAGGCCCTGTACAACTGTAGCAACACCTCCCTGCCCCTGTACTCAAATCCCCTCGCTATGAAGGCCAACATGCCATTTGCTTTCTTAACCGCCTGCTGTACCTGCATGCCAACCTTCAATGACTGATGTACCATGACACCCAGGTCTCGTTGCACCTCCCCTTTTCCTAATCTGTCACCATTCAGATAATAGTCTGTCTCTCTGTTTTTACCACCAAAGTGGATAACCTCACATTTATCCACATTATACTTCATCTGCCACGCATTTGCCCACTCACCTAACCTATCCAAGTCACTCTGCAGCCTCATAGCATCCTCCTCGCAGCTCACACTGCCACCCAACTTAGTGTCATCCGCAAATTTGGACATACTATGTTTAATCCCCTCGTCCAAATCATTAATGTACAATGGAAACAGCTGGGGCCCCAGCACAGAACCCTGCGGTACCCCACTAGTCACTGCCTGCCATTCCGAAAAGTACCCATTTACTCCTACTCTTTGCTTCCTGTCTGACAACCAGTTCTCAATCCATGTCAGCACACTACCCCCAATCCCATGTGCTTTAACTTTGCACGTTAATCTCTTGTGTGGGACCTTGTCGAAAGCCTTCTGAAAGTCCAAATATACCACATCAACTGGTTCTCCCTTGTCCACATCCTCAAAAAATTCCAGAAGATTTGTCAAGCATGATTTCCCTTTCATAAATCCATGCTGACTTGGACCTATCATGTCACCTCTTTCCAAATGCGCTGCTTTGACATCCTTAATAATTGATTCCATCATTTTACCCACTACTGATGTCAGGCTGACCGGTCTATAATTCCCTGATTTCTCTCTCTCTCCTTTTTTAAAAAGTGGGGTTACATTGGCTACCCTCTACTCCATAGGAACTGATCCAGAGTCTATGAAAGTGACTGTCAATGCATCCGCTATTTCCAAGGCCACCTCCTTAAGTACAGAGAATAGTTCTTATCAGGGAATGCAGAAATACATTTTTTTATTGCAAGGAGGAAAACAGATTTAGTCTGATTTGAAATGCTGATCCAAATGAGTGGTTTTACATTGTGTCTCAATTCTAAAAGGGGTGCATGAACAGAGAGACCTGGGGGTATGTGTGCACAAATCATTGATGGTGGCAGGGCAGGTTGAGAAAGCGGTTAAAAAAGCATAACAGGATCCTGGGCTTCATAAATAGAGGCATAGGGGGAGAAATTGAGTTCTTTTGTACCTCCCACATTACAACAGTGAGTACACTCCAAAAGTACTTCATTGGCTGTAAAGAGCTTTGAGACGTCTGGTGGCCGTAGAAGGTGCTATATAAATGTAAGTCTTTCTTTTTTTCTTTATCCCGTTATTGCCTCTGGGGGGCGATAACAGGATGCAAATGGTTTTGTGACCAGGTGCGGCAAATTGAGCGATGCCCACAAAATTCGGTGCTGCTTTTGTGCTGGTGCTAAGACTTACCGCCTCCGGTCCCTCGTGCCCTGGTGATTGTGACATCATTCGGCACGCAGCTCCCTGTTATCACCCCAGATCAGAAATTTCCTCTGCCGTTAACAACAGCCGCAAGAGGAGGCGGTGTGCAGTTGGATGGCCACTGGAGGAGCGGTATTTAAAGGCATCAACATCTTTCGGCGGCAAAGACTGCTGCCTTGTCAGTTTGACACAGGCAATCAGGCGTTTTAAGCAGTTTCAGCATTTTTCCCTTTTAGGAATGTTCTACTTCAGGAAAATTATTCACTTTCATTTAGGTGAGATTTCAAAGTGGAACACTTCCATACGTTAATGGGAGCTGTACTGTCACTGGCCCTCGCCCTCCAGCATCAATGTTGGAGGCAGCGGAGGTGGAAAGAAAGATTGCAAAATGTGGCCAGAGGGAGGAGGGCCAACAAGGCTCTCAACAGGAGGCCTTATCCTCCCAGGGTATTCCGGCAGCAGTTCCCCTACATCAATTTCACTGAGGAACAGTGTCTTAGAAGGCTCCGTTTCACCAAGCACATGGTCAGAGAGCTCTGCCACTTCTGCAGCCAGACCTCGAGTCTCAGCCCAGGGTAAGCACAGCTCTCTCAGTGGCAGTCAAGGTCACTGTCATGTATCCTACATGGCTACTGTTGGCACTATCACAAGGTGTGCCACCAGAGGGCACAGCGGCAGGAGACTTGTAGTTTACCTGTACGGGTATGCCTGGCCTAGTATAACAGGCAGACCACCAGGTGTGACCCTCACTCTGGAGTTATCAAATAAAGGACTAAGGTCACTACAGTTCAAGTACAACACATTGCCTCGTAGAGTTATTATCAGAGCATCCAAGGATATAACAATTGGCAACGAGATTACGGACTTTCACGCGAAAATGGCTACCTTTGGTACGTTGCAGCTGTTTGCCGATGGTGATGATTGGGACGCCTTTGTGGAGAGGCTCGAAAATTTCTGCACAGCAAACTACCTGGCAGGAGACAACCCGGCCACACTGGCTGGCAATCGCAGAGCTATCCTGCTAACCAGTTGTGGGCCCACTTGTCTATGGACTTGTCAGGGACTTGCTGGCACCAGCGAAGACAACAACCAAGACGTACGAGGAGCTCGTAACCCTGATCCATGAGCAACTCAAGCCCAAGGAGAGCATCCTCACAGCCAGACACCGGTTCTACACCCACCAATGGCCCGAAGGCCAGGAAATTGCAAAATATGCTGCAGGTCTCAGGAGGCTGGCAGCACCGTGTGATTTCGGTGACCACCTCACCGAAGCGCTGTGGGACATTTTTGTTATTGGAACCGGCCATGAGGGCCTTCTTCATAAGCTACTGTCGGCAGATACCACAGTCACACTGCAGAAGGCCATCTCTGTAAGCCAGGCATTCACGACCTCAACCTGCAGCTCTAGGCAGATGATTCATCCTCAGGACTCAAACCCAGTAAGTACTGTGCACAGAGTGGCGCCTTTTAGAGGCTGGACTGTAGAACGTGAACCTTCTCAGGGAAGAGAGAAAAGGCCCCAGAGTCCCCTAACACAGCCGAGGAGGGCTAATTGAGTAGCTCCGTGCTGGAGAGAATCACAGGACTCACCAGTGCCGTTTTAAAGACTATGGGCCCAAGTTTCGGGTGGAGTTGCTCCTAGTTTTTTGGAGCAACTAGTTTAATTTGAAGTATGTTAGAAATTGCAATTCTCGGATATTAGTTTGCTCCAGTTCTAGTGAGTTAGTTTAGGTTGGCTTTAGGTAAGGTACTTTTTTTCAAAAGGGGATGTGTCCAGCCACTCAGGCCTGTTTTGCAAGTTTCGGCAGTGAAAACTTACTACAAACTAACTTAGGATGGAGTAAGTGTCCACTTTTGTAAGTTCTGAAAAACCTTACCTAGAGTTAAGTTTAGTGCAGGCACAGCCAGAGACGGCGGGTGGGAAGCATTGAACACAAAGGACACAACAACATCACAATGGGGGGAGGGGGGGAAGGGAAGTTAGAGGACTTTCCATAAACACCTTCACAACAACATTAAAGAAGCAAAGTACATTTAAAGCACTAAGCACTAAACAAAGCATTACATTTAAAGCACCAAGTACTAAACGAAGCACAAAAAGTAATAAGCAATCAATCAATAAAAAATAGAAGTCCTACCTTTATGTGAAGGGAAGGTGCCTCTGTCAGTGTTTCTCTCTGTAGTGTCTCTCTCTCGCTGTATCTGATAGTGAGGGGTGGGTTGAGGGGGGTGGTGTGTGTGGTGTGTGCCTGTGTGTGTGTATGTGTGGGGGGTGGGTGTGTGTGTGTGTGGGGGGGGGCTGTCGGGGGGGTGGGAGGGTGTGTGTGTGTGGGTGTGTGTGTGTGGGGGAGGTGTGTGTGAAGCGAGGGGGTTGGGGTTTGTGGAGGGGAGGGAGGCTGGAAGGAGGTACCCCTGCTCTCTCCTCCGGCCCTTCGATCGTTTCGAGTGCCCCCCAACCCACGCTCCCCCTCCATCCCTTGCCATGCTCCCCCCCTCCCCTCCCCCCCGGTTGCCACACTCCCCCGCCCCCCCCCCCCCCCAGTACCCACGCTCCCCCCCCCCCAGTACCCACGCTCCTTCTCCCCCCCACCCCCGGCCCCTGGTACCCACGCTCCCTCTCCCCCCCCACCCCCGGCCCCCGGTACCCACGCACCCCGCCTCCCCCCCCGGTACCTACGCCCCCTCCCACCCCCCCGGTAGCCACGCTCCCCCGAGCAATTGCGCAGGCGCGCATGCTCCAACGCGCTTGTGCAACGCTGCCGGCACTGACAAGAAGGCTGATCCCTAGCCCCGCCCCCCTGCAGGCTGCGATTGGCTTGCTCCTCCCTAGGGAGATTAGGCTGCGCCACGCCACTGTCCAGGAGGACCGGAGAATTGCTGCAGAATATTCCGGCGCACCTTCGAGCCCAGGCAGGTCACGTAAGTCTCGGAGGTGCGCCGTTTTCACCAGATGCCGAAACTTGGGCCCTATGTATGCAAAGGCTGCAGCACAAAGGGCCACCTCCAGCGAATGTGTAAGAGAAATATGACTCACTGTGTCGATGAAAAGTCTGCAGATGGCATGAATGCAGCACGGATTATGAAACGATAGGCAGAGAAGCAGCTCAGCCCCACGACGAGGTATATAGTATGTTTGCCTGCATCACCGAGTCTTCCATGTTGAGGATGGAAGTCGAGACAGATGGCATCCCAGTCTTCATAGAAGTGGACACGGGGGCGAGCCAGTCAGTAATGAATCAAGAAGCCTTTGAGAGGATATGGGACAATCAAGCTGAACGACCCACGTTGGTCCCGGTTCAGGCAAAGCTGCGCACCTACACCGATGAACTTATCCCAGTCGTTGGTAGTGCGGCTGTAAAGGTACTCCATGATGGGGTGGTGCACAAGTTACCTCTGTGGGTTGTTGCAGGTGATGGACCAACGCGACTCGGAAGAAGGTGGATGGAGAAGATCCATTGGAAGTGGAAAGACTTCACCCCTCCAGCAATCGACATCCTCTGCGTTCAGAAGCAAAGCAAGCCCTCAGCTGAGGTTGGATCCGGCACCAGAGAGCAGACCAGCACAGCATGACTGCATGGAGATGATCCAGCTGAGACGACCCGAACACACCAACCAGGCTCCAGTGGCAGGACTCCGGAGGAAGAAAATCGGATCCAAAGGCGACTCCCCAGCTTCGGAGGCAGAACCTGGGGAGAAGAGGATCACCGCAGTCGACACCATGGATGGAGCAAAGATGGCGTCCGAACGACGAGGTGAGGCGTTGAAGAAAAAGATGGTGGCGGCCAGACCATGAGTTGCAGCACTGATGGAGTAACACGTGACACCAAACGGAGAAGAGGATCGGGGTAAAGATAGCAAGGCTCTTTTAAAGGAGGCCTGCAATCCACAACACTTAAAAAGACAGTTCCACACACTTAAGGAATGTAATAACAATTGTGAAGTAAAGTAAAAATGTGTAACTGATGATCAAAGTTGTGCACAGGCAATAAGCAAGGAACAGTCGCGCGATTGCGATCATATAAAATGTGTAAGTGATGACCAGAATTGCGTACATGCAATAAATAAGGAAAAATCGCACGATCATGATCGGAGCTACAGGGTATTCACAAGAAGTAATGAAGCGTTGTGCAATATAGGCTTTCAACTGCACACAGCCAATGCAGCAGGCAAACACCGATTGGGAGCACACAGATCCAGCGAGCTACCCAATGCTGTTGCCTGCGTCCCTGGGACCAGAGTCATGCACCATGGAATGTGGCCACAAGCAGCCAATAGACACGAGCTGCAGAGCAAGCAATCTCAAGAGAGCAACGGCACCGGTACCGATACCTTGCCCCTAATCGGCAACGCTTCTCAGGCACCCAACGGCACCAACCGCCATGAGCCTGAAAGAGCAAACCGCGCCAAGGAGCAGCCCCCAGACCCTATCGTCACCAAGGCCATACCCGGGAACGAAGGACCACCCGCAACAGTCCCCCCAAAGGGGACTGGGACCAGCCAGGATCCCAAACCAAACAACGTCCAGGCTAGCGAGTCAGCAGTTCCCTGTGCACTGCTAGACAGCAGCTCCTCAGGGAGCAGCAGCGACCCAGGGTGCAAAGAAAGGACAGGGAGGTCACAGGCATCTGTGAACCTGCATGATGCTAGGAAGCAACTTGAGCCAACCGGGTTCCCACTGCCAGCACTGGGCACCGCGCCGCCACCAGACTACCTGGACACCATCCAGCAGTTCTGGAACTAGCTTGTCCTTACGCACCGGTTACCGATTCCCAGTATCTATCGATAATGTATCTCACCAGTCTAATGTACCTGTCACACCTGAACCACAAATGTAATGCAAACTTGTTTTTATGGACTTGAATGTATATGAATGCAATGAGCCTCCGGCATAATCTATATGTGGGGTGGGGCGGGGGGAGAATGAAGTGGTCAGGGACACACACAAACAGCAGCCACCAGCACTCTACTGCCAACGAAACACCAACCGCTCACCCAAGATTGAAATGATCCTCCAAGGGTCAACCAGATAGAGCTAAGCCCAGTGCACAGTCAATGCAGAGGCGATTTGCACTAAAGGCTTGGTGGAGAGTGATGTCATGTATCCTACATGGCTACTATTGGTACTATCACAAGGTGTGTCACCAGAGGGCACAGCAGTGGGAGACTTGTAGTTTACCTGTACCGGTGTGCCTGGCCGAGTATAAAAGACAGGCCACCAGGTGTGATCCTCACTCTGGAGTTGTCAAATAAAGGACTAAGATCACTACAGTTCAAGTACAACACACAGCCTCGTGAATTCATTATCAGAGCATCTGAAGACAGAACAATACCTATTGGAAATAATTATTTATATTGAAGGGGGGCTAGTGTTAGACTGGAGCTTATATAGAGAGAGTAGGTTAATAGATTCACATTCTTTAGTGAAAAGTTCATTTATAGCAATTGAAAATAATTATTGATAGTGATGGGGCCTATGCTTTCTGCGCCATTACTTGTAACTGCTCACAAGCTGGTTTCTGAAAGGATCAATCGAAAAGGTGACAGAGAAATGCGTAGACAGAGGACGCGAGCGTACAGCCAACGAAGGTACAAAGAAACGCAATCTTACCTCAACTTGTCTGAAAACGTGAGTCTATGGAGGCTGCGCTTCTGGAAGGAGGTCATCGATGAGATTTGCCAGCTGATCAAGGGTGATCTTCAGCCTTCCAGCACCATCAGAACTGCACTGCCCATTGAGGTGAAGGTTACTGCTGCCCCAGCCTTCTATACATCGGGATCTTTTCATGCTTCAGCTGATGACATCTGTCATATCTCTCAGCACGCCACACACTGCTGCATTCAGCAGGTGACTGAAGCCCTTTATGCTTGCAGGATGGACTTTAAAAGCTTCCCAATGACCAGAGAGGCACATACCGCGAGGGCTTTGGGTTTCTTGAGAATAGCAGACTTCCCCAAGGTGCAGGGAGCAATAAACTGCACGCACATTGCCCTGATAGCCCCTTTAAAAATGCAGAGGTGTTGCGTAACAGAAAGAGATTCCATTCCCTAAATGTGCAAATTGTTTTCGATCACAAGCAAATAATCATGACAGTAAATGCTACATTTTCTGGCAGCATCCATGATGCGCACATCCTACATGAGAGTGTTATCCCTGACCTGTTTCTCAATCAGCTGTAAGGTCACGGATGGATGCTGGGGGATAAGGAATATGGCCTTGCCAGTTGGCTGATGACCCCACTGCGTAATCCCGTCACTGAAGCGGAGAAACGTTACAATGAAAGCCACATAGTGACACGCAACATAGTCGAAAAGACAGTTGGAGTCCTAAAGCAGCGCTTCAGATGCCTGGACCACTCTGGTGGCAGCCTACAGTACCACCCTGACCAGGTCGCTGAGTTTATTGTGGTGTGTTGCATGTTGCATAACCTAGCTATAAGGAGAGGACAACTAATGCCAGATGGGGTTGCAGGTCCACCTCCAGATGGAGGCAAGGTGGAAGAGCCAGCCGGCGAGGATGAAGAGGCAGAAGAGGAGGCTGGTGAGGGCCTAGGGCAGGGCAAGCAGCCTGGCGACCTGGCCATGGTTGTTCCCTCTGCCTGCAAACAGCAATCAACAATTGAACTTTAAAAAATGTAACATTGATATAGAAAACTCCCTACCTGCGGCCACGGTTCCCTCCAGGTCCTTTCCCACCCCATGTTTTAGCACCTCCCGCCTGTTTTGGTCTTTGCAGACCGAGACGAGTCTGGCGGGCAACGACAAGACTTCCTGCCGTGGTGGTGGTGTGGGAGTGGAAGACGAATCATGACGATGTTCGTCTTCTGAGTCAGGAGGAACTGTATCCTCCATACTCGCTTGTGTGCTTGGGGTTGCACTGCGACCCGACGCGACACCTTGGGGTGCAGCGCCGTGTCCAGCCAGCAACGCATGCCGAAGGGCATTGGTTGCGGCGGCCTGCTCTCTGATCCCATCCAAGGTCTGTCATGCTAACTCATGACAGACCAGTTGGAGAAGTTTGTGGAAAACTGGTTCCAGTTTGTGGAGAACTGATTGAACCTCTGGATAAGCTTGCGACTGATCGTGACCGTCTTCCTGCACATGGAGATCAAGCACTCTGTCTGCACTTCCGAGGTAGCTGATTGCTCACCTCGCTGACCCGGCCTCCGTGGGGTCAGCGTGTGCAATATGTTGCATATTGGCGTTGCCAGCTGCACACCGCTTGGTCCCGATGCCTCATCGCTCTCAATAGAGATGACCGCAGGTTCATCCTCCCTCCTCACCCCCACATCAACAGGCGCCTCGTGCAGGAGCTCCAACTCCTCCTCATCCTCCTGCAGTTCCTCCTCATACTCTAGGTGAGGAAATAATTCCTCCAGCTCCTCAATTTCCTCACGTTCCTCCTGTTCCACCGATGGAGATGTTGATGGTGCTGGTGCTGACTGCACTTGTACCAGTGTATCAGATTTACCTAAAAAACAGAAATGATGACATTTATTCAAACATAACGGTGTACATTACCAAGAGACGTTACAAATCAATAGTTTTCACTACCCCAGAAAGCTGTAGCTGCTGCAATCCCTGCTTCATATGCCCTGCTTCTTATGCATGCATGAAATTACATTACATCATTAGTACATCATAAGCACATCACAAGTATATTGCATTTTGCATTATAATTACAGGATATTAGATCAGTTACATACTTAAGCTTTTAATATTGTTTTTAATATAGTTCGACAAATTACAAATTACTCATGAGACGCATGGCTGGGTTCGGCAAGACCACGGGTGGTGGCTGAACAGCTTTCATGGCCAACCAGCGCGGCCGCACGCTCCTCAATGCGGTTAATGGTTGGAGCTGAGCAATGCCGCTCCCCGTCCGCCGTTGCTCGGCGTAGTTGATTGATATCTTCTTCTGCAAATGAGAAAAGAGCATGGCATGGCACAGCATAAGCTAATGAACTAGATAGTATCTTGTGGTCACAACAGATAAAATGTTTAAAATGATACATGCTGCTGGTTCACGCCATCATCATCATCATCATAGGCAGTCCCTCGGAATCGAGGAAGACTTGCTTCCACTCCTGAAGTGAGTTCTTTGGTGGCTGAACAGTCCAATACGAGAGCCACAGACTCTGTCAGAGGTGGGACAAATAGTCGTTGAGGGAAGGGGTGGGTGGGACAGGTTTGCTGCACGCTCTTTCCGCTGCCTGCACTTACGAATGACAAACTTAAATTCAATGAAGTAGATTCAGTGCAATATTAAGAATTTGCATACATATTATATGTATAATTTGAAATAGAAAATGCAACTTACTGTTAACATGGTTTAACTAATACATTCAAGAATTAAGTTCAATGCAGGAGATTCATTGCTCTAATAAAAATGTGCATGCATCAGTAAAATATAAAATATAAAATGCAACTGACTTTTGCTGCAGCCCCCAAGCTATTCCAGCATTTCCTGCACCGGTCTCCCCCACTCGCCTCAAAGGATGCAGAAGACACCACGGCTGCAATCTATGCCCAGATTTTACGGTAGACATGGTATGGCGGTTTGCCATGCACACCCCGTATCAGTTTGGCCCACTTTGCCTGCAGCTCATTAACCAGGGCCTCGTTTGCCTCGTCACTAAAGGGTTTGGCCCTTTTCCTCTCATTTTCAATCTCCATATTAATTTTTAATTAGATTTAACTTTATGTTTTCAATAAGCATCACTCCAAATTATGTCCACTCAAACCACTCAAACCTTCCAGCTTCTCTCCTCTCTCTCCTCTCTCTGCCTCTCTAATCCCACCCTGTACCTTCTGAGCATGTGTGATGACTCCTGACCTCCCGAAATGCAGTAAAACCAGTGGTGGTGTCTGCCGTGGGACCGATGTGCCCGGCTGTGCAGAGGAAGTATGGTCCCCCACAAGGTGCACAACCCCAAGAACCGCTGGACAGCGAGTTTATCATTCCGCATTCCGTTGCTGCATTAAAGGCCATGGTGTCACATATCCCAAAGCTCACTAGACTGGGAGATCCGTATGTTCACTTCCTGGAGATAGCGCAGGCAGTGGACATGAACACAGGTGATAACGCGGAAGCAGTTAAAGTGCTCCTTTTTTCCATTGACGGGAAGATCTACCAGGCTCTTCCCCCAGATTGTTGCGGGGGACAAAGCACCCTTGCAACACTACAAAGGGCTATCCTAGAGGCCATGGGGTGGAACGAAGGGAGTGCCTTTGAAAGGATAGCGAAAACATGCCAGTTAGCAGGAGAGGCCCCACAGATATACATGGAAAGGTCATGGCTGGTCTAACAGCACAGCATGTGGGGGCCTGCTTATCAGAAACAACCTTACAGCGGACCAAAGGGAAGCATGGTTTCGCACCACAATTGCGAACAGCCTGCCCAGTGTCAGGGAAAGGGCAGATCTCTGGTTCATCCCGGGAGACCCCAATCTCACTGAAGCCATCGTGATAGGCAGACTGGCTGCCACATAGCGGCGGGATGGGGAGGAAGAGGGGAAGCCAGAGAAAACAGTAAAAGGCCGGGTGCATGCGGTGCAACCCAACCAAACCCCCAGGAGAGAGTGGCATCAGGGGAGTGGACATCCTCCCGATAGAAGGGGGGTGTGTTATGGGTGCGGTAAGCCTGGCCACTACCGCAACAACTGCAGGGCCATTCCCTACCGCCGGAAAGAAATAAAAACACCCACGGAGGTGAAACCGGGTAATGAGAAAGCGGGTGCCCCAACAGTGTTTGAAACTGCTGTAGAAACCCTCAGGCAGCTGCTGACAGTCCCGGCCATATCAATGTAGCGGTGGGTAGAGAGATCCCCACAGCACCCATACGGCAGGAATCATGACTAGCACCCACCAAGCCTGCCTACCTGTGTCCGCAGGACTATGACTCGTGGGGAAGACCGTGGGTGAAAATGGAAGTGGAGGGGAACCAGGGAACTTACTTGTTGGACACGGGGGCTTCAAGCACCCTTGTCCACACAGAGGACCCGGCATCCTCGCCCCTGTCCAGCGGTGTGCCCTACGAGCTGGTCGGCTTCACGGGGAACGAAAGAACAGGGTATTTTTCGATCCCACTGACCCTTAAGTTGGGAACACTGACCACCAAATGGAAGTGTGTCCTGATAAGGTGGGAGCAGGCTAACAAAGTTATATTGGGGGCAGACTTCATTATAGCCTACAAGACAAAGGGGCTCTGTGTACTGTGAAGCCAAAAGGGGGTTATGACTTAGAACTTCTGGTCAGGGCCTATGTGCGAGCCAGTCTTGCAGCATTTGCCACCCACAAACACGACTGTGGGAGAGTCACCGGAGTAGAAGTCAGGATAGATGGGGATCCCATGTCCCGACCTCAGAGGCAGTATAACTCCCGAGAGAGGCAGAAGCTGACTTGGAAGTGATACTAAGCTCACTGGTGGAGCAGGGTGTGTTGAGACCCATAGCCACGCACGTGAACTCTCCCCTGTAGCCGGTCAGAAAACAGGACAACTCGTGGAGGGCCACCGTGGACTACCGGGTGCTCAACAGAAACATCCCGGCCTGTGCTCCTACAGTGGCAGCAGTGGCAGACCTGATCAGGGAAATCCCTGCATCTGCAACCACCTTCACAGTCCTAGACATTTCAAATGGCTTCTGGTCCATCCCTGTGAGGAGAGAGGACCAGTACAAGTTTGCTTTCACCTTTAAGGAACAGCAATATACTTGGAGCTGCCTCCCGCAGGGATTTCACAACAGTCCAAGCATCTTCCACCAGTGCATGGCGAACTGTTTGAAGAGCTTCAGCCAGCCGCAACAGTTGGTGCAGTATGTGGACGACCTGCTCCTTTTCACTGACAATAGTAAAGAGCATGGTCCCCTGCTGGCAGAACTGTTGGCTGTGCTCAAGGAGGGGGGTTTTAAGGTCAATCCCAAGAAGGCCCAGATAGGGTTAAAGGAAGTAAAATTCCTGGGTCTAACACTCAGAGCAGGGGAACGAGGGATAGATGAGGCCCGAAGGCAAGCCGTGCAGGAATTCCCGGTACCAACCACTGTATCCGGAGTCAGATCCTTTTTAGGGATCACAGGCTACTGCAGAGATTTCATAGAAGATTATGCAGCAACCGCAGCCCCTCTACTCAGGCTCCTACACAAAGGGGTCGAGTGGGAGTGGGACCAAGGCTGCCAAGCTGCATTTCTTCAGTTGAAACAGAACCTGCAGAAGGCACCTGCACTGGGGGCTATTGATGGGGGAAAGGATTTCTGTTAAGAAGTCGCAGTCAGCAGGGACAGTCTGAGTGCAGTGCTTTTACAGGAAAGGCACGGACAGCTGAGACCGGTGGTGTACTCCTCTAGAGTCCTTGCAGAGGTGGAGAAGGGGTACTCCAACTGTGAAAGACATCTATTAGCCAGTCACTGGGCTGTGAAAAGAGGTTTTCACAAGAGTATCCCCTATCACACCCCGACCCAGATGTTGTTAGATGGCAGAATAAAGGATGGAACAGTCAGCAGTGCCAGGATCACTCGCTGGACCCTCCTCCTCTCCCAAATGGCCATCACGGTCCGGGGCCTCTGCGAGCCCAGGCTCGCAGCTATCCTCATTTATGCAGAGGAGCCACACAGATGCTCAGTAGAAGGGGTTTGGGACACCGACTTTGGATTTCGGGCAGGGTTACATCCCTCAGGCCACGAGATCTACGTCGATGGATCCAGTTCGATGTCCGCGGGTACAAGACTCACTGGCTGAGGATTTTGGGACCCCGAGGCAGGCATAGCCTTGGCGCTTAAACTCCCCAGCATCCTGAGCGCCCAGCAGGCTGAACTGTCGGCAGTGATGTACGTGGTGACACACCCCGAGGAATTCCCCACCCCGTACACGATTTGTCCGGACAGTATGTTTACTTGCAATTCATGTCCAGAGTATCTGGCTATTTGGTCATGCAGGGGGTACACATCCGCAGATGGGAAGCCCCTGGTAACCAAACCCCTGCTAGTAAGGATAGTGGCAACCCTAGGGAACAATAGGGATGTCTACATCCACAAGGTTAAGGCACATTCTAAGACAGAGCCCAGGACAGAGGGTAACCAGCGGGCGGACCTCCTGGCCAGAGAAGGAGCCAAGACAGGTCACTTCTGGGACCCGTATGAGAAAGGCAGGATGATAGCAGCTAGAGGCAAGCCAGGGAAACAAGGGAGCGCAGGGGTAGCAGTGGCCCCGGACCTGAGAACGGTTCAGGCGCAGGACCCTGTCCTCAAGGCTGCCATAGCAACCATCCTAAGTGGAGGAAAGGCAGAGAGCCCATAAGGTGCTGCAGATACAGCTGTCCATGAAGGGATGTTGTTAAAAGGGGATAAGTGGGTGGTTCCAGCACAACACCAGCGGGAGTTCTGACAACTGGCCCATGAGGATCCAGGTGCGGGACACGCTGGGCCAGAGTCCACCTGGCAGATGGTGGAACAGGCAGCATGGTGGCCAGATCTCCGGACATCCGTGATTTCTGCGCAGCCTGTCTGCTGTGTGCAGCCAACAACCCAGACCCCCATAAGAGAAAGGCATCCATGGGACACATCAGGCGGGTAGAGGGACCATGGCAGTCGATCAAAATGGACGACATAGGGCCCCTACCAACCGTCCATGGGGGTACAAGTACTGTCTAGTGCTGGTGGATATATTCTCCAAATGGGTGGAAGCCTTCCCTTGCCGAACACCTACTCATTGGGGACGGCCAAGATCCTGGTCAGGGAAGTGTTCTCAAGGTAGGGTCTGCCACAGTTTGTGGAGTCCGACCAGGGAAGCCACTTCACCGGTCAGATGATGCAGGCCACCTTTAAGGTACTGGGGATTAAAGCACGGTGGCATGTGACGTACAACCCCCAGTCCTCAGGCCCTGTAGAGCGTCTCAACTGCACCATCAAGGAAAGGCTCCGCAAGGAGACAGGGAATTCACCCAACAGATGGGTAGAGGTCTTGCCACTGGTCCTTATGGGGATCCGGGCCAGTAAGTCTAAAAGCACAGGGTATTCACTTCACGAGCTGATGACTGGGAGACCCATGAGGACCCCAGTACACACATTGGTGCCGGGTCTCACCGAAGGACAGCTTCAGGAAGCTAACTGAGACCGCTTTGCTAGGAATCTGCTGGAACAACTGCAGCAGATTCACTGGCAGGCAGCCACCAACATGGGAAGACAGTACTTTAGTAACAAGCTGCTGCTGCAATCCCGTAGCCACCACGACTGGGAAATAGGCGACCAGGTCATGGTACGCAGCTTCGCCAGGGTGGGGGTGTTCGAGCCACTGTACATGGGGCCCTACAGTATAGTGGACTAAAAAAGCCCTGTGGTTTATGCGGTCCAATTACCCCGCCGGGTAAAGTGGTACCACATAAACCAATGCAAGCAGTTCGACCCTACGAGGGCAGGAAAAAGGAAGGCTCCCACAGGTAAAGAAACCTCACGGGAGGCAGAGGACATTCCGGTGGATGTGGAGGCTGTAACAGAGGTCAACCCTGGCCTCGAACCCCACAACCCGGAATAGTCCACTGCCACAGTAAGGCCATCACACAGCAGAGTGATGTGGCACAGCCTGATAGGCAGGAAAGGGACTTAGCACAGGAGAAGGGAGTCCTGTGCAGTATAACGACAGGGCAGATAGAGGAAGGGATAGACCAGTGGGAGGACCAAGGGGTGCAGCCCGTAACATAGGACTCCGCGCCCCTGTTTAGGCGTAGTTCCAGAGTGGGGCAGCCTAGGATGCCTTGGTCCCCCGTATACCTTCCGCCCGTCCCAGAGTCAAACGAGAAAAGAAGCACAAGAGTGACAGACTCTGTGTGGTAAAAGGGACACCACCGAAAGGCCCGGGAAAGATCCCAGACACCGAAGGGCTCACAGAAATGGAAGCAGGACATTTAAAAGAAGTCCTCCTGCAAGCCCTACAAAAGGGGGCAGTCCGGCTCCAGGGGCAAGGTCAGCAAGATGGCCAATCAAGCCAAGTCAGTATCTGACCTGGCCACCCAGAGACGGGTGACATTGTATGTAGCCCGGTGTTCTGTAAATAGTTTAGGGAGATTTTAAAGTGAGGTGATGGTGTTTTTTATTTTGTGATGTTACTCCAGTCGAGCCTGAAGAAGTCTCAGGCAAGACTGTGTTCAATCTTGTGTTCCAGAAGATGCTCCGGTCCATCGCGATGTTATTTACCTACCTGGGGACCTGCACCGGACAGAAACACGACATCGAGATGTCTTTGACATATGGGTGCTCCGGGGGCAGGGCGCCAATCGTGACCACGGGAGAAGGGATCATGGAGGCAGAAGGCCAGGCCACCTACTTCCACAAGGGGAGATAGCCTGGGTGGTTGGGTTCGAATTCCACCCGGTATTCGAGCCACGAGAGTTTTACCTATGGGGAGGCCTCCATCCCTTGCCCCGAAATCGAGATGGCCACGTCCCGGGTTAGGGTGACAGAGGGAAGGAGAGTGTGTTTAACGTGTGTTGGGGACATACCTTTGGGACGCTGGCGATGGCTCAGGAAACTGAGCGCGGACGTCGAGGGCAGCAGCTCAGACTGGGAACGTCTGAGCAACGACACCTACCGAACGATCACGGGGTCACCGAGGGGGGTCACGGTGTGTTGGGAGAAATAGTGGGCCTATGATCAGGGGATCTATACATGCCTATGGGGGTCGGCCCAGGTGTGCCCAGCGGGTTTGTCCATTGCTTTTGCCCGATGGTGGAAGGACTCGGGGAAGGGGATGGAATGGGATCGCAGCAGGGAAGACTGTGCGCTCCCTCACTTCCGAGTACCAGTCAACACCACCGAGCTGCTGGCTCAGGTGAAGAAACCCCTGCCCACGCCCAAATCAATTGACAGTTATGAATGTCCGCCCACCACTAGGGGACCTGGGAATGGGTTAGTGTTAGTACCGACAGATAAGTTAGTATACCTGGGAGAACATTATGCTGTTGCGTCAGTAATTCTAAACCTGACAGAAGTTCACCGACCTGCCTCTGCCCCAGAGAAACCGAGTTGTTGTACCAAGCTCTACTGAAGGAAATGTTCAGGAGCTTATACGAGCTGGACTTTGGGGACATCAATGTGGCGCACCTGTATAGACAAGAAGATACAACCAAGCGGGGCCGACGACGCAGGGGGGTCATGAATGACGTTTTCACCGGATTTAACACTGGGGCATCCGTCATGAACAGCTCGGAGGATGTGCAGCTGGCCCTACAGATCAATGGGTTAAAGTCACAGCTGCGCAGCATCCTTGGGAAAGAGAATAATGTGTTGGGTTCCACGCTTCACAAGGGGGTGGCTATGACTGTGCATCTGAAATAAATTATTGCCCAGCTAGAGGCTCACGCCCGGACAATAAACACCTTGATCAAGGAGAACCGGCTGGCCTCGGATTAGGCTGCACAGATGAGGTGTGTGTACTCTATGGGGCCTGGTTGCTGGGAGAGGGACGGAGCAATTTGGAAGACCTTAGGCAAGGTCAGGTCCCCTCCTGGATCAGCAACCAGCACCTGGAGGCACTGCACCCATACAGCAGCACCCTCAGTCCCTGCCAACTCCGCGTGGCGTCGGAAGCCTATCCTGTCCCTGTTGACTGTGGGAAATCCAACCACACTATTATGGGTGCAGTTTGCGAATGCCAGTGATGGGGCCATCCGCCAAGCCAGCACCCCTGTACCGTGTGGAGAACATTAGAGTCATTCGCGGGGGGGTACACGTCCGTTTCGCAACAGTCCCACCCTATGTCATTGTGTGGGAGCGCGCAATTATGGGTACAGACCTATCTGTCTGCCGTAGCCGGGGAGCACAGGTCATCTTGTGTCCCCAGCACTTGAACGCCTTCGGGAGGCCACAGTGCAGGTCTAGCACTGCTGGGGCAGAACCTATAAATTGCACGATGGAGGTGATGGCACCTGGCCATGTACCTCCACAGATAGCATATGTAGGTGGTGGGACGTATTGTGTCGCCACGACTGCCCACCGGCCCGAGTAAGTGGTGTGATATTCCGGACAGCAGTTTTTGCTTTAAACCTAGGGCAGAAGTTCAAGTGGCCCAGGAAAGGATCATCCCAATCCCAGAACCCTCCACGGTCCACCTCACGGTACAGTATAACGCGAGTGATCTGCAGAACTATGTTGCCCATTTTGGGTACCCCATACCCTTACTACTTGAGAAACTCACCGCCCTGTTGAAGGCAGTGGATCTCAGACAAAAACAATATTACACCCTACAGCAAAAGACCAAAGACATAGCCCTCGAAATCGCGGACATACAGTCACCAGCGTGGTGGGAATGGGGTACGAGAGTAGATATCCCGGTTTGGCTTCGCATGGCCTCCCACACACTGGTGATTGTACAACTGGTCATTGTCCTATGTCTCATCATCAACACCTTCAGATCCAAAAGAGCCTGAATAGCACGGGGTTATCTTAAAATATTTCAGAAACAACAGAAGGACAGCCCAGTCTAACACACAAGAATGTCATTTTGCTTCCAGGTGGTTTTAAACAAAAGGGAACATTCTGGTTTATCGTAGCACCACGAAAGCCCGTACCTGGAAACTGACTGGCACTGTCAACTATGTAAGCTGTTAAAACTATCCATGACAGAACACAATACGGACTTACTTATCACAGATAGACATTTGTACAGTGTAAATACATCTGTTCGATATGCTGTGATGGTGGAAAAATCTTTCAAGGAACGCAAGGAACACGCGACATGATGTACTATAATTATGTACTTAACTCTACGTAACTAAAAGCAAAAATGGGACCTTGTTTGTAGTTTACCTGTAAGGGAGCGTGGATAGTACACAGATTATGGATAGAAATATTGTTTGTGCACATTGGTTTATGTGGGTCTATAGTTTAGAGTAATTATGGGGATGACTGACACTTGGGGAGCTCTAGGATTTTCTTGCAACCTTTTGACACATTCCATCTATATCCGGGTGTGTCAAGATGGGGGAGTGTAAGGTTCAAAAATCCACGGCCGCATTTTATTGGAACACACGAAGGACAAGAAAACTAAGATGGGATCGTCCTATACATTTTAAATGAACATTTTTGGCCAAGTAAAATCCCCAGACCAGGCAGGCTGGGAAACGTGTGGGCGGATACAGACATTGTGGAGTCTGGCTCACAAGCGAGACAGAGGCACTGGCCAATGGGGGAAAAGTGCATTCTGGCAGGCCAATCAGGGGTCGAGTAGGGCCTGAAGCGGGGAAATCCTCAACCAATGAGGACTACCCGGCCCAGTTCGAAAATATGACTCACCCCTAATCAAATTATGAATGTGGACCATCATCTACCTAATTAATATGGACAGTGGACAATAGTCCTGCGATCACTGCGGTGATGGCCCATCAAATGGAGGCCCAAACTGATTGACTCCCAGGACTGTTACAATGGAACAGCAGACTTTGAGGCACCAATGTGTACTGAAACAATATCCCTGTCCTCACACCTACCTGTACCTGTGACATCTTCTGCTTAAATATTCAAAGCTATCTCCCCGCCCAAACTTACCCAATGGACTACCAACTGAGTTTGGGCGCGAAAAGGCCAGAACTAAATTGGATACAAATATAGGACCGACGGAACCACCACGGGGAAAAAAAGCAGCTGGAGCAGTAGGAGAAGGAGTCGACGAGCAGTATCAGTCACAGACAGACAGAAACCGAGAGAGAACGGAGACAGACTGTTACCGGCTGGGAAATCTACCATCGAACGGGCTCTGGACTCGACTTGTGTGCAGAATATACAACCCAACTACCGAGAGGCACAACATCGTTTCAAGAAGCCGAGTCGCACACCGAACAACGCTCCGAGGCCAACCAGCTGAAGAACCGGAGATGGAAGTAATTGGGAGAGGCAACATTCACTCCAGCTATCCTGTAAACCAACCATCCCAAGGCTAAAAAAATAACTGTCAAAAGGGATCGTAAGTATTATCCTGGGGTTTCTTTTCCCAACTGTCAGCCTAGATCAGTCAGGTAAAAAGCGGGGTGGGGGTGGTGTTGGAAATGTCTTGTAAAGATAAAATTGTGTAAGGTTTTCGTTGTGTCTGCTTCTTCCCATAGATTTTCATAGTTTATAAGTGTGTGTCTGATATGTGTTTTGATGAAGTTTGACCTTGTTGGAAACTTACCGTGGTTAACAAATTGGACTTACCCGTTTTTTTCGTTCCAAGGACCACTTGTCTCTGAGTGTTTTGTTTTCCCTAGTGGAAGCTCATAATCCACCAAAATTCTGAGGTTAAAACCAGTTAGGGGTGCTAGGGAGCTTCGAAACCACCAGTTTAGTGGTCAGCGAGCCATAAGCTGCTGGACCGTCCCCAAGAGGCCCAATACACCAACAGCCACCAAAGGCCCCCGTAATTGGGCAGAGCAAAAACCCCCCTACAATGGGCGGTGGCCGAGTGACTGATGGTCCCCACAAGCACCGCATGATCCTCGATCTCAGACAGCTGCTGGAGCTGAGCAGGGCCTCCTCCCGTACACCTCTGCTCCCTCCTATTGTTCAATAACTTCCTCTGCAAACATGACAAGAGCATGGCATGAGCTAAGTTACTATCATGGAAAGTCAACAGTTTCCAACATTATAAGCTAATAGGGTTTTTATCCACAATTGATGCACAGTTATATCAAAGATCGTGTTTAGGAGCTAATGCTTGACACTTCATCTCTCTCGACTACAATCTCCATTGAACTCGGCAATGATAGGAGCTGATGTACAAAAGTGTCCCGGGGCAGGCAGCTCTTCCCCCAGTTCATGATGGGTCACTGCGTAAGTGACAGCAGCCAGAGAGACTTAAAAAGTGCACAGGTTCGTAGCCCTGTCCAGATCTTAGCAGGGAATATATATAATATATGTAAGAATAACAAGTTTAAATTCAATCCAGGAGATTAAATATAATTACAATTTGCATCATTACAATATAAAATCCTACTTACTCTTGCCGAAGCAACTAGATGGTTCTAACGCTTCCGGCACTGATCAGACCCCTTCGCCTCATGGGATGCCGAGCTGACCATGTCAGCGATCTTCCGATACGGCCAGGGTGGGGCTTTCCCATGCCAACCCCGGGTTAATTGGAGCCACCGGGAATGTACCTGCGTGACGAGGGCCTCGTTGGCCTCATCAGAACAGAGTTTGGCCCTCTTCCTCCCCCCTCCACATCATGCATATTGTGTTCTGAATCATACATCACTTTCTCTCTCTCTCTCTTTTCCTGTAATCATCTCTTTTTTTCTCTTTACTCTCTCCTCTCTGTGTCTGCATTCATCCTCACACTCCATCCTCTCTCTCTCTCTCTCTCTCTCTCTCCCCTTCCCTTTGCCTTCTGTGCATGTGTGGATAACCCCTGACCTCCTGAATCGCAAGAAAACATGTCCACCAAAAATAAACGGACGCTTTGCCTTCCACATCACTGGGCTATCGCTGGGCCCATTTCACATCGCTGGGTTATCGCTGAGCCGAAAGTCGCGATCCAAAAGATGGACGATGTTCCAGCGATCATGAAGGCTAACACATCGCCAGGGCTGGAACATCATCCATTTTTGGGGGGATAGCCTGCAAAGTGAAAAGTCTAGCCCTTTAACTTACCTTTTTTTGCAGGGTTTCATACCTATCGCCGATCGAATGGCTGCTCCGGCTGATTTCTCCACTGCCTTTTTTTTTCATCGACTATGGATCACTGCGACCACCAAACTTGGACGGAAGCGGTTTTTTCAGTGTTTCACGCTGGCGGTCCGCTCCGCAGGGTATTTCGAAACCGCCGGGGGTACACTGTGATGAAATACCCACCGGATGGTTTTCCGCCATAAACGAGGAATACCACCGAAAAACGCAGCAGAAAGGCCGATGAAATTCCAGCCCTATGATTCTATAAATAAAAGTTGTTGTTGTTGTTGTTGTTGCCCAGAATTCCCCACTTTCCTTACCGAGACCCTGGAATCCCCTTCCCTACACTATCTGACTGCCGATGATGGCCAAGATCCAGAAGCCGGGAGCCACTTGCCGCCCACTTCCGGTCCGTTCCAGGTGGAAAGTAGACTAGTATGTTAAAGAGGCCCGGCAGTTAAAATCATATTGCAGAGGGCAGGCAAGAAACTAACTCAAGAACTGTCAGTTTCTCGCTGGCAGTTAAAATACCCCCGATGCTTACATAAATCTCACTTTTGGTGATAAAATCTCATTCAGACAAACTGATAAAATTGTCTATCTGTCAAGAATAAAACTAGCTACAACAAGATGTAAAGGAATTAAACTGTAATCTAACACCTGTGCAATGAGGATACAACAGTGCATTTATGATTGGTGCCAATAGTTTCTTGACAATCCAGGAACCTACCTTTAACACCAATGAGAGAAGCAGAAACTTTTAAACAAGGTGTGGCTGAATAGTTAAGACTCTGTTTTCTTGTGTAACCGGCAGATACCAGGAACTTGCCGACTGTGTAAAAACAGAAATCACAGCCTGAGCTAATCTGTCATTTGGAAACTATTTAGAAATGCTCAAAATCATGATTTTGTACAACGTGTTACTTGTACTGTGCACCTTATCTATCAATACGCTACATGCTTGTGAAATTCTTGAAGATTTTGACAACACCTGGGCTCCAGGAGATATCATCATTGGTGGTCTCTTCCCAGTACATGAAAAGATTGTAAATTTAGTGGACATCAAAAAACCAAAAGGCCAAAATTGTGAACGGTAAGTGACTGATTTAAAATATAACAAAAGGAAAGATATGTATTTTATGATAACTTAAGTCAGTGTAATTGATATAAAAAATTATTGTTCTATATTGAAAGTTTTCGTTAGCGATTAATACATTGACTTAAAGAAGTGAATTGACGTAAACTCATTAAGCTTTTCTATCTTACCAACATTGTTAAAATGCAGAAGGGGAGGGGAAATTCTTTTGCACATTATAAGGCACCCTGTAACACAACCAATCATTTTGTACCTTTTAAGGGCCCGAATTTGGTGAAGGCCCCCGCCCGCCCAAGTGCCGCCCAAACGACCGCCGATGGCCGCCGAGGTAGCTGACGGTACTTTCGGGGGTTTTTCATCAAAAATGTCCTTCATAATGGCGGCGGGCGGCAAATGAGGGACTTGCGCTGCCAATCTGGGCAGCAGCCGACGGGACCTCCCAAATTCGGCGGCAAAGGCGCTTGCCAGCCAAGTGCTGCCAAGGATAGAGTCGGGTCCAAAAGCATTAAAAAAAACATCAGAACACCTTCAGGAAGTCACTGTAAAGGAAATAATAAAAAAATGTTTACTCACCTTTTTTTTCAGCTCTTCATACCTTCCGTCGGGGACAAACCAGCCTCCTCACAGCAGTCCACCCCCGTTCTGACGCTGACTCCCGCCGACTCCCGCCTGCACCAATCTGGCATCTCGGCGGGCAGGAGTCCACTTACGCCACTCGGCCATCCGCTGACATCAGCAGGTGGTTCCTGATGGCTCTCCCCTCCCGCCCGCTCCAGACCAGATCAAAACTGGCACTGGGCGCAACCCGAGGAGGAATATTGGCGGGAGTGGGCGACAGTCAGCGGCAGTGGGCAGTGAGTGCATCAATTTCAGGCCCTAAGTTTCCGCAATCCTTTGTCTTAGCGCTTTTAGAAGCATAATAAAATAATACACTTAAATAATAACTAGAATCCTGATGCACTATTTCAAATTGTTCAAATAATTTTGCCTTATGATAGAAATGAAGATGCATCATGTTAAAAAAAATACAGGTCAATACCACTGAGAACCCCATTGGTGCTTGTGGGTTATTATTGGCTTAGATCTCCTTGGCAACACATAAGCGAACATACCGCATGTCTTTCATTGTTGTGATGCATATGATCCTGCAAGACATTTATATAATTAGATCCTTTAATAAGCAAGGTTAAGTTATTTGTTGGAACACCCATGGCTTGTGCCATAGAACAATAGGACACCAGCTTTTGTTTACCATTGCCCACATTGTGTTATTCTTTGTAGTGGTTTGATGCAACTAAGTGGCTTGCAAGGTCACTTCAGAGGGTAAATAAGAGTCAGTTACATTGACATGGGCATTTTTTGGCCTTATCACCCTTTGTGAACTTTCAATCTTTATTTTGAATGCAATTATTGCTACTTTAAAAATGTTAATCCTTCTCTTTGAATCCCTTCATGGCCTCACCCCTCCCGATCTCTGTAACCTCCTTCAGTCCTATAACCCTTCCAGATATCCGCATTCCTCCAATTTGGGTCACTTGCACATCCCTGATTTTAATCGCTCCAGCATTGGTGGCCGTGCCTTCAGTTGTCGAGGCCCAATGCTCTGGAATTCCCTGCATAAACCTCTCCGCCTTTCCACCTCTCTCCTCATTTAAGACGCTCCTTAAAACCTACCTCTTTGTCCAAGATTTTAGTCACCGATCCTAGTATCTCCTTATGTGGCTTGGTCGCAAAGTTTGTTTGATAATTGCTCCTGCGAAGCTTCTTCTGACATTTTATTATCTAAAGGTGTTATATAAATGCAAGGTATTATGGTGTTTATTCTGTGTAGAATAACATTTGGAGGAGGAGAAGCAGCAGCAGCAGCAACCTCAGCAGCCAGCAACAGCCTTTAAGAAGACAGTAGACAAGGGGGGCTACTCATAGGAGGCCATACCCAGCACCCAGGGTCTATAGGCCAAGAATGACCATTTTGGACCTATCTAAGGAGCAGTGCAGGATGAGGCTTCTCCAGGCAGGCTGTTAAAGACCTCTGCGGCCTCCTGGAACATGCTCTGCTGCCTCTTGTGCCATGGAGCCATGCTTTACCAATGTCTATCAAAGTCACCACAGCCCTTCATTTTTTCACTACTGGATACTTTCAGTCTGCATCAACCGCATATCACAGTCTGCAGTACAGAGCTGCATTAAGCAGGTCACTAATGCCCTGTTCACCAGGGATGACCAGTATATTACCTTCTCCATAGATCTCAGCGAGCTTGGGGAGGGTTGCAGCAACGATTGGCTTCCCTCGAGTACAGGGCGTATTAACTGCATACATGTTGTCATCAGGGCAATAGAAAAGGACACCACTTCATCAATGTACTGTCACCGACCGATCACAGGAACACCATCATGCAGGTCTGTGCATGAATACCCAGGGAGCTGCCACGATGCATTTATCCTGAGACATTCTACTCCAATATTCGACCCTGTGACAGGATGGCTGCTGGGGGACAAGGGATACCCCATGCACAACAACAACTTGCAGTTATAGAGCACCTTTAATATTGTAAACTGTCCCAAGGTGCTTCATAGGAGCATTATCAGACAAAATTTGACATCGAACCACGTAAGGAGATATTAGGACAGGTGACCAAAAGTTTGGTCAAATAGGTGGGTTTTAAGAAGAGCTTTAAAGAGGAAAGAGGTGGAGAATTGCAACGGTTCAATAAGGGAATTCTAAAGCTTAGAGCCTGGACAACATGGTTGCCAATGGTGGAACGAAGGAAAGTGGGATGCACAAGAGGCCAGAATTGGAGGAACGCAGAGATCTCGAAGGATTGTAGGGCTGGAGGAGATTATATAGGAGCAAAGCTGGTGAAATGCTACAGATCCAAATGTTTGGACACTTGAGGTGCTCGCACATGTAAGTCCCCAGCTGTAGACTGCTGCAGCTCAGTTGCTGATGAGACAGTTTGGTCCAGCTAATTTGCTGACACCATGGCAGATATTGATTCAGGGGTTAATGAAGGAGCAGAGGTGCTGACATCCTGAGAGAGGCCAACATGTACCGCTGCCATTACACCACTGCTACTTGCATGAAGTTAGGCCTCAGCACCTCCACTGATCGGTAGGAGAGCAGACTGCAGAAGATGGTGACTCCTTCACTCCTTTAAACTCCTGACTTGTCCCTTGTAGATGATGGAACGGCTTTGCGGAGTCAGGAGGTGAATCACTCGCTGCAGAATACCCAGCCTCTGACCTGCTCTTGTAGCTACAGTATTTATGTGGCTGGTCCAGTTAGGTTCTGGTCAATGGTAACCCCCAGGTTGTTGATGGTGGGGGATTCGATGATGGTAATCCCACTGAATATCAAGAGGAGGTGGTTAGACTTTCTCTTTTGGAGATGGTCATTGGCTGACAATTGTGTGGTGCAAATGTTCCTTGCCACTTAGCATCACAATCCTGAATGTTGTCAAGGTCTTGCTGCCTGCAGACATTATCTGAGGATGTGCGAATGGAACTGAAGAATGTGCAATCATCAGCAAACATCCCCACTTCCGATCTTATATTGGAAGGAAGGTCATTGCTAAAGTATCTGAAGATGACACTGAGAAAAGGACACTGCCCTGAGGAACTCCTGCAGCAATGTCCAGGGGTTGAGATGATTGGCCTTCAATAACCACATCCAGCTTCCTTTGTGCTAGGTATAATTCTAGCCAGTGGAGAGTTTTTTCCCTGATTCCCACTGAGTTCAATTTTACTCGGGTTCTTAGTGTCAGATTTGATCAAATGCTGCCTTGATGTCAAGGGTAGTCACTCTCACCTCAACTCTGGAATTCAGCTCTTTTGTCCATGTTTGGACCAAGGCTGTAATGAGGTCTTGAGCCAAGTGTTCCTAGCAGAACCCAAAGTGAGCATTAATGAGCAGGCCATTGGTGAGTATTGCCACTTGAAAGCACTGTTGACGAAACCTTCCATCACTTTGTTGATGATTGAGAGTAAGCTGGTGGGGCAGTAATTGGCGGATTGTAATTTTCCTGCTTTTTATGGGCAGGACATACCTGAGCAATTTTCCACTTTGTTTGGTAGATGCCAGTGTTGTCGCTCTACTGGAACAGCTTGGCTCGAGGCGTGGCTAGTTATGGAGCACAAGTCTTCAGCATTACAGCCGGGATGTTTTCGGGGCCCATAGGCTTTGCTATATCTAGTATGCTCAGCCATTTCTTGATATCATGTGGAGTTAATCAAATTGGCTGAAGACTGACTTCTGTGATGCCGGGTAGGGGTGCTCAGGAGGAGGTTGAGATGGATTATCCACTTGGCACTTCTGGCTGGTGTAGGTTGTCTTGTCTCTTGCAGTCAGGTGCTTGGATCCACCATCATTGAGGATGGAGATATTCATGGAGCCTCCTCCTCCCGTTAGTTATTTAAATGTCCACCACCATTCATGACTGGATATGGCAGGACTGCAGAGCCTTGATCTGATCCGTTGGTTGTGAGATCGCTTAGCTCTGTCTATAGCATTCTGTTTCCACTGTTCAGCCTGTGTTGTAGCTTCCCCAAGTTGGCACCTAATTTTCAGATACACCTGATGCTGCTCCTGGCATGCTCTTCTACACTCCTCATTGAACCAGGGTTGGTCCCCTGGCTTGATGGTAATGGCAGAATGAGGGATATGCCGGGCCATGAGGTTACAGATTGTGGTGGAATACAATTCTGCTGCTGCTGGTGGCCCACAGTGCCTCATGGATGCCCAGTTTTGAGCTGCCAGATTTGTTCTGAATCTATCCCATTTAACACAGTGGTAATGCCACACATGTTCAAGGTTGTTCTCAGTGTGAAGATGGGACTTGATCTCCACAAGGACTGTGTAGTGGTCCCTCCTACCAATACTGTCATGGACAGGTACATCTGTGACAGGCAGATGGAGTCCTCGCCAACAATTAGTATTATTACAGTTGAATTTTGATTGGTCAGGTTTCTGTCAGTAAGGTTAAGAAATCCTATAGAAAAAGGATAATACTTAACTTTTAGAAAAGCCCAGCATGATACTTAACTTTTCTTTTTGTTGCTGTTTGATATTTGATACATGGGGCATGCATTCTCTTGACAGCTTCAAGTAATACAAAATTTACAGAAAACTTATCATTTTTGTAAGTACTGCTGACTCCAGTAGATGCTGCTGCAATAGAACTTTCAATGTTTGAAGTGCCACATAACCCCAACCATTACACTGAATGTCCTGCAGAGTACTTATATGATCCTTAAAAATCACTCAAAATTATTTGCTGAAAAAAATGTTGACTTACCATTTTGTCTCCATTTCTGAAATTTCCAATGTCTGAAATAAGGGTTTTTTTTAAATCAAAAAATTACTTTTCACAATAACTTGATTAAATTTATCCATAGAATTGTCTTTTGTGTCCCTTATCCCTTCAGTAAATTTTTTACTTGAAGACCTGATTAGTAGCCAGGCGGAGTTACTGTGGGGTCAGAGGGGCACTCCTGTTCCTCTCAGTTCCTTCCTGCTGGTTAGCACTGTGTTGTGCTGCGTGAGTTCACCACATGGCGAGTGAAACGCTGGGGCATTCAAAAATCGAAAACAGGTCCTGCAAGATGAGCAGGATACTAATTTGAATAAATTATTCTGGCCTTTAAATATTCCCAATCTGCACTCCTGCTATCTTATCCAATATAGCGGGTGGTGCAGTTCTGGCCAGAAATGTGCGCATGCTTCCTGTCCACCACATTGGGAGGTTAATAGGCTAATTTCTAGGCCCATGAGTTCAAGCCCCACTCCAGAGACTTGAGCACGTAATCTAGGCTTTGTCCTCAATGTGGTACTGAGGGTGTGCTGCATTGTTGGCAGTGTCATCCTTTGAATGAAACATTAAACAAAGGCTTTGTCTGCCCTCTCGGGTGGACATAAAAGATCCAATGACACTAATTGATGAAGAACAGAAGAATCCTTCTGCTGTCCTGGCCAACGTTTATTCCTCAAACAACACCCAGAACCAGATCATAGAATCATAGAAAAATTCCGACACAGAAGGAGGTCATTCGGCCTGTCGTGCCCGTGCCGGTTGAAAAAGAGCTGCCCAGCCTAACCCTATCTTCCAGCACTAGGTCTGTAGCCCTGTAGATTACAGCTCTTTAAATGCTTCAAGATAATCTGATCATTTATTTAATTTCTGATTGTTTGCAAATTGGCTACTGCATTGCCTATTTTACAACAGTGACTACACTTCAAATGCACTTTGGGATGTCCTTGGGCTATGAAAAGTGCTGTATAAATGGAAGTTCTTTCTTTTTAGTAGCAACAGTAGTAGAATAATAACAATAATAGTAAACATAATAATAATTATTACAATAATAATATTAATATTGATCATAATAATTGTAATACTGTACATCCAATGTTCATCTGTTTATAATTTACCATTCTTATTTCTATTTCTGTTACTCTCTGATGTTCAGGTTTGACGTGCGAGGTTTACTAAAAGTTCTCGCCATGATCTACTCCATAGAAATGGTAAACAATTCGACTCTATTACCTGGAATCAAAC
This sequence comes from Pristiophorus japonicus, assembly GCF_044704955.1. NCBI lineage: Eukaryota > Metazoa > Chordata > Chondrichthyes > Pristiophoridae > Pristiophorus > Pristiophorus japonicus. The sequence goes on along the minus strand of NC_091983.1, from coordinate 138,950,431 downwards.
TGGGATATGAACTATATGACACTTGTTCGGAGCCGACAACGGCACTGAGAGCGAGCTTGAGGTTCCTTTCTAAATCCAACTCTTCAGACAACTGTGTTGAAGTTCGGTGTAATTATACGGATTATTTGCCAAAAGTAAGGGCAGTTATAGGACCTGCTTACTCAGAAGTCAGCATTGCAGTTGCAAGGTTGTTAAACATACATCTTATGCCTCAGGTAACTAAGCTTTCTTCATTGGATGTGGACATTTTTCTTTTGTCTGTCTAATTATTTTAGTATTTATCCTGCTTATCATCTCATATAGTCTTGCATTATTCTCCTTATATGTGTTTTATAGGGTAATACACAGCTAGAATTGTGTAACAATGAGGTAACACATTCGAGAGTTCAGAGGACATAAGAAAATAAACATTTAGGAAAAGGAAAAGGCCATTTGTCCAATAAACCTGCCCTTTTTTTTGATTGATTGCAACCCTATCAAACCACCATACCCCTCAATGCCTTCTCTTTTCAGAAACACATCTATTTGGCTAGAAAATCGATTTATACTATCCACTAAAGTTACATTCAATGATAACTTATTCCAAAGCCATTTTTTTTCTCTCCATTTTTCCTTCCCCTCCTAAAAGTGCTAAATATTGTTAGTACAAATATTAGCAGTTCTATCGTATGTTACTGCCTATTGCATTACTCCTGCAAGTATTATTCTGGACTTAGCTTTAGGAAATGAAGCTGGGCAGGTGGAAGGGGTATTAGTGGGAGAGTGTTTTGGTGGTAGTGATCATACCTCAATTAGATTCAGTGTAGTTATGGAAAAGGACAAAGCTAGACCTGGAATAAAAGTTCTCAATTGGGGAAAAGTCAATTTTACGAAGTTAAGATGTGATTTAGCAAAAGTGGACTGGAAAGAGCTACTTTGAAGCTAAATTGGTGTCAGAGCAGTGAGAAGCATTCAAGGAGGAGACAGAGAGGGTTCAGAGCAAATATGTTTCCACAAAGAAAAAGGACAGATCTCCCAAAACTAGAGCTCCCGGATGTCAAGTAGCATACAGGGTAGAATAGAAACATCGAAAATAGGTGCAGGAGGAGGCCATTCGGTCCTTCGAGCCTGCACCACCATTCATAGAAACATGGAAACATGGAAAATAGGTGCAGGAATAGGCTATTTGGCCCTTCGAACCTGAACCACCATTCAATAAGATTATGGCTGAACATTCACCTCAGTACCCCTTTCCTCCTTTCCCTCCATACCCTTTGATCCCTTGAGCCATAAGGGCCATGTCTAACTCCCTCTTAAATATATCTAATGAACTGGCATCAACAATTCTCTGGGGCAGAGAATTCCACAGGTTAACAACTCACTGAGTGAAAAAGTTTCTCCTCATCTCAGTCCTAAATGGCTTACCCCTTATCCTTAGACTGTGTCCCCTGGTTCTGGACTTCCCCAACATCGGAACATTCTTCCTGCATCAAACCTGTCCAGTCCCGTCAGAATGTTATATGTTTCTATGAGATTCCCTCTCATCCTTCTAAACTCCAGTGAATACAGGCCCAGTCGATCCAGTCTCTCCTCATATGTTAGTCCTGCCATCCCGGGAATCAGTCTGGCGAACCTTCGCTGCACTCACTCAATAGCAAGAAAGTCCTCCCTCAGATTAGGAGACCAAAACTGAACACAATATTCCAGGTGAGGCCTCACCAAGGCCCTGTACAACTGCAGTAAGACCTCCCTGCTCCTATACTCAAATCCCCTAGCTATGAAGGCCAACATATCATTTGCTTTCTTCAGCACCTGCTGTACCTGCATGCCAACTTTCAATGACTGATGTACCATGACACCCAGGTCTCGTTGCACCTCCCCTTTTCCTAATCTGCCACCATTTAGATAATATTCTGCCTTCATGTTTTTGCCATCAAAGTGGATAACCTCACATTTATCCACATTATACTGCATCTGCCATGCATTTGCCCACTCACCTAACCTGTTAAAGTCACCCTGTAGTCTCTTAGCATCCTCCTCATAGCTCACACCGCCACCCAGCTTAGTGTCATCTGCAAACTTGGAGATATTACACTCAATTCCTTCATCTAATTCATTGATGTATATTGTAACTAGCTGGGGTCCCAGCACTGAGCCCTGAGGCGCCCCACTAGTTATTGTCTGCCATTCTGAAAAGGACCCATTCATCCTGACTCTCTGCTTCCTGTCTGCCAACCAGTTCTCTATCCATGTCAGTACATTACCCCCAATACCATGTGCTTTAATTTTGCACACCAATCTCTCGTGTGGGACCTTGTCAAAAGCCTTCTGAAAGTCCAAATACACCACATCCACTGGTTCTCCCCTGTCCACTTTATTAATTACATCCTCAAAAAATTCCAGAAGATTTGGCAAGCATGATTTCCCTTTCATAAATCCATGCTGACTTGGACGATCCTGTCACTGCTTTCCAAATGCGCTGCTATTTCATTTTTAATAATTGATTCCAACATGTTCCCACTGCTGATTTGAGGCTAACCAGTCTATAATTACCCGTTTTCTCTCCCCCTCCTTTTTTAAAAAGTGGTGTTACATTAGTTACCCTCTAGTCCATAGAAACTGATCCAGAGTCGATAGACTGTTGGAAAATGATCACCATTGCGTCCACTATTTCTAAGGCCACTTTCTTAAGTACTCTGGGATGCAGACTATCAGGCCCCGAGCATTTGCCGGCCTTCAATCCCATCAATTTCCCTAACACAATTTCCTGCCTAATAAGGATTTCCTTCAATTCCTCCTTCTCACTAGATCCTCGGTCCCTTAGTATTTCCCAAAGGTTATTTGTGTCTTCCTTCGTGAAGACAGAACCAAAGTATTTGTTCAACTGGTCTGCCATTTCTTTGTTCCCCAATATAAATTCACCTCAATCTGACTGCAAAGGACCTACGTTTGTCTTCACTAATCTTTTTCTCTTCACATATCTATAGAAGTTTTTGCAGTCAGTTTTTATGTTCCCAGCAAGCTTCCTCTCATACTCTATTTCCCCCTCCAAATTAAATACTTTGTCCTCCTCTGCTGGATTCTAAAGTTGCCGCAGTCGGACTTGTCCCCTTTTTAAAAAATGGTTAAGATTACTGCATCTCTGAGATCTCCTGGCATGCTCTCCTCCTTCCAGATGAGAGAGATGAGGTCATGCATCCATGCCTGTTGTGCCTCTCCGCCATACTTTGGTGCCTCAGCGGGGATTCCATCCGCTCCCAATGCCTTGTTGTTCTTGAGCTGGCGGATGGCCTTTTCTACCTCATGCAGGGCTGGGGTTTTGCTGAGATGGCAGCGGGTAGCACGCTGCGGGATGGAGTCGAGGACACTTGAATCAAAGGCAGAGTCTCGGTTAAGGAGATCTTCGAAGTGTTCCTTCAAGGACTGCCTCGGTGCCCTTGATGAGCGTCTACCCGTTCTTGGCCAGCAGTCGAGTGGGGCATTGGGTGCTTGGGCCGTAACCTACATGACTAGGAATCAAGAGCGAGAAAATGGGATTAGGCTGGATAGCTCTGGATAGTTGGCACAGACAGGATGGGCCAAATGGCCTCCTTCTTTGCCATAAACCTCTTTGATACATAATATATACAGAGTTGTTTTCAGTTTTATAAAAATGTGCAATCGAGTTTTATAGCAGAAACACGCAATTTTTGGTGGCTCAAACTTCAATACTACTTATCATGAGTCATAATGCAGTGAGATGGATTTTTATTTCACTGAATGCTGCTTGGAAAAATCATACCTTGTATGTTATCTATAATTTAAAATCTTCTGACTCGGTCACATCCCAATGCAGGACTTACGACCTGCAGACTTGAATTATAACGTGCATTGGTAAGCTACCAAGAATTTGCCCTTGTAAAAATTGATTGTGCCCTTTTACACTGGCTTGGCCAATATACCATATTTAATGGTAGCTTCTTTTTTATTTGAAGCACTGTGGGCACCATCCTATTCTTTTGTGTGTCAGCATAATCTCAGAATCAACAGTAATGAGATCATGCTGTGTTGCTTTTTTGGAAAGTTCACCCCTATATGTCAATGCCAGACAAAATAAATCTTTTCATTTAGCTCACTCAGATAATACTGACCATGCTGATATGCTTTATATTTCCATATCCTTCAAATTATATTTTATAACATTTAGCATTAGCAATTTACAAAATCATCATATTCATAGTTATTGAGAAAAAAAGACTGATACAGGTAGTTGCTAAAAGTTATTTACACTCAAAAATAGTTAATGCCACTTCATGTGGCCTTATATTGCTGCAAAACTTGAATAAAACTTTTGACTAATAATCTTGAATTATGGAGCATACCAGAAATGCTGACTTCAGAAATAAAACTTACCTTCGGAACTTTAAATCTTTTACAGATCAGCTACTCATCTTCTGCTGAAATTCTCAGTGACAAGTCTCGATTTCCTGCATTTTTGAGAACTATTCCTAATGACGGCTATCAGACCAAAGCCATGGCCAAGCTGGTTCAAAGTTTCCAGTGGAACTGGGTGGGAACTATTGCAAGTGATGATGATTACAGCAGATCTGGAATAGCTAACTTCATTTTACAAGCAGAAAGCATGGGTATATGCATCAGTTTTAAAGAAGTTATTCCACGTTATTCATCTGATCAAATAACTAAAACCAGAATAGAAGAAATAGCAAAAACTGTCATGAACCGAACAAAAGTGAACGTCATTGTTATTTTTGGAAAATCCTCTCATATCATTGAACTATTTAAAATATTGAGTACTCACAAAATCAGAAAAGTTTGGATTGCTAGTGACAGCTGGTCAACTAACAATAATATTACTCGCTTCGAGAACATTCACAACATTGGCCATATTATTGGATTTACATTTAAGAGTGGAAATCTTTCCAAGTTTCAAAGCTATCTGAAAACATTACCAGTTAATTCTACAAATGTTAACCCATTTTTAACAGAGTATTACAGGCTTTGCACCCTTTGTGTAAATGTTCAAAATGATGCTCTAGGGGCTTGTATTTCAAACCAAACACATTTTTTGGTGGTTAATGAACATGCAATCAGTGCCATGGAAGTACAATACCGGGATGATGATTTTCTGGTGAATAATATTGAACCAGGTGTTATTTCCAGCATACAATGGTCAGTGACTGCTGTTGCACATGCTCTTCGAAATCTACTAAAATGTAAAGAAGGAATTTGCCGGAAATCATTTGATATTGCACCTTGGAAGGTAAGCTTTTCTCCTACAGCACAAACAATGAATGACATAATCCCACTCGCAGGTTAACCACATACTACACATACAGCCTCCATGTAGTTCCTTAATATATTTGTATATTGAACTCTTCCTATAAAGTGTATGGTGCCTTGCAGCCCTCTTCTATCTGATGTGGGCAGATTATTAGCAATGTCTGCACTGAGTAATAAAATCAATGTTAAATGTTTAATAACCTTTCCCGCTATAGGTGTATGGACCAGTGTGACAATGAGATCACGTATGAGTGGCTCTATCGGAATAGTCCCTGGACTAAGTTGTTACTGGGATTTGCCTCAGCTATCACCTGGGTCCTTCTGTAGTCTTCTGAGATTTTCCAGGCTATTTATGTTTAAACAAAATGGTCTGGTTCGAATTAAGTTTAATTCTCCATGAAAAGAGAGAATATTTGAATGTGTAACCCAGTTAATTTACTCCCTTAACATTTCCAATAAAGATCAGTTACTGTTCATGCTGATGGTAAAAGCAAGGTCATCAGCAAACAGGAAAATTAAGTTGGTAGGTTTACTGATTTCTCTTATGAATTCAGATTCTCTAACCTGAGTCTCATTTGATTTTAATTGTTTTCTATCTAATCCATAGTTTACTTGCACATGTCCTAGAAAGGAAATAGGTGAACATAAATAAAAACTATTTAATGAGTGAATGGCTTCAAAGAATTGTTTAGAACTTTCACAATGACATTTCACAATCTTGATATATAGGCTAAAAGTTGTAGTAGTAATACCCTGTAATCCAATGTTAATTCATATTATTAGAACCTGATATTAAGTTTTGTGTTATTATCTTCAATAAATTGTATTTTATTTATTACTCAAATTTTCTTGCAGTTGTTGGAAGAACTGAAGAATGTGAACTTCACTGATGAAGGCACAAAATTCCAATTTGATTCTTCAGGAGATTTTAACTCTGGATATGATATCCTCATGTGGAAATTAGTCAATGGCAAGATGGAATTTAATCACACAGTGGCTGAATACGATATAAGGGAGAATAAATTTATAATTAAGGATTTGAGGTTTAATGAATTAAAGGTAATTTTGTATAGTATTAATAATTTTTAACTTTTACATTTTAGAGTTAAGCATAGAGCTGAGAAATTATGGTTAATATTACCAGACATATGCTTGACACATTTATATGGCTTTCCTTTGACTCCAATTGTAACAGATGCATTAATGCGTTTGTTAACATAGTGAATAGACGAATGTCATATCTCCATCTCAATTCACCTTGCCCCCCTCTCTCCTCCAAATTCACTGCCCTCTTGTTCTCCCTAAACTTCTCCCTCTATATAAACTCTCCTTCCCGAATTTATGGTCAATCCCTTGACCTTGCCATCTCCCATGGTTTCTCTACCACCATGGTCTCAATTACAGACAAGGCCATCTTTCTTATTTCCCACACCACCCACATCTCTCTACCTCCTTCCAGCCCCATTTCTTTCTATGTTCACCTCTGGAAAAAGTCTTGCCCAAGTACTTTGAAACTTCCAACTGCCTAGCCTTTAGCTCAACATCTACCACAATTTGCTCAACAATTCCTTCATCTCCACCTTTGATGCCTTTGTCATCAGATAGTTTTTATCTCGCCCATCCTTTTCAGTCCTCCAGGTATGGCCCCAATTTTGCTCCCTCAAGTCCAAGGAATGCATACTTGAGTGAATCTGGCAGACAATTGGTTTATATATCTATCACCAGATCTTGTTGCACTATCAGACATCACTCTTCTCTGCAAAACTGCCATTACTCCAGCATAATCCTGGAGAGCAAAGATAATCTCCAACTTCTTTTCTCCACCACCAACTGTCTCCTTAAACCCCTCTCCCCTGCACCTTCCACTTTCACTTCTAATAACAAGTCCACCAAATTTGGGCCCAAGTTTGTCCATTAAGGTAAATTTATTTTTAGCCCTGTGAAAACATATTGGGGCAGAAATCCTGGTTTCCCCGGGTCCGTACGGAGTGTGTACGGACCCGGGAAGGCATCGCAAAAGTCGGTTTTCGGCTCACGATGCGCATGTGTTGAAAACCAGCTTTTCCGATCTGTCAAGGCTTGACAGATCCTCCATATCCCCACAGCCAGGACATTCGCATGGGCAAGATTGTGGTATTTGCCCAACACATGCCCAATGAATGCAATTCAAACTTTTACACCTGGTAAAAGCAGAAGCATAGCTTACTTTTACCAGTGTTTTAAAACATATAAAAAATAAATTTAATCATTCATTTTTGTATTAAAAACTCTGTCCATTAAGGTAAGTTTGTTTATAACATTATTAAAACATATTAAAAAATATATATTTAATTACATTTAATTTCAATTAATGTTAAATATATGAGGTATTTTATTAATTTATTGTGCTGTGTTTCGGTGTTTTAAGGGGTTATTCTCATTGACAGTAATGGGAATTTGCACAAACAGAGTTCCCATTTTTATCAATGAGCATACTGCATAGTGATTGGTGGCCCACGTGACTCCAGTTTGTACGTACGTACCTGAACGACATCTTCCCATACGCTGCGCAGTGAATCTAAGCCTCCGACCGGGATTGTAGGTTGCTCCGGGTCCACCAGGTACTTTCGTAGATTTTTTTCCGGTCAGAGGCATTCGTACGAAGAAAGCCTCCGACCGAAATTTTCCCACCATTCGAAAAAAATTCAAAAAAATTAATTCAAAAAAATAAATATTTAATTAAATTGCATTTTAGTTAATGTTAAATATGTATTGTGTTTTTTTAATTTATTGTGTTTGTGTGTTTTGGGGGGTATTCCCATATATACTTATTGCAGCTTCATAGAGATGGTACTCACCATAAGTATGAGTGGGGATTCCCCCTACTTTCATTGGTTGGGCCAGCCCACGTGATCCCAGGGGTGCTTGCGAAGCACCTACGCTCCTGGGATACGTGGGCCTATGCGTAGAGGCCCAGGACTACAAGTCGCCGAACCACCCAGATCAGCAGATAAGTTCGTAGATTGTTTTCTGGTTGGAAGCCTCTGACCACAAAATGTGGGCCAACGTTTTGGGTGCAGCCCCTTTCTGCAGACTGAAACATAAGAAACAGACAGCCATATTAATACAATCAGAGAGAAACACAGATAACAATCAGGGCCGGTATGTCAGAAGATTAAAAAACAAAGGATGTGTAAAGTTAAAGAAGCTGGGGTTGTTCTTTTTGGAGCAGAGAAGCTTAAGGGGAGATTCAATGGAGGTTTTCAAAATTATGAGGGATTTTGATTGAGTAAATAAGGAGAAAGCATTTTCGCTGACGAGTGGGCCAATAACTAAAGGCCATAGATGCAAAGGCTAGTGTGATAGAATGTGAAGACCATGAGTGATGGGTCCATATGTTAACTTGTCTGTTCTCTCCACAGATGGTAACTGATCAGCATTGTGCTTCCAGCATTTTCTGTTTGTATCACAGATTAATTATGCATTACTTTATGACATCTAGTGGTGTAGGCAATGAAAACGCTCCTGTCACATTTTTAGTTGTGAGTTACCCTTTTGGATATATTTGATCAATGATCACAGATGGTACCACGACAAGGAGAGTTTCTTGTGAAGAAACAGAACTGCCGTTCAACCTTATAAAACTGCATTTACAGCCAGTCTACTGACAGAACTGTGCAGATAATTAAATCAGTAATGAAATGAAATGGTAATAAAAACTGTACTTGTACCACTCTCTCATTGATCTTTAGTTAAAAAATATGATCACAATTCAATAATATTCTATGACAAAGAAAACATCTCAACAAAATAACAATAGTTCAAATAGATTATTTACCTTTAAAGAAAACTTATGTTAGAATTTGCTAAATGAATGAGAAAAAAAATTCCTTCTCTACTGGCTATGAAGCACACAAGCTAAATATGCCTTGCAGTCTGTACAGAAAATTTGCAACACCTTACTTGAAAATTTAAGCTCTGAGTGGTCTGTAATTTCTATTGAAAAAACAAAAACTACCCAATGTATCCCAGGATGTTGCTCTGAGTTTGATGATTGAATTCATTCTCTTAGGGTAACTGATTCTGACATTCAGCAGCACAGTCCTTGATCTTCAAATTCTTATTAGATATGTAAGGTGATAACTTTTAACTTCAGCGGGGGCCGGAAAACTGGCAGTATCAGACTGGCCGTCCATTACACACGGCGCTCGATTCTCTTTCCTGTTGTCTTCAATGGGAAGAACGCCAGTTTTCCACCCCCGCTGAAGTTAAAACTTGCCCCGTACCAAAATCAGCAATCCATTGAACAAAAAGCAAAATACTGCAGATGCTGGATATCTGAACAAAAACCACAAAATTCAGGAAACATCAAGCAGCCTCTGTGGGGAAAACAAACACATTAGTGTTTCAGGTCTGAGAATTGAAAGCCATTACAGACAAACAGAATGTAAAAGGAACAAGAGGAAGAAATGGGATAAAACACACAAACACACACAGGAATAGAAATTAAATGATTGATAAAGTGTTTAAGTGGAGGTCAGGAGAGGGTTAAATGTCAGGCGATATTTGCATAAAACAATAGGAGGCGTAATGAGAGAAATCAATGAATACGACATAAATGGAGTATAACAATCCCTTGCCCCCTTAAAATAAATATAATTTCCTTATTGTCTATATTCATCAAATTTCCACCAGGAAATATGTATAGCTATTAGGTTATATACAATAATTCTTAACATTTCCAAGTGATTAGCCCTAGCATTGGCTGAAAGACAAGTAAGTATGTCAATTACCTAAACTGATTGGGTTATTTACGAATGACTAAATAATGATAAAAAAATTACACTAGTTCTTATTAAACTGATACAATAACCAATCATTTTGATTTATATTTGTGAACGTAGGTTCATAAGTAATTTGTTCAAGAATGCTCACAAATGTTTAAAACACGCAAGTTACCATTTTTCAATCAGAGTACAATATTTTTTTTTCATTCGTTGAAACTTTTCATCAGTTTGGAAATATTCCTTTTTGAAAACTTTGCTTTGGATAACTAACTTGGCCGCAGTACTATTCCAAGCTGCACTTGCTACAACCACAAAAAGCAGCCTCTGTTTAGTTTTAAAATTATAATTAACTAGTATATTATCAAACCTAGCTGATGGTATAATTAGAGATTACATTTTGTGATTATAGTGCTTTCTAGGTCTTTCCAACATTTCTAAATATTGTTTTCATTTTCTTAAAAGGGTATGGCATCTATCTGCTCAAACCACTGTCAACCAGGACAAATAAAGCTGTCATCTGAAGGCCAACACACATGTTGCTATGATTGTGTAAATTGCAGCTTGAATACATTCTCCAAAACAATTGGTAGGTGGTAAATTATTGTCTACATCATCTATTGTACAATAATGTGTTACGCCATATATATGAAATATGATTGGTATAAAGGAGGAGATAGTGGTGCCGAAATTCAGCCATGCCAGAAACCTGGCACACCGACAATTTCTTACCTGGTTTTACCGCTGCATGGGAAAAGGTCACCTCCTGACCGATATTCAGGTCTTTGTCGTTTTTTTTCGACAAGATCGGAAGTTGGTCATAATGGGGGCGGAGATGTGGCGGTAAGTCCTGGTGAGGGGTGGAGGTTGGGGTGGGACCACGTCTCCACCGCTGTCACTCAGCAGCGGAGCAGTGGTGACATCACTGCGTGTGTGTGGCAGCACGTCTCTCCCCTCATTTAAAGGGAGAGAATCGGCGATTCTGTAAGTTCGGCCACTGGGCCACCAGGGATGGTTTTGGCTGGGCCAGCACAACCCAAGAGGAGGTGCCAGGCTGCCTGCTGGTGGCCTGGCCGAACCCAGGGCAATACTTATCCGGCCGATCAGGAAGTCGGTCGGCAAAAATAAAAACATGGCGGCCATGGCAGTGCGCCCTCCTCTTGGCTCACAGGCAAGAAACCAGGTGCACTGACAGAAAAACCAGGAGGGGGACCATGCGATGGAGCAAAGAATTTTAAAGATAAATTTGGGGCGGAGTGTGCTGGAGATGCGGGGTTGTAGCGGACGGCAGCAGCGGGGCGGAAGTGGAGACAGACCGAAAAATCCCTGAGCAATGGACTGCAATGCGGTGGCCACTTGATTCCACCGCATGGCCGCCACAAAACGGCGGTAACAGGCCTTTAATTTCAGCCCCAGTATCTTTGCATGATTAGGCTTCTAATGATGAATGGAGTGGGAACAATGGGTTAGTAATGTCTTCCCAGAAAATTCTTCCACCTCTACAGACACAGCCACAGTGAAGTACTATATCTCAACAGAATTTTTGAAAAGAAAACAATCCTAACAGCATCCATGCCCTGGAATTTGTGACATGAAAACATTCACCATTCATTTCACGCATCTCACAATAGTACACTTTACTCTGAGTTATTCTGACCAATTTTCTCCCCTCCTTCTCGCCTCACTGAAGTACAGATGTACAATTGCCAGGTGCCCTCAATATCTTGCTCAAGTGGGCATTACTCATGTGAGACTTGACATTGTCTGCAGGCACAATATTCGCCAAGGAAGGCATCAAAGCCAACGTTATCCAGTTTTGCTTGTAATTCACGCAAACACACTCAGTTGTTTCCCAGAAAGTTCGCTGAACAATAATTAGGTGCAAAAATCTGGCCTACTTCCCTTGCCTAATGTAGCGAAACTGAGGCCAACTATAGCAGTCCTACCACCATTGTGGCTACGATCATCTAAGTCATCAGAGATTGGGGATGGAATCTGGGACCATTTTGGCCTGTATGGTTCAACTAATCACTAGACAAATTCACTCAGCCATGTCGATGGGCTACAGTAAATCTGAAATAAGAGTAGGCTTAAAAACGGGTCCTTTTCAGAATGGCAGGCAGCGACTAGTGGAGTGCCGCAGGGCTCAGTGCTGGGACCCCAGCTCTTTACAATATACATTAATGATTTAGATGAAGGAATTGAGTGTAATATCTCCAAGTTTGCAGATGACACTAAACTGGGTGGCGGTGTGAGCTGTGAGGGGGACAGTAAGAGGCTGCAGGGTGACTTAGACAGGTTAGGTGAGTGGGCAAATGCATGGCAGATGCAGTATAATGTGGATAAATGTGAGGTTATCCATTTTGGGAGCAAAAATGCGAAGACAGAATATTATCTGAATGGCAGCAGATTAGGAAAAGGAGTGGTGCAACAAGACCAGAGTTTCATGGTTCATCAGTCATTGAAAGTTGGCATACAGGTACAGCAGGCGGTGAAGAAGACAAATGGTATGTTGGTCTTCATAGCTAGGGGATTTGAGTATAGGAGCAGGGCGGTCTTACTGCAGTTGTACAGGGCCTTGGTGAGGCCTCACCTGGAATATTGTGTTCAGTTTTGGTCTCCTAATCTGAGGAAGGATGTTCTTGCTATTGAGGGAGTGCAGCGGAGGTTCACCGGACTGAATCCTGGGGTGGCTGAACTGACATATGAGGAGAGACTGGATTCACTGGGCCTTTATACGTTGGAGTTTAGAAGAATGAAAGGGGATCTCACAGAATCATATAAGATTCTGACGGGACGGGACGGGTTAGATGCGGGTAGAATGTTCCTGATGTTGGGGAAGTCCAGAAGCAGGAGACACAGTCTTAGAATAAGGGGTAGGCCATTTAGGACTGAGATGAGGAGAAACTTCTTCACTCAGAGAGTTGTTAACCTGTGGAATTCCCTTCTGCAGAGAGTTGTTGATGCCAGTTCATTGGATATATTCAAGAGGGAGTTAGATATGGCCCTTACAGTTAGAGCGATCAAGGGGTATGGAGAGAAAGCAGGAAAGGGTTACTGAGGTGAATGATCAGCCATGATCTTATTGAATGGTGGTGCAGGCTCGAAGGGCCGAATGGCCTACTCCTGCACCTATTTTCTATGTTTCTATGTTTCTATGGAGATGTTAAGAGAACTGACCAGCAGCCTAATCAAGGAAGTAGGTTTCAAGGAGTGTATTAAAAGAGACAGAGAAGAGAAGCAGATAGGTTTAGAGAGTGAATTCCAGAGCTCAGGACCCAGGCAGCTGAAGGCACGGTCACCAATGGTGGAGTGATGTAAATCAGGGATGCACAAGAGACCAGAACTGGTCGAGCACAGAGAACTCAGTGCCAACCTAGAGTCTCAAGTCTTTGGAGTGGGGCCTGAACCTACAACCTTCTAACTCAGAGGCAAGAGTGAGCCAAGGCTGACTCAGTCTCATTTCCCCCCAGTCCATGCAGCCACTCCCCTCCCCTGCTCTGCTTGAAGCTGGAACTCTCCTCTCTCTCCCCCAGTCTACCCTGGCACTATTTGCTCTGTGCAAATTACCCTGGAATATTTTGTTCAGTTTTGGTCTCCTAATCTGAGGAAGGACGTTCTTGCTATTGAGGGAGTGCAGCGAAGGTTCACCAAACTGATTCCCGGGATGGCAGGACTGACATATGAGGAGAGACTGGATCAACTAGGCCTTTATACATTGGAGTTTAGAAGGATGAGAGGGGATCTCATAGAAACGTATAAAATTCTGAAGGGACGGAACAGGTTAGATGCGGGTAGAATGTTCCCGATGTTGGGGAAGTCCAGAACCAGGGGACATAGTCTTAGGATAAAGGATAGACCATTTAGGACTGAGATGAGGAGAAACATCTTCACTCAGAGAGTTGTTAACCTGTGGAATTCCCTACCGCAGAGAGTTGTTGATGCCAGTTCATTGGATATATTCAAGAGGAAAAAAACATAGAAAATAGGTGCAGGAGTAGGCCATTCGGCCCTTCTAGCCTGCACCGCCAGATATAAGTTAGATATAATTTGATATGTTAATTTTTTTAAATCATTTTTGATCTTCTTCATTTCAGATGCACAGCAATGTTTTCATTGCTCAGAAGATGAGTGGGCTCCGACAGGAAGTGTTGTATGCAACAAAAAAAAAATTGTATTTCTTGACTGGAGTAATGGATTTTCTATCGTATTGTTAATTTTTGCAGCCTTTGGAATTGTTTTAATCATTGTAATAGTTGTTATTTTTATCAAGAATGTCAACACACCAGCTGTTAAATCGAATGGTGGCAACATGTCCTTCATAATGCTCATCTCTTTGTTGCTCGGTTTTGCAAGTGTCGGCTGTTTTCTCGGAAAACCGAACGACTCTACTTGCAAAATCAGGCAATGTTTATTTGGCATCAGCTTTACTCTTTCTGTTTCATGTGCTCTGACAAAATCACTTAAAATACTAGTAGCATTCAACTTCAACCCAGCTAATCAAAAGCATTTGAAGAACCTGTACAATCCCTGGCTCATCAATGGTGTCTGTACTGGATGCCAGATTATCATTTGCACAACATGGTTGGTTTTTAATGGCCCCAGAGCTCAAACAGATACCAAGAGATTGCCAAGGGAAATTGTGCTGGAATGTAATGAGGGTTCTTCTGTAGCATTTGCTGTTATGTTGGGGTATATAGCATTCCTCGCACTGATTTGTTTTATATTTGCCTTTAAAGGTAGAAAGTTGCCAGAAGGCTACAATGAGGCTAAGTTTATCACATTTAGCATGTTGATTTACTTCATTTCATGGATTACCTTTGTCCCTGTCTATGTAACCACTCGTGGCAAGTATCTCCCAGCAGTGGAAGTGGTTACAATTTTATCTTCAACCTATGGGATATTATGCTGCCAGTTTTTCCCAAAGTGTTATATAATTCTATTTAAGAAAGAATATAACACTACCACTTCATTTTTGAAAAATCTGTTTGAATATTCACTGAAAAGCACAAACAATCTTACAAAGAGACAAACTTTTCCAAACGCCTCAATACATTCCAATTCTTGCAAGCCCATCAAAAGTAACAACTGTCATATGTCAGAAAACATAAATTCTAATTCTTTTGTACAAAACAACAGAATCACTAGGGTTTCAAGGAAGAGACATTCTAGTTGGTAAATGTTTAATTGGCAAAAATGATTTATATTCAGAATATTTACTTCACCTTGAGGCTGTCTTAGGTTTGAGTCCACATTATGTTCAGTCAATCCTTCCCACTATAGCGTTAATGCACTTTGTCATTTTTCAGCCTTGGTTGCTAAATGTGATGGCTCACAGTAACAACATTTGTGATAGGACAGAGACTGATATATCATCCATATTTTCTTCCTCCTATTTCCCCACACCGCAAATATAATACGTTGGTTGAAGATGAAGGAGCATTGTTATTGAAAGAAACACATGAGTCATTCATTAGCCCACATTCTTGTCCTCCCTGATGAAGAGGATTGCATGCAATTAAAGATCGTGAATGGAGGAGGGAATGAATGTGATATCATTTGGTTTTTGCTACCTTTCTGGATAAGATTTTTAAAGTTATAAAACAGATACAATTTCTGAATCTTGTGACATCACTGGATATCCGAGAAATTATGTAATGTGATATCACAAAATGTACAACTGTTGATTATGTTAATTTTACATATTTTGAAATTTCAAACAATAACTACTAAGATTCTTTCTAGGGAAAATTGTGGCAACATGCAGTTTATTTTTTGTATTATTATCTCCCATTCTTCATTTTCCCTACCAAACACGATCATATAAGGACCATCACCATATAAGAACATAAGAAATAGGAACAGGAGTAGACCATATGTCCCCTCGAGCCTGCTCCGCCATTCAATAAAATCATGGCTGATCTGATCATGGACTCAGCTCCACTTCCCTGCCCGCTCCCCATAACCCTATTCCGTTATCGCTCAAAAATCTGTCTATCTCCGCCTTAAATTTATTCAATGACCCAGACTTCTCAGCTCTCTGGGGCAGAGAATTCCATAGATTTACAACCCTCTGAGAGAAGAAATTTCTCCTCATCTCAGTTTTAAATGGCCGGCCCCTTATTCTAAGACTATGTCCCCTAGTTTTAATTTTCCTATGAGTGGAAATATCCTCTCTGCATCCACCTTGTCGAGCCCCCTCATTATCTTCTAAGTTTCAATAAGATCACCTCTCATTCTTCTGAACTCCAATGAATATAGGCACAACCTACTCAACCTATCTTCATAAGTCATTCCCCCTCATCTCCGGAATCAACCCAGTGAATGTTCTCTGAACAGCCTGAAATACAAGTATATCCTTCCTTAAATACGGAGACCAAAACTGTACACAGTACTCCCGGTGTGGCCTCACCAATACCCTGTACAGTTGTAGCAGGACTTCTCTGCTTTTATACTCTATCCCCCTTGCAATAAATGTCAACTTTCCATTTGCCTTCCTGATTACTTGCTGTACCTGCATACTAACTTTTTGAGTTTCATGCGTAAGGACCCACAGGTCCCACTGTACTTTGCAATTTTTCTCCATTTAAATTATAATTTGCTTTTCTATTATTTCTGCCAAAGTGGATAACCTCACATTTTCCAACATTATACTCCATCTGCCAAATTTTTGCTCACTCACTTAACCTGTCTATATCCCTTTGCAGATTTTTTGTGTCCTGTTCACAATTTGCTTCCCCACCCATCTTTGTATCATCAGAAAACTTGGCTACATTACACTTGGTCCCTTCATCCAAGTCATTAATATAGATTGTAAATAGTCGAGTGCCCGGCACCAATCCCTGCAGCACCCCACTAGTCTCTGTTTGCTAACCGGAAAATGACCCATTTTTCTCTGTTTTCTGTTAGTCAGCCAATCCTCTACCTATGCTAATATATTACCCCCAACCTTGTGAGCTTTTATCTTGTGCAGTAACCTCTTATGTGGCATCTTATCGAATACCTTCTGGAAATCCAAATACACCACATCCACTGGTTCCCCCTTATCCACCCTGCTCGTTACATCCTCAAAGAACTCCACCAAATTTATCAAACATAATTTCCCTTTCATAAAACCATGCTGACTCTGCTTGATTGAATCTTGCTTGTCCAAATGTCCTGCTACTGCTTCCTTAATAATGGACTCCAGCATTTTCCCAACGACAGATATTAGGCTAACTGGTCTATAGTTTCCTGCTTTTTGTCTGCCTCCTTTTTTAACATGGACAGCAACAATTCAAAAAAAACAGAACATAAGAAATAGGAGCTGGAGTAGGTCATTTCACCCTTCGAGCCTGCTCCACCATTCAACATGATCATGGCTGATCTTCTACCTCAACTCTACCTTCCTGCACTATCCTCATATCCCTTAATTTCCTTCGTCCCCAAAAATATATCGACCTCTGTCTTGAATATATTCAACGACTGAACTTCCACAGCTCTCTGGGGTAGAGAATTCCAAAGATTCACAACCCTTTGAGTGAAGAAATTTCTCCTCATCTCAGTCCTAAATGGCCAAGCCCTTATTATGAGACTGTGACCCCGTGTTCTAGATTCCCCAGCCAAGGGAAACATTTTCCCAGCATTAACCCTGAAAAGCCCCTTAAGAATTTTATATGTTTCAATTAGATCACCTCTCATTCTTCTAAACTCTCGGGAATATAGGCCTAATCTACTCATAGGGCAATCCTCTCATCCCAGGAACCAGTCAAGAGAACCTTCATTGCACTCCCTCTAAGGCAAAAACTGTACAGAGTACTCCAGGTATGGCCACACCAATGCCCTGTATAATTGTAGTAATGCTTCTTTACTTTTATACTCTAATCCCTTTGTAGCAAAAGCTAACATATCATTTGCTTTCTTAGTTGCTTGCTATACCTGAAGAAGGCCTACCAGAATCGCTACTAGGGATGGGCAATAAATGCAGCTGTGCCACCATTACCCACAACTCGAGAACAAAAAATAGAGTTTTGGGGGGAAAATTGCAGTCAGAAGCTTCCTTCGGATAAACGCCTCCGACCCAAAATTTTTTAACGAAAATAGCTAGTGGTCACGGAGGCGCCTTCGATTGCGGTTGGAGGCCTTCATTTGCTGTGCAGCGCATGGGGAGATGACTGCCCCGTACGTACAGAAATGCTGGAGTCACATGGGTCTGGAAAACCAATCACGGAGCAGTATTCTCATTGATAAAAATGGGAACTCCGTTTGTGCGCATTCCCATTACTATCAATGAGAAAAACTCCTAAAACAAGAAACACAGCAGAATAAATTTAAAAAACACCTCACATATTTAAAATTAATTTAAATGAAATGTAACTAAATGTTTTAGAAAAAGAAAATATTGGGGGGAATTTTTTTTAATGTGTTTGAATAGGGTTAACAATAAACTTACCTTAATGGACCAGGTTTTTAACATAAAAATGAATGATTAAATTTAATTTTTATATGTTTTAAAATTCTTTCACTGGCAAAAGTAAGCTAAAGGCCTGCTTTTACCAGGCATAAAAGTTTGAAGAACATTCGCTGGGCATGAGTTGGGCAAATAGCCCAATCTTTCCCACGCAAATGTTCTTCTCCCGGGGATCCGGAGGATTTGTCAAGAGAAATTTTGACAGATCGGAAAAGCCGGTTTTCGGCACATGTGCATTGCGCCTCAAAAACCGGCTTTTGCGAGGCCTCGCTGGGTCTGTGCACGCTCCGTACGGACCCGGCAAGGCCGGAATCTTCGGCCCATTATCTCACATTTTAGATCCTCCCATTTCCCGACTTGGGTGCTGGTTGCTGGCCTATGTTCCGATCTCTCTCAGTTAATCAGTCCATCACCAGATTGATTCACAACTTGTAGTTGTTTATAAAGTTCTGTCAATGGCAATGATACAAAAACACATTGGGCAAAGTAGGCACGTAAGTTTAAAAACAGGAAAGAGATGGGTAATTTACGACATCCATTCAGATATGATTCAATTAACATGTGTGCTGCTTGTGGTAATGTATATATGTAATTATTGAATATTTTGTTTGTGAAATTTATATCTGTGTGATTACAAATAATAAATGTTGACTCTTTATAAATTACACTCTCCTTATTACTATTTCTCCAATATGCATTTTCTCATATCTTATACTACAGTACTGTACGATCATTAATGATGGTAGGTAATAATACGCAAAACTAATGCAAATGTAGAATACACAAAAATCTTCTTATTCTAAGTATTATTTATAACTTTAGTCACTAGCAACTTGGAAATCATATTGGTACTTAGGTAGCTCAATTGTTACATATTTCAGCTGTGTATGTTATGCGATATTTTTATTGATATATTTTAATTTTAATTCTTAAAGAGGACAAAGAATATGCAAATATCTCGTAGAATTATATTTACAAAGTGAAAGCATTAATTATTTTTAATTCATTTCAAATTACTGTTTAATAAAGCTAAGTTCTATTAGAGCCTTTTTTGTTTGTGGCATCCTTACACAGAACCATATTGAGGAATTATGGCCCAGAAGTTCCTAGATTTCACCATTGTCTATGCCAATCTTGCTGATAGAAACATAGGGCCAAAGTTACGGGCTGCGCCAAGAACGGCGCAGCCCCGAGCTGGACGCCTGTTCTTCGCGCCCAAAAGTGCGCAGGAAAAATACTGCGAGATTCTCCGGCTCCTCGGAGCTCTAAGCCAGCTTGGCGCGGCGCGCAGATCACAGCGGGGGGCGGAGCCAGACACTCGTGCCGATTCTGTAAGCAGTGGGGGGCGGGTCTAATTCAAATGAGGCAACGTCGTGCTGGCAACCCTGCGCGTGCGCGTTGGAACGTGCGCGCAGTGTGAAACAAACATTGGCACTCGGCCATTTTTAACGGGACTGGAGGAAAAGTGAAGATTTGTCTCTTGGACCCCTGGAAAGGCTTGTGATTTAATTTTTGAGATATTTTTGTGTGTGAGGGAGTGCTTTTAGCAGCACTGTTAAATAAATCACCTGCTGAAATCAGTGAGTGCAGCTTTTCACTGCTAAACTTGCAGAACAGGTGCTGCATTGGTGCATGCAAATTAAGGACTGTGTGTTTTGAGAACTAAGAGTGCCAATTCAACTTTGCAATGGATCAATGTCCACCAAGAACAAAGAATTTCTTGCATGAGGAAGTGGAGATATTAGTCAACATAATTGAGCAGAGATGGCAGGAGCGAGATACCAGCAACAGAGGTCGCATAAAAGTGGCACCAAAAGAAATGAAGAAATGGTGGAACCAAGTTGCAGAAGATTACTGCGCAGTGGTGCATACCATGAGATCTTGAAGCCAGTGTAAAAAGAAATGGCACGACCTTGGTCAAGTAGTTAGTGCAAGTAATATTTCCCATTTTTAATTTAATCGTAATTGTAACCTGGCTATCTGTATGTCCCACCTTGCAGACTGACACAGTCTGTAAAAAGTTATATTTTACTCTTTGCAGAAGAAATTGGCCCACAGCAAAAGGGAGGCAACTCGGACAGGAGGAGGCGTGCCCAATCTGCATCCACTGACACCCTTGGAACAAAGGGTAGCTGCTATGATGAGTCGTACATGGAGAAAAGCAATCAGTACAGCGCAAGCTGGGCCCTCACGCGAGGAAGAGGGTAAGTCCTGAAAATGCATCGTGGCCCTTTAAATCAACCTGCTGCCTGGCCTGCTATGTGTGAGAGTACTCATGCCACCCATCCGGCCCCCTCCCTTGCTGTTAAACATTTGACTGTTCTGATGTATTTTGCAGAACATGATGATGATGATGATGATGTTGATGATGATGCTGCTGATGCTGATGCTGCTGCTGCTGCCAACTCTGAGGGTCCTGAGGGTACAGAACAAGAACCAGTACAACCAGCTGCGGATGAACCAGACTGGATGATGGCAGCGATGACTGAAATGTCTACAGGGGAGAGCTTCCAAATTAATGTTTATGAGCCCCCATCAAGGGGCATCAGAGTTTCAACCCCTAGCATAGGTCTTGGTTCCACTTTCCATGGTTTTGATTCCAATGTTGCGGGTCCCAGTGGTGCTGCTGGTATAATGCAGCATTCTACAGTCAGTGCACTACCGTCCCAGCCTGCGCCTCCCTCTCGCATAGGTTCTGGATCCACCTACTATGGTTTTGATTCCGACGCTTCGGGTCCCAGTGTTGCTGGTGATATCATGGAGTAGTTTACACCCATTCGTCCAACATCCCAGCCCATGGCTCGCACTCGAGGGCTGTCGTCTGGAACACCGAGTGTCCTACCGTTGCAGCCCGAGCCTCTCTCTCTAGTTCTGCCGTCTGCAACAGAGCATCCCACCGTTCCAGCCCGCGCCTCTCCCTCTAGTACTGCCGTCTGCAACACAGAGCGTCCCACCGTCCCAGCCCGAGCCTCTCTCTCTAGTACTGCCATCTGCAACACAGAGCGTCCCATCGTTCCAGCCCGAGCCTCTCTCTCTAGTATTGCCATCTGCAACACGGAGCGTCCCACCATTCCAGCCCGAGCCTCTCCCTCTAGTTCTGCCGTCTGGAACACAGAGCGTCCCACAGTCCCAGCCCGCGTCTCCCTGTGTAGTGGTGCCGCTTGCAACACCGAGCGTCCCATCGTCCGTGCCCGTGCCTCCCAGTGTAGTGGTGCCACAAGGCAGACCCAGGCAGAGGAGAAGGAGATTGGAGACATGCTCTCCTGAGATGCAACAGATGCGGCTCAGGTTGTGGCATTGAGTATGGAGACCAAAGAGCTTACCCGATCACTCATCGGTGGCGTCAGTGCAGTGGGTGAAGAGTTGACGGTCCTGACGGGAGAATAGCAGTCATGACACGGGAACTTAGGGAGGGAATGTCCGAGGGAGTGCAAATGACGGCACAGACCATCAGGGAGGGCATGCAAGTATCGGCACAGGCCGTCAGGGAGGGCCTGGTTGAGATAGCTGCTGCAAGAAGGGCACACAGCCCGGCCAATCAAATGATACCCCCATGAAGAAGTGAACATTCACTGAGATATGGATGAGACATGGTTGCAGCCTTTCTTTGCTGCTTTTGTTCTTGTTCATGATGTAGCTGTAGTAGCGTTTTTCAAATTGAAATTGTTTTGTAAGTTTTGTAACTTTACAACTTATAAGTGATCTTATGGTTTTTAAGTGATCTTATAGTGTAAATGCTCTCACATTTTGTATCTTATTTAATTTTGCACCTAAAAAGTGATCTTGAAGTTTAAGTGATCTTAAGAGTGTAAAATTTTTCACATTGCGATTGTTTTGTAACTTTTGTAACTTTACAAATTTATAAGTGATCTTAAAGTTTTTGTGATCTTCAAGAGTCATAATAAAATATTTGTTGCATCAAACTAGTTTGATGCAACAAATATTTTATTACAGTGGCGTTAACTTTTCAATAAAATATTTTTTCATTAAAACTGTTTCATGTTCCATTAACACAACACAACGTAGGAACTGCAACGAATAAACATGTCCATGTGCAACAGTGGTCGCAGAGCCCTCAGGCATCAGTAGTTGAAGCGTTCATGGATGAGCTGCTGGCGCAAGGCTCGAGCAATCGTTAAAGGGGCACGATGGACGGCCCTCCTCCGACCTCGTGCTCCGGCATCAGGCACTTGCATGCTTTCCTGATCGTCGTCATCATTCACATCCTGCTGTTCTGTAATATTATCATCATGCACTGGACCCTCACGTAGGTCTTCTGGTTCCACTAGCAGCTTCTGCTGCCTCATGATGGCTAAGTTATGGAGCATGCAGCACACAACAGTGAAGTGACCGACAATCTGAGGAGAGTATAGCAAGTGTCCTCCAGAATGGTCCAGGCATCGGAATCGCTGTTTCAATATGCCAATGGTCCTCTCAATGATGCTGCGCGTCGCAATGTGCGCCATGTTGTATTGACGGTCAGCTTCCGTCCTGTCACGCGTAGGGGCGTCATGAGCCAGGTGGTCAGGCCGTACCCTTTGTCTCCCAGTAACCAGCTCTGCCCTTCTGGCTGTTGCTCAAACATGTCAGATATAACGCTGTCGTGTAGGGTGAACGCATCGTGGGTGCTGCCAGGGTATCTCGCATCGACTGACATGATGCTTGTCATCACACATGAGCTGCACATTGATAGAGTGGAAATCTTTCCGATTTCGGTACTGCTCAGAATCCTCCACAGGTGCTCGCAAGCCTATGTGGGTACAATCAATGCAGCCTTGTACCTTTGGGAAGCCGGCAATCCTGAAGAAGCCCACAGCCCTCTCATGGATCGCTTGTGCGGTCATTGGGAAATTGATGAAGTCATTCCTTCGCGCATACAGTGCAGCCGTGACCTGGTAAATGCAGCCATGTATTGCACGTTGAGAGAAGGCACACACATCTCCAGTTGTAGCCTGAAACGATCCCGAGGCACAGAAAGAAAGTGCAGCTGTTACCTTCACTGCAACAGACAGGGCAGTTGGCGTTCTGCTTCTGGGCTGCAAATCTGCTCTCAGCATATCACAGATCTCAGCGACAACTTCTCCGCGGATACGCAGCCTTTTGACACAATCAGCCTCGCTCATGTCCAGGTACGAGCGCCTGGCTCGATATTGTCGACGTGGATAAGGTCTCGTGCCCAGCAACCTACGGACTACGATGTTCCTGGTGCGGTGAGCTCTAATCAATTCTCTCCTATGCAGTGAATTGATGGCGAACCATTGCATAATACGTGGTGTTGACAATGCAGCACCCATTCTGCAAATTT
Source organism: Pristiophorus japonicus (assembly GCF_044704955.1). NCBI lineage: Eukaryota > Metazoa > Chordata > Chondrichthyes > Pristiophoridae > Pristiophorus > Pristiophorus japonicus. Next base: position 138,926,655 of record NC_091983.1, on the reverse strand, counting down.
AAGTATAAAACTGTCTATGTGGCTGCCTCTCCCTGTCCCTGGCCAAAAGGCCTCAGTCCCCTCATAGCTCGAAGGCTGCTTGCTGTATCTTCAGCTGCCGTCGAGCCACTGACGCTGCCCCTATCCCGTGGCCGAATGGCCTCAAGCACCTTCGCAGCTCGAAGGCTGTGTGCGTGTTGCTTCTTCGGCTGCCGGCCAGCCACTGACGCTGCCCCGATCACGTGGTCGAATGGCCTCAACCCCCCTTCGAAAGCTGTGTGCGTGTTGATTCTTCGGCTGCCGGCCAGCCACTGATGCCGCCCCTATCGCATGGCTGAATGGCCTCAACCCCCTTCGAAAGCTGCGTGCGTGTTGCTTCCTCGGCTGCCGGCCAGCCACTGATGGAAGGAATGCCTGCCTGAAGCACCGCAGCTCGAAGGCAGCTTGCTTCCGCTGTTGGGGCTGCCGTCGAGCACTGACGCCACCCCTGCCTGCCTCCAACATGAAAGGCCTGCCTGAAGCACAGCAGCTCGAAGGCTGCTACTGTTTCACACAGGTAGGAACATGGATTATTTAATCTTTGCTTATAAATTTTTATTCAGGTTGGATCTTTATTTTTATAAGTATGACTGCTGAATGATTGTAGAATTTAATGACTTCCCTCCCCCCGCCCTCGTTCCCTACGCCTAATTTATAACCTACGCCTGATTTTCTATGTGCAGACAAGGTTTTTTTGAGCGTACAAAAATCTTCACTTACTCCATTCTAAGTTAGTTTGGAGTAAGTTTTCACTCCCTAAACTTTGAAAACAGGCATAAGTGGCCGGACACATCCCCTTTTGAAAAAAAAAATTCTATTCCAAAGTGAAACTGTTCTAACTGACTCGAACTGGAGCAAACTAAATGCCGAGCATTCTAATTTCTAAGATACTCCATTCTAAACCAGTTGCTCCAAAAAAACAGGAGCAACTCCGGCCGAAACTTGGCCCCATAGAAACATAGAAAATAGGTGCAGGAGTAGGCCATTCGGCCCTTCGAGCCTGCACCACCATTCAATAAGATCATGGCTGATCATTCACCTCAGTACCCCTTTCCTGCTTTCTCTCCATACCCCTTGATCTCTTAAGCCATAAGGGTCATATCCAACTCCCTCGAATATATCCAATGAACTGGCATCAACAACTTTCTGCGGTAGGGAATTCCATAGGTTAACAACTCTCTGAATGAAGCAGTTTCTCCTCATCTCAGTCCTAAATGGCTTACCCCTTATCCTTAGACTGTGTCCCCTGGTTCTGGACTTCCCCAACATCGGGAACATTCTTCCTGCATCTAACCTGTCCAGTCCCATCAGAATTTTATATGTTTCTATGAGATCCCCTCTCATCCTTCGAAACTCCAGTGAATACAGGCCCAGTCGATCCAGTCTCTCCTCATATGTCAGTCCTGATATCCCGGGAATCAGTCTAGTGAACCTTCGCTGCACTTCCTCAATGGCAAGAACGTCCTTCCTAAGGTTAGGAGATCAAAACTGAACACAATATTCCAGGTGAGGCGTCACTAAGGCCCTGGACAATTGCAGTAAGACCTCCCTACTCCTATATTCAAATCCTCTAGCTATGTAGGCCATCATACCATTTGCCTTCTTCACCACCTGCTGTGCCTGCATGCCAACTTTCAATGATTGATGTACCATGACACCCAGGTCTCGTTGCACCTTCCCTTTTCCTAATCTGCCACCATTCAGATAATATTCTGCCTTCGTGTTTTTGCCACCAAAGTGGATAACCTCACATTTATCCACATTATACTGCATCTGCCATGCGTTTGCCCACTCACCTAACCTGTCCAAGTCACCCTGCAGCCTCTTAGCGTCCTCCTCACAGCTCACAGCATCACTCAGCTTAATGTCATCTGCAAACTTGGAGATATTACACTCAATTCCTTCATCTAATTCATTAATGTATATTGTAAATAGCTGGGGTCCCAGCACTGAGCCCTGCGGCACCCCACTAGTCATTGCCTGCCATTCTGAAAAGGACCCGTTTATCCCGACTCTCTGCTTCCTGTCTGCCAACCAGTTCTCTATCCACGTCAGTACATTACCCCCAATACCATGTGCTTTGATTTTGCACACCAATCTCTTGTGCGGGACCTTGTAATAGCCTTTTGAATTTCACAAAACAGAAAACCGCTTAAACAATTGGGGCCCAAGAAAAGTGCAAAACATACGCCACGTTTTTTCTTTACCTTATTGTTCTTATGAAAATTTAAAAAAAGAAAGAAAGACTTGCATTTATATAGCTCCTTTCACGACCAATGTACGTCTCAAAGTGCTTTGCAGCCAATTAAGTGTTTTTGAAATGTAATCACTGTTGTAATGTGGGAATCACAACAGTCAAATTGCGCGCAGCAAGCTCCAACAAAGAGCAATGTGCTAATGATCAGATAATCTGTTTTTATTACGTTGATTGAGGGATGATTATTGGCCAGGACACTGGGAATAATTCCCCTGCTCTTCTTCGAAATTGTGCCATGGGATCTTTTATGAGACATGGCCTCGGTTTAACATCTCATCCAAAAGACGGATAAAATTTGAAGCCAGCAAATCATCACTTATGACTATTAAGCACAATGGCCTGAGATTCCACTTTGGATGCTATCAGTGATCTGGGTGCAAATTGCACCCAAAATCCTGCTAGTTTTGAGAAGTGTTACTTTTGTCAAGTTTCCGCTCAAACCATATGCATATTATTGCAGTCGGATTCGGGTGAATTTATAATGGGGAACAAAGAAATGGCAGACCAATTGAACAAGTACTTTGGTTCTGTCTTCACAAAGGAAGACACAAATAACCTTCCCGATGTACTAGGGGTTCGAAGGTCTAATGAGAAGGAGGAACTGAAGGATATCTGTATTAGGTGGGAATTTGTGTTCAGGAAATTGACGGGATTAAAGGCCGATAAATCCCCAGGGTCTGATAGTCTACATCCCAGAGTACTTAAGGAAGTGGCCCTAGAAATAGTGGATGCATTGGTGATAATTTTCCAACAGTCTATCGATTCTGGATCAGTTCCTATGGACTGGAGGGTTGCTAATGTAACACCACTTTTTAAAAAAGGAGGGAGAGAGAAAACGGTTAATTATAGACCAGTTAGCCTGACATCAGTAGTGGGGAAAATGTTGGAATCAATCATTAAGGATGAAATAGCAGCACATTTGGAAAGCAGTGATAGGATTGGTCCAAGTCAGCATGGATTTATGAAGGGAAAATCATGCTTGACAAATCTTCTGGAGGTTTTGAGGATGTTACGAGTAGAGTGGACAGGGGAGAACCAGTGAATGTGGTGTACTTGGACTTTCAAAAGGCTTTTGACAAAGTCCCACACAAGAGATTGGTGTGCAAAATCAAAGCAGATGGTATTGGGGGTAATGTACTAACGTGGATAGAGAACTGGTTGGCAGACAGGAAGCAGAGAGTCGGGATTAACGGGTCCTTTTCAGAATGGCAGGCAGTGACTAGTGGAGTGCCGCAGGGCTCAGTGCTGGGACCCCAGCTCTTTACAATATATATTAATGATTTGGATGATGGAATTGAGTGTAATATCTCCAAGTTTGCAGATGACACGAAACTGAGTGGCGGTGTGAGCTGTGAGGAGGACGCTAAGATGCTGCAGGGTGATTTGGACAGGTTAGGCGAGTGGGCAAATACATAGCAGATGCAGTATAATGTGGATAAATGTGAGGTTATCCCCTTTGGGGGCAAAAGCATGAAGGCAGAATATTATCTGAATGGTAGCAGATTAGGAAAAGAGGAGGTGCATCGAGATCTTGGTGTCATGATTCATCAGTCATTGAAAGTTCGCTTGCAGGTACAGCAGGCGGTGAAGAAGGCAAATGGTATGTTGGCCTTCATAGCAAGGGGATTTGAGTATAGGAGCAGGGGAGTCTTACTGCAGTTGTACACGGCCTTGGTGAGGCTCCAGCTGGAATATTATGTTCAGTTTTGGTCTCCTAATCTGAGGAAGGATGTTCTTGCTATTGAGTGAGTGCAGCGGAGGTTCACCAGACTGATTCCTGGGATGGCAGGACTGACATATGAGGAGAGACTCGATCGACTGGGCCTGTATTCATGGAGTTTAGAAGGATGAGAGGGGATCTCATAGAAACATAAAATTCTGATGGGACTGGGCAGGTTAGATGCAGGAAGAATGTTCCCGATGTTGGGGAAGTCCAGAACCAGGGGACATAGTCTTAGGATAAGGGGTAAGCCATTTAGGATTGAGATGAGGAGGAACTTCTTCACTCAAGAGTTGTTAACCTATGGCATTCCCTACCGCAGAAAGTTGTTGATGCCAGTTCATTGGATATATTCAAGAGGGAGTTAGATATGGCCCTTGCGGCTAAAGGGATCAAGGGGTATGGAGAGAAAGCAGGAACGAGGTACTGAAGGAATGATCAGCCATGATCTTATTGAATGGTGGTGCAGGCTCGAAGGGCCGAATGGCCTACACCTGCACCTACTTTCTATGTTTCGATGTTTCTATTACAAAATGCAAAGTCTACCATGGACAAGCACAATCAGACAGCATTGTAGAATGTAATTTTTTTAAATATATAGTTTGCTTTAAAAATATTCGTTGATATATGTAAGAGTGGTAACTTGGTGCATTTGACTAATACAGCTGAAAATGGGTTTATCACAAAATAATAGGCATTTTTAATCAGAGTGTCCAATCCACTACCTGTGAGTAACCCAATTTTTAAATAACCAAAATGACAAAAAAACTATGCAGAACCATTTGTTTATTTCATTGGTGTACAGTAGTCAATTTCTTTGTTAATTAATAAAAACATATATTCATAAGCTTTCAAAACGTACCTATTAGTGCCCTCGTGCCGAAGGAAAGATTGGAGAGGCTGGCGTTGTTTTCCTTGGAACAGAGGAGGCTGAGGGAAGACTTGATTGAGGTGTATACAATTAAGAGGGGCCGAGGTAGACTGGATAATAAGGTCCTATTTCCCTTAGCAGAGAGGTCAATAACCAGGGAGTATAGATTTAAAGTAATTGGTCGAAGGATTAGAGGGGAGTTGAGGAGAACCTTTTTCACGCAGAGGTGCGGTGGGGGTCTAGAACTCATTGCCTGAAAGGACGGTAGAGGCCTGAAGGCTTTGTGTCTTAATGCAAGGAGTATCCGCAATAAAGTGGATGAATTAACTGTGCAAATAGATGTTAACAAATATGATGTGATTGGGATTACGGAGACGTGGCTCCAGGATGATCAGGGCTGGGAACTCAACATCCAGGGGTATTCAACATTCAGGAAGGATAGAATAAAAGGAAAAGGAGGTGGGGTAGCATTGCTGGTTAAAGAGGAGATTAATGCAATAGTTAGGAAAGACATTAGCTTGGATGATGTGGAATCTATATGGGTAGAGCTGCAGAACACCAAAGGGCAAAAAACGTTAGTGGGAGTTGTGTACAGACCTCCAAACAGTAGTGATGATGTTGGGAGGGCATCAAACAGGAAATTAGGGGTGCATGCAATAAAGGTGCAGCAGTTATAATGGGTGACTTTAATATGCACATAGATTGGGCTAGCCAAACTGGAAGCAATACGGTGGAGGAGGATTTCCTGGAGTACATAAGGGATGGTTTTCTAGACCAATATGTTGAGGAACCAACTAGCGGGGAGGCCATCTTAGACTGGGTGTTGTGTAATGAGAGAGGATTAATTCGCAATCTCATTGTGCAAGGCCCCTTGGGGAAGAGTGACCATAATATGGTGGAATTCTGCATTAGGATGGAGAATGAAACAGTTAATTCAGAGACCATGGTCCAGAACTTAAAGAAGGGTAACTTTGAAGGTATGAGGCGTGAATTGGCAAGGATAGATTGGCGAATGATACTTAAGGGGTTGACTGTGGGTGGGCAATGGCAGACATTTAGAGACCGCATGGATGAACTACAACAATTGTACATTCCTGTCTGGCGTAAAAATAAAAAAGGGAAGATGGCTCAACCATGGCTATCAAGGGAAATCAGGGATAGTATTAAAGCCAAGGAAGTGGCATACAAATTGGCCAGAAATAGCAGCGAACCCGGGGACTGGGAGAAATTTAGAACTCAGCAGAGGGGGACAAAGGGTTTGATTAGGGCAGGGAAAATGGAGTATGAGAAGAAGCTTGCAGGGAACATTAAGGCGGATTGCAAAAGTTTCTATAGATATGTAAAGAGAAAAAGGTTAGTAAAGACAAACGTAGGTCCCCTGCAGTCAGAATCAGGGGAAGTCATAACGGGGAACAAAGAAATGGCAGACCAATTGAACAAGTACTTTGGTTCAGTATTCACTAAGGAGGACACAAACAACCTTCCGGATATAAAAGGGGTCAGAGGGTCTAGTAAGGAGGAGGAACTGAGGGAAATCTTTATTAGTCGGGAAATTGTATTGGGGAAATTGATGGGATTGAAGGCCGATAAATCCCCAGGGCCTGATGGACTGCATCCCAGAGTACTTAAGGAGGTGGCCTTGGAAATAGCGGATGCATTGACAGTCATTTTCCAACATTCCATTGACTCTGGATCAGTTCCTATCGAGTGGAGGGTAGCCAATGTAACCCCACTTTTTAAAAAAGGAGGGAGAGAGAACACAGGAAATTATAGACCGGTCAGCCTGATCTCAGTAGTGGGTAAAATGATGGAATCAATTATTAAGGATGTCATAGCAGCGCATTTGGAAAAAGGTGACATGATAGGTCCATGGATTTGTGAAAGGGAAATCATGCTTGACAAATCTTCTGGGATTTTTTGAGGATGTTTCCAGTAAAGTGGACAAGGTAGAACCAGTTGATGTGGTATATTTGGACTTTCAGAAGGCTTTCGACAAGATCCCACACAAGAGATTAATGTGCAAAGTTAAAGCACATGGGATTGGGGGTAGTGTGCTGACGTGGATTGAGAACTGGTTGTCAGACAGGAAGCAAAGAGTAGGAGTAAATGGGTACTTTTCAGAATGGAAGGCAGTGACTAGTGGGGTACCGCAAGGTTCTGTGCTGGGGCCCCAGCTGTTTACATTGTACATTAATGATTTAGACGAGAGGATTAAATGTAGTATGTCCAAATTTGCGGATGACACTAAGTTGGGTGGCAGTGTGAGCTGCGAGGAGGATGCTATGAGGCTGCAGAGTGACTTGGATAGGTTAGGTGAGTGGGCAAATCCATGGCAGATGAAGTATAATGTGGATAAATGTGAGGTTATCCACTTTGGTGGTAAAAACAGAGAGACAGGCTATTATCTGAATGGTGACAGATTAGGAAAAGGGGAGGTGCAACAAGACCTGGGTGTCATGGTACATCAGTCATTGAAGGTTGGCATGCAGGTACAGCAGGCGGTTAAGAAAGCAAATGGCACGTTGGCCTTCATAGCGAGGGGATTTGAGTACAGGGGCAGGGAAGTGTTGCTACAGTTGTACAGGGCCTTGGTGAGGCCACACCTGGAGTATTGTGTACAGTTTTGGTCTCCTAACTTGAGGAAGGACATTCTAGCTATTGAGGGAGTGCAGCGAAGATTCACCAGACTGATTCCCGGGATGGTGGGACTGACATATCAAGAAAGATTGGATCAACTGGCCTTGTATTTACTGGAGTTCAGAAGAATGAGAGGGGACCTCATAGAAACGTTTAAAATTCTGACGGGTTTAGACAGGTTAGATGCAGGAAGAATGTTCCCAATGTTGGGGAAGTCCAGAACCAGGGGTCACAGTCTAAGGATAAGGGTTAAGCCATTTAGGACTGAGATGAGGAGAAACCTCTTCACCCAGAGAGTGGTGAACCTGTGGAATTCTCTACCACAGAAAGTAGTTGAGGTCAATTCACTAAATATATTCAAAAGGGAATTAGATGAAGTCCTTACTACTAGGGGGATCAAGGGGTATGGCGAGAAAGCAGGAATGGGGTACTGAAGTTGCATGTTCAGCCATGAACTCATTGAATGGCGGTGCAGGCTAGAAGGGCTGAATGGCCTACTCCTGCACCTATTTTCTATGTTTCTATGTTTCTAAAATACTCATCACATTTGAAAAGTACTTGAATATGCACTTGAAGTGCTGTAACCTATGGACCAAGAGCTGGGAAGTGGGATGAGGCTGGATAGGTCTTGGTCAGCCGGCGCGGACACGATGGACCGAATTGCCACCTTCTGTAAATTTAGATGATTCTATAAAACTAAAACAAATAGATATATCACCAAAATGACAATTTTTGATACCTATAATTTTACTGGAAGTTTAATCCAACATAAGAACATAAGAACATAAGAATTAGGAACAGGAGTAGGCCATCTAGCCCCTCGAGCCTGCTCCGCCATTCAATAAGATCATGGCTGATCTGGCCGTGGACTCAGCTCCACTTACCCGCCCGCTCCCCGTAACCCTTAATTCCCTTATTGGTTATAAATCTATCTATCTGTGACTTGAATACATTCAATGAGCTAGCCTCAACTGCTTCCTTGGGCAGAGAATTCCACAGATTCACAACCCTCTGGGAGAAGAAATTCCTTCTCAACTCGGTTTTAAATTGGCTCCCCTGTATTTTGAGGTTGTGCCCCCTAGTTCTAGTCTCCCCGACCAGTGGAAACAACCTCTCCGCCTCTATCTTGTCTATCCCTTTCATTATTTTAAATGTTTCTATAAGATCACCCCTCATCCTTCTGAACTCCAACGAGTAAAGACCCAGTCTACTCAATCTATCATCATAAGGTAACCCCCTCATCTCCGGAATCAGCCTAGTGAATCGTCTCTGTACCCCCTCCAAAGCCAGTATATCCTTCCTTAAGTAAGGTGACCAAAACTGCATGCAGTACTCCAGGTGCGGCCTCACCAATGCCCTATACAGTTGCAGCAGGACCTCCCTGCTTTTGTACTCCATCCCTCTCGCAATGAAGGCCAACATTTCATTCGCCTTCCTGATTACCTGCTGCACCTGCAAACTAATTTTTTGGGATTCATGCACAAGGACCCCCAGGTCCCTCTGCACCTCAGCATGTTGTAATTTCTCCCCATTCAAATAATATTCCCTTTTACTGGTTTTTTTTCCCAAGGTGGATGACCTCACACTTTCCGACATTGTATTCCATCTGCTAAATCTTAGCCCATTCGCTTAACCTATCCAAATCTCTTTGCAGCCTCTCTGTGTCCTCTACACAACCCACTTTCCCACTAATCTTAGTATCATCTGCAAATTTTGTTACACTACACTCTGTCCCCTCTTCCAGGTCATCTATGTATATTGTAAACAGTTATGGTCCCAGCACCGATCCCTGTGGCACACCACTAACCACCGATTTCCAACCCGAAAAGGACCCATTTATCCCGACTCTCTGCTTTCTGTTCGCCAGCCAATTCTCTATCCATGCTAATACATTTCCTCTGACTCCGCATACCTCTATCTTCTGCAGTAACCTTTTGTGTGGCACCTTATCGAATGCCTTTTGGAAATCTAAATACACCACATCCATCGGTACACCTCTATCCACCATGCTCGTTATATCCTCAAAGAATTCCAGTAAATTAGTTAAACATGATCTCCCCTTCATGAATCCATGCTGCGTCTGCTTGATTGCACTATTCCTATCCAGATGTCCCGCTATTTCTTCCTTAATGATAGCTTCAAGCATTTTCCCCACTACAGACGTTAAACTAACTGGCCTATAGTTACCTGCCTTTTGTCTGCCCCCTTTTTTAAACAGAGGCGTTACATTAGCTGCTTTCCAATCTGCTCGTACCTCCCCAGTGTCCAGAGAATTTTGGTGGATTATAACGAATGCATCTGCTATAACTTTTGCCATCTCTTTTAATACCCTGGGATGCATTTCATCCGGACCAGGGGACTTGTCTACCTTGAGTCCCATTAGCCTGTCCAGCACTACCCCCCAGTGATAGTGATTGTCTCAAGGTCCTCTCTTCCCACATTCCTGTGACCAGCAATTTCTGGCATGATTTCTGTGTCTTCCACTGTGAAGACCGAAGCAAAATAATTGTTTAAGGTCTCAGCCATTTCCACATTTCCCATTATTAAATCCTCCTTCTCATCTTCTAAGGGACCAACATTTACTTTAGTCACTCTTTTCCATTTTATATATCTGTAAAAGCTTTTACTATTTGTTTTTATGTTTTGCGCAAGTTTACCTTCATAATCTATCTTTCCTTTCTTTATTGCTTTTTTAGTCATTCTTTACTGTTGTTTAAAATTTTCCCAATCCTCTAATTTCCCACTAACCTTGGGATTATACCTTGACCTTATACGCATTGGTCTTTGATTTGATACTCTCCTTTATTTCCTTGGTTATCCACGGCTGGTTATCCCTTCTCTTACCGCCCTTCTTTTTCACTGGAATATATTTTTGTTGTGCACTATGAAAGAGCTCCTTAAAAGTCCTCCACTGTTCCTCAATTGTGCCACCGGTTAGTCTGTGTTCCCAGTCTACTTTAGCCAACTCTGCCCTCGTCCCACTGTGGTCCCCTTTGTTTAAGCATAGTACGCTCGTTTCTGACAAAACTTCCTCACCCTCAATCTGTATTACAAATTCAACCATACTGTGATCACTCATTCCGAGAGGATCTTTTACTCGGAGATCATTTATTTTTCCTGTCTCATTACACAGGACCAGATCTAAGATAGCTTGCTCCCTTGTAGGTTCTGTTACATACTGTTCTAAGAAACAATCCCGTATGCATTCTATGAATTCCTCCTCCAGGCTACCCCGTGCGATTTGAGTTGACCAATCGATATGTAGGTTAAAATCCCCCATGACTACTGCCGTTCCTTTTTCACATGCCTCCATTATTCCCTTGATTATTGCCCGCCCCACCGTGAAGTTATTATTTGGGGGCCTACAAACTACGCCCACCAGTGACTTTTTCCCCTTACTATCTCTAATCTCCACCCACAATGATTCAACATTTTGTTCATTAGAGCCAATATCGTCTCTCACAACTGCCCTGATATCATCCTTTATTAACAGAGCTACCCCACCTCCTTTCCCTTCTTGTCTATCTTTCCGAATCGTCAGATACCCCTGTATGTTTAATTCCCAGTCTTGGCCACCCTGCAACCATGTTTCTGTAATGGCCACCAAATCATACCCATTTGTAATGATTTGTGCCCTCAACTCATTTACTTTATTTCGAATGCTGCGTGCGTTTAGGTAAAGTGTTTTCATCCTAGTTTTTAAACCATGATTTTTAGTTTTGACCCCTCCTGCAGCCCCTTTATATTCAGTGGCCCTTTTTGTTTTTTGCCTTGGGTTTCTTTGCCCTCCACTTTTACTCATCTCCTTTCTGTCTTTGGTTTTGTCTCCTTTTTGTTTCCCTCTGTCTCCCTGCATTGGTTCCCATCCCCCTGCCATATTAGTTTAACTCCTCCCCAACAGCACTAGCAAACACTCCCCCTCGGACATTGGTTCCGGTCCTGCCCAGGTGCAGACCGTCCGGTTTGTACTGGTCCCACCTCCCCCAGAACCTGTTCCAATGCCCCAGGAATTTGAATCCCTCCCTGCTGCACCACTGCTCAAGCCACGTATTCATCTGTGCTATCCTGCGATTCCTACTCTGACTGGCACGTGGCACTGGTAGCAATCCCGAGATTACTACTTTTGATGTCCTACTTTTTAATTTAGCTCCTAGCTCCTTAAATTCGTCTCGTAGGACCTCATCCCTTTTTTTTACCTATGTCTTCCCTTTTTTTACCTATCCAGTGAAATTAAAGCCTGGAAATTATATTTTGCAGGATTACCAATTGAACCCTTAGCACATTTGGATTAAATTCCTCTGTCTTGTACTAAAACTGGGGCATTACACTTTTAATTCTAAATAGGTTAACAGCTCTGTTAACAGGAAAAGGAATTTCATATGAATGTGATATCTATTTGCATGATCATATTACACAACGTAATTTTCTGTCTTTAGAAAGTGTTAAACTTCTGTGAAATTCCAATCATTGGCCTTTGGGCCTATTTACACGCAGGTGTTTGGTAATGCCTAAAATACAGACATTGGTTTTCAACACATTCTAAAGAAAACAGAGTTTATGTGCTCTGAATGCAAAAGTGTGGATAAATGCCTATACCTTACGAAGCAAATTATATTACTATACAACAAAACTGTTCTCTTCTGAACCATTTTTTGGAAATAACTTTAGCTCCTGTGTCATTGCTTATGGATAAAAATGATAGGGCCAATTTTAACCCCGTGGTAATGAAACAAGCAGTTGGTTAAAATGGTAATCGGGCACTTTGAACTGTGTTCAGGCCACCATTTTAACTGTGCTGTTTTTGGTCTCAGGAAAGGTGCCCGCCACAGGCAGGGTCATGATTAATATGTAAATGTCGAGGTCCTATAACACAATTAGGACCCTGACGCGATTCCCTCGGCTCCCTGAAATCCCGCTCCTGCCCAGTAGCCAGCTCCCGCTTTCTGTTGGGTTCAAGCGAGACTGATGGCCAAATGGGAAATGAGCCCCAGGACTTAAAATCTTCAAGGCCTCATGCTACGGGAGATTGAACAGTTTGTCACCCACTTCCAGCCCTGCCTGCACAACTCCCAACTGGAGTTAAAATCATGCTGTTGTCTCTCATTTCTTGTAATTGCCAATCAGGAAGAAGGGGGCACATGTTTGGGATTGCAGGTTAGGAACGGAGGGCGGGGGTCGGCTGAATGTAGCAGAAGATTTGCCTGAGAGGCCGTGGGTGAAGAGTGAAGCACTCCTGATATTCCTGGCCCACAAGTAATGCTATAATAAGCACTTACTTCTGGAACCGGCAGCTCCTACCTTCAGTTGTCAGGATTCCCAAGCCCTGGGAAATCCAGCCGGCCAATGTTTAACTTAAATCACTGCCAAAATATCTGGAACGAAGCCTCATTTACATATTATAATGATGAATCCACCTCTCCAGAGCGGCTTACTTGGCCAATCCCAAACCCACCGTAGTTAAACTGCAAATAGGCACATTGGGATTGGGTTTCTCAAATTTTAACACCAGCTCTCCCACCCATTGTTGCGGGGGGGGGCGCGGGGGGGGCGGTGGGGGGCGGTGGAGGGGTTAAAATTGCCTCCTATATCTCTCAGTTTGCAACTGTTTTTCTCATTCCTACTGTCCCTTTCACAGTTTTTTTATCTTTCTCTCTGTATGTGTCTCTCTTTGTCTTTCTGCTGATCTTGCCTCTTTATATTTCCTGCACAGGCCTGGACCAAAATCAGGGCTCCACTCCAGAGTCTTCAGCAGAAATGATCTTGTGTCTATATCCCTGCTGGTGAAGGGAGGACTGGGACCTGGAGCAAGACATACAGATTGGAAGGTAAACGAGCACTCAAAAAAAACACACTCACATGCAGAGCTATTCACTCTTATATCAATAAGTTTTCTTTAAACAAAAGTTCTGAATGCAAGTATTTGGGCCGAGAATGGTTTCCTAAGTTTCCAATATGGCGTTCAGGAAGCAGATGCTCAATACAAACCAGAGGAGCACCACCCATCATTGGTAAAGGCCAAAAGATAGACGTCCAGTGCCCATGCCGGAAACAATTATTTGGTCCTTTGTATTTGCAAACAATAGAAGCATAGGAACAGGAGACGACCATTCAGCCCCTCGAGCCTGTTCCATCATTCAATCAGACCATGGCTGATCAGGACCTCAAGCCCATTTACCCAGCTCACGCCTGTTTGAGGCCACCACTGCAAAATTGCTTTTCTCTGAGGCAGCGGTGCCTTAAATGTCCCAACTGTTGTGTACAGAAGAACTCCACGAGGCTGAGTACTGTGAGCTAAACTTAGTGTGACCTTAGTCTTCTTTATTACAAGACCAGAGTGTCTAAACAACATGGCAGCCAACCTTTTGTACTGGCCCTGCACGTTTGTGCAGGTGACCATTAGGACTCCAACAGTCACGCCCTCTGGTGGCAAGTATTACATAGTTACAGACATAACATTACTCCCCCCCAAAGTCTTCGGTACAAGTTATTTACAAGTTGAGGTGATCCGGAGCCCTTCGCTCCCTGGTTGATCGTCTAAGTTCAAACTCTGGCGTGTGTGAGTTGGCCGGACCATTGCTGCACTGCACCGCGGCTGGTCTGACCGGACTGTCAGGAACAGTGGGTTCATCTCGTGATTGACAGCGATGTTGATTTCTGGTTCAGTGTGTGTTGGTGGATCGTTGATGGTGATGTCCTCTTCAAGTCATTCCTGGTTGTCAATAAATCGCAATTTGGTCTGATCGAAATGTTTTCTGCATGTTTGGCCATTTAACAGTTTGATTATAAACACCCTATTCTCTTCCTTGGCCTAAACAGTGCCAGCAACCCACTTGAAACCATGACCGTAATTCAGGACAAAAACAGGATCGTTAACATCACTGTCACGTGCAACAGCTGCGCGATCGTGGTACATGTTCTGCCGGTGTTGCTGGATTTCCACATGATCATTAAGATCCGGGTGGACTCGGGAGAGCCTGGTTTTGAGGGCTCTCTTCATTAACAATTCTGCTGGGGGGAACCCCGATGAGCGAGTGGGGTCACGTCCTGAGGTAACTGAGCAGAATGCGAGATAAGCGGGTCTGCAGGGAGCCGTCCGTCACGCGTTTCATGCTCTGCTTGATTATTTGGACTTCCCACTCCGCTTGACCGTTGGGCTCGGGCTCAAACGGAGCAGACCTGACATGCTTGATGCCATTGCGGTTCATAAACTCGTTGAATATGAGCTGGTGAAACACGATCCATTATCGCTGACAAGGACGTTGGGCAAGCCATGGGTGGCGAGCATGGCCCGGAGGCTTTCAATGGTGGCTGTGGATGTGCTGGATGATATGATTATGCATTCAATCCATTTGTAGTACGCGTCCACAACTACTAAAAACATCTTTCCTCGAAAGAGGCCGGCAAACTCTACGTGGATCCTGGACCACGGTTTGGAGGGCCATGACTACAGACTCAGTGGAGCCTCCCTTGGTGCATTGCTCAGTTGCGAGCAAATGTTGCACTGATGCGCGCCTGACTCCAAGTCCAAGTCAATGCCGGGCCACCAAACATGCGACCTGGCAATTGCCTTCATCATGACAATGCCTGAGTGGGTACTGTGTCGGTCACGTATAAATGTTTCCCTGCCTTTTTTGGCAAAACCACGCGATTACCCCATAAGAGACAATCTGACTGGATGGACGTTTCATCTTTGCGTCAGTGAAACGGCTTAATTTCATCTTGCATTTCCCCGGGAACGGCCGACCAGTTCCCATTTAGGACTCTTTACTAATGATAGCACAGGATCCTGGTTGTCCAGGTCCTGATCTGGCAAGCTGTGACGAGTGACCCCTCGCTCTCAAAAGCATGCATGACCAGTAGCAAGTTTGTGGGCTGCGCCATTTCAAACCCAGTGGTGGGTAATGGTAGCCAGCTGAGAGCATCGGCACAGTTTTCAGTGCCTGGTCTGTGGCGGATTACATAGCCATAAGCAGATAATGTTAGTGCCCATCTTTGGATGTGGGATGAAGCATTGGTATTTATACCTTTGCTCTCTGAAAACAGCGAAATAAGCCACTTGTGGTCAGTTTCAAGCTCAAACCGAAGTCCAAATAGGTATTGGAGCATTTTCTTAACCTCATATACACATGCTAATGCTTCTTTCTTGACCATATTATAGGCTCTCTCAGCCTTAGACAGACTTCTAGACACGTATGCAACCGGTTGGAGGTTGCCCGATACATTGGCTTGCTGTAATACACAGCTGACCCCGTACGATGAGGCGTCACAAGTTAACACTAAACGTTTACATAAGTCATAGAGAATAAATAACTTATTTGAAAATAGCAGGTTCCTGGCCTTCGCAAAGGCTGAGTCTTGAGATTTGTCCCACACCCAGTTGTCACTCTTACGTAGCAACATGTGCAACGGTTCCAGCAAAGTGCTTAACCCAGGTAGAAAGTTAGCAAAATAGTTGAGGAGTCCCAGGAACGAACGCAGCTCCGTCTCATTCTATGGTCTGGGTGCATTCTTGATGGCCTCTGTCTTTGAGTCCATGGGTCTGATGCTGTCTGCTGCAATCTTTCTCCCCAAATATTTGACTTCTGGCGCCAGGAAAACACACTTGGAGCGTTTCAGCCTGAGTTCCACTCTGTTTAGGTGACTTAAAACCTCTTCCAGGTTGTGTAAATGTTCGATGGTGTCACGACCAGTGATCAGGATGTCATCTTGAAACACAACGGTGTGCGGAACAGATTTCAGCAAACTCTCCATGTTACTCTGGAAAATGGCAGCAGCCGAGCGAATCCAAAAAGGGCACCTGTGGTATATCAACAGCCGTTTGTGTGTGTTAATGCACGTCAGTCTTTTTGAAGATTCAGCCAGCTCCTGTGTCATGTAGACAGAGGTTCGGTCCAACTTGGTGAACGACTTTCCCCCCCCCCCGTTAACATTGCGAACAGGTCATCCGCCTTGGGCAGTGGGTACTGGTCCTGTAGTGAGACTCGGTTAATCGTTACCTTGTAGTCTCCGCAGATTCTGATCGTGCCATCGCTTTTCTACACCAGAACAATTGGACTGGCCCACTCGTTGAACTCAACTGGCGATATGATTCCTTCGCGTTGGAGTCTGTCCAGTTCGATCTCAACTTTCTCCCTCATCATGTACGGAACCGCCCAAGCCTTGTGAGGGTTGGGCTGTGCATCGTGACCTAGATGATCTGTACCTTGGCGCCTGTGAAGTTGCCGATGCCTGATTCGAATAGTGAGGGAAACTTGCTCAGCACTGAGCACACGAGGGGTCATCCACTGAGGATAGTGCTTTGATGTCGTTCCAATTCCATCTAAACTTTTCTAGCCAGCTTCTGGCGAACAGCATTGGGCCATTGCCTGGAACAATCCACAATGATAGGTTATGCACAGCTCCATCATACTTTCACTGCCGCACTTCCAATGATTGGTATGAGCTCTTTGGTATAGGTACACAGCTTTGCATTAATCGGGCTCAGTTTGAGCCTTTGTGCTTTATTGCCCCACAGTTTCTCAAAAGCCTTCTGGCTCATTATTGACTGACTCGCACCCATGTCCAACTCCATGGATACTGGAACTCCATTTAATTTGACTTTCAGCATCACAGGAGGGCTCTTAGTAGTGAAGGTATGTACCCCATACAATTCTTCCTCGGGTTGAGTTGCCTGTGCTGCGTGATCCATGCCGGATCGATTATCCTCTGCCACATGGTGTGTCGCAGCACGTTTGCACATTCGCTGAGGTGCCCCATTGTTGCGCAGCCTTTGCACACGTAGTGCTTGAATCGACATTGATGGGCCCGATGATTACCCCCACAGCGCTAACATGGTGCTAATGCATTCACATTCACCCCCGATGACAGACTCTGAGTCATCACAGATCTTGCAGCCGCAGATGTGCAGGCCTTGCCATATGCAATTCGGCCTGCTAGCGACGTCACTTTATGCACAGTACTTGCCGGTGAGCTTGGATGTTGAGAAGATATCTGTTTGATGTTATCGCCCGTAGTCATGCATGCCTGGGTGATCGCGATGGCACTGCTCAGGTCTAGGGTTTCAGCAGCCAGCAGTTTTCGAAGAATGACCTCGTGGCTGATGTCCAGCATGAAAAAGTCCTGCAGCATTTGCCCCAATGCAGCTCCAAAATTGCAAGTTCCCGTGAGGCGTCTCAGGTCAGCGACATAATCTGCCATGTCCTGGCCCCCAGAGCGATGGTACATGTAAAAACGATAACTGGCCATGAGGATACTCTCCTTTAGCTTGAGGTAGGCCCGAACCCGTGTGCACAACTCTGTATATTCCTTCTCCGTTGGTTTTGTCGGTGCAAGCAAATTCTTGATGAGGCCATATATTTTAGGCCCTCAGACGGTGAGGAGAACTGCCCTGCGTTTGACCGCATTAGTTTCTCCTTCCAGCTCGTTGGCCACGAAGTACTGGTCGAGACGCTCGACGAAGATTTCCCAATCATTACCCTCTATGAATCTCTCTAATATTCCAATGGCAGCCATGGTTGTGTGAAGGTTCATATTCTGTTACTCGTCGCCAATTGTTATGTATAGAAGAACCCCACGAGGCTGACTACTGTGAGCTAAACTTAGTGTGACCTTAGTCTTCTTTATTACAACTCCAGAGTGTCTAAACAACATGGCAGCCAACCTTTTATACTGGCCCTGCACGTGTGTGCAGGTGACCATTAGGACTCCAACAGTCGCGCCCTCTGATGGCAAATATCACATAGTTACATACATAACACCAACCAATGAGGTAAGGTTTTAAAATATACTGATCTAAATGTAGAGCCAGAACCCCACATTCAAAGAACCCGGGCAACTGCTGGCCGCCTCTCACTCCTTGAACAAGATAATTGCATCATGACACACAGATCAGGTATATTTGTCTAGAGCTCAGGGTAGATTTTCATCCAGGCATAAAGTATTGCCTGGATGGTGCACAGAAGGGAAACTCAGCAGGGGAGGTCGTAGACCCCTGATGGATCCTGTCCGATTTCACCTTGCTTAAATAAACGGAAGGAAAATAGTTGGGTTCTGTTAGCGACGTGCAAGCCTCTCTGCCTGGTTAAGCTCCCTGTGCTCTACCTAGGTGATAATTCATGCCCAGAGATCATAGACGAAAATCTATCCCTTAGTTTCTACCTTTAGTTATTAGCATCAAAAAGGAAGTTCCACAATATCCTCATTCTACATTTTGCAATACCTTGTGCGTCACTTTGTCTCCCCTCAAATACATTTTAGATGGAATGTGAAACTATGACAACCAGTTTAACATGTTTTGATCAATCGAGCTTAAAGCAAACCTAGGTACAGAGTGTATGTCATAATCTTATTTAAAGTGTTAAGTTCAGAATAACTCCACAAGACTGTGTTGTAAGCTCAAACCATTGTGACCTTGGTCTCTTTAATATAACTCCAAAGTGAGGCAGCAAAGTCGTGGACATCCTTTTTGTTATGTATGAATAAAGAGTCTGACTGGATACTGTGAGCTCAAAGTAAAGTGTGATCTTGGTCTTTTATTGCAGGTCTCCAGAGTACCTCTCCAGCCTGTGAGGCCTTCTTAAGTACCTGTGCTCCCAAGGGATTGTGGGATCCCTTGGGACTCCAGGGGGTGAGCCCTCTGGTGGCTATACAGGTATGTACACATATAACAACACTCCCCACCAAAGTCAACAGTGTAAATATTTACAAGGTGAGTCGATCTGGGGCCTTTCTTTCCCTGGTTGATCGTCTCGGTGCAAATGCTGGTTTTGGTGAGTCGTATGTTAGGCCCTCGCTGGGCTGCTGTGCAACTGGCCTTGCTGGGCAGCCTGGTGTGGTGAGTCCTGCTGGGCTGCTGCGGGTGATGGGTTCTGCTTCGTGGCGAACCGTGGTGTCGGTTGCCACTGGTGTATATGTTGGGGAGTCAAAAAAGGTAGTGTCCAATGTGGGTTTCTCAGGATAGTCCGTGAATCTGAGTTTGATTTGGTCCAAGTGTTTCCGGTGAATGAGTCCATTTGAATGTTTGACCCGAAACACCCTACTCCCCTCTTTGGCCACAGTAGTGCCAGGAAGCCACTTGGGTCCTTGACCATAGTTCAACACAATTACAGGATCATTGATTTCAATTTCGCGTGACATATTTGCGCTATCATGATATGTACTTTGTTGAAGTCACCTGCTCTCTACCTGTTCATGTAGATCAGGGTGAACTAACAAGAGCCTTGTCCTAAGTGCCCTTTTCATGAGCAGTTCAGCAAGTGGAATCCCAGTGAGCGAGTGGGGTCTCGTGCGGTAGCTAAGCAGGACTCGGGATCGGCGAGTATGCAGTGAGCCTTCAGTTACTCTCTTCAAGCCCTGCTTGATTGTTTGAACTGCTCATTCTGCCTGACCATTGGACGCTGACTTAAACGGGGCAGATGTAACATGTTTGATCCCATTACGGATCATGAACTCTTTGATCTCGGCACTGGTGAAACATGGCCCGTTGTCGCTCACAAGGACATCAGGCAGTCCGTGCGTGGCAAACATGGCCCTGCATAGTAGACATGGACCCTGGACCACAGTTTGGAGGGCCAAGACCATAAACTTAGTGGCGCCTCCCTGGGTGCATTGCTTAGCTGCGAGCATGTGTTACATTTGTGCACGTAGGACTCTAAGTCCGCATCAATACCGGGCCACCACACGTGGGATCAGGCTATCGCTTTCATCGTTACGATACCTGGATAATTACTGTGGAGGGCACTGATGAAAGTGTCCCTGCCCTTCTTGGGGATCACTACCCGATTACCCCACAGAAGGTAGTCAGCCTGTATACACATTTCATCTTTGCGCCGCTGGAATGGCTTTATCTCTTCCTGCATTTCCACTGGGACACTGGACCAGCTCCCGTGAAGCACACAATATTTTACCAGGGACAGTAAGGGGTCCTGGCTCATCCAGGTTCTAATCTGTCGGGCTGTGACGGGTGATTGCTCACTCTCGAATGCTTCCATAACCATGGCTAAATTTGCGGGCTGTGCCATTTCCACCCCCGTGGTGGGCAATGGCAGCCTACTGAGAGCATTGGCACAGATTTCTGTGCCTGGCCTGTGGCGGATGGCGTAGTTGTCTGTGGACAACATCAGCGCCCATCTCTGGATGCGGGCCAATGCATTCGTATTTATCCCCTTACGTTTGGAAAAAAGGGATATCAGTGGCTTATTATCAGTTTACAATTCAAATTTGAGCACAAACAGATATTGATGCATTTTCTTTACTCCATAAACAAACCCTAACGCTTCTTTTTCAATCGTGCTGTAGGCTCTCTCAGCCATAGACAGACTTCTGGATGCATAAGCAACCAGTTGCAATTTCCCAGATTCATTAGCTTGTTGCAATACACACCCAATGCCGTACGACGACGCATCACATGCTAGTACCAAACGCTTACATGGATCATACAACACAAGCAATTTGTTTGAGCATAACAATTTTCTAGCTTTTACAAAGGCATTTTCTTGGCTCCATACACATTCATCTCCTTTACACAGTAAGGCATGCAGTGGCTCTAACAGTGTGCTGAGACCCGGTAAGAAGTTACCAAAGTAATTCAGGAGTCCTAGAATCGTCCGCAGCTCTGTCACGTTCTGTGGCCTCGGCGCATTCTCGATTGTCTCCGTTTTCGAATCGGTGGGCCTGATGTTGTCCACCACGATTCTTCTCCCCAGGAACTCCACTTCAGGCGCCAGGAAAATGCACTTCGAGCATTTTAACCTGAGCCCCAAGCGGTTGAGTTGACTAAGAACCTCCTCCAGGTTCTGCAGATGCTCGACTGTTTCCCGACCTGTAACCAAGATGTCGTCCTGGAAGACCACCGTGCGCGGGACCGACCTCAGTAAGCTTTCCATGTTTCTCTGGAATATCGCCGCGGCTGATCGAATTCCAAACGGGCATCTGTTGTAGATGAAGAGACTTTTGTGCGTGTTGATGCAGGTGATTCCTCCAGCTCCTGCATCAGGTAGGCCGAGGTCAAGTCCAGCATCGTGAACATGTTTCCTTCCACCAGCGTAGCAAAAAGGTCGGCAGTCTTTGGTAGTGGGTATTGATCCTGTAGGGAGAAACGATTGATAGTTACTTTGTAATCAGTACAGATTCTGACGGTGCCGTTTCCCTTGAGGACTGGAACAATTGGACTGGCCCACTCATTGAATTTGATCGGCGAAATGATGCCCTCTCGTTGCAGCCGGTCTAGCTCGATCTCTACCCTTTCTCGCATCGTGTGCGATACTGCTCTCGCCTTGTGATGGATGGGTCGGGCCCCCGGAATTAGGTGGATGTGCACTTTTGCTCCTTGGAAATTCCCGATGCCTGGTTTGAACAGCGAAGGCAACTTATTTAAGACCTGGGCACACGAAGTGTCGTCAGCGTACGAGAGCGCTCGGACATCGTCCCAGTTCCAGCGTATCTTTCCCAGCCAGCGCCTGCTGAGCAACATTGGACCATCGCCCTGTACCACCCAGAGTGGTAGCTTGTGCACCGTTCCATCGTAGGAGACCTTTGCAGTAGCACTGCCGATTACTGGAATCAGTTCCTTTGTGTAAGTTCTCAGTTTCGTACGAATGGGAGTCAAGACTGGCCTTGAGGCCTTGCTGCACCACAATTTATCGAAAGTCTTTTTGCTCATAATGGACTGGCTCACGCCCGTGTCCAGCTCCATTGACACCGGAAGTCCATTTAATTCAACATTCAGCATTATCGGGGGACACTTTGTGGTAAATGTGTGCACCCCATGTACCTCTGTCTCCTCGATCTGAGGTTCTGGTTCATCATGATCCGCCGTGGATCTGTCTTCCTTTGCAACATGGTGGTTTGCAGCTCGCCTGCACATACATTGGAGGTGTCCCATTGTTCCACAGCCCTTGCAAACATACCCTTTGAAGCGGCATGAATGGAAACGATGATCACCCCCGCAGCGGCAACAAGGTGTTAATGGCCTTGCATTCATCACCCTTGATGGTGGGCTTTGAGACATCTGCAGACATGTGGGACCTGCCCTGTATGTTGTGATTTGAAAACAACATCACTTTGTTCACAGTACTTGTAGCAGCACTCGTGTGCTGAAAGATTTGCTTAGCATTGTCACTGATGGTAATGAACGCCTGGGCTATCGCTATGGTTTTACTCAAGGTTGGGGTCTCTACAGTCAAAAGTTTGCAAAGTATCACTTCCTGGCCAATGCCAAGTATGAAAAAGTCTCTGAGCATGTGCTCCAAATGTCCTTCAAATTCGCAATATCCAGCTCGGCGACATAACTCGCCACTTCCCCGACCAGTGTGCACAAATCATCGTACGATTTCTCTGTGGGTTTCGCTGGAGCAAGCAGATTTTTCATGAGGCCATACGTTGGTGCCCCGCAGATGGTGAGGAGAATCACCCTTCATTTGGCAGCATTCACTTCTCCTTCCAGCTTGTATCGTTGGGTTCATCATCTGTATCTCGTCGCTAGTTGTTATGTATGAATAAAGAGTCTGATTGGATACTGTGAGCTCAAAGTAAAGTGTGACCATAATCTTTTATTGCAGGTCTTCAGAGTGTCTCTCCAGCCTGTGAGGCCTCCTTAAGTAACCTGTGCTCCCAAGGGATTATGGGGTCCCTTGGGACTCCAGTGGGTGAGCCCTCTGGTGGCTATACAACTTATGTACAGGTTTCCATATATAACACTTTTATACCTGCTTGCTTCAGGGTACACAGGTGACCCAAAGGTCTCCCACAGGTGTGCCCCCTCGTGGCAAGTCTTATGCACAGGTGAGGTTCACATATATAACATCACTTCCCCCCCCAAATTCTTGAGTACAAGTTATTTACAGGTTGAGGCGATCCGGCGGTCTGCGTTCCCTGGTCGATCGACTGAGTTGAAATCCTAGCATCGGTGAGTTGGTCGTATCATCTCTACACGGCAGCTCGACTGGGCTGATCGGACTGTCGGCCAAGGTGGGTTCATCCTCATGGTTGACAACGAGGTCAGTTACTGGTTGGGTGTGTGTTGGTGGATCATAGATGGTGGGGTCTTCTTCAAGCTGTTCTTGGTTGAAGGTGAATCACAGTTTGGTCTGATCCAGGTGTTTTCTGCATGTTTGAATTCCGAGCTGGTGAAACATGGTCCATTGTCACTGACAAGGACATCGGGCAAACCATGGGTGGCCCTGAGGCTTTCAATGGTGGCAGTGGACGTACATGATGACATTATTATACATTCAATCCATTTTCAGTAAGGGTCCAGTGCTACTAGAAACACCTTCCCTAGAAAGGGGCCAGCGAAATCTACGTGGACCCTGGACCACGGTTTGGAGGGCCATGACCACAGGCTCAGGGGGGCCTCCCTGGGTGCGTTGCTCAGCTGTGAGCAAGTGTCGCATTGGTGTACGCATGACTCTAATTCGGAGTCAATGCTGGGCCACCAGATGCGCGACCTGGCATTAGCCTTCATCATGACTATGCCTGGGTGGGTACTGTGTAGGTCACGTATAAACGTTTCCCTGCCCTTTTTGGGCAAAATCACATGATTCCCCCATTGAAGACAATCCAACTGGACTGACAATTTATCCTTGCATCGGTGAAACTGCTTAATTTCCTCTTGCATTTCCCCAGGAACCCCTGACCAGCTCCCATTGAGGATGCATCTTTTTACTAGTGATAACAGGGGGTCTTGTCTGGTCCAGGTCCTGATCCGGCGAGCCGTGACGGGTGACCTCTCACTCCCAAAAGCATCCATTACCAGAAGCAAGTCTGCGGGTTGCACCATTTCCACCCAGGTGGTGGACAATGGCAGCCGACTGAGGGTGTCAGCGCAGTTCTCAGTGCCTGGTCTGTGGCGGATTGCATAGTCATATGCAGACAATGCTAGTGCCCATCTTTGGATGCGGGACGAAGCATTGGTGTTGATACCTTTGCTTTCTGAGAGCAGTGAAGTAAGCAGTTTGTGGTCAATTTCGAGCTCGAACTGGAGACCAAATAGATATTGGTACATTTTCTTAACCCCGTATACAAAAGCCAACGCTTCTTTCTCAACCATACTGTCGGCTCTTTCAGTCTTGGATAAACTTCTGGAATCATATGCAACTGGTTGCAGTTTGCCTGACACATTTGCTTGCTGTAACACACAACCGACCCCATACAAAGACGCATCACATGCTAGTACTAAGCGTTTACATGGATCATACAATACAAGTAACTTGTTGGAGTATAGCAGGTTTCTGGCCTTATTAAAGGCTGTCTCTTGAGATTTACCCCAAACCCAGTCATCACCCTTGCATAGCAACCAGCAAAGTGCTCAACCCCGGTAGAAAGTTACCAGAGTAGTTGAGGAGTCCCAGGAACATTCTGTGGTCTGGGTGAATTCTTGATGGCCTCCATCTTGGAGTCTGTGGGTCTGATGCCGTCCGCCACAATCTTTCTCCCCAGAAATTCGACCTCTGGCGCCAGGAAAACACACTTGGAGCATTTCAGCCTGAGTCCCACTCCGTCCAGTCGCTTTAGAACCTCTTCCAGGTTGTGCAAGTGTTCAGTGGTGTTGCGACCAGTGATCAAGATGTCGTCTTGAAACACCACGGTGCGCGGAACCGATTTCAGCAGACTCTCCATGTTCCTCTGGAAGATTGCCGCTGCTGAGCGAATCCCAAAGGGACATCTGTGGTACACGATCAGTCCTTTGTACGTGTTGATGCACGTCAACTTTTTTGACAGTTCAGCCAGCTCCTGTGTCATGTAAGCGGAGGTTAGGTCTAGCTTAGTGAGCGACTTTCCCCCTGCTAGCATTGCGAATAAGTCCTCCGCTTTGGGTAGCGGGTACTGGTCCTGTAACGAGACTCGGTTGATCATCACCTTGTAGTCCCCACAGATTCTGACCGTCCCATCGCTCTTTAGCACCGGCACGATTGGACTGGCCCATTCGTTGAACTCGACTGGCGATATGATTCCCTCTCATTGAACTCTGTCCAGCTCGATTTCGACTTTCTCTCACATCATATATGGGACTGCTCGGGCCTTGTGATGAATGGGCCGTGCCCCAGGAACAAGATGGATCTGCACTTTGGCGCCTGTGAAGTTGCCGCTGCCTGGATCAAATAACGCAGGGAATTTGTTTAGCACCTGGGCGCACGGGGCGTCATCCACCGAGGACAGAGCTTTGATGTCGTCCCAATTCCACCGGATCTTGCCTAGCCAGCTCCTGCCGAACAGAGTTGGGCCATCGCCTGGTACATTCCATAATGGTACGTCATGCACCCTCCTGTCATACGATACTTTCACTGCCACACTGCCAATAACAGGTATGAGTTCTTTGGTGTAAGTGCGCAGCGTAGTGTGAATTGGGCTCAGTTTTGGCCTCTGTGCCTTGTTGCCCCACAGTTTCACAAAAGCCTTCTGGCTCATAATCGATTGACTCGCCCCCCGCCCCGTGTCCAATTCCATGGACACTGGAATGCTGTTAAGTTTGACTTTTAACATTATCGAAGGGCTTTTGGTGGTGAAAGTGTGTACCCCATACACTTCCTCCTCATCCTCCGGTTGAGTTGCCTCTCCTGCTCGTTCAACGTGATCCGTGCTGGATCGGTCACTCTCTGCTGACTCTGCCACGTGGCGAGTCTGAGTTCGCTTGCACATTCACTGGAGGTGCTCCATTGTTCCACAGCCCTTGCACCCATGGTGCTTGAATGGGCTCTGTGACTGCCCCCGCAGCACCAGCATGGTGTTAATGGTTTCACATTAGCACTCCCCAGCTGTCTCTGAGTCATCCTAGGCCCGGCCTCTGCTGTCGTGTGAGCCCTACCATGTACAGTTCTGCCTGCTGAAGACATTATTTTGTGCACAGTGCTTGCCAGTGAGCTTCGATTCTGTGAAGATATCTGTTTTCTGTTGTCGCTCATAGATATGAAGGCCTGGGCTATCGTGATGGCCTTGCTCAGATCTAAGGATTCGGTAGACAGTAGTTTGTGGAGGATGGCCTTGTAGCCAATTCCGAGCACGAAAAAGTCCTGCAGCATTTCCCCCAAAGATCCTGCAAATTTGCACGGTCCCGCAAGGCGTCTTAGGTCGGCGACAAAGCTCACCACATTCTGGCCCTTGGAGCGATGTTGCGTGTAAAAGCGATACCTTCAGCTGAAGGTGTTCTTGAGCCAGCGCACAGAGCTCTGTGTAAGTCTTGTCCGTTGATTTGTCTGGGACCAGTAGACCTTTGAGGAGGCCATATACCGACGACCCACATGCGGTGAGGAGAATCGCCCTGCGCTCTCCGTCTCAGCCGTGTCCAGCTCGTTCACCATGAAGTACTGGTTGAGATGCTCAACGAAGGCTTCTCAATCATCACCCTCAACAAATCTCTCAAGAATACCAACGGCAGCCATTTCCGCATGAAAGTTCGTGATCTGTAACTCGTTGCCAGTTGTTAAGTTCAGAATAACTCCACGAGACTATGTTGTAAGCTCAAACCATTGTGACCTTGGTCTCTTTAATATAACTCCAAAGTGAAGCAGCAGCATGGTGGACTGCTTTTTATACCTGCTTGCTCCAGGGTATATAGGTGACCCATAGGTCTCCCACAGGTGTGCCCCCTAGTGGCAAGTCTTATACACAGGTGAGGTTCACCTACATAATATAAACCATAAATAAGATTATTCTGAAGGAATTAGACCAAAGTATCCAAATTGGGAAAATTTGCTGTTTCTTTGAGAATGACAGATTTTGCCAAATTTAGCTTTGCTTTGATATATCTATCCCATAAATTATGTGTATATTTGCACGCAAAGGTACACATCATCTTCTCTGTGAACATTCTCCCTACCTGACTGTTAAAATCCTGGCTTTTGGGAAAAAAGCTGCAGTTTGTGGCTGCAGTCACACCAACACGACTCCGATGTAATCAAAATAAAATGCAAAAATATAATCTAACGAGGAGGCATTCAATTCCTGAGAGCCAAATAGTGAAGTAAAGATCCAGTGGCCAACTGATCCATTCAGAGTATTTACAGTTGATACCAACCAGTTTTAAGCCTCCGACTAGCTCCGACCACAGGTTTGGGCCCTACCTTCTCTCTCCGGCCTCACGTTCAGACCTTCCTCCCTCCGGCAAGGTTTGGGCCTTCCTCCCTCCGGCGAGGTTTGGGCCTTCCTCCCTCCGGCGAGGTTTGGGCCTTCCTCCCTCCGGCGACGTTTGGGCCTTCCTGCCTCCGGCAACGTTTGGGCCTTCCTCCCTCCAGTGACGTTCGAGCATTCCTCCCTCCAGTGACGTTCGAGCCTTCCTCCCTCCAGTGACGTTTGGGCCTTCCTCCCTCCAGTGACGTTCGAGCCTTCCTCCCTCCAGTGACGTTCGGGCCTTCCTCCCTCCAGTGACGTTCGAGCCTTCCTCCCTCCAGTGACGTTCGGGCCTTCCTCCCTCCAGCAACGTTCGAGCCTTCCTCCCTCCAGTGACATTCGAGCCTTCCTCCCTCCAGTGACGTTCGGGCCTTCCTCCCTCCAGTGACGTTCGAGCCTTCCTCCCTCCAGTGACGTTCGAGCCTTCCTCCCTCCAGTGACGTTCGGGCCTTCCTCCCTCTGGCGACGTTCGGGCCTTCCTCCCTCCGGCGACGTTCGGGCTTTCTTTCCTTCGGCGTCGTCCTGGCCTCCCTCCGGCCGCTGGTCCCACTCAACTGCGGCGCTCCAGGTGAGCACATGGTGCACACATTGGCGGTAATCATTCTGACCTCTCTAAGCTCTCCTCCTTCCACAAAGTGGACCTCTTGACATCCCAATACCTGTCCTCAGCCAGGAGCTAATATGTAGGAGAGGGAAGCATTACCTCAAATCTCTTTCCCCCACTTTCCACGCCTCGGATCTCTCACCATCTCACCGAAGGGCGCTGCTCAGTGCCGAGCTTACGGCTCACATAGGCAACTAGGCCCATACAGTAGAGCCTGATCTCCAGTCATCTTGGATCCTCTTGCCACTGGACCAAGACCTTGCTCTGCTAAGCCCGTGTGGTAGCCGCTGTGCAACAGACACCCCACGTTAAAAGAACTCATGCATCTTAAGGTAAATATGAATTTGTATTCCGTAATGTTATAAGGTAACGATTATACTTGTTAAATGTTATACATCTTGTGGAATGCCACACATTTCCTGTGGAAATCTGGCTTTGTCTCTCATTACACATTTCTGCTGAACGTTTCATGGGGCTGAAGTGTCAGGTCGCGCCTAGAACGACGCAGCCCCAACCTGGACGCCCGTTTTTCACGCCCGAAAGTGCGTCAAAAAAATACCTGCAGATTCTCCGGCTCACTGCAGGTCCTTTGGAGCTTGGCGTGACGCGCACAGAGCAGTGTGGGGCGGAGCAAGAGAGTCGCGACGATTCTAGAAGTGGTGGGGGCGGGGCTAATTTAAATGAGACAACGTCATGCCGGCAGCCTTGCGCGTGCGCGTCGGAGTGCACGCGCACGCGCAGTAGCGCATAAGCATTGGCACTCGGCCATTTTTAAAGGGACTTGAAGAAAAGTCGAGCCACTGCCGCCGCCCCTATCGCGTGACCGAATGGCCTCAGTCCCCTTCATAGCTCGAAGGCTGCTTGTTTGCTGTTTCTTCGGCTGCCATGGAGCCACTGACGCCGCCCCTGTCTCCTAGATGGAAGGAAGGCCTGCCTGAAGCACCGCAGCTTGAAGGCTGCTTGCTGCCGCTGTTGGGCTGCCGTCAAGGCACTGACGCCAACCCTGTCTCCTACATAGAAGGCCTGCCTGAAGCACTGCAGCTCGAAGGCTGCTGCTGCTTCACACAGGTAGGAACATTGAATATTTTGTTTTTGCTTTGTTTATAATTTTTTTATTCAGGATGGCTCTTTATTTGTATAAGTAAGACTGTTGAATGCTTGTAGAATTTAGTTACTTCCCCCTCCCCTCCCCCGCCCCCCTCGTTCCCTACGCCTGATTTGTAAAGTGTAGGCAAGGTTTTTCTGAGCGTACAAAAATCTGCACTTACTCCATTCTAAGTTAGTTTGGAGTAAGTTTTCACTGCCCAAACTTTCAAAACAGGCGTAAGTGGCTGGACACGCCCCCTTTTGAAAAAAAAATTCTGTTTCAAAGTGAAACTGTTCTAACTGACTAGAACTGGAGCAAACTAAATGCCGAGAATTGCAATTTCTAAGATGCTCCATTCTAAACCAGTTGCTCCAAAAAAATAGGAGCAACTCAGGCCGAAACTTGACCCCATGGTGTCTGCAATTGCCGAGTCAGCTCACTTCAATGTTAAGTTCATCAAAGTTATACTTAAACCCGCATAACATGTGATGAGAAGCAGGAGGAGCTCATTCTAGCGGGAAATAAACTTCTGAGTGATGATTTCCAAATTCAATTGATTCAGACTGGTAAAGTATGGAGCCTGATAAAAGCAAGTTGTGTGCAACTTTGAAAGATATTTAAAAAATGTGACGAGTCTCGAGTTTGCCGCTGGCAGAATTATTGGGAAAGAGGGAAAGGAAGCAGCATAGCGAAAACAGAGATTTCTGTTTGTCTCCCAGTTTGTCTTTAGGGATTCACCAGAGGTCTTCATGTGTGACTTGAAATTTACAAACAGACCTGAAGTTCTGTTTTTCTCTTTATTTTTGAGTTCAGACTATATTTATGATTAATGTATTAAATATATCCCAAGGTAACAAATTACATTTAAACAAAACAGACAAAAGGATGCGTTGTTTCATGTGCAATTAATTTACAAGAAATTTCTGTCTTGTGTGTCATGAAAAAACATTGATATCTTTAATGAGTTGAGAGTTGTTGACAGGATGCATGCATCCCCAGTGGTTAATGCAGACTTGGTTTGCAATCAGATCTTCAGAATGTGCTTTCAAAACTGCATTAAAAGGGAGGGGAATCATTCGTCTCACTACTGGTAGGAAAGCTATTGGTCACTTCAGCAATGAAATCCACTGAAAGGGAATGCCTACTCAGGCACCATTAATTCCCTATAAATTCTGTATGATATGTTTAATTGCAAAAATTGGAAAAATACAGCAATTTATGAGCCATTCCCATTCTCATAAATACAATACATAAACAGATACACAATGACCCTGATATTTACTCGGAGCGCACTGGGAGCAGGGTGGTCCAATATCGCGTAGTAAACCTGGAAGTAAGTTCAGCACGTCTGTCTGTGGATTTTGAATGCAGCCACGTCATTATCATTTTTACTTCCGAGTTTGGTAATGATGCAGACCCACACGGTGCAATCTCAACTCCAGTATCTGAAGGGTCAATACAAAGATGGAATTTGCAGGAGCTTGGAGTTGGAAGCAACAGAGGAACAAAAGGTCAGTATGCATTCAGGACAATCAAAGGCTGCTTCCTGCTTTAATAATGCCTCAATTGATGTGCTGTTCGGGGCTGTGAGGAGCCAGAGAGGGATACTCTTCCCCAGGAATGCTGACACAAAGAATGCATGGATGGAGGTGGCCCAAGAGGTCAGCAGCAGGAGCATTGTGCCACACTCGTGAATTCAGGGCAGGAAGTGCTTTAATGACCTAACTGTTGTAGAGCCACATAGTGGACTACTGATGTAATAACAATAAAGCCATGTGCTCTGCACAGTTCTACCCGGGAGCCATGTTGTGTAGCTCTCTGTCTTTACTGCGTTTCAAATATCACAGATTGGTGACGAGGATGCGATTTATGGAATCCCTAGCTGAAGTTTTTGTTGGGAGAACAATCCTGCCAAGCAATGAAGGGGCTGTTCGAAGTTCTTCATTTTGTAGAAAAATGTAAAAATCTGAGGTAAATTTCAAGCACACATGGCTGAATTTTCAACGTTGCCAGAGTCCAGATGGCCACGCCTATGGGAATGATAGGGCACTTGGGTGAGTTTCATCGAGCCTGATAGACTTTTAGAGCATATATGGAGTGGCTAGAAATGTTTTTCACCACGAGTAGTATCGTCGAAGTCCCCGATGATGTAAACTGTAACCGGGCGGTTTTAGAAATGAAATCGGCTATTTTCTTGACTGAAGCATGCGCCGAGGTGTATGAAACCCTGAAAAATGTACTTGTTCCCGCCAAGCCGAAGGACACACCACTGAAAACAGCACTACAGTCCCGAGCCCCTGGAAATTGCTGAAAGTTATCATTTTGGAACACGTGATCAATTAAATGATGAGGGTATCAGTGAGTACATTCAGCAAGAATTGAACGAGACCGGAGCTGGAGTTAAGGAACACAGCAGGCCAAAGAGCAGAGGCTGCAGACCTGTAAATAAATGAATCATTTTCAGGT
Organism: Pristiophorus japonicus; assembly: GCF_044704955.1. Lineage (NCBI taxonomy): Eukaryota > Metazoa > Chordata > Chondrichthyes > Pristiophoridae > Pristiophorus > Pristiophorus japonicus. The sequence goes on along the minus strand of NC_091983.1, from coordinate 138,894,892 downwards.
TGGAAAACTGTAACCAGTGGAGTGCCACAGGGATCAGTGCTGGGGCCTCAACTATTTACAATCTATATTAATGACTTGGATGAAGGGAGCGAGTGCAATGCCACATTTGGAGGTATAATATTGGAAAGTATGAGGTCATGCACTTTGGCAGAAAAAAATTCAAAGGCAAGTTATTATTTAAATGGAGAAAGATTGCAAAGTGCTGCAGTACAGCGTGGCCTGGGGGTACTTGTGCATGAAACATAAAAGGATAGTATGCAGGTATAGCAAGTGATCAGGAAGGCCAATGGAATCTTGCCTTTATTGCAAAGGGTATGGAGTATAAAGGCAGGGAAGTCTTGCTACAGTTGTACAGGGTATTGGTGAGGCCACACTTGGAATACTGCGTGCAGTTTTGGTTTCCATATTTACGAAAGGATATACTTGCTTTGGATGCAGTTCAGAGAAGGTTCACAAGGTTGATTCTGGAGATGAGGGGGTTGACTTATGAGGAAAGGTTGAGTAGGTTGGGCCTCTACTCATTGGAATTGAGGAGAATGAGAGGTGATCTTATCGAAACGTATAAGATTATGAGGGGGCTTGACAAGGTGGATGCATAGAGGATGTTTCTACTTATAGGGGAGCCGAGAACTAGGGGGCATAATCTTCGAATAAGGGGCTGCCCATTTAAAACTGAGATGAGGAGAAATTTCTTCTCTCAGAGGGTTGTGGATCTGTGGAATTCGCTGCCTCAGAGAGCTGTGGAAGCTGGGACATTGAATAAATTTAAGACAGAAATATACAGTTTCTTAAACGATAAGGGAATAAGGGGTTATGGAGAGTGGGCAGCGAAGTGGACCTGAGTCCATGATCGGATCAGCCATGATCGTATTAAATGGCAGAGCAGGCTCGAGGGGCTGTGTGGCCTACTCCTGCTCTTATTTCTTATGTTCTTATGTTCAAATTTGCTGATGATACAAAGATGGGTGGGAAAGCAAATTGTGAGGACACAAAGAATCTGCAAAAGGATATAGATAGGCTAAGAAAGTGGGCAAAAATTTGTCAGATGAAGTACAATGTGGGAAATGTGAGGTTATCCACTTTGGTAGGAAAAATAAAAAAGCAAATTATTATTTGAATGGAGAGAGATTACAAAATGCTGCAGTACAAAGGGATCTGGGGGTCCTTGTACATGAAACACAAAAGGTTAGTATGCAGGTACAGCAAGTAATTAGGAAGGGAAATGGAATGTTAGCCTTTATTGTAAGGGGGTGGTGTATAAAAGTATGTAAGTCTTGCTACAATTGTACAGGGTGTTGGCGAGACCACACCTGGAGTACTGCGTACAGTTTCGGTCTCCTTATTTAAGGAAGGATATACTTGCATTGCAGGAAGTTCTGAGAAGGTTCACTAGGTTGATTTCTGAGATGAAAGGGTTGTCTTATGACGAAAGGTTGAGCAGGTCGGGCCTATACTCATTGAAGTTTAGAAGAATGAGAGGTGATCATATTGAAACGTATAAGTTCTGAGGGGGCTTGACAGGGTAGATGCAGAGAGGATATTTCTTTTCATGGGGGAATCTAGAACTAGGGGGCATAGTTTCAGAATGAGGGGTCGCCCATTTAAAACAGAGATGAGGAGGAATTTCTTCTCTCAGAGGGTCGTGAATCGTACAATGTGGATAAATGTGAGGTTATCCACTTTGGTGGTAAAAACAGAGAGACAGGCTATTATCTGAATGGTGACAGATTAGGAAAAGGGGAGGTGCAACGAGACCTGGGTGTCATGGTACATCAATCATTGAAGGTTGGCATGCAGGTACAGCAGGCGGTTAAGAAAGCAAATGGCATGTTGGCCTTCATAGCGAGGGGATTTGAGTACAGGGGCAGGGAGGTGTTACTACAATTGTACAGGGCCTTGGTGAGGCCACACCTGGAGTATTATGTACAGTTTTGGTCTCCTAACTTGAGGAAGGACATTCTTGCTATTGAGGGAGTGCAGCGAAGGTTCACCAGACTGATTCCCGGGATGGCGGGACTGACATATCAAGAAAGACTGTATCAACTGGGCTTGTATTCACTGGAGTTCAGAAGAATGAGAGGGAATCTCATAGAAACGTTTAAAATTCTGATGGGTTTAGGCAGGTTAGATGCAGGAAGAATGTTCCCAATGTTGGGGAAGTCCAGAACCAGGGGTCACAGTCTAAGGATAAGGGGTAAGCCATTTAGGACCAAGATGAGGAGAAACTTCTTCACCCAGAGAGTGGTGAACCTGTGGAATTCTCTACCACAGAAAGTTGTTGAGGCCAATTCACTAAATATATTCAAAAAGGAGTTAGATGTAGTCCTTACTACTAGGGGGATCAAGGGGTATGGCGAGAAGGCAGGAATGGGGTACTGAAGTTGTATGTTCAGCCATGAACTCATTGAATGGCGGTGCAGGCTAGAAGGGCCGAATGGCCTACTCCTGCACCTATTTTCTATGTTTCTATGTTTCTAATCTGTGGAATTCTCTACCCCAGAGAGCTGTGGAGGCTGGGTCATTGAATATATTTAAGTTGGAGATAGACAGATTTTTGAACAATAAGGGAACTATGGGTTATGGGGAGCGGGCAGGAAAGTGAAGTTGAGACCAAGATCAGATCAGCCATGATCTTATTGAATGGCGGAGCAGGGTCAAGGGCCAAATGGCCTACTCCTGCTCCTATTTCTTATATTCCTATGTTCTTATGTTCTGTGAGGGACTGGAGCTGGGATAAAGGAGCAACTCAAAACAGTAGAATTTGAAAGAGTGTTAAGTTTATTTCTTCTAACTTCGTTCTTAGTCTATTAAATAGAGGTGTGGCAGCACAGCTTAGTCCCGGGAAGTGTGCATCCTGTGACATATGGGAACATCAGGAGGCTTCCTGTGTCCTGGACAACCATGTGTGCAGGAAGTGTCATTAACTGGAAGAGCTCAAGCTCCGAGCTTCAGAGCAATCTCGAGTAAAAATGTTTAATTGGGGGAAGGCAAATTTCAGTGGGATGAGATTGGATGTAGCCCAAGTTAACTGGAATCAAAGATTGGCAGGCAAAACTGTCGTGGAAAAATGGGCTGCCTTGAAGGAGGAAATAGTTCAGGCACAGTTGAGGTAAATTCCCATGGAGGAAAGGCAGGGTAATTAAAGTCAGGGCTCCCTGGATGATGAAATAGATAAAGAATATGATGAAGCAGAAAAAGAGTATGTATGACAAATGTCAGGTTGCAAATACTTCCGAGAATAAGGCTATATATAGAATATTCTTGTATCAAACTTTACTCTTTAAGATCACTTAAACATTAAGATCAATTATAAATTTGTAACGTTACACAACTTACAAGAAAAATGCAATGTGAGAACACTTATACTGTAAGATCACTTAAACTTTAAGTTCACTTATAAACGTGTAAAGTTACATAACTTACAAAAAACATCCAACGTGAGAACAGTTAGAACAGTGAGTGAAGTGACATAAAGAACAAAAACAACAGCAGCAAAGAAAAGCTGCACCCATCTATCATCCCCCTCTCCACGACCCCTGCCCGCAGGCGGTGGCACAGTGTTTCTGGGGTGCACACCAAGATTCTTCTTTCTAACATCTCGACCACTGGGCACCTCTTGAGGGTGGGGGGTGTCAACGTCACGTGGCAAGTTGGAGGGCCCAGGCGGCAAGCTGGAGGGTGCGGCCTCGGCCTGTTCAGAGCTTGGTGTGGGGATTGGAGTGGGAGTGGCCGTTGATTCTGTCAATGGGCGCGGGGTCTGGGCGTGTTCCCTTATTGCAGCAGCAGCTAACTCAGACATTCCCTCCCTCATGGCCTTGATCCTTTCCACTGCCTCTGACATTCCATCCCTCATGGCCACCGTTCCCTCACTGATGTTAACGGACATGGTTCCCATTTCCCGTGCCATTACTGTTACTTCTCCCGACAGTCCCGCTACCTCCTCACTCACCCCAGTTATGGTGTCTAGGAGTGATCGGGTAAGCTCAACACTCTCCCCACCCAATGCCATCATCTGAACCACATCTGTTGCATCCTGCATCTCAGGAGAGTGTGGTCCATGTCTCCTTCCCCTCCCCCGGATCTGGCTCGCGGCATCCCACTCGGAGGTGCAGGCTGGGACCTTGGGACCGTGGGTGTTCCCTGCTGATTTGCACCAGCACCACCGCCACCACCACCGCTGGGACTTGTAACCTCAGACGGTGGGGCCACGGGTCTGCGATGCTGCGGCACAACACCACCACCACCACCACTGGGACCTGCAACCTCAGACGGTGGGAAACAATAGAATGTTGAACCACTAACCACGGAAGAGCCTGGCAAGTGAGATATGTTGACCTCCTCAAGATTCAGTAGAACACTCCTGTCATCGAACTACTCCCACATCCACTCAAAGTGCCGCTCACGCCCATGTTGTTCTGGAGGGTTGCTCTCCTCTTCAGGCTCATCCACGTCTGAATCTTGATTTGGATCATCAGGAGCATTGTCCTCAAGTTCTGCAACATATAACAGAACAGTGAAATGGGTGGCATGAGTAGGCTCACACATAGCAGGCCAGGCAGCAGGTTGATTTGAAGGGCCACAATGACTTTTCATGACTTACCCTCTCCCTCACGTGCGGGCCCAGCTTGTGCAGTACTGATGGTTTTTCTCCAGGCAGGACCCATCAAAGCAGTGACCTTCTCTTCCAAGGGTGTCAGTGGGTGCAGATTTGCCAGTCCTCCTCATGTTCTAGTTGTTTCCCTTTTGTTGTGTGCCAGTTTGTTCTGCAAAGATGAAAATGCAACTTTTTAGAAAGGGTGTCTTTCTGCTTAGTGGGGCATATACAGCTGGTCACATTTACAATTGAAATTACATTTCAGGTAGGACACTGCTGTTTGCATTCAGCACACTAGCCATTTCGATTCAGAGCTCTCCTGGCACGCAACAAATAACAGCTGCGATGCACTTTAAAAATGGCCGAGTGGCAAGTTTTGCCGCTATTGCACATGCGCGCATGTCGGGCCAACACCACTGCGCATGCGCGCAGGTGTCGGTACTGTTTGTAGTGCTGGCCTGTTGCTCCGCCCTGTAGGGGGTTGTGGGTTTGTCAGCCTTTTCTGACCTTGACAGTTCGAATCGTCCCACTCCCTGGTTCTAGGGCTTGGAATTATTTAGGGGATGTGATAGATGTAAACAGACAACTGTTTGGTGCAAGAACAAATGCATGGCAGATGCAGTATAATGTGGCTAAATGTGAGGTTATCCACTTTGGGGGCAAAAACACGAAGGCAGAATATTAGCTGAATGGTGGCAGATTAGGAAAGGGGGAGGTACAACGAGACCTGAGTGTCATGGTTCATCAGTCATTGAAAGTTGGCATGCAGGTACAGCAGGCGGTGAAGAAGGCAAATGGTATGTTGGCCTTCATAGCTAGGGGATTTGAGTATATGAGCAGGGAGGTCTTACTGCAGTTGTACAGGGCCTTGGTGAGGCCTCACCTGGAATATTATGTTTATTATGTTCAGTTTTGGTCTCCTAATCTGAGGAAGGACGTTCTTGCTATTGAGGGAGTGCAGTGAAGGTTCACCAGACTGATTCCCAGGATGGCGGGACTGACATATGAGGAAAGACTGGATCAACTGGGCCTTTATACACTGGAGTTTAGAAGGATGAGAGGGGATCTCATAGAAACTTAGACGATTCTGACATGACTGGACAGGTTAGATGCGGGAAGAATGTTCCCGATGATGGGGAAGTCCAGAACCAGGGGACACAGTCTTAGGATAAGGCGAAGGCCATTTAGGACTGAGATGAGGAGAAACTTCTTCACTCAGAGAGTTGTTAACCTGTGGAATTCCCTACCGCAGAGAGTTGTTGATGCCAGTTCATTGGATATATTCAAGAGGGAGTTAGCTATGGCCCTTACGGCTAAAGGGATCAAGGGATATGGAGAGAAAGCAGGAAAGGGGTACTGAGGGAATGATCAGCCATGATCTTATTGAATGGCGGTGCAGGCTCTAATGGCCGAATGGCCTACTCCTGCACCTATTTTCTATGTTTCTATGTTTCTAAATATTTTATTTAGAAAATAGCACACCACACTAATTAACTTTATAGCATATATCAAAATGTACAGAAAAAGGGGGAAAATGTATATGCAATGGGTGAAGAGGTTATGCAGTGAAAAAAAAAACACCTCCCACCACTACACTAACTCAGTTAGGCTCTGAAATTGCAGGGACTATGCTCACCAAAGGATTTCTCCACAGTTTAGACCAGTTGCACACTGCTTTCTCTCTTGTGGATTCTTTGGCTGGTTGCGGTGTCTTCGGTATTAGCATTGGTCGATGTTTTGATGGTAAATATGTTTTTTCCTTGAGTCAGCATTAGATGATTGTTGGTTTTTCAGTGACTCTGAGGCTTCTTGTTAGGTTCTTCTTGTTGTGTTGCTGTAACCTCGTGTGGCAAGTTAGATGTTTCAAAGCCAGAGTCAAAGAGCCCAGAGTCCAAGTGCTTTTCCAGAGTATTCTCGGGTACGTTTCTTCAAAAATGTTTCCTCAGCCCAAAGGTTACCACCCAAGCTACCAGCAAGGCCCCAGTTATACCTGAGAGGCTGCTTAAACTTTCGCGTCAAAACTCGGGTGCACAATTGATTTTTGATGACTGCTTTTATGCGATTTTGGCAGGCTGATCAACTCTAATGTGATCTCTTTGTGAGAATTTTGGTGGGCTGATGGAGCATTAGCATGATACAAGATTCCCAAAGGTGTTGATGGGGTTTTCGAATGGTGCTGTTAGAATGTAATCAGGTCTTGATACTGTCCATTGCGTGTTTTGCTTGTGTTAGACTGCTAATGTCTCCCTGGGGCCTGCCTCCCAGGTGGGTTAGCAGCCCTATAAGGATCCCATTTCCCTATGCAGGCCCAGCATACAATTTAAAATGTCCAAACTCAATCTAAAAGGCCCTAGTTTAGTCCAAAGGCACCAAATAGTGAGATATTTCTGTCTACATTTCTCCTCCAAAAGTCCAACACGGTTCCCTTTTAAATTCCAGACACATGTCCATTGAGTAGGGGATCCCAGAATTTTGTGAATCCTACAGTCCTGCCTTTGACACTATTCCCTTATAGTGTCACCGTTGGTGAACAAAATTCCTAATATCCCAGAGCCAAACCTCAATTACCTAGTTGATAAAAAAACCTTGAGACATTACATTTCCCTCACGAATACAATACATCAAGTATGCCTTTTGTGTTATAAGTTCCATTGGCAGAGGGGATCCAACCCCCCCACCCCTCGACCCCCCCCCCCCACCCCCTCCACTCTTACATATCATACTTCAATACATTTCAAGATTCTTCAGGTTACATTGCAAACTTTCAGAGTAGACTCAAACATTACAAAATTTCAAAGTACACTCTCCTAGGCGTATCTTACAGCTGGGAGGTCAGTTACACATTAACCAAATATTCAGGTTACATACCTCTTCGATACAAAATAAAATGCAACACTTTATGCAGAAAAACCAAAATAATATTTAAACGTCCAATATTTCCCTTGTAACCCAAAACCCTGCGCTTGTACAGCAGGTGGTCTGGGACTTTAAATTTAAATAGAAATCCCTGCGATTGTACTGCCGTACCTTATATCTCTGTTCCATGTTTTACTCCCTCCCTCCACACACATGTCTCGCAGCCTATTCAGGGCTCATCAAATACCCTCTGGTGCCGGGATCGGTGGCCATTTTTCCTCCTCAAGGAACTAGTCCACAGTAAATACACTACAATGACAAGCTGACACAAAACAAGAGTATGGGAGGCAATCCAAATCCATGGAGGGACTTCTATGTTCTCCATCAAATCCCACCAGGGTGGAACTTTTATGTCTGTGATTCCCCTCCCAACTTGCACTGTTTTCTGTCCTAGTGTGGAGAAATGTTTCTGGGACACTTCCACTGCCTTGAGCGGAGCGATGAGATGTTCGGCAGAGGGGCGATTGTATACCCGAAATATGCAACGTAATTTTGCAGGTTTGTTACATTACTCCTGACAGTGAGGTGAATGGAAGAGGGTTCAGGAATGGATCATATTCGTTCCTGGGCCACTTGAACTTCTGCCTCGGGTTTCTCTCACCGGGCACCAGATGTAGGGTCCGTGTTGGTAGTGGGGCACACTGGTGGTGACACAATATGTCCCACCCCCTATGTATGTCACGTGGAGGAACCTGGTCTTGGGCCACCACCTCCATAGTGCAGTTGATGGGCCATGGGCCAGCAGCTTTAAACCCACATTGTGATCATGTTTAGGCGTTCAAGTGCTGAGGGCACAGTATTACATGTGCACCCCGGCTCCGGCATCCGGAGAGGTCAGTACCTGTCATAGCGTGCTCCCACTTTACGACATAAGGTGGGACCGCTGTGAAACGAATGTGTGCTCCTCCCTGAATGACCCCTATATTCTCCACTCTGTAAACCGGTGCTCGTCGGGATGTCTCACTCATGATTGGCATCCTGACCACTACCCCCATAAGTGTATGGTTGGTACGTCCACAGTCTACTGGCACAGGGTAGGCTTCAGAGGCTAGACGTAGCTGTCACGGACTTAGTGAATGACTATACGGGTGGAGTGCTGCGAGGTGCTTGTTACTGATCCAGGAGGGGACTTGACCTTGGCTCAAGTCCTCCACGTTACTGCGGCCCTCGCCCAGCAACCATGCCCTGTACAGCACGCACACCTCATTCTGTGCCGCCTGATTCAAAGCATTCCAATCCTCCCGTATCAGTGCATTCACAGTCTTTGCGTGTCTTTCCAGCTCTTCAATAATATCTTTTCATAGCTTGGTTCTTGTGTAGCTCTGAGCCTACCACTGTATTCTCATCCCCCAGTATTTTGCGTAACTGATCCTTGAGTCCATTAATTTGAATCTGGAGTTCCACATTGTCCATGCTGTTGAAGACTGAGGACCCAGTGTTATAAGCTGTAAAAATATTGTTCCACGTCCCCATTCTCTGCCTCCCTGTACCACTATTTTGCTCTGCGGGGAAACTGTACAAATATTCTTTATCCACCTCCCCAAGGTCTAGCTCGTAGAAACGTCGAAACATATCCCGAAATAGAGCTTGATACAATCGCTCTGTCTCCTTGGGGCACCATGCCGGTAAGTGGACTTCTGTCAGATTTATTATTACTGATGCCACTGCATAGTGTACCCCCTGGTGTAGGATGTTTCCTGTAGGTATTAAACTAGCTCGTTCCCTGGTCCCTTGGTAGTTGTGGGACACCTCTCTAATATGGTCTCAGTTGGCGGGGTGGTCGGTGGGGGCCCTCTAGGGTGTGCGACTAATTCCGTAGCATTTATTGGGGCCAGGGGAAGTGGGATCACACAGGTGTATAGGCTTTGGTCCCACACCATCCCCTTCCCTGAATCCTGCCACTGTCTAACGAACACAATAGAGATGCCTGCTGAACAAACCTTCTCCGATCCCCACATGCAGACATACATTCCTTGCTCTGACTCCCACCATTTATTCCAACATACTCTCACTCTGTCTGGGACACTTGTAATGGTCCAGTAGGTATCATTGTTAAGCTGTTCTCATCCAGCTTCCTGGTCCCCCACGTCCTTGCTCAGCTTTCTGAGCCACCACCACCTACCCAGGGGAATCTGTCCTCTACAACTCAAACACACCCTCTTTCCTTCCATCACCCTAACCTGGGAAGCAACAATCTGTACCCTTGGGCATGGGAGGGACGCCTCCCCATAAGTAAACCTGGCCTGGCTGGGGTGTTTGGTCGAATTGGACCTCAAGCCATTCCTGGCCACCTTCCCTCGTGGTGATAGATGGCGACCTCACTCGCGCCTCGAGTACCATCCCCGGCAGTAACGATGGGCGCTCTTCCACCCGAGCACCCAAAGATCCAGGACTCCTCGACATCACCTCTCTTGCCGGTGCTTGCCCCCAGTAGGGCGAGTAAGAACAGGATGCTTCCATCATTTCTGGCTTTCCTGGAGGGATCATACAACAGGCAGCCTTGCCTTTGGGAAAACTTTCTCTGGCTTGGCTACAAGGTAATCTTAATCAAATTTAAATTTGAAAGCTCTAAAATCCAAAACCAAACAACAAACTTAAAACTCAAAACCCCTTTAACTTAGATACTAACTTAAACCAAAGCTATATACAGCGCCACACGTCTCCAGGTGGCCAGGTTACATCCTGGATGTCCTGTGCCTTCTGTGGTATCTGGGCAGCATTTGTACCGGGGACCGTGGCGTCCTAGGCCGTGAGACTCGGTTACTCCTTCTCACGGGGTTGGTACTCGGGGGTTTCTCCGAGTCCCATACAATAGGTAGGATGGCCCTTCCCTCTATGCAGTGAACAGCACCTAACCCTAAAGCTAGTGGGACTACTATCTCCCCTGTTGGTTCCCCATAATCGGAACCTATGTCCGGTGGGGCTGTTACTTCCCCCAAAGGCTTCCCATAATCGGGTTCAGTGCCTAGTGGGACTGTTACCTCTGTTGTGGGCTCGTTCCCTTCAGAGGCTACAACCGGTGGAGCTGCTGCTTCCCCTGCCGGTTCCCTACAGTCGGGCACTGCAGGCCTGGGACCTTTTGCCTGTAAGTGGTCTCCCGTCTTCCGCAGTCTTTGCTTCCTGGAGTCCCTCTTGGGATGGAGCAGTCTGTATCGTAGCGTAGGGGACCATGGGAACCTGGGCTGCAGAGTGCGGAAGATCCTTCTAAGGCCTTCGAGAACCTGGGGCTTGTACGAGTCCCAAACTATAGGTGGGACAGCCCCCACAGTAATGCAGCTCACGGCCCCTACTTGTGCAGCCTGTGAGTCTGCCCCCACTCCCCCTGCGGTTCCCCCACAGTCGGAGGCTGCCGGCTGGGGGCCCTTGTCCTGAGGACAGCTCACCCCTCCCGGCCCCCCCTTGTGCTTAGCTGACCCTGGGTTGTACAGCTTGCACTGGTTGATATGGAACCATTTCGTGCGGCGGGGCAATTTGACAGTATACACCATGGGGCTTGCTTTATCCACAATATTGTTTGGCCCCATGTACAGTGCTTCAAAAACACCTACCCACGCAAAGTTCCTTACCATCACCTGATCCCCTACCACCCATTCGTGGTGTCTACAGGGATCCAACAGCAATCGGTTACTTCTGTGCTGCCTCCCCATGTTATCAGCAACCTGCCAGTGAATCTGTTTGAGGTGCTCAAGCAGATTCTTCGTGAAGCTGTCCCGGCTCAGTAAGCACCGGGGCTAGCACATGGGTGGGAGTTCGCATGATCCGGCCAGTCATGAGCTCGTGCAGGGAATACCCTGTGCTTTTCGATGGGCTGGCCCGGTCCTCCATTAGGACCAACGGCAAGACCTCCACCCATGCCTTGGGTGAGTCTCCTATCTCCTTCCGTAGCTTCTCCTTTATAGTCCGATTCAGTCGCTCCACAGGGCCTGATGACTTCGGATTGTGGGCGACATGCCATTTCCCCTCGATACCAAGCACCTTAAGGGTGGCCTGCATCTCCTTCCCGGTAAGATGACTTCCCTGGTCGGACTCCATACTATGGAAGTCCCCACCGGGAGAATACTTCCCGAACTAAAATTCTCGCTGTTCCTAGTGCGGTCACTGTGCGGCACAGGAAGGCTTCCACCCATTTGGAGAAAACATCTACCAAAACCAGGCAGTATTTGTATCCTCCCTGGGCGGTTAGTAGGGGCCTGATGTAGTCAATCTGAATCAACTGCCACGGTCCGTCTGATATGCCCCATGGACACCTTCCTTTTCTGGGGGTCAGGATTGTTGGCTGCACACACCAAACACTCTGAGCAAAACTGCCGGACATCCTCTCTGAGTCCCGGTCACCACCCTGCCTGTTCCACCCATTGCCAGGTGGTCTCAGGTCCTGGGTGTCCAGCTCCTGGACCCTCGTGGGCCAGTTGGAGGAATTCCCTTTGGTGCTGCTGCGGAACAATCCACTGATCCCCATGGAACAACATGCCTTCCTTTACAGCCACTTTAGCTGTGCCGTACGGACCCTCTACTTTCTCCCCCTTGACTAGCAAACTCAAGACAGATCTCAGGGCGGAGTCCTGCGCCTGAACCATTTTAAGGCCTGGAGCCAATGCTACCCCTGCACTCCCTTGTGTCCTGTCTCTGCCCCTAATTGCTGCCACGGGTTCTGATACGTCCTTACTACACAGTATAAATGCACACGAGGCCCATGCTTGAGAGAAGGTCAGTCTATGACCTGTCCTTTATTCCTTAGCACTCAAGTGATGAAGGTCGGTGGAGCTTCCTCTTTTATACCTGAAGGTCCAGGTTAGGAGTGTCTCCTACCTAGTGGTCAGTGTTCTCACGGTGTACAACTTAGGTCAGATTATACATGGGTTACAATGCTGGTTGAATACATGACATCACCTCCCCCCCCAAAGTCTTATTGGGATCACAGGTTGAGTCTCTCTGGTGGTATATGCTCCCTTGTAGAGCGCCTGAGTTGGGGCTCCGGTTGTTGGGCGCTGGCCTGAGTGTCTGCTGTTTGCAGTGCCTCAGGCCTGTCCGGACTGCTCACAGTGACTGGGCTCTCCTCCCTTTGGTTCCGGTGTTCGAGTGGTGGAGTGAACTCTATATCGTGTTCTTCCTCTGCTTCTTCTATGGGGTTGCTGAACCTCCTTTTTGTTTGATCCACATGTTTGCGGCAGATTTGTCCATTGGTAAGTTTAACTACCAGAATCCTATTTCCCTCTTTGACAACCACAGTGCCTGCAAGCCATTTGGGCCCTGCAGCGTAGTTGAGGACAAAAACAGAATCATTTACATCAATACATCGCGCCCTCGCATTCCTATCATGGTAGTGATATTGTGACTGGCGCCTGCTCTCGACAATTTCTTTCATGGTGGGGTGTATAAGGGATAATCGGGTTTTGAGCGTCCTTTTCATTAGTAGCTCTGCGGGTGGAACCCCTGTGAGCGAGTGTGGTCGGGATCTATAGGCCAACGGGAGGCGTGATAAGCGGGTTTGTAGGGAATCCCCTTGGAATCTGAGCATCCCCTGTTTGATTATCTGCACTGCTCGTTCTGCCTGGCCGTTCTAACATGGTTAATTCCATTGCCTGTCATGAAGTCCTGGAATTTAGTACTTGTGAAACACGGGCCATTGTCACTGACCAAGATGTCCGGTAGACCGTGGGCAGCGAACATTGCCCGTAGACTTTCTACCATGGCAGAGGATGTGCTTGAATTTAAAATGTCACACTCGATCCATTTGGAGTAGGCGTCTACAACAACCAAAAACATTTTCCCCATGAAAGGACCTGCGTAGTCCACATGGATGCGTGACCAAGGCTTGGCGGGCCATGGCCAGGGGCTAAGGGGGGCTTCCCTGGGCGCATGGCCCAGCTGGGCACACGTGTTGCACCTGCGAACACAAAGTTACAGATCTGCGTCTATCCCTGGCCACCAAACGTGTGACCTGGCAATTGCCTTCATCGTGACAATGCCCGGGTGCCCATTGTGGATTTCTCTGATGAACACCTCTCTGCCCATCTGGGGCATGACTACACGGTTTCCCCACAGTAGGCAATTGGCCTGAATCGAGAGTTCATCCTTGCGCCTGTGAAATGGTTTAAATTTCTCAGGGCATGCCCTGTACGTGGCTGCCCAGTCCCCATTCAGGACACATTTCTTGACTAGAGCCATTGGGGGGGTTCTATTTGTCCAGACTTTAATCTGACGGGCTGTCACGGGTGAGCTTTCGCTTCCGAAACCTTCAACAGCCATGACCATCTCAGCACCATGCTCGGTAGCCCCCTCAGTGGTGGCTAGTGGGAGCCATCTGAGTGCATCGGCGCAGTTTTCGGTGCCCGGTCTGTGCTGAATTGTGTAGTCATAGGCAGCTAACGTGAGTGCCCACCTCTGTATGCGGGCCAATGCATTTATGGCCTTGTTGTCGGCCTAAAGGGATGTTAGGGGTTTGTGATCTGTCTCCAGCTCAAATTTCCTGCCAAACAGTTCCTGGTGCATTTTCTTTACCGCATATACACATGCGAGCGCCTCCTTTTCTACCATCCCGTAGCCCCTTTCTGCCTGGGACAGACTCCTGGAGGCATAAGCTACCGGCTGTAACTGACCCTTGGCATTGACATGCTGCAACACACACCCGACACCAGAGGACGACGCATCGCACGTTAACACAAGTTTCTTACATGGATCATATAGCGTTAACAGATTGTTGGAACATAACAAATTGTGTGCTCTATTAAAAGCCCTTTCCTGGCTGTCCCCCCAGACCCATTCACGACCTTTGTGTAGGAGCACGTGTAGCGGCTCTAGCAGCATGCTCAATTTGGAAAGAAAGTTACCAAAATAGTTCAGGAGCCCCAGGAACGAACGCAGCTCCGTCGTGTTACGGGATCTGGGTGCTCTCTGGATCGCTTCCGTCTTGGATGAAGTAGGGCTGATCCCGTCTGCTGCTACCCTCATCCCCAGGAATTCTACCTCTGGAGCTAGGAAGACGCACTTCGCCTTTTTCAGTCGCAGACCTACCCGGTCCAGTCTGCGTAGCACCTCCTCCAGGTTGTGGAGGTGTTCTTCAGTATCGTAACCCGTAATGAGGATGTCGTCCTGAAAAACCACCGTCCCTGGAATCGACTTGAGGAGGCTTTCCATATTTCGTTGGAAGATCGCGTCGGCCGAGCGAATCCCGAACGGACATCTGTTGTACTCAAACAACCCCTTGTGTGTCGTGATGGTGGTCAGCTTCTTCGACTCACTCGCCAGCTCCTGGGTCATGTAAGCTGAGGTCAGGTTCAATTTTGAAAAAAGTTTGCCACCGGATAGCGTCGCAAAGAGGTCCTCCGCTCTCGGTAGCGGGTACTGGTCTTGGAGTGACACCCGATTGATGGTGGCCTTGTAATCGCCACATATCCTGACCGACCCATCCGCCTTGAGCACCGGCACAATCGGGCTCACCCAGTCACTGAATTCGACTGGCGCGATGATGCCTTCCCTCAACAGGCGGTCCAATTCGCCTTCTATCTTTTCCCGCATCACGTACGGCACCGCTCTGGCCTTGTGGTGTGCTGGTCTGGCGTCCGGGTTTATGTGAATCACTACCTTGGCCCCCATGAAAGTGCCAATGCCGGGTTGAAATAATGAGTCAAATTTGTCCAGGACCTGTGAGCATGATACTCGCTCCACAGAGGAAATTGCATTGACATCGCCCCATTTCCAGTTCATGACAGCAAGCCAACTCCTCCCCAGTAATGCAGGACTGTCTCCTGGGACAATCCAGAGTGGCAACCTGTTCTCCGAATCTTTGTGGGTCACGACTACCGTGGCGCTGCCTAACACCGGAATGATCTGCTTTGTGTAAGTCCGTAGCTGTGCGTTAATCGGCGATAATTTTGGCCTCCTGGCCTTGGATGCCCACAACTTTTTGAACTATTTGATACCTATCAGGGACTGGCTGGCACCCGTGTCTAACTCCATTGATACTGGGATGCCATTGAGGAGCACTTTCATCATTATCGGTGGCGTCCTGGTGTATGAACTGTGTACGTGATCCACATGAACTCGCTGAACTTCAGCTTCCAGCGATTTCCTCCATTGTCCATTTCTGCAATTTCTGCAGGTATTTTGCTCATCTCTGCAAACTCTGGCTGAATGTATGCCTCCAAGCCTCCAGCATGAGTTGCGGTTTGAAACAAAAGGTCCCTTGCCAGTCGATCGTCCCTGACTGCCCTTGTTATTGTCCTTGAGTGCACCATTAACAGGTGTTGATGGCCCCATTACTGGCCACATTGTCCCTTGCAATGGCGTGAATCGCTGTTCAGCTTGCCATTGTCTCTGTCGAACTCCCCCTCTGGGTTCGACTACATGTTGGGGCATGCCTGACTGTCCTTGTCTGCCTGGAGAACTGTGTGCTGCTTTAACAATGTTGAATCTCTGTCCCAACCATTCCTTAACACAGCACCTCTCGTCTGTTCTGCTAGTGGCCATGCTCGCGTGGTTTAAATCCCAGTTTCTTGTCGCCATTGATACGTCCATACTACACAGTATAAATGCACACGAGGCCCATGCTTGAGAGAAGGTCAGTCTGTGACCTGTCCTTTATTCCTTAGCACTCAAGTGATGAAGGTGGGTGGAGCTTCCCCTTTTATACCTGAAGGTCCAGGTTAGGAGTGTCTCCCACCTAGTGGTCAGTGTTCTCACGGTGTACAACTTAGGTCAGTTTATACATGGGTTACAATGCTGGTTGAATATATGACAGGTTCTAAATTGTACGGGTCCCAGAAACTGCCCATACGAGCACCCTCTGGCCTGCTGGTTACCCTCCTCATGAGGTTTGGCCTTTGAGTGGGCCTTTACCTTATGTATATACACCTGCCCTTCACTGCCTATAGCCCACATAATTCTCCTCAGCAACGGTTTGGTTGCTAGGGGTTTCCGTCCGCAGATGTATACCCACGATGGGACCAGATGGCCAGGTATTCTGTACACGAATTGCAGGTAAACATGCTATCTGAACAAATCGTGTACGGGGTAGGGAACTCCTCAGGGTGGGTCACAATGTACAACACCGCCAACAGTTCAGCATGCTGGGTGCTCATGGTGCTTGGGAGCTTAATCCCCAGGGCAATGCCTGCCCGTGGGTCATAGACCTGCAGCCCATGAGTCACTCGCCTGCCGACACTGTGCTGCAGCTGTCAACGTAGATTTCCCAGCCTGTGGGATGTATCCCGGTCCGAAATCCTACATCGACGTCCCATACCCCTTCTATGGAACACCTATGGGCCACCCCTGAGTTGATCATGTTGGCCGCTAGTCTTGGCTTGCAAAGACCTTTCACCTTTCAGTCCATTTAGGAGAGAAGTAGTGTCCAGCGAGCAATGCTGGCACTGCTCACTGTCCCGTCTTTAATTCTCCCATCTAGGAGCATTTGGGTGGGAGTGTGATGGGTGAGGAGCATAATTGGAGAACCCTCGTAAAGATAAGGGATCTTTTTACCGCCCAATGAGTGGCGAGGAGGTGCCTTTCACAGTTGGAGTATGCCTTCTCCATATCTGTGAGGACCCTGGAGGTGTAGACACCGGTCTTAGCTGGCCATGTCGCTCCTGAAGCAGCACTGCGCTCAGGCTATCCCCACTGGCTGCTACCTCCAGGAAAAACTCCTTATTTCCATCAATAGCCCCTAAAGCTGGCGTGGTTTGCAGGTTTTTTTTAATTGAGTGAACGCCTCCTCGCAGCTTTTATCCTCGTCCCACTCCACTCCTTTGTGAAGGAGTCGGAGTAGGGGGGCTGCTGTGGCTGCATAGTCCTCAATGAAATCCCTGCAGTAACCGGTAAGCCCGCGGAAAGATCTTACTCCAGTAACAGAACGAAGGGCTGGCAATTCCTGCACTGCTTCTCTCCTGGCCTTATCTATAGCCCTCTCGCCTGCGCGTACAGTCAGGCTCAGGAATTTTACTTCTGGCTGGCCGATCTGTGCCTTCTTTGGGTTGACTTTAAAACCCTCTTCCTTTAGCAGTCCCAGCAGTTCAGCCAGCAGTAAGTCGCGCTCCTCACCCTTGTCGGTGAATAGGAGTAGGTCATCCACCAACTGTACCAACTGATGGGGCTTGCTGAAGTGTTTTAGACAATTGGCCATGCATTGGTGGAATATACTGGGGCTGTTATGAAACCCCTGGGGAAGGCAGTTCCACGTGTATTGCTGGCCCTTGAAGGTAAAAGCAAATTTGTCTGGTCCCCTCTCTTTAATGGGATGGACCAAAAACCGTTTGAGATATCCAGCACCGTGAAGGTGCACGCGGATGCTGGTATGCTTCCAATTAGGTCGGCGACTGCAGCGACCGTGGGCGCGCAGGCTGGGATATTGGGGTTGAGGACTCGGTAGTCCACAGTGGCTCTCCACGAATTATCCAGTTTCCTAACCGGCCAAAGTGGTGAGTTCACGTGGGTGGCTATCGGCCTCAACACTCCCTGTGTGACTAGGGAACTCAGGGCAATCTCCAGGTCTGCTTCTGCCTCCCTAGGGAAATTATACTGTTTTTGGGGCCTGGCCATGGGATCCCCATCTACGCTAACCTCGACCCCTGTTACCCTTCCACAATCATGCTTGTGGGTGGCGAATGCACTGAGATTTGCCCGCACAAACGCCTGATACTCTCTGGGGGGGTACCGCTTACCAGTAACTCGAGGTCATAGCCTTCTTTTGGCTTTACTGTGCATAGCGTCCCTTTGCTTTGTATCCCCGGGATCACTCCAACTTCTTTCTTTTCCCCTGTGCACACCGCTCCCCATAGACAATGATTTCCAAGATCCACTAGGACCTTATGGCCAATAATGCAATCTGCGCGTAGGATCCCTGTTCCCTCTTTCTCCCACTTCATTAGGACACACGTCCACTTGGTGTGAGTGCTCCTAACTCAATTGATAGTGCAATGGAAAACGAGCCAGCCTGCTCGTTACCTGTGAACCCTACCAAGGAATACGGGACTCCGTTCGATAGAGGTGAGGTGCTTGGGTTATCCGCATAGGCGATGGTGCTGGAAGCACCAGTGTCTAGCAGATAGGTCCCTTTAACCCTCTCCACCTCCATCTTCATGCAAGGCCGTTTCCACGCATCATATTGTAAAGGGCACAGGTATACAGGCTGCGCTGGCTCTAGTCATGGATCAGGATTAGGTGGGGCAGATGGGGTTGCGCCGGTGGCTACAGCTACCTTCCCTGAGCCCATTATCATAGTTAGGAGCACGGCTACAATCTCATCGGAACTGCCAGAGGGATTGTGTGCCACAGGTCCGGATTTTTGTGCAGGGGCTGTTAAACCTTTTGTGGCAGGGGAATCCTTTAAGGGTGGAGATTCCTTTCCTGTCCTATCTTTCCAAGGATTTCGGCAATCCTTACGCCAATGTCCACTTTTTACGCACCCATAGCACGTACTCTTTGAGTCGGAAGGGCTTCCCCCTTCCTGGTGCCATTCTCTCCTGGAATTACTGGGCCGGATCTCGTGGCCCTTTCCTTTTTGTGGGGCCTCAACTGTCTCTGTGCTGTTGCGTTAAGCCGGGGTTACCTGTCTAACCACTGACTCCTCGGTAACGGTGGGGTCTCTGGGGTCGAACCACAGCTCGGCTTTAGCCTTTACTCATGGCAGGCAGTTAGCCACTAGGCTGAAAAACCAGCGAGCTATTGGTTCCTGGTCCAGGTGTTCATGGTCGAGATCTCCTCTACATGCTGTCTTGTAGACGGGCCACAGCCTGTCTGCGAAAGCCTGGGGAGTTTCGCCTGCCTGTTGCAGGGTTTTCTCGACCCGGGAAAACGGACTTCCATCATTTAGGCCCAGAACCTCGAACACCTCTTCTTGGCTCACAGCGTATGTGCTCTGCCCCTTCTCGCTATCTGCAGAGAGGGGCTGGTGTACCTTGCGATCTGAGGAGAAAAGCAACATTTTAGCCTGTTCAGCCTCATCGCAGCCGTTTATACCGGCTGCCTGCTCTATGTCTATAAAATGGACCGAGGGGTCCCCTTGAGGGGTTAACTTTTCTAAATGAACTAACATTGCCCAGAGCTGCTGGATTCCATGGGGGATTACAAATTGGCTCTCCAGGGCCCCTTGTCCCTGACCACCATTGCCGGCACCATACTTTTGTTGTCGGATCGGGCACACCGGCCCTGGTCCTGACACCCCTTGTATTTCCTCGGTGCCGCGCTCTCTCTGTACTATCAGGCTTAACCTCGGTAGGGCTACAGATGGTAGTTGGACGCCACTTTCTGCCACTCTATCCCTCTCCCCGTCTACTCCCCCTTGTTCCTGCACGTCTCCCTTAGGAGCGTTTGGGCTTATCAGGCATACCATCCCCTTAGCATTAGATAGGGCCTGGGTTAAACTTTTTATCTTGGCCTCACAGGGCCCGTGATCCTCCACCCCAAAGCCCTTGCTACTGCCTACTTTATAGCCTGCCTGCACATCCTGTATCCTCTCCTCCTGTTCTCTTATTACTTTTGTTAGGCGGGCATTTTCCTCCCGCAGCGTTAGCTCATTTCCCTTTGCCTCTGTTACTTGGCATTGGAAATAGTCCTGCTTATTCTTGTGGGTCTCCTCTAGCTTTAATCTGCTATGCTTTTGTTTAGTTAATTCCTCAAACATTTTCTTCCCTGCCATAGCCCTTACGGCTGAGTGCTCTTCGGATTCCCGGAGCTCTGCTACCAATGTCTTGACCTTCCTATCCAGCAACTGGATCTGCCTTTGGTAGCAGACCAACCAAATGGCCTTCTCTATTGACCTTTTATGGTCCTTGCTCTCGGTCCACTTAGCAGCTGCATTCACTGGACGCTCAGCCCGTAACAGGCTTATGACCCACTTTTTGGTAATATTTACTTTCTTAAATACATATTCAGATATTCTTTCCTCCATTTTCGCTCTTTCCACCAGAACCAAGTCTACATCCTCACATCCTTTGCACCAAGCTCCTACCTGGCTCGCCATTATGTAGGGGGTGGTGAGTTTGTCAGCCTTTTCTGACCTTGACGGTTCGAATCGTCCCACTCCCTGGATCTAGGGCTTGGAATTATTTAGGGGATGTGATAGATATAGACAGACAACTGTTTGGTGCAAGAACAAATATTTTATTTAGAAAATAGCACATCACACTAATTAACTTATTAGCATATAATAAAATGTACAGAAAAAGAGGGAAAACGTATATGCAACAGGTACAGAGGTTATGCAGTGAAAAAAAAACCACCTCCCACCACTACGCTAACTCAGTTAGGCTCTGAAATTGCAGGGACTATGCTCACCAAAGGATTTCTCCACAGTTTAGACCAGTTGCACACTGTTTTCTCTCTCCTCAATCTTGTGGATTCTTTGGCTGGTTGCGCTGTCTTTGGTATTAGCACTGGTCGATGTTTTGATGGTAAATACGTTTTTTCCTTGAGTCAGTACTGGATGATTGTTGGTTTCTCAGTGACTCCGAGGCTTCTTGTTAGGCTCTTGTTGCGTTGCTGTAACCTCGTGTGGCAAGTTAGATGTTTCAAAGCCAGAGTCAAAGAGCCCAGAGTCCTAGTGCTTTTCCAGAGTGTTCTCGGGTACGTTTCTTCAAAAGTGTTTCCTCAGCCCAAAAGTTACCACACAATTTACCAGCAAGGCCCCCAGTTATACCTGAGAGGCTGCTTAAACTTTTGCACCAAAACTCGGGTGAACAATTGATTTTTGATGACTGCTTTTGTGCGATTTTGGCAGATTGATCAACTCTAATGTGATCCCTTTGTGAGAATTTTGGGGGGCTGATTGAGCATTAGCATGATACAAGATTCCCAAAGGTGTTGATGGGGTTTTTGAATGGTGCTGTTAGAATGTAATCAGGTCTTGATACTGTCCATTGTGTGTTTTGCTGATGCCAGGGTTTTTCTGTATAGCCGTTTTAAGAACTATTAAAATATGTATGTATCTGGGTCCCTGGTAAGTGGGCTTGTGTTAGACTGCTAATGTCCCCTGGGGTCTGCCTCCCAGGTGGGTTAGCAGCCCTATAAGAATCCCATTTCCCTATGCAGACCCAGCATATAATTTAAAATGTCCAAACTCAATCTAAAAGGCCCTAGTTTAGTCCAAAGGCACCTAATAGTGAGATATTTCTGTCCACATTTCTCCTCCAAAAGTCTAACACAGTTCTCTTTTTAATTCCAGACACATGTCCATTAAGTATGGGGGTGCCAGAATTTTGTGAATCCTACAGCCCCACACTTCAGAATACATGTCATGCCAGAACTCCGGGGACTGCGAAGAGCAGTGACGATGAGGCGACTTTTTCCCGGCACCGTTTCCAGCGTGCAAAGTTGGCACACTTCAGGTCAGTGCGCTGAGAAAATGGCTTGGGCAAAGTTGGGCCCATAGAGAGGGTATGAGAATAGAATGGCAGCCAACATAAAATATAATCCAAAAGTCTTCTATAGGCTTATAAATAGTGAACGGGTAGTAAGAGGAGGGGTGGGGCTGATTAGGGACCAAAAAGGAGACCTATGCACAGAGGCAGAGGGTATGGCTGAGGTTCTAAAAGAGTACTTTCTTTCTGTCTTCATCAAGGAAGAGGATACTGCCATAGACATAGTGAAGGAGGAGGTAGTGTGACACTTGATAGGATAAAACTTGATTTAAAAAAGGTATTAGAAAGGCTGGTTGTATTAAAATAGATAAATCACTAAGAGCGGATGGGATGCATCCTAGGATGCTGATGGAATTGAGGGCAGAATTCGCGGAAGTAATGGCCATAATATTCCAATCCTCCTTGGATAAGGGGCTGGTGCCAGAGACCTGGAGAATTGCAAATGTCACACCACTAATCTGAGGAAGGACATTCTTGTTATTGAGGGAGTGCAGCGAAGGTTCACCAGACTGATTCCCGGGATGGCTGGACTGACATATGAGGAGAGACTGGATCAACTAGGCCTTTATACATTGGAGCTTAGAAAGATGAGAGGGGATCTCATCGAAACGTATAAGATTCTGACGGGACGGGACAGGTTAGATGCGGGTAGATTGTTCCCAATGTTGGGGAAGTCCAGAACCAGGGAACACAGTCTTAGGATAAGGGGTAGGCCATTTAGGACTGAGATGAGGAGAAACCTCTTCACTCAGAGAGTTGTTAACCTGTGGAATTCTCTGCCGCAGAGAGTTGTTGATGCCAGTTCATTGGATATATTCAAGAAGGAGTTAGATATGGCCCTTACGGCTAAAGGGATCAAGGGGTATGGAGAGAAAGCAGGAAAGGGGTACTGAGGGAATGATCAGCCATGATCTTATCGAATGGTGGTGCAGGCTCGAAGTGCCAAATGGCCTACTCCTGCATCTATTTTCTATGGTTCTATGTTTCTATGTTCAAAAAAGGGTGTAAAGATAAACCCAGCAACTACAGGCCAGTTAATTTAACCTCGGTAATGGGGAAGCCTTTAGAAACGGTGATCAGGGACAAAATCAACAGTTATTTGGATCGTTGTGGATTAATTAAGGAAAGCCAGCACGGATTTGTTAAAGGCAAAGCGTGTTTAATCAACTTGATCGTGTTTTTTGATGAGGTAACAGAGAGGGTTGATGAGGGCTACGCAGTTGACGTGGTGTACATGGATTTCAAGAAGGCATTGGATAAAGTGCCACATAACAGGCTTGCCAGCAAAGTTGAAGCCCATGGAATAAAAGCGACAGTGGCAGCATGGATAAGAAATTGGCTAAGTGACATGAAACAGAGAGTAGTGGTGAACGGTTGTTTTTCAGACTGGAAGAAGCTATACAGTGGTGTTCCCCAGGGGTCAGTACTTGGACCACTGCTTTTCTTGATGTATACTAATGACTTGGATGTGAGTGTACAGGGCACAATTTCAAAATTTGCAGATGACACAAAACTGGCAAGTATAGTGAACAGTAAGAAGGATAATGATTGACTTCAAGATGACATAGACAGCTGATAGAATGGGCGGACACGTGACAGATTAAGTTTAACAGAGAAAAGTGTGAAGTAATACACTTTGATAGAATGAATGAGGAGAGGAAATATAAACTAAATGGTACAATCCTAAAGGGGATGCATGAACAGAGAACCTGGGGGTATATGTGCACAAATCGTTGAAGGTGGCAAGGCAGGGTAATTAAAAAAGCTTACGAGATCATGGGCTTCATGAATAGAGGTATAGAGTACCAAAACGTGGAAATTATGATGAACCTCTATAAAACACATGTTCGGATCAAAAGAAAAAAAATTGCAAGGCTACAGGGAAAGGGCGTAGGGGATGGGATGGTGCAGGTGGGACTAGCTGAAGCGTTCTTGTTGAGAGCAGACACTTTCTCAATGGGCCGAATGACCTTTTTACATAGAAACATAGAAAACAGATGCAGGAGTAGGCCATTCGGCCCTTCGAGCCTGCACCACCATTCAATAAGATCATGGCTGATCTTTCCCTCAGTACTCCTTTCCTGCTTTCTCTCCATACCTCTTGATCCCTTTAGCTGTAAGGGCCATATCTAACTCCCTCTTGAATATAGCTAACAAACTGGCCTCAACAACTTTCTGCGGGAGAGAATTCCATAGATTAACAATTCTCTGAGTGAAGACGTTTCTCCACATTTCAGTCCTAAATGGCTTACCCCTTACTCTTAGACTGTGACCCCTGGTTCTGGATGTCCCCAGTATCGAGAACATTTTTCCTGTCTCTAACCTGTCCAATCCCGTCAGAACTTTATATGGTTCTGTGAGATCCCCTCCCATTCTTCTAAATTCCAGTGAATATAGGCCCAGTCGATCCAGTCTCTCCTCATATGTCAGTCCTACCATCCCAGGAATCAGTCTGGTGAACCTTCGCTTCACTTCCTCAATAGCAAGAATGTCCTTCCTCAGATTAGGAGACCAAAACTGAACACAATATTCCAGTTGAGGCCTCACCAAGGCCCTTTACAACTGCAGTAAGACCTTCCTGCTCCTATACTCAAATCCCCTAGCTATGAAGGCCAACATGCCATTTGCCTTCTTCACCGCCTGCTATACCTACATGTCAACTTTCAATGACAGATGTTCCATGACTCCCAGGTCTCGTTGCACCTCCCCCTTTTCTTATTTTGTCGCCATTCAGATAATATTTTGCCTTCCTGTTTTTGCCACCAAAGTGGATAACCTCACATTTATCCACATTATACTGCATCTGCCATGCATTTGCCCACTCACCTAACCTGTCCAAGTCACCCCTGCAGCCTCTTAGCATCCTCCTCACAGCTCACACCACCACCCAGCTTAGTGTCATCTGCAGACTTGGAGATATTACACTCAATTCCTTCATCTAAATCATTAATGTATATTGTAACTAGATAGGATCCCAGCACTGAGCCCTGCGGCACTCCACTAGTCACTGCCTGCCATTCTGAAAAGGACTCGTTTATCCCGACTCTCTGCTTCCTGTCTGCCAACCAGTTCTCTATCCACGTCAATACATTACCCCCAATACCATGTGCTGTAATTTTGCACACCAATCTCTTGTGTGGGACCTTGTCAAAAACCTTTTCAAAGTCCAAATACACCACATCCACTGGTTCTCCCTTGTCCACTCTACTAGTTACATCCTCAAAAAATTCTAGAAGATTTGTCAAGCATGATTTCCCTTCCATAAATCCATGTTGACTTGGACCGATCCTGTCACTGCTTTCCAAATGCGTTGCTATTTCATCTTTAATAATTGATTCTAACATTTTCCCCACCACTGATGTCAGGCTAACCGGTCCAAAATTCCACGTTTGCTCTCCCTCCTTTTTTAAAAATTGGTGTTACATTAGCTACCCTCCAGTCCAAAGGAACTGATCCAGAGTCTACAGACTGTTGGAAAATGATCACCAATGCATCCAGTATTTCTAGGGCTACTTCCTTAAGTACTCTGGGATGCAAACTATCAGGCCCTGGGGATTTATCGACCTTCAATCCCATCAATTTCCCTAACACAATTTCCTGACTAATAAGGATTTCCTTCAGTTCCTCCTTCTCACTAGACCCTCGATCCCCTAGTATTTCCGGAAGGTTATTTGCGTCTTCCTTCGTGAAGACAGAACCAAAGTATTTGTTCAATTGGTCTGCCATTTCTTTGTTCCCCATTATAAATTCACCTGATTCTGACTGCAAGCGACCGACGTTTGTCTTCAATAATCTTTTTCTCTTCATGTCTATAGAAGTTTTTGCAGTCAGTTTTTATGTTGCCAGCAAGCTTCCTCTCATACTCTATTTTTCCCCTCTGAATTAAACCCTTTGTCCTCCTCTGCTGAATTCTAAATTTCACCCAGTCTTCAGGTTTGTTGCTTTTTCTGACCAATTTATATGCCTCTTCCTTGGATTTAACACTATCCCTAGTTTCCCTTGTGAGTCACCTTCCCCGTTTTATTTTTACTCCAGACAAGGATGGTGCTGGGAAAGTTTCCAAGCTGTAAGCATTCTATGATTGTAGCTTTAAAAAAGCTATCCATTCATTGTCATTTTGGAAACTTTCAGGACCGAGCTTTGCATGACCGCTTTGTTTGTGGGTTGAACAATGAACAAATCAGAAATAAATTGTTCACAACCCCTAAGTTCACAAAAGAGAGGGGCATTCCACAAAAGAGAGGGACAATGCAGACATTGCAATCAGGGAGGAGTATGAAATATTCGATGAAATAAGCATAGTGAGTGAGGAAGTATAAAAGGATTTAGCAGCTTTGAAAGTGGATAAATCTCCATGCTTGGATGAAATGTATCCCAGGCTGTTAAGAGAAACAATAGAGGAAATAGCAGAGGCTCTGGCCATCATTTTCCAATCCTCTCTGGCTACAAATGTGGTGCTGGAGGACTGCTAATGTTGTACATTTGTTCAAAAGGGAGTAAGGGTTAGACTGAGTAATTATAGGCAATCAGCCTATACTCGATGGTGGGAAAGTTACAGGAAAAAATACTGAGGGACAGGATAAATCTTCATTTAGAAAGACACAAATTAATCAAGGACAGTTGTGATAGCTTCACAGAGCACAAGCACACACAGCTTCCAACATGGCAGGCAGCTCTCTCTCGGAAGCCTCTGGAAATCTGCCTGGTTCTGTTTATTATTAACCCTATACTTGCAGTACACAATACGTCCACATCCATAGTGTGGAGCTACAAACATTACAAGCTTACAGACATTACACTTCTCCCTCCTTAATGAAGAAGCCATCATAACAAACATCATACATAACTTTCATGTTTATACATAACACAGGATATAAACTTAGTTTTTTTTCCATATTTACAAATTTAACTTGACCACTTGTTTTCTGTTTCGAAGAGGATACCCGCTCTCGAACAGAACCTTCCAAACATGGTGTCGATTTCACACTCATTCAAGGCTCATCCTGAGGAACGTTTTCTTCCATGGAATTTCCTTGATTTTCATTTGAACTCAATCTAACTTCAGGCTCTTTGTTTTCCTGACTCGGACTCAGACTTTCATTCTGATTCTCTCCTGGATTTGTTTCCAGTACATTGGATTTAGGATTTGCTACTGGTGTATCAAAACTCTCTGATGAGTCAGAAATAATTGAATCATTCCCACCTTCAACTCCTTCCATGTCTGTAGGTAAAATATGTTCAACATGAACAAATCGAACCTGTCTATTATCAAACATCTTTACCAAATATGTGCGAGGACCACATATCTTCACCACTCTTCCTGGTAACCACTTTAACCATTTATAGTGATGGTTCTTCACTCTCACCTTCTGGTTTAATTTCACACTTCCCTCTTTTACTCTACCTCTATCACGTTTCACCTTCTGTCTTAATTGTGTCTCTTCTCTGGACTGTGCCAAATTTGGTTTTAACAACGAGAATCTGATTCGTGGCTGTTGTTTGAAAAAAAACTCTGCTGGTGTTCTACCTGTAGTTGTATGAGGAGTATTTCTATATGTAATCAAAAAATTAGTCAATTTGTGATCCAATGACAACTGTCGTTTCCTTGGATTTGGATCTAACATTTGTTTTATGAGGGCACGTTTTACAATTTGTACAGTGCGCTCTGCTGCACCATTCGAAGCAGGATGGTATGGTGGAACCTTGGTATGTTTCACACCATTTTTGCTCGTGAATTGTGCAAATTCTTCTGAATGAAATTGTGGTCCATTATCCAAAACAATTTCTTCAGGGAGGCCAAATGCAGAAAATAATTTTTGTAAAATGTCCAATGTTTTACTTGTTGTTATTTTCCACATTGGAAACACCTCAACCCACTTCGAATGGCTATCAATCACAATGAACAATTGTCATCCTTCTAACTCAGCAAAATCAATATGTAGCCTTTGCCACACCCTGGGAGGCCATTTCCATGGTTGTAATGGTACTGGTGGTGGTTGCTTGCTTACCGATTTACATGTCGTACACTGACTCACGATATACTCTATATCTTTATGAAGACCTGGCCACCATAAATAACTGCGTGCAAAACTCTTGGTCAAGCACATTCCCAGGTGCTGGTCATGGAGGTCTCCTAATAATTTGGACCTGAATTTATTTTGTATAACCACTCTTGCATCCAACATGATACAATCTTTATTGATTGATAATTCATTCTTATGAATGAAGAATGGATATGTATCTTTGTCTGTTACCTGGTTTGGCCATCCATTTGCAATATACTCATACATCTTTGACATCACTGGGTCACGTTTTGTTGCTCCTCCAATCTCTTTAGCTGTGACTGGCAGTTCATCAATGTATGAAAAATAAAACACTTCTTCCCTATCGGGTGTAACTTGTGATGGGGAAGGCAATCTAGACATTGCATCAGCATTACTGTGATCAGCTGATCGTCTGTATTCAATATCATATATATATGCTGACAAAATCAAAGCCCATCTCTGCATTTGGGCTGCAGTTAATGTTGGAACTGGGGACTTTGGATGGAGGATTGCTGTTAGGGGATTATGGTCTGTAACAATGGTAAACTTATGACCATACAAGTATTTGTGAAACTTCTTGACCCCAAAAATTAATGCCAAATCTTCTCTTTCAATTTGTGCATAATTACTCTCACTGGCACTGAGAGTGTGTGAAGCAAAAGCAATTGGTCTCTCCTCCCCATTACTTGATACATGAGAGATTACTGCCCAAACTCCATACGGAGAGGCATCACATGCTAGCTTAATCTCCTTAGATATGTCATAGTGAACTAACATGGTGGTCTCTATCAATTTGCTTTTACACTCCTTGAATGCTGTATTGCATTCTTTTGACCACTGGACCAATGGACCTGTTTTTTCAAAAGTTCATTCAGTCGATGTAATACTGTAGCCAAATTTGGTAGGGACTTCCCATAATAGTTCAAAAGACCCAAGAATGAACGAAGTTCGGTGACATTCCTGGAAGTGGGTGCATTTCTAATTGTATCCAATTTTTCCATGTTTGGATGTAAACCATCATTGTCTACTCTGTACCCTAAGTACTCCACTAAGTTTTTAAATAACTCACACTTACGAGCAGACACTCGTACTCTGTGCTTCTCTAACCGTTTGAGGACTTCATTCAATATGTTATAATGAATTTGACTATTTGGTGCTGAAATTAGTATGTCATCCAAATAACATACTACCCCTCAATACCTTGCAAAATCTGGTTCATCACCCCTTGGAATATGGCAGGGGTGGAAGAGACTTCAAACAGTAGCCTATTAAAGTGATATAGGCTTAGATGAGTATTTATAGGCAAACATGACTCGGACTCCTCATCTAGTTCAAGCTGTAAGTAGGCATTCATAAGATCCAGTTTTGAGAAGATCTGACCACTTGTCAGTGTTGTGAACAAATCTTCTATATTCGGCAATGTATTGGGGACATTACCCTCTAGAACCTGGTTTATGGTTACTTTATAATCACGATACAATCTTACCTTACCATTGGACTTAGGTACAACAACAATGGGTGTAGCCCAATTACATAGAAACATAGAAACATAGAAAATAGGTGCAGGAGTAGGCCATTCGGCCCTTCTAGCCTGCACCGCCATTCAATGAGTTCATGGCTGAACATGCAACTTCAGTACCCCATTCCTGCTTTCTCACCATACCCCTTGATTCCCCTAGTAGTACATCGATCTATCTTACAAATAATATTCTCAGTCTCTAGTCCTTGGAGTTCTTGCTCAACTTTCTCCTTGAGTGCATCTGGTACAGAACGTGGCTTGTAGTAAACCGATCTAGCATCCTTCTGTACCCCGACACTCGCCTTGAAGCCTTGGATCGGACTGCTCGTTTTGCAGAACACCTTCGGATACTACTTGATAACCTCATCTGTTGATGAAAATCTTGCTTCCACACAGAAAATCTTACTCCAATCCAGCTTCAGTGAGCTCAACCAATTTCTTCCTTGTAAGGCAGGCTTGTCTACTTTCACGACTATTAGAGGCAAGTTCTGAAATTGATCTTTATATTTCACCGGTACGGTGATATGACCTACCACAGGAATTTTCTCTCCCGAGTAGCCTTGCAGCTCTATCTTGGATTTCTCCAGTTGAAAATCACGCAATTTGTCGCGGTATAGTGACTCCGGTACTGCACTCATGGATGCACGCGTGTCAATTTCCATTGGTATCTTAAATCCCGCAACATCCATGTGGATTTTGATGCTTTCCGAATCGCTGTCCGTTAACTATGTGCTCCTGGCGATGTGTAACTCTAACATCTCCACGTCCTGTTGTTGTTCTTCCATGCTATATAGTCTCTTGGGATTTCTACTCATAGCTTTGAACGCTGGACTCATAGCTTCAAAAGCTGATTTACCCTTCAGTCGGCATGCCTTCGCAAGGTGCCCAGTCTTCCTGCAGAAGAAACACTCTGCCTTCACGTATGGACAACTTTGAGCAATGTGTTGTCCCAGGCACCTATTCCATGACTTCGATGCTCTGTTAGAATTTCCAGTTTCTGAGACTTTGGGCCCCCACCATCTTTTACCTTGAACCTGGAGGTGATTTACCTCGGTTGACTGACGACCGGAATTATTATTTAATTCTCGGGAATATTGTTCGGCCATGCCATCGACCTCGCTGTCTGACAAGCAATCTCAAAAGTCAAGTCATCCGTCATCAATAACTTCCTTCTGATTGCATCATTTTTCACCCCACAAACAAAACGATCCCGTAATGCGCGATTTTGAAAGGTTCCAAAATTACAGTGCATCGATAGCTTTTTTAATGCTACGATGTAATCACTGATACTTTCATCAGCCTTTTGATTCCGAATCCAAAAACGATAGCTTTCAGCAATTTCTAACGGTTTGGGGTTATAGTGCTGCTCCAGCTTCATTAAAATCTCTTTAAGCGTTGTGTCCTTTGGCTCGTCAGGCACAAGCAGATTTACAAGGGTTTCGTATAATGCCGGACCCGCCTCCAATAAGAAGATCACTTTCTTACGTTCCAACACAGCCCGGTTCTGGACTGCATTGTCTGGAACTTCGATGATGTTATTTGCAGTGAAATACATTTCTAGTCAATCCACATACATCTTAAAACGTTCCCGGTCGTGTCTATATTCCCCCAAATGTCCCAATACACCAGTCATTTTAATCTCTAGCTGTTCACGCCATATGCTGTATTTTACCTTGGATTGTTGTAGCTTTTTCCAAAGACAGAAACTTTCAAAGTCTCTCTGTCAGCTGGCTAAATCCTTTACCAACAAAATTTTAAGCTTTAAATCATCCGAAAAAAACCATCTCGCCGCCAAATGTGACATCTTCACAGACCACAAGCACACACAGCTTCCAACATGGCAGGCAGTTCTCTCGGAAGCCTCCGGAAATCTGCCTGGTTCTGTTTATTATTAACCCTGCACTTGCAGTACACAATATGTCCACATCCACAGTGTGGCGCTACAAACATTACAAGCTTACAGACATTACAAGCTTATAGTCATCATGGATTTGTTAAGGGAAGGTCGTATCTGACTAACTTGATTGAAGTTTTTGAGGAGGGTAACAAGGAGGGTCAATGAGGCCAGTACATAAGATGTAGTGTAGATGGATTTTAGCAAGGCTTTTGATAAGGGCCTGCGTGGCAGACTGGTCACAAAAGTAAAAGCCCATGGGATCCTAGTCACAGATAGATAAATTTTTAACCAATAAGGGAATTAAGGGTTATGGGGAGCGGGCGGTAAGTGGAGTTGAGTCCACGGCTAGATCAGCCATGATCTTTTTGAATGGCGGAGCAGGCTCGAAGGGCTAGATGGCCTACTCCTGTTCCTAATTCATATATTCTTATGTTCTTATGTTAAAGTGCCAAGTTGGATCCAAAATTGGCTCAGAGGTAGGAAGCAAAGGGTAATGGTCGACGGGTGTTTTTGTGACTGGAAGGCAGTTTCCAATGGGGTTCCGCAGGCTCAGTACTAGGTCCCTTGCTTTTTGTGGTATATATCAATGAGGGGTCTATGATTAAGAAGTTTGCAGATTATACTAAAATAGGCTGTGTGGTTGATAATGAAGAAGAAAACTGCGGACTGCAGAAAGATATCAATGTACTGGTCAGATGGGCAGAACAGGGGCAAATGGAATTCAATCCGGAGAAGTGTAAGGTAATGCATTATGGGGAGGGCTAACAAGGCAAGGGAATACACATTAAATGGTAGGACACTGAGAATTGTAGAGGAACAAAGGAACCTTAGATTGTGTGCCCACAGATCCCTGAAGGTAGCAGGCCAAGTAGATAAGGTGATTAAGAAGGCATATGGAATACTTGTCTTTATTAGCCGAGGCATAGAATACAAGAGCAAGAAGGGTATGCTTGAATTGGATAAAACATTAGTTAGGCCACAGCTGGAGTACTGCGAGTAGTTCTGGGTACCACATTACAGGAACAATGTGATTGCACTAGAGAGCGTGCAGAGGAGATTTAGAAACATAGAAACAGAAAATAGGTGCAGGAGTAGCCCATTCAGCCCTTCGAGCCTGTACCACCATTCAATAAGATCATGGCTGATCAATCCCTCAGTACCCCTTTCCTGCTTTCTCTCCATACCCCTTGATCCCTTTAGCCGTAAGGGCCATATCTGATTCCCTCTTGACTATATCCAATTAACTGGCATCAACAACTCTCTGTGGTAGGGAATTCCACAGGTTAACAACTCTCTGAGTGAAGAAGTTTCTCCTCATCAATCCTAAATGGCTTACCCCTTATCCGAAGACTGTGTCCCCCGGTTCTGGACTTCCCCATCATCGGGAACATTCTTCCTGCATCTAACCTGTCCAGTCCCGTCAGAATTTTATAAGTTTCCATGAGATCCCCTCTCATCCTTCTAAACGCCAGTGTATAAAGGGCCAGTTGATCCAGTCTCTCCTCATATGTCAGTCCGGCCATCCTGGGAATCAGTCTGGTGAACCTTCGCTGCACTCCCTCAATAGCAAGAACATCCTTCCTCAGATTAGGAGACCAAAACTGAACACAATATTCCAGGTGAGGCCTCACTAAGGCCCTGTACAACTGCAGTAAAACCTCCCTGCTCCTATAATCAAATCTCCTAGCTATGAAGGCCAACATACCATTTGCCTTCTTCACCGCCTGCTGTACCTGCATGCCAACTTTCAATGACTGATGAAACATGACACCCAGGTCTCGTTGCACCTCCCCCTTTCCTAATCTGCCGCCATTCAGATAATATTCTGCCTTCGTGTTTTTGCCCCCAAAGTGGATAACCTTACATTTATCCACATTATACAGCATCTGCCATGCATTGGCCCACTCATCTAACCTGTCCAAGTCACCCTACATCCTCTTAGCGTCCTCCTCACAGCTCACACCGCCAACCAGTTTAGTGTCATCTGCAAACTTGGAGATATTACACTCAATACCTTCATCTAAATCATTAATGTATATTGTAAAGTGTTGGGGTCCCAGCACTGAGCCCTGCGGCACTCCAATGGTCACTGCATGCCATTCTGAAAAGGACCCGTTTATCCCGACTCTCTGCTTCCTGTCTGCCAACGAGTTCTCAATCCATGTCAGTACATTACCCCCAATACCATATGCTTTGATTTTGCACACTAATCTCTTGTGTGGGACCTTGTCAATGGCCTTTTGAAAGTCCAAATAAACCACATCCACTGGTTCTCCCTCGTCCACTCTACTAGTTACATCCTCAAAAAATTCTATTAGATTTGTCAAGCATGATTTCCCTTTCATAAATCCATGCTGACTTGGACTGATCCTGTCATTGTTTTCCAAATGCGCTGCTATTTCATCTTTAATAATTGATTCCTACATTTTCCCCATTACTAATGTCAGGCTAACAGGTCTATACTTACCCGTTTTCTCTCTCCCTTCTTTTTTAAACAGTGGTGTTACATTCGCTACCCTCCAGTCCATAGGAACTGATCCAGAGTTGATAGACTGCTGGAAAATGATCACCAATGCATCCACTATTTCTATGGCCACTTCCTTAAGTACTTTGGGATGCAGACTATCGGCCCTGGGGATTTATTGGCCTTCGGTCCCATCGATTTCCCTAACACAATTTCCCGCTTTATAAGGATATCCTTCAGTTCCTCCTTCTCACTAGACCCTCGATCCCCAAGTATTTCCAGAAGGTTATTTGTGTCTTCCTTCGTGAAAACAGAACCAAAGTATTTGTTTAATTGGTCCGCCATTTCTTTGCTCCCCATTATAAATTCACCTGAATCTGACTGCAATGGACCTACATTTGTTTTCACTAATCGTTTTCTCTTCACCTATCTACAGAAGCTTTTACAGTCAGTTTTTATGTTCCCAGCAAGCTTCCTCTCATACTCTATGTTGGAGCGGATTTTTGGACATATACTTGACTAGTATACGGGACCAAACATTTGTTTTTATTTTCCCCTTTAATGAATTTTGTAAGGGACAATACTGATGCATTATGTTTTATATAAAAAACACAGTTAGACTTCAAGGTATGCTGGCCTTGAGTTATGGAGATAGGAAAGTGAGATAATGAACGACTGGAGAGATAATTAAGTGGGATGTTTGTCTATACCGGTGCCAAAGAGTCTGCCCTTGTTTATAATGCCCTGTCACAATGCAGGCTGGTTTATATCAAAAAACTCAGCCTTGGATGAAAAGCTTTGTCTCCGATGTGATGTAAAGTGACGTAATTTGTAAGATAAAAGAACCTCACTGGAGATACCAAATTGAGAAGTGGTTCAGAGACAGGGATCTCTAATACTTCTCCCAAAGCTTTGTCTCTGATTTAATAAACCTCTCTTTATATATTATACAGTCTCGGAAATATTTTTCCACAACACTCTATTTTCCCTCTCCTAATTAAACCCTTTGTCCTCCTCTGCTGTATTACAAAATTCTCCCAGTCCTTAGGTTTGCTGCTTTCTCTGGCCAAATTATATGCCTCTTCCTTGGATTTAACACTATCCCAAAGTTCCCTTGTTAACCATGGTTGAGCCACCTTCCCCGTTTTATTTTTACTCCAGACAGGGATGTACAATTGTTGAAGTTCATCCATGTGATCTTTGAATGTTTGCCATTGCCTATCCACAATCAACCCTTTAAGTATCACTCGCCAGTCTATTCTAGCCAATTCACGTCTCATACCATCGAAGTGACCTTTCCCCAATTCAGGATCCTAGTCTCTGAATTAACTGTGTCACTCTGCATCTTAATAAAGAATTCTACCATATTATGGCCACTCTTCCCCAAGGGGCCTCGCACAACAAGATTGTTAATTAGTCCTTTCTCATTACACATCACCCAGTCTAGGATGGTCAGCCCTCTAGTTGTTTCCTCGACATATTGGTCTGGAAAACCAACCCTAATACACTCCAGGAAATCCTCCTCCAACGCATTGCTACCAGTTTGGTTAGCCCAGTCAATATGTAGATTAAAGTCGCCCATGATAACTGCTGTACCTTTATTGCTCGCATCCTTAATTTCTTGTTTGATGCTGTCCCCATCCTCATTACTACTGTTTGGTGATCTGTACAGAACTTCCACTAGCGTTTTCTGCCCTTTGGTATTTCGTAGCTCCACCCATTCAGATTCCACATCATCCAAGCTAATGTCCTTCCTTACTATTGCATTGATTTTCTTTTTAACCAGCAACGCCACCCGACCTCCTTTTCCTTTCTGTCTATCCTTCCTAAATGTTGAATACCGCCGGATGTTGAGTTCCCAGCCTTGGTCACCCTGGAGCCATGTCTCCGTGATGCCAATTATATCATATCCGTTCACTGCTATCTGCGCAGTTAATTCATCCACCTTATTCTGAATACACCTCGCATTGAGGCACAGAGCCTTCAGGCTTGTCTTTTTAACACACTTTGACCCTTTAGAATTCTGCTGTAAAGTGGCCCTTTTTGTTTTTTGCCTTGGGTTTCTCTACCCTCCACTTTTACTCTTCTCCTTTCTATTTTTTGTTTCTGTCTCCATTCTACTTCTCTCTGTCTCCCTGCATAGGTTCCCATCCCCCTGCCATATTAGTTTAACCCCTCCCCAACAGCACTAGCAACCACTCCCCCGAGCACATTGGTTCCAGTCCTGCCCAGGTGCAGACCGTCCAGTTTGTACTGGTCCCACCTCTCCCAGAACCGGTTCCAATATCCCAGGAATTTGAATCCCTCCCTTCTGCACCTCTCCTCACGCCATGTATTCATCTGAGCTATCCTGTGATTCCTACTCTGACTAGCACGTGGCACTGGTAGCAATTCAGAGATTACTGCTTTTGAGGTCCGACTTTTTAATTTAGCTCCTATCTCTCTAAATTCATCTTGTAGGACCTCATCCCATTTTTTACCTATATCGTTGGTACCTATATGCACAACGACAACTGGCTGTTTACCCTTCCCCTTCAAAATGTTCTGCACCCGCTCCGAGACATCCTTGACCCTTGCACCAGGGAGGCAACATACCTTCCTGGAGTCTCGGTTACGGTCGCAGAAACGTCTATCTATTCCCCTTAGTCGGCGAGAGGCAGGAGCAGAGTTGGGAGGCCTAGAAGAGGCCAGCATTAGTTGGAGAGGCGGCAGTCAGCGAGAGGTGGGAGCAGAGTCGGGAGGCCTACAAGAGGCCAGCGTGGTGCGTGGAGAGGCGGCAGTTGGCGAGAGGCGGGAGCAGAGTCGGGAGGCCTACAAGAGGCCAGCGTGGTGCGTGGAGAGGCGGCAGTTGGCGAGAGGTGGGAGCAGAGTCGGGAGGCCTACAAGAGGCGGGGCTTGTACAGCTCCAGCAGGGAGAAAAAGCAAAAAAGAAGTAGAAAGAACTCAAAAGGTGATGTCATAGCCAAAGGGGTAAGTGATTGGCTGGCGATTGGTGAGTAGCTTTTCTTTTTATTTTTTTATATCAGTAAGTAACCTGTTAACAGTGTTGTCGCCAAATTACGTGTATCTAAAGGTTAAATCATGGCAGGAGAGCTCGGTCACGTGATATGCTCCTCCTATACCATGTGGGAACTCAGGGACACTTCTGGTGTCCCTGACGACTACGTGTGCGGGAAGTGTATCCGCCTCCAGCTCCTGATGGACCGCGTTGCAGAATTGGAGCTGAGGGTGGATTCACTCTGGAGCATTCACGATGCTGAAAACGATGTGAGTAACATGTGTAGCGAGTTGGTCTTACCGCAGGTGAAGGGTTCACAGCCAGCTAGGGGATGGAAGACCAACATGAAGAGCCGTGCAAGGAAGGTAGTGAGTACTGTTGAGGGGGATGACTCATCAGGGGAGGACAGCAGCAGCCAAGTCCATGGCACCATGGCTGGCTCTGTTGCAC
The DNA here is from genome assembly GCF_044704955.1 of Pristiophorus japonicus. NCBI lineage: Eukaryota > Metazoa > Chordata > Chondrichthyes > Pristiophoridae > Pristiophorus > Pristiophorus japonicus. The sequence continues at coordinate 138,857,659 of NC_091983.1, read as the reverse complement.
AGGAGGGTAGGAAAAAGAGTGGGAGAGCGATCGTGATAGGGGATTCAATTGTAAGGGGAATAGATAGACGTTTCTGCGGCCACAACCGAGACTCCAGGATGGTATGTTGCCTCCCTGGTACAAGGGGCAAGGATGTCTCGGAGCGGGTGCAGGACATTCTGAAAAGGGAGGGTGAACAGCCAATTGTCGTGGTGCACATTGTACCAACAATATAGGTAAAAAAAGGGATGAGGTCCTACGAGACGAATTTAAGGAGCTAGGAGCTAAATTAAAAAGTAGAACCTCAAAAGTAGTAATCTCGGGATTGCTACCAATGCCACGTGCTAGTCAGAGTAGGAATCGCAGGATAGTGCAGATGAACACATGGCTTGAGCAGTGGTGCAGCAGGTAGGGATTCAAATTCCTGGGGCATTGGAACCGGTTCTGGGGGAGGTGGGACCAGTACAAACCGGACGGTCTGCACCTAGGCAGGACCGGAACCAATGTCCTAGGGGGAATGTTTGCTCGTGCTGTTGGGGAGGAGTTAAACTAATATGGAAGGGGGATGGGAACCAATGCAGAGATACAGAGGGAAACAAAATGGAGACAGAAGCAAAAGACAGAAAGGAGATGAGTAAAAGTGGAGGGCAGAGAAACCCAAGGCAAAAAACAAAAAGGGCCACTGTACAGCAAAATTCTAAAGGGTCAGAGTGTAATAAAAAGGCAAGCCTGAAAGCTCAGTGCCTCAAGGCGAGGAGTATTCGGAACACAGGAGAGGGCTCTGAGCTAGTTCAAGTGGGTGAGAGCGCAGATGAACAGGACCCCAAGAAAGAATGCAAAAGGCAGGAGGCAACAGAGCAGAGTAGCACTGGGGTAAGTGTAAACCACAAGGTGATAATATGTATAAATATAACAGGGCTGCAGGAGGGGTCAAAACTAAAAATCATGGTTTAAAAACTAGTATTAAAACACTCTACCTAAACGCACGCAGCATTTGAAATAAAGTAAATGAGTTGACGGCACAAATCATTACAAATGGGTATGATTTGGTGGCCATTACAGAAACGTGGTTGCAAGGTGACCAAGACTGGGAATTAAACATACAGGGGTATCTGACAATTCGGAAGGATAGACAAGAAGGGAAAGGAGGTGGCGTAGCTCTGTTAATAAAGGATGATATCAGGGCAGTTGTGAGAGATGATATTGGCTCTAATGAACAAAATGTTGAATCATTGTGGGTGGAGATTTGAGATAGTAAGGGGAAAAAGTCACTAGTGGGCATAGTTTATAGGCCCCCAAATAATAACTTCACGGTGGGGCAGACAATAATCAAGGGAATAATGGAGGCATGTGAAAAAGGAACGGCAGTAATCATGGGGGATTTTAACCTACATATCGATTGGTCAAATCAAATCGCACGGGGTAGCCTGGAGGAAGAATTCATAGAATGCATACGGGATTGTTTCTCAGAACAGTATGTTACAGAACCTACAAGGGAGCAAGCTATATTAGATCTGGTCCTGTGTAATGAGACAGGAATAATAAACGATCTCCTCGTAAAAGGTCCTCTCGGAATGAGTGATCACAGTATGGTTGAATTTGTAATACAGATTGAGGGTGAGGAAGTAGTGTCTCAAACGAGCGTACTATTCTTAAACAAAGGGGACTACAGTGGAATGAGGGCAGAGTTGTATAAGGGTTTCTCGGGGAGTGTTGTTGTGCCTTGGGTGTCTCTCTCTGGGCTTCTGCCCTCACAGCTTATGCCTGGCTGTGAGGTACCCTGAGTGCTGCAAGAGCACCCCTGGAGCGACTGTGTCCACAGCATATGAAGGGGCTTTTGAGACTCGTGCGTCCCCACAGATTATAAGAACATAAGAACATAAGAATTAGGAACAGGAGTAGGCCATCTAGCCCCTCGAGCCTGCTCCGCCATTCAACAAGATCATGGCTGATCTGGCCGTGGACTCAGCTCCACTTATCCGCCCGCTCCCCGTAACCCTTAATTCCCTTATTGGTTATAAATCTATCTATCTGTGACTTGAATACATTCAATGAGCTAGCCTCAACTGCTTCCTTGGGCAGAGAATTCCACAGATTCACAACCCTCTGGGAGAAGAAATTCTTTCTCAACTCGGTTTTAAATTGGCTCCCCCATATTTTGAGGCTGTGCCCCCTAGTTCTAGTCTCCCCGACCAGTGGAAACAACCTCTCTGCCTCTATCTTGTCTATCCCTTTCATTATTTTAAATGTTTCTATAAGATCACCCCTCATCCTTCTGAACTCCAACGAGTAAAGACCCAGTCTACTCAATCTATCATCATAAGGTAACCCCCTCATCTCCGGAATCAGCCTAGTGAATCGTCTCTGTACCCCCTCCAAAGCTAGTATATCCTTCCTTAATAAGGTGACCAAAACTGCACGCAGTACTCCAGGTGCGGCCTCACCAATAACCTATACAGTTGCAGCAGGACTTCCCTGCTTTTGTACTCCATCCCTCTCGCAATGAAGGCCAACATTTCATTCGCCTTCCTGATTACCTGCTGCACCTGCAAACTAACTTTTTGGGATTCATGCACAAGGAAGAGGTGGGCACCGGAGGGACTGGAATGCATCATCACGCCCGGCAACCAAATTTTAATTTGATTTTACGTTTTAAAGTTTAATTTGTTTTAATTGCCGGTGCTTTTAGTGTCCCCTTCCCTTTTATAGGGGGCACCGGAAAAAATTTGATTTTAGCGCCCCCAAAAAAACCCAAAAAAAAATTTAAAAAAGGGGCCTTGTAAATGTCTGCTGTGTCATCCAGGGCGGGTGGCACGGTTTAATGTTTTATGTTTTACAGATAAACTCTAAAAGAGTTTCATGCACAAGGACCCCCAGGTCCCTCTGCACCGCAGCATGTTGTAATTTCTCCCCATTCAAATAATATTCCCTTTTACTGTTTTTTTTCCCAAGGTGGATGACCTCACACATTCCGACATTGTATTCCATCTGCCAAACCTTAGCCCATTCGCTTAACCTTCTAAATCTCTTTGCTGCCTCTCTGTGTCCTCTACACAACCCGCTTTCCCACTAATCTTTGTGTCATCTGCAAATTTTGTTGCACTACACTCTGTCCCCTCTTCCAGGTCATCTATGTATATTGTAAACAGTTGTGGTCCCAGTACCGATCCCTGTGGCACACCACTAACCATCGATTTCCAACCCGAAAAGGACCCATTTATCCCGACTCTCTGCTTTCTGTTAGCCAGCCAATTCTCGATCCATGCTAATACATTTCCTCTGACTCCGCGTACCTTTATCTTCTGCAGTAACCTTTTGTGTGGCACCTTATCGAATGCCTTTTGGAAATCTAAATACACCACATCCATCGGGTACACCTCTATCCACCATACTCGTTATATCCTCAAAGAATTTCAGTAAATTAGTTAAACATGATTTCCCCTTCATGAATCCATGTTGCGTCTGCTTGATTGCACAATTCCTATCTCGATGTCCCGCTATTTCTTCCTTAATGATAGCTTCAAGCATTTTCCCCACTGCAGATGTTAAACTAACCGGCCTATAGTTACCTGCCTTTTGTCTGCCCCCTTTTTTAAACAGAGGCGTTACATTAGCTGCTTTCCAATCTGCTGGTACCTCCCCAGAGTCCAGAGAATTTTGGTAGATTATAACGAATGCATCTGCTATAACTTCCGCCATCTCTTTTAATACACTGGGATGCATTTCATCAGGACCAGGGGACTTGTCTACCTTGAGTCCCATTAACATGTCCAGCACTACCCCCCTAGTGATAGTGATTGTCTCGAGGTCCTCCCTTCCCACATTCCTGTGACCAGCAATTTCTGGCAAGCAAAATAATTGTTTAAGATCTCAGCCATTTCCACATTTCCCATTATTAAATCCCCCTTCTCATCTTCTAAGGGACCAACATTTACTTTAAGGACGGGAACGATGGGGCTCTTCCAGTCGCTGAATTCAACAGGCTAAATGATGCCCTCTCTCACCAACCAGTCCAATTCGCTGTCGATCTTTTCCCGTATCACATACGGCACCACTCTGGCTTTGTGGTGCACTGGCCTGGCGCCTCGGGTGATGTGTATCCTTACTTTAGTGCCTTTGAAAGTCCCGACGCCAGGTTGGAATAGTGAATCGAATTGTTGTGGGACTTGTGAGCACAAACTTCGCTCCACAGATGACATTGCGTGAACATCCCCCCCAATTCCAGTTCATCTCGACTAACCAGCTCCTCCCCAACAGTGCGGGACCATTGCCCGGGACAATCCAGAGCGACAGCCGATTCACTAACCCGTTGTGTGTGACAGACAACATTGCACTGCCTAGCACCGGAATGATTTCTTTAGTGTAAGTCCGTAATTGTGTCTCAATACGTGCTATTTTGGGTCTACTGGCTTTAAGTGGCCATAGCTTCTCAAATTGCTGAACGCCCATGAGTGACTGGCTGGCCCCAGTGTCCAGCTCCATGCGTACAGGGATACCGTTTGATAAAACCCTCACCATCATTGGTGGCGTTCTGGTGTATGAACTGTGAATATTCGCCACATGGACCCGCTGAACCTCGGCATCCATCGCTTCGCCCCAAAAGTCATCCTGCCTCAAAGAACCCTCTTCTGGTCCATCCGCTTCATATATTAGTCTGGCTGCAGACTTCCTGCACATTCGAGCTAGGTGGCCACTGAGATTGCAGTTCCTGCAGACAAACTGTTGAAATCTGCAAGATCTAGCTGAGTGTTTTACCCCACACCTCCAGCATGAGTTAAAGTTTCCATTGTTGGGAACAAGGGGACTATGGCCAGGCATTCCGCACTGACTGTCCCTTTGACTGCTCTTAAGTACCCTATTAGTGGGTGTCAATGGCCCCATCCCGGGCCACATTGTCCACTGTGATGGCGAGAATGTCCATTCAGCCTGCCATTGTCTGTGTTGAAGACCTGCTCTGCGGTCTATTGCTTCAGATTGCCCGTCTGCCTGCAGGGCTCTGAGCGGCATTAATGATGTTGACTCCCTGATCCATCGCCGCGTTAGAGGCAGAATTGCGCGCTTATATTATTTTCGTCTCTTCCTCTCCCGCCATGAAAGTTTGAGCTATCAACGCTGCCGCTTCCAAGGTCAAATCCTTGGTCTCAATTAATTTGCGGATAATTCCCACATGACCGATGCTCTCGATAAAGAAGTCCCTTAGCATCTCCCCCCTGCAGGTGTCTGTGAACTTACAGAGGCTGGTCAAACGCCGGAGGTCCGCTACGAAGTCCGGTCTGCTCTGTCCTTCACGACGTCAGTGGGTGTTGAATCCGTTTCGAGCCATATGTATGCTACTCGCCGGTTTGAGGTGCTCCCTATCAATTTGCTAAATTCTTCCGCCGGCTTTTCGGGTGCTAGTAAGTCCTTCATGAGCGCGTAAGTCTTTGGTCCGCAGCTGGTCAAAAGATGAGCCCTTCGCTTGTCGGCCGCTGCATCCCCCAGCCATTCTTTCATAACGAAGCTTTGCTGAAGCCTCTCGGCAAAATCGTTCCAGTCCTCCCCAACACAGTACTGTTCCTCTGTGCTACCGGTGGCCATTCTCGTGGGTCGTGAATTTCCGTTTCTCGTCGCCAATGTAAAATCCTTATTCTCCAGTATGAAACCACACGAGGCACATTCTGAAGACAAGGTCACTCTGTAACCTTAACTCTTTATTCACAGGACTCCAAAGACGACGACCCTGCGTGGGACCTCCCTTTTTATACCTGTGTGATCAGGTAAGGAGTGTCTCGCACAAGTTCACCCCTTGTGGTCAAGGTGTGCATCTAAGTTGAGTGTATACAGTAATACAGTGGTGTTACATTGTGGTTACATACATGACACTGGGGAGATACCCTCCCACCTCCCATTAACTTTTGCTCCCCATTACATCCAACCAAAGGATTTTGAATTAGACCGACGAGGAGCAACCTCAGCATTTGTTCCATCAACATCATGAGTTGAACTTTCATCAAGCTCCTGGGCCAACTTCAGTTACTGGAGCAGTTTGCATGGAGAGGAAGCAACATTTGCAGAGGCTGATACTAACATTTTGAGCTTGCGACACATTGCAGCTCGTTAGCCTTTAGAAAGAAAATCTGCATTTATTATCACATTTCATATGCAATAAAGCAATTTTTGGAGTACTTACAACCAGGCCTGGGCTGATCTAATTAAAGCCAGTCGCAGCAATCACCACCAATGAAATATTTTATTAGCGGTTACACGTGTGAGTGGGCTGGGAAGAGGGAGAGGAGTGGTTCATTTTATTGCTTGAACTTTTTTTAACTGAGGAATGAAGGTTGGCAAGGAATGATGCCTCACTACTGATCTCACATCATGTCTCGCTAGCTGCCGGCAATTCAGAGACACACTGAACTCAGGGTGTTTGCTAAGCGATGCTGCCTGGTGTATTTCTTGGTCTGCATAAACAGACGCTCCCAATCGAAACATTATTTAAAAAATAAATCCAATAGATTGCAGATGTTTCGTGCCTGTTTGACTGGAGTAACTGACCAGTACCTGTGTAACATGCCAAGGGGCTGATTTTGTGGGTGGCAGGAAACGGATTTTGTAACATATGTAACACCACTCAGGAAACAGCCATTGGAGTCAGCCCACTGAGTTATTCATTGCTGAACATGACGCAGTGTCCACCGGTACGCTCGCGGCCTTCCGCGAGAGGTGGGCGCCGGGACTGGAGTGCATCATCACCCCCGGCAACCAAATTTTAATTTGATTTTATATGTTTTAAAGTTTAATTTGTTTTATTGCCAGTTTTAGTGTCCCCCTCCCCTTTTATAGGGGGCACTTGTATAATGTATGTTTTCGTGCCCCCAAAAAAACCCCACAAAAAACACAAAAAAAACAAAAAAAAAGGGCCTTGAAAAGTGTTGGAGTATCCCCGGTTTAGGGGGCACTTGATTTAACTGTTTACTTTGTTTCACAACTAAAAGAGTTGTAGAGTTGTTGCATTGTGAGTGGCTTAGCCAGTTTTGTGATGTTCACAAGACTGAAGAAAACCCCAATCAGTTGAGTCTAGGTCATCCAAGATGAGGTATGAGTTTACAAGGGACACTGGCAATCAAATATTTAAAGTTGTGGTTCTTAAAAGTTGTCATATGGGACATATTTTCCCTTTCCCAGAAGTGAGTGAGGCACAATACAAAATAGGTTTAATTGAATAAAATTTTATATAAAACTTGTAATTTGTATTAATCTTTAACAATGTAATAAAATAACATAATTAATCTGAATGAAAATTTGTATAAAAACATCATTATAAACAACGAACAGCAACAACAACAGCAACAACAACATCAACAACAATATAAACAACACTGAAAACACCCTGCACCCTTCTACAATTCTATCTGCGGCCACCTTTCCCAATGCCTTTCCTCCTCAATTCCCCCATGACCCTTGGCCCTGACACCTTCCTCCTCCCGCTATCAATACCCCTGGCCTTAACCACATCGGGAACAGTACATCGTGCACCAGCAAGGACCTCGAGTGTGATTGCTGAGGGGGGGACAGAACTATGGGGGTTCTGGAGAAGATGGAGGTGCTGAGGATCCATCTTCAAAGTCGGAAGAAAGTAGTTCCTCCCGACGATCAGGTGCTGTCACCATTGCTGGTACGGGACCTTGGGGTGCAGTGCCATATCCTACGACCTTAGATTGCCACATAGCATTGACATTGGCGGTCTGGGTGTTCTCCCTCACCACGGCAATCAGCTCTGCCATGTCCTCTGATTGACGGGCTGCTACAGCCGCGATGTTTTTGGACAAACCAGCAATGGACTGGAGGAGCTCTCGAATCAAGACGATGCTCATCCTGGACAGTCCCACTGTTATGTCTCAAATAAAGCAATGTGACTGAGTACTGTAGACTTGAGTAAGTGTGACCTTAGTCTCTTTATTCTGACTCCAGAGTCAGCATGGGAGGCCTGCTTATATGCAGTGCTCCCAAGGGATGCTGGGATCCCTTGGAATTCCAAAAGATGCACCCTCTGGTGGCGGTAGAATGCTGCTTACAAGGTGTTGAATACATAACATCAATCCCGCCCCCCAAAGTCAATAGTACACTTATTTACAGGGTGAGACGATCTGGAGCTTTCTGCTCCCTAGTCGATCGTCTTGGTACAAACACAGGTGCAGGTGAGTTGGTTGGACCTTCGCTGGGCTGCTGGGCAGCTGGCCTTGCTGGGCTGCTGGGGATGATGAGTTCAGCTTCATGGTCAACCGTGATGTCGGTTGCCACTTGTATGTGTATCGGAGCGTCGAAGTTGCTCATGGCTGTCTGTGAATCACAGTTTGGTTTGGTCCAAATGCTTTCTGCAAATTAGGCCATTTGCAAGATTGACCTCAAACACCCTACTCGCTTCTTTACAGGGAGTACGACAGTGCCAGCAAGCCATTTGGGACCATGTCCATAGTTGAGTACAAATACAGGGTCATTGACTTAAATATCACGTGACAAATTTGCGCGATCATGGTACATGCTTTGTTGATGCCGTCTGCCCTCGACATGATCATGGAGATCAGGGTGGACTAGAGAGAGCCTTGTTTTGAGTGCCCTTTTCATGAGCAGTTCGGCAGGGGGAACCCCGGTGAGCAAGTGGGGTCTTGTGCGGTAGCTGAGCAGGACTCGGGACAGGCGGGTATGTACGGAGCCTTCTGCCATGTGTTTCAAGCTTTGCTTGATGGTTTGGACTGCCTGTTCTGCCTGGCCGTTAGATGCAGGCTTGAATGGGGCAGATGTGACATGCTTGATCACATTGTGGGTCATGAATTCCTTGAATTCAGCACTGGTGAAGCACGGCCCATTGTCGCTGACAATGACATCAGGCAGGCCGTGCATGGCAAACATGGCTCGTAGGCTTTCAATGGTGGTAGTGGACGTGCTTACAGACATTATTACACACTCAATCCATTTTGAATAAGCGTCCACATCAACCAAAAACATTTTCCCTAGAAACGGGCGAGCGAAGTCAACATGGATCCTAGACCACGGTTTGGAGGGCCATGACCATAAACTTAGCGGTGCCTCCCTGGGTGCATTGCTCAGTTGAGAGCAAGTATTGCATTGGCGCACGCAAGATTCCAAATCTGAGTCGATGCCGGGCCACCACACATGAGATCTGGCTATAGTTTTCATCATTACTATGTCTGGGTGGGTACTGTGTAGGTCGCGTATGAACGTTTCCCTGTCTTTCTTAGGCAAAACCATGTGATTACCCCACAAAAGACAGTCCGCCTGTATGGACATTTCGTCTTTGCGCCGCTGGAATGGCTTGATCTCATGGATCTCCGCTGGGACACTGGACCAACTCCCATGGAGGACATAGTTTTTTTACAAGGGACAGTAAAGGATCCTGGCTGGTCCAGGTCCTGATCAGGTGGGCAGTAACGGGTGACTTTTCGTTTTCAAATGCATCCATCACCAAGAGAAAATCTGCAGGCTGTGCCATTTCCACCCCGGTGGTGGGCAATGGTAGCCGACTGAGAGCATCAGTGCAGTTCTCTGTGCCTGGTCTGTGGTGGATTACATAGTTATATGCAGACAGCATGAGCGCCCATCTTTGGATGCGAGCAGAGGCATTGGTATTAATAGCTTTGCTCTTTGAGAATAGCGGTATGGGTGGCTTGTGGTCAGTTTCTAACTCGAACTTAAGCCCAAACTGATACTGATGCATTTTTTCACCCCATAAACGCATGCTAGAGCTTCTTTTTCAATCATGCTGTAGGCCCTTTCGGTGTTGGACAAACTCCTGGACGCATAAGCGACTGGTTGCAATGTTCCCGATTCGTTTGCTTGTTGTAACACACACCCGACCCTGTACAAAGACGCATCGCAAACTAGCACTAAACCTTTACATGGTGTCAGGGGTGGTTTGCAGGGGGTCAGCTTTCCCTTCTGACCTTATATGAGCGGTTCAGAATCGCTCCCACACCCTTGGTTCTCGACACTGGAATTATGAAGGGACTGTGACAGACTTGGACAGACAATCAGTTTCAAGGTAGGAAGCAGGTATGGCTTTATTGTGTTTAAAAAGAAGTAAAAGGCACACCTTTAATAACACACACAGACCAATACACACTGAGGGATACAACACATTGAATAAATTGTCAAATTACAGCCTCTGGGGAAAAGAATACAGCTTAAACTCTAAATGGGGTAAAAAGGAGAATGCAGATACATTTACACAAGTTATCTCAGCCTCCCTCCTCCCAATCCCCCTAACTAACGAAGTTATAGCTCTGGGGGGTTCAGGGACCATGCTCACCAATCCCCTTTTTGACAGTTCCAACTCCAGGGTTCGCCTTAGTTGTCCAGGTTCTGTAGACTGTACCCCTTGGTAGCGTAGGACCAGCTTGTAGAGTGGAAAAATCTTCAGTTTTTCTTCGGTTTTGTCGGGTTGGTTCCGGTTGACTGTTGGGTTGCTCGCGATGGCCCACAACTTTCCAATAGTCGTTTTGACAGCTTGTTTGCTGTTGTGGTGCTGTCCTTCTGGGTTTTAGAGATTCCTTTTGCTGGTGTTTCGGGATCCCACTTTTCGAGGCTGGTGTAGAACTTATGCAATGAGACTGCTAACTTAATAGTGTCTCTTGAAGCACACCTAACTGCCAGAACAGACTTCAATTATACTAAAAACAGGCTTCTTTATCTTCCATCAAATCTAGCTCAGTTCTTTGTTTCGATTTTTCAGCCAGCTAACTGAAACTTGATTAAGTGGTTTTAATCTGGCGTCAATAGGCTTTTCGAAGTTGGTGAGCTCTCCATTGTGCTAGTCTGGCCTGAGCCAGATATTTCTATGCCTGTTGAAAAGGTGTTGGAATATGTATGTGACATTTGGGTCCTCCGGGTGCGGTGATAAATGTTTCTTCCATCGTTGATTGTTTAAATGCTAATGTTTTCAAGGGGCAAGTTTCGAGGGTATACAATTCCCAGACAATTTGAATAGTTCCAATGTCCAAACTGGCCCTTTAGATATTGACCCCACCCCTTTTCTTGCAGACCCAACATACACCTTTTAAAAATCCCAAATTCGATTAAAGTTCGTAGTTTCTTCCATGTGCACTTTAGGATTTCAAACTTTCTGGTAGATAGTTCCAAATTAAATTCCCTTTCCTATGAGTCCAAACACTGGGGGGGGGGGGGGTCTCCATGAATGCAGCCCCTTTTATCCCCTGCAGGCCTCATCTGCCCCTTTAAAATTCATTTGTGTCCCAAAGTTTTCCTTCCATTTTAAAAGTCCAGAAAGGGATTCTTCTCCTCTGCAGGGAAAAGGTACCTGGAATCTTTGCGAGATATTGGTAATGCAAGCTAGCATTAAACGTTTACATGGGTCATATAGAACAAGCAGTTTGTTGGAATATAACAGATTTCTGGCTTTCTCAAAAGCAGTCTCTTCTAATTTCCCCCATACCCAGTCATTTCCCTTGCATTGCAACACATGTAGAGGTTCTCGCAAGGTGCTTAACATGGGTAGGAAATTACCAAAATAATTGAAGAGTCTCAGGAATGACCACAGCTCCGTCACATTCTGTGGTCTCGACGGCGCGTTCTTGATGGCTTCCGTCTTGGCGTCAGTGGGTCTGATGCTATCTGCTGCGATTCTTCTCCCTAAGAACTCGACTTCTGGTGCCAGGAAAACACACTTCGAGCGTTTCGACCAGAGTTCCACACAATCTAGCCGACTTAGAACCTCTTCCAGGTTCTGCAAGTGTTCGATGGTGTCCCGACCTGTGATCAATATGTCGTCCTGGAAAACCACGGTGCGTGGAACCGACTTTAGCAGACTCTCCATGTTCCTTTGAAATAGCCGCGGCCGATCGAATCACAAATGGGCATCTATTGTAGATGAACAGACCTTTGTGCGTGTTAATGCAGGTGAGGCCTTCCGAAGATTCCGCCAGCTCCTGCGTCATGTAGGCCGAGGTCAGGTCCAATTTGGTGAATGTCTTCTCTCCTGCCACGTTGCAAATAGGTCGTCTGCCTTGGGTATCGGGTACTGGTACTGCAGTGAAAAACAGTTAATTGTTACTTTATAGTCCCCACAAATTCTGACCATGCCATTGCCCTTGAGAACCGGAACAATCGGTCTGGTCCACTCATTGAACTCAACCAGCATGATGATGCCCTCTCGTTGCAGCCTGTCCAGCTCGATCTCCACTTTCTCTGCATCATGTATGGCACTGCACGTGCCTTGTGGTGGATGGGTCATGTACCGGGAACCAAATGGATCTACCTTCGCCCCAGAGTAATTTTCGATGTCTGGCTCAAACAACAACGGAAACTTGCTCAAAACCTGGGCACATGAGGCGTCCTCGATGGACGAAAGCACTCGGATGTCGTCCCAGTTCCAGCAGATTTTTCCCAGCCAGCTTCTGCTGAACAGTGTGAGGCAATCTCCTGGTACAATCCATAGTGGTAGTTCATGCACCGCTCCATTGTAGGAGACTTTTACTGCTACCCTGCAAATTACAGGGATCAGCTCTTTAGTGTAAGTTCTCAGCTTAGTATGAATAGGGCTCAGCTTGGACCTTTGTGCTTTTGTACCTTGTTGCACCACAGCCTCTCGAAGGCCTTTTTGCTCATGATAGACTGACTCGCACCCATGTCCAATTCCATGGATACTGGAATTCCGTTCAGTTCAACTTTTAACATGATCGGTGGACATTTCGTGGTGAAGGTGTGTACCCTGTACATTTCCGCCTCCTCGGTTTGAGTCTCTAGTTCAGTTTGATCCACCATGGATCGGTCTTCCTCTGCAACATGGTGGTTTGCAGGGTTTGCAGCTCGTTTGCACATTCGCTGGAGGTGTCCCATTGTTCCACAGCCTTTGCACGCATGATGTTTGAAATGGCATTGATGGGCTCGATGATCACCTCTGCAGCGCCAACAAGGTGTTAATTGCCTCGTATTCACACTTGATGCCGGACTCTGAGTCATCTGAGGTCGTGCAGCTGCAGGCGTGTACGTTCTGCCAAATGCAGTCCTGCCTGAAAATGACGTTACTTTGTGTACAGTACTTGCCGATGCATCTTTATGCTGCAAAATTTGTTTGGTGTTATTGCTGGTAGACATAAATGCCTGGGCTATCGTTATGGCTTTTCTCAGGTTCGGTGCTTCAACAGTCAATAGTTTGCGTTCGATGAGTTCGTTGGAGAGGGGGGAGATCGCTGAGGCAGGCCTATAAAAGGCCCAACGCGGCAGCAGTTCGGGGGGTTCGTTGGAGAGGCAGAAGATTGCTGAAGCAGGCCTATAAAAGGCCCAATGCGGTAGCAGTTCGGGGAATTAGTCGGAGAGGCGAGAGATCGCTGAAGCAGGCCAATAAAAGGCCCAACGCGTTGGCAGTTCGGGGAGTTAGTCGGAGAGGCGGGAGATCGCTGAAGCAGGCCTATAAAAGGCCCAACGCGGTGGCAGTTCGGGGAGTTAGTCGGAGAGGCGGGAGATCGCCGAAGCAGGCCTATAAAAGGCCCAACGTGGTGGCAGTTCGGGGAGTTAGTCGGAGAGGCGGGAGATCGCTGAAGCAGGCCTATAAAAGGCCCAACGTGGTGGCAGTTCGGGGAATTAGTCGGAGAGGTGTGGCTTGTGCAGCCGCAGCAGCGAAGCAAAAAAGAAGTAGAAAGAAATCGAAAGGTGAAGTCACAGCCAAGGGGGTAAGTGATTGGCTGGTGATTGGTAAGTAGCTTTTTTTTTCTATTTCAGTAAGTAACCTTTAGCATTGTTGTTGCCAAATAAGTTAATCTAGGGGTTAAGCCATGGCAGGAGAGCTCGGACATGTGTTATGCTCCTCCTGTACCATGTGGGAAATCAGGGACACCTCTGGTGTCCCTGACGACTACTTGTGCGGGAAGTGTATCCGCCTCTGGAGCTGCGGGTGGATTCACTCTGCAGCATGCACGATACTGAGAATGATGTGAATAGCACATTTAGTGAGTTGGTCTTATCACAGGTAAAGGGTCCACAGGCAGATAGGGAATGGAAAACCAACAGGAAGAGCAGAGCAAGGAAGGTAATGCAGGGGTCCCCTGCGGTCATCCCCCTGCAAAACAGATACACCGCTTTGAGTACTGTTGGGGGGATGACTCATCAAGAAAGAGCAGCAGCAGCCAGGTACATGGCACCATGGCTGGCTCTGCTGCACAGGAGGGCAGGAAAAAGAGTGGGAGAGCAATAGTGATAGGGGATTCGATTGTAAGGGGATTAGATAAGCGTCTCTGCGGCCGCAACCGAAAATCCAGGAAGGTATGTTGCCTCCCTGATGCAAGGGTCAATGATGTCTTGGAGCGGGTGCAGGACATTCTGAAAAGGGAGGGTGAATAGCCAGTTGTCGTGGTGCACATTGGTACCAACGATATAGGTAAAAAACGGGACGAGGTGCTACGAGATGAATTTAAGGAGCTAGGAGTTAAATTAAAAAGTAGGACCTCAAAAGTAGTAATCTCAGGATTGCTACCAGTGCCATGTGCTAGTCAAGAGTAGGAATCGCAGGATAGCTCAGATGAATACGTGGCGTGAGGAGTGGTGCAATAGGGAGGGATTCAAATTCCTGGGACATTGGAACCGGTTCTGGGGGAGGTGGGACCAGTACAAACCGGATGGTCTGCACCTGGGCAGGACCGGAACCAATGTCCTCAGGGGAGTGGTTGCTAGTGCTGTTGGGGAGGAGTTAAACAAATATGACAGGGGGATGGGAACCTATGCAGGGAGACAGAGGGGAATAAAATGGAGACAGAAACATAAAATAGAAAGGAGAAGAGTAAAAGTGGAGGGCAGAGAAACCCAAGGCAAAAAACAAAAAGGGCCACTTTACAGCAGAATTCTAAAGGGTCAAAGTGTGTTAAAAAGACAAGCCTGAAGGCTCTGTGCCTCAATGCGAGGAGTATTCAGAATAAGGTTGGTGAATTAACTGCGCAGATAGCAATTAACGGGTATGATGTAATTGGCATCACGGAGACATGGCTCCAGGGTGACCAAGGCTGGGAACTCAACATCCGGCGGTATTCAACATTTAGGAAGGATAGACAGAAAGGAAATGTAGGTGGGGTGGCGTTGCTGGTTAAAGAGGAAATTAATGCAATTGTAAGGAAGGAAATTAGCTTGGATGATGTGGAATCGGTATGGGTGGAGCTACGGAATACCAAAGGGCAGAAAACATTAGTGGGAGTTGTGTACAGGCCACCAAATAGTAGTAGTGAGGTTGGGGACAGCATCAAACAAGAAATAAGGGATGAGTGCACCAAAGGTACAGCAGTAATCATGGGCGACTTTAATCTACATATTGATTGGACTAACCTAACTGGTAGTAATGCAGTAGAGGAGGATTTCCTTGAGTGTATTAGGGATGGTTTTCTAGACCAATGTCGAGGAACCAACCAGAGAGCTGACCATCCTAGACTGGGTGATGTGTAATGAGAAGGGACTAATTATCAATCTTGTTGTGCGAGGCCCCTTGGGGAAGAGTGACCATAATATGGTAGAATTCTTTATTAAGATGGAGAATGACAAAGTTAATTCAGAAACTAGGGTCCTGAACTTAAGGAAAGGTAACTTTGATGGTATGAGGCGCGAATTGGCTAGATTAGACTGGCAAATGACACTTAAAGGGTTGACGGTGGATAGGCAATGGCAAATCTTTAAAGATCATATGGACGAACTTCAACAATTGTACATCTCTGTCTGGAGTAAAAATAAAATGGGGAAGATGGCTCAACCGTGGCTAACAAGGGAAATTAAGGATAGTGTTAAATCCAAGGAAGAGGCATACAAATTAGCCAGAAAAAGTAGCAAGCCGGAGGACTGGGAGAAATTTAGAATACAGCAGAGGAGGACAAAGGGATTAATTAAGAGGGGGGAAATAGAATACGAGAGGAAGCTTGCCAGAAACATAAAAAATGACTGCAAATAGATATGTGAACAGAAAAAGATTAGTGAAGACAAACGTAGGTCCCTTGCAGTCGGATTCGGGTGAATTTATAATGGGGAACAAAGAAATGGCCGACCAATTGAACAAGTACTTTGGTTCTGTCTTCACAAAGGAAGACACAAATGACTTCCGGATGTACTAGGGGTTCGAAGGTTTGTGAGAAGGAGGAACTGAAGGATATCCTTATTAGGCAGGAAATTGTGTTCGGGAAATTGACGGTATTGAAGGCTGATTAATCCCCAGGGCCTGATAGTCTACATCCCAGAGTATTAAGGAAGTGGCCCCAGAAATAGTGGATGCATTGGTGATAATTTTCCAACAGTCTATCGACTCTGGATCAGTTCCTATGGACTGGAGGATAGCTAATGTAACACCACTTTTTAAAAGAGGAGGGAGAGAGAAAACGGGTAATTATAGACCGGTTAGCCCGACATCAGTAGTGGGGAAAATGTTGGAATCAATCATTAAGGATGAAATAGCAGCACATTTGGAAAGCAGTGATAGGATTGGTCCAAGTCAGCATGGATTTATGAAGGGGAAATCATGCTTGACAAATCTTCTGGAATTTTTTGAGGATGTAACCAGTAGAGTAGACAGGGTAGAACCAGTGGATGTGGTGTATTTGGACTTTCAAAAGGCTTTTGACAAGGTCCCACACAAGAGATTGTTTGTGCAAAATCAAAGCAAATGGTATTGGGGGTAATGCACTGACATGGATAGAGAACTGGTTGGCAGACAGGAAGCAGAGAGTCGGGATTAACGGGTCCTTTTCAAAATGGCAGGCAGTGACTAGTGGAGTGCCGCAGGGCTCGGTGCAGGGACCCCAGCTCTTTACAATATATATTAATGATTTGGATGATGGAATTGAGTGTAACATTTCCAAGTTTGCAGATGACACTAAACTGGGTGGCGGTGTGAGCTGTGAGGAGGATGTTAAGAGGCTGCAGGATGATTTGGACAGGTTAGCTCAGTGGGCAAATACATGGCAGATGCTGTATAATGTGGATAAATGTGAGGTTATCCACTTTGGGGGCAAAAACACGAAGGCAGAATATTACCTGAATGGCGGCAGATTAGGAAAAGGGGAGGTGCAGTGAGATCTGGGTGTCATGACTCATCAGTCGTTGAAGGTAGGCATGCAGGTACAGCAGGCGGTGAAGAAAGCAAATGGCCTTCATAGCAAGGGGATTGGAGTATAGGAGCAGGGAAGTCTTACTGCAGTTGTACAGGGCCTTGGTGAGGCCCCACCTGGGATATTGTGTTCAGTTTTGGTCTCCTAATCTGAGGAAGGATGTTTTTGCTATTGAGGGAGTCCAGCGAAGGTTCACCAGACTGATTCCTGGGGTGGCAGGACTGACATATGAGGAGAGGCTGGATCGACTCGGCCTGTGAAGGATTAGAGGGGATCTCATAGAAACATATAAAATTCTGACGGGACTGGACAGGTTAGATACAGGAAGAATGTTCCCGTTGTTGGGGAAGTCCAGAACCAGGGGACATAGTCTTAAGATAAGGGGTAAGCCATTTAGGACTGAGATGAGGAGGAACTTCTTCACTCAGAGAGTTGTTGACCTGTGGAATTCCCTACCGCAGAGAGTTGTTGATGCCAGTTCATTGGATATATTCAAGAGGGAGTTAGATATGGCCCTTGCGGCTAAAGGGATCAAGGGGTATGGAAAGAAAGCAGGAACGGGGTACTGAAGGAATGATCAGCCATGATCTTATTGAATGGTGGTGCAGGCTCGAAGGGCCGGATGGCCTACTCCTGCACCTATTTTCTATGTTTCTATGAAGGATAACCTCATGGCCAATGCCAAGCAGAAAAAAGTTCTTCGCATTCGCTCCAGGATTCCATCGAATTCGCAATGTCCTGTAAGGCGCCTTAGTTCGGCGATGTAGCTCGCCACTTCCTGGCCTTCAGACCGTTGACATGTGCAAAATCGATACCTTGCCATTAGAACGCTCTCCTTTGGATTTAGGTGCTCCTGGACCAGCGTACACAGTTTTTCATGTGATTTGGTTGTTGGTTTCACTGGAGCAAGAAGATTCTTCATGAGGCCATAGGTTGTTGCCCCGCAGATGGTGAGGAGGATCTCCCTTCGTTTGGCAGCGTTCTCATTCCCTTCCAGCTCTTTGGCCACGAAGCATTGGTCGAGTCACTCCACGAAGGCTTCCCAATCGTCACCTTCTGAGAATTTCTCCAGGATACCAACAGTTCTCTGCATTTTCGCATGATGGTTCATTATCTACTGCTCGTCACCAGTTGTTGTGTCTCAAATAAAACAATGTGACTGAGTACTGTAGACTTGAGTAAGTGTGACCTTAGTCTCTTTATTCTGACTCCAGAGTGCTGGTACAGCATAGGAGGCCTGCTTACATGCAGTGCTCCCAAGGGATGCTGGGATCCCTTGGGACTCCAACAGATGCCTCCTATGGTGGCAGTAGAATGCTGGTTACAAGGTGTTGCATATATAACACCCACCATGTCCAGGGTCGCATCTGCCTGTCGTGCAGGGTTCCCACTTTGGCAGATCAGCTGCCGCAGATTCACCACGGGGGTTGGTGTGCGCCATGGCATTCCGCTTGATCCCGCTTCCTCGTGCTGGAATCCAACAAAGCCGGTCAAAAGGACCCTTCAAGTCCCACCATCTCTCCCTCCTCCTGCACCACCACCGTTACAGCACTTTGAGGAGTGGTTTCCTCCAGCTCCTGCAGCACCATCTCCTCTGTGTCTTCCACCATCTCGTCATTTGTTCTTCCCTGTAATGACTACTCTTTTGGAAGCGCAGGTGGCTCCACCCGTGCAACTGTAAAAATATAACATTTATGGTTGGCGGCAGGGGAGGGGAAGGGTCAGAGATAACATCAGAGCAATTCCACTTTGCGCAGGCTTATGTGGAGAACAAATATTTTTTTCATGAAGCTATCATAAGCAAAGTATAGAGAAATTACATGACGTAACAAAACTTGAGTCCTAAACAGTTTGCTTTCCAAGTGGCAGAGTGTGATCAACCAAAAAATCATGTCATAACTAACAACATGTCCTGCTCCCAGCATTACATTCTACATTATATTGCCATAAAATTGAATTGTATGACCGCAGTACAATCCAGGAATTATGCAGACTTACCCTCCGGGAGAACTGGTTTGGCACCAACATACGTGGCAGAGCGATCATACACTCCTGTCAGGGTGCAACACGTTCCTCGAGGTCTGTCAGAGGAATAGTCTTCAATAGACCACCGCCCGTTTTGAAAAGCTCCGCCCTATTGCCGGTTAATTTTTTCTGCAAAGGGTACAAAAAATATGTGTCAACTAATTTGACAGCTACTAATACAGAAAATACACATATATACATACACAATATGTAGGTACACATCCCCAATTAACCTTCCCCCAACCTTTTCATCAACGAGCGCATGATTTAAGTTTTGTTAGCATGCAAATGTTGCACGATGAACACATGAAAATACACAATGAGATCGATGATGGGAAATAAAAATGACACCAAGCTTTACAACAATAAAACATGTCACTACTTAAGAGTAAATTGTCAATGCATGATAAAAATTAGTACTTTCTCTCGCAGACCCAATGATGTCATTCCACCGTTTGCGGCACTGGTTTAGCCCCCGCATCACAGGAGCGGCAGAGGACACTGCCTCAGTGATCTCTCGCCATAACCGCCATAAAGGTAAGGAGATCGTTGAGTTTTCTCCCGTTCTCGCTGCCCACTCCAGTCCGCTATCTCTAGGCTTCGCCACCGCCAACATCAAGGACCAGAAAACTGCGGGAGCAGGCACCATTGGTATTCTGCCAGTTAAAAAGACGCAACCGCCGGAATACCGCTAAGGATCCGGCGCCAGCGATCGGAGGGGAAATTCAAGCCCCCTGTGCCTTCACATATGGACAGCTCGAGCGAGGTGTTGTCCCAGGCACTGATAGCATGACTTCAATGCACTGTTACCTTAGTCAGTTGCTGAGGCCTTGTGGCCCAACTTCCTTTTGCTTTTAGCCTGCAGCCGATTCACCTCAGTTGTCTGACGACTGGAAATAGCCCAAAGTTCTCAGGAGTATTGGTGGCCATATCCATCGATATAGCTGTCTGACAAGCTAAACCAAAATTCAAGTTCATAGAATCATACAATCATAGAAATTTACAGCATGGAAGGAGGCCATTTCGGTCCATCGTGTCCCCACCGACCAACAAAGCGCTATCCAGCCTAATCCCACTTTCCAGCTCATGGTCCGTAGCCTTGCAGGTTACGGCACTTCAAGTGCATATCCAAGTACCTTTTAAATGTGGTCAGGGTTTCTGCCTCTACCACCCTTTCAGGCAGTGAGTTCCAGCCTCTGGTTGAAAATATTTCCCCTCAAAACCCCTCTAGACTTCCGACCAATTACTTTAAATCTATGCCCCCTGGTTGTTGACCCCTCTGCTAAGGGGAATAGGTCCTTTATATCCACTCTATCTAGGTCCTTCATAACTTTATACACCTCATTAAGGTCTCCCCTCATCCTTCTCTGTTTCAAAGACAACAAACCCAGCCTATTCAATCTTTCCTCATAGCTAATATTCTCCATGACAGGCAACATCCTCGAAGTGCCGCGGCAGATCAGAGTGCAAAGGTAAGAGTTTGGTAAGTGGGAGAACTTTAAGGGTTAATCCCTTTTAAACCATTTCAAAGTTGGTGTAAATTACTAGTGACAATTTCGAGTAGCTTCTAAAGGTAAAATAAGAATACAAGTTTAAGTAAAACTACAATATTAAACAGATAGGATTCTTGTAGGTTTAAGCAGAGACAAACAAGCAAGCTAGCTTAGTTAATTGGACAGCTAGTAAAAACTGATTCCCTAAGTCAGCCAGGAACAGTATAAAAAGAGGGGGCTTGGTGCAGTCTTGCTCACAGTGCAGCAGCAGGTCAGAGTGCAAAGGTAAGAGTTTGGTAAGTGGGAAAGTTCAGGCAAGTGGGAGAAGGAGGTGTTGCTTTGTCTAATTTCCCCACCAGTGCTGACTCCCCGATCTGGGAGGAAAAGAAAACGAAGTGTGACGTCACAGCAAGAGGTTCAGGGATGTCAGAGCGGCCTATAAAGGCGCAGCGGCAGTCGAGAGGCGGGAGTTCAGGGACGTGGGAGTGGCTTATAAAGACCAGCTGGTGCAGCTGCAGCAGGGAGAGAAGGAAAAAAAGAAGTAGAAAGAAATTGAAAGGTGACGTCACAGCCAAGAGGGTAAGTGATTGGCTGGTGATTGGTGAGTAGCTTTTTCTTTTTCTTTTCTTTATCAGTAAGTAACCTTTGGCATTGTTGTTGCCAAATTAAGTTAATCTAGGGGTTAAGTCATGGCAGGAGAGCTCGGACACGTGTTATGCTCCTCCTGTACTATGGGGGAAGTCAGGGACACTTTCAGTGTCCCTGACGACTACATATGCAGGAAGTGTATCCAGCTAGAGCTCCTGACAGACCGCATTGTGGCACGGGAGCTGCGGGTGGATTCACTCTGGAGCATCCACGATGCTGAGAATGACGTGAATAGCACGTTTAGTGAGTTGGTCTTACTGCAGGTAAAGGTTACACAGCCAGATAGGGAATGGGTGACCAACAGAAAGAGCAATGGAAGGAAGCTAGTGCAGGGGTCCCCTGTGGTCACCCCCCTGCAAAACAGATGCACTGCTTTGGGTACTGTTGAGGGGGATGACTCATCAGGGGAGGGCAGCAACAGCCAAGTCCATGCCACTGTGCATGGCTCTGCTGCACAGGAGGGCAGCAAAAAGAGTAGGAGAGCAACAGTGATGGGGGATTCAATTGAACATAAGAACATAAGAATTAGGAACAGGAGTAGGCCATCTAGCCCCTCGAGCCTGCTACGCCATTCAAAAAGATCATGGCTGATCTGGCCGTGGACTCAGCACCACTTACCCGCCCGCTCCCCGTAACCCTTAATTCCCTTATTGGTTAAAAATCTATCTATCTGTGATTTGAATACATTCAATGAGCTAGTCTCAACTGCTTCCTTGGGCAGAGAATTCCACAGATTCACAACCCTCTGGGAGAAGAAATTCCTTCTCAACTCAGTTTTAAATTGGCTCCCCCGTATTTTGAGGCTGTGCCCCCTAGTTCTAGTCTCCCCGACCAGTGGATAAATCTCTCTGCCTCTATCTTGTCTATCCCTTTCATTATTTTGAATGTTTCTATAAGATCACCCCTCATCCTTCTGAACTCCAACGAGTAAAGACCCAGTCTACTCAATCTATCATCATAAGGTAACCCCCTCATCTCCGGAATCAGCCAAGTGAATCATCTCTGTACCCCCTCCAAAGCCAGTATATCCTTCCTTAAGTAAGGTGACCAAAACTGCACGCAGTACTCCAGGTGTGGCCTTACCAATACCCTGTACCGTTGCAGCAGGACCTCCCTGCTTTTGTACTCCATCCCTCTCGCAATGAAGGCCAACATTCCATTTGCCTTCCTGATTACCTGCTGCACCTGCAAACTAACTTTTTGGGATTCATGCACAAGGACCCCCAGGTCCCTCTGCATCGCAGCATGTTGTAATTTCTCACCATTCAAATAATATTCCCTTTTTTTCCAAGGTGGATGACCTCACATTTTCCGACATTGTATTCCATCTGCCAAACCTTAGCCCATTTGCTTAACCTATCTAAATCTCTTTGCAGCCACTCTGTGTCCTCTACACAACCCGCTTTCCCACTAATCTTTGTGTCATCTGCAAATTTTGTTACACTACACTCTGTCCCCTCTTCCAGGTCATCTATGTATATTGTAAACAGTTGTGGTCCCAGCACCGATCCCTGTGGCACACCACTAACCACCGATTTCCAACCCAAAAAGGACCCATTTATCCCAACTCTCTGCTTTCTGTTAGCCAGTCAATTCTCTATCCATGCTAATACATTTCCTCTGACTCCGCGTACCTTTATCTTCTGCAGTAACCTTTTGTGTGGCAGCATGGTGGCCAGATCTCAGGAACGATGTCCGTGATTTCTGCGCAGCCTGTCTGGTGTGTGCAGCCAACAACCCAGACCCCCAAAAGAGAAAGGCATCTATGGGACACATTAGGCGGGTAGAGGGACCATGGCCGTCGATCCAAATTGACTACAAAGGGCCCCTACCAACCGCCCAGGGAGGTTACAAATACTGTCTAGTGCTGGTGAATGTATTCTCCAAATGGGTGGAAGCCTTCCCTTGCCAAACAGCTACTGCATTGGGGACAGCCAAGCTCCTGGTCAGGGAAGTGTTCTCAAGGTGGGGTCTGCCGCAGTTTGTGGAATCTGACCAGTGAAGCCACTTCACCGGCCAGGTGATGCAGGCCACCTTAAAGCTACTGGGGATTAAAGCACGGTGGCATGTGGTGTACAACCCTCAGTCCTCAGGCCCTTAAGAGCGTCTCAACTGCACCATCAAGGAAAGGCTCCGCAAGGAGACAGGGAATTCACCCAACAGATGGGTAGAGGTCTTGCCACTGTCCTTATGGGGATCCGGGCCAGTAAGTCTAAAAGCACAGGGTATTCACTTCACGAGCTGATGACTGGGAGACCCATGAGGACCCCAGTACACACATTGGTGCCGGGTCTCACCGAAGGACAGCTTCAGGAAGCTAACCGAGAACGCTTTGCAAGGAATCTGCTGGAACAACTGCAGCAGATTCACTGGCAGGCAGCCACCAACATGGGAAGACAGCACTTTAGTAACAAGCTCCTGCTGGAACCCCGTAGTCACCACGACTGGGAAATAGGCGACCAGGTCATGGTACGCAGCTTCGCCAGGGTGGGGGTGTTCGAGCCACTGTACATGGGGCCCTACAGTATAGTGGACAAGGCAAGTCCTATGGTTTCTGCGGTCCAATTACCCCGCCGGGTAAAGTGGTACCACATAAACCAATGCAAGCAGTTCGACCCTACTAGGGCAGGAAAAAGGAAGGCTCCCACAGGTAAAGAAACCTCACGGGAGGCAGAGGACATTCCGGTGGATGTGGAGGCTGTAACAGAGGTCAACCCTGGCCTCGAACCCCACAACCCGGAATAGTCCACTGCCACAGTAAGGCCATCACACAGCAGAGTGATGTGGCACAGCCTGATAGGCAGGAAAGGGACTTAGCACAGGAGAAGGGAGTCCTGTGCAGGATAACGACAGGGCAGATAGAGGAAGGGATAGACCAGTGGGAGGACCAAGGGATGCAGCCCGTAACATGGGACTCCGCGCCCCTGGTTAGGCGTAGTTCCAGAGTGGGGCAGCCTAGGATGCCTTGGTCCCCAGTATACCTTCCGCCCATCCCAGAGTCAAACGAGAAAAGAAGCACATGAGTGACAGACTCTGTGCGGTAAAAGGGACACCACCGAAATACCCGGGAAAGATCCCAGACACCGAAGGGCTCACAGAAATGGAAGCAGGACATTTAAAAGAAGTCCTCCTGCAAGCCCTACAAAAGGGGGCAGTCCGGCTCCTGGGGCAAGGTCAGCAAGATGGCCGACAAAGTCAAGTCAGTATCTGACCTGGCCACCCAGAGACGGGTGACATTGTATATAGCCCGGTGTTCTGTAAATAATTTAGGGAGATTTTAAAGTGAGGGGATGGTATTTTTTATTTTGTGATGTTACTCCAGTCGAGCCTGAAGAAGTCTCAGGCAAGACTGTGTTCAATCTTGTGTTCCAGAAGATGCCCCGGTCCGTCGCAATGTTATTTACCTACCTGGGGACCTGCACCGGACAGAAACATGACATCGAGATGTCTTTGACATATGGGTGCTCCGGGGGCAGGGCGCCAATTGTGACCACGGGAGAAGGGATCATGGAGGCAGAAGGCCAGGCCACCTACTTCCACAAGGGGAGATAGCCTGGGTGGTTGGGTTCGAATTCCACCCGGTATTCGAGCCACGAGAGCTTTACCTATGGGGAGGCCTCCATCCCTTGCCCCGAAATCGAGATGGCCACGTCCCGGGTTAGGGTGACAGAGCGAAGGAGAGTGTGTTTAACGTGTGTTGGGGACATACCTTTGGGACGCTGGCAGTGGCTCAGGAAACTGAGCGCGGACGTCGAGGACAGCAGCTCAGACTGGGAACGTCTGAGCAACGACACCTACCGAATGATCACGGGGTCACCGAGGGGGGTCACGGTGTGTTGGGAGAAATAGTGGGCCTATGATCAGGGGATCTATACCTGCCTATGGGGGTCGGCCCAGGTGTGCCCAGCGGGTTTATCCATCGCCTTTGCCAGATGGTGGAAGGACTCGGGGAAGGGGATGGAATGGGATCGCAGCAGCGAAGACTGTGTGCCCCCTCGCTTCCGGGTACCAATCAACGTCACCGAGCTGCTGGCTCAGGTGAAGAAACCCCTGCCCACGCCCAAGCCCATTGACAGTTATGGATGTCCGCCCACCACGAGGGGACCTGGGAATGGGTTAGTGTTAGTACCGACAGATAAGTTAGTATACCTGGGAGTATATTATGCTGTTGCTTCAGTAATTCTAAACCTGACAGACATTCGCCTACCTGTTTTCTGTCCCAGAGAAACCGAATTGTTGTACCAAGCTCTACTGAAACATAAGAAACATAAGAATTAGGAACAGGAGTAGGCCATCTAGCCCCTCGAGCCTGCTCCGCCATTCAATAAGATCATGGCTGATCTGGCCGTGGACTCAGCTCCACTTACCCGCCCGCTCCCCGTAACCCTTAATTCCCTTATTGGTTAAAAATCTATCTATCTGTGACTTGAATACATTCAATGAGCTAGCCTCAACTGCTTCCTTGGGTAGAGAATTCCACAGATTCACAACCCTCTGGGAGAAGAAATTCCTTCTCAACTCGGTTTTAAATTGGCTCCCCCGTATTTTGAGGCTATGCCCCCTAGTTCTAGTCTCCCCGACCAGTGGAAACAACCTCTCTGCCTCTATCTTGTCTATCCCTTTCATGATTTTAAATGTTTCTATAAGATCACCCCCTCATCCTTCGGAACTCCAACGAGTAAAGACCCAGTCTACTCAATCTATCATCATAAGGTAACTCCCTCATCTCCGGAATCAGCCTAGTGAATCGTCTCTGTACCCCCTCCAAAGCCAGTATATCCTTCCTTAAGTAAGGTGACCAAAACTGCACGCAGTACTCCAGGTGCGGCCTTACCAATACCCTATACAGTTGCAGAAGGAAATGTTCAGGAGCTTCTACGAGCTGGACTTTGGGGACATCAATGTGGCGGACCTGTATAGACAAGAAGATACAACCAAGCGGGGCCGACGACGCAGGGGGGTCATGAATGACGTTTTCGCCGGATTTAACACTGGGGCATCCGTCATGAACAGCTCGGAGGATGTGCAGCTGGCCCTACAGATCAATGGGTTAAAGTCACAGCTGCGCAGCATCCTTGGGAAAGAGAATAATGTGTTGGGTTCAATGCTTCATGAGGGGGTGGCTATGACTGTGCATCTGAAATAAATTATTGCCCAGCTAGAGGCTCACGCCCGGACAATAAACACCTTGATCAAGGAGGACCGGCTGGCCTCGGATTAGGCTGCACAGCTGAGGTGTGTGTACTCTATGGGGCCTGGTTGCTGGGAGAGGGACGGAGCAATTTCGAAGACCTTAGGCAAGGTCAGGTCCCCTCCTGGATCAGCAACCAGCACCTGGAGGCACTACACCCATACAGCAGCACCCTCAGTCCCTGCCAACTCCGCGTGGCGTCGCAAGCCTAACCTGTCCCTGTTGACTTTGGGAAATCCAACCACACTATTATGGGTGCAGTTTGCGAATGCCAGTGATGGGGCCATCCGCCAAGCCAGCACCTCTGTACCGTATGGAGAACATTAGAGTCATTCGCGGGGGGGCCAAGTAAAATCACCAGACCAGGCAGGCTGGGAAACGTGTGGGCGGATACAGACATTGTGGAGTCTGGCTCACAAGCGAGACAGAGGCACTGGCCAATGGGGGAAAAGTGCATTCTGGCAGGCCAATCAGGGGTCGAGTCGGGCCTGAAGCGGGGAAATCCTCAACCAATGGGGACTACCCGGCCCAGTTTGAAAATATGACTCACCCCTAATCAAATTATGAATGTGGACCATCATCTACCTAATTGATATGGACAGTGGACAATAGTCCTGAGATCACTGCGGTGATGGCCCATCAAAGGGGAGGCTCAAACCGATTAACTCCCAGGACTGTTACAATGGACCAGCAGACTTTGAGGCACCAATGTGCACTGAAACAATACCCCTGTCCTCACACCTACCTGTACCTGTGACATCTTCTGATTAAATATTCAAAGCTATCTCCCCGCCCAAACTTACACAATGGATCATCAACTGAGTTTGGGCGCGAAAAGGCCAGAACTAAATTGCATACAAATATAGGACCTGCAGAACCACAGGGGAGAAGCAGCTGAGCAGTAGGAGAAGGAGTCGAGGAGCAGTAGCAGCACAGACAGACAGAAACCGAGAGAGAACGGAGACAGACTGTTACCGGCTGGGAAACCTACCATCGAACGGGCCCTGGACTCGACTTGTGTGCAGAATATACAACCCAACGACTGAGAGGCCCAACATCGTCTCAAGAAGCCGAGCCGCACACCGAACAACGCTCCGAGGCCAACCAGCTGAAGAACCGGAGACCGAAATAACTGGGAGAGGCAACATTCACTCCAGCTACCCCGTAAACCAACCATCCTAAGGCTAAAAAAATAATTGTCAAAAGGGATCGTAAGTATTATCCTGGTGTTTCTTTTCCCAACTGTCAGCCTAGGTCAGTCAGGTAAAAAGCGGGGTGGGGGTGGTGTTGGAAATGTCTTGTAAAGATAAAATTGTGTAAGGTTTTCGTTGTGTCCGTTTCTTCCCATAGATTTTCATAGTTTATAAGTGTGTGTCAGATATGTGTTTTGATGAAGTTTGACCTTGTTGGAAACTTACCATGGTTAATAAATTGAACTTACCCGGTTTTTTTTTCGTTCCAAGGACTACTTGTCTCTGAGTGTTTTGTTTTCCCTTGTGGAAGCTCATAATTCACCAAAATTCTGAGGATAGAACCAGATAGGGGTGCTGGGGTGCTTCGAAACAGCCAGTTCAGTGGTCAGCGAGCCATAAGCTGCTGGACTGTCCCCTAGAAGGGACAGAGAAGCCCAATACACCAACAGCCACCAAAGACCCACGTAATTGGGTCGAGCAAAAACCCCCTACACCTCTTTTAATAGCTGCACAGGTAGATTCTTTTCCTTACCCCAGTTAACTAATTCATATATCACTTAGCATTACACAGATAATCTTACACTACACTAACTTATTCACTAAACATTCTTAAATTCACATTGTACTATATATGTACATCTGCCACCTGTCTCTGGGTGGCCAGGTTAATTCCTGCCTTCTTTCTTTCTTCTTTTTCCGCTGGGTGTCCAGCGAGGCCAGTAATAGGTCAGCCTATACCGCCGGACCCGGAGTGTCCTGACTGGAGGTGGGTTTGAGTCCTTGAATGTCCCCTCCAGTGCTACAGCACAGCGCTCCTTTGGGGGTGGCTGCCTGATTCGCTTCTTCCCCTGGGGGTTGTTCCTGGTTCGTTTCCTCCCCTGGGGGTTCTGCCTGGTCGAGGGCTGCGGGCTGGGGACTCTCACTTGATGGCTGGTCCACCGCTATCTCTTCTGAGGGTCCCTTGTTGCCCGAGGCTACCGGCTGGGTGTCCCTGCTCGTGGGCTGGTCTCTAACCTTAGGTGCCCTTTTGCGGCTGGTCCCTCTCCCGGGGCCGAACCATTCAAATTGGAGCGCTGGTGACCACGGTGTCTTTGGCCGTGGTGTGCGGAGAGTCCTTCTTAAGGCTCTATCTACTGGGGGCGTGTCCGAGTCCCAAATGATTGCGGGGACAGCTTCTCCAGTAACACTGTCCACTGCCCCTCTAGGTACAGTTTCTGGGTCTGCCATGTCCCTTGTGGGAATTCCACAGTTGGGAGCTGCTGGCTGCGGGTCCCTATCTTTAGTATGGTTTACAGTTTTTGGCTGTCCCTTACGTTTAGTTGCTGCCCCTGGGTTGAAAAGTTTGCTCTGATTTATGTGGAACCACTTTGTACGGTGGGGCAATCTTATGGCATAGACCATGGGGCTTGCCTTGTCGACAATGTGGTAAGGTCCCATGTACAGTGCCTCAAAGACCCCTACTCTAGCGTAGTTCCTCACCATAACCTGATCCCCTATCTCCCACTCATGGTGCTTGCAGGGTTCTAGCAGCAGTCGGTTGCTCCGATGCTGTTTTCCCATGTTGTTAGCAGCCTGCCAGTGAATCTGTTTAAGGTGTTCAAACAGATTCCTGACAAAGCTGTCCCAGTTCACTTCCCTACGCTGACCTTCCATGAGTACCGGGGCTAACACATGGGTGGGGGCTCGCATGGCTCTGCCGGTCATGAGCTCGTACGGGGAGTACCCTGCTCTTTGACTGGCTGGCCCAGATCCCCATGAGGACCAGTGGTAGGACCTCTACCCACCCTTTGGGTGAGTCCCCTGTCTCTTTGCGCAGCCTTTCTTTGATGGTGAGGTTTAAACGCTCCACAGGCCTGGATGACTGCAGGCGACATGTCATTTCCCTTTGATGCCGAGCACCTTAAGGGATCACCTCATCACCTGCCCGGTGAAGTGACTTCTTTGGTCGGACTCCACGTATTGTGGTAGTCCCATCAGGAGAACACCTCCCTGACCAGGATCCTAGCTGTTCCCAGGGCAGAGGCTGTTCAGCATGGGAAGGCTTCCATCCATTTGGTGAATACATCCACCAATACTAGGTAGTATTTGTAGCCTCCCTGGGCTGTGGGTAGGGGCTCGATGTAGTTGATTTGGATTGAGTGCCAGGGTCCCTCTACCCTCCTGATATGTCCCATAGACACCTTTCTTTTCTGGGGGTCGGAGTTGTTGGCCGTGCACACCAGACAGCTAGCACAGAACTCGCGGACGTCTTCCCTGAGTCCTGGCCACCTCCCTGCCTGTTCCACTCGTTGCCAAGTGGTCTCAGGGTCCGGGGTGTCCTGCTCCTGGACCCTCGTGGGCCAGCTGGAGGGATTCTCTCTGGTGCTGTTGCGGTACTACCCATTGCTCCCCCTGAACAGCATGCCTTCTTTAACGGCAATCGCTGCGGTGCCATACGGGTCGTCTATCCTTTCCCCTTTAGCTAGCGTGTTCAGGACAGTTTTGAGGATGGGGTCTTGGGTTTGGACCGTTTTTAGGTCCAGGGGCAAAGCTATCCCTGCCTTCCCTGCCATCCCCATCCTGCCCCTGACTGCTGCGATGGGTCCTGGGTTGTACAGATCCCAGAGCTTGCCCGTGCGGGCACCTTGCTTGGCCAACATGTAGCCTGCTGGTTTCCCTCGCTACGGGGTTAGGTGGTGGAATGTGCCTTCACCTTATGTATATAGATATTCCCTTCCTCCCCTTTGGCTTTCATGATCTTTTCCAGTAGGGGCTTAATTGCCAGGGGTCTCCCGTCTGCGGATGTGTATCCGCGGCGGGACCAGATAGCCAGGTACTCCGTACACGAATTGCATGTGAACATACTGTCGGAGCAAATCGTGTATGGGGTAGGGAATTCTTCAGGGTGTGTGACTGCTTACACCACTGCAGACAGTTCAGCATGCTGGGCGTTCATAGTACTGGGGAGTTTAATCGCCAGGGCAATGCCTGCCTTGGGGTCATAAACTCCGCAGCCTGTGAGTCGTTCAACCGCAGATACTGTGCTTAAACCGTCCACATAGATCTCTCGGCCTGTGGGGTGTAACTCAGCCCGAACGCCTATGTTAATTTGCCATACCCCTTCTACAGAACACGGATAGGCTGTCCCTGGATAAATCATGTTGGCTGCGAGTCTTGGCTCGCAGAGACCCTTTACCCGTAGGTCCATTTGAGAGAGGAGCAGGGTCTAGCGAGCAATGCGGGCACTGCTCACTGTCCCATCCTTGATTTTCCCATCCAGGAGCATTTGGGTGGGCATATGGTGGGTAAGGAGTGTGATAGGTGAACCCTCTGTGAAGATCAGTGATCTTTTCACAGCCCAGTGAGTGGCTAGGAGGTGCCGCTCACAGTTGGAGTATCTCTTCTCCACATCCGTGAGTATCCTGGAGGAGTAGACCACTGGTCTCAGCCGGCCGTGCCGCTCTTGGAGCAGTACTACACTCAGGCTGTCCCCACTGGCTGTTACCTCCAGGAAAAACCCTTTACCCCCATCGATGGCCTCTAGAGCTGGCATGGTCTGCAGGTCTTACTTGAGTTGGATAAATGCTGCCTCGCAACCTTTGTCCCATTCCCACTCCACTCCCTTGTGTAGGAGTCGGAGCAGAGGGGCTGCAGTGGCTGCATAATCCTTAATGAAATCTCTGCAGTACCCGGTTAGCCCTAGAAAAGATCTTACTTCTGTTATTGTGTTGGGGGCGGGTAACTTCTGCACTGCTTCCCTTCTAGCTTTGTCAATGGCTCTTTCCCCAGTGCGCACAGCCAGTCCCAGGAATCTTACTTCCTTCAGGCCGATCTGTGCCTTCTTGGGGTTTACTTTAAACCCTTCTTCTTTCAGCAGTTCCAGCAGTTCAGCCAGCAGTGGGCCATGCTCCTCCCCCTCATCGGTGAACAGGAGCATGTCATCTACATACTGTACGAGCTGCTGGGGTCTGCTGAAGCTCTTTAAACAGTTGGCCATACACTGATGGAAAATACTGGGGCTGTTGTGGAAGCCCTGAGGGAGACTGTTCCAAGTGTATTGCTGTCCTTTAAAGGTAAAAGCAAACTTGTACTGATCTTCCCTTCTTAAAGGTATGGACCAGAACCCGTTGGAAATATCCAGCATCGTGAAGGTGGTCACGGAGGCTGGGATACTCCAATGAGGTCGGCGACAGCAACAACGACATGGGTGCACAGGCGGGGATGTTACGGTTGAATACTCGATAGTCCACCGTGGCTCTCCAGGAGTTGTCCGGTTTCTTAACCGGCCCAATGGAGAGTTCACATGTGTAGCTATTGGTCTCAATACCCCCTGTTTAACCAGAGAACCCAAGGCTGTTTCCATGTCTGCCTCCACCTCCCTGGGGAAGTTGTACTGTTTCTGTGGTCGGGTCATGGGGTCCCCATCTATGCTAACCTCGATCCCGTTTATTCTCCCACAGTCGTGTTTGTGAGTGGCAAAAGCTGCAAGGATTTTCCTCACATATTCTTGGTATTCTATTGGAGTGTTACTGACCAGTGATTCAAGGTCGTAACCCTCCTTTGGCTTCATGGTGCACACCATTCCTTTATCCTGTTTTCCCGGGATAACCATCACCTCAATCTCCTGTCCCGTACAGACTGACCTCCAAAGATAATGGTTTCTTAAATCCACTAGGATCCCGTGGCCGAGGATGAAGTCAGCCCCAGGATCCCTCTCCCTTCCTGCTCCCACTTCATCAGGACACAAGTCCACTTAGTGTGGAGTGTACCTAAATGAATGGAGAGCGGAACGGAGAATGAGCCAGTCTGTTCAGTGCCTGTGAAACCCACCAAGCTGTAGGGACCCCGTTAGACAGAGGTGAGACGGCGGGTTTAGCTGCTTGAGGCACCGGTGTCCAGCAGGTAAGTCCCTTTCACCTTTTCCACTTCCATCCGAACGGTCGGTCTCCCCCACGCATCATACTCGAGGGCACACAGGTGGACAGGCTGCGTTGGGAGGGGGCAGATGGGATCTTGGTACCGGTGGTGGTGGCTACCTTCCCAAGGCCATCTAACATGGTTCGGGGTGCGGTTAGAAAGGTATCGAATGAGTGGGGAGAGACTGGCTTACCTGTCTTGACCCTTTTGGCCGGGGCTATAGAATTCCTTCCTGCACTACTCTTCCAAGGATTTCTACAATCCTTTCTCCAGTTCCCACTTTTTCTGCATCCGAAGCATCGGAGGGGTTGCCCCCCTCGTGCCATTCCCTCTTATCCTGGCTAGGTCGGATTTTGTGGACCCTTCCGGCCCTGACCACTCCCTGTTCGGTGGCTTGGGGATCTCTTGGGTCAAACCAGACCTCAGCCTTAGTTCTTATTCGGGGTAAACTGTTAGCTACTAGGCTTCAGAGCCAGTGGGCTAACTTGTCCGGGCTTAAGTTATTTCGGTCGATGTCCCCACTGCAGGTGCTCTGGTACACAGGCCACAGTCGGCCTGCGAACGCCTGTGCGATTTCCCCTGTGAGCTGCACCGTTTTCGCTACTGTGGAGAAGGGACTCCCGTCATTGCAGCCCATGGCTTCTAAAATGTCTTTCTGGACGGCAGCAAGCATTCTCCGTACCCTTTTGCTCTCAGTAGAGGGGGACTGGTAGAGATTGCTGTCCAGGCATAGGAGGAGCCTCTTTGCCATTTGTGCATCGTCACACCCATTAATATCCCCTGCCTGTTCCACCTCCATAAAGTGAACTCAGGGGTCTCCCTTTGGAATTAGCTTTCCCAGGTGGCTTATCATAGCCCTAAGCTGTTGGGGAGTTTGGGGGACCACAAACTGACTTTCCAGGGACCCTGGATCCCCTGCACTGGTGGGCGGGCCAAACTTCTGTTGCCAGACCGGGCACATTAGCCCTGGTTCTGGCTCTCCCCATTCTGGCTCGCCTACCCCTCCTCCCTGCTGCCAGACTGAGCTGAAACTCAGTGCTACAGGTGGTGGTGGTTCGCTATCCCTGTCTGCCTCGCAACTCGTTCGCCCCTCCTGCTGCTGAACCGGTGTAGTCACCGGTGCCACAGGTGTTGGCTGAACAATTTCTTCCTTCTCTTCCAGGCTTACCTGGGGCATACCCGGTACCCGGGCTTATTAGGCATACCATGCCTTTTGCCTTGGGCAGAGCAAGCTTTAAACTTTGATTTGTTGCTGGCAGGGACAGTGGTCTCCCGATTCAAACCCATTAGTGCTAGCTACTTTATACGCTGCCTGCACATCTTTTAATCTTTCCTGGAGCTCTTTTACTTGTAAGGTGAGGAGGGTGCTTTCCTCCCGCAGTGACTTTGCATTATTTTTGGCCTCGGTAACCTGACATTGAAAATAGTCCTGACTGTTTTTAAACCTTTCCGTTATCTGGGTCTTTTCCTGTTTTAGCTTACGGAGTTCTCCCCATAACCTTTCTTCTGACATAACCCTTTCCTGTTGTTCTCTGCGCATTCCCATAACTCTGCCTGTAGTGTCTCATTGGTTTTATTTAGGAGTTGGACCTGCCACTATAGACAGACCAACCAAATTGCCTTTTCTTCTGCTTCTTTGTGATCCTTGCTTGCTGTCCACTGGGCTGCAGCTGGACGCTCAGCGTGCAATAGACTAAGCACCCATTCTTTAGTGACATTCACTTTCTTATACACATAGGAGGAAATCCTCTCTTCCATCTTGGTTCTTTGCCCCAAACCCGCACTCTCCGCATCACACCCCTTGTACCAGAGTCCTGCCGCAGTTGCCATTTTGTAAGGGTGTGGTCCCGGGGGTCAGGATCACCTCTGACCTACTTGAGCGGTTCGAATCGCTCCCACTTCCTTGGGTTCTAGACTCTGGGTTTATTTGGGGAATGTGGTAAAGTGCAAAGGACAACTGGTTTAGTGCAAAAGAACTTTGACTTTATTACAGACAAGAAAATACAATGTCAAACTTATAATCACTCTAATAAAGAATAGTATGTTATTCACTCAAAGGGGGTTACAGTAAAAATTACACCTCCCACCTCCCAATACCTAATTCTAGCTTGGTTCGACTCCAGGGTAGGCAGGGACTATGCTTACGAATCCTTTCAGATCAGTTAGCGGTAGTTCACAATTTTGGGGTTCGTTGAATTCTGTAGGCTCTGCTTGCCGTACCTCAAATGTTGGAGAAGACTTCTTACTGCTCAATCTTCAGTTGGGTTGAGTCCACTGATGCGGTATGGCGTGTTTTGGATCTATGGGGTAAGTACCCGGTTTTCTTCAATAGAAATAGGTTCAAAGTCTCTTTAGGTAATGTTTTCACCTGTTGGTAGTCAGGCCTTAGATTGTAGAGTGGAAACTTTCAATTCTTCGGTTTCTTTCTGTTGGAGTTTTGTTTCAAGTTTGGTCGATCGCGGTGGTTTTTCGTTGGTACCATGTTGGCTGTGGTCGGTTGCTGCCATGATGGTGATGTTCTTCCTTCCTTCAGGACTTCAGGACTTCGAGGCTGGAGAAGTTAGTTTGTCGCGTTGGTGTCTCTCCTTTCTTGATGACATCAGCGTGGTCTCGGTTGTATGGCAAAGTGTGTCATGAAGTAGTAGCAATCTTGTAGCTACCTAGCAACCCTAACCTCTGTTAAAAACAGGGGCCAGTTATACGATTTGGGCTGTTCTAATCTTCCTGCCAAATCAGCTCAGGATTCTTTGTTTAAATTTGGCGGGCTTGACATTTCTTTGTAATATTTTGGCGGGCTCATTAAAAGTTAATATGTCTTGGGTGGGTTGCATTTCTAAATCTATTTGCTGATGGAAATATTAGCTTGGTAATCACAATGTCCTTTTGTGCTTGGTTTTCGCATACAGGGTGTAGCGGGCCCTTTGTTCTTATTCATGTTGAAGATGGCTTTTCTCAGTTTGGTTTGATGGCTGGCCATCTCTGAGTTATTGTTGTAATGTAAATGTCACTTGTGGAGAAGGGTTTTTGAATGTCCATTCCTCCAGACAAGTTAACTTAGTCTTAACACCCAGACAGTTCCAATAATCAAGTGGGCTTCTTTAGTTCCTTAGACCTGCCCACAGACTTGAATTTGTCTTTTAAAAGTCCAACATTTGATTAAAGTTCATAGTTTCTTCCATAAGCACTTTAGGATTTCAAACTTTCCGGTAAAAAGTCCCAAATTAAATTTCCTTTCAAATGAGCCCAAACACTGGGGGGTTCTCCTGACTTTTGCATCCTTCAGAGCCAAGGTCTTACCTCTTGGAGATAAACAGTACTCAGTCTAACAGTTATTGCATACACAACACAGCTACCTAATGACAGAATTAAAGATCAGCAACCCACATGTTATGCGGCTCTCAGTCATGTTGATTGGATTTCAGCAGCAAGTGAAATATGATCAACTTCATAATAATAAATTCGCAACATGCTTACCTTGCCAGTATTAGTTCATATCTTTTCTCCCTGACAGGGCCTTCACATGTGCGGCAGCCAGGAGATCGAGGTGCTGATAAAAGGGCGCGAAGTTCAGGAGGAGGAGCGGCAGTCGGGAGATCGAGGCCCTGATAAAAGGGCGTGGAGTTCGGGAGGAGAAGCGGCAGTCAGGAGATCGAGGCCCTGATAAAAGGGCACAGAGTTCGGGAGGAGAAGCGGCAGTCAGGAGATCGAGGCCCTGATAAAAGGGCATGGAGTTCGGGAGGAGAAGCGGCAGTCAGGAGATCGAGGCCCTGATAAAAGGGCACAGAGTTCGGGAGGAGAAGCGGCAGTCAGGAGATCGAGGTGCTGATAAAAGGACACAGAGTTCGGGAGGAGAAGCGGTAGTCAGGAGATCGAGGTCCTGATAAAAGGGCGCGGAGTTCGGGAGGAGGAGCGGCAGTCAGGAGATTGAGGTGTTGATAAAAGGGCGCGGAGTTCGGGAGGAGGAGCGGCAGTTGGGAGTGTTAAGGACGGCGGCAGCGAGTCGGAGCGGCGCCAGTCCGAGGGGCCAGCTGGTGCTGAGGCCGAAAGTAAAACAAAGAAGTAGAAAGAAATTGGTGGCAAAAACAGGAAGGCAGAATATTATCTGAATGGCGACAGATTAGGAAAAGTGGAGGTGCAACGAGACCTGGCTATCATGATACATCAGTCATTGAAAGTTGGCATGCAGGTGCAGCAGGCGGTGAAGAAGACAAATGACATTTGGCCTTCATAGCTAGAGGATTTGAGTATAGGAGCAGGGAAGTCTTACTGCAGTTGTACAGGGCCTTGGTGAGGCTTCACCTGGAATATTGTGTTCAATTTTGGTCTCCTAATCTGAGGAAGGACGTGCTTGCTATTGAGGGAGTGCTGCGAAGGTTTACCAGACCGATTCCCGGGATGGCAGAGCTGACATATGAGGAAAGACTGGATCGACTGCGCCTGTATTTACTGGAGTATAGAAGAATGAGAGGGGATTTCATAGAAACATATAAAATTCTGACTGGACTGGACAGGTTAGATGAAGGAAGAATGTTCCCGATGTTGGGGAAGTCCAGAACCAGGGGCCACAGTCTAAGGATAAGGGGTAAGCCATTTAGGACCGAGATGAGAAGAAACTTCTTCACTCAGAGAGTCGTTAATCTGTAGAATTCTCTACCACAGAGAGTTGTTGATGCCAGTTCGTTAGATATATTCAAGAGGGAGTTAGATATGGCCCTTATGGCTAAAGGGATCAAGGGGTCTGGAGAGAAAGCAGGAAAGGGATACTGAGGTGAATGATCAGCCATGATCTTATTGAATGGTGGTGCAGGCTCAAAGGGCCGAATGGCCTACTCCTGCACTTATTTTCTATGTTTCTATGTTTCTATGCGTCCATGAACTTCGTGGCCGATAAAATCCTCAGAGGAGCTGAGTCCTTCTGAGGGTGCATCGTTATAGGACTCATGCAGCACATGCAGCACCTCTGGTACTCGCACTTCAGTGGGACCAGTGAGGCAGATTTTTAGGTTTCCACCTGATGACTCACACTTCACGTGAGCAAGAGCAGCTGGTATTAGCAGGGACAGATCAGAGAGCACAGCCCACTCCAAACTCTGCTCAGCTGGACACAGATGATGTACCCCCAGGGTGGGGCATCAATAAAATGGATAATCATTGAGCAGCAGCAGAGAATGTGTGATGCATTGACAAGCGTTCCAAGCACACTGACTGCGATTGCAGAGAATGGAGTAATGCGCCTCACGCATGAGTATATTTATTTTGCTGGAAATTGTGACGATGTTTTTTTGCATAGATAGAGTGGCCAACTCCATGGAACATCAAACGTGGCAATTGCATGATTGTATGCCCACTTTGACCGAGGCCATGCACATTCTGGATGCCAACATGTCTGCCATCTTACATAGGATGACAGATACATTAGCCTTAGTCTTGGCCTTACAGCACCACATTGATCGGCACCAAATGGTTTCCAGCGGAGTA
This sequence comes from Pristiophorus japonicus, assembly GCF_044704955.1. Classification (NCBI taxonomy): domain Eukaryota; kingdom Metazoa; phylum Chordata; class Chondrichthyes; family Pristiophoridae; genus Pristiophorus; species Pristiophorus japonicus. Next base: position 138,819,669 of record NC_091983.1, on the reverse strand, counting down.
AATTGCAACTGGGCCATGAGAGGAATGATGGCGAAAGGGGACATGAAACTGGGAACACCACTCAAAGCATTTCTACTTTTCATCCATTGCCCCCTCAGTCAGTAGCTGACATGTTGCCTCATGTCCCGATGGCACAGTCTGCCCCCGCACAAATGCAGATGGAGCAGCCTTTGGCGGGGCTCATCAGCCAAAAGCATCTCAGCAGTCAGAGCATGGATCTGAGCAGCCTGCCTCTACCTCTGCTGAAGCCACAGGGGTTGCACCATTTCAGAGCAATAGGAAAAGGAAGAGTAAAGCTTTATAGTTGCACAAGGGTATGCACATGGTTGCATGAGAAAATGTTATGTTGTTAAGTTTCTGTTCTTTAGTTCAATCACACAAATGTAATTCTTTTGCACCACTTTCCTGTCTTGCCCATTCTTGGCTGCTGGGTGGCAAGTCGCCTTTTAACTTGCTTGATGATGAATGGGAAGACATGAATTGATGAGGACCAATGGGCAAATGTGCAAGTGATGGTTGGTTGTTTATAGGACTGCTTTGTGTCAATGGCATTGGCGGGTCGAGGAAAGAGTGGCCATTGCATGTGCTTCTGACATTGGTGCACTGATGCAACCTAAGTGAAGCTTACATTAACAAGAGATTCCCTGGCATCCCAGGCAACAATGTACGCAGCTGGTGGTGCATTGCCCTCATCACTTTCCTCATCCTCGTCTTCCTCGTCTTCCTCCTCCTCCTCTTCCTCCTCCTCCGCCTCCTCCTCCTCCTCCTCAGAATTGTCCACAGAGGCTCTGTGCTTTGCGCCTTGTTCCTCCTGCAGGTCCAAAACCTCGTTGCTGTGCAATGTTGGCATGTCGATCACACATCTGGTAGTCAAAAGACATTGATTGAAGCTGCTGGGCTTCATTAGTCGGGTTTCTGACCGATGTCATCAGCCAAGTTTGAAGTGGGTATCCCTTATCTCCTAGCAGCCACACCTTGGCTGCGATTTCACCACACGTAGCGGGATTGATGCAGCCGCGGTTGGTCGTGTGTGGTAAGCCCGGTCAATTAAGAGTAAGCCAGTCTGATGATGTCATTTGATGATGCGTCATCAGCTGGTTTCGTTAAAGGGACCATTCCCATAATGCTCTTGACAGTTCTTCTGTCAGTGTTCTGCAACATTGAGGTCCTGCGAACATTGACAAGCACTGCACAGAGGTGCCTGGCTGCATCCAGGCTCTCCCATGACTACCTCCGAATGCTTATTGAGGTAGTCACAGCAAGCAGGGAGGTCCTCTTCCCTTTCAATGGGCAGAAGAGACCTCCCCAGGCACAGCAGCGATGTTGTTAGGAGGACCAGGCTGCAGTGACGCAAACCTTTCAATGATCTCAGCAGATCATGAAACGTTACTGCAAAGCCACACTCAACCTCATCCTGCTGTGCCACTCATCACATCTCCATCTCTGTGCCTTCCCTACTCTACCCCTGCACATTCTTACTCACACCAACTTACCTCGCACCACCACCCATCCCTTTCTCTCTATCTACATTATCAGTTCCCCATTTTAAAAGCCACCCCTCACACTCACCCTCATCCTTGTCCAATCATACCAACTAACAACACACAAGTGTAGTCACTTGGGTCCTTTAGCCAATGTTCATGTTGATGTGTTGTCAAACATTGAAATCTTTATTTTCAGCACTTTGTGATCTTGGACAGATTTGTTGGCACCTTTTGAAGTGGCTTCATGAGTTGCAGTGAATGGTGAGACATAAAGGTACCCCCCATAAAGGTGATGAGTGTGAAAGGAATGGGTTGGACATTGAAAGGATGCTTTCTGGAGCTGGTGTGGGGTGGTGCCAAACTGACGCTGGATGTGGCAGTCAGGGTGCACAGTGTAAAGTGAAGTAAATGTAGCCATGGTGAGGCCATCCCTGGCCTCCCGGGCAGCAATGTGGTTGGGTGCTGATGCCCTGTGACCTGTGCAGCATCAGGTAATTGCGGAGAAGGTTGGTGTTGTTGGTGGTGATGCTGGTGTCTTTAGTGATGTTGGTGTTTGGGCTGATTGTGGTGGGATTCTAAGGACCAAGGTGAGATTTTTTCAAGGGCACCAATGCTGCTGGGATAGATAGCAAGTGAGGTTGAGATGAAAGAAACACCCTGTCAATGGTGAGAGAGGATGCTCCAAGGAGATGCCAGTGAATAGAGTTCACTGCAAACACTTCCAAAGTGCATACAGTTCAAAAGTCTCTTCCAAATCCTGAAGGTCCCAGCTGCTGACATTGGAAAGTGAACAGCTGTGAAATGGTAGATTTTTACCACTTCTGCAGCTGATACCTAACCAAAGCAATAGAGAGTCACTGAGAACCCGACTCTACTTACGTGGCATGTTCTCTGAGGCACGGAAAACCCGTCAAAAGTTTGGTAAAATTGTAAGTGCCTGCTTTTAAGCCTCAACTAGTATTTAGGTACTTTTTAATGACGTTAACTACCTGTTGCGCCGCTTGGTGTCGGGTCTGCGATCCAAACACAGATCTGATAGGTCAGAAACGCTCATGGAGACAGGTTCAGAGCGGGATCCTGCCCCGCTGTCAATCAGGGCCATTTTAACATCGGGCCCGCCTCCAGACCCACACTCACAGGGCTGGGAAGATTCTGGCCCTTAAGTCTGCTTCCAGGTCCGAAGACTTTAGCGAGCTTGGACTGCCGCAGGATGAAAGGATCATGTCAGCTCCCTAGGAGTCTTGTGCACACCTGCAGAAATATATTTTTGTGGTTGTACAACAGTGGAAGCTCATGCATATGGTGAATACTAATTGATGTGGGGGTGCGCGGATTGCCATGTGTGTGCAGTCGATGATGCCCTGCACCTGGAAAAAGCCAGCCAGAGCTGCAAAGCCTGCTCATTCTGACTGGTACCATCGTAGTTCACATAATTGCCAGCCCTGGCAAACCACCCATCAGTCATGTGTCTTATACATTTGTGGGCCGCCGTCTGGGAGAGCTTGGACATGTCACCAGCAGAGTCCTGGAAGGATTTGGAGGCTAGTAAGTTGAGGGTGGTGGTAACTTTGGCAGCCATTGGTAACGTGTAGCCACCAGATACAGCAGGGAGCAAGTCTTCTTCTTGTGTGCTGCAGTTGTCAGCCACCACCTGACACGGCAACCTTAGCCTCTGGAATCATTGCTGTCTGACATGTCAAAGAAACTCAGCCTCTGTCTGTGCACCGTGTTGTGGGTAATGCTTCCTGAGAGCTGCACAGCACTGGTACTCCCCTCTCTGCTGCTCCCCTCTCTGCTGTCCAGCAGCAGGTCTTTCAACAGTAGGATGCTGCTGCTGCTGGTCATAATGCTCCTCATCCAAGATCTAACTTAAGGCAGCCAAAGGGCCATCCATCCTGATGTGATGCAGAGCACCTCCAATGTGTAGAACATAAAATCTCATCAAAAGTACTGTAAGCAAAACCTTTCCCACTATGAGATAAGAATACAGCTGAGAGTACTATTTATTACAGTATTTATAAGAACGCAGTACAGTGGGATCTGGGGGTACTTGTGCATGAAATACAAAAGGTTCGTATGAAGGTACAGCAAGTGATCAGAAAGACCAATGGTCTTGGCCTTCATTGCAAAGGGGATGGAGTATAAAAGCAGTGAAGTCTTGCTACAGCTACATAAGATATTGGTGAGGCCACACCTGGAATACTGCGTGCAGTTTTGGCTTCCATATTTACGAAAGGATATACTTGCTTTAGAGGCAGTTCAGAGAAGGTTCAGTAGGTTGATTCCGGGGATGAGGGGGTTGACTTATGAGGAAAGGTTGAGTAGGTTGGGCCTCTACTCATTGGAATTGAGGAGAACGAGAGGTGATCTTATCGAAACATAAGATTATGAGGGGGCTTGACAAGGTGGATGCAGAGAGGATGTTTCCACTGATAGGGGAGACTAGAACTAGAGGGCACGATCTTAGAATAAGGGGCTGCCTATTTAAAACAGAGATGAGGAGAAATTTCTTCTCTCAGAGGGTTGTAAATCTGTGGAATTCGCTGCCTCAGAGAGCTGTGGAAGCTGGGGCATTGATTAAATTTAAGACAGTTTCTTAAACGATAAGCGGTTATCGGTGCGGGCAGGGAAGTGGAGCTGAGTCCATGATTGTTATGATCAGAATAACGCCACAAGACTGTATGCTGTGAGCTCAAACTGATGTGACTTTAGTCTCTTTAATCAAACTCCAGAGTACTGAAGCAGCATGGCACACAACCTTTCATACTTGCTTGCACGGGGTGTGCAGGAGACCCTTGGGTCTCCAACAGATGTGCCCCCTGGTGGCAAGTCTTACACTATTATAAAGTTTACAGACAGAACATCACTCCCCCCCAAAGTCTTAGATACAAGTTATTTACAAGTTGAGGCGATCCGGGGCTCTGCATTCACAGGTTGATCGCCTGAGTTGAAGTCCTGGCATGGCTGCAGCACGGCTGGTCTGATCAGACTGACGGGCATGGTGGGTTCATCCTCGTGATTGACAGCGAGGTCGATTGCTAGTTGGGTATGTATTGGTGGGTCAATGATGGTAATGTCCTCTTCAAACTGTTCTTGGTTGTCAGTGAATTGCAATTTGGTCTGATCCAAATGCTTTTTGCACGTTTGTCCATTCAGAAGTTTGACAACAAACACTCTAATCCCCTTTTTGGCTAAAACAGTGCCAGCAACCCATTTGGGACCATGACCGTAATTAGGAACAAATACAGGGTTATTAACCTCAATGTCACGCGATACAGCTGTGCGATCGTGGTACATGTTATGCCGGTGACGCCGGGTTTCTATATGATCATTGAGATCCGGGTGGACTAAGGAGAGCCTGGTTTTGAGTGCTCTCTTCATTAGTAATTCTGCAGGGGGATCCCTGGTAAGCGAATGGGGTCGCGTCTGGTAGCTGAGCAGAACCCGAGATAACTGGGTCTGCAGGGAACTGTCCATCATGCGTTTCAAGCTCTGCTTGATAGTTTGGACTGCCCGTTCCATTTGACCGTTGGATGTGAGCTTAAACGGGGTAGACCTGACATGTTTGATACCATTGCGGGTCATGAACTCGTTGAATTCCGAGCTGGTGGAACATGGCCCATTGCCACTAACAAGGACGTCAGGCAAACTATGGGTGGCGAACATGGCCCGGAGGCTTTCAATGGTGGCAGTGGACGTACATGATGACATTATTACACATTCAATCCATTTAGAGTAAGCGTCCACTGTTACTAGGAACATCTTTCCTAGAAAGGGCCAGCGAAATTTAAGTGGACACTGGACCATGGTTTGGAGGACCATGACCACAGACTCAGTGGGGCCTCCCTTGGTGCATTGCTCAACTGTGAGCAAGTGTTACATTGGTGTACGCATGACTCCAATTCCGAGTCAATGCCGGGCCACCAAACGTGCAACCTGGCGATAGCCTTCATCATGACTATGCCTGGGTGGGTACTGTGTAGGTTGCGTATAAACATTTCCCTGCCTTTTTTTGGCAAAACCATGCGATTCCCCCAGAGGAGACAGTCCGATTGGATGGACATTTCATCTTTGTGTCGGTAAAACGGCTTAATTTCGTCTTGCATTTCCCTGGGAACAGCCGACCAGCTCCCATTAAGGATGCAGTTTTTTACTAGTGATAGCACAGGGTCTTGGCTGGTCCAGGTCCTGATCTGGCGAGCCATGACGGGTGACCCCGTGCTCTCAAAAACATTCATTACAAGAAGCAAGTCCGCGGGTTGTGCCATTTCCACCCTGGTGATGGGCAACGGTAGCCGACTGAGGGCATCAGCACAGTTCTCAGTGCCTGGTCTGTGGCGGATTACATAGTCATACGTAGATAATGTTCGTGCCCATCTTTGGATGCAGGACGAAGCATTGGTGTTAATATCTTTGCTTTCTGAAAACAGCGAAATGAGTGGTTTGTGGTCGGTTTCGAGCTCAAACCGGAGTCCAAATAGGTATTGGTGCATTTTCTTAACCCCGTATATGCATGCTAATGCTTCTTTCTCAACTATACTGTAGGCTCTTTCAGCCTGAGATAAACTTCTGGATGCATATGCGACCGGTTGCAGTTTGCCTGACACATTGGCTTACTGTAGCACACAACCGACCCCGTAAGAAGATGCAGCACAAGCGAGTACTAAACGCTTACACGGGTCATACAATACAAGTAACTTGTTCGAACAAAGCAGGTTTCTGGCCTTATCGAAGGCTGTCTCTTGAGATTTACCCGAAACCTAGTCATCACTCTTACGTAGCAATGAATGCAAAGGTTCCAGCAAATTGCTTAACCTGGTAGAAAGTTACCAAAATAGTTGAGGAGTCCCAGGAACGAACGCAGCTCCGTCACATTCTGTGGTCTGGGTGCATTCTTGATGGCCTCCACCTTAGAGTCCGTGGGTCTGATGCCGTCTGCCGCAATCTTTCTCCCCAAAAATTCGACCTCTGGCGCCAGGAAAACACACTTGTAGCGTTTCAGCTTGAGTCCCACTCTGTCCAGTCGCATTAGAACCTCTTCGAGGTTGTGCAAGTGTTCGGTGGTGACAGGACCAGTGATCAGGATGTCATCTTGAAACACGACAGTGCGCGGAACTGATTTCAGCAGACACTCCATGTTCCTCTGGAAGATAGCAGCAGCCGAGCGAATCCCAAAAAGGCACCTGTGGTGTATAAACAGTCCTTTGTGCGTGTTAATGCACATCAAACTTTTTGACGATTCAGCCAGCTCCTGTGTCATGTAGGCAGAGGCTAGATCCAGCTTGGTGAATGACTTCCCCCCTGCTAACGTTGCGAACCTCCACTTTGGGTAGTGGGTACTGGTCCCGTAATGAGACTCGGTTGATCGTTACTTTGTAGTCTCTGCAGATTCTGACCGTGCCATCGCTTTTCAACACCGGAACAATTGAACTGGCTCACTCGTTGAACTCGACTGCCGATATATTTCCCTCTCGCTGAAGTCTGCCCAGTTCGATTTCGACTTTCTCCCGCATCATATATGGAACCACTCAGGCCTTGTGATGAACGGGCCCTGCATCAGGGACTAGATGGATCTGCACTTTTGCGCCTGTGAAGTTGCCGATGCCTGGCTCAAATAGCGACGGAAATTTGTTTAGCGCACAAGGCGTCATCCACTTAAGATAGTGCTTTGATGTCATCCCAGTTCCATCAGATCTTTCCTAGCCAGCTTCTGCCGAACAGCGTTGGGCTATCGCCTGGTACAATCCATAGTGATAAATCATGCACAGCTCCATTGTACAATACCTTCACTGCCACACTGCCAATGACTAGTATGAGCCCTTTGGTGTAAATGCGCAGCTTTGCGTGAATAAGGCTTAGTTTTGGCCTTTGTGCCCTGTTGCCCCACAGTTTCTCAAAAGCCTTCTGGCTCATAATTGACTGACTCGCCCCCATGTCCAATTCCATGGAAACTGGAATGCCATTTAATTTGACTTTCAACATTATCGGAGGGCTTTTGGTGGTGAAGGTGTGCACCTCATACACTTCCTCTTCAGCCTCGGGTTGAGTTGCTTCTCTTACTCGTTCAGCGTGATCTGCGCCAGATCGGTCATCTTCTGCCGACTCTGCCACGTGGTGAGTCGCAGCACGTCTGCACATTCGCTGGAGGTGCCCCATTGGTCGGCAGCCTTTGCACTTGTGCTTGAATCGACATTGATGGGCTCTATGATTACCCCCGCAGTGCCAACATGGTGTTAATGGATTCGCATTCATGCCCCACGGCGGGCTCTGAGTCATCCTAGGTCTGACCTCTGCGGGCGTGTAGGCCCTGCCATGTACAGTTCTGCCTGCTGAAGGCGTTATTTTATGCACAGTACTTGCCAGTGAGCTTCGATGCTGAGAAGATATCTGCTCAGTTGTTATCATTCGTGGACATGAAAGCCTGGGCTATCATGATGGCCTTGCTCAGATCTAGGGATTCGGCTGGCAGCAGTTGGCGAAGAATGACCTCATGGCTGATTCCAAGCACGAAAAGGTCCTGCAACATTTCCCACAAAAATCCAGCAAATACGCACGGTCCCACAAGGCGTCTTAGGTCGGCGACATAGCTCATCACGTCCTGGCCCTCAGAGCAATGGTGCGTATAAAAGCGATACCTGGCCATTAAGATGCTCTCCTTCGGCTTGAGGTGTTCTCGAACCAGCATGCACAACTCTGTATATGTCTTGTGCGTTGGTTTCGTCGGTGCTAGCAGATTTTTGATGAGGCCATATATCGTGGACCCACAAACATTGAGAACAATCGCCCTACGCTTGACCGCGTTACTCTCCGTATCCAGATCGTTGGCCACGAAGTACTGGTCAAGACGCTCAATGAAGGCTTCCCAATCATCACCCTCAACAAATCTCTCAAGAATACCAATGGCAGCCATAACCGCGTGAAAGTTCGTGATCTGTTACTCGTCGCCAATTGTTATGTTCAGAATAACTCCACAAGACTGTATGCTGTAAGCTCAAACTGATATGACCTTAATCTCTTCAATCAAACTACAGAGTGCTGAAGCAGCATGGTAGACAACCTTTTATACTTGCTTGCACGGGGTGTGCAGGTGACCGTTCGGTCTCCAACAGGTGTGCCCGCTGGTGGCAAGTCTTACACTATTATAAAGTTTACATACATAGCAATGATCAGATCAGCTATGATCTTATTGAATGGCGGAGCAGGCTCGAGGGTCCGTATAGCCTACTCCTGTTCCTATTTCGTACGTTCTAGAACATAAGAACTAGGAGCAGGAGTAGGCCATACGGCACCATGAGCATGCTCCGCCATTCAATAAGATCATGGCTGATCTGAACATGGACTCAGGTCCATTTCCCTGCCCACTCTCCATAACCCCTTATTCCCTTATCATTTAAGAAACTGTCTATTTCTGTCTTAAATTTATTCAATGTCCCAGCTTCCACAGCCCTCTGCGGCTGCGAATTCCATACATCCACAACTCTCTGAGAGAAGAAATTTCTCCTCATCTCAGTTTTAAATGGGCGGCCCCTTATTCTAAAATTATGCCCTCTTGTTCTAGTCTCCCCCATCAGTGGAAACATCCTCTCTGCATCCACCTTGTCAAGCCCCTCATAATCTTATACGTTTCGATAAGATCACCTCTCATTCTTCTGAATTCCAATGAGTAGAGGCCCAACCGACTCAACCTTTCCTCATAAATCAACCCCCTCATCTCTGGAATCTTCTCTGAACTGCCTCCAAAGCAAGTAAATCCTTTCGGAAATATGGAAACCAAAAATGAACGCAGTATTCCAGGTGTGGCCTCCACCAATATCCTGTACAACTGCTGGAAGACTTCCCTGCTTTTATACTCCATCCCCTTTGCAATAAAGACCAAGATACCATTGGCCTTCCTGATCACTTGCTGTACCTGCATACTAACCTTTTGTGTTTCATGCACAAGTATCCCCAGGTCCCACTGTACTGCAGCACTTTGCAATCTTTCTCCATTTAAATAATAACTTGCTCTTTGATTTTTTTTCTAGCAAAGTGCATGACCTCACACTTTCCAACATTATACTCCATCTGCCAAATTTTTGCCCACCCATTTAGCCTGTCTATGTCCTTTTGCAGATTTTTTGTGGTCCTCCTCACACATTGCTTTTCCTCCCATCTTTGTATTATCAGCAAACTTGGCTACGTTACACTCGGTCCCTTCTGCCAAGTCGTTAATATAGATTGCAAATAGTAGGGGTCCCAGCACTGATTCCTGCGGCACCCCACTGGTTACATAGAAACATAGAAACATTGAAACATAGAAAATAGGTGCAGGAGTAGGCCATTCAGCCCTTCAAGCCTGCACCACCATTCAATAAGATCATGGTTGATCATTCACCTCAGTACCACTTTCCTGTTTTCTCTTCATACCCCTTGATCCCTTTAGCCATAAGGGCCATATCTAACTCCCTCTTGAATATATCTAACGAACTGGCATCAACAACTCTCTGCGGTAGAGAATTCCACTAGTTAATAACTCTCTGAGTGAAGAAGTTTCTTCTCATCTCGGTCCTAAATGGCTTACCCCTTATCCTTAGACTGTGACCCCTGGTTCTGGACTTCCCCAACATCGGGAACATTATTCCTGCATCTAACCTGTCCAGTCTGGTCAGAGTTTTATATGTTCCTATGAGATCCCCTCTCATTCTTCTAAACTCCAGTGAATACATGCTCAGTCGATCCAGTCTTTCCTCATATGTCAGTCCTGCATCCCGGGAATCCGTCTGGTGAACCTTCGCTGCACTCCCTCAATAGCAAGAACATTCTTCCTCAGATTAGGAGACCAAAACTGAATAGAATATTCCTCACCAAGCCCCTGTAGAACTGCAGTAAGACCTCCCTGCTCTTATACTCAAATCACCTAGCTATGAAGGCCAACATGCCATTTGCCTTCTTCACCACCTGCTGTACCTGCATGCCAACTTTCAATGACTGATGTACCATGACACCCAGGTCTCGTTGCACCTCCCCTTTTCCTAATCTGCTGCCATTCAGATAATATTCTGCCTTCATGTTTTTGACACCAAAGTGGATAACCTCACATTTATCAACATTATACTGCATCTGCCATGCATTTGTCCACTCACCTAACCTGTCCAAGTCATCCTGCAGCCTCTTAGCATCCTCCTCACAGCTCACACCGCCACCCAGCTTAGTGTCATCTGCAAACTTGGAAATATTACACTCAATTCCTTCATCTAAATCATTGATGTATATTGTAAATAGCTGGGGTCCCAGCACTGAGCCCTGCGGCATCCCATGAGTCACTGTCTGCCATTTTGAAAAGGACCCGTTTATCCCAACTCTCTGCTTCCTGTCTGCCAACCAGTTCTCTATCCATGTCAATACATTACCCCCAATATCATGTGCTTTAATTTTGCACACCAATCTCTTGTGTAGAACCTTGTCAAAAGCCTTTTGAAAGTCCAAATACATCACATCCACTGGTTCTCCCTTGTCCACTCTGCTAGTTACATCCTCAAAAAATTATAGAAGATTTGTCAAGCATGATTTCCCTTTCATAAATCCATGCTGACTTGGACCGGTCCTGTCACTGCTTTCCAAATGCGCTGCTATTTCATCTTTAATAATTGATTCCAACATTTTCCCCACTACTGATGTCAGGCTAACTGGTCTATAATTCCCCGCTTTCTCTCTCCCTCCTTTTTTAAAAAGTGGTGTTAGATTAGCTAGCCTCCAGTCCATAGGAACTGATCCAGAGTCGATAGACTGTTGGAAAATGATCACCAATGCATCCACTATTTCTAGGGCCACTTCCTTAAGTACTCTGGGATGCAGACTATCAGGCACTGGGCATTTATTGGCCTTCAATCCCATCAGTTTCTCTAACACAATTTCCTGACTAATAAGGATTTCCTTCAGTTCCTCCTTCTCGCTAGACCCTCGGTCCCCTAGTATTTCCGGAAGGTTATTTGTGTCTTCCTTCTTGAAGACAGAACCAAAGTATTTGTTCAACTGGTCTGCCATTTCTTTGTTCCCCATTATAAATTCACCTGATTCTGACTGCAAGGGACCTATGTTTGTCTTCACTAATCTTTTTCTCTTCACATATCTATAGAAGCTTTTGCAGTCAGTTTTTATGTTCCCAGCAAGCTTCCTCTCATACTCTATTTCCCCCTCCTAATTAAACCCTTTGTCCTCTGCTGAATTCTAAATTTCTCCCAGTCCTCAGGTTTGCTGCTTTTTCTGGCCAATTTATATGCCTCTTCCTTGGATTTAACACTATCCTTAATTTCCGTTGTTAGCCACGGTTGAGCCACCGTCCCCGTTTTATTTTTACTCCAGACAGGGATGTACAATTGTTGAAGTTCATCCATGTGATCTTTAAATGTTTTCCATTGCCTATCCACCGTCAACCTTTTAACTATCATTCGCCAGTCTATTCTAGCCGATTCACGTCTCATACCAACCCGAGAATGAACCATTTATCCCAACTCTCTGTTTTCTGATCGTTAACCAATCCTCCATCCATGCTGATATATTACCCCCAACCAAATGAACTTTTATCTTGTGCAGTAACCTTTTATGTGGCAGCTTGTCAAATGCCTTCTGGAAGTCCAAATACACCACATCCACTGATTTCCCCTTAACCACCCTGTTCGTTACATCCTCAAAGAATTCCTGCAAATTTGTCAAACATGACTTTCCCGTCATAAACCCATGCTGACTTTGCCTGACCAAATTTTGCTTTTCCAAATGTCCTGCTACTGCTTCTTTAATAATGGACTCCAACATTTTCCCAACCACAGATGTTAGGCTAATTGGTCTATAGTTTCCTGCATTTTGCCTCCTTTATTAAATAAAGGCGTTACATTTGCAGTTTTCCAATCTGCTGGGACCTCCCCAGAATCCAGGGAATTTTGGTAAATTACAACCAATTACAACCAACCAAACCAATTACAACTTTTTCTATGAGTTTGAATCAGCCCCCTCGATTGCCATTATGTTCTCACTTTGCTTTCACTGGCAAGTTTCAGGAAGGCCGGGAAGCTCGTGGATGTGGTGTTAAATTTGAAAGTCCGTTGAAATATCGCTCCTATTGAGCAATTACAATATGTTAATAGGTAACCCGCCTCTGCTGATGGGGTTGCACACAACAGCTTTAAGTGCTCAAGTTAAACGTGTGAGTTGGTGGATTCGAGCCTGCTGACCAACGAGCTCATGTTTTTCCCGGTTTCCACTCCCCCATCTGTACCCAAACCTATGTGCTCCTTGAGGTAAAATTTCCCCTCCCCCAATGCATCTGTAAAGAAACATGGGTAGGTGTGACATACTTTGAAAGATCCTTTACTATGGATTTATACATTTGAAGGGGTAATTAAGTCGAGCAGAGTGTCCAATATTCTGGGCTTATACATCACTATTAATAAGTATGCCATGTATGACTCGATTGTTTTTGTGCCAGGCAAAATCATGATTAATCATGTCAACTTTCAATATATTTGCATACCATGCAGTCGTTGTAGTTCTGCCTCCTCAATGCTGTCTAAATTTCTGTTCCTTCACTACTGTCCCTCTTTCTCTCTCTCTTCCTTCTTCATTTCTATCACTCCCCTCATTCACATCTGCCTTTATGTCTTCGTCGTCCTTTACTATTTTTATTTACTCTCAGGATGTGGATGACATTGAGTGGTTTGCTCAGCATTCAGAGGACATTGGGTCAATCACATACTGTGAGACTGGGGTCACATATAGGCCAGACCAGATAAGGCTGACAAATTCTCTTCCCTGAAGGACATTAGTAAACCATTTCATTTTTTACAACAACCCACCATCTTTCATGGAGAAGTTTTTCTGGTGCCAGCCCACAAATAACCACATTTATTGAATTCGATTTCACATATTGCCATAGTGCGATATGATTTCAAAATCCCTGAGTTGTTAGTACTATAACCACTTCAATTCTCCTTGCTAACTTTCTTCTTTCTACTCTTTTTTACTTTTACCCTAAGAATCGATGCGAATGCAGGACTGTAGCTAGTAACTTGAAGTCTGTACACATATCAACCAATCTGTTACCACCATGGTTGCCACGCTCCCCTGCCCACCCCGCATGGCTCATGTTTCTTTCTGACTCTTGCTTTTATTGTATAAATAATGAAAGCCACTCCAGGGAAATTGAGCAGATTAAGAGCCTGATTATCATGGGCAGGTGGAAATCCAGCAATGGGATGAGAATCTACCCCCCTGTGCATTACTAGCCCCATGTAAAATGCTTCATGCTTGCCACCAGCATCAATTTAATTAGGTCACACCAAACACTTGGAGCAGACCCAGGAATACACCGTGTAACCATGCAGCCCATAAGGTAGCGCAACAACTTTTCAGCGAGCATTTGGTTTGCACGCTGGAGAAAATTGTGGGCAAGAAATTCGTGGCCGGCACAAAGGTTGTCAGTGTCACCGCAGCCCCGGTTAACGGATGCTGAAAATGGTCAAGGCGGGAGAAGAAAAAATTTGCGCTGGGGACCAAAGACTATGGGCTAGACTTTCTACTAGGTGGCTAAGGCCCAAAAAAATGGGCCTTGTTCCAGCGATGTGGGACGTATCGCCCATGCTGATCACCGGCACAAGGCCCATTTTTTTTTTGCGATTTTCCACTCGGCCTTACCCCGGCGATGTCAATTGGGTGATCTGATTTTTCGCCGATCTCAGGATCGCCCAAAGAAAACGGAAGTGAATGGAAAAAAATGCTTCCCTAGCAATGCTATACTGCGCATGTGTAGCTTGATTTTATTTTTAGGTTGATTTTCTTTGCTGCGTTTTGAGAGGTCAGAGGTCATCACACATGTTGAGTGAGGGTGAAGAGGCAGTCAGTCTTGGTGGGGAGGAGTATAAAATGGAGGGTAGGATTGATAGGTATGTTACAGCAAGGATAAACTGCTCAAGGAAGTGGGTGCAGGCGCTGCTGAGGGCTGAATGGCCTGAGGACGCAGCAGCCAGGGTGGACCCAGAGTAAAGATCATAAAAGATCAGTGGAAAAGGCAGTGTGGCTCATGTGCTTTCAGAAGCAGATACAGGTCTTGGACAGGCAGATAGACATCCTGCAGACAGAGTTAGCTGAGCAGAGAGAGGAGCTAGTAAAGACCAGCAAAGAAAGGGAAAAGCTGGATCAGGATTTAAAGTGGGAGAGGCAGGAACGAGAGAGGCATGGAGAAAGCTATCGCAACCACAAGGAGTACCTTTAGTCCCAGGTAACTGAGGGAAAAGGTTACGTCAGGGGACTGCAGGTGGAACTTGCCCAGGCTCAGAACCAGGGAAGGTTGGGGGAGGGTAAGAGTCTCCAGCTACAGGCTGCGCTTCAGGCATGCCACAGCAGGGCAGAGACGGATCATCGTTCCTTTCAGGAACAAATTGATCGGCTCACCCTGGCTCTGGCTGAAGCCAAAGCAGCCCTCGTTCTAGCCGAAGCAAAAGCTCTGGAAGTGCCCGAGACTTGAGTCCCCACCCGGCCCAACACCAAAGCTCTGGCCCTAGCTGAGGCAAAAGCCCTTGGCTGGGCTGAAAGCAAGGCACCCAGTAAAGGTGTGGTGTGCCTTATCAGCCCAGCCGAGGTGCGGAAGGGGGAGCATAGTGAAACAGGCTGTGGGGAGGAGGATAGGGAGGAAGAATCCTACAGGCCCTCTCCCACAGCCCCTTTGGGGATCCCGTAGGAGAGGCAGGGTGAAATGCTGGAATCTAAGCCTCCGGGACCAGCCCCAATGTGCCCCATCAGGCAGAGTAGATTCGGATCACCCGCAGTGGGTCAAGCTGAGGGTCCCCTACAGAACCAGTACGTGGTTCCCCACAGTGCGACCCAGCTGCAGCAGATGGTGGCCCATGTGAATAAATTTACCCGAAAAGGAGACCCCTCTGTCCACTTTATGGAAGTAGAGCAGGTAGGAGACATAAATGATTGCGATGAGGCCGAACGGAGCAAACTGCTCCTGTTCTCACTGGACTCAGCCCTGTGTCAGGCTCTCTCTGCTGAGTGCAAGAGGGGTCAGCAAACAGTGGCCGCTCTCCAGGAGGATATCCTGGAGGCCATGGGGTTGAACGACGGCTGTCCGTTCGACCGGGTACAGGCCACTGTCCAGAGACCCGGGGAGACCCCTCAGGCATTCCCTGATCGACTGTGGCCAGTGTATGAGGAAGCCAGTGGGGGGAATTTGGACCGAACCCAGCTGGATGCACACCGACGTGGTTGCTGGCTGCGTGCACTGGTGGCAAACAGCCTACGTGAGTTGTGTGCCCAGGCCAACATGTGGTTCGATTTCAGAGACCCCCAAGCCACAGAGGAGACGGTGCTGATACAGCTGACCCTCTCTTTTTGCAATGGCAGAATCGGGGGGGAGAAACCCACCAAGGGGAAGGTGTGTGAGATCCGCCCCGGCTCTGATAAGAGAGAGTGGAGGCAAGAAGGGAATTGGCAGGCAGGCAGAGAGGTGGTTTGCTACGGGTGCGGGAAGACAGGGCACATGAGGAGGGATTGCCGGGCTCCGAGGCAGGAAAAGAGAGGTCCACAGGCCCCAACTTCAGCCCCAGTCCCCGCGGCCGCAAGCCCTCCCAAACCAGCTGTGCCCAGTCCTGCCGACCGACTCTAGGGTCTCCTCGCGGCTCTGCAGGCACTCTTTACCCAGACTGGGAAGGTCGCAGCCGTGACTAGGGGAGAAGTCCCTCAGGCCCAGACCAACACCCCCCAATGACTAGACCCTGAGGAACCCGTGTACCTCTGCCCGGTCACCTATGATGCGTGGAACAGACCACGTGTCATGATGGGGGTTAAGGGGGTCCGGGGGAGTATCTGCTGGACACAGGGGCCTCGTGCACCCTGGTTCATGTAGATGACCCGACCACCTCACCCCTATCCAGTGGGATCCCCTACTGCCTAACCAGCTTCACTGGAGAAGAATGCAAGGGCTTCTTCTCCAAACCACTGCAGATACACATAGGCACCCTCCACACCATGTGGAAGTGTGTCCTTCTGCCGTGGGAGGGAGTGGGTAAAGGCATCCTAGGGGCAGATTTCCTCAGCGGCCAGAAAATTCTGGTCGACCTGAGGAACCACTGTCTGTGGGGCACAGCTGACACCGGGGAGGGGGAAGGTACAGCAGTCATGCAGGGGAAGAGTTCCCTCTGCACTGTAAAGCCGAAGGAGGGATATGACCTCGACACTCTGGTAGACGGCACCCCGATGATCTATCAGGCTTTTGTGCGGGCCAACCTGGCGGCATTTGCCAGGCATAAGCACGACTGTGGACGGGTAAATGGGGTCAATGTCAGAGTAGATGGGGACCCCATCTCTAAGCCCCAGAAGCAGTATAATTTTCCCAGGGAGGCTGAGGCAGACGTAGAGGTCGCATTGGGATCTCTCGTCAGACAGGGAGTATTGAGACCAATAGCCACACGTGTGAACTCTCCACTTTGGCCAGTTAGGAAACTGGACAATTCTTGGAGGGCCACAGTGGACTACCGAGTCCTCAATAAAAATATCCCTGCCTGTGCACCGATAGTGGCAGCTGTAGCCGACCTAGTCGCAGCCATCCCCGCGTCCGCAGCCGTCTTTACGGTACTGAACATCTCGCATGGGTTCTGATCCATCCCGCTGCGGCGGGAGGACCAGTACAAATTCGCCTTTACATTCAAAGGACAGCAGTATACCTGGAACTGTCTTCCCCAGGGCTTCCACAACAGTCCGAGCATTTTTCATCAGTGTATGGCCAACTGCCTGAAATAGTTCAGCAGACCCAGACAGCTAGTCCAATACGTGGACGACCTGCTGCTATTCTCCGATTCGGCGGAAGAGCACGGTCCCCTGCTGGCAGAGCTGTTGGGACTGCTGCAGGAGGAGGGTTTTAAAGTAAACCCTAAGAAGGCACAGATCGGCCAGACAGAGGTAAAATTCCTGGGGCTGACTGTGCGGGCAGGGGAGAGAGCCATTGATGAGGCTAAGAGGAGGGCAGTTCAGGAGTTACTGGCCCTGACTACAGTTACAGGGGTGAGGTCGTTCCTGGGTCTGACCGGTTACTGCGGGGACTTCATTGAGGATTACGCAGCCATTGCAGCCCCCCTACTCCGGCTCCTGCGCAAAGGCGCGGAGTGGGAATGGGATGAGGACTGTGATGCAGCATTTACGCACCTCAAGGGAGATCTGCAGAAAGCTCCGGCCCTGGGAACGGTAGATGAGGGCGAGGAATTTTTCCTGGAGGTAGCAGCCAGCGGGGATAGCTTAAGTGCTGTGCTGATGCAACAGCGGCACGGCCAGCTGAGGCCGGTGGTCTGCTCCTCCAGGGTCCTCACTGAGGTTGAGAGGAGTTACTCAAACTGTGAAAGGCATCTCTGCCCACCCACTGGGCTGTGAAGCGGTCGCAGGTGTTCACAGGAGTGTCCCCAATCACCCTCCTCACTCATCACACCCCCACTCAGATTCAGCTGGATGGGAGAATTAAGGATGGGACAGTGAGTAGCACACGTATTGCTCGCTGGACCCTCCTGCTCTCACAGATGGATTTGAGAGTAAAAGGGATGTGTGAGCCCCGACTGGCAGCCAACATGCTGTACCCCGGGAAAGCCCACCGTTGCTCCGTTGAGGGGGTCTGGGACGTGGACATAGGGCTCCGGGCGGGGATTCA
The DNA here is from genome assembly GCF_044704955.1 of Pristiophorus japonicus. Lineage (NCBI taxonomy): Eukaryota > Metazoa > Chordata > Chondrichthyes > Pristiophoridae > Pristiophorus > Pristiophorus japonicus. The sequence continues at coordinate 138,801,519 of NC_091983.1, read as the reverse complement.
TCCCCACAGCTGGGAGATCTATGTTGACGGGTCCAGCACGGTGGTGGCGGGGGAAAGGCTCACAGGGTGCGGGATTTATGATCCCCAGGCAGGCATTGCCAGGGCCATAAAGCTCCCAACCACCATGAGCGCCCAGCATGCTGAACTGTTGGCAGTCATGTATGTAGTCACCCACCCCGACGAATTCCCATGGCCCTATACTATCTTTTCAGATAGTATGTTCACCTGCAATGCCTGCACGGAGTACCTAGCCATCTGGTCCCATCGCGGGTATACATCTGCAGACGGTAAGCCCCTGGCCATAAAACCCCTATTGCAGCACATCATGCAGGCAGTAGGGACTGGGGCAGACATTTGCATTCACAAAGTAAAGGCCCATAACAAACATGAGCCCAGGGCTGCAGGGAACTAAAAGGCAGAACAACTGGCCAAAGAGGGAGCCCGAATGGGAACCAAGTGGAAGCCGCTCGAGGCAGGCCCTATAGCAGCTATCCGGGGCGGACAGGGGACACAAGGGAGCGCAGGGGTGGCTTTGGCCCCGGACCTCCAGCAGGTAACAGGCGCGAGATCCCGTCCTCAAGTCTGTCATGGACAAGCTGACTGCGGGAGAAAAGGTCGAAGGACCGTACGGAGGCACTGGCATCCATGTTAGGGAGAAGATGTTATTTAAAGGAGAGCAGTGGATAGTGCCCCAGCAGCACCAGAGGGAGTTCCTTCAGCTGGCCCACGCAGGCCCTGGAGCTGGACACCCCGGACCGGAGGTCACCTGGCAATGGGTGGAACAGGTCAGGTGGTGGCCCCAGCTCCGGGAAGACACTCGTGAATTTTGCGCGAACTGTCTTGTCTGTGCAACCAATAATCCAGATCCCCAGAAAAGAAAGGTGTCTCTAGGACACGCAAGGAGCGTAGAGGGACCATGGCAATCGATACAAATCGATTACATAGGGCCCCTACCTGTGGCTAAGGGAGGGTACCGGTACTGCCTGATTTTGGTGGACACTTTCACAAAGTGGGTTGAAGCCTTCCCTTGCCGAACAGCCACAGCAGCGGGGACAGCCAGGATATTGGTTCGGGAGGTGTTCTCCAGGTGGGGACTTCCACAGTACGTGGAGTCTGACCGGGGGAGCCACTTCACGGGACAGGTCATGCAGGCAACCCTTAAGGTGCTGGGGATTGAGGGGAAGTGGCACGTCCCCTACAACCCCCAGTCCTCGGGGCTAGTGGAGCGTATGAATAGGAGCTTGAAAGAAAAACTCAGGAAGGAGACTGGAGATTCCCCGCAGAGATGGGTGGAGAGGTTACCCCTGGTTTTGATGGGGATCCGGGCCAGCCAGTCGAAAAGCATGGGTATTCCCCATACGAGCTCATGACTGGAAGAGCCATGCGAAACCCCATCCATGTACTTGCCCCGGTCCTGACGGAAGCTCAGGTAATCGAGGTGAATAGGGACCGCTTTACCAAGAGTCTGTTGGAGCACCTCAAGCAGATTCACTGGCAGGCGGCCACTAACATAGGGAAGCAGCATTAGACCAACCGATTGCTGCTGGAACCGAGCAAACACCACGAGTGGCAGGTGGGGAACCAGGTCATGGTCCGCAACTTTGCCAGGGTGGGAGTCTTTGAGCCACTATACATGGGGCCTTACAGCATTGTCGACAAGGCAAGCCCCGTGATATACGCGGTCAAGATGCCCCGCCGGGTTAAATGGTTTCACATTAACCAATGTAAACTGTTTAACCCCAACAAGGCAAAACCTCGTGAGAAAAGGCAGCCCGGAGGGATAATCCCGACGGGAAGCCCAGGCCCCCAGCCCACCACTGCAGCCCCACCGATCCCACCACAAGGAGGAGTGAGTTGCTTCACAGGTACAAACTACCCACAGATTTGGGACCCACAGGAAGGGGGATTCCAACCTTACATATGGGATGAGGACTCACCTCCACCCGTTAGGAGATCCACTCAGACTCCGCAGCCAAGGGTGCCACCGTCCCTAGCAGCCTGTTTTACTTTCCCGAGAGATACTAGGGGAAAAGGGCCGCGCAGGGCAGGCAGCCAGTCACTGGACATGACCCCGCAGCCAAGGTCTCCTGACGGGGAAGGGGTTGTACCGGAGGAAGGGGCCGCCGACAGTGAGGAGCCTGTCGAGGCTAGCCTTGCCTTCGGTGCAGACAGCCCAGAGCTTGCAAGCGAGATAGTGGCGGCGGGTCCCAGCAGTGAGTGGTCCCTGGAAGAACGAGAGTTTGCTGACAGGGAAGGAGTTGTACCGGAGGAAGGGGCCGCCGACAGTGAGGAGCCTGTCGGGGATAGCATAGCCTTCAGTGCAGACCGCCCAGAGCCTGCAGGAGACAGGTCCTAGTAGTGAGTGGTCCCTAGAAGAACTGAGGAAACGCTGTGAGAGTATCAGCTGCGAGTGGTTTCGGGTGGAACCCTTGTACAACCCAAAGCCCCCAGAGGATACGGGAGTCCCCGGCAGTGAGGAGCCTGCCGGGGGAATTTTTGTTGCTCCCGAGGGCAGTGGGCCACCCCTGGAGGGGGTGAGGGGCTGTACCAGCCCAGTAAGCACCACCCGAAGCTCGGGGGACACCTTGGCAGGGGAGACAGAGGGGCCGCGGAGGTCGGTCCGGCCCAAGAGGCCAAAGGAGAGGTGGTCTCCCCCCTACATTCCCCCGCATAAAAGGAAAACTAAGGAGCATCCCAGGGATTAGCACAGCCACCCGGGAAGGGTGGCAAGCATGTTAAAAAGGAGAGCAGTAGGTGTGCACATATATATATAAAGATTTCTCTAGTGTCGTGGGGCTCAGGTGGCCTTTGAAATATAGGGAGTATAACAGTGAGGCTTTTGAGCCAATAGGATAGGGAGCCTGGACTTCTTTTTTTTCTCTCACTTCCTCTTTTGTGTAAAGTCTGTTGTTGTTTCAAGTGTTTATTTGTTGACACCCCTTGATTTTCACAGTAAAATTGCGGTTTGCGGTCAGACCGATTGGCACATGCAGTTTAAACCCGTGCAGGGAACTGTGAGGTGTAGACAGAGTGGAAAATGGGGGTCTCAAGGTTTTTGAACCAAATGAGGTTTTGTCTTTCAGAAGAGGAACTAGAGATGAGGAAAATCCTGCCCCTGTGCACCTACATCAGAATGTGCATCGGCTACCAGGGAGAGACTGAAGAAGCCATTATTTTTGGATGCTCGGGGGGGGCAGGCATCGACTGTCACCACAGGAGATGGGACACCAGGGATAGAGGGGACTGCAATATATACCCACAGGGGAAGGTGGCCAGGGTGGTTGGGGTCCAATTCCACGAGCTACTCCAGCCACCCCGGGGTCACGTATGGGGAAGCATCAGTCTCCTGCCCCAACATTGAGGTGACCGCATCCTGGGTTAGGGTAGTGGTTGGGAAGAGGGTTCGCCTGACCTGTAAGGGGCACATCCTGGTGGGAATGTGGTGGTGGCTCAGGAAGCTGAGCAAGGACATGGGAAACCCGACAGCAGATTGGAATAGACTGGACAACAGCACCTACTGGGCCATTACGGGCACCCGGGGGGAGTGAGTGTGTGTTGGGATAAATGGTGGGAGGCGGGGTTAGGAGTGTATGTGTGCATGTGGGGATCAGAGAAGTTATGCCCGGCAGGCATCTCCATAGTGTTCTCCCGACAGTGGCGGGATGAAGGGGAGGGGATGGAATGGGACCGGAGCATGGTCGCATGTATAGTAAGCCACCCCAGCTCCATCCATGCCACCGAGTTCAGCGCACACCCCAGACAGCCCCTGCCCACAGCCCCGACTGAACCAACTGACACGGACAGATGCCCTACCACCACCCAGGGACCAGAGAACGGCTTGGTTTTGGATCCCACGGACAAACTGCTATACCAGGGGGTCCACTACGCCGTGGCCTCCGTCATCCTAAGCCTTACCGAGGTGCATCTACCAGGCTCTCCTTCGAGAAATGTTCAGGACATTCTACGGGCACGATTTTTGGCTATTTGAATAAGACTTTGCTGTACAGTCTACAACCCAAAGACAACGTCAAACCGAAAAGGCACAGAAGAGGAATCTGGAATGATGTTTTTACCGGTTTCAACACCGGGGCATCAATGATAGCATGGACAATTTCAGATACCACATTCCATTTTTACCAGAGCACCTGACAGATCTGTTCAAAGCAGTACAAAAATCCCAGAAACATTATTTCACCCTACAACAAGAAAAACAGTAAAATTGGGAGCCAAGATAGCTGACTTAAATTCAAGGCCCTGGTGGGATTGGGGGTTGGACGTAGAGGTCCCGGCCTGGGACCACATCCTCTCTCACGCCCTGGTAGTGGCACAGCTGATCATCGTAGCCTATTTGCTGGTAATCTGCTGCCAGCTTAGGAGAAAAGGCCGTCGTTTAAAAATTTAAGAAAGCTATGCGGGAGGCCAATTCAAAGGCCAAACGAAAAGGGAGGGCTAACAAAGTCTATGCAGTATGACGGGACTGATTGTACGAGCCGAATGTATTGCACTGTAAAGAAAAGTCTGTACCTTGTAAAAGGTCCGTACCTCCCTATCTGTAATACTATGATGTGTGATACTATGTACTATTATGATTTTGGTGAAGGGGATTGGTTGAGAAGCATTTTTACATTTTCAGTATTGTATTGATTCCAAATGTATGTATACCATTGGTGTATTTTAATGTTTTATCGTGGGTTTAGGTAAGATTTGGGGAAGATTGGCTCTGTGAGAGGGAAAAGGTTTTGCTTCACATTTTGAAAACACCCTGAGACAGAGTGTTTTAATGGGGGAGTGTAAGGTTCGAAAATCCACGGCTGCATTTTATTGAAACACCCTAAGGACAAGAAAACTAACATGGGATCGTTCTATTCATTTTAAATGAACATTTTTTGGCCACCAAACCCTCAGACCAGGCAGGCTGGGAAACGTGTGGGTGGATACAGACATTGTGGAGTCTGGCTCACAAGCGAGACAGAGGCACTGGCCAATGGGGGAAAAGTGCATTCTGGCAGGCCAATCAGGGGTCGAGTCGGGCCTGAAGCGGGGAAATCCTCAACCAATAGGGACTACCCGGCCCAGTTTGAAAATATTACTCACCCCTAATGAATGTGGACCATCATCTACCTAATTAATATGGACAGTGGACAATCACTGCAGTAATGGCCCATCAAAGGGGAGGCCCAAACCAATTGACTCCCAGGACTGTAACAAAGGACCAGCAGACTTTTAGGCACCAATGTGCACTGAAACAATACCCCTGTCCTCACACCTATCTGTACCTGTGACATCTTCTGATTAAATATTCAAAGCTATCTCCCGCCCAAACTTACACAATGGACCACCGACTGAGTTTGAGCGCGAAAAGGCCAGAACTAAATTGGTTATAGGATCTACAGAACCACTGGGGCTGTAGAAGCAGCAGGGTGTGGAAGCAGTTAGAGAGCTTGGAGCTTGGAGTTGGCAGCTTGCAGCTTGTATCCAGAGAGAGCTCTCTCTCCCTCTCGCTCTCGCTCCACCAGAGGAAGAAACAGCAGTTCCGCAGACGAATCCACCGAGACTGAAAACCAGCAGGCAGTGGCAGTGACTTCCCACATCTGAGCTGAGCAAGGAAACCAACCAGAGCTTGGAGGTTGGGGTCAGCTTTTGGGAGTTGAGTCAGCTTTTCACAGGGCCCTTGCTCTGGGGAAGGTGTGCTTAACTCCAGCAGCTTTTTGCTTAGGAGCCAACCAAAAGGCAAAGAGAAGAAACCGACGCAACATCGAGGAGGAAAACCGAACCGGTCAACAACGTAAAACCCACCCCAGAGGGACCCTGAGCTGAAATAAGTGCCCCCAGAACCCCGGAGTTGATCGGATTGTGAGTGTAGCCCAAACCCCCTCACAGACTCAATTTAGGATAGGAATTGGTAAGAAGGGTGGAAGTGGGAGGTGTGGTTGTGTGTGAGTGGAATGTTTTAACCTCTTATTTTCCCCTTCCCTGTTGCGAGATTCTTCGTGTTGTTGAGTGAGATTGTGCCATTACTGCTATTTATGACCTCTTCCTATGCCCTCTATCTTGGTGTTTACTATTCTAACTAAACAACATTAGCCATTTTGTATTCTTACCCATGTGACTGGTGCCTCATTACTCACCCATCCTCATAAATCGCACGTACAGAACCCCAGGGGAGTGTGGATTCGAACCCACACCCCAAGCTCCCCTTACAAACCCCTTTCTGTTACAAAACACCTCTGCATTCTTTAAGGATGCTTTCAGGGCTATGTGCATGCAGTCTATTGCTCCCTGCACCTTGGGGAAGTCTGCTATTCTCGAGAAACCCAAAGCCCTCTCGGTCTGTGCCTCGCTGGTCATTGGGAAGCTTATGAAGTCCATCCTGCGAGCGTAAAGGGCTTCAGTCACCTGTCGAATGCAGCAGTGTGTGACGTGCTGAGAGATAGGGCAGATGTCACCAGCTGAAGCCTGAAAAGATCCCGATGCGTAAAAGGCTAGGGCAGCAGTAACCTTCACCTCAACGGACAGTGTGGTTCTGATGGTGCTGGAAGGCTGCAGATCATCCTTGACGAGTTGACATATCTCATCAATGACCTCCTTCCGGAATCGCAGCCTCCTAAGACAAGCATTTTCAGACAAGTTCAGGTAGGATTGCTTTTCCAAGTACCTTCGTTGGCTGTACGGTCTCCTCCTCTGTCTTCGTCTCTGTCTACGCATTACTCTGCCACCTCTTCCATTGATCCTTTCAGTAACCAATATGTGAACAGATGCAATTAAAGGCAGGGAAAGCATAGGCACCATCACTATCAATAATTTCTTTCACTAATTTTAATAATCTCTCTACTCTATACTCTGTAATCACTGTACTCTGCACTCTTTGTACTCTCTACGTTGTATACCAGTCAGTTTGATAGGCCCCAACAGTATCAATAAATAACTTTACTATGTACAAAATAATTTCAATATATAAAAACTATTTACCAAAAATAACTTGATAATACCTATTTATATTCCCTGTTCCAATATTCTGAGTACAATTATCTTTAATTTTACTCTAAATAACTCACAACTAATTCTCCACCCTACTTCTGAAGTTCAAAATGGCATCCATAATGCCCATTTCCTTCTCTTCGGCCCAGAAAAAGCAACTATTTCTCAGCACTCTTTTGGGCCTTGCATTGGCCCAGCGAAGTGCATGCTAGGTGCCGAAACTTGGGATGTGCCTTGTGTGGGCGATCATTTGGGCGATCATCTCGGCGATCAAAGTGGAAACTTAGGCACCTGTTTTTCCGGCGATATTTTGGGCCTAGTTTCCACTTTTTACTCAAAATTGGTGATAGAGGTCTGATTTGGGCGATAGATGGGCATTAGATGGGCGATGTGAAGTGGAAAGTCTAGCCCTTTTATCCCAGCATTAAATCACCGTGTAACATCCTACTGGTGCCATTAGTGCAGGCATCGGTAGCCAAGTTGGCATCCAGAAGTGGAGCTCCATCTTCCAACAGCCTCTGAAATTGAGGTGGTGAGTTCGCTAGGCATTGTGGGGCATTAGAAGGGCAATGCCTTCTGAAATGATGAAAATAAAAATGAAGTAAAAATTGCAGTTTCAGCCCTTACTGCCTTTAAAAAAAATCAACATTAAACAGAAGTCTTCTGCTCTTAGGGCTAGATTTTACACTTTTGTGCATATTGCTCAAAAATGAGCGTTATTTCCGGTGTGGGCGGTAAAAATTGGTTTGCAGATCGCCAGCTTCTCACCCATTCTCAAAGCACCTCGTCTCCATTTTTGAAATTGGGCGTTACCGTGAGCGATATGAAATGGGTGGTAACGTTAAATCTCTCTGACCTTCTGCCGTAAAATGTCGCCGACCTTAGCAACATCATGGCAATGCTCGATTCCCGTGATTCAGGAGGTCAAGGGTCATCATGACATGCACATAAGAGGAGACAGAGAGAGAGGCAGCTGAGAGGGACTGAAGGCGTGTGTGGCTGTGGTGTGTGCTTCTTTGGCTGTTGTGGGAGGCACGAGGGAGATTCACTAGCAGCAAAAAGCCTACTAAGCACCAAGAACATAGTTGGCACCGAGTTTTTGTCCAATAAATAATATATAACATGGAAGGGATGGTGGATGCCCTGGAGCTGGTAGGCAGGAACACTGGTGGCAGAGGGCTCCCAGTGGTCCTGGAGCACGGCACTGCACCCCAAGGTGCCGCACCCCCATTGCCAACCACACATGAGAGTCAGCATCAACATCTTGCTTCTGACTCGGAGCAGGTTCCCATCTCGGACCCGCCCTCTCCCGTATCCATCCAAGCAGCAGTTCAGCTGTCATCCCACCCCCGCAATGAAGCAGCGCCTGAGGAGCTCCTCGGCCAGGCGGCTTGGAGTCAGGAGGGGAAGGGAAAGGGGGAGAGGTGGGGAGGAGAAGCGGGGGGAGGATATTCTGATAATTTCAGACAAATGTTCGGCTTAAATGTTTTTTATTTAACAAAACCTTGTTGCGCATTGGCTCAGATAGCTGCACTGTTACACGCTGGTGATTACTTAACATCAAAGGGTATAATTACACTTAACTTCAATTAAGTTAAACTTTAACTGTCACTAAGGTGATGCCCACCATTGATGTATGAGCTGCACACCCACAGTGTGTCAGCCTTGTAAATACCACCAACGTTCTTTCAGGCAAAGCACTCATTGATGAGCTTCTGACGTAAGGCTCTTGCAGCTACCATGCCACCACGGCCCATTCATGCGTTCTACAGATGGGTGGGGGCACGGCTTCAGCGTCAACCTGATTGTCTGGGCCGATGTCAGCATCCGCCTCCTTGTACTCCTTTTCCTCTCTGTGGTGAGGTGGACTGTCAGACTCGTCAGGCAATTCTTGTCCCCTCCTGATAGAAACATAAACATAGAAAATAGATGCAGGAGTAGAGCATTCGGCCCTTCGAGCCTGCACCACCATTCAATAAGATCATGGCTGATCATGCAACTTCCGTACCCCATTCCTGCTTTCTCTCCATATCCCTTGATCCCTTTAGCCGTAATGGCCACATCTAACTCCCTTTTGAATATATCTAACAAACTGGCCTCAACAACTTTCTGTGGTAGAGAATTCCACAGGCTCACAATTCTCTGAGTGAAGAAGTTTCTCCTCATCTCGGTCCTAAATGGCTTACCACTTATCCTTAGGCTGTGACCCCTGGTTCTGGACTTCCCCAACATCGAGAACATTCTTCCTGCATCTAACCTGTCCAATCCCGTCAGAATTTTATATGTTTCTATGAGGTCCCCTCTCATTCTTCTAAATTCCAGTGAATATAAGCCCAGTCGATCCAGTCTTTCTTCATAAGTCAGTCCTGCCATCCCGGGAATCAATCTGGTGAATCTTCGCTGCACTCCCTCAATAGAAAGAATGTCCTTCCTCAGATTAGGAGACCAAAACTGTACACAATATTCAAGGTGTGGCCTCACCAAGGCCCTGTACAACTGCAGTAAGACTTCCCTGCTCCTATACTCAAGTCCTTTCGCTATGAAGGTCAACAGGGCATTTGCCTTCTTCACCGCCTGCTGTACCTGCATGCCAACATTCAATGACTGATGTACCATGACACCCAGGTCTCGTTGCACCCCCGCTTTTCCTAATAATCTGTCACCATTCAGATAATATTCTGCCTTCCTGTTTTTGCCACCAAAGAGGATAACCTCACATTTATCCACATTATACTACATCTGCCATGCATTTACCCATTCACCGAACCTATCCAAGTCACCCTGCAGTCTTTTAGCATCCTCCTCACAGTTCACACTGCTACCCAGCTTAGTGTCATCTGCAAACTTGGAGATACTACATTCAATTCCTTCGTCCAAATCAATAATGTATATTGTAAATAGCTGGGGTCCCAGCACTGAACCTTGCGGTACCCCACTAGTCACTGCCTGCCATTCTGAAAAGGACCCGTTTATTCCTACTCTTTGCTTCCTGTCTGCCAACCAGTTCTCTACCCCCAATACCATGTGCTTTAATTTTGCACACTAATCTCTTGTGTGGGACCTTGTCAAAAGCCTTTTGAAAGTCCAAATACACCACATCCACTGGTTCTCCCTTGTCCACTCTACTAGTTACATCCTCAAAAAATTCCAGAAGATTTGTCAAGCATGATTTCCCTTTCATAAATCCATGCTGACTTGGACCAATCCTGTCACTGCTTTCCAAATGCGCTGCTGTTACATCTTTGAAAATTGATTCCAACATTTTCCCAACTACCGATGTCAGGCTAATCAGTCTATAATTCCCTGTTTTCTCTCTCCCTCATTTTTTAAAAAGTGGGGTTAAATTAGCTACCCTCCAATCCATAGGAACTGATCCAGAGACTATAGAATGTTGGAAAATGACCACCAAATGCATATTTCTAGGGCCACTTCCTTAAGTACTCTGGGATGCAGACTGTCAGGCCCTGGGGATTTATCAGCCTTCAATCCCATCAAATTCCCGAGCACAATTTCCTGACTAATAAAGATTTCCTTCAGTTTCTCCTTCTCGCTCGACTCTCGGTCCCCTAGTATTTCCGGAAGGTCATTTGTGTTTTCCTTTGTGAGGACAGAACCAAAGTATTTGTCTGCCATTTCTTTGTTCCCCATTATAAATTTACCTGATTCTGACTGCAAGAGACCTACGTTTGTCGTCATTAATCTTTTTCTCTTCACATATCTATAGAAGCTTATGCAGTCAGTTTTTATATTCCCTGCAAGCTTCCTCTCATATTCTATTTTCCCCCTCCTAATTAAACCCTTTGTCTTCATCTGCTGCATTCTAAATTTCTCCCAGTCCTCAGATTTGCTGCTTTTTCTGGCCAATTTATATGCCTCTTCCTTGAATTTAACACTATCTCTACTTTCCCTTGTTAGCCACGGTTGAGCCATCTTCCCCGTTTTATTTTTACGCCAAACAGGGATGTACAATTGTTGAAGTTCATCCATGTGATCTTTAAATGTCTGCCATTGCCTATCCACCATCAAGCCTTTAATTTTCCAGTCTATCCTAGCCAATTCACATCTCATACCATCGAAGCTACCTTTCTTTAAGTTCAGGACCCTAGTCTCTGAAATAACTGTGTCACTCTCCATCTTAATAAAAAAATTCTACCATATTATGGTCAGTCTTGCCCAAGGGGCCTTGCACAACAAGATTGCTAATTAATCCTCTCTCATTACACATCACCCAGTCTAGGATGGCCAGCTCTCTAGTTGGTTGCTCGACATATTGGTCGAGAAAACCATCCCTTATACACTCCAGGAAATTCTCCTCCACCGTATTGCTACCAGCTGGTTAGCCCAATCTATATTTAGATTAAAGTCACCCATGATAACTGCTGTACCTTTATTGCATGCATCCCTAATTTCCTGTTTGATGCCATCCCCAACCTCACTACTACTGTTTGGTGGTCTGTACACAACTCCCACTCGCGTTTTCTGCCCTTTGATGTTCCGCAGCTCCACCCATACAGATTCCACATCATCCAAGCTAATGTCCTTCCTTACTATTGTGTTAATCTCCTCTTTAACCAGCAACGCTACCCCACCTCCTTTTCCTTTCTGTCTATCCTTCCTGAATATTGAATACCCCTGGATGTTGAGTTCCCAGCCTTGGTCACCCTGGAGCCATGTCTCCGTAATCCCAATCACATGATATCCATCAACAGCTATCTGCGCAGTTAATTCATCCACCTTATTACGAATGCACCTCGCATTGAGACACAGAGCCTTCAGGTTGTTATTTTAACACTCTTTGTCCTTTTAGAATTATGTTGTAATGTGGTCCTTTTTGATTTTTGCCTGTGATTTCTCTGCCCTCCACCTTTCCTTGTCTCCTTTCTACCTTTTGCTTCTGCCCCAATTTTACTTCCCTCTGTCACCCTGCATAGATTCCCATCTCCCTGCCATATTTGTTTAAACTCTCCCCAACAGCACTATCAAACACTCCCCCTAGGACATTGGTTCCGGTCCTGCCCTGGTGCAGACCATCCGGTTTGTACTGATCCCACCTCCCCCAGAACCGATTCCAATGTCCCAGGAATTTGAATCCTTCCCTCTTGCACCATTCCTCAAGCCACATATTCATCTTAACTATCCTGCTATTCCTACTCTGACTAGCACATAGCACTAACAATCCTGAGATTATTACCTTTGAGGTCCTACTTTTTAATTTAACTCTTAGCTCCCTAAATTTAGCTTGTAGGACCTCATCTCATTTTTTCCTGTATCGTTGGTACCTATATCCACCACAACAACTGGGTGTTCACCCACCCCCTCCAGAATGCACTGCAGCCGCTCTGAGACATACTTGACCCTTGCACCAGGGATGCAACATAACATCCTGGAGTGTCGATTGCGGCCGCAAATATGCCTACCTATTCCCCTTACAATAGAATCTCCTACCACTATAACTCTCCCACTCTTTTTCCTGCCCTCCTGTGGAGCAGAGCCACGGAGCATGATGCCATGAACTTGGCTGCTGCTGCCTTCCCCTGATGAGCCATCTCCACCAACAGTATTCAAAATGGTATATCTGTTTTCAGGGCGATGACCGCAGGGGACTCCTGCATTACCTTCCAACTCTTGCACTGCCTGATGGTCACCCATTCCCTATCTGCCTGTGTAATCTTTACCTGCGATGTGACCAACTCACTAAACATGCTATTCACGATATCCTCAGCATCGCGGCTGCTCCAGAGTGAATCCACGCGCAGCTCCAGTGCCGCAATGCGGTCTGACATGAGCTACAGCTGGATACACTTCCCGCATACAAAGTAATCAGTAGCCAAGTTGTGCAGCATGGCGCGCATCACCACAAATTAAGCTACCTGCTCAGAGTAGTATTGGAGCTCGTCTCCTGAGTGGTCCAGGCATCGAAAGCATTGCTTAAGCACTCCAATAGTTTTCTCCACGATATTGCAAGTGGCTCTGTGGCTCTCGTTGTATCGCCTCTCGGCTTCGGTGTTGGTGTCATGCAGGGGGTTCATCAGCCAGGTGGCGAGGCCATATCCTTTGTCACCAATCATCCAGCATTGACCTTGTGGCTGATTGTTAAACAAGTCAGATACAGTGTTCTCACGCAGGATGTGAGTATCATGGATGCTGCCCGGAAATTTAGCATTCACTGCCATTATAATTTGCTGGTGGTTGACAATGAATCAAGGAGTGGAATCCCTTGTGGTTCCTGAAAACCTCTGCATCCTGAAAAGGTGTCCGCATCGCGATGTGCGTACAGTCTATTGCTCCCTGCACCTTGGGGAAGTTTGCAATTCTGGAGAATCCTAGAGCCCTCTCAGTCTGTGCCTCCCTGGTCATAGGGAAGCTGATCCAGTCCCTCCTGCATGTGTACAGGGCTTCAGTGATTTGTCAAAAGCAGCAATGTGTGGCATGCTGAGACATGCCGCAAATGTTGCCAGCTGAGGCCTGAAAAGAACCCGACGCATAGAACACTGTCGCGGTGACTTTGATCTCGACGGACAGTGCAGTCCTGATGGTGCTGGCAGGCTGAAGATCTCCCCTTATGAGCTGGCATACCTCAGTGATAACCTCTTTGTAGAAGCGCAGTCTCTGAAGGCAGATGGTGTTGGGCAAGTCGAGGTAAGAGTGTTTGTCCCTGTATTTGCGGGGGCTGTAACGTCTGGTCCTCTTCATCAGTCTGGCACGTCTTACATTGGGCACATAATGCTGTGGAGCGTACCTTCGGCCATCTCGAGTCTGCAGCATGTAATTGGTCATCAAGAGAGGGTGAGTAAGGACAGGCCCCATTGCAATAGCTCTCTGTTTTCCACTGATGGGTCACAAAGAATTAATGTCCCGATGAAGACACCTATTAAATTCCAATCGGTCACAGTATGGTCAAGATGTTTGTACAGATGTTCACATCACCTCCAAAGACCTCCAGAGTACATCCGAACTCCCCGAGGTTGAAGCAGAGCATCCTTTTAAAGGATATGATATGTGATGTAGAACATGCCGTCCATAACGCTGTGATTCGTTTTGGTTAGTTCCACTTTTCTGGCCGTTTTTTTGGGCGAGCGATATTATGGGCGATATGTGTGCGAGGTGGTGAAAATGACGCTGGGCGATCTCATGGCTGATGGTTTTGACAAATGTGATCTTTACGACAAAAAAAAGTGGGCAGTCGGTATTATTGAATCTTGCCGTTAATTCCGAGCGGAAAGTAACGTCGGGCGATATTAAGGGCATTGATTTCGCCCATTCTGATGATTCAGCCCAAAAGAAGTGGGAGGGCGGTATTATTTTTTCCCGGCATTACACACATGGGGAAAGTAACGCTCGGTGATAAGTTTCCAGAAAATGCCCGTCAGTTTCCATTTTGTGGCTAAATGGGCGATATATGTGCGTTATATATCATTTCAGCGGTAAAATGGACATTAAATGAGCATTAAGCATGCAAAAAAAGTGGAAAATCTAGCCCTTAATGCTGAATTCCCTTCTGCATCTCAAAATATGGGAAAAGTGCGTCAGCACTAATACAAATGGCTCAGCATTCCAGGGAAGGGACACCCAGGGTCTTGCACGCAACCCTCAGCTTTGTGCAGGGGTCAACACTGCAAGAGAGGTCCTCTACCCACAGGAAGAAAGAATGATGTGGGATCAAATCACCGAGGCCATCCCTACCAGCAGTGTCGCCCCCCACCACCTGGTTCCAGTGCCCAAAGAAGCTTCATGACCTCAGACCACTGGTCAAGGTCAGTGAATGCATCTTCAAAAGCCGTCTCCTACCAATTGAATCACTAGCCTCAAAAAATTTCTCAATGTACGACTCTCCCCTGCAATCACTCACCTACCAACAATCTGTACCAATCATGAGGCACACCTCCCATTGCTAGCTTCCCCTCACCCACTTGGAGGAGATGGTGCTGGTGATTCTTGGCAGGGGCATGGCTGAGCCATTGGCCAGCGGTGTGGCTGAAAGGATACAGGGTGCTTGTATCCTCATAGATTATCCTCCTTCTCACATGCACATCTTGCTTTCCCTCACCAACCTCTCACCACAACTCCACCCTTGTGGCTTCCTCATTCGACACACCCAAGAAATGTAGCCTGCCCGGCCAGTGGATGATCAAAAAGAGTGGGAGAGAGAGAAAGCGGGAGAGAGAGAGAGAGTGGGAGAGAGGAGGAGTGGGAGAGAGGGGATTGGGAGAGAAGGAGAGGGAGATAGAGGGGAGTGGGAGAGAGGGGGGGAGTGGGAGTGAGGGAGGGAGAGAGAGAGAAGGAGTGGGAGGGAGAGAGAGGGGAGTGGGAGAGAGGGAGGGGGAGAGAGAGGGTTTGTGGGAGAGAGGGGGAGTGGGAGGGAGCGGAAGAGAGAGGGGGAGTGGGAGAGAGAGAGCAAGAGAGCGAGAGAGAGAGAAAGAGAGGGAGTGAGTGGGAGAGAGAGGGGGAGTGGGAGAGAGAGGGGGAGTGGGAGTGAGGGAGAAGGAGAGAGAGAGGGAGTGGGAGGGGGAGGGGAGAGAGGGAGGGGAGAGAGAGGGGAAGTGGGAGAGAAAAGGGGAGTGATACAGAGGAAGGGGGAGAGAGAGAGGGAGTGCAAGAGAGAGAGAGAGAGAGTGGGAGGGGGAGAGGGAGAGTGGGAGGGGGGAGAGAGAGGGAGAAAGAGAGAGAGGGGGGGAGAGGGAGAAGAGAGAGAGAGAGGGAGAGAGAGAGAATGAGAGGGGGAGGGGAAGGGAGAACGAGGAGGAGAGAGTGGAGAGAGTGAGAGAAAGGGGCGGTGGAAGAGTAGGAGAGAGAGGAGGAGAGACAGGGGGAGTGGGAGAGAGGACGACGACAATGCATAAGGGTGGATTAGTTGATTTCTTGATGTTCTATTGGATGGAAGAATGTATAAAGTTGGATTGCAAAGTTTGCTTTGTGGTGGCTTTTATTTCAGCATTGTGGCCAAGAGGCGCCATGACGGTCAGTAACAGAGGGAAGGTAATGTTGAAAGGGGAATTGGGACTGTGGTCCTTTACCATCCGAGCCCTTGCAAGCTGTCCAGCAGCACTCCCTGCATACTTAAAAAAAAACTTTTAACATGTATTACAGCAAGCCACTACTTCAATAAAATCAAAAAAAATCCTTTCTAAAAGCTTAAATGCAAACTTACCTGATAGATTGTGTGTCCCTTTAAGAGGTGCTGACAGTGACTCTGTGAGTCCACTGAATGCTAGGTTTTCATGGAGAGCTTAGGAGCCAGCGCTGAACTCAGTGCCAAGGCCCAAGTTCACCGAGGTGACATTTGTCAGCGTTGCACGTCACTTCTCCCTAATTTAAATTTGCCGCTCTAACCGGCAGCACTGCCAGGCCTCAGAAAATGGTGGACGCCGTGGGAGCCGCCACAAGCTAGCGAAGGAGTGCTGGCCACCCACTTTTCGTTACTTTTTGAAGATAATGGGTGGCATAAAGCCCCCGAATTTTTAGCCTTAAGAAACAGGCTGGATTTAACTCACGGGCTGGACATTGGACACTTTGGGATTAACACTGGGTTGACAGTGTCAAAGGCCTTTGTAAAGTCGAAGAAGGCCATGTATAAGGGCTGGCGCTGTTTCCTGCATTTTTCCTGTAGCTGTCGCGCTGCAAAAATCATGTCCATTGTGCCCCATAGGGGACGAAATCTGCAATGTGACTCCGGGAGGAGTTCCTCAGCCACGGGACGAAGTCGGTTGAGGAGGACTCTAGCGACGACTTTCCCAGTGGCTGATAACAGGGAGATTCCTCTGTAGTTGCCGCAGTCAGACTTGTCCCTTTTTTTAAAGCTGGTCACAATTACTGCATCTCTGAGATGCCCCGGCATGCTCTCCTCCCTCCAGCTAAGAGAGATGAGGTCATGTATTCACGCCAGCAGTGCCTCTCCGCCATACTTCAGTGCCTCAGCAGGGATTCCGTCCGCACCCGTAGCCTTGTTGTTTTTAAGCTGTTTTATGGCTTTTTCTACCTCGTGCAGTGTTGGGGTCTCACTGAGGTGATGGCGGGTAGCATGCTGCGGGATGGAGACGAGAGCACTCGAGTCAAAGGCAGAGGCTCGATGAGTGTCCTCCTCCGTTTCGGATGCCCCGAAAAATTCGTCACCATCCTCCGCCTGCTCCACGATGACATGCAGGCCGTGATCCTTACCAACGGATCCATTACAGACCCAATCCACGTCCGGACCGGGGTCAAACAGGGCTGCGTCATCACCCCAACCCTCTTCTCAATCTTTCTCGCCGCCATGCTCCACCTCACCGCTGGAGTGGAACTAAACTACAGAACTAGTGGGAACCTGTTCAACCTGTGCCATCTCCAGGCCACCCCAACCTCTGTCGTCGAGCGACAGTATGCGGACGACGCCTGCATCTGCGCACATACAGAGGCTGCACTCCAGGACAAAGTCGACGTATTTACTGAGGCGTGCGAAAGCATGGGCCTTACGCTAAACATCAGTAAGACAAAGGTCCTCCACCAGCCTGTCCTCACCACACAGCACTGCGTCTCAGTCATCAAGATCCACGGCACGGCCCTGGACAACGTGGACCACTTCCCATATCTCGGGAGGCTTCTATCATCGATGACGATGACGAGATCCAACTCCGCCTCCAGTGCGCCAGTGCAGCCTTCGGCCGCCTGAGGAAAAGAGTGTTTGAAGACCAGGCCCTCAAAACTGCCACCATGCTCATGGTCTACAGGGCTGTAGTAATACCCGCCCTCCTAAATGGCTCAGAGACATGGACCATGTACAGTAGACACCTCACATTGCTGGAGAAATATCACCAACGATGTCTCCGCAAGATCCTACAAATCCCCTGGGAGGACAGGCGCACCAACATCAGCGTCCTCGTCCAGGCTAACATCCCCAGCATTGAAGCACTGACCACACTCGATCAGCTCCGCTGGGCAGGCCACATAGTCCGCATGCCAGACACAAGACTCCCAAAGCAAGTGCTCTACTCGGAACTCCTTCACAGCAAACAAGCCAAAGGCGGACAGCGGAAACGCTACAAGGACACCCTCAAAGCTTCCCTGATAAAGTGCAACATCCCCACTGACACCTGAGAGTCCCTGGTCCAAGACCGCCCGAGGTGGAGGAAGTGCATCCGAGAGGGCGCTGAGCACCTCAAGTCTCAACGCCGAGAGCATGCAGAAATCAAGCGCAGGCAGTGGAAAGAGCGTGCGGCGAACCAGTCCCACCCACCCCTTCCCTCAACGACTGTCTGTCCCACCTGTGACAGGGTCTGCGGCTCTCGTATTGGACTGTTCAGTCACCAAAGAACTCACTTCAGGAGTGGAAGCAAGTCTTCCTCGATTCCGATGGACTGACTATGAGATGAGATCACTGGATTGTTCATATGGTGTTCTTTCTTAATATAGCAAGGAGCTTGATGCAATAACTTTAAATCCCTGCTGTGCTGGTAGCCAAGTAGTTTAATTTAAATGTTTACTTCTTGAATATAGCACAAGCAGAGATTTACGCAAATGCTATACGACTGTACAGAGGAAATCAAACCCACAGGTGCTTCAGACAGGGATTTTATTGGACTGTTAAATTTATATATACTGCAACAAAATACAAATCCTAATTTATATTTATACTGTTATGCTGACAACTCTGGTAATTTTAAAAGCAATGCGTTTCCTTATATATTCAGCAGTTAAGTTTAATTTTAAGTGTCAGCTGTGGCTCAATGGGGAGCACTCTGTCTCTGAGTCAGAAAGGTGTGGGTTCAAGTCCCACTCCAAGAGCTTTAGCAGAAAATCTAGGCTGACACTCCAGTGCAATGCTGAGGGACTGCTGCACTGTCGGAGGTGCCATCTTTTGGATGAGACATTAAACTGCTCTCTCAAGTGGAAGTAAAAGATCCCATGGCAATATTTCAAAGAAGAGCAGGGGAGTTGTCCTGGCCAATATTTATCCCTTAAACAACATAACAAAAAAACAGATTATCTGGTCATTATCACATTGCTGTTTGTGGGAGCTTGCTGTGCACAATTTGGCTGCCGCATTTCCCACATTACAACAGTGACTACACTTCAAAAGTACTTCATTGGCTGTAAAGCACTTTGCGATGTCCAGTGGTTGTGAAAGGCACTATATGAATACAAGTGTTTCTTTAATTTGTCTTGTGCTTTGCTGGTCAAACCTGTCTGGTTAGTTGATGCATTTCGTAGCAACGCAAATGTTAATTAAATTCCTTGCTTGACACTCCTTATTCTATCTGAATTATGTATTAGCTCCAGCACAATATTTGAGGTAGGGTGGGGACTTGTTTTGAGTAATAATGATTGAACAATACATCTTTGTGGTGCTGTGTTAGCATTTCTGAGAACACCAACAGCTGACTGACAAAAACAAATCAGGCTTGAGTGTTATACAAGGCACAAATTAGGAGTGTGATGGAATACGCTTCACTTGCCTGGATGAGTCATCATCACCATATTCATCATAGGCAGTCCCTCGGAATCGAGGAAGATTGCTTCCACTCCTGAAGTGAGTTCTTTGGTGACTGAACAGTCCAATACGAGAGCCACAGACTCTGTCACAGGTGGGACAGATAGTCGTTGAGGGGAGGGGTGGGTGGGACTGGTTTGCTCCACGCTCTTTCCGCTGTCTGCGCTTGATTTCTGCATGCTCTCGGCGTTGAGACTCGAGGTGCTCAGCGCCCTCTCGGATGCACTTCCTCCACTTAGGGCGGTCTTGGACCAGGGATTCCCAGGTGTCAGTAGGGATGTTGCACTTTATCAGGGACGCTTTGAGGGTGTCCTTGTAGCGTTTCCGTTGCCCACCTTTGGCTTGTTTGCCATGAAGGAGCTCCGAATAGAGCACTTGCTTTGGGAGTCTCGTGTCTGGCATGTGGACTATGTGGCCTGCCCAGCGGAGCTGATTGAGTGTGGTCAGTGCGTCAATGCTGGGGATGTTAGCCTGAATGAGGACGCTGATGTTGGTGTGCCTGTCCTCCCAGGGGATTTGTAGGATCTTGCGGAGACATTGTTGGTGATATTTCTCCAGCAATGTGAGGTGTCTACTGTACATGGTCCATGTCTCTGAGCCATTTAGGAGGGCAGGTATTACTACAGCCCTGTAGACCATGAGCTTGGTGGCAGTTTTGAGGGCCTGGTCTTCAAACACTCTTTTCCTCAGGTGGCCGAAGGCTGCACTGGTGCACTGGAGGCGGTGTTGGATCTCATTGTCGATGCCTGCTCTTGTTGATAGAAGCCTCCTGAGATATGGGAAGTGGTCCACGTTCACTTGCCTGGATGAGTACAGCTCCAAAAACGCTCAAGGAGCTCGACACCATCAAGGACAAAACAGCCGATGGATTGGCAACTCATTCGCCATCTTAAACATTCATTCCCTCCACCACCAGTCTGCAGTGTGTATCATCTACAGATGCACTGCAGCAACTCGCCAAGACTTCTTTGACAGAATTCCCAAACCCGCGACCTCTACCACCTAGAAGGACAAGGGCAGCAGGTGCATGGGAACACTATCACCTGCAACATTCCCTCCAAGTCACAGACAATCCTGACTTAGAAATATCTCGCTCTTCCTCCATCATCTCAGAGTCAAAATCCTGGATCTCCCTCCCTAACAGAAAAGAGAAAATTCAACAAATCCGACAAATTCTTAAGCTGTTATCCACAGCATTAATCAACATTGCCTATGGATAAAATCAGAGGGGCTCTGACAAAACATACTATTTTTGGTGAGATATGGGCATATTGTCATCATCATCATAGGCAATCCCTCGAAATCGAGGAAGACTTACTTCCACTCTGAAAGTGAGTTCTCTGGTGACTGTACGGGAATTACAGTCTCTGTCACAAGTGGGACAGACAGTGGTTGAAGGAAAGGGTGAGTGAGGAGTCTGGTTTGCCGCATGCTCCTTCCACTGTCAGCACTTGGTTTCTGCATGCTTTCGGTGATGAGACTCGAGGTAATCAACGCCCTCCCGGATGTTCTTCCTCCACTAAGGGCGGTCTTGGGCCAGGGAATCCCAGGTGCCGGTGGAGATATTGCATTTAATCAAGGAAGCTTTGAGGGTGTCCTTGAACTATTTCTTTGCCCACCTGGGGCCCGCTTGCCGTGTAGGAGTTCTGAGTAGAGCGCTTGCTTTGGGAGTCTTGTGTCGGGCATGTAGACCCGCCTAACGGAGCTGGCTTTGTGTGGTCAGTGCTTCGATGCTGGGTGTTATATATGTAAACCTGTAAATACCTTGTTTAACCACCAGAGTGCTCATCCCCTGGAGTCCCAAGGGATCCCACAATCCCTTGGGAGCACCTGTACATAAATAAGCCTCACAGGTTGGAGAGGCACTCTGGAGACCTGTAATAAAGGACTACGGTCACACCTTAATTTGAGCTCACAGTAGCTGGTCAGATTCTTTATTCAAGACATAACAACTGGCGACGAGATACAGATGACGAACCCCACCGCAACGATGCAGAGAACAGTGGGCATCCTGGAGAAATTTTTGGAGGGAGAAGATTGGGAAACCTTCGTGGAGCGACTCGACTAATACTTAGACATAGAAACATAGAAAATAGGTGCAGGATTAGGCCATTCGGCCCTTCGAGCCTGCACCGCTATTCAATGAGTTCATGGCTGAACATGCAACTTCAGTACCCCATTCCTGCTTTCTCGCCATACCCCTTGATCCCCCTAGTAGTAAGGACTACATCTAACTCCTTTTTGAATATATTTAGTGAATTGGCCTCAACAACCTTTTGTGGTAGAGAATTCCACAGGTTCACCACTCTCTGGGTGAAGAAGTTTCTCCTCATCTCGGTCCTAAATGGCTTACCCCTTATCCTTAGACTGTGACCCCTGGTTCTGGACTCCCCAACATTGGGAGCATTCTTCCTGCATCTAACCTGTCTAAACCCGTCAGAATTTTAAACGTTTCTATGAGATCCCCTCTCATTCTTCTGAACTCCAGTGAATACAAGCCCAGTTGATCCAGTCTTTCTTGATATGTCAGTCCCACCATCCCGGGAATCAGACTGGTGAACCTTCGCTGCACTCCCTCAATAGCAAGAATGTCCTTCCTCAAGTTAGGAGACCAAAACTGTACACAATACTCCAGGTGTGGCCTCACCAAGGCCCTGTACAACTGAAGCAACACCTCCCTGCCCCTGTACTCAAATCCCGTCGCTATGAAGGCCAACATGCCATTTTCTTTTTTAACCACCTGCTGTACCTGCATGCCAACCTTCAATGACTGATGTACCATGACACCCAGGTCTCGTTGCACCTCCCCTTTTCCTAATCTGTCACCATTCAGATAATAGTCTGTCTCTCTGTTTTTACCACCAAAGTGGATAACCTCACATTTATCCACATTATACTGCATCTGCCATGCATTTGCCCACTCACCTAACCTATCCAAGTCACTCTGCAGCCTCATAGCATCCTCCTCGCAGCTCACACTGCCACCCAACTTAGTGTCATCCGCAAATTTGGAGATACTCCATTTAATCCCCTCGTCTAAATCATTAATGTACAATGTAAGCAGCTGGGGCCCCAGCACAGAACCTTGCGGTACCCCACTAGTCACTGCCTGCCATTCTGAAAAGTACCCATTTACTCCTACTCTTTGCTTCCTGTCTGACAACCAGTTCTCAATCTGGCCAACGAGCTGCCAAACGAAGAGTGATCCTCCTCACCGTTTGCAGGGCACCAAAGCATGGCCTCATGAAAAATCTGCTTGCTCCAGCAAAACCCACAGAGAAGTTGTCATGATGATTTGTGCGCACTGGTCCGGGAGCATCGAAACCCGAAGGAAAGTGTTCTGATGGCGAGGTACTAGTTCTACACGTACAAGAGGTCTGAAGGCCAGGAAGTGGCGAGCTATGTCGCCGAGCTAAGACGCCTTGCAGGACATTGCGAATTTGAAGGAAACTTGGAGCACATGCTCAGGGACTTCTTTGTACTTGGCATTGGCCATGAAGTAATACTTCACAAACTTTTGACTGTAGAGATCCCAACCTTGAGTAAAGCCATAGCGATAACCCAGGCGTTCATCGCCACCAGTGACAATACCAAACAAATCTCTCAGCATACGAGTGCTGCTACAAGTACTGTGAACAAAGTGATGTTGTTTTCGAATCGTAACGTACAGGGCAGGCCTCAGATACCTGCAGCTGCATGTCTGCAGATTTCTCAGAGTCCACCATCAAGGGTGGTGAATGCAAGGCCATTAACACCTTGTTGGTGCTGCGGGGGTGATCATCGCTTTCATTCATGCTGCTTCAAAGGATACGTTTGCAAGGGCTGTGGAACAATGGGACATCTTCAACATATGTGCAGGCGAGCTGCAAATCCTGCTAATCCTGCAAACCACCATGTTGCAAAGGAGGACATGGTGGATCATGATGAACCAGAGGCTCAGACCGAAGAGGCAGAGGTATATAGGGTGCACACATTTACCACAACATGTCCTCCGATGATGCTGAAGGTTGAATTAAATGGACTCCTGGTGTCAACGGAGCTGGACACGGGCACGAGCCAGTCCATTATGAGCAAAAAGACTTTCAAGGACTGCTCCTGGGCATGGCCAAGGTGGCCATCAACTGGTCCAGGTCGCGGGTGGTTGAGGGGGTCGTTCAGCCTGACTGTCTGTCTCTCTTCTGCAGTTACATCTGATGTCCACGCGATGTCCACAGGTTCGCTCGCGGCCTTCCGCGAGAGGTGGGTGCTGGAGGGACTGGAGTGCATCATCACCCCCGGCAACCAAATTTTAATTTGAACCAGTTGACTGTCTAAAGTTGAATTTGTTTAAGTTTGTCGGTTTTAGTGCCCCCCCAACCGCCCCCCACCCCCCACTTTTAGCCAAGGGGCACTTGATTTAACGATTTATTGTGTTACAGATACAACAAAATAGTTGTAAAGCTGTTGGACTTGGCCTGGAGGGTGTTGCATGGGGCAGTCCCATGCAATCGGTTTTTAAGTCGATTCCTGGACTCTCAGGCCGCCTGCAATTTCTGCAGTCTGGAGGAGTCCGTGTTCCATGTTTATGTGGAGTGCGTGAGGTTGCAGCCTCTGTTCCAATATTTGAAGGGGCTGCTCCTCAAATTCTGATTGCACTTCAGTCTCGTGTTCCCGATCTTTGAGCATCCTGTGCAGAGGGGAGAGGGCAGGTGAGAAGGTCTCCTCGTAGGACTACTCCTGGGCATAGCCAAGGTGGCCATCAACCGGTCCAGGCAGCCTAACTGCCTGCCTCTCTTCCGCGGTTACATTCGTGTCAGGGTGTCCCTGGAGATGGAGCATGCGGTGTCCACTGGTACGCTTGTGGCCTTCCGCGAGAGGGGGGAGCCGGAGGGACTGGAGTGCATCATCACCCCTGGCAACCAAATTTTAATTTGACCATTTAAAGTTTAAATTGTCGGTTTTAGTGCCCCTTTAATCAGGGGGCATTTGATTTACAGATTCAACTAAAATAGTTGTAGAGCTGTTGCATTGTGAGTGGCTTAGCCAGTCACGTGATGTTCACAAGACTCAATAAAACCCAAGTTAGTTAGGTCTAGGCCATCCGCGAAGAGGTATGCAGTTATGAACCTAGTGGATGAACTGGTAATGTGATTGTTAAACCTTTGTTAATGAACCAACTAGTTCTTAATAGCAATGTGTTGATATGAATTCTTAAGCAAAGAACCAATGAAGCAAATACATTACAATAGCCTTACCGACAATTTTATCCCCCTCACTGTCTCAGGTTGGACCAGACTGCTTGCAATCTTGACATCCTTTTTAACCCTGAGCTAAGCTTTCAACTCCATATCCTCTACAACTATGAGACAGCTTATTTCCACTTTTGCCTCAGCCCATGTACTGCTGAAATCCTTATCCATGCTTTAGTCACCATTCTACTCCAATTCTAAATGCTCAACCATGGCCAACCTCCCATCCTTACCCTCATAAACTTCACGTAATCCAAAACTCTTCTGCCCATATCCTATCTTACATCAAGTCTTTCTCACTTATCACTCCTGTTCTTCCTGACCTACATTGGCTCCTGGTCCCCCAACAATTATTATTTAAAATTCTCATGGCCTTGCCCCTTACTATCTCTGTAACTTCCTCCAGTCCTACAACTCCCAAGAACTCTCTGTTCTTCTGACTCTGGCCTCTTAAGCACCCCTCCCTCCTTTCACCCAACCTGCTTTCAGACATCATGGCTTTGGAATTCTTCCTCACTAAATGCTCTCCACTTCCCTCTTCTCTTTTAAGACCCTCACCTCTTTGACCAAGTCTTTGGTCACTCCTAATATTTCCTTCTTCTGCTCAGCATTTAGTTTTGTCTGATTGTTCCACTGTGAAGCCTGGGAATGTTTTTCTTTGTAGGGAAATATATATAAATGCAAGTTGCTGTTGTACACAGTCTGTGTTATTAAATGCTATGGTATGAATCATCTTGTTTTGAAATCAATAAATAGAACTTCATTGTAATAAGTTAGGGAAGGAGATTGATCATTCAACCTCCGTACCCCTTTCCTGCTTTCTCTCCATACCCCTTGATCCCTTTGGCCGTAAGGGCCATATCTAACTCCCCTTTGAATATATCTAATGAACTGGCCTCAACAACTTTCTGCGGTGGAGAATTCCACAGGTTAACCACTCTCTGAGTGAAGACGTTTCTCCTTATCTCGGTCCTAAATGGCTTACCCCTTATTCTTAGACTGTGATCCCTAGTTCTGGAACTCCCCAGCAATGGGAACATTCTTCCTGGTTGAATGATCAGCCATGATCTTATTGAATGGCAGTGCAGGCTCGAAAGGCCAAATGGCCTGCTCTTGCACCTAATTTCTATGTTTCCATGTTTCTATCATATATGATGAACGGCCCTTGCATCGGGAACTAGATGGATCTGCACCTTGGCGTCTGTGAAGTTGCCGATGCCTGGTTCAAATAGCGATGGAAACTTGCTCAGCACTTGGGCGCACGAGGCATCATCCACTGATGATAGTGCTTTGATGTTGTCCCAGTTCCATCGAATCATTCCCAACCAGCTTCTGCCGAATAGCGTTGGGCCATCGCCTGGGACAATCCACAGTGATAAATCATGCACAGCTCCATTGTATGATACCTTCACTGCCGCACTGCCAATGACAGGTATGAGCTCTTTGGTGTAAGTGCACAGCTTTGTCTGAATCAGGCTCAGTTTGGGTCTTTGTGCCTTATTGCCTTCTGGTTCATAATTGACTGACTCGTCCCCGGGTCCAACTCCATTGATACCGGAATACTGTTCAATTTGACTTTCAGAATAATAGGAGGACTCTTGGTGGTGAAGGTATGTACCCCATGCACTTCTTCCTCATGTTGAGTTGCCTATCTTGTTTGTTCTGCGTGATCCGCGCTGGATCGATCATTCTCTGCTGACTCTGCCATGCGGTGAGTCGCAACACTCTTGCACATTCGCTAGAGGTGCCCCATTGTTTCGCAGCCTTTGCACACGTACTGCTTGAATTGACATTGATGGGTTCGATGATTACCCCCGCAGCGCCAACATGGTGCTAATGGATGTGTATTTACACCCGATGGCAGTCTCTGAGTCATCCTAGGTCTTGCAGCTGCAAGGCAATAAAAACTAAAGGGTAGAATTCTAAAGGGGATACAGGAAAAGCGAGACCTGGGGGTATATGTGTGCAAATCGTTGAAGGTGGCACAGCAGGTTGAGAAAGTGGTTAAGAAACATACAGGATCCTGGGTTTCATAAATAGAGGCATAGAGTACAAAAGCAAGGAAGTTATGATGAACCTTTATAAAACACTGGTATGGCTTCAACTGGAGTATTGTGTCCAATTCTGGGCACCACACTTAAGGAAATATGTCATGGCCTCAGAGAGGGTGTAGAAAATATTTACAACAATGGTTCCAGGGATGAGGGACTTCAGTTACATGGTTAGACTGGAGAAGCTGGCGTTGTTCTCCTCAGAGCAGAGAAGGTTGAGAGGAGATTTGGTAGACGTGTTCAAAATCATGAGGGGTCTAGACAGAGTAGATAGGGAGTATGCTGTACAATAGTCACTCCATGTCTCTGATCAAATTTTGCTCACCATTCTTCAGAAGGTTCTACTCAATGGAATGGCTCATACTTAATCTGCAGCATCTGCGATCATGGTATCTTCTTCCCGGAGTGCTTCTCTCACAATGCTGGCCTCATGATGATGAGGTCCCAGACCCAATATTTGGGGATGGCCACATAATTCCTTGATACTGCCTCACTCTCTTTTGTTCTCCACTGTTTAGTAGATGTTATTCTACTAACCCCAGGATCGGATGATGTGATCCCAGAAGGTTTGACGGAATTGTGACCCAGGGAATTTCAGTCCCTGAGAAGAGCCTACAACATGCCCATATCTCACCGAAATCCGTGATCCTGACCAACGGATCCACAACATACCTAATCCATGTTCGGAGCGGGGTCAAGCAGGGCTGCGTCATCGTGCCAACGCTCTTCCCAATCTTCCTTGCTGCAATGCTCCATCTCACTCTCCACAAGCTCCATGCTGGAGTGGAACTAAACTATAGAACCAATGGGAACCTGTTCAACCTTCGTCGCCTCCAGGCTAGATCCAAGGTCATCCCATCCTCTGTCATCGAACTACAGTATGCAGACGACGCTTGCGTCTGTGCACATTCAGAGGCCAAACTCCAAGCCATCCGTCAACATCTTCACCGAGGAGTATGAAAGCATGGGCCTTACACTAAACATCCATAAGACAAAGGTCCTCCACCAACCTGACCCCGTTGCACAGCACTGCGCCCCCCACACCCCCGGTCATCAAAATCCACGGCGCAGCCTTGGACGATGTGAACCATTTTCCATACCTCGGGAGGCTACTATCAGCAAGGGAAGACATCGACAACGAGGTCCAACACCGCCTCCAGTGTACCAGCGCAGCCTTCGGTCGCCTGAAGAAGAGAGTGTTTGAAGACCAGATCCTCAAATCTGGCACCAAGCTTATGGTATACAGGGTAGTAATGATACCTGCCCTCCTATATGGCTCAGAGACGTGGACCGTATACAGTAGACACCTCAAATCGCTTGAGAAGTATGACCAGCGCTGCTTCCGCAAGATCCTGCAAATCTACTGGGAGGACAGACGCACCAACATCAGTGTTCTCGATCAGGCCAACATCCTGCTGTACAACATCCAACATTGTGCAGTAACTAATCAGGACTCGGGATAGGCGAGTCTGCAGTGAGCCTTCAGTCACCCTCTTCAAGCTCTGCTTGATTGTTTGCACTGCTCTCTCTGCCTGACCATTGGACACTAGTTTAAATGGGGCAGATGTGACATGTTTGATCCCATTACGAGTAATGAACTCTTTGAACTCGGCTCTGGTGAAGCACAGCCCATTGTCACTCACAAGGACGTCAGGCAAGCCATGCGTGGCAAACATGGCCCGCAGGCTTTCAATGGTGGCAGCAGACATGCTTGCCGACATTATCTCACATTAAATCCATTTGGAGTATGCATCTACAACCACTAGGAACATTTTTCCCAAGAACGGGCTTGCATAGTCGACATATTAACCCTAGACCATGGTTTGGAGTGCCAAGACCATAAACTTAGTGGCGCTGCCCTGGGTTCATTGCTTAACTGTGAACATGTGTTACATTTGTGCACGCAGGACTCTACATCTGGATCGATACCGGGCCACCACATGTGGGATCTGGCTATCGCTTTCATCATTACAATGCCTGGGTGGATACTGTGGAGATCACTAATGAAAGTATACCTACCCTTTTTGGGTACCATTACCCGATTACCCCACAGAAGGCAGTCTGCCTGTATAGACATTTCATCGTTGCGCCGCTGGTACAACTTTATTTCTTCCTGCATTTCTAACGAGATACTGGGCCAACTCCCATGGAGCACAGTTTTTTTTACTAAGGAAAGTAGGGGGTCCTGGCTCGTCCAGTTTCCAATCTATCGGGCGGTAACAGGTGATTGCTCACTCTCGAATGCTTCCATTACTGTAACTAAATATATAAAACAGAAACACACAAGATTCTGACAGGACTGGACAGGTTAGATGCGGGTAGATTGTTCCCGATGTTGGGGAAGTCCAGAACCAGGGGACACAGTCTTAGAATAAGGGGTAGGCCATTTAGGACTGAGATGAGGAGAAACTTCTTCACTCAGAGAGTTGCTAACCTGTGGAATTCCCTGCCGCAGAGAGTTGTTGATGCCAGTTCATTGGATATATTCAAGAGGGAGTTAGATATGGCCCTTACGGCTAAAGGGGTATGGAGAGAAAGCAGGAAAGGGGTACTGAGGGAAAGATCAGCCATGATCTTGTCGAATGGTGGTGCAAGCTCGAAGGGCCGAATGGCCTACTCCTGCACCTATTTTCTATGTTTCTATGTTACTAAATCTGCGGGCTGTGCCATCTCCACCCTTGTGCTGGGCAATGGCAGCCTACTGAGAGCATCGGCACAGTTTTCTGTGCCTGGCATGTGGCAGCTGGCGTAGTTGTATGCGGACAACGTGAGCGCCCATCTCTGGATGCGGGCCGATGCATTCGTATTTATCCCCTTACTTTCAGAAAAGAGGGATATCAGTGGCTTATGGTCAATTCAAATTTGAGCCCAAACAGATATTGATGCATTTTCTTTACCCCATAAACGCACGCTAATGTTTCTTTTTCGATCATGCTTTAGGCCCTCTCAGTCTTTGACAAACTTCTGGATGCATAAGCAACCAGTTGCAATTTCCCAGATTCATTAGCTTGTTGCAATACACACCCGACACCGTATGATGACGCATCACATGCTAGTACCAAACGCTTACATGGATCATACAACACAAGCAATTTGTTTGAGCATAACAGTTTTCTAGCTTTTACAAAGGCATTTTCTTGGCTTTTACCCCATACCCAATTATTTGCTTCATGCAGTAAAGAGTACAGTGGTATAACAGTGTGCTAAGACCTGTTAAGAAGTTACCAAAGTAGTTCAGGAGGTCAAGAAATGACCACAGCTCCATCACGTTCTGTGGTCTTGGTGCATTCTCGATTGCTTCTGTCTTTGAATCGGTGGGCCTGATGTCATACGCCGCGATTCTTCTCCCCAGGAACGCCACTTTAGGCACCAGGAAAACGCACTTCGAGCGTTTTAACTTGAGCCCCAGGCGATTAAGCCAACTCAGAACCTCCTCCAGGTTCTGCAGATGCTCAACGGTATCCCAACCTGCAACCAAGATGTCGTCCTGGAAGACCACGGTGCGCAGGACTGACTTCAGTAAGCTTTCCATATTCCTCTGGAATATCGCCACGGCTGATCGAATCCCAAATGGGCATCTGTTGTAAATGAAGAGACCTTGTGTGTCTTGATGTAGGTGAGGCACTTCGATGATTCCTCCAGCTCCTGCGTCATGTAAGTCGAAATCAAGTCCAACTCCGTGAACATTTTTCCTCCCGCCAGCATCGCAAATAGGTCGTCTGCTTTTTGTAGCAGGTATTGATCCTGCAGGGAGAAACGATTGATAGTTACTTTGTAATCACCACAGATTCTGATGGTGCCGTTTTCCTTGAGGACTGGAATAATCGAACTGGCTCACTCGTTAAATTCAATCGGTGAAATGATGCCCTCTCGTTGCAGCCGGTCCAGCTTGATCTCCACCCTCTCTCATCATGTACGGTACCGCTCTCGGCTTGTGGTAGATGAGTCACACCCCCGGAATCAGGTGGATCTGCACTTCTGCTCCTTGGAACTTCCCGATGCCTGGTTCGAACAGCGAGGGGAACTTGTTTAGGACCTGGGCACATGAGGTGTTGTCGACGGATGATAGCGCCCGGACATCATCCCAGTTCCAGCGGATCTTCCCCAGCCAGCTCCTGCCGAGCAGCGTGGGGCCATCACCCGGTCCACCCAGAGTGGTAACTTGTGCACCGCTCCATCGTAGGAGACCATTACAGTAGCTCTGCCGATTAAGGAATCAGTTCCTTTGTATACGTTCTCAGTTTAGTATGAACAGGAGTCAGGACTGGCCTTGAAAGGCCTGCTTTTACCAGCATAAGAGTTTAAGAAAACATAAAAATAAAATGTTATCAATCATGTATACATTAAAAAACCTGTGCAATAAGGTAAATTTATTTTTCAAAAAATTTAATTTTTGTTTTAAATATTTAATTAAATAGCATTTTAATTAATTTTAAATATGTAATTTTAAAAAAATTATTTGAAGTGTAGATGTATTTTTTAGAGTATTCCCAATCATACTTATGGGGTTTCTGTACATGCAGAATCCCCATAAGCATAAATGGGGATCCCCTTCTTTTATTGGTTGGGCCGGCACACATGGTCCCAGGGAGACTTGCCAACTGCTTGCACTCCTGGGATATGTGGGCCTCTACCCGCGAGTACCCAGAGAGGCCCAGGATCATAAATCTCTGTACCTCCTGAACCACCAGGTACACTAGCATCTTATTTGCAGATCGGAGGCATTTCCCCATAAATTCAGGGTCATTGGTTTTAGTCTTCCCACTGTTTAACTGGAGGAAATTGCAGCTAAGCCAAGACTTGAAGTAGTCTGACAATACAAAGGCAAGGAGGAGTGGAGCGAGGTGGCAGACAGGCAGGTAGAGCTGACTGTCGTCAGCCGACATGTAAAACCTATCTTTGGATGATGTTCCCAAGGGGCAGCATGTAAATGATGAAATGGAGGAAGGGTCAAGGATAGATCTTTGTAGAGGACGCATATGTTTTGCCAAGAGGAGCGCTGGTTGCTGGAATCATATACCGCTAGAAAATGGCTGCAATATGGCCTTGGGTGGCAAGTCGGCACTAAGTTTATTTTTGACATTTTGGTCTTGCTATCGTCCCATTACCACTGAAAAACAGATAGTAGAGAGACCAAAATCAGCTCCAAAGTATCCAGGAACTCCCACAGAATGCAAGATCCACACAATACTGGCTTTGCCTGCCTGCCCCATACTAATTATCCACTAGTTAGAAAGCTCCCTACCTACCTTTTACTTGCTCTTAGTCTGATCGTGATGAATCAACCAATACAGCCTGCAATTTTGAGTAAAATAGCGTTTCAAAATGATTAATATATTTTAATGTCAATAAGGCTTTTTAGTAAAGTTTTTATATTTGTGTGAGTGCGTGAGAGTGTGTGAGAGTAAATGCGTGCTGAGCTATGTATAATAAACCACAAGCCTTTGACAAACATTCCATTCACTCTTTATATAAATAGTTCAGTAACAAAGATTTACCAAAATGATTCCAGAAATGAGGGACTTCAGTTACGTTGATAGACTGGAGAAGCTGGGGTTGTTCTCCTTGGAGCAGTGAAGATTGAGAGAAGATTTGTTAGAGGTGTTCAAAACCATGATGGGTCTGGATAGAGCAGATAGAGAGAAACTGTTCCCATTGGCAGAAGGGTCAAGAACCAGAGGACACAGATTTAAGATGATTGGCAAAAGAACCAAAGGCAATGTAAGAAAAAACATTTTTATGCAGCGAGTGGTTGGGATCTGAAGTGCACTGCTGGAAAAGGTGGTGGAGGCAGACTCAATCTTATCTTTCAAAAGGGAGTTGGTTAAGTAGCCGAAGGGAAAAAAATTGCAGGGCTACGAGGAAAGGGCAGGGGAGTGGGACTAGCTGAGAGTCGGCACGGGCTCGACGGGCTGAATGGCCTTCTTCCGTGCTGTAACCTTTCTATGATTCTGTGACCAAAA
Source organism: Pristiophorus japonicus (assembly GCF_044704955.1). Classification (NCBI taxonomy): domain Eukaryota; kingdom Metazoa; phylum Chordata; class Chondrichthyes; family Pristiophoridae; genus Pristiophorus; species Pristiophorus japonicus. The sequence continues at coordinate 138,768,836 of NC_091983.1, read as the reverse complement.
TCTTATTTGATTGTTACAGACCCAGAAAGGGTTTCTTTCTCACAAACTGAAAACTTATTGATCCTCAATTCTGAAGAAGAGCTTCACCACCGATATCAGCCTGTCCTTTTTCTCCACAGATGCTGACTGACCTGCTGTGCATTTGCACCATTTTCTGTCTTTATTACTGATGGATCCTTTTTTGTCCCCTTGTAGGTAGCACTTAACAGATATTAAACAGCAGTTTAACAATCTATATCACTACCCCTGGTTTGAGTCTATCCTTGTTAATTTCACAGGCAACGGGGGTGTGGGGTGTGGGGCGGGGGGGGGGGGGGGGCGCAGATTTTCAACTGCTCAAAATGGATGGTCAGTAATTGAAAATCCCAGTGATGCCAAAAGCCTGCCTGATGCAATTTTCAGATGGGCATGTAAATGGGTGAGCAACCAACCTGCCTGCTTCCGGCTTAAGGCTGCTTAGATAGGCAAGTTGAAAAAGAAACTCCGAATGCAATTTTCAGGCATAAATGGGCAGAACGGAGGCGGCAAATGTTCTGCCCATTTGTAGCCAGCATTGGGCGGCCTAAACATAGAATCATAAATAGAATCATAGAATCAACTAATGTGTCACCCATGGCTCAGTCACTGGTGAGCTCCCAGCTCCTGTTGTGCCTACAGGGACAGCTCGTCCGATTGCAGCATCCAAGTTGGGCTGCCTGCTTTGTCGGCATCAGTCCACAGGTAAGTCCGGGCGCAGGTGATGAATAACGGAAGAGCAGAGATCGCAGGCTGGAAGCGGCCCTCAGGAGTACTGCCGAGCCATGAGCCACTCCTGCTCCTCCTTGCTCCACAGGAAGGAAAGTTAAAAAATATATACTTTTTAGTGGCAGTTGTTAGGTCACAGCAACCTCACCAAAACCTGAGCGGAGGAGGCCCAGTGCTGATGGATTTTGCTGAGGGGTCTTTAAACAAGTGGAAGGAGACTAATGCCTATTTAAGTTGGCCGAGCGGGACGCCTGAAAATCATCCGAGGCCGATATGGCTCTTTGCACAGAATCCTAGCTCATAATTTAGATAGTAATGGCAGAGGTGAATTTCCTTGTGTCTCCTGCTTCATTGCCATAACTGCGGCAGAAGTTCGACCATAACACTGGTTAAATGCATAAACGGGATTTCTGCCGCACATTTGTCGAAGTTACAGCAGCGCAGCAGAAGACCAAAAGAAATTATTGGCAAATGTGTTGCAAACACATTCATTGGGCTTATAGAATGATAGAGCACAGAAGGAGTCCATTCGACCCACCGTGTCTGTGCTAGCTCTTTGAAAGCGCTATCCAATTAGTTCCACTCTCCTGCATTTTCCCCATACCCCAGCATTTTTTTCCCTCCAATCCCTTTTGAAAGTTATTATAGAATCTGCTTCCACTATCCTTTCAGAAAGTTAATTCCAGATCATAACAACTTGCTGTGTAAAAAAAATTTCCTTATGTCCTTTTGCCAATTACTTTCAATTTATGTTCTCTGGTTACCGACTCTTCTCCCACTGAAAACAGTTTCTCATTATTTACTATATCAAAACCATTCATGATTTTGAACATCTCTGTCAAATCTTATCTTATCCTTCTCTGCTCTAAGGAGTACAACACCAGTTTCTCTAGTCTCTCCACGTAACTGAAGTCTTTCTTCTCTGGTACCATTCGAGTAAATCTCCGCTGCATGCCTTGACATACTTTGTAACATGTGATGCCCATAATTGGCCACAATATTCCAGCTGGGGCCTACCCAGTGTTTTATAAAGATTCAGCATAACATCTTTGCTATTGTGCTCTGTGCCTCTATTTTTGGTAGAGAATTCCACAGGTTAACAACTCTCTGAGTGAAGAAGTTTCTCCTCATCTCGGTCCTAAATGGCTTACCCCTTATCCTTAGACTGTGACCCCTGGTTCTGGACTTGCCCAACATCGGGAACATTCTTCCTGCATCTAACCTGCCCAGATCCCGTCAGAATTTTATATGTTTCTATGAGGTCCCCTCTCATTCTTCTAAATTCCAGTGAATATAAGCCTAGTCAATCCAGTCTTTCTTCATATGTCAGTCCTGTCATCCCAGGAATCAGTCTGGTGAACCTTCGCTGCACTCCCTCAATAGCAAGAATGTCCTTCTTCAGATTAGGAGACCAAAACTGTACACAATATTCAAGGTGTGGCCTCAACAAGGCCCTGTACAACTGCAGTAAGACCTCCCTGCTCCTATAGTCAAATCTTCTCACTATGAAGGCCAACATGACATTTGCCTTCTTCACTGCCTGCTGTACCTGCATGCCAACTTTCAATGACTGATGTACCATGACACCCAGGTCTTGTCGCACCTCCACTTTTCCTAATCTGTCACCATTCAGATAATATTCTGCTTTCCTGTTTTTGCCACCAAAGTGGATAACCTCACATTTATCTACATTATACTGCATCTGCCATGCATTTGCCCACTAACCTGTCCAAGTCAACTTGCAGCCTCTTAGCATCCTCCTCACAGCTCACACCGCCACCCAGTTTAGTGTCATCTGCAAACTTGGAGATATTACATTCAATTCCTTTGTCTAAATCATTAATGTATATTGTAAATAGCTGGGGTCCCAGCACTGAACTTTGCGGTACCCCACTAGTCACTGCCTGCCATTCTGAAAAGGACCCACTTATTCCTACTCTTTGCTTCCTGTCTGCCAAACAATTCACTATCCACATCAATAAACTCCCCCCAATACCATGTGTTTTAATTTTGCACACTAATCTCTTGTGTGGGACCTTGTCAAAAGCCTTTTGAAAGTCCAAATACACCACATCCATTGGTTCTCCCTTGTCCACTACTAGTTACATCCTCAAAAATTCTACATTTGTCAAGCATGATTTCCCTTTCATAAATCCATACTGACTTAGACTGATCCTGTAACTTCTTTCCAAATGCGCTGTTATTACATCTTTAATAATTGATTCCAACATTTTCCCCAGTACCGATGTCAGGCTAACCGGTCTATAATTCGCTGTTTTCTCTCTCCCTCCTTTTTTAAAAAGTGAGGTTACATTAGCTACCCTCCAGTCCATAGGAACTGATCCAGAGTCTATAGAATGTTGGAAAATGACCACCAATCGGCAACAACCATGAGGTGATCCTGCATAAACTACTGCCGTTGGACTTGAACAGGGTCATCACGATCACTCAGTCATGCATGACAATGGATAGAAGTTCAAAGCAGATATCAGTGAAAAATCGAAACTCGGCAAGTACTGTAAATGTGACTGATTTGACGTTCGGCAGAGCAGCACATGGTAGGGCCTACCTGACCGCGTTTGCGAAACCTGTGGCTGCCCAAAGTCTGCCAGCGGGAATGCATCCGATTTCTCCGTGTTGGCGTTGTGGGGGAAATCACCGGCACCAGAAGTGTCAATTTAAGCAATATAGTTGCAAAGGCTGTCTGAGAGTGGGGCATCTCCAGCGCAAGTGTCCGCAGATGAGCGAGCGTGCTGCGACACACCACGTGGAGGATGATGGTCAGACTAGCGCGGATCCGGATACGCAATCCGAGATACCAGAGGAGGAAGTGTATGGACCGTACTCGTTCCTAACTAAGAGCAAACCGATAATGATCAACGTGAAATTGAATAGGGTGCCAGTATCGATGGAACTGGACACGGGGGCGAATCAATCAATGAGCCAGAGGGCATTCAACAAGTTGTGGGATACCAAGGCTGTGAGGCCCAGGCTGAGTCCAGTCAATGCCAAGTTGCTCATGTACACCAAAGAGCTTATAACGGTGATTGGCAGTGCCACAATTAAAGTGTCGTATGACGGTGCGGTTCACGAGTTGCCGCTATGGATTGACCCAGGCAATAGCCCAACGCTGTTCGGCAGGAACTGGCTTGAAAAAATCAGATGCGATTGGAACGATATCAAGGCGTTGTCATCGGAGAAAGATACATGTGCCCAAGTACTGAGCAATTTCCCCTCAATGTTCGAACCAGGCATCGGCAACTTCACGGGAGCCAAGGTGCAGATCCACGTGGACTGGGATGTAAGACCCGTCCATCATAAAGCTCGGGCAGTTCCGTATGTGATGAGGGAGAAGGTCGAAATTGAACTGGACAGACTCCAGCGTGAAGGGATCATATCATTGGTTAAATTTAATGAATGGGCCAGCCCCATTGATCCTGTGCTGAAAAGTGATAGCACAGTCAGAATCTGTGGCGACTACAAGGCTACGATCAACAGGGTTTCGAAACAGGATCAGTACCCGTTACTGAAGGCTGATGACTTGTTTGCAATGCTAGCTGACGGGAAGTCGTTCACAAAACTGGACTTGACGTCGGCCTACATGACACAGGAGCTAGTCGAGACGTCGAAGAGACTTACGTGCATAAAGGACTGTTTATTTATCACAGGTGCCCTTTTGGAATTCGCTCGGCTGCAGCAATATTTCAGAGGAACATGGAGAGTCTACTGAAGTCCGTTCCCAGAACCGTCGTGTTCCAAGATGACATCCCGATCACAGGTCGTGACTTCAAGGAACATCTGAACAACCTGGAAGAGGTTCTACATCGGCTGGACAAAGTGGGACTGAGACTGAAACGCTCGAAGTGCATCTTCATGGCACCAGAGGTCGAATTCCTGGGGAGGAAAATTGCTGCTGACAGCATCAGGCCCACGTACGCAAAAACCAAGGCCATCAAGAATGCACTCAAGCCGCAGAATGTGATGGAGCTGCATTCATTCCTGGGTCTACCCAACTACTTCAGTAACTTCCTACCTAAATTGAGCACCTTATTAGAACCGCTGCCAAGAAAAGGCGACAATTGGGTCTGGGGTGCATCTCAAGACAGAGCTTTTGAGAAAGCCACTAATCTGCTTTGCTCTAACAAGCTGCTGGTACATTATGACCCATGTAAATGTTTAGTATTGGCCTGTGATGCTTCGTCATATGGAATTGGTTGTGTACTCCCAACAAGCTAATGAGTTGGGTAAACTTTAACCATTTGCGTATGCTTCAAAAAGTTTGTCTAAAGCAGAAAGATCTTACAGCATGGTAGAGAAAGAAGCACTAGCCTGTGTGTATTTGGTTAAAAAGATGCATCACTACTGTTTGGTCTTCGGTTTGAACTGGAGACAGATCACAAGCCGTTCATTTCACTGTTCTCTGAAAACAAAGGTATCAATACCAATGCTTCATCCCGCATCCAGAGGTGGACACTGACATTTCCGCTTATGATTATCTCATTCGCCATAGATCTGGCACCGAGAATTGTGCCGATGCTTTGAGCCGTCTGCCGTTGCCCATAACGGAGGTGGAAACGCCACAAGCGGCGGATCTATTGTTAGTTATGGATGCTTTTGAGAGTGAAGGAATCCCTGTCACGGCTCAACAAGTTAAGACCTGGACCAGCCAGGACCCGATTTTATCGGTGGTGAAGAGTTGCATCCTCAAAGGTGATTGGTCTGCCATACCTAAGCAAATGTGCGAGGAGACCAAACCTTACATTCGTCGTAAAGACGAACTGTCTATTCAGTCAGATTGTATACTGTGGGGCAATCATTTTGTTATCCCCAAGAAAGGGAGAGAGAAATTTGTACGTGAGCTACATAGCACACATCCCTGCATTGTAATGATGAAAGCCATCACCAGGTCTCATGTTTAGTGGCCGGGAATTGACTCTGAGCTGGAATCACGTGTGCATCAGTGCAACATTTAAGAACATAAGAACATAAGAAATAGGAACAGAAGTAGGCCATACGGCCCCTCGAGCCTGCTCCGCCATTCAATAAGATCATGGCTGATCTGATCATGGATTCAGCTCCACTTCCTCGCCCGCTCCCTATTACCCCTTATCCCCTTATCGCTCAAGAAACTGTCTATTTCTATCTTAAATTTATTCAATGTCCCAGCTTCCACAGCTCTCTGAGGCAGCAAATTCCACAGATTTGCAACCCTCTGAGAGAAGAAATTCCTCCTCATCTCTGTTTTAAATGGGCGGCCCCTTATTCTAAAATCATGCCCTCTAGTTCTAGTCTCCTCCATCAGTGAAAACATCTTCTCTGCATCCATCTTATCAAGCCCCCTCATAATCTTATACATTTTGATAAGATCACCTCTCATTCTTCTGAACTCTAATGAGTAGCGGCCCAACCTACTCAATCTTTCCTCATGAGTCAACCCCCTCGTCCCCGGAATCAACCGAGTGAACCTTCTCTGAGCTGCCTCCAAAGCAAGTATACCCTTTCATAAATATGGAAACCAAAACTGCACACAGTATTCCAGGTGTGGCCTCACCAATACCTTGTATAGCTGTAGCAAGACTTCCCTGCTTTTATACCCCATTCCCTGATCACTTGCTGTACCTGCATACTATTCTTTTGTGTTTCATGCACAAGTACCCCCAGGTCCTCCTGTACTGCGGCCCTTTGCAATCTTTCTCCATTTAAATAATAACTTGCTCTTTGATTTTTTTTCTGCCAAAGTGCATGACCTCACACTTTCCAACATTATACTCCATCTGCCAAATTTTTGCCCACTCACTTAGCCTGTCTAGACCCTGGTAAGCGTGTGTGGTCTTGTCCTGTAATTCAGCAGTATGCATGACAGGCGGGTCTGCAGTGACCATTGCAGGCTTTTTGTATCCTCCTCATACATTGCTTTTCCTCCCATCTTTGCATGCAGCTCAGCAAAGCACCAGCGGAATCGCCGCTGAGTCTATGGTCGTGGCAGTCCAAACCATGGTCCAGGATCCACATAGACTTTGCAGGTCCCTTCCTGGGGAAGATGTTTTTAGTTGTGTTGGAAGCATATTCGAAGTGATAGAGTGTATAATCATGTCATCCAGCACATCCACAGCTACTATTGAGAATCTTAATGTCATGTTCGCAACACATGGTCTGCCTGACATCGTTGTCAGCGACAACGGATTGTGCTTCACCAGTCAAGAGTTTCAAGAGTTCATGAAACTCAATGATATCAAACATGTAAGGTCAGCACTGTTCAAAGCTGTATCCAATGGGCAAGCAGAACATGCTGACCAAATCATAAAGCAAAGTGTGAAGTGAGTAACCCAAGGGTCACTGCAGACCCGCCTGTCATGCATACTACTTAGTTACAGGACAAGACTACACACGCTTACCAGGGTCTCACCTGCTGAACTAATGATGAAGAGAGGTCTTAAGACCAAGCTATCTCTTGTACACCCTGACTTGAATAATCATGTTGAATATAGATAAAGTCAGCAAGGGTATCATGATCGCGCAGCTGTGTCACACGATATCTCTGTAAATGATCCTGTTTATGTTCTGAATTATGGTCAGGGTCCCAAGTGGATCGCTCGTACTCTCATGGCCAAGGAGGACAACAGAGTGTTTATTGTCAAGCTCAAAAATGGGCAAACATGCAGGAAACATATGGATCAGACAAAGCTGCGGCACATAGACGAACCGGAGCAGTCGGAGGAAGAGACAATCGACGACCGACCAACCTACCCCCAGTCAATCAGTGGTCATCAGTGAATCGGGACTTTCAATCACTGACATGTTCAATGAAAATGGACTTTCAATCCCTGACATGGCCATTGCCATTCCCACCAGGTCAGCCACCCAGTCACCAGTCACAACAGACTCTGAACACTCACCCAAGACTGGAGATGAACTGAGATGGTCAACCCGAGAGCGTAAAACACCGGACCGTCTCAATTTGTAAAAGACACTGTTAATATCTCAGAGGGGGGTATTGTCATGTATGTACTTTTGGGATCACTAGCCACTAGATGGCATTACTGTTGGAGGCCCTTGGGCTGCATGTACATGTGTGCAGCCCAAGTGTAAAAGGCCAGTCATTTTGTATATTAATCACTTTGGGCCTTAATAAAGCAGAGCCAAGTTTATACCTCTTGGACTTAAACAGTACTCAGTCTAACAGTTATTGCATACACAACAGTACACACTGCAGCAACTTTGCGCCAGTGATGGAGGGAGTGAGCGTTTAAGATGGTGGATGGTGTGCCAATCAAGCGAGCTTCTTGAGTGTTGGAGCTGCGCTCATCCAGGGAAGTGAAGAGCATTTCATCACACTTCTGACTTGTGACTTGTAGGTGGTGGAAAGACTTTAGGGAGTCAGAAGGTAAGACATTTGCTGCAGAATAACCAGCCTCTGACCTGCTCTTGTAGCCACAGCATATATGTGGCTGGTCCAGTTAAGTTTGTGGTCAACGGTGACCCCAGGTTGCTGATGGTGGGGGATTCGGCGATGTTAATGCCGTTGACTATCAAGGGGCAGTGGTTAGACTCTCACGTGTTGGAGATGGTCATTGCCTGGCACTTGTGTGGCACGAATGTTACTTGCCACTTATCAGCCCAAGCCTGAATGTCGTTCAGGTCTTGCTGCATGTGGGCATGGACTGCTTCATCATCTGAGGAGTTGCAAATGGCACTGAACACTGTGCAGTCATCAGCGAGCATCCCCACTTCTGACATTATAATGGAGGAAAGGTCATTGATAAAGCAGTGGAACATGGTTGGGTCTGGAACACTGCCCTGAGGAACTCCTACGGTGATGTATTTTAACAAATCCATGCTAGTTTTCATTTATTAACCCATATTTTTTCAAGTGCCAATTCATTTTGTCCCCGATGATTGTCTCTAAAAGTTTCCCCACCACCAACATTAGGTTGACTGGCATGTAGTCGGGTTTATCCCTCTCTCTTTTTGAACAGTGGTGCAACATTTGCAATCCTCCACTCCTCTGCCAGCACTCCCATATTTAAGGAGGTTTGTATGATTGAAATACAGTTTGCCACACACAGATCAACTTAGAACACACTCTCACACATTTATTTTGTTTATAAATTTCTAAGCTGTTCTATTTAAGTTTTGACATACCTCCTTTCTGTTAATCGTAGATTGTTTTATTGGCACTAATAGCCACAGCAGTTACCATCGAGTTTCATGTCACATCTGTGTCACTTAGTTGGTAGGTGGTGTTTTAAAGGATTTTGAAACTCTAATGAAAAAATATATTGACAATCTGGACCTTATTAATATATTCCCATGTTACTCCAGAACATTGTACGGAGCGATTTTAACTCACGACATAAACTGAGCAGAATGGGCGTAAAATCCAAGTGGTACACTTGCTGCCCATTTCCCATCCCGTGGCTATTTTAACATCACTCTTTTCGTGAACAGATGAGGTGCTCATCTAGATGGAAAACTCATAAAAAAATGCAAATCGTAGTCCTATCACATAGTTCCCCAACTTCCCACTCACAAAACTCTCCCAACCCTGCCCCACCCCCAAGACTTACCTGACTGCTGGCCAAATTAGGCTCAAAGCCGGCTCTGGATGCAGGCCCACCTGTCCCGTCGGCTTCCCAACAAGGAGTTAAAATTCCCTCTTACATTTTTACATCAGAACATCGAAGTGACTGCTTCCAAAATAACAACCTTGCACCTCTGATATAACGGATCAACTTACATTCAGTAGCATAGACTTAGATGGTGAATTTCGTCAGGGCTTTTCCCGCTGAGCTGCTGTAACTTTGACAGAGCTAAAACGGGGTTTTTGCCGAACCTCTGCTGATGTTATAGAGTGGTGGAGCAGGAGAAGCCCCGAGGAAATTCACCCCTTTTGTTACCCGCCTGTGTAGTTTACCTATCCACTAATTTGTGAGAAGGCTGGATATATTGCACAAGCTAGTTAGGCCTTGTGTAATACAAGGTTCCCTATCAAACAATATCAATAAGGTACTTTGATTTGCAGTTTTGCAGGGAAAATGGATAATATTGTGGAATATGATTGCCAAACACCTGTAAAAATTCTGGAAATGCTATGTGATGAAAATTGAATTTGGCTTCGTTAATCATCATAACTTAGTGGGCCTAATTATAAACAAGCAGAATCCTGCAATGCTAGCCCCAAAAAACTGCACGAATCCCATGTAATTAAAACCGAATTTGATTTATTGAGCCGTTGTAAACAGTTGTCAAGTAGAGTCTTGACAATCAAGTCTCTATTCCCGTTTAAACTCAATTTCCCTCTGTAGGTATATTTTCTAAGTCACTTGCTGCTTCACGCACCCACCACTTATCTATACCTAGCTTCAGTTAAACTGACTTTACATAAGAACATAAGAACATAGGAAATAGGAACAGGAGTAGGCCAAAAGGCCCCTCGAGCCTGCTCCGCCATTCAATAAGATCATGGCTGACCTGATCATGGACTCAGCTCCACTTCCCCGCCTACTCCCCATAACCCCTTATCCCCTTATCGTTTAAGAAACTGTCTATTTCTGTCTTAAATTTATTCAATGTCCCAGCTTCCACAGCTCTCTGAGGCAGCGAATTCCACAGATTTACAACCCTCTGAGAGAAGAAATTTCTCCTCATCTCTGTTTTAAATGGACGGCCCCTTATTCTAAGATCGTGCCCTCTAGTTCTGGTCTCCCCCATCAGTGGAAACATCCTCTCTGCATCCACCTTGTCAAGCCCCCTCATAATCTTATACATTTTGATAAGATCACCTCTCATTCTTCTGAACTCCAATGAGTAGAGGCCCAACCTACTCAACCTTTCCTCATAAGTCAACCCCCTCATCCCCGGAATCAACCGAGTGAACCTTCTCTGAACTGCCTCCAAAGCAAGTATATCCTTTCGTAAATATGGAAACCAAAACTGCGCACAGTATTCCAGGTGTGGCCTCACCAATACCTTATATAGCTGTAGTAAGACTTCCCTGCTTTTATACTCCATCCCTTTTGAAATAAAGGCCAAGATACCATTGGCCTTCCTGATCACTTGCTGTACCTGCATGCTATCCTTTTGTGTTTCATGCACAAGTAGATCTTGTTAGAGTTAAATGGTTTCAAACACCTGGAAATGGCAGAGAGACAAACAAAGGCCAATGTTATTGAATTCACACACAGTGACAAGCCTCGTCCATCTGAACTGCACAGCAGGAAACTGAGTGCAATCCCGGCAATTAAAATGAATGGGTGGAAAAGCAAGAGAATTGTGCCTGTAATTGCTTGAGAAATTATAATGGGTAATAAGGAAATGGCAGAGAAATTAAACAAATATTTTATGTCTATCTTTATGGTAGAAGACACAAAAAACCTTCTGAAAATTGTGGAGAACCAAGGGTCTAGTGATAATGAGGACTGAAAGAAATTAGTATGAGTAAATAAATAATACTGGAGAAATTAATGGGACTGAAAGCCAATAAATCCCCTGGACTTGATTGCCTACATTCTAGGGTTTTGAAAGAGGTGGCTATAGAGATAGTTGTGATATCTTCTTTACAACCTCACAAGCACACAGGCTTTAAGATGGCTGATAACTTCAGGAATCTGTCAGGTGACCTGTTCCCTCTTTATTGTTGTAAACAGCAATGGCTGCATTACCACAGTAGTCCACTGGGTGGAGCTTATATATATTACAATAGTGGATGCATTGGTTGTCATCTTCCAAAATTCCATAGGGCTAGACATTCCACTTCACATCATCCATATACCGCCCATATATCGCCCAAAACGGCCGCCTATCGCCCATTTTGACCAAAAAGTGGAAACTCAGGCTGGAACATCGGCGGAAACTAAAGTCACCAAATTTTGGCTCACATCGCCGAGCTGATCGCTGAGGTGATCGCCTGCACATCGCTGAGTGGAACCTTCGGCAGATCGCCAGCACATCGCCGGGCTGATCGTTTGCCAAGAGCGTCGCTGGAGAATAGTTGCTTTTCCTGGGCCTTCCTCACCGTACTGGGCACTACGGATGCCATTTTGAATTTTGGAGGAAGAGCGGAGGCAGCAAAAAACTCGAGCTTATATATTGTGAGTTATTTAAGGATCGTTTACAGATAGATCCACTCACATTTATACTTATATTTAACTATACTAATATTAGTTTAGTAGATTAGGCAATTTTTTAACTAAAAATGCATTTATAGCAAGTGAAAATAATTATTGATAGTGATGGGGTCTATGCTTTCTCTGCCATTACTCGTAACTGCTCACACGCTGGCTTCTGAAAGGATCAATCGAAGAGGTGACAGAGTAATGTGGAGACAGAGGAGATAGAGGAGGCGAGCGTACAGCCAACGAAGGTTCAAGGAAAAGCAATCTTACCCAACTTGTCTGAAAACGCGTGTCTTAGGAGGCTTCACTTCCGAAAGGAGGTCATCGATGAGATTTTCCAGCTCATCAAGGGATGTGCGCAATATAATGCGCCTTGGCGTTGCCGGCTACATGCCGCTTGGTCCCGGTGCCTCTTCACTCACAAATGAGATGACCGCAAGTTCATCCCCCTCAACAATTTGTCTGCTGCTGCTGCTGCTCCTCCTCCTCTTGCTCCTCGGGCTCAGTGGTGGTGATGGTGTCGCGCTCCTCCTCCTCCTGTTCACCAGGTGCAGGTGCAGGTGCTGGTGTCACCTCGACCAGCGTCTCAGGTTGACCTTAAAAGCACATTTGAGCTTATTACAGAGCTTTTTAGAACATAACGGTGCACATTAACGAGAGACATTACATATCAATACATTTCACTGGCCCAGAAAGTCGTAGCGGCTTCATCCCCTGCTTCTTATGCACAAAGACTGCTGCATGACATGACATGACATGACATCATTCGTATATTGCATATTGCATTATAATTACAGGACGTTACATTATTTTTTAATACTGTTTGACACATTACTCACAAGACACATAGCTGGGCTCCGCCAGACCGCGGGTGGTGGCCGAACGGCTTTCATGGCCCACCAGCGCGGCTGCACGCTCCTCCAGGTCGGTCAAAGGATGAAGCTGAGCAAAGCCTCTGCTCAGTGCGGTTGTTAAATATATTCTTCTACAAACAAGAAAAAAGGATAGCATAAGCTAATTGACTAGGTAGTATCATGGAGTCACAACAGTTTAAAATGTTACATGCTACAGCTTGACACATATACATCTCTCTATACTACAGCAACCAGAGAGAGTTCTATCCCATCAAACACTCCCAGGGCAGCTACAGCATGGGGTTATTTACAGAGTAAAGCTCCCTCAACATAGTCACAGGTTCAGAGCCCTGTCTGGATCTTGATTATGTAATACATGTATGAATAACAAGCTTAAATTCAATCCAAGAGATTCATTATAATTATTATTATAATTACAATAAGCATCAGTACAATATAAAATGTAACTTTCTCTTGCTGCAGCTACCAAACTGTTCCACCGTTTCCGGCACTAGTCGGACCCCCTCACCTCATGGGAAGCCGAGGACACCACATCCGCGATTTCAGCCCAAATCTTCTGATCCACACATGTTGGGGGTTTCCCGTGAGCACCCCGAGTCAATTGGCCCCACCGGGACTGCACCTCATCAACAAGGGCCTCATTTGCCTCGTCACTGAAAGATTTTGCCTTCTTTCTCTCCCCGTCAGTATCGTGATGGATTTCAGACATTTTTACTAATATAACTTTTAACTGTACATTGTAAAGTCTGTAACCTATCTTATAAGTCTATCTGTAAACCTCTTTTCTGATCTGTAAACCTCTTTTCTCTCTTTCTCTTCTCTCCTCTAATTCACTGCCTTCTCGGTATTTCCTCTCTCTCTCTTTCTCTCTCTCTCTCTGCCCCTCCCTTTGCCTTCTACGCATGTGTGGATGACCCCTGACCTCCTGAAACGCGGGAAAAGAAGTCAACAAGAAAAAAAAAATCACATGCGCAGAAGGCCGTTGCTAGGGAAGCTTTTGCCTTCCACATCGCTGACCGTTCGCTGGGCGCACGTCACATCGCTGACCTTTCGCATCACTCATTTCACATCGCTGGCCTATCGCTGAGTGGAAAATCACGATCCAAAAAATGGACAATGTTCCAGCGATCGGTACGGCTGAGAAATCGGACATCGCCCATTTTTTGGGCGTTAGCCAGCAAAGTGGAAAGTCTAGCCCATAGATTCTAGAACGGTTCCCGCAGATTGGGAGGTAGCTAATGTAACCCCGTTATTTAAGAAAGGAGGGAAAGAGAAAACAGGGAACTACAGACCAGTTAGCCTGACATCAGTAGTAGGGAAAATGCTAGAATCTATTATTAAGGACGTGGTAACAGGGCACTTAGAAAATAATAATAGGATTGGGCAGAGTCAACACGGATTTATGAAAGGGAAATCATGTTTGACAAATCTGTTAGAGTTTTTTGAAGTTGTAACTAGCAGAATAGATAAGGGAGAACCAGTGGAGTGCTGTATTTGGATTTTCAGAAGGCATTCGATAAGGGGCCACACAAGAGGTTATTGAACAAAATTAGGACTCATGGGATAGGGGGTAATATACTAACATGGATTGCGGATTGGTTAATGGACAGAAAATAGAGAGTAGGAATAAACGGGTCATTTTCCGGTTGGCAGGCTGTAACTAGTGGGGTACTGCAAGAATCGGTGCTTGGGCCCCAGCTATTCACAACCTATATCAATGATTTGGATGAGGGGACCAAATGTAATATATCCACGTTTGCTGATGATACAAAGCTAGGTGGGAATGTAAGTTGTAAGGAGGATGCAAAGAGGCTTCAAGGGGATATAGACAGGCTAAGTGAATGGGCAAAGACATGACAGATGAAATATAATGATGGCCAAGTAAACTCCACTGCTCTTCTTCACATAGTGTTGTGGGATCTTTTACATCCACCTGAGCAAGCAGACAGGGTGTCAGTTTAACATCTCATCAAAAAGATAGCATGTCTGACAGTACAATGCTCTTTCAGTTCTACATTGAGGTATCAGCAAATCTATGGAGTGGACACATGACTTTCTGACTCAGAAGTGAGTGCTGCCACTAAGCTAAGTCTGAAACCTTACTCATCTTATATATCTTTGAATGTGCAGTTCTGTAAGTACACAAGGAAGTTCTTTAGCTAAAGGAGACAGACAGTGATAAACAAAGTGAGAAAAACAAGCCAAGAGAATAAGAGATAAGAAAAATCACCATCAACATAGGCAGCCCCTCGAAATCGAGGATGACTTGCTTCCACTCTAAAAGTGAGTTCTCAGGTGACTGTACAGTCCAATACGGGAATTACAGTCTCTGTCACAGGTGGGACAGACAGCGATTGAAGGAAAGGGTGGGTGAGAAGTCTGGTTTGCCGCACGCTCCTTCTGCTATCATCCGGAAGGGCATTGAGCACCTCGAGTCTCGTTGCCGAGAGCATGCAGAAACCAAGATAAGAAAAAGATGGAGAAAGAAATGTTAATAATCTGGAAGAATAGATAAAATGACAAAAGCCAGCCACGTTTGCTCTGAGATACCAAAGTACACGTGAAAAATGGGGAGAAAGCAATTTGTTTCAAGGAGACAGGTGAACTGAGACAGGGAAAACAGCAAGACAGGGAGATTTTAAAAATCCGACCCACAGAGGAAAGTAAAATATAGCCTGGGTTAGTTACTAGGTAAATGACAATGTATTCGAGAAGGAGGCACCTGTACAAACATTTGAAAGTAATTCCACACAATACCTTCGAACAGCTCATCATAAATTACTATTGTAAACAGAACATTATATGATTCTAGTACAATAGAGTTTGACACACAAAACATTAACTGCCTTTTCAAAAATGTGTTCTTTATGTGAAGTTTTGAGTTCATCAAGGTGAGGAACATTACTGTTGGGAAATAGAACTATTTTGATCTTGAGTGCATCTCGGTCACTGTTGAGTACACCTCCCTTTATCCTCTCTGAAAAGATCACGCTGGCTTAGTAAGGGAAGGCCTTCTGAGCCTGTGGTTGAAGAACATTGTTAAGGTTGTGTAAATAATGCTTTACTCTCCAGCTAACCACACTATACATGACCTGGCAGTGCTTGATACTAACATTACTCACCTTTGATGAGCATATCTAGGGCCCGAAATTCATCGACATACTGCCCACTACCACCTGCTTACCGCCCAAAAATGAAACTTTGGTGGAAAAACATCTACATACTGTCAACATACCGCTCGGCGGAATATTCATCAATCACATACCGCCGAGCGGTATGCACACCGTCCGCCATGCAGAACCACCCACATACCGCCCAAAAAGTCTGATTTTCATGGCATACCGCTGACGTACCACCGGAGCTGCATACCGTCCTGGGAAAGGTGATTTTACGCGATGTTAAATGAGCGGGAATGGGCAGTAGTGCTCGGAGATGCCATTTTGAAATTGGAAACAGTCAGCTAAAGCAGCACCTCTGTATTTCTGAGGTGAACAATGACTTTACAGTGCAATTTACAGTGGAAAATGTATTTTTATTGGAACTGAGTAAATTATTAAGATCAAAGGCATTTTAGTTATATTTTTTTCATTGAAAAATCTTCTGGAGATTTAAAAAGAATGGGGCCTGTACGATCTCAGTCTGTATTGCTGACTATCTGTCTAATGCAGGATCCAGATGTGAGAAGGTTTATTGAGCAGAGTTATCAAGGTAATGGAGGAGGTCGCAGACTGGTGAGGAGGAGGCCTTACCCCCAAAGGATTTTCAGGGAGAAGTGTACATACTTGGACCTGACCGATTGACAGTGCGTTCGAAGGATGCGCTTCTGAAAAGAGTTGATCAATGAGATTTGCCAACTCATTAAGGCAGACCTGAAGCCCAGTACCACCAACATTACTGCACTCTCTGTCGAGATGAAGGTGACTGCGGCACTTTCCTTTTATGCATGTGGCTCTTTTCAGGCATCATCTGGGGATATATGCTGCATTTCTCATCGCTGCATTCGACAGGTAACCGAAGCACTGTATGCACGCCAGATGGAATTTATAAAGTTCCCAATGACCAGGGAGGCACAGAGTGACAGGACTTTGGGACTTGCATGCATTGCTGGCTTCCCCAAGGTGCAGGGTGCTGTTGACTGTACCCATATTGCCCTGCCAGCACCATTACAGGAGCCAGAGGTGTACCGAAACCATAAGGGATTCCATTCCCTCAATGTGCAGCTCGTATGCGACCATACACAGCACATAATGGCAGTGAATGCCAACTTTCCAGGCAGTATCCATGATGCGCACATCTTGCGTGAGAGCACTGTGTCTGACCTGTTGAAGTCTGAGCAACAAGGTAACTGCTGGATGCTGGGCATCAAAGAGTACGGCCTCAGCACCTGGCTCTTGACCCCCCCTGCGGAACCCTCAGACAGAAGCCAAGCAATGATATAATAAGAGCCATATAACCACACATAATATTATCGAAAAGACAATTGGGATGCTGAAGCAGCGTTTTCGATGCTTGGACCACTCGGGAGGCAGGCTGCAATACCATCCTGAGTAGGTTGCTGAGTTCATAGTGGTGTGCTGCATGTTGCATAATTTAACCACCGGGAAAGTCATCGCTAGAGTCCTCCTCAACCGTCTTCTCCCTGTAGCCGAGGAGCTCCTTCCAGAGTCACAGTGCGGATTTTGTCCGCTTCGGGGCACAACGGACATGATTTTTGCAGCTCGACAGCTGCAGGAAAAATACACGGAACAGTGTTATGTATCTTACATGGCCATTGTTGGTATTATATCAAGGTGTGCCACCAGAGGGCACAGCAGTTGGAGACTCGTAGGTTACCTGTACAGGTGTGCCTGGCCTAGTATAAAAGGCAGGCCACCAAGTGTGATCCTCACTCTGGAATTAACTAATAAAGGACTAAGGTCACTACAGTTCAAGTACAACACACTGCCTAGTGGAGTCATTGTTAGAGCAACTAAGGATACAACAACTGGCGACAAGAATACGAACTTTCACGCGGAAATGGCTACCCTTGGTATGTTGCAGCAGTTCAACGATGGTGATGATTGGGACACCTTTGTGGAGAGGCTAGAACACTTTTTGACACAAACGACCTGGCAGGAGACGACCCGGCCGCACTGGCTGATAAGCACCACGCTATCCTGCTAACCAGTTGTGGGCCCAACGTCAGGGACTTGCTGGCACCAGCGAAGACAATGACCAAGTCATACAAGGGGCTCGTAACCCTGAATCAGGAGCAACTCAAGCCCAAGGAGAGCATCCTCACAGCCAGACACCGGTTCTATACCCACCGACGGCCCGAAGGTCAGGAAGTCGCGAAGTATGCCGCATACCCAGGAGGTTGGCGGCACCGTGCGAGTTCAGCACCCACCTCAACGAAGCGCTGCAGGACATTTTTGTCATTGGAATTGGCCATGAGGGCCATCTTCACAAGCTACTGTTGGCGGATACCACAGTCACACTGCAGAAGGCCATCTCTGTGAGCCAGTCATTCATGACCTCGACCTGTGGCTCCAAACAGATGTCTCACCCTCAGGACTCAAACCCGGCAGGTACTGTGCACAGAGTGGCACCATTCAGGAGCTGGACGGTAGAGCGCGAATCCTCTCAGCAGAGAGAGATCAGGCCCCCGAGTCCCTTAACTCAGAGTCCGCTGAGGGGGGCTAATCAAATAGCACCATGCTGGCGTTGCGGAGGGAATCACAGGGCTCACCAGTGCCGTTTTAAAGACTATGTTTGCAAAGGCTGCGGCACAAAGGGCCACCTCCAGTGAATGTGTAAGAGAAATAGGACTCACTGTGTTGATGAGGAGTCTGCAGATGGCCATGAATCCAGCGTGGATTATGGATCATTAGATAGAGAGGCAGCCCAGTCCCATGGGGAGGAACATAGCATGTTTACCTGCACCACCGAGTGCTCCCGGCTGAAGATGGAAGTCGAGATAGAGGGGAGTCTAGTCTTCATGGAAGTGAACACAGGGGCGAGCCAGTCAGTGATGAATCAAGGAGCCTTTGAGTGGCTATGGCACAATCCGGCTGAACCACCCGAGTTGGCTCCGGTTCAGGCAAAACTTCACACCGACACCAATGAAATCATCCCAGTCGTTGGTAGTATGAATGTAAAGGTACTCCATGATGGGGTGGTGCCCAAGTTAACTCTGTGGATTGTTGCAGGTGATGGACCAACGCTGCTCGGCAGAAGGGGGATGGAGAAGATCCAGTGGAAGTGGGAAGATTTCACCCCTCCAATGATCGAAGCCCTCTGTGCTCAGAGGCAAAGCAAGCCCTCATATGATGGTGGACCCGGCACTGGAGAGCAGACCAGCACAGCATCCAAGACACATACCGCTCAGCACGACTGCGTGGAGATGATCCAGTTGAGGCGACCTGAACATAAGAACAGAAGAACATAAGAACATAAGAATTAGGAACAGGAGTAGGCCATCTAGCCCCTCGAGCCTGCTCCGCCATTCAGCAAGATCATGGCTGAAGTGGCCATGGTCTCAGTTCCACTTACCCGCCCGCTCCCCATAACCCTTAATTCCCTTATTGGTTAAAAATCTATCTATCTGTGATTTGAATACATTCAATGAGCTAGCCTCAACTGCTTCCTTGGGCAGAGAATTCCACAGATTCACAACCCTCTGGGAGAAGAAATTCCTTCTCAACTCGGTTTTAAATTAGCTCCCCCGTATTTTGAGGCCGTGCCCCCTCGTTCTAGTCTCCCCGACCAGTGGAAACAACCTCTCTGTCTCTATCTTGTCTATCCCTTTCATTATTTTAAATGTTTCTATAAGATCACCCCTCATCCTTCTGAACTCCAACGAGTAAAGACCCAGTCTACTCAATCTATCATCATAAGGTAACCCCCTCATCTCCGGAATCAGCCTAGTGAATCGTCTCTGTACTCACTCCAAAGCCAGTATATCCTTCCTTAAGTAAGGTGACCAAAACTGCACGCAGTACTCCAGGTGCGGCCTCACCAATACCCTGTACAGTTGCAGCAGGACCTCCCTGCTTTTGTACTCCATCCCTCTCGCAATGAAGACCAACATTCCATTCGCCTTCCTGATTACCTACTACACCTGCAAACTAAATTTTTGGGATTGATGCACAAGGAGCTCCAGATCCCTCTGCACCGCAGCATGTTGTAATTTCTCCCCATTCAAATAATATTCCCTTTTACTGTTTTTTTTACCAAGGTGGATGACCTCACATTTTCCGACATTGTATTCCATCTGCCAAACCTTAGCCCATTCGCCTGATCTATCTAAATCTCTTTGCAGCCTCTCTGTGTCCTCTACACAACCTGCTTTTCCACTAATCTTTGTGTCATCTGCAAATTTTGTTACACTACACTCTGTCCCCTCTTCCAGGTCATCTATGTATATTGTAAACAGTTGTGGTCCCAGCACCGATCCCTGTGGCACACCACTAACCACTGATTTCCAACCCGAAAAGGACCCATTTATCCCGACTCTCTGCTTTCTGTTAGCCAGCCAATTCTCTATCCATGCTAATACATTTCCTCTGACTCCGCGTACCTTTATCTTCTGCAGTAACCTCTTGTGTGGCACCTTATCGAATGCCTTTGGAAATCTAAATACACCACATCCATCGGTGCATCTCTATCCACCATGCTCGTTATATCCTCAAAGAATTCCAGTAAATTAGTTAAACATGATTTCCCCTTCATGAATCCATGCTGCGTCTGCGTGATTGCACTATTCCTATCTAGATGTCCCGCTATTTCTTCCTTAATGATAACTTCAAGCATTTTCCCTGCTACAGATGTTAAACTAACCGGCCTATAGTTACCTGCCTTTTGTCTGCCCCCTTTTTTAAACAGAGGCATTACATTAGCTGCTTTCCAATCCGCTGGTACCTCCCCAGAGTCCAGAGAATTTTGGTAGATTATAACGAATGCATCTGCTATAACTTCCGCCATCTCTTTTAATACCCTGGGATGCATTTCATCAGGACCAGGGGACTTGTCTACCTTGAGTCCCATTAGCCTGTTCAGCACTACCCCACTAGTGATAGTGATTGTCTCAAGGTCCTCCCTTCCCACATTCCCGTGACCAGCAATTTTTGGCATGGTTTTTGTGACTTCCACTGTGAAGACCGAAGCAAAATAATTGTTTAAGGTCTCAGCCATTTCCACATTTCCCATTATTAAATCCTCCTTCTCATCTTCTAAGGGACCAACATTTACTTTAGTCACTCTTTTCCGTTTTATATATCGGTAAAAGCTTTTACTATCTGTTTTTATGTTTTGCGCAAGTTTACTTTCGTAATCTATCTTTCCTTTCTTTATTGCTTTCTTAGTCATTCTTTGCTGTCGTTTAAAATTTTCCCAAACTTCTAGTTTCCCACTAACCTTGGCCACCTTATACGCATTGCTTTTTAATTTGATACTCTCCTTTATTTCCTTGGTTATCCATGGCTGGTTATCCCTTCTCTTACCACCCTTCTTTTTTTTTGGAATATATTTTTGTTGAGCACTATGAAAGAGCTCCTTAAAAGTCCTCCACTGTTCCTCAATTGTGCCACCGTTTAGTCTGTGTTCTCAGTCTACTTTAGCCAACTCTGCCCTCATCCCACTGTAGTCCCCTTTGTTTAAGCATAGTACACTCGTTTGAGACATTACTTCCTCACCCTCAAACTGTATTACAAATTCAACCATACTGTGATCACTCATTCCGAGAGGATCTTTTACTCGGAGATTGTTTATTATTCCTGTCTCATTACACAGGACAAGATCTAAGATAGCTTGCTCCCTTGTAGGTTCTGTAACATACTGTTCTAAGAAACAATCCCGTATGCATTTTATGAATTCCTCCTCAAGGCTACCCCGTGCGATTTGATTTGACCAATCGATATGTAGGTTAAAATCCCCCATGATTACTGTCGTTCCTTTTTCACATGCCTCCATTATTCCCTTGATTATTGCCCGCCCCACCGTGAAGTTATTATTTGGGAGCCTATTAACAATGCCCATCAGTGACTTTTTCCCCTTACTATCTTTAATCTCCACCCACAATGATTCAACATTTTGTTCATTAGAGCCAATATCATCTCTCACAACTGCCCTGATATCATCCTTTATTAACAGAGCTACCCCACCTCCTTTCCCATCTTGTCTATCTTTCCGAATTGTAAGATACCCCTGTATGTTTAATTCCCAGTCTTGGCCACCCTGCAACCACGTTTCTGTAATGGCCACCAAATCATACCCATTTGTGATGATTTGTGCTATCAACTCATTTACTTTATTTCGAATGCTGTGTGCGTTTATGTAGAGTGTTTTAATACCAGTTTTTAAACCATGATTTTTAGTTTTGACCCCTCCTGCAGCCCCTTTATATTCATACATATTGTCCCTTCCTATCATCTTGTGGTTTACACTTACCCCAGTGCTACTCTGCTCTGTTGCCTCCTGCTTTTTGCATTCTTTCTTGGGGTCCTGTTCATCTGAGCTCTCACCCACTCTAACTAGCTCAGAGCCCTCTCCTGGGTTCCGAATACTCCTTGCATTGAGGCACCGAGCTTTCATGCTTGCCTTTTTATTACACTTTGACCCTTTAGAATTTTGCTGTACAGTGGCCCTTTTTGTTTTTTGCCTTGGGTTTCTCTGCCCTCCACTTTTACTCATCTCCTTTCTGTCTTTTGCTTCTGTCTCCATTTTCTTTCCCTCTGTCTCCCTGCATTGGTTCCCATCCCCCTGCCATATTAGTTTAACTCCTCCCCAACAGCACTAGCAAACACTCCCCCTAGGACATTGGTTCCGGTCCTGCCCAGGTGCAGACCGTCCGGTTTGTACTGGTCCCACCTCCCCCAGAACCGGTTCCAATGTCCCAGGAATTTGAATCCCTCCCTGCTGCACCAACGCACCTTTCAGGCTCCAGTAGAGGACTCAGGAGGGAGAAAATCGGATGCAGCAGTGACTTCCCAACTGCAGAGGCAGAAACCGGGGAGAAGAGTATCACCGCAGTCGACATCGTGGACAAAGAAAAGAGGGCGCCGGAACCACTAGGCGATGCTCTGAAGACAAAGATGGCCGCGGCCAGACCACGAGGTGCAGCGCTGATGGGACAACACGTGGCACCAAATGGAGATGCAGATTGGGGTAAAGCAAGCAAGGCTCTCTTAAAGGAGGCCTGCAACCCACTACAATTAAAGGGACAGTTCCACACAATTAAGCAATGTAACAAGAATTGTAAGTTAGAGACTAAAGGTGTAATGGATTATGTAAAGTGTGTAACTTGTTACGCTCATAATAAATGCTCAACTGAGTACTGTGTGTAATGAGCAAGTGTGACCTTAGCTCCTTTATTAAGATTCCAGAGTGCAGGTACCTCGTGGGTGGCCTGCTTATATACTGTGCTCCCAAGGGATGCTGGCATCCCTTGGGACTCCAACAGGTAGGCCCTTTGGTGGTCAGGTGTGATGCAGGTTACAAATGGTTAAATACATAACATCACTCCCTCTGTGAAGTCAACAGCACACTTATTTACAAGGTGAGATGATCTGGGGCTTTCAAAAGACTTTTGACAAGGTCCCACACAAGAGACTGGTGTGTACTATTAAAGCACATGGTATTGGGGGTAATGTACTGATGTGGACAGAGAACTGGTTGGCAGACAGGAAGCAGAGAGTCGGGATAAATGGGTTATTTTCAGAATGGCAGGCAGTGACTAGTGGGGTGCCGCAAGGCTCAGTGCTGGGACCCCAGGTATTTACAACATACATCAATGATTTAGATAAAGGAATTGAGTGTAATATCTCCAAGTTTGCAGATGATACTAAGCTGGGTGGTGGTGTGAGCTGTGAGGAGGATGCTAACAGGCTGCAGGGTGACTTGGACAGGTTAGGTAAGTGGGCAAATTCATGGCAGATGCAGTATAATGTGGATAAATGTGAGGTTATCCACTTTGGTGGCAAAAACACGAAGGCAGAATATTATCTGAATGGTGGCAGATTAGGAAAAGGGGAGGTGCAACGAGACCTGGGTGTCATGGTACATCAGTCATTGAAAGTTGGCATGCAGCTACAGCAGGCGGTGAAGAAGGCAAATAGTATGTTGGCCTTCATAGCTAGGGGATTTGAGTATAGGAGCAGGGAGGTCTTACTGTAGTTATACAGGGCCTTGGTGAGGCCTCACCTGGAATATTGTGTTCAGTTTTGGTCTCCTAATCTGAGGAAGGACATTCTTGCTATTGAGGGAGTGCAGCGAAGGTTCACCAGACTGATTCCCGGGATGGCAGGACTGACATACAAGGAGAGACTGGATTGACTGGGCCTGTATCACTGTAGTTTACAAGGATGAGAGGGTACCTCATAGAAAGTTATAAAATTCTGACAGGACTGGACAGGTTAGATGCAGAAAGAATCTTTCCGATGTTGGGGAAGTCCAGAACCAGGGGTCACAGTCTAAGGATAAGGGGTAAGCCATTTAGGACTGAGATGAGGAGAAATTTCTTCACTCAGGGAATTGTTAACCTGTGGAATTCTCTACTGCAGAGAATTGTTGGTGCCAGTTTGTTGGTATATTCAAGAGGGAGTTAGATATGGCCCTTACGGCTAAAGGGATCAAGGGGTATGGAGAGAAAGCAGGAAAGGGGTACTGAGGTGAATGATCAGCCATGATCTTATTGAATGGTGGTGCAGGCTCGAGGGGCCAAATGGCCTACTCCTGCACCTATTTTCTATATTTCTATGTTTCTAAGTTTTCATGAAGACAGCAGTCCTTTTAAATGGATTAGTGACATCTGGATTATATTCAGTAAGGCAGCTATTTTCAACATGTACTACACATCTGAGAATAACATGTGTTTGAATTCATACTGCTGCATCGACCATTATACTGTCCTACCATTCAACTAAAGGTTTGGCAATTTAAAAGCCATTCTTATCTTTGGGAATTTGTACAGATGTGTCGTCATATGCCTGAATGGCCATGCACACAGCCTACTAAACTATTTATGTTGCAAAGCGGTGCCGCGTAAAATTTTGCAGCAAAAGTGAAGATCAAGGCAACCAAATCCCAACACTGGACAAAGGAAGCAATGACAACAACAGCTTGCATTTATATAGCACCTCTAACAGAGTAAAATGTCTCTCAAAGCACTTCACAGGAGTGTTACCAAGCAAAATTAGACACTGAGCCACATAAGGAGGTGACTTAAACCTTGGTCAAAGAGGTAGGTTTTTTAAGGAGCTTCTTAAAGGAGAAAGGCGGAGAGGCTTAGGGAGAGAATTCCAGACTTTAGTGCCTAGTCACCTGAAGGCAGGGACACCAATGATATTGCGATTAAAATCAGAGATGTGCATTCACACTACATGATGTGTGGTGGTTTCAGCTTAGCAATGACACCAAACTTGTGGGATGTAAATCAGGTGTCAAAACTGAAACTAAAGCGAAGCAGAGCATGATTACGTGCTCCAGGCGTCAGGTTAGCATTACAGATTGTATTTGCACTTATCATCATCATCATCATAGGTGTAAAGTCCTGTCCCCTCAGTACAGATTCACACGAGGCATGTAGTGAAGTCAAGGTCACTCTGGACCTGCACCTTTATTTCACAGCTCTGGAATGCTGCACTTGCCTGAGACCTGCCCTTATATACCTGTCTCTTGCAAGTACACCCCTGGTGGTAAGGTATGCTGGTGGTTACAGGTCATATCTTATTACAGTCATGTATAGCATGTTAGGATACAGTTATATATAACAATGTAAGATACATGACATCACCCTCCCCCATGGTCTTATTGTCTTTATAGGTTCAGTCTCTCAGGTGGTCTACGCTCTCGCGTGGAGCGTCTGAGTTGTGGTTCAGTTGTTTGCCTTGGTATCTGTTTTTCTTTGGGTATGGTTGCTGGTATCTCGCCTGGGCTGTCTGTTTCGATTGGTGTGATTGTTGTTGACTCGCCTGGGTTGTCTGTTGGGATTGCCCATTCCTCAGGTTGTCCCCTCTGTCTGTCCACCAGGAGTGGTGCGAGTTCCACATTGTAGTCTGCCTCTGGTTCCACAGTGTTGTTGGTAAATCTGTTTTTGACTTGGTCGACATACCTCCGGCAGGTTTTGCCATTGTCCATTTGTACTATCAGTAGCCTGTTTCCTTCCTTGCCCGTTACTGTCCCTGCAAGCCATTTGGGACCCCTGCCATAGTTTAGTACAAACACTTTGTCCCCTATCTCATTCCATCTCCCCGTCGAATTTCTGTCATGGTACTCAGTCAGCTTACGGTGCTTTGCCTCAACGATTTCGTGCATGTCTGGGAAGATTAATGAGAGCCTTGTTTTTAAAGTCCTTTTCATCAACAGTTGCGCGGGAGGGATCCCAGTCAGTGAGGGCGGACGAGATCTGTATGCTAGCAGCAGTCGCGACAGGCAACCCTGCAGCGTGGGACCTTGGATTTTAAGCATGCTTTGTTTAATGATTTGCAATGCTCTCTCCGCCTGGCTGTTGGAGGCCGACTTGAATGTTGCCGTCTTGATGTGATTTATGCCGTGGTCAATTATAAAGTCTTGGAATTCTGCGCTGGTGAAGCACGGACCATTGTCACTGACCAATATGTCAGGGATTCCGTGCGTTGCAAACATGGTTGCGAGGCTCTCCACAGTGGTGGAGGTTGTGCTCGAGTTTAAAATGGTGCATTCGATCCACTTTGAAAATGCATCTACAACTACGAGGAACATTTTGCCGCATAGTCTACGTGCACTCGCGACCACGGTTTGGTAGGCCAGGGCCAGGGGCTCAGTGGAGCCTCCCTGGGGGCATTGCTGAGTTGGGCACAAATGGTGCACCTTCGGACGCAAAGCTCCAAGTCCGCGTCAATACCAGGCCACCAGTCGTGGGTACTGGCTTTGGCCTTCATGAGAACGATCCCGGGGTGCTCGCGGTGCAGCTCCAAGACAAATGCCTCTCTGCCTAGCAGAGGCATGACTACTCGGCTGCCCCGCATCAGGCAGTCTGCTTGTAGTGATAGCTCATGCATGCGCCTGTGAAAGGGTTTTAATTCCTCGGGGCAGGCATCGCGAGCCTCTGCCCAGTTACCGGTTAGGACACATCTTTTTACTAAGGATAACGTGGGGTCGCTGGCCGTCCAGGCTCTGATTTGGCAAGCCGTCATGGGCGAACCTGTGGACTCAAAGACATTGATTGCCATGACTATCTCACAGTCCTATTCGTCAGACCCTTCCGTGGTCGCCAGGGGTAGCCTGCTGAGCACGTCGGCACAGGTGTCTGTGCCTGGTCTGTGCCTTATTGTGTTGTCGTAGGACGCCAGCATGAATGCCCACCGTTGAATTCGCGCCGAGGCGTTGCCTTTTATTGCCTTGCTCTTGGATAAGAGGGACGTGAGGGGCTTGTGGTCGGTTTCTAACGCGAACTTGGCCCCGAAAAGGTATTGGTGCATCTTTTTGACACCGTACACGCACGCGAGCGCCTCCTTCTCTACCATTCCGTACCTGCGCTCCGCCCTTGAAAGTGACCTGGAGGCTATGGGGTGTAATTTGCCTGCACTATTGATATGTTGCAAAACGCACCCGACCCCATACGCTGACACTGAGAACTAGCTTTTTACCTGGGTCAAAGAAAGTCAAAATACTGTTGGAACACAGAAGGTTGCATGCATTATTGAAGGCGCATTCCTGGGCGTCCCCCCAAAACCAATCGCACCCCTTCCTGAGTAGCACGTGGAGAGGCTCCAGCAGCGTGCTTAAGGTCTGCATAAAGTTCCCAAAGTAATTGAGTAGCCCGAGAAAGGCGCGCAGTTCTGAGACATTCCGGGGCCTGGGTGCCAGGCGAATTGCTTCTGTTTTGGACTCTGTTGGGCGGATTCCATCAGCGGCAATCCTTCTGCCCAAAAATTCAACCTCGGGTGCGAGAAACAGGCACTTGGATTTCTTGACTCGTACGCCTACCAGATCCAACCGCTTTAGTACTTCCTCCAAATTACGGAGATGGGAGTCGGTATCCCTGCCCGTGATAAGTATGTCATCTTGAAATACAACCGTCCCCGGGATGGACTTGAGCAGACGCTCCATGTTGCGCTGGAATATGGCAGCTGCCAACCTGATGCCGAATGGGCATCGATTGTACATGAAAAGGCCTCAATGTGCGTTGATGGTGGTGAGTAGCTTGGATTCCTCGGTCAATTCTTGCGTCATATATGCAGATGTGAGATCTAGTTTTGAGAAAAGTTTTCCTCCAGCCAATGTGGCAAATAATTCCTCCGCTCTGGGCAGCGGGTACTGGTCCTGTAGGGAAACTCTGTTTATGGTAGATTTGTTGTCCCCACAGATTCGTACGGATCCATCAGGCTTCATGACTGGGATGATGGGACTTGCCCAGTCGCTAAATTCCACAGGTGATATAATGCCTTCCTGCAGAAGCCTGTCTAGTTCGTGTTCAATCTTTTCCCTCATCACATAGGGCACAGCTCTAGTCTTGTGATGGACCGGTCTAGCATCCTGTGTGATGTAGATTTTGACTTTGGCCTCTTTGAAAGTGCCCACACCTGGCTGAAAGAGATATTCAAATCGCTTTCTAACTGTTGAGTAGGAGGTCCGTTCCTCTAATGACATTACATGGACATCATCCCATTTCCAGTTTAGTTTTGCCAGCCAGCTTCTCCCCAGCAGTGCTGGGGGGTCTCCGGGGACAATCCACAGGGGAAGTCGGTTCACTATCCCTTTGTGTGTGACAGAGAGCATGGCGCTGCCGAGCACTGGTACGATTTCTTTGGTATAGATCCTTAGTGTGGTGTTGACCCTTGTGAGTTTTGGTCTATCTCTTTTATGCGGCCACAGTTGTTCAAATTGTTGAGCGCCCATGAGAGATTGACTCGCTCCCGTATCCAGCTCCATGTTGACAGATATCCCGTTGAGTAGGACCCTCATCATTATAGGAGGCGTCCTGTTGTAGGAGCAGCAGCCATTGATCGTGTTGATCCGCTGTAAACCGGTATCCCGGGTACTGTCCCCACCATCTCCTGGTCCGCTTTCCGACCCATCCGATTCGTATACCAGCCGAGCTGCCGTTTTTTTGCACCTGCGGGCCAAATGCCCTGTATATTCACAATTTCTGCAAACAGCCTGCTGAAATCAACATCCCCTTGCCGCGTGCCCACCCCCACACCTCCAACACAGACCTGTTCCATTGTTCAAAGAGTTTCCAAAGAATGAGGTGCGTCTGGCTGATCTCTCTTGAGCTTCTCTCAGTTTGTAGTTGATTGCTCGCATTGTGGGTTGATGAGGTGTGAACGGCCGTTCCTGTGGCCCTTGATGGCTTCTGCCTGCTGTCGAGAACCTGTTCTCCCGGTTTTGTCTGTGTGTGGGGGTAGCAGCTTGTTTAGTGTTGTGAACTTCTTGTTCCAATATTTCGTTAGTTGTCGTACCTGCATTGTAAATCAACCTCGTTTCTTCTTCCCCTACCAAGAATGTCTGTGCAACCAGTGCTGCTGCCTCTAAGGTCAGGTTCTTGGTCTCTATGAGCTTTCGGAATATGCCTGTGTGGCCTATTCCTTCAATGAAAAAGTCTCAACATTTCTCTCCTCAGTTCATCGGAGAACTCACATAAACTAGCCAACCTCCGAAGTTCCGCCACGAAGTCGGGTATGCTCTGGCCCACACAGCGTCTGTAGTTGTAGAACCTGTGTCTGGCCTTGTGTAGGCTGCTCGCTGGTTTCAGGTGGTCTTTTACCAGTGTGCTCAATTCTTCAAACGACTTGCTTGCTGGTTTCTCGGGTGCCAACAGATCCTTCATTAAAGCCACAGCTGGTCAAGAGATGGGCTCTTCTCTTGTCTGCCTTATCGTCGCCTAACCAGTCTTTAGTTACAAAGCTTTGCTAGAGCCTTTCTCCCGCAAGTCCTCCCAATTGTCTCCCACATTGTACTTTTCATCTGATCCGTTGTTCGCCATTCTGTGGATTCTGGAATCCCGTAACCCGTCGCCACTGTAAAGTCCTGTCCCCTCAGTACAGATTCACACGAGGCATGTAGTGAAGTCAAGGTCACTCTGGACCTGCACCTTTATTTCACAGCTCTGGAATGCTGCACTTGCCTGAGACCTGCCCTTATATACCTGTCTCTTGCAAGTGCACCCCTGATGGTAAGGTATGCTGGTGGTTACAGGTCATATCTTATTACAGTCATGTATAGCATGTTAGGATACAGTTATATATAATAATGTAAGATACATGACAATAGGCAGTCCCTCGGAATCGAGGAAGACTTGCTTCCACTCTTAAAATGAGTCCTTTGGTGGCTGAACAGTTCAATATGAGAATCACAGTCCCTGTCACAGGTGGGACAGATAGTCGTTGAGGG
This sequence comes from Pristiophorus japonicus, assembly GCF_044704955.1. Taxonomy (NCBI): domain Eukaryota; kingdom Metazoa; phylum Chordata; class Chondrichthyes; family Pristiophoridae; genus Pristiophorus; species Pristiophorus japonicus. The sequence goes on along the minus strand of NC_091983.1, from coordinate 138,738,754 downwards.
AAAGGATGAGTGGGACACGTTTTCCACACAGTTTCCGCTGCCTGCACTATAATGTCAGTGTCAGTACATAGATATAGTGTGAGTATCCTTCAGAACAATCTCTCTTATGAACTATTTACAATCTATATTAACGACTTGGAAGAAGGGACTGTGTAACGTAGCCAAGTTTGCTGACGATACAAAGCTGGGAGGAAAAGCAAAGTGTGAGGACACAAAAGATCTGCAAAAGGACATAAACAGGCTAAGTGAGTGGGCAAAAATTTGGCAGATGGAGTACAATGTCGGAAAGTGTGAGGTTATGCACTTTGACAGAAAAAATTATTTAAATGGAGAAAGATTGCAAAGTGCCGCATTACAGCAGGTTCTGGGGGTACTTGTGCATGAAACACAAAAGGATAGTAAGCAGGTATAGCAAGTGATCAGGAAGGCCAATGGTATCTTGGCCTTTATTGCAAAGGGGAAGGAGTATAAAAGCAGGGAAGTCTTGCTACAGCTATATAAGTTATTGGTGAGGCCAACACCTGGAATACTGCGTGCAGTTTTGGTTTCCATATTTATGAAAGGATATACTTGCTTTGGAGGCAGTTCAGAGAAGGTCCAGTAGGTTGATTTCGGGGATGAGGCGGTTGACTTATGAGGAAAGGTTGAGTAGGTTGGGCCTCTACTCATTGGAATTCAAAAGAATGAGAGGTGATCTTATCGAAACATATAAGATTATGAAGGGCTTGACAAGGTGGATGCAGAGAGGATGTTTCCACTGATGGGGGAGACTAGAACTAGAGGGCACGATCTTAGAATAAGGGGCCACCCATTTAATACAGAGTTGAGGAGAAATTTCTTCTCCTAGAGGGTTGTAAATCTGTGGAATTTGCTGCGTCAGAGAGCTGTGGGATGCTGGGACATTGAATAAATTTAAGACAGAAATAGACACTTTTTTAAACCATAAGGGGATAAGGGGTGATGGGGAGCGGGCGGAGAAGTGGAGCTGAGTCCATGATCAGATCAGCCATGATCTTATTGAATGGTGGAGCAGACTCAAGGAGCCGTATGGCCTACTCCTGCTCTTATTTCTTATGTTCTTATGTTCTTTGCGCTCCCTTGTCGATCGTCTCGGTACAAATGCTGGTGTGGATGGATTGGTCAGTTCTTCACTGGGCTGTTGGGTACACACTTTGTTGATGCCGCTTGTTCTCCATGTGATCCTGTAGATCAGGGTGTACAAGAGAGAGCCTTGTTTTAAGCGCTTCCTTCATAAGCAGCTCAGCTGGGGGAATGCTGGTGAGTGAGTGAGTTCTGGTGTGATAGCTGAGCAGTACTCGGGACAACCGGGTCTGCAGGAAGCCTCTCGACACGCGTTTCAAGCTTTGCTTGATGGTCTGAACTGCCTGTTCTGCTGGCCGTTGGATGCAGGCTTGAACAGGGCAGATGTGACATGTTTGATCCCATTGCGGGTCATGAATTCCTTGAATTCAGCACTGGTGAAGCACGACCCATTGTCGCTGACTAGGACATCAGGCAAACTGCGTGGCAAACATGGCTCGTGGACTTTCAATGGTGGTCGTGGATGTGCTTACAGACATTATTGCACATTCAATCCATTTTGAGTAAGCGTCCACCACAACCAAAAATAGTTTGCCTAGGAATGGGCCCGCATAGTCTACATGGATCCCCCACCGCAGTTTGGATGGCCATGACCACAAACTTAGCGATGCCTCTCTGGGTGCATTGCTCAACTGAGAGCAAGTGTTGCACTGTCGCACGCATGACTCTAAATCTGAGTCGATGCCAGGCCACCACACGCGGGATCTGGCTAAAGCTTTCATCATTACGATGCCTGGGTGGGTGTTGTGCAGTTCGCAAATAAATGTCTCTCTGCCTTTCTTGGCAAGACTACGCGATTGCCCCACAAAAGACAGTCCGCCTGCAGGGACAACTCATCTTTGCGTCTGTGGAATAGCTTGATCACTTCCTGTATTTCCACTGGAACACGGGACCCGCTCCCATGGAGGATACAGTTTTTACCAAGGACAGTAACGGATCCTGGCTGGTCCAGGTCCTGATCTGGTGGGCTGTAATGGGGGACTTCTCGTTCTCGATTGTCTCCATGACCATGAGCAAGTCTGCTGGCTGTGCCATTTCCACCCCGGTGGTGGGCAATGGCAGCCAACTGAGAGCATCTGCGCAGTTCTCTGTGCCCGGTCTGTGGCGGATTACATAGTTGTATGCTGACAGCGTGAACGCCCATCTTTGGATGCAGGCAGAGGCATTGATATTAATCCCTTTCGCTCTCCGAGAATAACGATATGAGTGGCTTGTGGTCAGTTTCGAGCTTGAACTTGAGGCCAAATAAATACTGGTGCATTTTTTTTACCCCGTAAACGCATGTCAGAGCCTATTTTTCAACCATGCTGCAGGCACTTTTGGCCTTGGACAAACTCCTGGATGCATATGCAACCGGTTGCAAAACTCCTGATTCATTAGCCTGCTGTAACACACACCCGACCTTGTATGATAACGCATCACAAGCTAACACTAATCGTTTACATGGGTTATACAGGACAAGCAGTTTGTTAGAACACAAGAAGTTTCTGGCTTTCTTAAAGGCTGCCTCTTGTGAATTCCCCCATACTCAGTCGTCTCCCTTGCGCAGTAATGCATTTAGGGGTTCTAGCAGGGTGCTTAACCCAGGTAGGAAATTACCGAAATAGTTAAGGAGCCCCAGGAACGACCGCAGCTCCGTCACATTCTGTGGTCGTGGCGCGTTCTTAATAGCCTCTGTCTTGGCGTCGGTGGGTCTGATGCCATCTGCTGCGATTCTCCTTCCTAAGAGGAAAACAGACTTCGGGCATTTCAACCTGAGCCCCACGCGGCCCAATCAACTAAGAACGTCCTCCAGATTCTTCAAGTGCTCCATGGTGTCCCGACCTGTAACCAATATGTCGTCCTGGAAGTCCACTGTGAAAGGAACCGACTTTAGAAGGCTCTCCATGTTCCTCTGGAAGATCGCTGCAGCTGACCGAATCCCGAACGGGCACCGATTGTAGATAAACAGACCTTTGTGTGTGTAGATGTAGGTGAGGCCTTTCGAAGACTGCTCCAGCTCCTGCGTCGTGTAGGCCGAGGTCAGGTCCAGCTTGGTGAATTTCTTCCCTCCAGCCAGGGTTGTCTGCCTTGGGTAGTGGGTACTGGTCCTGCAGCGAAAAACGGTTAATCGTTACTTTATAGTCCCCGTAAATTCTAACCGTACTGTCCTCCTGGAGCACCGGAACAATTGGACTGGCCCAGTCGTTGAATTCCACCGGCGAGATTATGCCTTCACATTGCAGCCTGTCCAGCTCGAGTTCCACTTTTTCACGCATCATGTAAGGTACCGCCCGAGCTTTGTGATGGATGGGTCGTGTACCGGGAACCAAATGGATCTGCACTTTCGCCCCCGAAAAGCTTCCAATGTCTGGCTCGAATAACGAAGGGAACTTGTTTAGAACCTGGGTACATGCGGTGTCGTCGACGGACGAGAGCGCTCAGATGTCGTACCAGTTCCAGCGGATTTTCCCCAGCCAGCTTCTGCCAAACAACGTGGGGGCCATCCCCTGGCACAACCCACAGCAGAAGTTCGAGTACTGCGCCATCATAGGAGACTTTGATTTCAGCACTGTCAATTACAGGGATTAGTTCCTTGGTGTAAGTCCTTAGTTCGGTGTGAATGGGGCTGAGCTTGGGTCTATGTTCCTTCTTTCCCCACACCCTGTCTAAGGCCGTTTTACTCATTATGGACTGACTTGCCCCCGTGTCCAGCTCCATAGACACTGGAATGCCGTTCAGTTCAACTATCAACATTAATGGTGGACATTTCATTGTGAATGTGTGTACCCCGTACACTTCTGCCTCCTCAGGATGAGTTTCCAATTCCGTCTGATCCACTGTGGCTCGATATTCCTCTGCAACGTGATGGTTTGCAGGGTTTGTAGCGTTTGCAGCTTGACTGCACTTTCGTTGGAGGTGTCCCATCGTTCTGCAGCCATTGCATGCATACTGCTTAAAGCAGCTTTGATGGGGCCGATGATCACCCCCGCAGTGCCAACAGGGTGTTAACTGCCTCGCACTTACAGATGATGGTGGACACTGGGTCAATTGAGGTCGGGCCACAACAGCTGGTGTGTACGTTCTGCCCTGAACATTTCTGCTCAAAACCAACGTTACTTTATGTCATGTATTCAACCAGCATTGTAATCCATGTATAAACTGACCTAAGTTGTACACCGTGAGAACACTGACCACTAGGTGGGAGACACTCCTAACCTGGACCTTCAGGTATAAAAGGGGAAGCTCCACCCACCTTCATCACTTGAGTGCTAAGGAATAAAGGACAGGTCACAGACTGACCTTCTCTCAAGCATGGGCCTCGTGTGCATTTATACTGTGTAGTAAGGACGTATCAATGGCGACAAGAAACAGGGATTTAAACCACGCGAGCATGGCCACTAGCAGAACAGATGAAAGGTACTGTATTGAGGAATGGTTGGGACAGAGATTCAACATTGTTAAAGCAGCACACAGTTCTCCAGGCAGACAAGGGCAGTCAGGCATGCCCCAACATGTAGTCGAACCCAGAGGGGGAGTTCGACAGAGACAATGGCAAGCTGAACAGCGATTCACGCCATTGCAAGGGACAATGCGGCCAGTAATGGAGCCATCAACATCTGTTAATGGTGCACTCAAGGACAATAACAGGGGCAGTAAGGGACGATCGACTGGCAAGGGACCTTTTGTTTCAAACCGCAACTCATGCTGGAGGCGTGGAGGCATACATTCAGCCAGAGTTTGCAGAGATGAGCAAAATACCTGCAGAAATTGCAGAAATGGACACTGGGGGAAATCGCTGGAAGCTGAAGTTCAGCGAATTCATGTGGAGCACGTATACAGTTCATACACCAGGACGCCACCGATAATGATGAAAGTGCTCCTCAATGGCACCCCAGTATCAATGGAGTTAGACACGGGTGCCGACCAGTCCCTGATGGGTATCAAACAGTTCGAAAAGTTGTGGGCATCCAAGGCCAGGAGGCCAAAATTATCGCCGATTGACGCACAGCTACGGACTTACACAAAGCAGATCATTCCGGTGTTAGGCAGCGCCACAGTAGTCGTGACCCACAAAGATTCGGAGAACAGGTTGCCACTCTGGATTGTCCCAGGGGACGGTCCCCTACTACTGGGGAGGAGTTGGCTTGCTGTCATGAACTGGAAATGGGGCGATGTCAATGCAATTTCCTCTGTGGAGCGAGTATCATGCTCACAGGTCCTGGACAAATTTGATTCATTATTTCAACCCGGCATTGGCACTTTCATGGGGGCCAAGGTAATGATTCACATAAACCCGGACGCCAGACCAGTACACCACAAGGCCAGAGCAGTGCCGTACGTGATGCGGGAAAAGATAGAAGGCGAATTGGACTGCCTGTTGAGGGAAGGCATCATCTTGCCAGTCGAATTCAATGACTGGGCGAGCCCGATTGTGCCGGTGCTCAAGGCGGATGGGTCGGTCAGGATATGTGGCGATTACAAGGCCACCATCAATCGGGTGTCACTCCAAGACCAGTACCCGCTACCGAGAGCGGAGGACCTCTTTGCGACGCTATCCGGTGGCAAACTTTTTTCAAAATTGGACCTGACCTCAGCTTACATGACCCAGGAGCTGGCGAGTGAGTCGAAGAAGCTGACCACCATCACGACACACAAGGGGTTGTTTGAGTACAACAGGTGTCCGTTCGGGATTCGCTCGGCCGACGCGATCTTCCAACGAAATATGGAAAGCCTCCTCAAGTCGATTCCAGGGACGGAGGTTTTTCAGGACGACATCCTCATTACGGGTTACGATACTGAAGAACACCTCCACAACCTGGAGGAGGTGCTACGCAGACTGGACCGGGTAGGTCTGCGACTGAAAAAGGCGAAGTGCGTCTTCCTAGCTCCAGAGGTAGAATTCCTGGGGATGAGGGTAGCAGCAGACGGGATCAGCCCTACTGCATCCAAGATGGAAGCGATCCAGAGAGCACCCAGACCCCGTAACACGACAGAGTTGCGTTCGTTCCTGGGGCTCCTGAACTATTTTGGTAACTTTCTTCCCAAATTGAGCATGCTGCTAGAGCCGCTACACGTGCTCCTACACAAAGGTCGCGAATGGGTCTGGGGGGACAGCCAGGAAAGGGCTTTTAATAGAGCACGCAATTTGTTATATTCCAACAATCTGTTAACGCTATATGACCCATGTAAGAAACTTGTGTTAATGTGCGATGCGTCGTCCTATGGTGTTGGGTGTGTGTTGCAGCATGTCAATGCCAAGGGTCAGTTACAGCCGGTAGCTTATGCCTCCAGGAGTCTGTCCCAGGCAGAAAGGGGCTACGGGATGGTAGAAAAGGAGGCACTCGCATGTGTATATGCGGTAAAGAAAGTGCACCAGTACCTGTTTGGCAGGAAATTTGAGCTGGAGACAGATCACAAACCCCTAACGTCCCTTTTGGCCGACAACAAGGCCATAAATGCAAACGCATCGGCCCGCATACAGAGGTGGGCACTCACGTTAGCTGCCTATGACTACACAATTCGGCACAGACCGGGCACCGAAAACTGCGCCGATGCACTCAGCAGGCTCCCACTAGCCACCACTGAGGGGGCTACCGAGCATGGTGCTGAGATGGTCATGGCTGTTGAAGCTTTCGGAAGCAAAGGCTCACCCGTGACAGCCCGTCAGATTAAAGTCTGGACAAATAGAGACCCGCTACTGTCTCTAGTCAAGAAATGTGTCCTGAATGGGGACTGGGCAGCCACGTACAGGGCATGCCCTGAGAAATTTAAACCATTTCACAGGCGCAAGGATGAACTCTCGATTCAGGCCGATTGCCTACTGTGGGGAAACCGCGTAGTCATGCCCCAGATGGGCAGAGAGGTGTTCATCAGAGAACTCCACAATGGGCACCCGGGCATTGTCACGATGAAGGCAATTGCCAGGTCACATGTTTGGTGGCCAGGGATAGATGCAGATCTGGAACTTTGTGTTCGCAGGTGCAACACGTGTGCCCAGCTGGGCCATGCGCCCAGGGAAGCCCCCCTTAGCCCCTGGCCATGGCCCGCCAAGCCTTGGTCACGCATCCATGTGAACTACGCAGGTCCTTTCATGGGGAAAATGTTTTTGGTTGTAGTAGACGCCTACTCCAAATGGATCGAGTGTGACATTTTAAATTCAAGCACATCCTCTGCCACGGTAGAAAGTCTACGGGCAATGTCCGCCGCCCACGGTCTACCGGACATCTTGGTCAGCAACAATGGCCCGTGCTTCACAAGCACTGAATTCCAGGACTTCATGGCAGGCAATGGAATTAACCATGTTAGAACGGCACCGTTCAAGCCGGCCTCAAACGGCCAGGCAGAACGAGCAGTGCAGATAATCAAACAGGGGATGCTCAGATTCCAAGGGGGTTCCCTCCAAACCCGCTTATCACGCCTCCTGTTGGCCTATAGATCCCGACCACACTCGCTCACAGAGGTTCCACCTGCAGAGCTACTAATGAAAAGGATGCTCAAAACCCGATTATCCCTTATACACCCCACCATGAAAGAAATTGTCGAGAGCAGGCGCCAGTCACAATATCACTACCATGACAGGAATGCGAGGGCGCGATGTATTGATGTAAATGATTCTGTTTTTGTCCTCAACTACGCTGCAGGGCCCAAATGGCTCACAGGCACTGTGGTTGCCAAAGAGGGAAATAAGATTCTGGTAGTTAAACTTACCAATGAACAAATCTGCTGCAAACATGTGGATCAAACAAAAAGGAGGTTCAGCAACCCCATAGAAGAAGCAGAGGAAGAACACGATATAGAGTTCACTCCACCACAGGTGACCGAACACCGGAACCAAAGGGAGAAGAGCCCAGTCACTGTGGGCAGTCTGGACAGGCATGAGGCATTGCAAACAGCAGACACTCAGGCCAGCGCCCAACAACCGGAGCCCCAACTCAGGCCCTCTACAAGGGAGCGTAAACGACCAGAGCGACTCAACCTGTGATCCCAATAAGACTTTGGGGGGGGAGGTGATGTCATGTATTCAACCAGCATTGTAACCCATGTATAAACTGACCTAAGTTGTACACCGTGAGAACACTGACCACTAGGTGGGAGACACTCCTAACCTGGACCTTCAGGTATAAAAGGGGAAGCTCCACCCACCTTCATCACTTGAGTGCTAAGGAATAAAGGACAGGTCACAGACTGACCTTCTCTCAAGCATGGGCCTCGTGTGCATTTATACTGTATAGTAAGGACGTATCACTTTATGCACAGTACTGGCCGAAACATCTTTGTTCTGCGAAATCTGCTTCGTGTTGTCGCTGCTGGACATAAATGCCTGGGATATCGTTATGGCTTTACACAGATTCGGAGTTTCTACAGTCAACAAGGATTGTCTCATGTCTGATGCTCAGTACAAAAAAGTCTTTGAGCATTTGTTCTAGGAATCCCTCAAACTCACAATGCGCTGCAAGGTGCCTTAGTTTGGCGATATAGCTCGCCACTTCCTAGCCCTCCAATCGTTGACACGTGTAGAACCGATATCTCACCATCAAAACGTGTTCCTTAGGATTTAGGTGCTCCCGGACCAGCATACACAACTCTTCATAGGATTTCTCTGTTGGTTTTGCGGGGGCCAGAAGATTCTTCATGAGGCCATAGGTTGTTGCCCAACAGTTAGGAGGATCGCCCTTCATTTGGTGGCATTCTCGTCTCCTTCCAGCTCGTTGGCCACGAAGTATTGGTCAAGTCTCTCCCTGAAGGCCTCCCAATCGTCCCCTTCTCAGAACGTTTCCAGGATGCCGACTGTTCTTTGCATTTTCACGTGGTTGTTCGTTATCTTGTCGCCAATTGTTATGCTCATAATAAATGGTCAGACTGAGTATTGCGTGTAATGAGCAAGTGTGACCTAAGCTCCTTTTTAAGATTCCAGAGTGCAGGTATCTCGTAGGTGGCCTGCTTATATAATGTGCTCCCAAGGGATGCTGGGATTCCTTGAGACTCCAACAGGTAGGCCCTCTGGTGGTCAGGTGTGATGCAGGTTACAAGGGGTTAAATACATAACATAACTGACCATGTAAAATGTGTAACTGATAATCAGAATTGTATACATGCAACCAGCGAGGAAAAGTCGCACAATCATGATCGGACCCCTAGTGTGTGCATTATAAGTAAGGAAAAGCTGTGCGATGCAGGATTCCCACTGCACGCAGCCAATGCAGCGGGCAGACACCCATCAGGTGCACACAGGTCCAGCAAGCTACCCAATGCTGTAGCCTGCATCCCGGGGACCAGAGTCATGTACCACGAAGTGTGGCCACAGGCAGCCAACACACACGAGCTGCGAAGCAAGCGACCTCAGCAAGGCAAAGGCACCGGCAGTGATACAATGCCCTGGGGTCGGCTCCATCTCTCAGGCAACCGATGGCACCAACTGCCATGAGCCTGAAGGAGCAGACTGCACTAAGGTCATACCCCTAGATGTAGGGTCACCCGCCACTGTTTCCCCAAAGGAAACAAGCATCAGTCAGGATCTCAAACAAAGCGACGGTCAGGCCAGCGAGTCAGCGGTTCCTTGTGCACTGCTAGACGACAGCTCCTCAGTGAGCAGCTGGCACCCAGGGCGTAAAGTAAGGACGGGAAGGGGTCACAGACATCTGTAAACAGGCCCGATGCTAGGGACCAACAGCCCCGAGAGCAGGCTACACGAGCCAACTGGCTTCCCACTGCCAGCACCGGGCACTAAACCGCCACCAGACTGCAGGGACACCACCCAGCAGCTCCAGAACTGGCTTGTTCTTACGTACCAGTCACCGCATTGACAAGGCATCTAACGCTCTTGTCGCACCACGGAACCACACACAAAAAAAAAATGCAAAACCCACTTACCTGAACTCGAATGTACATAAATGTCAGGAGCCCTCGCCACACCAACGTGGGAGGGGGGGAGAATGGAGTGGTCAGGAACACACACACACACACAAACAGCAACCACCAGCACGCTACTGCACTATCTACCCACCCAAGGTTGAACTGGCCCGCCAGAGGTCTGCCAGACAGAACCCATATAGAGCTAAGCCTAGAGCATAGTTAATGCAGAGGCGATTTGCACTGAGGGTTCAGGGGGGAGTGATGTCATGTATCTTAAATGGCCACTGTTGATACTATGTCAAAGTGTGCCACCAGAGGGCACAGCAGTGGGAGACTCATAGGTTACCTGTACAGGTGTGCCTGGCCTAGTATAAAAGGCAGGCCACCAGGTGTGATCCACACTCTGGAGTTAACTAATAAAGGACTAAGGTCACTACAGTTCAAGTACAACACACTGCCTCATGGAGTCATTGTTAGAGCATCCAAGGATACAACAATCAGCATCAGCCCTGATACATGGCCTTCTTCACCCTTACAAAAGCCTTTGACACCATCAATTGCGAGGATCTATGGAGTGCCCTCCTCTGCTTCAGATGCCTCAAAAGTTCGTCACCATCCTCCGCCTGCTCCATGACGACATGCAGGCCGTGATCCTTACCAACAGATCCATTACAGACACAATCCATGTCCGGACAGCGGTCAAACAGGGCTGTGTCATCGCCCCAACCCTCTTCTCAATCTTCCTTGCTGCTATGCTCCACCTCACAGCTGACAAGCTCCCCGCTGGAGTGGAACTAAACTACAGAACCAGTGGGAAGCTGTTCAACCTTCGCCGTCTCCAGGCCTGGTCCAAGACCTACCCAATCTCTGTCGTCGAGCTACAGTACGCTGATGATGCCTGCGTCTGCACACATACAGAGGCTGAACTCCAGGACATAGTCGACGTATTTACTGAGGTGTACGAAAGCATGGGCCTTATGCTAAACATCAGCAAGACAAAGGTCCTCCACCAGCCTGTCCTTACTGCACAGCACTGTCCCCAGTCATCAAGATCCACGGCACGGTCCTGGACAACGTGGACCACTTCCCGTATCTTGGGAGCCTCCTATCCACAAGAGAAGACATTGACGACGAGATCCAACACAGCCTCCAGTGCGCCAGTGCAGCCTTCGGCCACCTGAGGAAAAGAGTGTTTGAATACCAGTCCCTTAAAACTGCCACCAAACTCATGGTCTACAGGGCTGTAGTAATATGGCTCAGAAACATGGACCATATAGCGTAGACACCTCAAGTTGCTGGAGAAATACCACCAATGCTGACTCCACAAGATCCTACAAATCCCCTGGGAGGATAGACGCACCAACATTAGCATCCTCGACCAAGCCAACATCCCCAGCATCGAAGCACTGACCACATTTGACCAGCTCCGCTGGGCAAGCCACATTGTTCGCATGCCAGACACGAGACTCCCAAAGCAAGTGCACTACTCGAAACTCCTTCACGGCAAACAAGCCAAAGGCGGGCAGCGGAAACGTTACAAGGACATCCTCAAAGTCTCCCTGATAAATTGCAACATCCCCACTGACACCTGGGAGACCCTGGCCAAAGACCGACCTAAGTGGTGGAAGCGTATCCGGGAGGGCGCTGAGCACCTCGAGTCTCGTCACCGAGAGTGTGCAGAAATCAAGCGCAGGCAGCGGAAAGAGTGTGTGGCAAAAAAGGCCCACCCACCCCTTCCCTCAACGACTACCTGCCCTACCTGTGGTTCTCGTATTGGACTGTACAGCCACCTAAGAACTCATGTTAAGACTGGAAACAAGTCTTCCTCAATTCCGAGGGACTGCCTATGATGATGATTGTAGTGTATGGAGAAAGAGTCAGACTGAACACTGTGAGCTCAAACTAAAGTGTGACCGTAGTCTTTCATTGCAGGTCTCGAGAGTGCCCCTCCAACCTGTGAAGCCTTCTTAAATACCTGTGCTCCCAAGGGATTATGAGATCTCTTGGGACTCCGGGGAATGAGCCCTCTGGTGGCTGTACAGAGTATATACAAGTCCAGATACATAACAACATTCCCCCCTAAATTCAATAGTGTAACTATTTACAATGTGAGTCGATCTGGGGCCCTTCTTGCCCTGGTTGATCATCTTGGTGTGAAAGCTGGTGTTGTTGAGTCATTTGTTGGGCCCTTGCTGTGCTGCTGTACAGCTGGCCTTGCTGGGCTGCCTGGTGTGTTGGGCCCTGCTGGGCTGCTGTGGATGATGGGTTCTGCTTAGTTGTCAACTGAAGTGTCGGTTGCCAGTGGTGTATGTGTTGGGGGATCAAAAAAGGTGGGTCCAAGGTGGGTTGCTCAGGGCAGCCCGTGAATCTGAGTTTGATTTGGTCCAAGTGTTTTCGGTGAATGAGTCCATTTGAAAGTTTGACCCAAAATACCCTGCGCCCCTCTTTGGCCATGACAGTGCCGGGAAGCCACTTGGGACCTTGTCCATAATTTAATACAAATACAGGATCATTGACTTCAATCTCGCGTGACACATTTGCGCTATCATGGTATGCACTTTGTTGAAGCCGCCTGCTCTCTACCTGTTCATGTAGATCAGGGTGAACTAACGAGAGCCTTGTCTTAAGTGCTCTTTTCATGAGCAGTTCAGCAGATGGAATCCCAGTGAGTGAGTGTGGTCTCGTGCAGTCGCTAAGCAGGACTCGGGATAGGCGAGTCTGCAGTGAACCTTCAGTTACCCAATTCAAGCCTTGCTTGATGGTTTGCACTGCTCTCTCTGCCTGACTATTGGATGCTGGTTTAAACGGGGCAGATGTGACATGTTTGATCTCGTTACGGGTCATAAATTCTTTGAACTCAGCACTGGTAAAACATGGCCCGTTGTCGCTCACCAGGACATCGGGTAAGCCATGTGTGGCAAACATGACCCGCAGGCTTTCAGTCGCGGCTGCGGACGTGCTAGCCGATATTATCTCACATTCAATCCACTTGGAGTACGTGTCGACAACCACAAGGAACATTTTACCCAAGAACGGCCTGCATAGTCAACGTGTACCCTAGACCACAGGTTGGAGGACCAAGACCATAAACTTAGCGGCACCTCCCTGGGTACATTGCTTAACTGCGAGCATGTATTACATCTGTGAACGCAGGACTTTAAGTCCGCATCGATGCCGGGCGACCACACATTGGATCTGGCTATCGCTTTCATCATTACGATGCCTGGGTGGGTACTGTGGAGGTCATTGATGAAGGTTCTCTACCCTTCTTGGGGACCACTACTCGATTGCCCCACAGAAGGCAGTCTGCCTGTATAGACATTTCATCTTTGCGCCGCTGGAACGGCTTTATCTCTTCCTGCATTTCCATTGGGACACTGGACCAGCTCCCGTGAAGCACACAGCTTTTGACTAGAGATAATAAGGGGTCCTGGCTTGTCCAGGTTTTGACCTGCCAGGCAGTGACGGGTGATTGCTCATTCTCAAATGCTTCCATAACCATGGCTAGATCTGCGGGCTGCGCCAATTCCATTCTGTGGAGGACAATGGCAGCCTACTGAGAGCATCGGCCTGTGGCGGATGCCATAGTTGTATGCGGACAACGTGAGCACCCATCTCTGGATGTGGGCTGATGCGTTAGTATTTATCCCTTTGCTCTCGGAAAATGGATATAAGTGGCTTATGGTCAATTTCCAATTCGAATTTTAGCCCAAACAGGTATTGATGCATTTTCTTTACCCCATAGACACACGCTAGCGCTTCTTTTTCAATCATGCTGTCGGCTCGCTCGGCCTTAGACAGACTTCTGGATGCATAAGCAACCGGTTGCAGTTTCCTGAAATCATTAGCTTGTTGCAATACACACCCGACATCATATGACGACGTATCACATGCTAGTACCAAACACTTACATGGATCATACAACACAAGCAATTTGTTTCAGCATAACAATTTTCTCGCTTTTACAAAGGCATTTTCTTGGCTTTTGCCCCAAACCCATTCGCCCCCTTTTCGTAGTAAGACATGTAGTGGTTCTAGCAGGGTGCTGAGACCCGGTAAGAAGTTACCAAAGTAGTTCAAGAGTCCCAGGAACGACCGCAGCTCCGTCACGTTCTGTGGCCTCGGTGCGTTCTCGATTGCGTCCATCTTCGCGTTGGTGGGCCTGATGCCGTCCACCGCAATCTTCCTTCCCAAGAACTCCACTTCAGACGCCAGGAAAACGCACTTCGAGCGTTTTAACCTGAGCCCCACATGGTTGAGCCGACTAAGAACCTCCTCCAGGTTCTGCAGGTGGTCGACTGTGTTCCGACCTGTGACCAAGCTTTCGTCCTGGAAGACCATGGTGTGCTTTCCATGTTTCTCTGGAATATCGCCACCACTGATCGGATTCCAAAAGGGCATCTGTTATAAAAAAAAGACCTTTGTGCGTGTTGATGCAGGTGAGGGCCTTCGATGATTCCTCCAGTTCCTGCGTCATGTAGGCTGAAGTCAGATCCAGCTTCGTGAACGTCTTTCCTCCCGCCAGCGTTGCAAAGAGGTCGTCGGCCTTTGCTAGTGGGTATTGGTCCTGCAGGGAGAAACGATTGATAGTTACTTTGTAATCGCCACAGATTCTGACGGTGCCGTCTCCCATGAGGACTGGGACAATAGGACTGGCCCACTCACTGAACTCGATCGGTGAGATGATGCCCGCTCTTTGTAGCCGGTCGAGCTCGATTTCTACCCTTTCTCTCATCATGTACAGTACTGCTCTCGCCTTGTGATGGATGGGTCGCGCCCCCGGAATTAGGTGGATCTGCACTTTTGCTCCTTGGAATTTCCCGATGCCTAGTTCGAACAGCGAAGGAATTTGTTTAAGACCTGTGCACACGAAGTGTCGTCAGCGGGCGATAGCGCTCGGATGCCGTCCCAGTTCCAGTGTATCTTTCCCAACCAGCTCCTGCCGAGCAGCGTGGGACCATCGCCCGGTACAACCCAGAGTGGTAGCTTGTGCACCGCTCCATCGTAGGAGACCTTTACGGTAGCGTTGCCGATTACAGGAATCAGTTCTTTCATGTAAATTCTTAGTTTCGTGAGACTTGGAATTAAGACTGGCCTTGAGGCCTTGTTGCACTACAACCTTTCGAAAGTCTTTTTGCCCATGATGGACTGGCTCGCGCACGTGTCCAGCTCCATTGACACCGGGAGTCTATTTTGTTCAACCTTCAGCATTATTGGGGGACAATTCGTGGTGAATGTGTGCGCCCCATGTACCTCTGCCTCCTCTATCAGAGGTTCTGTTTCGGCGTGGTCCTCCGTGGATCTGTCCTCCTCTACAACGTGGTAGTTTGCAGGTTTAGCAGGCCTAGCAGCTCACCTGCACACTCGTTGGAAGTGTCCCATTGTTCCACAGCCCTTGCAAATATATCCTTTGAATCGGCATGAATGGAAACGATGATCACCCCCGCAGTGCCAACAAGGTGTTAATGGTTTTGCATTCATCACCCTTGATGGTAGACTCTGAGACATCTGCGGACGTGTAGCTGCAGGTATGTGTGACCTGCCCTGTCCATTACGATTCGAAAACAACATCACTTTGTTCATAGTACTTGTAGCAGCACTTGTGTGCTGAGAGATTTGCTTAGTATTGTCACTGGTGGCAATGAACGCCTGGGCTATCGCTATGGCCTTACTCAGGTTGGGATCTCTACAATCAAAAGTTTGCATAGTATGGTTTCGTGGCCAATGCCAAGTACGAAGAGCATGTGCTCCAAATGTCCTTCAAATTCGCAATGTCCTGCAAGGCGTCTTAGCTCGGTGATATAACTCGCCACTTCCTGGCCTTCAGATTTTTTGTAGGTGTAGAACTAGTACATTGCTATCAGAACGCTTTCCTTCAGGTTAAAATGCTCTCGGACCAGTGTGCACAAATCATCGTACGATTTCTCCATGGGTTTCGCTGGGGTGAACAGATTCTTCATGAGGCTATACATTGGTGCCCCACAGACGGTGAGGAGGATCGCTCTACGAATGGCAGCGCTCTCTTCCCCATCTAGCTCGTTGGCCACGAAGTATTGGTCGAGTCGCTCCACAAAAGTTTCCCAATTATCTCCCTCCGAGAATTTCTCCAAGATGCCCACTGTTCTCTGCATCTTTGGGTTTGCTAACTGTATCTCATCACCAGTTGTAGTGTATGGAGAAAGAGTCAGACTGAACACTGTGAGCTCAAAGTAAAGTGTGACCTTAGTCTTTTATTGCAGGTCTCCAGAATGCCTCTCCAACCTGTGCAGCCTCCTTAAATACCTGTGCTCCCAAGGGATTATGAGATCCTTTGGGACTCCAGGGAATGAGCCTTCTGGTGGCTGTGCAGAGTATATACAAGTCCAGATATATAACAATGATGATGATGATGAATTTAGCAATCATGCGGGGACAGGAATTGCCATAGGGGCCTGTGGGACCGAGATTGCAGGAGACGGAGGAAGAAGAAAGGAAAATGAAGGGGGTGGAGGGTGAGGAGGAGCTTCCAGATGAACCCATGGCACCACCCGTCCCAACACCACAGCGGAGGGTACGTAAATTGTTACGTCAGCAGCTGATGAATGAATGCTTTGCTTGAATGTGGAGAGTTGCATTTTGGGACCCTAGGGACTGTTACCCCAAAAGTTTGACAATGTACAAGAGTGCTTAAATTCAATTCAAATGTTTATGTAAAAATGTAAAAAATATACAACAATGTTAAAACTTTGTAAAACTTATAACTATAAAAAACTGTAACAACTTTAACAACTTTAATAACAGCTTTAACAAAACTTTAACAACGAATAAACTTTAAAAAATCAAACTTCAATTATTAAATCAACAACTACAACAAAAGACCCTTTACTGTCCCCGGCCTCGACCACATGCTCCACCACCCTTGGCACTATTCCCTCCTTTCTTACTCCCGCCCTTCTCTTTCCCACTGCCCCTGAGCCCAGATCTCCCCGTGGTGGTACCAAGCCGGTGTGCAGCACTGCACCCTGAGGGCTGTTGCTTTCATTGAGGGCCAGACATTGCAGGTCCAATAAATGGGGCCTCAGGAGAAGCTCATGATGTGAAAGGCACGTCTTCAGGGCTGGAAGCTGCTGGCAGGTTCCCACCCTCGGGTGCTGTCGACCTGACTACTATGGCACAGGGGGATTCATGCGCCATGTCCTGATCCCGTCGATTGCCACATGGCATCGACGGAGTCAGTGGTTCATTCCATTGTGGTGATCAGACGCAACATATCCTCCGATTATCGTTTTGATAGAGCAGCGATGTTTGCAACTTTCGTAGCCATGGCCTTGAGCAGCTCTCGACCTTTGTCGACGCTGGCCTGTGACAGACGCACCATGTCCTGGTATGCGCCTATCTGTCATGCAGCAACCGACCTTTTCTGTACCAATCTCCTTCGCTGTGGCAAAGGCGCTGCAACACTGGGGTCCCTTGCTGCACACCACTTGGTCCCGCAGAATCAGAGGAGCCATGCGGGAATCCCCTGAATACAGACTCAGTGGTGGAGGATGTTCCAGCTGGCCCACATGGAACTGTTATATCCTCCTCCATCTCCACCCCCACTTCCACCTCCACTGGCTCCAGGATCAGCGGCTCTTCCTCTTCCTCTTCCTCGTCCAAGAGGGTAAGTGATTGGCTGGTGATTGGTGAGTAGTTTTTCTTTTTTCTCTTCTATATCAGTGAGTAACTTTTAACATTGTTGTTGCCAATTTAAATGTATCTAAGGGTTAAGTCATGGCAGGAGAGCTCGGTTGGGTGTTATGCTCCTCCTGTACCATGTGGGAACTCAGGGACAACACCAGTGTCCCTGACGACTATATCTGCAGGAAGTGTATCCACCTCAAGCTCCTGACGGTCCGCGTTGCGGAGTTGGAGCTGAGGGTGGATTCACTCTGGAGCATCCACGATGCTGAGAATGACGTGAGTATCACGTGTAGCAAGTTGGTTGTACCGCAGGGAAAGGGTCCACAGCCAGATAGGGAATGGAAGACCAACAGGAAGAGCAGTGCAAGGAAGGTAGTGCAGGAGTCCCATGTGGTCATCCCCCTGCAAAACAGATACACTGCTTTGGGTACTGTTAAGGGGGATGACTCATCAGGGGAGGGCAGCAGCAGCCAAGTTCATGGCACCATGGCTGGCTCTGCTGGACAGGAGGGCAGGAAAAAGAGTGGGAGAGCAATAGTGATTGGGGATTCAATGGTGAGGGGAATAGATAGGCGTTTCTGCGGCCGCAACCGAGACTCCAGGATGGTATGTTGCCTCCCTGGTGCAAGGGTCAAGGATGTCTCGGAGCGGGTGCAGGACATTCTAAAAATGGAGGGAGAACAGCCAGTTGTCGTGGTGCACATTGGTACCAACGACATAGGTAAAAAAAGGGATGAGGTCCTACGAAACGAATTTAAGGAGCTAGGAGCTAAATTAAAAAGTAGGACCTCAAAAGTAGTAATCTCTGGATTGCTACCAGTGCCACGTGATAGTCAGAGTAGGAATCGCAGGATAGCACAGATGAATACGTGGCTTGAGCAGTGGTGCAGCAGGGAGGGATTCAAATTCCTGGGGCATTGGAACCGGTTCTGGGGGAGGTGGGACCAGTACAAACCGGACAGTCTGCACCTGGGCAGGACCGGAACCAATGTCCCAGGGGGAGTGTTTGCTAGTGCTGTTGGGGAGGAGTTAAACTAATATGGCAGGGGGATGGGAACCAATGCAGGGAGACAGAGGGAAACAAAAAGGAGGCAAAAGCAAAAGACAGAAAGGAGATGAGGAAAAGTGGAGGGCAGAGATACCCAAGGCAAAGAACAAAAAGGGCCACTGTACAGCAAAATTCTAAAAGGACAAATTGTGTTAAAATAACAAGCCTGAAGGCTTTCTGTCTTAATGCAAGGAGTATCCGCAATAAGGTGGATGAATTAACTGTGCAAATAGATGTTAACAAATATGATGTGATTGGGATTACGGAGACGTGGCTCCAGGATGATCAGGGCTGGGAACTCAACATCCAGGGGTATTCAACATTCAGGAAAGATAGAATAAAAGGAAAAGGAGGTGGGGTAGCATTGCTGGTTAAGGAGCAAATTAAGGCAATAGTTCGGAAGGACATTAGCTTGGATGATGTGGAATCTATATGGATAGAGCTGCAGAATACCAAAGGGCAAAAAACGTTAGTGGGAATTGTGTACAGACCTCCAAACAGTAGTAGTGATGTTGGGGAGGGCATCAAACATGAAATTAGGGGTGCGTACAATAAAGGTGCAGCAGTTATAATTGGTGACTTTAATATGCACATAGATTGGGTTAACCAAACTGGAAGCAATACGGTGGAGGAGGATTTCCTGGAGTGCATAAGGGATGGTTTTTTAGACCAATATGTCGAGGAAGCAACTAGGGGGGAGGCCATCTTAGACTGGGTGTTGTGTAATGAGAGAGGATTAATTAGCAATCTCGTTGTGCGAGGCCCCTTGGGGAAGAGTGACCATAATATGGTGGAATTCTGCATTAGGATGGAGAATGAGACAGTTAATTCAGAGACCATGGTCCAGAACTTAAAGAAGGGTAACTTTGAAGGTATGAGGCGTGAATTGGCTAGGATAGATTGGCGAATGATACTGAAGGGGTTGACTGTGGATGGACAATGGCAGACATTTAGAGACCGCATGGATGAACTACAACAATTGTACATTTCTGTCTGGCCTAAAAATAAAAAAGGGAAGGTGGCTCAACCGTAGCTATCAAGGGAAATCAGGGATAGCATTAAAGCCAAGGAAGTGGCATACAAATTGGCCAGAAATAGCAGCGAACCCGGGGACTGGGAGAAATTTAGAACTCAGCAGAGGAGGACAAAGGGTTTGATTAGGGCAGGGAAAATGGAGTACGAGAAGAAGCTTGCAGGGAACATTAAGACGGATTGCAAAAGTTTCTATAGATATGTAAAGTGAAAAAGGTTAGTAAAGACAAACGTAGGTCCCCTGCAGTCAGAATCAGGGGAAGTCATAACGGGGAACAAAGAAATGGCAGACCAATTGAACAAGTACTTTGGTTCGGTATTCACGAAGGAGGACACGAACAACCTTCCGGTTATAAAAGGGGTCGGAGGATCTAGTAAGGAGGAGGAACTGAGGGAAATCCTTATTCGTCGGGAAACTGTGTTGGAGAAATTGATGGGATTGAAGGCCGATAAATCCCCAGGGCCTGATGGACTGCATCCCAGAGTACTTAAGGAGGTGGCCTTGGAAATAGTGGATGCATTGACAGTCATTTTCCAACATTCCATTGACTCTGGATCAGTTCCTATGGAGTGGAGGGTAGCCAATGTAACCCCACTTTTTAAAAAAGGAGGGAGAGAGAAAACAGGGAATTATAGACCGGTCAGCCTGACATCGGTAGTGGGTAAAATGATGGAATCAATTATTAAGGATGTCATAGCAGTGCATTTGGAAAGAGGTAATATGATAGGTCCAAGTCAGCATGGATTTGTGAAAGGGAAATCATGCTTGACAAATCTTCTGGAATTTTTTGAGGATGTTTCCAGTAGAGTGGACAAGAGAGAACCAGTTGATGTGGTGTATTTGGACTTTCAAAAGGCTTTCGACAAGGTCCCACACAAGAGATTAATGTGCAAAGTTAAAGCACATGGGATTGGGGGTAGTGTGCTGACATGGATTCAGAACTGGTTGTCAGACAGGAAGCAAAGAGTAGGAGTAAATGGGGACTTTTCAGAATGGCAGGCAGTGACTAGTGGGGTACCGCAAGGTTCTGTGCTGGGGCCCCAGCTGTTTACACTGTACATTAATGATTTAGACGAGGGGATTAAATGTAGTATCTCCAAATTTGCGGATGACACTAAGTTGGGTGGCAGTGTGAGCTGCGAGGAGGATGCTATGAGACTGCAGAGCGACTTGGATAGGTTAGGTGAGTGGGCAAATGCATGGCAGATGAAGTATAATGTGGATAAATGTGAGGTTATCCACTTTGGTGGTAAAAACAGAGAGACAGACTATTATCTGAATGGTGACAGGTTAGGAAAAGGGGAGGTGCAAAGAGACCTAGGTGTCATGGTACATCAGTCATTGAAGGTTGGCATGCAGGTACAGCAGGCGGTTAAGAAAGCAAATGGCATGTTGGCCTTCATAGCGAGGGGATTTGAGTACAGGGGCAGGGAGGTGTTGCTACAATTGTACAGGGCCTTGGTGAGGCCACACCTGGAGTATTGTGTACAGTTTTGGTCTCCTAACCTGAGGAAGGACATTCTTGCTATTGAGGGAGTGCAGCGAAGGTTCACCAGACTGATTCCCGGGATGGCGGGACTGACCTATCAAGAAAGACTGTATCAACTGGGCTTGTATTCACTGGAGTTCAGAAGAATGAGAGGGGACCTCATAGAAACGTTTAAAATTCTGACGGGGTTAGACAGGTTAGATGCAGGAAGAATGTTCCCAATGTTGGGGAAGTCCAGAACCAGGGGACACAGTCTAAGGATAAGGGGGAAGCCATTTAGGACCGAGATGAGGAGGAATTTCTTCACCCAGAGAGTGGTGAACCTGTGGAATTCTCTACCACAGAAAGTTGTTGAGGCCAATTCACTAAATATATTCAAAAAGGAGTTAGATGAAGTCCTTACTACTAGGGGAATCAAGGGGTATGGTGAGAAAGCAGGAATGGGGTACTGAAGTTGCATGTTCAGCCATGAACTCATTGAATGGCGGTGCAGGCTAGAAGGGCCGAATGGCCTACTCCTGCACCTATTTTCTATGTTTCTATGTCTATGTTTCTATGTCCTCTTTCTCTTCCTCTTCATCATCTCTGCCAGTGGTGAAGTCGGGAGAGGGCTGGGTGACGCCAGAGATGGAGACAGTGGGGCTGTCATCTGGTCTCTCTGTGAAGGTCTGGTTTGAATCTTCCGAGTCTGGAAGTACAAAACAACATTTAAAAGTGCTTGGCACCAGGGAAGGGGTCAGAGTTACATTAGTACATAGTACACTGATGTAGCACAGTCTTACTTAAATGTCCATCACTGCTGCAGTACTGCATTACATATCGCAGACAGACAATATATGCATTGCGTTACATGCCCCTAACATTGCAGTACATCACATGAGACCAACATTACAGTATAATAAACTTGCATTACATTAAACGAGGCCAACGTTACAGTTACACTACATGACATGACAGGACCGCAACACAGACCGAGGATTGTATTCAACTGACCATCCTGTGTGGGTGGGTCAGCTCCAATACCGGTGGTGGCATGGTTGCTATCCCTGACCAAGGATAGGGCATGGATCCCTAATTCTGTCAATGGCTCTTGGGTTGTGGGTCTTCCCCAGGTACGCTGCTGATCTGTCGCTATTGCAGATGTCTTATTCTGCAGAAAGTGAAGTTAATGAAAGTAAAAATCTTCAATCCATTTAACATCGCAGACACACAGGTTCACACACACACACACACACACACATTAAGGCCCCAAGTTTCCACACGTGGCAAAACAGGTGCCCCTCCAAGCTGGGCGCCCGTTTTTCGCGCCGAAAACGGCGCCTGAAAAAAAACACGCTATTCTCGAGCGCTTTGCAGCTCGATGTCTGCTTGGCGCGGCGCACAGGGGGCGGAGCCTACCACTCGCGCCGATTTTGTAAGTAGGAGGGGGCGGGTACAATTTAAATGAGTTTTTTTCGTGCCGGCAACCCTGCGCGTGCGCGTTGGAGCGTTCGCGCACGCGCAGTGTGAAGGAAACATTGGCACGGCCATTTTAAAAAGTGCTGCAGAAAAAGTGAAAATTTGTTTATTGAACCCTTGCAAAGGCTTGTATTTTAATTTTCTTGATATTTCTGTGTGTGAGGGTGAGGGAGTGCATTCTGTAATTAAAGATAGACTGTGATAAACGGGACACATGCACTTGTTTGAGACTATTCAAATTCTTTGTAGCTGTTCAATTTTTAACATTTTTTAATAAAACCACATTGCCCTTCCATGATCAGCACTGAGGCTTCCTGCAGCTTTCTCCCTCCCTCCCCCCCCCTGCCGTCGGTCGGGGCAAACCGCTGCCTGAAAGGCCTGCCTGAAGCACTTTCACACAGGTAGGAACATAGTTGATTTAATCTTTTCTTTGCTTATAAATTTTTATTCAGGTTGGATTTATTTGTATAATATTTGTATAAGTGTAACTATGGATTTATTGTAGAATTTAATGACTTCCCTTCGCCCCCCCCCCCCACCCCACCTCATTCCCGTCGCCTAATTTGTAACCTGCGCCTGATTTTTTAATGTGTAGACAAGGTTTTTTCAAGCCTACAAAAATCTTCACTTACTCCATTCTAAGTTAGTTTGGAGTACGTTTTCACTGTGGAAACTTTCAAATCAGGCGTCAGTGGCCGGACACGCCCCCTTTTGAAAAAAAAATTCTGTTCAAAAGTGAAACTGTTCTACCTGACTAGAACTGCAGAAAACTAAATGTGGAGAATTCCGATTTCTAAGATACTCCGTTCTCCACCAGTTGCTCCTAAAAATCAGGAGCAAATCATGTGGAAACTTAGGGTCATTATCTCTGCGTGATCCTCTTGTCATTGCCTGAAAACACAAATACACCGCCGTAACCTTAAGATAAATAACATAATCTGTGTTACATTTACATGGTGCATGGCACATGGGGGGTGCATAAATAAAATCATTACTTACTCTTGCTACCCT
This sequence comes from Pristiophorus japonicus, assembly GCF_044704955.1. Lineage (NCBI taxonomy): Eukaryota > Metazoa > Chordata > Chondrichthyes > Pristiophoridae > Pristiophorus > Pristiophorus japonicus. The sequence continues at coordinate 138,715,117 of NC_091983.1, read as the reverse complement.
CACCAGGTCGTTTCACCTCTTTTGGCACCTTTCCCCGGTGCTTACCATGGTACTTGTGGAAGACACAGCCTCCCCGATCTCATCCTATATCCTGTTGTACTCCTTTGGGGGGGGGCTTTCCACGCCCACCCTTCGTTAGGTCGGAGTATCTCTCCGTGACATTCTCCAGCAGGGCCGGTAACTCCGTCTCGTCAAAGGCGGGTACCCTCAACCTCCAATCCTTCTCAATGTTCCTGCGCTTCAACTATTTTTTGAGCATTTCCATTATATTTATATTGTTATGATTTTTGATTTGTAAAATATGTCTTATTATTGGTGATACTGTATAATTATTATTTGTTATGAATATTTTTTAACTCTGCAATCTGTTATTAAACCAATTGACCCTCGACTAGCTTGCTGCTCCTTTTCACTCTCTCTCACTCGACTTCAACTCACTGCGCATGCGCGGGTGACCCCTGACCCCCGAAATCGTGGGTAATAAGCTTCTCTGAAAAAAAGAGGGGAAAAAATTGCGCATGTGCAGTTCAGTGTCATACCGTCCTTCAACAAGAAAGTCGATCTGGATCGACTACAATGTTACCTACCGCTCGCATACTGCTCCCAGACAAATGCCTCTCTGCCTCGCAGAGGCATAACTACTCGGCTGCCCCACATCAGGCAGTCTGCTTGTCGTGACAGCTCATGCATGCGCCTATGGAAAGGTTTGATCTCCTCGGGGCAGGCATCACGAGCCTCTGCCCAGTCACCGGTTAGGACACATCTTTTTACTAGGGATAACATGGGGTCACTGGTCGTCCAGGCTCTGATTTGACGAGCCGTCATGGGCGAACCTGTGGACTCAAAGGCATTGATTGCCATGACTATCTCACAGTCCTGTTGGTCAGACCCTTACGTGGTCGCCAGGGGTAGCCTGCTGAGCGCATCGGCACAGTTGTCTGTGCCTGGTCTGTGCCTTATGGTGTAATCGTAAGACGCCAGCATGAGTGCCCACCGTTGAATGCGCGCTGAGGCTTTGCCATTTATTGCCTTGCTTTCGGATAGTAGGTACGTGAGGGGCTTGTGGTCAGTTTCTAATGCGAACTTGGCCCCGAAAAGGTATTGGTGCATCTTTTTGACACCGTACACGCACACGAGCGCCTCCTTCTCCACCATTCCTTACCCGCACTCCGCCCGCAAAAGTGACCTGGAGGCATAAGCTATGGGTTGTAATTTACCCGCACTATTGACATGTTGTAAAACGCACCCGACCCCGTACGCTGATGCATCACATGTAAGAACTAGCTTTTTACCTGGATCAAAGAAAGCCAAAACACTGTTGGAACACAGAAGGTTGCGTGCCTTATTGAAGGTGCGTTCCTGGGCGTCCCCCTAAAACCAATCGCACCCCTTTCTGAGTAGCACGTGGAGAGGCTCCAGCAGCGTGCTTAAGTTCTGCATCAAGTTCCCAAAGTAACTGAGTAGCCCGAGAAAGGCGCGCAGTTCTGAGCCATTCCAGGGCCTGGGTGCCAAGTGAATTGCTTCGGTTTGGACTCTGTTGGGCGGATTCCATCAGCGGCAATCCTTCTGCCCGAAAATTCAACCTCGGGCACAAGAAACAGGCACTTTGATTTCTTAACTCTTAGGCCTACCCAATCCAACCGCTTTAGTACTTCCTCCAAATTGTGGAGATGGGAGTCGGTGTCCCTGCCCGTGATGAGTACGTCGTCTTGAAATACAACCGTCCCCGGGATGGACTTGAGCAGACTGGAATATAGCAGCTGCCGACCTGATGCCAAATGGGCATCGATTGTACATAAAAAGGCCTCGATGTGTGTTGATGGTGGTGAGTAGCTTGGACTCATCGGTCAGTTCTTGCGTCATGTATGCAGATGTGAGATCTAGTTTTGAGAAAAGTTTTCCTCCAGCCAATGTGGCAAATAAGTCCTCCGCTCTGGGCAGCAGGTATTGGTCCTGTAGGGAGACTCTGTTTATGGTAGATTTGTAGTCCGCACAGATTCGTACGGATCCATCAGGCTTCATGACTGGGACGATGGGACTTGCCCAGTCGCTAAATTCCACGGGTGAGATAATGCCTTCCCGCAGAAGCCTGTCCAGTTCATGTTCAATCTTTTCCCTCATCACATAGGGCAGAGCTCTAGCCTTGTGATGGACCGGTCTAGCATCCTGTGTGATGTAGATTTTGACTTTAGCCCCTTTGAAGGTGCCCACACCTGGCTGAAAGAGATGTTCAAATTGACTTAGAACTGTTGAGCAGGAGGTACGTTCCTCTGACGACATGGCGTGAACATCATCCCATTTCCAGTTTAGTTTTGCCAGCCAGCTTCTCCCCAGCAGTGCTGGGAGATCTCCGGGGACAATCCACAGGGGAAGTTGGTTCACTGTCCCTTTGTGTGTGACAGAGAGCATGGCGCTGCCGAGGACTGGTATGATATCTTTGGTATAGGTCCTTAGTTTGGTGTCGATCCTTGTGAGTTTTGGTTTGTCTCTTTTTTGCAGCCACAGCTGTTCAAATTGTTGAGCGCTCATGAGAGATTGACTCGCTCCCGTATCCAGCTCCATGTTGACGGGTGTCCAGTTGAGTAGGACCCTCATCATTTTTGGAGGAGACTTGTTGTAGGAGCAGTGGCCATTGATCGTGTTGACCTGCTGTACCTCGGTGTCCCGGGCACTGTCCCCACCGTCTTCTGGTCAGCTTTCTGACCCTTCCGATTCGTATACCCGCCGAGCTGCCGTTTTTCTGCACATGCGGGCCAAATGCCCTATATAGTCGCAGTTTCTGCAAACAGCATGCTGAAATCGACACCCCCTTGATGAGTGCCTTCCCCCACAGCTCCAGCACAGACCACTTCCATTGTTTCCAAAGAATGAGCTGCGTCTGCCTGATCTCTCTTGAGTTTCTCTCAGTTTGTAGTTGATTGCTCGCATTGTGGGTTGATGAGGTGTGAACGGCCGTTCATGTGGCCCTTGATGGCTTCTGGCGCCACTGCCTGTTGTTGAGGGCCTGCTCTCCTGCCTTTGTCTGTGTGTGGGGGTAGCAGCTTGTTTCACTCTGTGAACCCCTTGTTCCGACGTTTCGTTAGTTATCGTGCCCGCAGTGTAGATCAACCTCGCTTCTTCTTCTCCTGCCAAGAATGTCTGTGCAACCAGTGCTGCCGCCTCTAGGGTCAAGTTCTTGGTTTCTATGAGCTTTCGGAATATGCCTGCGTGGCATATTCCTTCAATAAAAAAGTCTCTCAGTACTTCTCTCCTTAGTTCATCGGAGAACTCACATAAGCTAGCCAACCTCCGAAGTTCCACCACGAAGTCGGGTATGCTCTGGCCCACACAGCGTCTGCAGTTGTAGAACCTGTGTCTGGCCATGTGTAGGCTGCTCGCTGACTTCAGGTGGTCTCTTACCAGTGTGCTCAATTCTTCAAACGACTTGCTTGCTGGTTTCTCGGGTGCCAGCAGGTCCTTCATTAAAGCGTATGTTTTCGAGCCACAGCTGGTCAAGAGATAAGCTCTTCTCTTGTCTGCCTTGTCGTCGCCTAACTAGTCTTTGGTTACAAAGCTTTACTGGAGCCTTTCTATAAAGTCCTCCCAATTATCTCCAGCATTATACTTTTCATCTGAGCCGTTGTTCGTCATTCTGTGGATTCTGTAATCCCGTAACTCGTTGCCACTGTAAAGTTCTGTCCCTGCAGTACAGATTCACACGAGGCACATACTGAAGTCAAGGTCACTCAGGACCTGCACCTTTATTACACAGCTCTCGAATGCCACACTTGCCTGAGACCTGTCCTTATATACGTGTCTGGGACAGGTATCCAGTGTCTGCTGCAAGTGCACCCCTGGTGGTAAGATAAGCTAGTGGTTACAGGTCATCTCTAGTTACAGTCATGTGCAGCATGGTAAGATACAGTTATGTACAGTAGTGTGAGATACATGACAGTTCTCACTATGTTGAAGCCCAATTCTATAACTGGAGAACGAAGATGGACCCTTGGGGTACACTGCTTCCAATCCTTCTCCAATCCGAGCAATAACAATGAATCCTAATCCGTTAGTTTCCGCTTGTACTATACATATTTTGTAATATGCCTCCTGTAAGACACCTACTGAAAATTTATATACACTACATTTACTGCATTCCCTCTGTCTATCAAACCTGTCATTTCTTTAAAAACGCTATTAAATTTGTCAAACATGCCTTCCCTTTCACAAATCCATGCTGGCTGGGCTTGACTAACTCTTAGTAATTTGATTTCACATTCTGGATTCTAAATGGGTAGTTTTAACCCCCAAGAATGGGTGGGTTTGGATCAGCCTGGAAGTATAATTTTTAAAATTTCAAACCCAACTCCAACTGGCCTCCAACCTGCCTACTCCAAGTTTTAACCAGCGTGGGTCAGGGGTGGGCAACCAATCCGCTCTCAGGAGGCGGGTCGGACACTGAAATCTTCTGTTTTTATATTTTTTAACCGCGGCTCAGGAAACCTAGCAGGTAAAAGGAGCTGAGAGCAACAAGAACTTGTATTTATATAGCGTAGTAGATGCTTCACAGGAACGTTCTAAAACAAAATTTGACACCGAGCTACATAAGGCGATGTTAGGGCAGATGACCAAAAGCTTGGTCAAAGAAGTAGGTTTTAAGGCGCACCTTAAAGGAGGAGAGAGAGGTACAGAGGCAGAGAGGTTAAGGGAGGGAATTCCAGTGCTTAGGGCCAAGGCAGCTGAGGGCTGGACCCATAAGGTAAATACACTTACTGCCTGGCTTGTGGGCCAGGAGGAGCGAGAGTGTTCACTCCAGGCCAAGCAAGCTTATCTCTGTATCCTACCCGTGATCTCCAACTTCCCGTGATCTCTGGCCCCCATTCCGATCTCTGACCTCACCTCCGTGATCTCAGACCCCAACTCCCTTGTGGTTTCTGACCCTCAACCCGCACCCTGATCTCCGACCCCCACCGCCACAATCTCTGACCCCCCCCTCCTCCAACCCTAATATCTGACCACCAGCACCACCCCCAGGATGTCTGTCGGGTGGGACACCTACTGAAAAAGTTCAAAAGATGCCGTGCAGATAAATCCTGCAGGCCATCCCAGAAACCCTTACTTTCGGGTTTCCTAACAGGAAATCAACTCCCCGCGCCCCACCACCCCACCCACCCAACCCCGCTTGCTTGTTTCTTGGCACCTGAACTGGACGCAGTATTCAAGGTGCAGTCTGAATTCAGCAATATAAAGTTTGATCATTATCTCCTCTGCCTTATATTTTACTGTTTTATCTATTTCTATGACATCCTTTGTTGATTGGTGCATGTTTAGTGTCAAGTCTACTAAGTCCATAGGTCGCTCTCAACTTCATTTTTAGCCATTTCAACACATTCATGTCATCTATTTCCTCTTCATATGTGTAACACATTTGTCAGCATTAAATTTAATCTGTTATTATTCTACCCAATTGCATATCTTGTCCAAATCATTCTTTAATTTCTGAGCTGCCTCTTCCGATTCCATTGGCCCTCCTAGTTTGGTATCATCTGCAATTTTGACGACTTTGCATTGAGTTTCTGAATCCAGGTCATTGATGTAAAATTAGAAACAGCAGTGGTCCCAATACTGAACCCTAAAGTGCTCCACTCACTACTTCCCTCGCCATCCTCCCACACCCTCTAATTTGGGTATGTCCTTTAATGAGTTCTCGCTTCCAACCCTTTAACCAGTTTCTTATTAATTTCCAGGAATCCATTTCAAGGGATTACTCTGAATCCTACAGCTTTGATTTAATGTATAACTTTTTATATGGAACTTTGTCAAAAACCTTTGGAAGTCGAGGTGCAACATGCATAAGGTCTACCAAGTCCATTTGACATATCACATCAAGTGATACTAAATAAGGGAACTGTTCACCATTTCTAAAGCAGAATACCTGTAATAAAAGAATTAAGAATCCCATGTATATTTATTCATTAATGAATGACAAAACATGGATACATTAGGAATGTTACCATGCTGGTGATTGCTTAGCCTCTCCAACTATGCATTGGTAATTGAGCTTATTAGCAAGGCTTCATTAAAGAGCAATGGGTGGATTAAAGCTCTAGATCAACTCTATCCCTCACCAAGATAGCTTTATTGAGCAGCATCCGATATAAGAACATAAGAACATAAAGAATAGGAGCAGGAGTAGGCCATATGGCCCCTCGAGCCTGCTCTGCCATTTAATATGATTATGGCTGATCCGATCATGGACTCACGTGCACTTCCCAGCCCACTCCCCATAACCGCTTAACCCTTATCGGTTAAGAAGCTGTCTATCTCTGTCTTAAATTTATTCAGTGTCCCGGCTTCCACAGCTCTCTGAGGCAGCGAATTCTACAGATTTACAACCCTCTAAGAGAAGAAATTCCTCCTCATCTCAGTTTTAAATGGGCAGCCCCTTATTCTAAGATGAATGTCCCCTAGTTCTAATCTCCCCTGTCAGTGGAAACATCCTCTCTGCATCCACCTTGTCAAGTCCCTCATAATCTTATATGTTTCGATAAGATCACTTCTCATTCTTCTGAATTTCAATGAGTAGAGGCCCAATCTACTCAAACTTTTCTCATAAGTCAACCCCCTCATCCCCGGAATCAACCTAGTGAACCTTCTCTGAACTGCCTCCAAAGTAAGTATATCCTTTTGTAAATATGGAAACCAAAACTGTACACAGTATTCCAGGTGTGGCCTCACCAATGCCCCGTATAACTACAACAAGACTTCCCTGCTTTTATACTCCATCCCTTTTGCAATAAAGGCCAAGATTCCATTGGCCTTCCTGATCACTTGCTCTATCTGCATAACAACCTTTTGTGTTTCATGCACAAGTACCCCCAGGTCCCGCTGTACTACAGCACTTTGCAATTTTTCTCCAGTTAAATAATAATTTGCTCTTTGATTTTTTTTCTGCCAAAGTGCATGACCTCACACTTTCCAACATTATACTCCATCTGCCAAATTTTTGCCCATTCGCTTAGCCCGTCTATGTCCTTTTGCCGATTTTTTGTGTCCTCCTCACAAATTGCTTTTCCTCCCATCTTTGTATGGTCAGAAAACTTGGCTACGTTACACTCGGTCCCTTCTTCTATGTCGTTAATATAGATTGTAAATAGTTGGGGTCCCAGCACTGATCCCTGCGGCACACCATTAGTTACTGATTGCCAACCTGAGAATGAACCATTTATTCCCACTCTCTGTTTTCTGTTAGTTAGGTAATCCTCTATCCATGCTAATATATTACCCTCAACCCCGTGAACTTTTATCTTGTGCAGTAACCTATCTTTTGTAAGATTTGAAGAAAAATGCTTGTTCCAATCCTAACTTGGCTGCCTTGCTGAGCTGTTATTGCATACTGCTCTATTTCCAACCTGGAGCATTTAATTGGCAATGCTTCCGATTTCTACTCATCACTCCTTTTTATTTGGTCCACATCTGACTTCTCTTTCCTCTCTCTCGCCTGGACTTCTTGGGGCTGAAATTCAGGCACATCAGAAAGCTGGCGCACCTATGATCTTTTACCTTGTTTTTCCATCGGGAGCAATGAGGCGGCCGTCCAATCAATTGTCAGGACTTAGAAGATTTTTTAACGTTGGACCAGAAGTCGGTCATAGTGGGGGCAGAAGAGCGGCGGTACGTCATGCTGAGGGGCAGAAGTTGGGGCGGGATCATGTCTCTACCGCTGTCACTCAGCAGCGGAGCAGTGGTGATGTCACTCCATTAAAGGGGAGAGAATTGGGGATTTTTTAGCTTCAGCCACTGAATCACCAAGAGGGGATGCCAGGCTGCCTGTTGGTGGCCTGGCCGAACATTTTGGCCAGCAAAAAAAATAAGAGGCAGCCACAGCACTCGGCCCTTACCTTTAATGTCCACCGCACCGCCAGGGCAGGGAGAGAGCAGACAAGGTGTACCATTCAGTGGCTCGTGGACTTTTTTCCGCAAATTTGGAGCGGATTACAATGGAGGTGCGGGATAGCGGCGGTACGCTCTTTGAGGCAGTCGGCAGCAGCGGGCAGAAGTGGGGTCAGGCCAAAAAATCCTCGAGCTGAATTTGGGTCGGGGTGGCCAATGGACTCGAACGCGGCGGCCACTCGGTTCCGCCGCATAGCTGCCGCAAAACGGCACTAACGGGCCTTATAGGAATCCTGAATTTCGACCCCCTTGTTTCATCTCTGGCATTTGGGCTTTTCACAGAGATTGATAAAAGTCTACAGATTCCCACAGTTATTTACCTAGTGTTTCTTCCAATCCCTTTCCTATAAACACATTATCCCTTTCTCTCAGTAATCTGCATTTGTACTTGTAAATTCAATTTCTGTACCACAGCTTCTGAAATGTCTTCCTTTTTCCTCAGCCAAAGTTTTCCATTTCTATAATCAACAATGCCCTTGATTGTAGTATTTCCCTTTTCCTTCACTCTCATCTTCTTTTCTTCCTTGTCTGGACCCCTCTAGTCTTCACTTTCATTTTACCAGGTTTTGTTCCGTAATATCACCTTCTGCTATTTTTGTCATCTTTCACGTGATTCCATACTAAGCGCACCAAGCACACCTTCCCCTACCCTCTCCAATTTCTGGAGAATCTTCCCCACTATATGATATTTAATACACTCATAATAAAGGATGAAACTGAGTACTGTGAACAATGAGTAAGTGTGACCTTAGCTCCTTTAATAAGACTCCAGAATGCAGGTACCTTGTGGATGACCTCTTTATATACAGTGCTCTCAAGGGATGCTGGGATCTCTTGGGACTCCAACAGGTAGGCCCTCTGGTGGTGGTGTGATACAGCTTGCCAAGGGTTAAATACATAACATCACTCCCTCGTAAAGTTGATAGTACACTTATTTACAGGGTGAGACAATCTGGGGCTTTTCGCTGCCTTGTCGATCATCTCGGTACAAATGCGGGTGTGGCTGAGTTGCTTAGTTCTTCATTGACTGCTGGGCAGCTGGCCTTGCCGGGCTGCTGGGGATGGTGAGTTCGGTTTCGTGGTCAACCATGATGTCGGTTGCTACTTGTGTGTGTGTTTAAGGGTCAAAGTTGATGGTGTCTTCTTCGGGTTGTTGGTAGCTGTTGGTGAACCGCAATTTGATTTGGGCCAAATGTTTTCTGCACGTTTGTCCATTGGCCAATTTGACCTGAAACACCTTACTCCCCTCTTTGGCTATGACCGTGGCAGCGAGCCATTTGAGACCATGTCCATAACTGAGTACAAACACAGGATCATTGACCTCAATATCGCGTGACAAATTTGCACAGTCATGGAACATATTTTGTTGATGCCGCTGCCCTCCACGTGATGAAGATCAGGGTGGACAAGAGAGAGCTTTGTTTTGAGCACCCTTTTCATGAGCAGCTCAGCTGGGGGAACCCTGGTGAGTGAGTGGGGTCTGGTGCGGTAGCTGAGTAGGACTCGGGACAGCCAGGTCTGCAGGGAGCCTACCGACACACGTTTCAAGCTTTGCTTGATGGTCTGAACTGCCCGTAGGATGCGGGCTTGAACGGGGCAGATGTGATGTGCTTGATCACATTGCGGGTCATGAATTCCTTGAATTCAGCACTGGTGAAACACGGCCCATTGTCACTGACTGGGACATCAGGCAGGCCGTGTGTGGCAAACATGGCTCATAGGCTTTCCGTGGTGGCCGTAGACGTGCTTACTGACATTATTACGCATTCAATCCATTTTGAATAAGCACCCACGCCAACCAAGAACATTTTACCCAGAAATGGGCCCGCATGGTCCACGTGGATTCTCGACCACGGTTTGGAAGGCCACGACCACAAATTTAGCGGTGCCTCTCTGGGTGCATTGCTCAGCTGAGAGCAAGTGTTGCACTGGAGCACGCATGACTCTAAATCTGAGTCGATGCCGGGCCACCACACATGGGATCTGGCTTTGGCTTTCATCATTACAATGCCTGGGTGGGTGCTGTGTAAGTCACAAATAAACGTTTCTCTGCCTTTCTTGGGCAAGACCACGCGATTACCCCACAACAGACAGTCCGCCTGCAAGGACATTTTGTCTTTGCACCTGTGGAACGACTTAATTGCCTCCTGCATCTCTGCTGGGATGCTGGACTAGTTCCCATGAAGGACACATTTTGTTGCCAAGGACAGTAAAGGATCCTGGCTGGTTCAGGTCCTGATTTGGTGGGCCATAAGGGGTGACTTTTCATTTTCAAATGCATCCATTACCATGAGCAAGTCCGCAGACTGTGCCATTTCCACCCTGGTGGTGGGCAATGGTAGCCGACTGAGAGCATCAGCGCAGTTCTCTGTGTCCGGTCTGTAGCGTATTACATAATTGTATGCCAACAGCATGAGCACCCATCTTTGGATGTGGGCAGAAGCATTGCCGTTAATCCCTTTGCTCTCAGAGAATAGCGATATGAGCGGCTTGTGGTCAGTTTCAAGCTCAAATTTGAGGCCAAACAAGTACTGGTGCATTTTTTCACCCAATAAGCGCACCAGAGCCTCTTTTTCAATCATGCTGTAGGCCCTTTCAGCCTTAGACAGACTCCTGGACGCATAAGCGACCGGTTGCAAAATCCACGATTCGTTAGCCTGTTGTAACACACACACGACCCCGTATGGCGACGCATCACAAGCTAGCACTAATCGTTTACATGGGTTATACAGGACAAGCAGTTTGTTTGAACACAACAGATTTTTGGCTTTCTCAAAGGCAGCCTCTTGTGAATTTCCCCATACCCAGTCGTCTCCCTTGCACAGTAGCACATGTAGGGGTTCTAGCAAGGTGATTAACCCGGGTAGGAAATTACCGAAATAGTTGAGTGGTCCCAGGAATGACCGCAGCTCCATCACAGTCTGTGGTCTCGGCGCGTTCTTGATGGCCTCCATCTTGGCGTCGTTGGGTCTGATGCCGTCTGCTGAGATACTTCTTCCCAAGAACTTGACCTCCAGCGCCAGGAAAACACACTTTGAGCGTTTTAAGCTGAGTCCCACACGATCCAACCGACTAAGAACCCCTTCCAGATTCCTCAAGTGCTCAATGACCTGTAACCAGTATGTCGTCCTGGAAAACCACGGTGCAAGGGAACAACTTTAGCAGGCTCTCCACATTCCGTTGGAAGTTTGCCGCGGCCGACCAAATCCCGAACAGGCATCTGTTATAGATGAACAGACCTTTGTGTGTTTTGATGCAGGTGAGGCCTTTCGAAGATTCCTCCAGCTCCTGCGTTATGTAGGCCGAGGTCAGGTCCAACTTGGTGAATGTCTTCCCTCCAGCCAGGTTCTCAAATAGGTACTGGTCCTGTAGCAAAAAACGGTTCATCGTTACTTTATAGTCACCATAAATTCTGACCGTGCTGTCACCTTTAAGTACCGGGACAATCGGACTGGCCCACTCATTGAATTCCACCGGCGCGATGAGGCCTTCTCGCTGCAGCCTGTCCAGCTCAATTTCTACCTTCTCATGCATCACATACGGTACCGCCCATGCCTTGTGGTGGATGGGTCGCGTTACTGGGAACCAAATGGATCTGCACTGTCACCCCCGAGAAACTTCCAATGCCTGGCTCGAACAACGATGGAAATCTTCTCAGAACCTGGGTACATGAGGCGTCATCAACGGAAAAAAGTGCTCGGATGTCGACCTAGTTGCAGCGGATTTTTCCCAGCCAGCTTCTGCCAAACAGTGTGGGGCCATCCCCTGTCACAATCCACAGTGGGGTTTCATGCACTGCTCCATCATAGGAGACTTTGACTTCTGCACTGCCAATTACAGGGATCAGTTCCTTGGTGTAAGTTCTTAGCTTGGTATTAATGGCGCTGTGTGCCTTATTGCACCACAGCCTGTCGAAGGCCTTTTTACTCACACACTGACTCACACCTGTGCCCAGTTCCATGGATACTGGAATTCCGTTCAGTTCAACTTTCAACATTATTGGTGGACATTCCGTGGTGAAGGTGTGTACCCCGTACATTCTGCCTCCTCGGTTCGAGTCTCCAATTCAGCCTGATCCACAGTGGATCGATCTTCCTCTGCAACATGGTGGTTTGCAGGGTTTGCAGGTTTCTGGAGGTGTCCCATTGTTCTGCAGCCGTTGCACGCATAGTGCTTGAAGTGGCATTGATGGGCCCAATGATCACCTCCACAACACCAACAGCGTGTTAACTGCCCCACATTAACGATTGATGGCGGACTCTGGGTCATCTGAGGTCGTGCAGCAGCAGCCGGCATGTACGTTCTGCCATGTATATTCCTGCTCGAAAACAACGTTACTTTGTGCACGGTACTGGCCGAAACTTCTATGCTTTGAAATTTGTTTGGTGTTGTCGCTGGTGGTCTGGGCTATCGTTATGGCTTTGCTCAGATTCGGAGTTTCAACAGTCAACAGTTTGCGAAGGATTATCTCATGGCCAATGCCAAGCACAAAAAGTTCTCTCAGCATTTGTTCTAGGAATCCATCAAATTCGCAATGTCTTGCGAGACGCCTTAGTTCGGCGACATAGCTCGCCACTTCCTGGCCCTCCAACCATTGATATGTGTAGAACCGATACCTCGCCATCAGAATGCTTTCTTTAGGATTTAGGCGCTCCAGGACCAGCGTACACAATTCTTCATAGGATTTAGTTGTTGGTTTTACCGGAGCTAGAAGATTCTTCATGAGGCTATAGGTTGTTGCCCCACAGACGGTAAGGAGAATCGCCCTTCGTTTGGCAGCGTTCTCGTCCCCTTCCAGCTCGTTGGCCACGAATTATTGGTCGAGCCTCGCCACAAAGGCCTCCCAATCGTCCCCTTCTGAGAAGTTCTCTGGGATACCAACTGTTCTTTGAATTTTCGCGCGGTTGTTCGTTGTCTCGTTGCCAATTGATATGCTCATAATAAAGGATGAAATTGAGTACTGTGAATAATGAGTAAGTGTGACCTTATCTCCTTTAATAAGACTCCAGAGTGCAGGTGCCTCGTGGGTGGCCCCCTTATATACAATGCTCCCAAGGGATGCTGGGATCCCTTGAGACTTCAACAGGTAGGCCCTCTGGTGGTGGTGTGATACAGGTTGCCAAGGGTTAAATACATAACAATATCTTTATTGACTCTTCCATCATTCCCCCTTCCACTGGCACTTTCCCATGCAGTCAAAGCAGATGAGTCTGTCTCTTTCTATAACATTGATCCAAAGTCCTGTAAGAGTTGTTCAAATCCTATGGTTAATAAAAAATTTGCACTTTAATAGTGCTTTCACATAAGAAATGTTCTAAGGTGTTTTATAAGGAGTCTGGGAGCAAGGCTAGAAGAGAAGCAAATGGAGGATCTAAAGTAGTCGGGCAGAGGGAAAGAATTCTAGAGTGTAGGCAATTTGTTGGCTGAAGGCTCTGGTACTGGTGGTGGAATGAACATGTGTGCACAGTAGACTAGAGTTGTAAAAGCAGAGGATGCAAGCTGGGATGTATAGTTCAAAGAGATTGCAAATGTAGGGAGGAGCATGTGCTCAGAAGGATTTGAATTTGAAGATTTTAAAGTGTAAGAATATCCAGTGAGCGGCTGGTGAGAACGGGATCTGAGGGACTTAGCATGCATCATCACAATAGGATATAAGCAGCCAAGTTCTTAGCAAGTTGGATGAAGCTTCACATTCAGAAGCACAATCTCACAAAATTAGTTCTCAAAAATTAACTCAATAACCTAAGTTTTCTAAGCTAAATCTCCTCATTTAAGATACTTGTATGAAACCGACCTCTTTAGCCAAGCTTTTGGTCACCTGTCCTAATGGGCCAGGTTTTGCTGCAGCAGGACATCTAAAAGCATCTATCCTTAGTTAGACTTATCCCTGCACCCTTCAGCTCAAAAGGTTCTTGCCCACTAAGTTGCTGAAAGTGTGAGCTGATAATGGTGCATTGAGGGAAACAGGGCATGTGAACAGGGCATGGGGTACCTCCTTAACCAGATTGAAGGATTGAGAAATAAACAGCGCAAGGACTGAGAAGGAGGTTTAAATTAGAGTGGGTGAATTCAATGTCAAATCAGGTACAGCGAGAGAAATAAAGAGAGAGAAATAAAGTTTGCATCAAGAGAGAGAAAAAAGAGACAGAAAGGAAAAGTAAAAACATTTTAAAATTGACATTTAAATAATCTCCAACAATTAATATCGGAAGGAATGAGACTCCACATTTGTAATAGTTAATTTTCAGTGCAGAGAGGTTGATTGGCAGGAGTTAACACTTATCATGTTGTTAAAACGATACTTACACTTGTAGAGATGTGATGAAATTCAATTATGCCTAAAAATGGGCGGAGGGAGCGCAAATCGCAATTCCACCCCCCCGCCCCCCATTCAAATTAGTGCAGGCAGCCTGCAAAATTCGTGCTGCCTGCTCATTTACATGATTGGCGCATTGAGCTCAGTGCTAAACGCGTTGCTGGTTGGCTTAGCACTGAACAGGGAGGGCCACATCGGATCTACTGGCCAATAACATTTTGACTACGCTTTCTGTACTACTTAAAGGGGAGGTTCTTTGCTGCAGAAGCACTTCATTATCACTCTGCATGCAGCCATGGCTCAACAGGGAAGAGAAAGAGCAAGGAGATTCTCAGAGGCAGCACTGGAGGTGTTGGCCGTGGGGGTACACAGAAGAAGAACGGTCATCTACCTGCAGGGCCTTCCAGGCAACATGCCAAGAGGCAATGAGAAGAGATAGCAGAAGCCCTCAGTGCCACATGTGTTGCCCCCAGGGCCTGGATCCAGTGCTGCAAGAAGTTTAATGACCTCATGTGAGTGATCAAGGTGAGCGAATGCATCTTCAAATGCAATGTACCACCAACTGCACCACAAGTCTCACACATTGTTCACTGCATCACACCCCCATCACTCACCTACCAACAATCTCTAGCAATCACCGTTCATACCTGACAATCATAGATTCACCTCACCTTTACACACTTACCACTGCTCCAAGCCTCACACTCACATCTCTCACCTTGCACACATTGCCAGCTAGTCAACCATGACCCAAACATGTTGCAACACACTTACTGACACACTTCTCTTTCTCTTGTAGGCCAAGGTGGCTCACAACCGCCGTGAGCAGCACCAGATGGGCAGAGGGGAAGCATGTCTTCAGAATCTCACTGAGCTGGAAGAAACGGAGCTGGAGATAAATAGAGAGCCATCACTAAGGCCGTGGTGAGAGGCAAGGCTGAAAGCACTGCCGATGATGATATGCTCAGACATAATCCTTCTTTTCACACCCCACTTCCCCCTCATAGCACAATCTGTTCACGCTTACAAGGTGCTGATGGTATAAGTGTGCACATCTTGCATTCCTCACCTCACTTCACCACAACTTGACCCTCGTGCCTTTCTCCTTTCAGATACCCAAGAACCTCTAGCAGCCCAGCCTGTCCCCAATGCTGTAGAGGAGGAGAATGAATGAGAAGAGGCACCGTCACTCAATCTGATACTGCCAGGCACCAGCTCAGAAAATGGCACTGCGCGGGATCTGCATGTGTTGAGTCATTAGGCATGAGCGGACTACAGACAGTCCAGGGGGAAAGGGTAGCTTGGGTGCCAGCTCACCGGAGGGCGAGTTTGCTGCACAGGACTCAAATGATGACTTCAATGGGGCGGCCTTCAGAAGAAGGCATGATAGACAAGCACACAGAAATGCTTGGAGCAACGTCAAGCCTGCCAGAGAGCCTCTTGTCAGTGTCAAGGTGCATGGAGAAGTCCGGCTCCAACATTGCTTGGGGACTTTTGCAGAGCTTTGAGCCATTGGGCTAAAATTCGGGGGCTTATCGTCATTTTGGTCCTCTCCGTAGCGCTGCCTGTAAGTATAAGTGCCCTTCTTAAAAAAAAAGGCGATTGTTGACATCACACACCGACTTAACGTCACCACGGCCAACTTTGACCCTAGCGCTGAGTTCAGTGCTGGGTCATAACCACACCAGGGAAACCCAACATGTAAAGAAACTGTCAGCACCTCTTAAAGGGACACGTACATTTTACAGGTAAGTTTGCTTTTAAGCTTTTGGACTGGGTTTTAAAGATTCGTTTTACGGTCGTGCGCCAGGATTGGGTAAATTGCATAATTAGTTCAGTCATGGTCAGTACTGAGGTAGCAGTACAGGTATGCGAGGACGCTAGGTTCAGAGCAACCGGATGGGGTCCTAGGCGACTGATGACGGTGCTGCAGCCCCTGCTAGCGGGGTGGGCTTGGTTCGCTAACCTTGCCAGGATTCAGGGCCATTGCCATTGCCTAGTGGTGGACAGAGCCACAGATGTGTGTGGCCTCCCTGTCCTCCTTTGAGGGCTGCAGAATCTTCTGCCTGCTCTCTAACAGTGTTGCGAACCTGGCTGTTACAGGTCCCGTCTGGGGAACTCGTTGGTTCTGACCTTTCGCTCCCAGACATGGCCACGGTAGCGACTGAGTCTGGGGGCTACGCCATCTCCACCGAGGTGGTGGGCAATGGCGGCCGACTACGCGTATTGGCGGTGTTTTGTTTTCCAGATCCGTGGCGAATAGTGCCATCGGGTGCCTGCAGTGTGGAATAGACCTGGGGCAGGGTATCAGGATCAGTGCTTTCATCCTCCTGAGGTCGCTGGCCTATAACTTGTGGGGACACCTGGGGCAGGGCATCAGGATCAGCACCTTTGCCCTCATGAATTCGCTCGCCTGCTACTTTTGGGGACACTCTATTCCCGACATCTCACAACAACATTTTGTTCACAATCTTGATTGGTTCGTTACATTGATTGCCATGCATACAATGTCTCCTTAAGTTCAGTTGGTTACAGGTCTCCTTTAAGAGAACCCTGCTGGCTTTACCCCAATCAAATCCTTTGTTAGATACCACATGTTGGTCCCTCAGCGTTGCACCTCGTGGTCTGGCCGCGGCCATCATTTTTTCCAGCCACGCTGCACCGCACTGCAGCAGGGACGCCATCTTGCCTCTGTCCTCGAGGTCGACTGCCTTGATCCTTCTCTCCCCCGATTCTGCCACAAAAGCTGGAAGTGTGTCTGTGAATTCGATCTTCCTCCCCAGGAGTCCTGCCACTGGAGCCTTGAAGGTACTTTTAGGTCATTCCGGTCAGATCATTGCCACGCAGTCGTGATGGACGATCTGTGCCTCAGGTGCTGTGCTGGTCTGTTCTCTGGTACCTGGCCCAAGCGAAGGTGAGATTTTGCTCTGCCTCTGAGCATGAGGGACATCGATTGCTGGAGTGAAGAGGTCTTCCCATTTCCACTGGATCTTCTCCATCCACCATCTTCCGAGTAGCATTGGACCGTCACCTGCAACAATCCACAGAGGTAACTTGTGCACCACGGCATTATGGATACACTTACTTCCGCACTACCAAGGACTGGGATCAGCTCCTTGGTGTAGGTGTTCAACTTTTCCTGTACTGGAACCAGCTTGGTCGTTTTTTATTCCATAGCCTCTCAAAGGCAACCTGGCTCATCACTGACTAGCTTGCTCCCGTGTCCACTTCCATGAAGACTGAAACGCCGTTTATTTCGACTTCCATCTTCACTGGAGGACAATCGGTGGTGAAGGTATACACTCTATACACTTTTTCTTGGGGCTGAGCTGCCTCTCTGGCCAAATCATCATACTCCCCACTAGATTCAAAGTTATCTACCGACTCCTCTGCTAGACGGTGAGTCGTATTTCTCTTACACATATGCTGGAAGTGGCCCTTTGTGTGACAGGCTTTGCATACGTACTCAACAAACCGACACTGGTGAACCCTATGGTTTCCTCCGCAATGTCAGCATGGTGCTACTCGATTAGCACCCCTCGACGGACTCTGAGTTCTGGATCCCTGAGGTCTGTGCTCTCTGTCCTGGGCAGAGCCACGTTCTACAGTCTTGCCTGTGAAAGGCACCATTCTGTGTACAGTACTTGCTGGGTTTGAGTCCACAGGATGAATAATTTGCTTGGTGCTGCAGGTCGAGGTCATGAACGCCTGACTGATGCTGATGGCCTTCTGCAGGTTGACTGTGGTGTCGGCAGATAATAGCTTGTGAAGGAGGCCCTCATGCCAATTCCTGTAACGAAGATGTCTCGCAATGCTTCATTGAGGTGCATGCCAAAATCACACGGTGCCCGGTACCACAAGTCTCCTGAGGTCGGCAGCATATTTTGCAATTTCCTGGCCCTCAGGTCTGCGGTGAATCTGTGCCTGGCCATGAGGATGCTCTCTTTTGGTTTATTTGGTCACGAACTAGCTCAGTCAGCTCATCGTATGTCTTATCCTTGGCCTTTGTGGGTGCCAGCGAGTCCCTGACGAGGTTGTAGACCTCGGGCCCACAACTGGTCAGCAGTATAGCCTTGCGCTTCTCTGCCGATGCGTCCATCTCCCCTGCCAGGTCGTTTGCGACGAAATATAGCTCGAGCCTTTCCATGAAGACATCCCAATCATTACCCTCTGCAAAGTTTTTTAGTGTGTCAAAGGTAGCCATAATCACGTGAAAGTCCGTATTCTCATTGCCAGTTGTTATGTCTGTAATGTACCTATGAATGACTCCACGAGGCAATGTGTTGTACTCAAACTGTAGTGACCTTGGTCCTTTATTTGTAACTCCAGAGTGAGGCAGCCGCATGGTGGCTACCCTTTTATACAGCCCCTGCCACCAGGGTAGGAAACCCTGGTCTCCACCAATTGCACCCTCTAGTGGTGCCAGCATAGTATATACACAGTATAAACCTTATTGATAGTACATCAGGTAAACAAGTCTCCATCTTATGTAACTATACAGTGACTACACAGAGCGTATATCTATAGTCTGCATATATAACATAAAGTTGCTGTATCATTTATGCATAAATAATGGTGGGCGCCATTAGCCTTGCCTTTAATTTGACATCAAACTTTCATCCATTATCTCCTTATGTGGCTCGTGTCAAATTTTTTCTGATAATGCTCCTGAGAATCGTCTTGGAACTTTATAGGCACTATACAAATTGTTGAATTGAAGCACAGAGAGAAAGCGTTGTTTAGCAGACAACAGAGTAAATACAAACAATAACGTGCAAGGGTTGACAAAATTTCAGGAAAAGAACATGAATGAAATATCAGGAAAGGTGACCACCAATTATGACTCACCACAGAAGTACTCCTGCGGGAAACCAACATTACAGATGGAGACAAAACTGCCAGAAACTGCAGCCAACTTGCTATATAAGGAACATGGCTGTATGGTTTTATTCAAGGGAAAGGCTTTACAGCAGCACCATGTGGTAAGAATGTAAACTTAATGAGCTGGATTTTCGGCCTTGCCGTTTTCGGGGCGAAAACGGAGGTTGAGTGGGAAATTTACTGCCCGATTAACGTTAGTGCAGTGAGGAGTAACTTTTGCCACATTACAACAGTGACTACACTCCAAAATTACTTCATTGACTGTAAAGCGCTTTGAAACATCTGGTGGTAATGAAAGGCGCTATATAAATCCAAGTCTATAGTCTATATAGAGATATATCACTAACACCACTTTATTCAACTGCATCTATGCTGCACAGAGTAAGAGTTCAGTATCAATGGTTACAAGCAACTGATAACATAAATTGACAAAATCTAAATGCTGTTAAGCATCACAATAAATTTAATTTTAATTATTACAAAATCTCAGCATCAACAAGATTTAACTTAATAACAATTTTAAAGGGTAACGATAGCGGTTAATGCTCAAAATAACAGTTTGGACTTGAAGAAATTGGGCTGGATTTTCAGGTCGTTTGCGCTTCGGATTCCGGGTTTTGACCCTCCATGGCGAAAAATAGGGTGGGGAGGCCTTTTGCTTCCGGTCGCGATCCTCCCGTCAGATTTTGCGATGGCGCTTAGAAGCAACGGCTCTCCTGGCGACACCAGCAGAAGTTTCGACTCACACCTGACACGTATGCCCCGAAATGCGCCCCGCGATGACTGCCAGGGAAAACACAGTGGTCCAACCCTGCCGGGGGATGAAGACAATGGCTTCTGTCTTTCCAATGTTTAATTCAAGGAAATTGTAACTCATCCAGGACTGGATGCCAATCAAGCAGGCTGTCAACACAGAAGCAGTGCAGGTGTTGAGAATCGATGGTGATGTTGTCTGCATACATGTGGAACTTTAGGTCGTGTAAAATAATTGACAGAAGGATAAGAGGGGAGTTGAAGAAAGATTTTTTTCACCCAGACGGTGGTGGGAGTCTGGAACTCACTGCCTAAAGGGTAGTTGAGGCAGAAACCCCCATCACATTTTAAAAGTATTTGGATATGCACTTGAACTGCTACAACCTACAAGGCTATAGAACCACTTTGAGAATAAATAAACTGGAGTAAGGTCATACCTGAACTAACTCACTGTACTTACCCTCGTAGAGTTATTCAATACAGTTGTGTTCATACTCTATTTGTTGGTTAAACAAACCCTCACGAGACAGGCATTAGGACCCAGTGGGGGCTATTCACACCTGCTGTAAACATGCTGGTTTTGGACGCCATTTTGAGAGTTGCTATAAAGGACACAGTTAGTTACACTACTCCTGTTTCAGTTAGTCTGTTCACTTACGCACATAACATAATGTGGCAACGAAGATGAATCAAATTAACCTTCATACCCCCTCCTCCTACCCACCCCCCCCACCCCGCCTTTCCTCTCCACACCCGGGGTCCCTCCAATCCCATAGAGATGGATAAAAAGCTTTTCTACGTATATCACTGCGAGTGGGTTAGACAGTGACAACGTAACACCAGCTCACCACCGTGCAATACTTATCCACTGCCTTGGCACCAAAGGCCAATGCATCTTTGGCCAAATCGAAGACACGGAGTCCTTCGACAAAGCGATAAGCGCCCTAGAGAAATATTTTGGGCCAAAGAAAAGTATCATGATGGAGAGATACAAATTTCATCAAAGGTGACAAGGGAACAGTGAACCAATCAAACAGTATATCATTTCATTAACTAAATGGCCGCTACGTGTAACTTTGGAGCACTCACAGAGGAAATGATCAGGGATCAAATTATTGAGAAAATAACGATCCTCCACATTCAGGAATGCTTGTTAATGGAGGATGACAAATTGACGTTGGACAAAGCAACTAACTTGGCCATCCAAATCAAATCAGCGCTTTCCAATTCAAAAGTGATTAGATCCCTTGCTCCCCCTGTGCAGCAGACTTCAGCTACAGCCCATGTGCAAGGTGTTCGTCCAAAGCGGAAATCACAGCAGAGACCCAGGGCTAGTAATAAACCACCCACTACGGATCGCGGGCCTAACTTCCACTGCTTTAACTGTGGGGACAAATCACATTCAATAGAGTCCTAGCTGCCCTGCACATGAAAAGAAATGCTCTGCATGTGGTAAAATGAACCATTTTGCGAGTGTCTGTCACTCAGCGCAGCATATTCGACATATGGACAACCACGATAATGATGAACCCAGTATGGTTTACACCGTTAGTAACATTTCGCCCATCGGTTCAGGCAAATTCAAGGACTGTGATGTAAACATTGACAGCATGCTCATCTGCCTCCTCATTGACTTTGGAGCCAAAGTCTCCATATTGAGTGACGCTGCATACAAAACCCACTTCACGCACTGTCAACTGCAGCCCGCATCTTCCACTCTACATGCGTACTCCGATTCCAAAATTGAGGTACTTGGAGTCATATCTGTCCCGATATACTATAAGGACATAACATAGGAAAAGTTCTCCATTCATGTCATGAAGGGATGAAGCCTCATGGGTGTTGACCTTTTTGACAAGCTTGGGTTCAAAGTTTATGATCCAACCAGCACATCTGTGTACATGGTAGACTTTGACAAGCAGTATCCCTCAATCTTCACAGGGTTTGAAGTGACAACAAAATTCTGCCATCGTCCCCTCGTTGATCCTTCCGTCAAATCGGTTACGTGGTGACTTCACCGGCTCCCATTCGGCCTCGCGACCAAGTATCCGCAGAATTAACGTGACTCGAATCTTGGAATCATTGAGAGCATCGTCTCCTCACCTTGCATCTCGAACTTAGTCATTGCTTGGCTTAAAAATGGGGAGATCCATCTATGCATCGACCTGAAAGAGGTCAACAAGGCCATCATCCCTGACAAGTATCCTCTTCCTACCATCAACAAACTGTCTTCAGAATTCCACGGCTCAATAGATTTTACAAAACTCGACATGCGCCGCTGTTACCTGCAAATACCCCCAGCGGAGGACAGCAAATCGCTCACGGCATTCACGGCACATGATAGGCTGTATCTGTATCGACACATGTCCTACAATCTATCTTCTGCACCAAGTGCATTTCAGAAGATTGTCACAGCTATGCTAGCAGGCATAGAGGGAGCCCTCAATCTGCTTGACGATATCATCGTCCATAGAGGGACAATGGAAGAACATGATCAGCGACTTCACACAGTTAAGGCTAGACTTGCTACATTTAACATTACACTTAATGCCGATAAGTGCACATTTGCTGCTGGAGAAATAAACTTTCTGGGCTACAGAGTCAGAGCACAAGGTGTCCACTTGATACCATTGACGCGATCCAGTGAATGCAGGAGGCTACCAACATCAAAGAACTTTCATCATTCCTCGGTACTTGCAACTTCTATCTGAAGTTCGTCCCGCTGTACGCGCACATTGCCAAACCATTTCGCAAGTTGCCCTTGGGAATGGACAGATTCCAAGGTTCAGGCGTTCACCATGTTTAAGGAGAAAATCACAACCCCTCCTATCCTCGTGCACTTTGATCCGAATGCCACTACGTACGTCACCACGGATGCTTCAGGCACTGCCATAGGTGCTGTGCTCTCGCAATGGATTGACGGCCTGGAACGCCCAGTAACCTTCGCCTCTCGCACACTCTCATCTGCAGAACGTAAATACTCCGCGGGGAACACGAAGCACTCACTTGCATCTATGCATGTGAAAGCTGGCACATCTATTTCTATGGCAGGAAATTTACCCTCCGTACGGATCACCAAGTGCTAACTACACTACTCGCTACAACTGGATCTGAGCACAGACCACTACAAATCAGCTTATGATCAGATTGCCTTCATCAGTATAACTTTGATGTACAGTACATCACTGGCTGTCGCAACCATGTAGCTGACATGCTCAACCGCGCAACACTGTTTCGGACTCTGGTGCTGATTTGTTCACAGATGACGATACATATGTCACGTCGATCATCACTCGGTCCATCAGAAACCTTGGGCTAGACTTTCCACTTGGTGGCTAAGGCCCAAAAAATGGACCTTGTTGCAGCGATCTGGGACGTATCGCCCGTGCTGATCGCCGGCACAAGGCCCATTTTTTTTTTAGCGACTTTCCACTCAGCCTTACCCCAGCGATGTCAAATGGGCGTTCTGATTTTTCGGCAATCTCATGATCGACCAATGAAAATGGAAATGAATGAAAAAAAAAGCTTC
This sequence comes from Pristiophorus japonicus, assembly GCF_044704955.1. Taxonomy (NCBI): domain Eukaryota; kingdom Metazoa; phylum Chordata; class Chondrichthyes; family Pristiophoridae; genus Pristiophorus; species Pristiophorus japonicus. The sequence continues at coordinate 138,691,709 of NC_091983.1, read as the reverse complement.
CCTAGCAACGCTATACTGCGCATGTGTAGCTTGATTTTTTTCTTAGGTTGATTTTCTTTGCCACGTTTTGAGAGGTCAGGGGTCATCACACATGCTCAGAAGCTCTGTGAGGGTTGGGGAGAGAGAGAGGAGAAAGCATTTTGTGGTTCAACGCTCTGATTTATCTGTTAATAATCGACATTCTTCGAATTTTTTTTCCATTTAAAATAATTTTCTGTACTGTTAGTTATACTGACAATAATTTAGCAAGTTAAAAATATTGGAAACAAAACTGATAATTACTGGTAATTCAAGTTAAAAATTTATCAGTACCAATTTGTTTAATAAAAATGGAGGGATCAGTTGAGAGGCATAGGACCAAGCCTTTCAGCGAGGAGGCCAATGAGGCCCTCGTGAATGTTGTCAGCACCAGATGGGAGGATCTGACACAGGGTGGGCATGGGAAACCTCCACCCCGTGCATATTGGAGGATTTGGTCTGACATTGCCGATGTGGTCACGTCGGCTTCTAATGAAACGCGCACACCGGACCAGTGCCGCAAACGGTGGAACAGCCTACTGGCAGCTGCGAAAGTAAGTTGAAATTTATATTTATGTATTATTTAATGATCTATGGAAATTGTAACTAGAATCTGCAATGTTATTTCGTTACATTAAAACATATCTAAATTATGAATAAATGTATGCACCCCAGCATAAAGGTGAATGTTATGGTATGAAATATGTTATTTTATTCATATGCAACATAATGCTAATTTGTAATTGAACATTTAAATCTGTGTCTTAAATGTCTTAAATGTCTTGAATTGCCTGATCCATTTGCTTATGCCGTGCAATGTTATCGTATCATTTACAGAAGAAGATATCTATCAACGATCATGAGCAATGCAGGACGGGCGGGGGCTCTGCCATGATGCATTGTTTAAGTGCTTACGAGGAACCTGCGGTGGCCTTGGTGAGAAAGCCGTTCAGTCACAACCTGTGGTGTGGCCGAACCCACCCTTGAGACATGTGAGTAATGAGAACTGTGCATTGCACAATGTGTGAATCATTAGTAAATACTAAAAATATCATAATTACGCATATAATGTTATGCAATTATAATGTAATTTGATGTTATGCAATGTTATGTGTTGTAGAGAGTCGAAAGATATATATAACATATAAAGGTACATGTAACTCTTTGTTCTGGGAAGAGAAACCTGGATACGGTCCTGAGTTTTTTCCTTCCCGCTGAGCGTAATAAAGCTGCTTCAGCATTGGAACCGACCCTGAGTGTTGAGTGATTCTTCAGAGAAAACACTAACGCTAACAATGGCGTAGTCGGCAGGATTTCCCGGAGTCGCTGGACGCCCTTGGAAAAAAACCCGGGTGAGTATAAAAAACAATTTTTAAGTATAAAGGGTGCGGAAGGTGGAAGCTGGTTGATCGACATGAGGAGACGGTCTAGTATCTCAAACGCCTAGCCTGAGCCTGAATTAAGAGGACTTTTGTCCCACGTGACGGCCAGGAACCAAGTAGGCGTAGGGAACACACTTAGACCGTGGGATCGTGATACCGAGAGACATCTTCCGGACCCAGTAGTGTAATTTGAAATACCCCGGGATAGAACCAAGCGGTGTACAGCGGCTAACGGAATCCAAACCTGTGAACAGGGTCGGACCAACGGGCTGAGCGGTGGTAGGTAGTCGTTAAGGATACGTAGAGCACTGCGGGAATTGCTTAAACGCGTTTTTAAGAATTGTATAAGTTTGTGTAACAGCAGAACTTGTGACCTGACAGTAGCCAAGAGACAGTTTACTACAAGTCGCGCTAGAAAGAAAGCGGACCTCTGAGAGTAGATTCCTAACGATACCAGTCCTACCCAGGAATGGCCATGAAAACAAGTAAACTCGAGTGGGGACCAGAAGGGTCGCTTACCCGCCACCTGGCGGAAAAACAAAAGAAGCTAATTGAAAAAATGATTAAAGCAGGGTGGAATCCTCAGGAATTAGTTATGTGAGGAATTATTTAGATAAAACTACGAATTCCCTGAAAGGTCATGGATCCAAAAATAGAGCCGGCCAAAACAAGAAGAGAGACTGTTGTAAATGTCTGATCGTTGAGTGAGAAGTGTCTGTGTGATTTTTGACTGCAGAATGAATTTTTGTTTTATGTTTTCATGTTCCGAAAGCCTGGTTGGAAGAGGAATGCAAGTGTCTGTTTATTTTAGAAACAGAGTGAAAGTCTTTTTTTTTAAACCCTTTGTAATGTTGTCCTGTATGTGGGAAGTTTTAAGACATTTAAGTTAGAAACGCAGGTGTGGATTTATTCGGATGATAAGTTACGGAGCTAGGAGAATAAACAAGTAAAGAATAGGTTTGTTGAGCAAAATATTTATTTGACATGCTCACTTACTTGCCGAAAGAAAACATGCAATGATTGATTGGGTTGAAAGACATAAATTTAGTCTCGGAATGAGATAAAGAATGCTTTAAAAAAAAAGAGCTTCTAAAAAAAAAGTTTCAAATAAAGATTGAAATTACAAAGTTTGAATTGGGATTTTGAGATATTCAGAGAAGGCACAGGAAATACTGAGGTGGATTTAAAAAAAAAAAGATTAAATTAAATCTGATCAGGTCAAACTCCTGGGCAAGTGGCGAGCTATCTGCGAAGGTGTAAAAGGAACTTTTGGAAAATGTTAAAAAACAGCAAGCTTTAGTAACGGCTTTGAAACTGGAGCATTTTGAGATAACGAAAGGCAGCACTCAAACTCTCAAAGCTGGTCTCCATTCCAGTTATGAAAAAAAAAAGAAAAAGATAAAGACGCCACTTTGAAAGTAAACAAATTAACAACTTTATGGAGTTACGAACCCTCCGTGTAAAATACAAAACCTAATTTGAAGAAAAAAAAAAAAAAGATGTAACGGACTAAATGGAAAAAGACATAACTTACTAAATACTAGTTGATGTTTGCTGTGAAAAAGATATTGGTTTAATTAGAAGAGGAAAAAAAAAAAATTGGAATAAGTAAAAAACACTCTACATGGATTCGAATTTTCAATTATGAAAAAGTTTCAATGCAGTTTGAAAAGATTTCCAAAATGTCCCGAACAGTCTAAACAAGCAGGAGGGTTTTGAAGATAACGAGGAGAAAGAGAGAAATAAAAAAAAAACAGAATTGAATTTCAGTAAACAAAATTGCTATTGTATGTGTGGTCTTGTTTTAAAACAATTTTAAAAAAAAAATTCTTTGGCAAGTACTTGAATTAGAAGTTAAGAAAACATTGGAGTTTACTCTAATGATTTATGCTGTTTAACGGATTCCTAATTTCGAAGCCAGTTTTGAAGGCACAAAGACTTTTTTTTCAGATGATTACGTGAAGTCACGTAATGACATCAGGTCTTCTTACAAACCTGAAAAGGAGTTAACCCTTTCCATTGACAGCCGTTTTATACTGAACATTATTAATTTGGATTTCTTAATAGGGAAAAAAAGGACTCACCTAACAGAGGAAACAAAAATAAAAACAGAACTAGCTTATGTAATAATACTTGCCTGATACAATAAAGAAATAGATATTCAATAAAACAAATTGAAGAGTTAAAAGCTAAGATAAACAGGCTGGAAGAGATAACGGGACTAGACGGATAGTGCAGTGCGCAGCCATAGCACCATCACCTCTGGCAATAGAGCCAATGTACCCCACGGTGGGTAGGTGTAGTCCACAAACCCAACCTAACGGTAAAGCAGACAGCGATGTTTGGAGGAATAGCTTTGGCCTTGGTCATAATAGGAGTTTGGGTAATATTTAAGTGGGTAAAGACACGGGCGCACGCCCTACAGATTCAGCTCGAAATGGTTCGATTATAACCTTGTCCTTCTGATTTTGCAGGGTGACAGGGACACTCGTAGAGCAAAAAAACTTAACCCCTGGTGACGACCAGGCCGTCTGTTTAAAATTACAGATAATACTTACCGGAATGGGAATACGAAAGGCGCTACTCGTAATATGGATAGCCCTGCGACATGCACGTACCCTGGGCAACACCGACGGACAGCAGAGCACGCTGGAAATAAACAACTACCTGAACTATGGAGTCTTGTTTAATTTAACGGACGGAATGTGCATCCCAGCAACCAAGGACTGGAGCAAGGACAGGACTTATTTTAATGCATGGTTACAAGTGAATCCTAATAAGAATCCTAATAAGAATAAGAGTATGTGTACAGTGCTCCACGGGTATAAGGAGCAGATGCATTAAACGGAGGGATGTCAAAGGGCCTGATGAATGTACTTTCGGCATAATTTGCGCGCCTCCGGGACAATCCCAGCAATCAGTCATCCGCAAGAAGGGAATGGGGCTGTGTGGGTATTACGAGGAGGCGGGGGCGGCTGCAATATAATTGTATGTATGTTTCTCACCCCCTCCGACACCGCGCCCCATAAGAATCACTACATTGCCCAAAGAACTGCCTTGTCCCATAACTACTAAGGGACCAGAAAATGGGATTGCAATGTACAACGAAGGGGAATTATTGTATGATAATGTTAAACATGAAATTGTGCCTGTTCTGATCAATATTTCAGGCATCCAGATGCCGGAATATTGTACCGAACAGTCAAGGAAGATGTACAATGTATTAAGTAAAGTCGTAATGCAGCAGGCTGCCGATGCCATGGGTGCCAGTAAGTTCCGGGGACAGGGGTTAGCACCCAGGGTGAAGAGGGAAATAGTAAATGATGTTGCTACCGTTTTCAATACAGGAACCTCCGTAGTGAACTCGATAGTCATACAAGGGCTAAATGAGAGGGTAGAACAGCTTAAAGGGGTGATGAAGGGGTTATTGGAGAGGGTGGAGCAAAACCAGGAAGACCAGGCCAACCTAGGAAAGGAGGGTGCCGAAATCCAGTTGGATGGCATCTCAGTCCTGGAAGCTCACGCTAAAACCATCAATCACCTCATTGATAGAGAACAAGAAGATACAATAAAGCAAAGACAGGGGCAACTCTGTCATGCTTATGGTCTGTGGATGGTGGGACAGATCCGCCACAACCTCAACCAGATCCAACGCGGGGAGGTACCCGATTGGATAGACAGTTCACATTTAGCTCAGTTGGCGAACCAAAGGGGGACACTGGATAATTGTACTCTGAAGGGACTGACCCGAGTATACCCCGCAATTCCAGATTGCCAGATGGGTAGGACTACCGGGATAGGGATAGTCCTGTTGATCCCCATAGCAACGCCGGACTCAGGGCCGTTCCCCTTATACCAACTAGAGAATATCGGAGTAATACGGGAAAATGTCTCCATACGCTACTACCTGACCACCACCTCTGCCGTTCGTCGAAACAACATACTTACCGGGATTTCCCTAGCAGATTGCAAGCAAAGGGGGGAAATCACAGTATGCCCTCACCCGGTGGGCCGAGGCGAACTAGACGAGTGCGGGTTTAACCGAACCAATGGGTGTGTACTAGAAATAGTGCCCGCACACATGCACTTCGCGAGGGCAGGATACGGAGGGAGGGGAAGATACTGCGTCTCTACTACTGAGCGTTCATACCAGTATAATGACCTGCAGTGCCCTATACCGCAGCCAAACTTTTGCTTTACACCACTACGACCTGTCGCGATCGGGCAAGCGCATATCACCCAGGTTAGGCGCCGGAAGTCCGAAGTTATTGAAGTAACTGATCAGCTCCATGATCATTTGCAGGATTATGACGAGCCAGAGCAGGTCCCTATCCCACATCTAACCGAAGTATTACGGGAGTTGAGGCTCAGAGTGGGTCAATCTGTAAAACTCTATCACCAGCTACAAACTAAAATCAAAGAAGATACCGAGGTAGACTTACAAAGTCAGAGTTGGTGGAGAAAGGTCTGGGACTGGGGAATAAATGTGAACATCCACCCATGGATTCGAATTATTTCACACACACTGGTCGGAATACAATTAATCTTAGCAATAACATGGGGCGTGATGGCCTGCCAGGTATGCAGGCGCCACAAACGGCAGAAACGGACCAATCACCGTTCCCTGGATATTAAACAAGTCTGTTTGATAAGGGGACGGGAGGAGCTAGCCTTTGTTAATTTGATTTGAGCAACCGGAACTCCTGAAACCGCGTGACTGGCCAGCACGTTGAGGCAAGGAATACCGGGCCGTGCACAAATATCAGATAAAGGCAGTATTTCGGTTAAAAGGGGACTAGGGCTAGTCCCTTTACCGAAAGGGGGAATTGTTGTAGAGAGTCGAAAGATATATATAGACTTAGGCATTAGGCACCTGCTGGATATTTAGAACTCACATAAGCTTAAATGGACACACACATAAAATGGCTGCCCAGGCATTATGGGAAATCAGGTAGTCAAACTGTGAACTGTTGAACGTTCACTGACCGAGCAATAACCCTGTGAGGCCCACTGTAGGAATGCCTGGGAAGGCAGAGATAAGAAGGAAGCCATCTCCTGTGAACAAGGCCATAAACCAATTAATTCCCCAGGAAGAAAGATAAGAGGGAAACCATTTGCTGTAAACAAGGCTACAAACCAATTACTTCTCCCAGATGAAAGAACTAGGGAGAGAACATATAAAGTCATCGATCAACCCAAATTGACAATGGTTCCCTGGTTACTAGGAGAATTCTATTGGATTAAAAAACCTATATGTAATCTATAATCGTTATGATTGGCTTGTGTCCAGCCGTGATGAGCTGTGTAACTGCAGTAAGCTGTTTTTTAACTGTTGTAAAACATATAAAGGTACATGTAACTCTTTGTTCTGGGAAGAGAAACCTGGATACGGTCCTGAGTTTTTTCCTTCCCGCTGAGCGTAATAAAGCTGCTTCAGCATTGGAACCGACCCTGAGTGTTGAGTGATTCTTCAGAGAAAACACTAACGCTAACATATGCAACTATAATATAATGTTATGCAATTATAATGTAATTTCATATATAATTGTGATGTACTATTGATCTTCGAATAAGGTCATGTTAGGTCATGTTAGACCTGGTGATCCCTTGTGCATATGGGGTAATGGAAAGCATTGTAATGTTTTGAGTTCGTGAAAAATTATAATGCATTGATTTGAATTGTTAAATTTAAAGGTCAAGTGGTCATCGAGTCAGTGGAGTCCACTACCACCGAATCATCTCAAACATCGCAGGAGGATGAAGAAGAAGAGGAGCCACTGCAGACTCCTGCTGATGTGCATCAGCAGGAGGAGGAGGAGATGGAAGAAGATATTTTTTTGGTGGCGGGGAGACAACCTGAGGACATCTCGATTGAGATGGAAGAAACACCGGCACAAAGCGGCGACGCCAAGGCGTGTCATTTTGCAAATGCCGACCCCATGGACGTGGCGAGCAATCACCTACCATGGAGGGCCAGACAGAGAGCTTGATTTCTTTGTGCAGGGAGACGGTCGCGATTGGTTGCAACCTTATCCGGGGGTTCGCAGGATTCTCTGCGAACTGGAGCCAGTTCTCCATGAACTGGAGGCAGTTTCCAGCATCCTGGAGTGAGTTCTGCACTAACTTCTCCAATTGGTCTTCCGAGCAGGCACAGACAGCAAGGGAGACCTTAGAGGCCATTCGGCAGCAGACAGCCGCAACTAATGCCCTATGGCATGCGTTGCTGGCTGGACACGGCGTTGCATCGCAAGGTGTCAAGTCTGCTCGTAGTGAGACCCCGAGCACGCAAGCGAGTACGGAGGGTACAGTTCCTCCGGACTCGGAAGTGGAGCTTCAGGCTTCCGCTTCTGCTCCGTCACCTCCACCATGGCAGGAAGTCTTGCCGTCCCACTCTGCACGACGTCTTGGTGTCAGTCTGCGTAGACCAAAACGGGCGGGTGAGGTGCGAACACGGAGTGGTACAGAACCTGGAGGGAAACGTGGCCGCAGGTAGGGAGGGGGGAGTGCTTCCAAAAGTTTATTCGTTCAATGTTCAATGTTAAATGTTCAAAGTTCAATATTCTTATTTTGTTAATTGTTAAAGTTTTGGGGATTTGAGGGAAGGGTGGATTGGTGTGGGGGGTTGGAGGGAGGGTATAGTTAAAAAGTTTATTAAAAATTAATTTTTTATCTTTGTTAATACATTTTTTTTATTTAATTCAACAAATTTTTCGTCTTCTCTCTCAGTTACATTCGTTATCAACTTTACAGTTGTTAATCCATATTTGTTTATTCTTTTACTATACCAGTACTTTACTTAAACTTAAACTTTATTTAAACTAAGCATAAATCCGATGATAGGCCAGTGCAGGCAAGACAACAAGGAAACCCCACACAAATGAAATTTTGATTAACCTTAACTGTAAATCAACATTTGAATATCCACATTTAGCATGTGGAACCCCTTTCTGTTACAAAAAAATCTCTGCGTTCTTTAAGGGTGCTTTGAGGGCAATGTGCGTACAGTCTATTGCTCCCTGCAGCTTGGGGAAGTCTGCTATTCTCGAGAAACCCAAAGTCCTCTCGGTCTGTGCCTCCCTGGTTATTGGGAAGCTTATGAAGTCCCTCCACGGGCGTAAAGAGCTTCAGTCACCTGTCGAATGCAGCAGTGTGTAGCGTGCTGAGAGATATGGCAGATGTCAACAGCTGAAGCCTGAAAAGATCCCGATGCGTAAAAGGCTAGGGCAGCAGTAACCTTCACCTCAACGGACAGTGCGGTTCTGATGGTGCTGGAAGGCTGCAGATCAACCTTGATGAGTTGACATATCTCATCGATGACCTCCTTCCGGAATCGCAGCCTCCTAAGACAAGCACTTTCAGACAAGCTCAGGTAAGATTGCTTTTCATAGTACCTTCGTTGGCTATACGGTCTCCTCCTCTGTTTTTATCTCCATCTACGCATTACTCTGCCAACTCTTCGATTGATCCTTTCAGTAACCAGTGTGTGAGCAGATGCAATTAAAAGCAGGGAAAGCATAGGCCCCATATCACTATCAATAATTACTTTCACTAATTTTAATAATCTCTCTACTCTATACTCACTAATCATAGAAACATAGAAAATAGGTGCAGCAGTAGGCCATTCGGCCCTTCGAGCCTGCACCACAATTCAATAAGATCATGGCTGATCATTCCCTCCATACCCTTTCCTGCTTTCTCTCCATACCTCTTGATCACTTTAGCCAAAAGGGCCATATCTAACTCCCTCTTGAATATATCCAATGAACTGGCGTTAACAACTCTCTGTGGCAGGGAATTCCACAGGTTAACAACTCTCTGAGTGAAGAAGTTTCTCCTCATCTCAGTCCTAAATGGCCTACCCCTTATCCTAAGACTGTGTCCCCTGGTTCTGGACTTCCCCATCATCAGGAACATTCTTCCCGCATCTAACCTGTCCTGTCCCGTCAGAATCTTATAAGTTTCTATGAGATTCCCTCTCATCCTTCTAAACTCCAGTGTATAAAGGCCCAGTTGATCCAGTCTCTCCTCATATGTCAGTCCCACCATCCCGGTGAACCTTCGCTGCAGTCCCTCAATAGCAAGAACGTCCTTCCTCAGATTAGGAGACCAAAACTGAACACAATATTCCAGGTGAGGCCTCACCAAGGTCCTGTACAACTGCAGTAAGACCTCCCTGCTCCTATACTCAAATCCCCTAGCTATGAAGGCCAACATACCATTTGCCTTCTTAATTGCCTGCTGTACCTGCATGCCAACTTTCAATGACTGATGAACCATGACACCCAAGTCTCGTTGCACCTCCCCCTTTCCTAATCTGCCGCCATTCAGCTAATATTCTGCCTTCGTGTTTTTGCCCCAAAAGTGGATAACCTCACATTTATCCACATTATACTGCATCTGCCATGCATTTGCCCACTCACCTAACCTGTCCAAGTCACCCCTGCAGCCTCTTAGCATCCTCCTCACAGCTCACACCACCACCCAGCTTAGTGTCATCTGCAAACTTGGAGATATTACACTCAATTCCTTCATCTAGATCATTAATGTATATTGTAAAGAGCTGGGGTCCCAGCACTGAGCCCTGCGGCACTCCACTAGTCACTGCCTGCCATTCTGAAAAGGACCCATTTATCCCGACTCTCTGCTTCCTGTCTGCCAACCAGTTCTCTACCCACATCAGTACATTACCCCCAATACCATGTGCTTTGATTTTGCACACCAATCGCTTAAATGGCACCTTGTCAAAAGTCTTTTGAAAGTCCAAAGACACCACATCCACTGGTTCTCCTTGTCCGCTCTACTAGTTACATTCTCAAAAAATTTCAGAAGATTTGTCCAGCATGATTTCCCTTTCATAAATCCATGCTGACTTGGACCGGTCCTGTCACTGCTTTCCAAATGCGCTGCTATTCATCTTTAATAATTGATTCCAACATTTTCCCCACTACTGATGTCAGGCTAACCGGTCGATAATTCCCCGTTTTCTCTCTCCCTCCTTTTTTAAACAGTGGTGTTACATTAGCTACCCTCCAGTCCATAGGAACTGATCCCAAGTCAATAGACTGTTGGAAAATGATCACCAATGCATCCACTATTACTATGGCCACTTCCTTAAGTACCCTGCGATGCAGACTATCAGGCCCCAGGGATTTATTGGCTTTCAATCCTATCAATTTCCCAAACACAGTTTCCTGCTTTATAAGGATATCCTTCAGTTCCTCCTTCTCACTAGACCCTCAGTCCCCGAGTATTTCCGGAAGGTTATTTGTGCCTTCCTTCGTGAAAACATAACCAAAGTATTTGTTTAACTTGTCCGTCATTTCTTTGTTCCCATTATAAGTTCACCTGAATCTGACTGCAAGGGACCTACATTTGTTTTCACTAATCTTTTTCTCTTCACATATCTATAGAAGCTTTAGCAGTCAGTTTTTATGTTCCCAGCAAGCTTCCTCTCATACTCTATTTTCCCCCTCCTAATTAAACCCTTTGTCCTCCTCTGCTGTATTACAAAATTCTCCCAGTCCTCAGGTTTGCTGCTTTTCTGGCCAATTTATATGCCTCTTCCTTGGATTTAACACTATCTTTAATTCCCCTTTGTTAGCCACGGTTGAGCCACCTTCCCCGTTTTATGTTTACTCTAGACAGGGATGTACAATTGTTGAAGTTCATCCATGTGATCTTTAAATGTTTGCCATTGCCTATCCACTGTCAACCCTTTAACTATCACTTGCCAGTCTATTCTAGCCAATTCACGTCTCATACCATCAAAGTTACCTTTCCTTAAGTTCAGGACCTTAGTCTCTGAATTAATTGTGTCACTCTCCATCTTCATAAAGAATTCTACCATATTATGGTCACTCTTCCCCAAGGGGCCTCGCACAACTAGATTGTTAATTAGTCCTTTCTCATTACACATCAGCCAGTCTAGGATGGCCAGCCCTCTAGTTAGTTCCTCGACATATTGGACTAGAAAACCATCCGTTATACACTCCAGGAAATCCTCCTCCACCGCATTGCTACCAGTTTGGTTAGCCCAGTCAATATATAGATTAAAGTCATCCAAATTTGCGGATGACACTAAGTTGGGTGGCAGTGTGAATTGCGAGGAGGATGCTATGAGGCTGCAGAGTGACTTGGATAGGTTAGGTGAGTGGGCAAATGCATGACAGATGAAGTATAATGAGGATAAATGTGAGGTTATCCACTTTGGTTGTAAAAACAGAGAGACAGACTATTATCTGAATGGTGAAAGATTAGGAAAAGGGGAGGTGCAACGAGACCTGGGTGTCATGGTACATCAGTCATTGAAGGTTGGCATGCAGGCACAGCAGGCGGTTAAGAAAGCAAATGGCATGTTGGCCTTCATAGCGAGGGGAGTTGAGTACAGGGGCAGGGAGGTGTTACTACAGTTGTACAGGGCCTTGGTTAGGCCACATCTGGAGTATTTGGTACAGTTTTGGTCTCCTAACTTGAGGAAGGACATTCTTGCTATTGAGGGAGTGCAGCGAAGGTGCACCAGACTGATTCCCGGGACAGTGGGACTGACATATCAAGAAAGACTGGCTCAACTGGGCTTGTATTCACTGGAGTTCAGAAGAATGAGAGGAGATCTCATAGAAATGTTTAAAATTCTGACGGGTTTAGACAGGTTAGATGCAGAAAGAATGCTCCCAATGTTGGGGAAGTCCAGAACCAGGGGTCACAGTCTAAGGATAAGGGGTAAGCCATTTAGGACCGAGATGAGGAGAAACTTCTTCACCCAGAGAGTGGTGAACCTGTGGAATTCTCTCCCACAGAAAGTTGTTGAGACCAATTCACTAAATATATTCAAAAAGGAGTTAGATGTAGTCCTTACTACTAGGGGGATCAAGGGGTATGGTGAGAAAGCAGGAATGGGGTACTGAAGTTGCATGTTCAGCCATGAACTTATTGAATGGCGGTGCAGGCTCGAAGGGCCGAATGGCCTACTCCAGCACCTATTTTCTATGTTTCTATGTTTCTATGTTTCTATGATAACTGCTGTACCTTTATTGCACGCATCCCTAATTTCTTGTTTGATGCTGTCCCCATCCTCATTACTACTGTTTGGTGGTCTGTACACAACTCCCACTAGTGTTTTCTGCCCTTTGGTATTCCGTAGCTCCACCCATACAGATTCCACATCATCGAAGCTAATGTTCTTCCTTACTATTACATTAATTTCCTCTTTAACCAGCAACACTACCCCACCTCCTTTTCCTTTTTGTCTATCCTTCCTAAATGTTGAATACCCCTGGATGTTGAGTTCCCAGCCATGGTCACCCTGGAGCCATGTCTCCATGATGCCAATTACATCATATCCGTTAACTGCTATCTGCGCAGTTAATTCATCCACCTTATTCCGAATACTCCTCGCATTGAGGCACAGAGCCTTCAGGCTTGTCTTTTTAAATCCCTTTGCCCCTTTAGGATTTTGCTGTAATGTGGCCCTTTTTGCTTTTTGCCTTGGGTTTCTCTAGCCTCCACTTTTACTTTTCTTCTTTCTATGTTTTGCTTCTGCCCCCATTCTACTTCCCTCTGTCTCCCTGCATAGGTTCCCATTCCCCTGCCATATTAGTTTAACTCCTACCCAACAGCACTTGCAAACACTCCCCCTAGGACATTGATTCCGGTCCTGCCCAGGTGCCGACTATCTGGTTTGTATTGGTCCCACCTCCCCCAGAACCATTTCCAATGTCCCAGGAATTTGAATCCTCCCTTCTGCACCACTCCTCAAGCCATGTATTCATCTGACCTATCCTGCGATTCCTACTCTGACTAGCATGTGGCACTGGTAGCAATCCTGAAATTACTACTTTTGAGGTCCTACTTTTTAATTTAGTTCCTAGCTCTCTAAATTCGTCTTGTTGGACCTCATCCTATTTTTTCCCTATATTGTTGGTACCTATATGCACCACGACAACTGGCTGTTTACCCTCCCCCTTCAAAATGTCCTGCAGCCGCTCTGAGTCATCCTTGACCCTTGCACCAGGGAGGCAACATACCATCTTGAAGTCTTGGTTGCGACCGCGGAAACGTCTATCTATTCCCCTTACAATAGAATCTGCTATCAATATAGCTCTCCCACTCTTTTTTGTGCCCTCTTGTGCAGCAGAGCCACCCACGGTGCCATGGACTGGGCTGCTGCTGCCCTCCCCTGATGAGTCATCCCTCTCAACGTGGTGTATCTGTTTTGCAGGGGGATGACCGCAGAGGACCCCTGCGCTACCTTCCTTCCACTGCTCTTCCTGTTGGTCACCCATCCCCTATCTGTCTGTGTAACCTTTACCTTGATAAGACCAAATCACTAAACGTGCTATTCACATCATTCTCTGCATCGTGGATGCTTTATAGTGAATCCACCTGCAGCTCCAGTGCCACAATGCGATCTGTCAGGAGCTGCAGCCGGATACACTTCCCGCATATGTAGTTGTCAGGGACACTGGAAGCGTCCCTGACTTCCTGCATGGTACAGGAGGAGCATAACATGTGTCCGAGCTCTCCTGCCATGACTTAACCCCTAGATTAACTTCATTTGTCAACAATAATGCTAAAGGTTACTTACTGATAAAAAAAGAAAAAGAAAAAGACAAGGAAAAAGTCACTGTACTCTGCTCTCTCTTTGCTCTCTACGCTAAAAACCAGTCAGTTTGACAGGCCCCAACAATATCAGTAAATAATTTGACTATGTAAAAGCTATTTACAAAATAATTTCAATATATAAATGCTTTTTACAAAAAATATAATACCTCTTTATATTCCCTGTTACAATATTCCAATATTCTGAGTACAATTATCTTTAAATTAAAGCTATTTACAAAATAATTTCAATATATAAAAGCTATTTACCAAAAATAACTTGATAATATCTATTTATATTCCCTGTTCCAATATTCTGAGTACAATTATCTTTAAATTAACTCTCTAAATAACTCACTACTAATCCTCCACCCTGCCTCTGAAGTTCAAAATGGCGTCCGTGGTGCCCATTTCCTTCTCTTAGGCCCAGTAAAAGCAACTATTTCTCAGCACTCTTTTGGGCCTTGCATCGGCCCAGCGAAGTGCATGCTAGCTGCCGAAACTTGGGATGGGCCTTGTGTGGGCGATCATTTAGGCGATCATCTAGACGGTCAAAGTGGAAGCTTAGGCACTTGTTTTTCCGGCGATGTTTTGGGCCTAGTTTCCACTTTTTGCTCAAAATGGGCGATAGAAGTCCGTTTTGAGCAATAGTTGGGCCATCGATGGGCGATGTGAAGTGGAAAGTCTAGCCCCTTGACTCCTGCGACAAACTCAAAACTGAATCACAGAGTGATGCTACGCTCCAGCACATGTGCCACTTCCTGCGGACTGAATGGCCTACGCAAATTCTGGAAGAGCTGAAAACCTTCCACAGACATTGCGATGAATTTTCAGTTTAGAACGATGGCTGCCTAGCTCGTGGTGATAGAGCAGTAATTACCAAGTCGCTTCAACAGCGCGTTCTCTCATTGGCACACGATGGACACCCTGGAATTGTCTGCATGAAACAGAGATGTCGTGATTCAGTATGGTGACCTGGGATTGACACTCGCATCGAGGAGTTTGTCTCAGACTGCAAAGCATGCAGTCTGAACGCAAAGGCCAGTGCCAATGAAGCCCATTTCATGGCCACAAAGACCATGGCAACAACTTCAGTTGGATATCTTCGATCCAGTTGAAGCAGCTCCACAGCACCAGCGTCTCCTTGATGTAATACATGGCCTGCATTCCAAATGGCCAGAAATCGCTACAAGTTCAGTGACCTCATCGACGATCGTCACTATTCTGCAGCTTATGTTCATGAAGTGGGGCCTCCCAGAGGTCATAATCACTGACAATGGACCACAGTTTGTGTCCGACCAGTTCGGGGATTTTCTCACTCGTCATGTTGTCAAGCATCTCCTTACTGCTCGGTACATTCCTCAAAGCAGCGGAGGTGTTGAGCGATTTAACCGCGTTATCAAAGATAGTTTGAAAGCCAATCTCGCAGCAGGCCAAACATTCGATGAAGCGGTTCAAACCATTCTCCGCACATATTATTCGACAAAGCACTCGCTAATGGGGAAGTCACCCACTGAGCTCATGATTGGGTAGAATCTTCGCTGGACATTCTCAAACCCTCAGCCAAACCTAGCACGAAGATAGCCACACTGGCATCCCAGATTTCGGAATGCCAACGAAAAGCAAAGTCGTACACTGACACAAAACGACGTGCTCAAAAGTCTCAACTGAAGAACAGAGATTGGGTCAGAGTTAAGCGCCCAACCCATAGTCATAAGCTCGCATCTTCACTTTTGCCTTCAAAACAGACTGGCGAAAGTTCAGCCCTCACACCTACAAGCTCAATGATGGAACTCGATGGAACGCTCGTAGACTGATCCCAACTTCCAGGCCAACAGACCAGCAGAATGGAACAGAGGCACCGTTCTGTTTCCCAACCGTAAACCTCGATCAAACACTGCAAGCTCCACGCCGGTCTCAGCGTATCAGAACATGGCCTGGCTATCTCCAGGACTTTGACTGTTCATAGACTGTGTTTTACAGAAGGGGAGAAATATGCTGTGTTCATACTCTATTTGTTGGTTACACAAACCCTCACTAGACAGGCATTAGGACCCTGTGGAGGCTATTCACACCTGCTATAAACATGCTGGTTTTGAACACCATTTTGAGAGTCGCTATAAAGGACACAGTTAATTACACTACTCCTGTTTCAGTTAGTCTGTTTATTTACATACACAACACAGACTAGTTGGGCCGAATGGCCTGTTTCTGTGCTGTATATTCTATGTAATGCTTTCTAACTCTACATTCCTCCAATCTGGCCTCTTATGCAGCACCCACTCCTTTGCACCGTCATTGGCAGCATTGCCTTCAGACATCTAGGCCTTAAGCTCTGGAATTTCTTCCCTATCCCTCTCTACCTCTGTCTCTTCTTTAAGACCCTCCTTAAAATCTATCTCTTTAACCAAGCTTTTAGTTACACCTTCTAATATCTCCTTCTTTAGCTCGGGGTCAATTTTTGTCTGATTACGCATCTGTTAAGTGCCTTGCAACATATTCCTACATTAAAGGCATTATATATATATGCAAATTGTTGTAATATATACTTCTCAGCTCAGTCATATTACTTTGTGCAAATTATACTTGATATTTTGTGCACTGTCGAGTATTACATTAAACAACAGCTCTTTTGTCAGGTGTTTTCGTCACTGCTAACGATAAATAACTGGCATGCTCATTTGGATCTCTTCATGCCAAAGAAAAGTTTGAATGTCAATTTGAATTTGTACAAACAAGCTATTGATCCAGAATCCAGATGTTTTGCTTGTTCGACTACATTTTTGATGCAATCAAATACCAGTATGTCAAGCTTCTTATGTGAGACACACACAGATTGCAAAATAAGTCTACTAATGCAAGACATACAATCCTTTACCAGTGTTAGGTACAAAGCTACAAATAAACCATCATATTACTATCAACAGGAATAATATATAACATGATTCTTATTTCTCTTCCCTGGTTTAATCACTTTACAGGTTTTACTTTCCTCTTTACCTGTTCTGCTTAAAGCACAATTTCTGACTATTACTCGACACTCTTTCCCGTCATTTGTTTTTGAACGATTATTTGTACTACAATTTCCACCTGAGCCCTTCCCCATTTACTAGTTTAAAGTCCTTGTTTATCCTTTCTGCTAGGACACTGGTCCTATATATGTTATGCAAGGGGATTACAAATTCATTTTCTCTACTTAGAACTGTTTTACAACTGCAGAGAAAGGATATTTTCACCCCATTTGTTTGGATTAAATTCAAGATTAGGTGGAGCCCCTCCCAAAGGTACAGTTCCTTCCTGTCCCAATACTGGCGCCAGTGCCCCATGGAATGGAACCCCTCTTTCCCACAACACTCCTTCAGCTCCCTAATCAGCTTATCCCTACACCAATGTGCACGTTGCTCAGGTAATAATCCAGAGATTATAACCCTTGAGGTCCTGTTCTTTAATTTAGCTCCTAGTTCCTGGTACTGCACAAACAGGACCTCTTGCCTGCTCGTCCTTATGTTGTTGGCCCCTACATGGACCACAACGACTGGATCCTCCCTCTCCTTCTCACCAATAGCCTTTCAAGCCAGTTTGAGATGTCCCTCAGCCTGGCACCAGGTAGGCAACATGTCATGTGGGACTCTCGATCCTGCTTATAAAGGATGCTATCTGTCCCCCTAATTATAGAATCCCCTACAACTACTGCATTTCACTTCCTCTCCCTTTAGGACAGCCTCCTGCTCCAAGGTACCATGATCCGCATCCTGGCTGTCCCTCCAACAGTCATTATCCTTATCCTCACAGGCAGCGAGTACATAATACCTGTTGGATATGATTAGTTTCTGTGGATCCTCGTTCTCTGTCACACCAGGGTTCCACTTAATCTGCACACTATCGGCCACACCAGCCCCATTCTGAACCTGCTCCTCTCTACGAGGTGTGACTGAGGTCTGGAGCAAACTGATCCGATACTCCTCCCCCTCCCTTATGTGTTGGAGTATCTCCACCTTGCACTCCAGCTCAATGACTGTGAGCCGGAGAGATTTGAGACGGAGACATCTACTGCAGACGTGTTCACTCAGGACAGTCTTGCTGTCCACAAACTCCCACATACTGCATTCCAGACACACAACCTGCTCAGACATAGCTTACTCTAACCTTGTTTTATCGTTTGAATTAATAAAGTCTTCATTCAAATGATTGTTTATAGTTATATTAATTAGTTTATCTAGTTAAGTTATTAATTTAATAAAATAAAAAATAATTTCCCAGCTCTTAATTTAAACCACTATCCAAGCTTAGAGAGAAAAAAATATTAATATGCACCAACCAGTCACCTAGCTGCTGTCCTACATAACAACATAAGAAATAAGAGCAGGAGTAGGCTACCTGGCCCCTAGTGCCTGCTCTGCCATTTAATAAGATCATGGCTGATCGGATCATGGACTCAGGTCCATTTCCCCGCCCGCTCCCTATAACCCGCTATTCACTTATTTCCCTTATTGAGTCCCGAGATGTCACTCCTTTTTTTTGTTGTGGTTTTTGAGTTCATCGGAGATACACTGCCTCTGCTACTGCCACCTCTGCTGCTGCCACTCAGATACGCAGTGCCCTCAGATCCCGCTCTGTTTATACTCTGCCACCGCTGCTGCTGTCTCCGCTCACTCCCGACCCCAATCCATATTGCCTACATCAGTTAAAGGAGTGGGGACAAAACTGATCTGATACCCTTCAACCAATATATGTTATGTAAGGGGATTACAAATTCACTTTCTCTACTTAGAACTGTTACAACTGCAGAGAAAGGATACTTTCACCCCATTTGTTTGGTTAAATTCAAGACCGTCCCAGACATTAAAAAGGCTGTGTTCGAACTCAGTGTACTACCAATTCCCCTGGATACTAATATTTGAAATGTTGCCATACACTTGGAAACTTGTTTATTTAACAATGTAGTACAGAGTGAATTAAATCAATTTGTGGTAAATAATCAAAACAATTGCACTATCTGCTGTCTATTATCGCTAATAAATATGGAGAGAATTGCCTAATTACAAATTTATAATTGATTATAGAAAGCAGCATTTGTCTCTGTTTTACATGTAAACCTGTAAATACCTTGTTTAACCACCAAAGGGCTCATTCCCTGGAGTCCCAAGGGATCCCACAATCCCTTGGGAGCACCTGTACTTAAGGAGGCCTCACAGGCTGGAGAGGCACTCTGGAGACCTGCAATAAAAGACTAAGGTCACACTTTGCTTTGAGCTCACAGTATCTGGTCAGACTCTTTATTCATACACTACAGTCTCAATATCAACTGATGAGACAATATATAACAGTATTGTACCTATTAGGCCCTAGTACATCGAATTCACTTTTGAATAACATTAACTGACATAAATTAGTAAATTATTGAAATTAATTTTACACAAAAATTTACATCCCGCTCCCTGGATTTCACATTAGTTCCAAGTTTAAACAACAAGAAGACGTGAACACATATAGTTAAAAAAGTTACCATTGCAATTGATTTGGATACTGTCACAATACATGAATGCTCAATGGTTTTTATATTAAATCTCCTTGCTTTTTTAATGAATGAGTTAACTCTTATTTTAAATGAGTTAAAACCTTGCTTAATTCAACAGGCAAAGTAATATCTTATTAATGCTTTATTTAGATAATGTGCTGAGCCAAATCTATCTGCCTGTAAGTGATGGCATAAATCACAAAGGTGATCAAACCAAATTGGCAGGGGGATGGGCACCAGGATGTAGCATTAGAAAGGAAAACAAAGGGCACAAAGAATTGGAAGAGATGGATAGCACTAAGGTAATAAATAGTAAGGTATTAGGTGGGGTCAGATTGAGAGTGGATATAAGAAGGTCTAAGACAGGTTTACAGTGTATGTGTGTAAACGCACGAAGCGTGGTAAATAAGGTTGGTGAGCTACAGGTGCAAATAGCCAAGTGGGAATATGATGTCATGGCAATAACGGTGACTTGGCTCAAAAAAGGACAGGATTGGGTACTAAATATTACTGTACATAAGGGTTTGAGGAAAGATAGGGAAGACAAGGTCGGGGTGATGTGGCAGTATTGGTTAAGGAGAATGTTATAGTGCTGGAGAGAAAGGATGTCCAGGACAGAATCTATATGGTTAGAGTTAAGAAATAATAGAAGTGCCATTACACTCCTAGGGGACTGAAATTGGTCAAACACAAGTTCTGCCCGTTTTTCGGTGGTCCCCAGGCGGTGCGTCATTTTTTACCGCCCGGTACTGCTGGGGCCGAGTGGGGGAATTTTCTCAGCAGTAAGCTGAGCGTAGTGCAGCGGGCGGTGTGCAGCGGAGGAGGCCTTTTGACTCGGGAATCCTCGGCTCCCGAGTTGTGCGCACGCGCGCACGGCTCTCAATCTCCGCCCCCGAAGAGGCACCGATGAGAGGCCAGAGACTGCCGGCCTGAGATCACTGTGTGCGGGGGGGAGATCGCTGTGTGGGGGGGGGGGGGGGGAAATCGCTGTGGGGGGAGAGATCGCTGTGGGGGGTGGGGGGAGAGATCGCTGTGGGGGGTGGGGGGAGAGATCGCTGTGGGAGAGAGCGATCGCTGTCGCTGTGGGCGGGCGGAGTTTGCTGTGTGGGGGGAGAAATCACTGTGGGGGGAGAGAGATCACTGTAGGGGGAGAGAGATCACTGTGAGGGGGAGAGATCACTGTGGGGAGAGAGAGATCTCTGGGGGGAGAGAGATCACTGTGTGGGCTGTGTGGGAGGGGGAGAGATCACTGTGGGGGGGGGGAGATCACTGTGGTGGGTGAGAGATCGCTGTGAGGGGGGAGAGATCACTGTGGGGAGAGAGATCACTGTGGGGGGAGAGAGCACTGTGGGGGGGAGAGATCACTGTGTGGGAGGGGGAGAGAGATCACTGTGTGGGGAGAGAGATCACTGTGGGGGGAGAGAGATCACTGTGGGGGGAGAGAGATCACTGGGGGGAGAGAGATCACTGTGGCGGGGGGAGATCACTGTGTGGGGGGGGAGAGATCACTGTGGGGGGAGAGAGATCACTGTAGTTGGGGGGGGGAAGAGACTGGGGGAATGGGTGAGATCACTGTGTGGGGGGGGGAAGAGATCGCTGTGGGGGGGGGAGAGATCGCTGTGGGGTGGAGAGCTCACTGTAGCGGGGGCAAAGATCACTGTGGGGGTGGGGAAGAGACTGTGGGGAGTGAGAGAGACTAATAAAATTGTTATTATAGTTCATTAATAAAGGAATAAATAAGGCTTTATTAGAACATTTATATTGTTGCCTAAAACTAGAAAATACTACAATCCATTTAAAAATACATCAAACTGTGGAGAACTATAAAGATCTGTGTAATATCAAACAAACCTGCCAGCTCTGTGTACATACTGCCCACTTAAGATCCATTTAAAAGCCCTTTCTCCAGGACGGTACACATTTCAGGCGGTATGTCGGCGGCAGGTCATGAAACTTGCACTTTTGGGCAGTATGTTGGCGGTGTGCATAGGCGGTCGGTGTGCATACTGCCCGGCAGTATGCCACTGATGAATTTCACACCGGGCGGTATGTTTGCGGTATGTAGGTGTTTTTTCACCAAAATTGCATTTTTGGGCAGTAAGCGGGCAGTAGTAAGCGGTATGTTGATGAATTTCAGGCCCAAGGTGTATTCTATAGGCCACCAACTAGTGGGAAAAATCTGGAGGTACAAATTTGCAGAGAAATTATAGAGAGGTGCAAGAAATATAGTGAAGGAGTGTATGTTTTCTGGAGGTGCAGGGAGTGAAGAAACCGTACACAATCATGTATTTGTAATAAGGATGTGGACTCCATTTAAATGTCTGGTTTGCTTGACCAAAAATACTCCCCAGTAAGCCTTGTGCATAGACAGTGGAAACTATTGCAGCTAACAAAGAGAAAAGCTTGTCCTTGGAGGTTTTAGCTGTTGATTAGGTCTTCCGCTCCTCTTTGTGACAGTGCCTAGGAACCACAAAGGCCTATTCAATTCATAGTGTTTGTATTGTTTGCTTGCTGTGGACTAATCAAGTAACATAGTTGACTGTCTTTCCTATGGATCAACCCTTAGGGGCAGATTTTCCGGTCTTTTGCGCTCCATTTTTCACCCCGGAGTGACGGCAATGGCGGCGGTGAGGTCTTCTGGGCGGGAGTCAGCTTCCAGCAGCCCGAGGGGGTTTTCAGGGACGGTTTTGCGGCGGTGCAGAACAGCACCGCCTGGAAGAGCTGCGCCGGTGTGCAACGCACCTAGTTGCAACACCGGCACGCTTTTTGACTCTCGCCCGATCCGTATGCCCCGCAGCGCGCCCCGCATTGACCGCCTGTAAATACGGGCAGTCCAACCTATATCGACTGCAGAGAGGTAAATAATGGCATCCTAAGGAAAGTGTGATTGTTTTTTCTTTCTTAATTTGTTTTGCGATTTACGTTGCGCTGGCGTGGGCTATGTATTGGGAATGTTTTCGTGGGTTGGGTTTTCTCCCAGGCGTCTCTCAGAGCACTCCCCGGCCGGCTCTTTAGCTCGGCATTTTCCCATGCTAACGCCCTAAGAGAGGTGTACAACGCCTCCCTTAACGCTGTGCCTCAGACTCAGGGCCCAGCTGCCCAATTTTGATGACTGAGGCGCAAACATTACCGCCCCGAAATCATCAAGGCTGAAAATCTAACCCTTAATCTTCTCAGTTGAAGAAGCAGAATCCTACAATAGAGTCGTGATAATGGGGCACTTCAACTATCCTAATATAGACTGGGATAGTAACAGTGTAAAGGGCTGAGTGGGAGAAGAATTTCTGAAATGTATTCAGGAGAACTTTCTTGATCAGTATGTTTCTGGCCCAACAAGGAAGGAGGCATTGCTGGGTCTGGTTTTGGGGAATGAGGTAGGTCAAGTGGAGCAAGTGTCAGTAGGGGAACATTTAGGGAACAGTGATCATAGTATCATAAGGATTAGATTAGCTATGGAAAAGGACATTGGGCAATCTAGAATAAAAATACTTAATTGGAGGAAGGCCAATTTCAGTGCGATGAGAATTAATCTGGCCTGGGTAAACTGGAATCAAAGATTGGCAGGCAAAACTGTAATGGAACAATGGGCTGCCTTTAAAGAGGAAATAGTTCAGGTACAGCTGAAGTATATTTCCACTAAAGGGAAAGGTAGGGCAACTAAAGTCAGAGCTTACTAGATGACGAAAGAGATAAAGAGTAAGATGAAGCAGAAAAAGAGCATGTATGACCGAGGTCATCTGAGAAACAGGCTAACTATAGAAAGTGCAGAGGAGAAGTGAAAAAGAAAATAAGAGGGGCAAAGAGAGGGTATGAGAATAAAATGGCAGCTAACATAAAAGGTAATCCACAAACTTTTTCTATAGGTATATAACTAGTAAACGGGTAGTAAGAAGAGGGGTTGGGCCGATTAAGGACCAAACATGAGACCTACGCAAGGAGGCAGAGGGTATGGCTGAGGTTCTAAATGAGTACTTTGCACCTGTCTTCACCAAGGAAGATGCTGCCATAGGAGGAGGTAAAGGAGACACTGGATGGGCTAAAAATTGATAAAGACAAGGTACTAGAAAGGCTGGCTGTACTTAAAGCAAATAAGGCACCAGGACCAGATGGGATGCATCCTAGGACACCGCGTGGTGAAGGAAGAAATCGCAGAGGTACTGGCCGTAATCTTCCAATCCTCCTTAGAAATGGGGGTCGTGCCAGAGGACTGGAGAATTTCAAATTTTACACCCTTGTTCAAAAAAGGGTATAAAGATAAACCCAGCAACTACAGACTAATCAGTTTAACCTAGGATTTGAGGAAGCTTTTAGAAACAATAATCAGGGACTAAAGGCGTTTGATAAAGTGCCAGCAAAGTTGAAACCCATGGGACAGTGGCAGCATGGATACAAAATTGGCTAAGTGACAGGAAACAGAGGGAGTGAAATTGCCCCGTTTTTAGAGGCCCGTTAGTGCCTCCAGGAGGGGGGGCGCTAACGGGGCAGAAGAAACTTTTCACTTGGGGAGGGGGTTGCTACCAGCACACGGGAAATTGCCTGGATGTTTACGGAGGCGCTGTCCCGGGCCGGCGCGCAACCGCTAATGACATTATCGAATTGTGCGTCGACCATTCACCGCCCTGCGCAATCCCATACCGCTCCGTGGGGGAAATTGCCCTGCGGCCCACAAGGCTGGCCAACGTCCGCTCTTGGGGCGCTACTTAAAGGGGAAGGCGCCAGCGCTCCGCGCCACCATCTTTTCTGGATTGCCAACATAGAGAGACTGATGTAATGGCCGAAGTGATACATTTTTGTAGGAAAAACAAGGAGAGGCAATATAAACTAAAAGGTACACTTCTATAGGGGGTGCAGGAACAGAGAATCCTGGGATATATGTGCACAAATCGTTGAAGGTAGGGCAGGTTGAGAAAGCAGTTAAAAAAAGCTTACGGGATCCTGGGCTTCATGAATAGAGGTATAGAGTGGAGATTATGATGAACCTGTATTTGGTTCGGCCTCAACTAGAGTATGGTGTCCAATTCTGGGCATCACACTTTAGGAAGGATGTGAAGGCCTCAGAGAGGGTGTAGAAAGAATTTACAAGAATGATTCCAGGAATGAGTGACTTCAGTTACATGGATAGACTGGAGAAGCTGGGGTCGTTCTCTTTAGAGCAGAGAAGAGTGAGAGGAGATTTAATACAGGTGTTCAAAATCATGAGAGGTCTAGACAGAGTAAATTGAGAGAAACAGTTCCCATTTGCGGAAGGGTCGAGAACCAGAGGGAATTGGATAAATAGCTGAAAGAAAAAAAATTGCAGTGCTACGGCGAAAGAATCATAGAGGGAGAAATTTGGGAGTGCCCCATTTGGGGTGTTAACTTTTAAAAATTGAAAAAATGAACGACAGGAAAAAATTCAGGCTTTGCAGTCCCGGAAGGAAGTGGAGCGCTAAATCAGGTGCTCCACTACCTTCCTGGAATGCAAGAGGCAGTAGGCAGGGCGGTAGGTGAGCAGCGCTGCAACTGAAAGGCTGTACACTGCCGCGTTGGAAGACTCCTTTGCTCCCTAAAAGGGAAGGGCCCTCGCTGCAGACTCTGCAAGGCAAAAACTTACCTGGTTCCCAACGGCAGCCGCGACCCGGCCCGATCAGCCCGATGCACTGCAGCAGAGTGCCGGACTGATCGATTGGGAGCGAAGATCATTGAAAAAAATTGACTGAGAATATTTCAGAATATTTTACACCTACCTCGGTCACCTCGCCTTTAAGCATCGCCCCTGAAGTGCCAGTGTTTTTGCCCGGCGATACTGCAGGGAGCGGAACCGAAGTCCGGGTTTGGTGGGCCACTGGGGTGATGCAAGCAGCAATGATTTCACGATCTCTGGACGAAGCAGATCAGGGCGCAACGTCCTACCGCCACCTCATACCTCCCGCTGAAGTTAGCGGGAGTCAATCTTCTCGCTACGCTCGGTCAGGAAGTGCTTAGCATCCGGTAATCGCTCCCCTGAGGAGATAACGGGAGGCGCTAAGGAGGCCAATTTCTAGGCCTTAGAATCATAGAATCATAGAATGGTTACAGCACGAAAGAAGGTCATTCGGTCCGTCGAGCCCGTGCCAGCCCTCTGCAAGAGCACCTCAGCTAGTCCCATGCAAATTTTTTTCCTTCATTGTTGTTCAAACCTTTATATGTCAAGACTTTTCCTGATGTTAAGAGAAAGCATTACTGGTCTGTAAGAGCAGAGTGACTTCCACCCATTTCCAAACCTGTAATAATGAACCTTTTCTTCCTTCTGCGATCAGCAGCAGAAGAGTAAACCCCCTCTCCTCATTACAGGATTGCCTCCAACATCAATTTTGGGGCAATTCTGGAACTCTTAATCATGGAACAAACGTTTGATTTTCTGACCTTTTTGTCCATATTCACACTGTAAAGAAGCTCTCAAAATGCCTAACTTTGACACATATTAAAAGTACTCTAAAGATGTGGCAATGAACTAATGAACTAAACCTAGTGTTTGTCATCTTCAGCCTGTTGTGCCATGGAGCTGTGAATACAATCCTAAAGGGGGGTGCAGGAACAGAGGGACCTGGGGGTATATGTGCACAAATCATTGAAGGTGGCAGGGCAGGTTGAGAAAGCGACTAAAAATGCATAAGGATCCTGGGCTTCATAAATAGAGGCAGAGTACAAAAGCAAGGAAGTTATGATGAACCTGTATAAAACACCAGTTCGGCCTCAGCTGGAGTATTGTATCCAATTCTGGGCACCGCACTTCAGGAAGGATGTGAAGGCCTTAGAGAGGGTGCAGAAAAGATTTACGAGAATGATTCCAGGTATGAGGAACTTATGTTACATGGATAGATTGAAGAAGCTAGGATTGTTCCCCTTAGAGCGGAGAAGGTTGATAGGAGATTTGATAGAGGTGTTCAAAATCATGATGGACCTAGACAGAGTAGATAGAGAGAAACTGTGTCCATTGGCCGAAGGTTAGAGAACCAGAGGATACAGATTTAAGGTGAATGTTAAAAGAACCAAAGACAACTTGAGGAAAAGCTTTTTTACGAGTGGTTAGGATCTGGAATGCAATGCCTGAAAGGGTGGTGGAGGCAGAATCAATCATAGCTTTCAAAAGGGATTTGGATAAGGACCTGAGGGTAAAATTTTTAGGGCTACGGGGAAAGTGCGGAGCGGGTGGAACGAGCTGAATTGCTCTTGCAGAGAGCCGGCACGGGCTTGATCGGCCGAATGGCCTCCTTCTGTGCTCTACCATTCTATGAGCCAGAAATTTGGTATTACTCCAGTTGGAGCGCTAACTTTTGAGACGTTGGAAGTTTAGTGCCAGGCGCTAATCAATCTCACTGCCCGCTAAATTCAGTCTCAGCGCTCAAAGAATGCAGGGGAGCGCTAAATCAGGCGCTAATGGCTTGGGTAAATGGTGTTAGGCTCCAAGCAATAACGAATATGTGGTGTTGTGTAATTGGGAGTGAGCAATGGCAAAGGCGCCTTCCAGCCATTAAAGGGGTGCGTCACTGAAGTCTGCACACCAGGCCCCGGTGATTCGGGGAGTGCAGAACGGTGATATGCTGTGGGATGAAGTGCAAAGTTCTTTGATGGTCCCCAATACTCCGGAGAATAAGCAGCCTTTATTTGGCTACAGATACATCCTGCACGCTGTGCCACTCATAACTGACCTTTGGAACGGAATTTCCTTGACAGCTGGGGTGCATCCCTTTAAGTCATGCCCCGCCAGCCGCCAGCCATTGGGTTCACGCCTCCGCTCCCTGGTGCTGTTGGCATGAGGCGATAAGGGCGGGGAGGCGCTCCTGAAATTTGCAGAACGGGCACCCAGCGAGCGAAAGGCGCTAACTGTTATACTGGCGTTATGAGGCTGGCGAATTTGCTGTGTGGCACGGGATTCGTCCCGCCGTGGTGCTACAGCCTGAGCATTCCGTTAGGGCTCCCGCCAAATCTCTTCCCCTATGATTCTACAAGTTCCCCTTGCTATTCCCTACCCTAAGTTTTCCACTGCCTTATAATAGCGAGGAATTGAGGAGCGGACAATTTTTTCATTAAAGAGGGAGGAAAATCAGGAAGCCTGTCGTTCCAATCAAACAATTGAGAGTTGTTCTGTTCTCCAGCTTTACTGAGCTAACTTTTCTGACTTTACACTCCTGAGTGCACACGCCGGAAATCCTCCCGAACACTGTGCATCATTCTTCAATAGTTAGAAAATCATGTGCAATGTACAATGGAATTTCCAATATGTTCTCATGATTGACAAGGTTCCCTGCCGGAAGAGCAAAGTCAGAATATTACTCCTTAGTCATCTGAACAGAAAAAGTAATTGGTCTTGAAATTGGATCGCACCCGAATGGGGGAAGCAATGCTGGTGCAGTGCACACTGAATGCCCTCAATAAGGCCAGTGGCTGGACTATGGCAAATTGGTCTGCCAGCCACATTAGGATATTACCGGCATACTGCAAGTAACAGTCACGAACCCAGAGGCAACTCATCAGTCAAGGGGGTGGAGGGGACTGAATTGGGCCGGCGGCTGAGAGGGGAGGAGGCAATCAGGAGGAGAGGGCGAGTGGTGGTGGTCAGAGGCCCGTGGTTTTAATGTGGAGCCAGGAGCGTCACTCTTAATCCTCTTGGCTCCATATTCAGGTAAATAAAAAACTTTAAAGTTACCTTTTAGGGTGGTGCCCTCCAGTGGTCTTGTTAAGGGTCGCTGGTGTGGCTGTGCACCAAAGAAAACTGACTGCAATATGAAAAATGCATGCGCAATCGAAAAACGGGCACTGCACAATCGAATTTCTGGACCACTTGTTTATGCTAAAAATATAAATATTCACCCTATGAAGTAAGATATATTTAATACATATTGTAGTTACCCAAATGTGGATGAATTGGTTGTAATTTACCAAAATTCCCTGGATTCTGGGGAGGTCCCAGCAGATTGGAAAACTGCAAATGTAACGCCCCTATTTAAAAAAGAAGGCAGACAAAAAGCAGGAAACTATTGACCAGTTAGCCTAACATCTGTGGTTGGGAAAATGTTGGAATCCATTATTAAAGAAGCAGCAGCAGGACATTTGGAAAAGCAAAATGCGGTCAGGCAGAGTCAGCATGGATTTATGAAGGGGAAGTCATGTTTGACAAATTTGCTGGAATTCTTTGAGGATGTAACAAACAGGGTGGATAAAGGGGAACCAGTGGATGTGGTGTATTTGGACTTCCAGAAGGCATTTGACAAGGTGCCACATAAAAGGTTACTGAACAAGATAAAAGTTCATGGGGTTGGGGTCAATATATTAGCATGGATAGAGGATTGGCTAACTAAAAGAAAACAGAGAGTCGGGATAAATGGTTCATTCTCTGGTTGGCAACCAATAACTAGTGGTATGCCGCAGGGATCAGTGCTGGGACCCCAACTATTTACAATCTATATTAACGACTTGGAAGAAGGGACTCAGTGCAACGTAGCCAAGTTTGCTGATGATATAAAGATGGGAAGAAAAGCAATGTGTGAGGAGGACACAAAAAATCTGCAAAAGGACATAGACAGGCTAAGTGAGTGGGCAAAAATTTGGCAGATGGAGTATAATGTAGGAAAGTGCAAGGTCATGCACTTTGGCAGAAAAAAATCAAAGAGCAAGTTATTATTTAAATGGAGAAAGATTGCAAAGTGCTGCAGTACAGCGGGACCTGGGGGTACTTGTGTATGAAAC
The DNA here is from genome assembly GCF_044704955.1 of Pristiophorus japonicus. Lineage (NCBI taxonomy): Eukaryota > Metazoa > Chordata > Chondrichthyes > Pristiophoridae > Pristiophorus > Pristiophorus japonicus. The sequence continues at coordinate 138,662,486 of NC_091983.1, read as the reverse complement.
ACAAAAGGATAGTAGGCATGTCCCCTCAGTACAGATTCACACGAGGCATGTAGTGAAGTCAAGGTCACTCTGGACCTGCACCTTTATTTCACAGCTCTGGAATGCTGCACTTGCCTGAGACCTGTCCTTATATACCTGTCTCTTGCAAGTGCACCCCTGGTGGTAAGGTATGCTGGTGGTTACAGGTCATATCTTATTACAGTCATGTATAGCATGTTAGGATACAGTTATATATAATAATGTAAGATACATGACATCACTCTCCCCCAAGGTCTTATTGTCTTTATAGGTTCAGTCTCTCAGGTGGTCTACGCTCTCGCGTGGAGTGTCTGAGTTGTGGTTCAGTTGTTTGCCTTGGTGTCTGTTTTTCTTTGGGTGTGGTTGCTGGTATCTCGCCTGGGCTGTCTGTTTCGATTGGTGTGATTGTTGTTGACTCGCCTGGGCTGTCTGTTGGGATTGGCCTTTCCTCAGGTTGTTCCCTCTGTCTGTCCACCAGGAGTGGTGCGAGTTCCACATTGTAGTCTGCCCCTGGTTCCGCAGTGTTGTTGGTAAATCTGCTTTTGACTTGGTCTACATGCCTCCGGCAGGTTTTGCCATTGTCCATTTGTACTACCAATAGCCTGTTTCCTTCCTTGCCCGTTACTGTCCCTACAAGCCATTTGGGACCCCTGCCATAGTTTAGTACAAACACTTTGTCCCCTATCTCATTCCATCTCCCCCTCGAATTTCTGTCATGGTACTCAGTCAGCTTACGGCGCTTTGCCTCAATGATTTCGTGCATGTCTGGGAGGATTAATGAGAGCCTTGTTTTTAAAGTCCTTTTCATCAACAGTTGCGCGGGGGGATCCCAGTCAGTGAGTGCGGACAAGATCTGTATGCCAGCAGCAGTCACGACAGGCGACCCTCCAGCATGGGACCTTGGATTTTAAGCATGCCTTGTTTAATGATTTGCACTGCTCTCTCCGCCTGGCCGTTGGAGGTCGGCTTGAACGGTGCCGTCTTGACATGATTTATGCCATGGTCAATTATAAAGTCTTGGAATTCTGTGCTGGTGAAGCACGGACCATTGTCACTGACCAATATGTCAGGGATTCCGTGCGTTGCAAACATGGTTGCGAGGCTCTCCACAGTGGTGGAGGTTGTGCTCGAGTTTAAAATGGTGCATTCGATCCACTTTGAAAATGCATCTACAACTACGAGGAACATTTTGCCCATGAATGCGCCCGCATAGTCTACGTGCACCCGCGACCATGGTTTGGTAGGCCAGGGCCAGTGGCTCAGCGGAGCCTCCCTGGGGGTATTGCTGAGTTGGGCACAAATGGTGCACCTTCGGAGGCAGAGCTCCAAGTCCGCGTCAATACCAGGCCACCAGACGTGGGATCTGGCTATGGCCTTCATGAGAACGATCCCGGGTGCTCGCGGTGGAGCTCCCGGACAAATGCCTCTCTGCCTCGCAGAGGCATGACTACTCGGCAGCCCCATATCTGGCAGTCTGCTTGTAGTAATAGCTCATGCATGCGCCTGTAAAAGAGTTTTAATTCCTCGGGGCAGGCATCACGAGCCTCTGCCCAGTCACCGGTTAGGACACATCTTTTTACTAAGGATAACGTGGGGTCGCTGGCCGTCCAGGCTCTGATTTGGCGAGCCGTCATGGGCGAACCTGTGGACTCAAAGGCATTGATTGCCATGACTATCTCACAGTCCTGTTCGTCAGGCCATTCCGTGGTCGCCTGCTAAACGCGTCGGCACAGTTGTCTGTGCCTGGTCTGTGCCTTATGGTAGAGTCATAGGACGCCAGCATGAGTGCCCACCATTGAATTCGCGCCGAGGCATTGGTGTTTATTGCCTTGCTCTCGGATAGGAGGGATGTGAGGGGCTTGTGGTCAGTTTCTAACGCAAACTTGGCCCCAAAAAGGTATTGGTGCATCTTTTTGACACCGTACATGCACGCGAGCGCCTCCTTCTCTACCATTCCGTACCCGTGCTCCGCACGCGAAAGTGACCTGGAGGCATAAGCTATGGGTTGTAATTTGCCCGCACTATTGACATGTTGCAAAACGCACCCGACCCCATACGCTGACACATCGCATGTGAGAACTAGCTTTTTACCTGGGTCAAAGAAAGTCAAAACACTGTTGGAACACAGAAGGTTGCATGCCTTATTGAAGGCACGTTCCTGGGCATCCCCCCAAAACCAATCGCATCCCTTCCTGAGTAGCACGTGGAGAGGCTCCAGCAGCGTGCTTAAGTTCTGCATAAAGTTCTCAAAGTAATTGAGTAGCCCGAGAAAGGCGCGCAGTTCTGAGACATTCCGGGGCCTGGGTGCCAGGCGAATTGCTTCTGTTTTGGACTCTGTTGGGTGGATTCCATCAGCAGCAATCCTTCTGCCCAAAAATTCAACCTCGGGTGCGAGAAACAGGCACTTGGATTTCTTGACTCTTAGGCCTACCCGATAAAACCGCTTTAGTACTTCCTCCAAATTACGGAGATGGGAGTCGGTGTCCCTGCCTGTAATAAGTATGTTGTCTTGAAATACAACCGTCCCCGGGATGGACTTGAGCAGACTCTCCATGTTGCGCTGGAATATAGCAGCTACCGACCTGATGCCGAATGGGCATCGATTGTACATGAAAAGGCCTCGATGTGTGTTGATGGTGGTGAGTAGCTTGGATTCCTCGGTCAATTCTTGCTTCATATAGGCAGATGTGAGGTCTAATTTTGAGAAAAGTTTTCCTCCAGCCAATGTGGCAAATAAGTCCTCCGCTCTGGGCAGTGGGTACTGGTCCTGTAGGGAGACTCTGTTTATGGTAGATTTGTAGTCCCCACAGATTCGTACGGATCCATCAGGCTTCATGACTGGGATGATGGGACTTGCCCAGTCGCTAAATTCCACAGGTGATATAATGCCTTCCCGCAGAAGCCTGTCTAGTTTGTGTTCAATCTTTTCCCTCATCACGTAGAGTACAGCTCTGGCCTTGTGATGGACCGGTCAAGCATCCTGTGTGATGTAGATTTTGACTTTGGCCCCTTTGAAAGTGCCCACACCTGGCTGAAAGAGATGTTCAAATCGCTTTATAACTGTTGAGCAGGAGGTCTGTTCCTCTAATGACATGGCATGGACATCATCCCATTTCCAGTTTAGTTTTGCCAGCCAGCTGCTCCCCAGCAGTGCTGGGGGGTCTCCAGGGACAATCCACAGGGGAAGTCGGTTCACTGTCCCTTTGTGTGTGACAGAGAGCATGGCGCTGCTGAGGACTGGTACGATTTCTTTAGTATAGGTCCTTAGTTTGGTGTCGACCCTTATGAGTTTTGGTCTGTCTCTTTTATGCGGCCACAGTTGTTCAAATTGTTGAGCGCCCATGAGAGATTGACTCGCTCCCGTATCCAGCTCCATGTTGACAGATATCCCGTTGAGTAGGACCCTCATCATTATAGGAGGCATCCTGTTGTAGGAGCAGTGGCAATTGATCGTGTTGACCCATTGTACATCGGTGTCCCGGGTACTGTCCCCACCATCTTCTGGTCCGCTTTCCGACCCATCCTATTCATATACCAGCCGAGCTGCCGTTTTTTTGCACATGCGGGCCAAATGCCCTGTATATTCACAATTTCTGCAAACAGCCTGCTGAAATCGATATCCCCTTGATGAGTGCCCACCCCCACACCTCCAGCACAGACCTGTTACATTGTTCAAAGTGTTCCCAAAGAATGGGGTGCGTCTGGCTGATCTCTCTTGAGCTTCTCTCAGTTTGTAGTTGATTGCTCGCATTGTGGGTTGATGAGGTGTGAACGGCCGTTCCTGTGACCCTTGATGGCTTCTGCCTACTGTCGAGAGCCTGTTCTCCCGGTTTTGTCTGTGTGTGGGGGTAGCAGCTTGTTTAATGCTGTGAACTTCTTCTTCCGATATTTCGTTAGTTGTCGTACCTGCATTGTAAATCAACCTCGTTTCTTCTTCCCCTACCAAGAATGTCTGTGCAACCAGTGCTGCTGCCTCTAAGGTCAGGTTCTTGGTCTCTATGAGCTTTCGGAATATGCCTGCGTATTCCTTCAATGAAAAAGTCTCTCAGCATTTCTCTCCTCAGTTCATCGGAGAACTCACATAAACTAGCCAACCTCCGAAGTTCCGCCACGAAGTCGGGTATGCTCTGGCCCACACAGCATCTGTAGTTGTAGAACCTGTGTCTGGCCATGTGTAGGCTGCTCGCTGGCTTCAGGTAGTCTCTTACCAGTGTGCTCAATTCTTCAAACGACTTGCTTGCTAGTTTCTCGGGTGCCAACAGATCCTTCATTAAAGTGTATGCTTTCGAGCCACAGCTGGTCAAGAGATGGGCTCTTCTCTTGTCTGCCTTATCGTCGCCTAACCAGTCTTTGGTTACAAAGCTTTGCTGGAACCTTTCAATAAAGTCCTCCCAATTGTTTCCCGCATTGTACTTTTCATCTGATCCGTTGTTCGCCATTCTGTGGATTCTGTAATCCCGTAACTCATCACCACTGTAAAGTCCTGTCCCCTCAGTACAGATTCACACAAGGCATGTAGTGAAGTCAAGGTCACTCTGGACCTGCACCTTTATTTCACAGCTCTGAAATGCTGCACTTGCCTGAGACCTGTCCTTATATATTTGTCTCTTGCAAGTACACCCCTGGTGGTAAGGTATGCTGGTGGTTACAGGTCATATCTTATTACAGTCATGTGTAGTATGTTAGGATATAGTTATATATAATAATGTAAGATACATGACAATGCAGGTACAGTAATTGATCAGGAAGGCCAGTGGAATCTTGGCATTTATTGCAAAGGGGATGTAGTATAAAAGCAGGGAAGTTTTGCTATAGCTATACAGGGTATTGGTGAGGCTACACCTGGAGTACTGCATGCAGTTTTGGTTTCCATATTTACAAAAGGATATACTTGCTTTGGAGGCAGTTCAGAGAAGGTTCACTAGATTGATTCCGGAGATGAGGGGGTTGACTTATGAGGAAAGGTTGAGTAGGTTGGGCCTCTACTCATTGGAATTCAGAAGAATGAGAGGTGATCTTATTGAAACGTATAAGATTATGAGGGGACTTGACAAGGTGGATGCAGAGAAAATGTTTCCACTGATGGGGGAGACTAGAACTAGAGGGCATGATCTTAGAATAAGAGCTGCCCATTTAAAACTGAGATGAGGAGAAATTTCTTCTTTCAGAGGGTTGTAAATCTGTGGAATTCGCTGCCTCAGAGAGGTGTGGAAGCTGGGACATTGAATAAATTTAAGACAGAAATAGACAGTTTCTGAAACGATAAAGGGGAGTGGCCAGGGAGGTGGAGCTGAGTCCATGATCATATCAGCCATGATCTTATTGAATGGCGGAGCAGGCTCCAGGGGCCATATGGCCCACTCCTGTTCCTATTGCTTATGTTCTTATATTCTTAAATGCAGTCTGGAGTTTTAGCTCAATCAAAAATATAATTTAGTGCAAATTGTACAACAATTATTCCTTGATGGCATCTACTTTGTATTCAAGGCTTTGCCAGTAGATGGCACCATTGCAATAAATGCAGAAGAACAGCTGGTCTATTCACATAAGCAGGGCCAGATTCAGCCATCGGCTTATTTTTAGGCCCTCGACTTTAGGCCCTAATTTTTCTATCGTTAACCCTAAATCTTTGTCATAAGGTTGGTTAAGCAATATCATATATACCTGCATAGTTATATCTTCAGGGGTGCAAAATATTGTGTCCTTATGGCCCAAGGTGTGTATAAAATTCTGTGACAATCTTGAAACATATATAAGTATCCCCCCAAAAATCACCCGGAGAGTTATGTACGCTGTTCATAGGATAAACGCATAAATAATATCAGGTTTGATAATTGTGAATGCTTACGAAAGGATGAAGAATTTTCATTTATCTTTTAAAAGTGGAAATGTAGATGTCAAAGTCAAATGTCAAAAGTATTTAGTAGAGTATGTATGTCCTAATAGAAACCCCTCGATATCCCTCATAGTTTCTAGCCACCTATCCGCGACATAGCTAAAGTCGCTTTTTTCCACCTCCGTAACATTGCCCGCCTCTGCCCCTGCCCCAGCTCTTCTGCTGCTGAAACCCTCATATATGCCTTTGTTACGTCTAGACTTGACTACTCCAATTCACTCCTGGCTGGTCTCCCACATTCTACACTACATAAACTTGAGGTCATCCAAAATCAGCAGCCCAAGTGTACTAACTTGGTGTACTAACTCGCACCAAGTCATGATCACCAATTAGCCCTGTGCTTTCTGACCTACATTGGCTCCCAATTAAACAACGCCTCAATTTCAAAATTCTCATCCTTGTATACAAATCACTCTATGGCCTTGCCACTCCCTATATCTGTAATCTTTTTCAGCCTCACAATCCCACAAGATATCTGCGCTCCTCAAATTCTGGCCTCTTGAACATCCCTCATTATAACTGCTCAACCATCGGTGGCCATGCCTGCAGCTGTCTGGGCCCTAAGCTCTGGAACTCCCTCCCTAAACCTCTCCATCTCTCTACCTCTCTTTCCTCCTTTAAGATGCTCCTTAAAACTACCTTTTTAACCTAGCTTTTGGTCATCTGCCTTAATTTCTTCTTCAGTGGCTCGGTGTCAAATTTATCTGTTTTGTCTTGTAACACTGTTGTAAAGCGCCTTGGGATGTTTTACTATGTTAAAGATGCCATATAAATAAAAGTTATTATTATTATAGATACCCCTAGATATCCTATTAGAAACTACTAGGGGTAAAACAGGAATATTCTAAATTCAGTCTGAAAGATTATATTGGAATTATGCATTTGTTTTTTGGGGGAGGTCAGCTTCGATAAGCCCTTGTGACCCTTAGCTGCTCTCTTTTTCCTATATTCTTATGTTTGTCTGACCTGTGTTTTCAAGTCAAGTAGTTTTTGAGTCAAGATAGTCAACTCAATACTGTTTCCTTTCAGAAAAACTGATTCACTAAAATACTTTCTAGTCTGGCTTTCTAAATTTTAAATGTTGCAGTTCATGTAACTATGTAAGGATTAGAAACATAGAAACATAGAAAATAAGTGCAGGAGTAGGCCATTCAGCCCTTCGAGCCTGCACCACCATTCAATACGATCATGGCTGAACATGCAACTTCAGTGGCCCATTCCTGCTTTCACTCCATACCCTTTGATCCCTTTAGCTGTAAGGGCACATCTCACTCCCTTTTGAATGTATCTAACGAACTGGCCTCAACAACTTTCTGTGGTAGAGAATTCCACAGGTTCACAATACTCTAAGTGAAGAAGTTTCTCCTCATCTCTGTCCTAAATGGTTTCCCCATTATCCTTAGACTGTGACCCCTGGTTCTGGACTTCCCCAACAACGGGAACATTCTTCCTGCATCTAACCTGTCCAATCCCATCAGAATTTTATATATTTCTATGAGATCCCCTCTCATTCTTCTAAATTCCAGTGAATATAAGCCTAGTCGACCCAGTCTTTCTTCATATGTCAGTCCTGCCATCCCGGGAATCAGTCTGGTGAACCTTCGCTGCACTCCCTCAATAGCAAGAATGTCCTTCCTCAGATTAGGAGACCAAAACTGTACACAATATTCAAGGTGTGGCCATTAGGCTTTGCCATCCCCTCGTTTTATCAACTTGTCACATAATGTCATCATAATGAAAACACATTATATACTGTTAGGTTATTCATATCTGTGTGCCAGTACATATATAGGCCTTTCCCTCCTATTAGCCTTAGGCCCCTCACAGCCTTAATCCAGCCCTGCACACAAGGCTGAAATTTTTCCATTGTGTGATTTCATTTAAATGGAATCCCCAGAGGATAAGAGAATTCAACTTTAGATCATGTTAAAGTTCTGAAACAAATACCAACAACTTTCAAGGGTTCCTAAAAATGTTCTAGAATGCATCAATGCAAAAGTCCCACTGGGTAATATTGATATCACTGGTGGGATTCAGAGCACCAATCACTTTCGCCGAAACTTATTGGCAACTCCAGTGTCCCTGACTACTATGTGTGTGGGAAGTGTATCCAGCTGCAGCTCCTGTCAGACAAATTGCAGCGCATGAGTCCACTCTGGAGTATCCGCGATGCTGAGGATGTCGTGAATAGCACGCTTAGTGAGTTGGTCACACCACAGGTAAAGGTTACAAAGGCAGATAGGGAATGGGTGACCATTAGGCAGAGCAGGAGTAGGAAGGTAGTGCAGAAGTCCCCTGCGGTCATCTCCCTCCAAAACAGATATACCACTTTGGATACTGTTGGGGGAGATGGTACATCAGGGGAAAGCAGCAGCAGCCAAGTTCATGGCACCATGGGTGGCGCTGCTGCACAGCAGGGCAGGAAAAAGAGTGGGAGAGCTATAGAGGTAGGGGATTCTATTGTAAGGGGAATAGATAGGCATTTCTGCGGCCGCAATTGAGACTCCAGGATGGTATGTTGCCTCCCTGGTGCAAGGGTCAAGGATGTCTCGGAGCGGCTGCAGGACATTCTGGAGGGGGAGGGTGAACAGACAGTTGTCGTGGTGCATATAGATTCCAACGATATAGGAAAAAATGCGATGAGGTCCTACAAGCTGAATTTAGGGAGCAAGGAGTTAAATTTAAAAATAGGACTTCAAAGGTAGTAATCTTAGGATTGCTACCAGTGCCACGTGCTAGTCAGAGCAGGAATCGCAGGATAGCTCAGATGAATACGTGGCTTGAGGAATGATGCAAGAAGGAGGGATTCAAATTCCTGGGACATTGGAACCGGTTCTGGGGGAGATGGGACCCTTACAAACCGGACGGTCTGCACCAGGGCAGGACCGGAAACGATGTCCTAGGGGGAGTGTATGCTAGTGCTGTTGGGGAGGGTTTGAACTAATGGGAATCTATGCAGGGAGACAGAGGGAAGTAAAATAGGTGCAGAAGCAAAAGGTATAATGGAGATAAGGAAAAGTGGAGGGCAGAGAAATCAAGGGCAGAAATCAAAAAGGGCCACATTACAACATAATTCTAAAAGGACAAAGAGTGTTAAAAAAACAAGCCTGAAGGCTCTGTGTCTTAATGCAAGGAGCATTCATAATAAGGTGGATGAATGAACTGCGCAGATAGCTGTTGATGGATATGATGTAATTGGGATTACAGAGACATGGCTCCAGGGTGACCAAGGCTGGGAACTCAACATCCAGGGGTATTCAATATTCAGGAAGGACAGACAGGAAGGAAAAGGAGGTGGGATAGCGTTACTGGTTAAAGAGGAGATTAACGCACTATCAAGGAAGGATATTAGCTTGGATGATGTGGAATCTGTATGGGTAGAGCTGCAGAAAACCAAAGGGCAGAAAACGCTCGTGGGAGTTGTGTATAGACCACCAAACAGTTGCAGTGAGGTTGGGGATGGCATCAAACAGGAAATTAGGAATGCGTGCAATAAAGGTACAGCAGTTATCATGGGTGACTTTAATCTAATTATAGATTGGGCTAAAAGATTGGCCGATCAGGGTCAGGGTATCGATACTGGTGCCGTTGCCCTGCTGAGGTCGCTTGCGCTGCAGCTCGTGTGTGTTGGCTGCTTGTGGCCACACTGCATGGTGCATAACTCTGGTCCCTGGGACACAGGCTACTGCATTGGGTAGCTCGCTGGAGTTGTGTGCTCCTGATGGGTGTCTGCCCGCTGCATTGGCTGCGTGCAGTTGAAATCCTACATCACACAACTTTTCATTACTGTAGTTCCGATCGCGATTGCGTGACTTTTCCTCGTTGGTTGCATATACACAATTCAGATCATCAATTACACATTTTATATGATTGCGCGACTTTTCCTTGCTTATTGCATGTACACAACTCTGATCATCACTTACACATTTTACATGATCACGTGACTTTTCCTTGCTTATTGCATGTATATAACTCTGATTGTCAGTTACACATTTTGTCTCTAACTTACAGCTGCTATTACATTGCTTGAGTGTGTGGAACTGTCCCTTTAATTGTAGTGGGTTGCAGGCCTCCTTTAAGAGAGCCTTGCTTGCTTTACCCCAATCCTCTTCGCCGTTTGGTGCCACTTGTTGCTCCATCAGCGCTGCGCCTCATGGTCTGGCCACGGCCATCTTTTTCTTCAGTACCTTACCTCGTGGTTTGGGTGCCATCTTTCATCCCTCCACGATGCCGACTGCAGTGATCCTCTTCTCCCCAGGTTCTGCCACCGAAGCTGGGAAGTCGCCTCTGGATCCAATTTTCTTCCTCCGGAGTCCTGCCACTGGAGCCTGGAAGGTGCGTTCGGGTCATCTCAGCTGGATTATCTCCACGCAGTCTTGCTGAGTGGTCTGTGCCTTGGGTGCTATGCTGGTCTGCTCTCTGGTGCCGGGTCCACCCTCAAGTGAGGGCTTGCTGTGCCTCCGAACGTGGAGGACGTCGATTGCTGGAGGGTTGAAGTCTTCCCACTTCCAATGGATCTTCTCCATCCATCTTCTGGCAAGCAGCGTTGGTCCATCATCTGCAACAATCCACAGAGGTAACTTGTGCACCACGCCATCATGCAGTACCTTTACATTCGCACTATCAACAACTGGGATAAGTTCATCGGTGTAGGTGCGCAGCTTTGCCTAAACTGGGACCAACTTGGATCATTCAGCTTGATTGTCCCATAGCCTCTCAAAGGCTTCTTGATTCATTAGTGACTGGCTTGCTCCCATGTCCACTTCCATGAAGACTGGAACACCATCTATCTCGACCTCCACCTTCAGCAGGGAACACTCGGTGGTGCAGGTAAGCATGCTATATACCTCATCGTGGGGCTGAGCTGCCTCTCTGCCTATCGTTTCATAATCCGCGCTGGATTCATGGCCATCTGCAGACTCTTCATCAATACAGTGAGTCATATTTCTCTTACACATTCACTGGGGGTGGCCCTTTATGCTGCAGCCTTTGCATACATAATCTTTAAAGTGGCACTGGTGAGCCCTGTGATTCCCTCCACAATGCCAGCATGGTGCTACTCGATTAGCCCCCCTCGATGGACTCTGTTCTCTACAGTCCAGCATCTAACGGTGCCACTCTGTGCACAGTACCTGCAGGGTTTGAGTCCTGAGGGTGAGTCATCTGCCTAGAACCCCAGGTTGAGGTCATGAATGCCTGGCTCACGGAGTTGGCTTTCTGCAGTGTGACTGTGGTATCCGCCGACAGTAGCTTATGAAGAAGGCCCTCATGGCCGATTCCAATAACAAAAATGTCCCGCGCCGCTTCGTTGAGGTGGTCACTGAAATCACACGGTGCCGCCAGCCTCCTGAGGTCTGTGGCGCATTTTGCGATTTCCTGGCCTTCGGGCCGTCGGTGGGCGTAGAACCGGTGTCTGGCTGTGAGGATGCTCTCCTTGAGCTTGAGTTTCTCATGGATCAGTGTTACGTGCTCCTCGTACGTCTTGATCATTGTCTTCGCTGGTGCCAGCAAGTCCCTGACGAGGCCATAGACAGTGGGCCCACAACTGGTTATCAGGATAGCTCTGCACTTGCCAGCCAGTGTGGTCGGATTATCGCCTACCAGGTCATTTGCTGTGAAGAAATGGTCGAGCCTCTGCACAAAGGCGTCCCAATCATCACCATCGGCGAACTGCTGCAACGTACCAAGGGTAGCCATTTACGCGTGAAAGTTCGTAATCTCGTCACCAATTGTTGTGTCTTTAGATGCTCTAATAATGACTCCACGAGGCAATGTGTTGTACTTGACCTTAGTCCTTTATTTGTTAACTCCAGAGTGAGAATCACACCTGGTGGCCTGCCTTTTATATTAAGCCAGGCACACCTGTACAGGTAACCTACAAGTCTCCCACTACTGTGCCCTCTGGTGGCACACCTTGTGATAGTACCAACAGTAGCCATGTAGAATACATGACAAATAGGCTGGCCATTCTACACATCTTGTGTCATTCACTGGAATCGATGCGCAATGAGTCTCTGACAAGTAGCACTTGCAACCACAACAGTGTCAGGCTGCCTCCTCCTTGGCTAAAGCTCCTCGTCTTCCTCCTCATCCTCCTGAGGTGGATCATCCATCCCTGCTGGTAATGGCTGGCCCCTCATGATGGCCACATGTGCAGATGCAGCACACAACAGTGAAGATAGACACTCTATCAGAAGAGTACTGAAATGCCCCTCCAGAACGGTCAAGGCAGCAGAAGCTCTGCTTCAGAACTCCGATAGTTTGCTCTATAATGGTCCTGGTTGCGATATGGCTGGTATTATAGCGCTATTCGGCAGGTGTGGTGGGATTGCGGAGGGGTATCATCAGCCAGATGGCGAGACCATAGTCTTTGTCGCCGATGAGCCAGCCACGCCCTTCATGTGGTGGTTGGAGCATTCATTGCACACTGGTCAGCCACAGGATGAAGGCATCGTGGCAACTGCCAGAATAGCGTGCATTGAGGATCATCTACCTGTGATCGCAGACTAGTTGAACGTTGAAGAAGTGATAACCCTCTCAATTGCGAAAGACCTCCCCATTGTGTGTACAGTCAATGGCCCCCTGAACCATGGGGAAGCCCGCTATCCTGGTGAAGCCACGGGAGCGCACATCTTGGCTCTGCCTGGACTTGCTGAACTTTATGTAGTCCATGCATCTGCTGTAGAGCGCATTGGTCACCTGGTGAATGCAACAATGTACTGCAAACTGTGAGATATTGCATATGTCGCCTACAAGAGACTGGAACGACCCGGTAGCGTAGAAGTTGAGGGCTGCTGTCACTTTCACCGGCACTGACAGTGAGGTCCTGGTGCCGATGTCAGCTTCGAGGTATGTCTGCAGGAGGTGGCCGAGCTCCGTGACCACCTCCTTGTGGAACAGCAGCCTTCTTATGCACTGCTCCTTGGACATTTCAAGGTAAAAATAATGTGCACGGTAAACCCTGCATCTGTACAGCCTCCTGTGCCAAGGTCTGGGGCCTCTACTTTGGCATAGACCCACATTGGTCTGAAGCCATCTCTGTCGACAGCATCTTTGAAGTCTTCGCCGCAGGACGACGTGGTGTGCCATCACTGCCCCCATTAAGTTGCCCCCATAAATTGATGCGTAGATTCAACATCGCCTCTAGTGCGCCAGTGCAGCCTTCGGCTGTAAGAGGAAAAGAGTGTTCGAAGACCAGGCCCTCAAATCTACCACCAAGATCATGGTCTGCAGGGCTGTAGTAATACCCGCCCTCATATATGGATCAGAGGCATGGACGATGTATAGAAGGCATCTCAAGTCGTTGGAGATGTATCACCAACGATGTCTCCGCAAGATCCTGCAAATCCCCTGGGAGGACAGGCGTACCAACATCAGTGTCCTCATCCAGGCTAACATCCCCAGCATTGAAGCACTGACCACACTCGATCAGCTTCGCTGGGCAGGCCACATAGTTCGCATGCCAGACACGAGACTCCCTAAGCAAATGTTGCATGCGGAGCTCCTTCATGGCAAACGAGCCAAAGGTGGGTAGAGGAAACGTTACAAGGACACCCTCAAAGCCTCCCTGGTAAAGTGCAACATCACCACTGACACCTGGTGGAGAAAGTGAATCCGGGAGGGCGTTGAGCTCTTCGAGTCTCAACGCCTAGAGCGTGAAGAGGTCAGGCGCAGGTAACGGAAGGAGCGTGCGGCAAACCAGTCCCACCCACCCCTTCCTTCAACGAATATCTGTCTCACCCATGACGGGATCTGTGGCTCTCGTACTGGACTGTTCACCCATCAAAGAACTCAATTTATGAGTGGAAGCAAGTCTTCCTCGATCCTGATGGACTGCCTATGATGATGATGAAGTTGCAGATGGTAGCCTCGAAATGCTAGTCGCTAATAGATGCGACCTGAAACCCAGCAATGTTTGCAAAATGCTCGTTGTGAAGCTGAGCAGTCTCAGCATGCCAACACCACGCACTCTGCGAGGAGAGAACAAAGCACTGATCGCTGGCCCGACTGCAGCACTCTTTCAATACCGCCCCAGAATCATTACCTCGACTTGTGAACAGCAACTTTTTGTGGCGTGTTCCCCGCCAACCGGTAAGTGAGGTGACAAAAGTGAATTTGGTGAGACTGGCACTAAGGAGGCGTTGCACGTAGAAACATACATAGAAACATACATAGGTGCAGGAGTAGGTCATTCAGCCCTCCGAGCCTGCACCACAATTCATGGCTGATCCTTCACCTCAGTACCCCTTTCCCACTTTCTCTCCATACCCCTTGATCTCTTTAGCCGTAAGGGCCATATCTAACTCCCTCTTGAATACATCCAATGAACTGGCATCAACAACTCTCTGCAGCAGGGAATTCCACAGGTTAACAACTCTCTGAGTGAAGAAGTTTCTCCCCATCTCAGTCCTAAATGGCCTATCCCTTATCCTAAGACTGTGTCCCCTGGTTCTGGACTTCCCCAACATTGGGAACATTCTTCCTGCATCTAACCTGTCCCGTCCCGTCAGAATCTTATATGTTTCTATGAGATCACCTCTCATCCTTCTAAGCTCCAGTGTATAAAGGCCCAGTTGATCCAGTCTCTCCTCATATGTCAGTCCAGCCATCCCTGGAATCAGTCTTGTAAACCTTCGCTGCACTCCCTCAATAGCAAGAACGTCCTTTCTCAGATTAGGGGACCTGACATCAGGATTTCCATGGCGGGAGTCGGCGAGACGGCAAATCTTTATGCCCTTGAAAAAGCAGAACCGAATTTCCCATCAGGCGGCATCCCCACCTGATGCCGCCGCCCAAACGTTTATGCTCCGTTGCCGTCTCCCCCCAGACGGTATCAACTGGCGGTAGCAACTGAATTTCGACCCATATAAATGTGGTTGCAAATGTGTTTGAATATTTCCAAAATGTCATTTATTTAACATCAGATTATGCAAAAATTGTCATTAAAACCTAAATAAATTAAAAGAGAACCACTGAGAGAATTGATCTTTAGAAATCAAATAAATTAGATTCAAAACTGATTGTCTACTTATTTTGAAAATCAAGTTTTATCGTTAATCTATGTTTAATATGCTTATTTGTCCTTTTGAGTTCTTGAAGCTCATATTCCAGAAATTCTTGTTATATTCAATAGCACATTATTTTAGTCAATTTGTGAGGTAATCACCTTATCATGATGATACAAAGATGGGTGGGAAAACAAATTGTGAGGAGGACACAAAAAATCTGCAAAGGGATATAGACAGGCTAAGTGAGTGGACAACGATTTGGCAGATGGAGTAAAATGTGGGAAAATGGGAGGTATTCCACTTTGGCAGGAAAAATAGAAAAGCAAATTATAATTTAAATGGAGAAAAATTGCAAAGTGCTACAGTTCAGAGGGACCTGGGGGTACTTGTGCATGAAACACAAAAAGTTAGTATGCAGGTACAGCAAGTAATCAGGAAGGAAAGTGGAATGTTGGCCGTTATTGCAAGGGGGATAGAGTATAAAAGCAGAGAAGTCCTGCTGCAACTGTACAGAGTATTGGTGAGGCCACACCTGGAATACTGCATGCAGATTTGGTCTCCGTATTTAAGGAAGGATATATTTGCATTGGAGGCTGTTCAGAGAAGGTTCACTGATTCTGGAGATAGGGTTGACTTATGAAGATAGGCTAAGTAGGTTGGGCCTATAGAAACATAGAAACATAGAAAATAGGTGCAGGAGTAGGCCATTCGGCTCTTCGAGCCTGCACCAACATTCAATATGATCATGGCTGATCATGCAACTTCAGTACCCCATTCCTGTTTTCTCTCCATACCCCTTGATCCCTTTAGCCGTAAGGGCAACATCTAACTCCCATTTGAATATATGTAACGAACTGGCCTCAACAACTTTCTGTGGTAGAGAATTCCACAGGTTCACAATCCTCTGAGTGAAGAAGTTTCTCCTCATCTCAGTCCCAAATGGTTTACCCCTTATCCTTAGACTGTGACCCCTGGTTCTGGACTTCCCCAACATCAGGAACATTCTTCCAGCATCTAACCTGTTTCTATGAGATCCCCTCTCATTCTTCTAAATTCCAGTGAATATAAGCCTAGTCGATCCAGTCTTTCTTCATGTCAGTCCTGCCATCCCGGGAATCAGTCTGCTGAACCTTCACTGCACTCCCTCAATAGCAAGAATGTCCTTCCTCAGATTAGGAGACCAAAACTGCACACAATATTCAAGGTGTGGCCTCACCAAGTCCGTGTACAACTGCAGTAAGACCTCCCTGCTCCTATACTCAAATCCTCTCGCTAAGAAGGCCAACATGCCATTTGCCTTCTTCACCGCCTGCTGTACCTGCATGCCAATTTTCAATGACTGATGTACCATGACACCCAGGTCTCGTTGCACCTCCCCTTTTACTAATCTGTCACCATTCAGATAATATTCTGCCTTCTTGTTTTTGCCACCAAAGTGGATAACCTCACATTTATCTACATTATACTGCATCTGCCATGAATTTGCCCACTCACCTAACCTGTCAAGTCACCCTGCAGCCTCTTAGCATCCTCCTCACAACTCACACTGCCAACCAGCTTAGTGTCATCTGCAAACTTGGAGATATTACCTTAAATTCCTTCATCTAAATCATTAATGTATATTGTAAATAGCTGGGGTCCCAGCACTGAACCTTGCTGTACCCCATTAGTCACTGCCAGCCATTCTGAAAAGGACCCATTTATTCCTACTCTTTGCTTCCTGTCTGCCAACCAATTCTCTACCCACATCAATACATTACCCCCAATACCATGTGCTTTAATTTTGCACACTAATCTCTTGTGTGGGACCTTGTCAAAAGCCTTTTGAAAGTCCAAATACACTACATCTACTGGTTCTCCCTTGTCCACTCTACTAGTTACATCCTCAAAAAATTCCAGAAGATTTGTCAAGCATGATTTTCCTGTCATAAATCCATGCTGGCTTGGACCGATCCTGTCACTGCTTTCCAAATATGCTGCTAGTACATCTTTAATAGTTGATTCCAACATTTTCCCCACCACCAATGTCAGGCTAACCGATCTATAATTCCCTGTTTTCTCTCTCCTTTTTTAAAAAGTGGGGTTACATTAGCTACCCGCCAATCCATAGGAACGGATCCAAAGTCTTTAGAATGTTGGAAAATGACAACCAATGCATCCACTATTTATGGATGTGTGCAATAAAGGTACAACAGTTATCATAGGTGACTTTAATCTACATATAGATTGGGCTAACCAAACTGGTAGCAATACGGTGGAGGAGGATTTCCTGACGTGCATAAGGGATGGTTTTCTAGACCAATATGTCGAGGAACCAACGAGAGAGCAGGCCATCCTAGACTGGGTGTTGTGTAATGAGAGAGGATTAATTAGCAATCTTGTTGTGCAAGGCCTCTTGGGGAAGAGTGACCATAATATGGTAGAATTCTTCATTAAGATGGAGAGTGACACAGTTAATTCAGAGACTAGGGTCCTGAACTTAAAGAAAGGTAACTTCGATGGTATGAGACGTGAATTGGCTAGGATAGACTGGTGACTTATACTTAAAGAGTTGCTGGTGGATAGGCAGATATTTAAAGATCACATGGATGAACTTCAACAATTGTACATCCCTGTTAGGCGTAAAAATAAAATGGGGAAAGTGGCTCAACCGTGGCTAACAAGGGAAATTAGGGATAGCGTTAAATCCAAGGAAGAGGCATATAAATTGGCCAGAAAAAGCAGCAAATCTGAGGACTGGGAGAAATTTAGAGAGGAGCTCAGAAGAATGAGAGGTGATCTTTTCGAAACATATAAGATAATGAGGGGGCTTGACAAGGTGGATGCAGAGAGGATATTTCCTGTCATAGGGGAAACTAAAACTGGGGGACATAGTCTTAGAATAAGGGGCTGCCCATTTAAAACTGAGCTAAGGAGGAATTTCTTCTCTCAGAGGGTTGTAAATCTATGGAATTCTCTGCCCCAGAGAGCTGTGGAGGCTGGGTCATTGAATATATTTAAGGCGGAGATAGACAGATTTTTGAGCAATAAAGGAGTAAAGGGTTATGGGAAGCAGGCAGGGAAGTGGAGCTGAATCTATGATCAGATCAGCCTTGATCTTATTGAATGGCGGAGCAGGCTCGAGGGGATTAATGACCTACTCCTGCTCCTATTTCTTATGTTCTTATTAATATGCATTGATTGATTTAACATTTTTAAATATATTAGATTGATTGCAAATTTCAGTGGAATCCATGAATCCAAAGTATCAGTTATTATCATATATGTTAATTTCCTGTCTAAGGCTAGAAATTCACCACCATAACAATCAATTTAGGTCAATTTTTTGGAACTAAAAGTTTTTTTTGGAGCTAAATAAATTTAAGGCCATTTTGCTAGTTTCGTCAGTAGTGTAACACCGCCCTTAAAAAGTAAGGGCCAATTTTATTGAGAACCGTTTTTGTGGCGTCACCCGGCGTCAAAACCAACAATAACGCCGCTTTTGAGAGTTTCCCCAACAAGGACATTTTTAAGGACAGTGATAAATACCGATTTGAAAAATCTTGTCTTACCTGATCGAGTAGATCGAAATCGGCGCTAATGGCACCATCTTGGAAAGTGGAGCTTCTTTTGAAGGGGGTTTATAATGCGTTTTTAGGGACATTTAGGGAGATTTAAGGGCATTTAAGAACATTTAAAGAAAGAGGGCTATTCTATCTTTGCCATATGTGGTGAGTGCTTATGTTATCCTGGATTATCATAGAAGAAGGCTTATTCAACAGCATTATCATGAGACACTACATAAGTTTGGTATAGTTGAAAAAATAATTTGCTGTTTATTAAATATTTGTACACTTGTACTTAATTTTAATAAAATAATTTATATTAAACTTTAAACTTTTAAATTAACATCACTTAAATTACCATTAAAGAAGAACAAAAGAATAGCAAAACAACAACAACAAACTTCAGCTGCACCCACCTCTCCCCCACCCCCTTATTTAAACACCTCCGCGCCGCCCGCCCTGCTTGCCCTTGCCCTTGCCATTAGCCGTGCCGTTACTGCAGGGTTAGCCCTACTCCCGGTGATCCCAAACTTCTTAGTAGTGTCTCGGGTATGGCGCTCCACTTGTTTGGGGACAGACCCAGGAGATGGCAATCCAGAAGGCCCGGGTTTGGCTTCTTCGGCCTGTGGATCAACCTGTGGGATTGGAGTGGGAGTGGCAACACTTGCTACCATCAATTTCTGCTGGGCAATGACAGCCTGGGTGTGTTCCCGCATTGCAGCGACTATCTCCGATATGCTTACAGATATTGCTGCTGTTCCTCCCGACATACCCTCCCTAATGTCAGCAGATAGTGCTGCTATTTCTCCCTTGATCCCACCCACGGCCTCAAGAAGCAATTTTGTAAGCTGAGCGCTCTCCCCACTCATTCGCACGATCTCTACCACCTCCCATGGAGCCTGCATTTCAGGGGAGTGCTGTTCAGGTCTCCTCCTCCTCCGTACAGATGGGCCTGCTGCTGCCCTGGGTGTGCTTTCCTGCAACCCACTGGGACCCGCGATCTCGGAGGGTGAACAACCCAGAAATGTCCTCTCGGCATAGAACGGTTGAAAACGCTTGGTACATCCGTGGCCTGCAGCTCCTCCAATTGCAATATCATCATCTGACACCCTCCTCCTCCCCCACTTCATGAAAAATATTGTCGGCCTCCTGCTCCTCCTCATTCTCCTCCTCGTCCTCCTCCTGATCACCCTGTGGAACTTGTTCAGTATGGCCGAGGTCGTCGGGCTCATCCACTTCTGCTTGTGGCAAGGTAGTGGGGTCTTCTCCGTCATTATTGGATCTGCAAAATATAACAGAAAAGATGACTGGTTAGCAGCAGGGGAGGGGACAGGGTGACATGCGTAGGCTCACATAGCATAGGCTCATTTGAAGGACCACGACAAATGATAGTACATCGCATAAACCGAAGCGTAGCCTACTTGTGCAAACCCAGACTGGATTTTGCAGGACTTACCCTCTCTCTGCAACCTGGGCCCAGCATCTGCACGGGTGATCGATCTTTGGGACCCACCAATAATATCTGCGATTCTACTTTCCAAGGCTGTTAGTGGGTGTAATCTTGGTGGACTTCCACCAGTTTTCATCCACTCTCGGTTTTTGTCGGACATCAGCTTCTGCAAAAATGGCAATAGAAATGTTTAAGAGAGGGGCTTTCTGCTGTCGTGCTACACACAGATAGTCACAGTTACAATTCAAGTAAATGTAGTGTATAAATAAAAACATTACTTACCCTAACTGCTTGGCAACGGTCCTGCCACTTCTTCCGGCACTTCTGGCCAGTCCTTTTGATTGACCAGACTGAGGAAATCTGTTCTGCAACACATTGCCAAGCTTCAGCTATTGCTGCTGGTTTAAGTTTACCAGCACACTTCTTGCCAATCTGGTGCCATCCTTTCTCCACAGCGCCTACCAGGGCTTCATTGGCATCTTGGTTAAACTTCCTGGCCCTTTATTTTTCCAAATCAGACTCCATTTTTCATTTTGCAGCTCCTGTGTGGAAGTAATCACAAATCTCCTGAAACTTACAATGGCCTTTAAAAATGGCTGATCCAGACCAAGAAGTATACTGCGCATGTGCAGGCACACCCGTCACATGAAAAACGGGTGATTTTTTTCTCTTTTTTTGCACATGCGCAGAACGGGTGTTATATTTAACATGAAAAAATTTAGCTTCATTCTTAAAAACTATGGTACTTTAACACTACGCCAAACTTTTGGCAAAACTTAGGCCTTATTTTTATGGCGCTATTTTGGCCTAAAAAAAACAGCCGTTATTCGCAAAGAGTGACAAAAATGACTGCTATTCTTAAATGTAGAATTTCTAGCCCTAAAAGTCTTACTTCCTGTTGTCCCGATTTTTGTTCACACTTTTTGGTATATATGCAGACTATAGATATACTCTTTGTGTAGCCACTGTATAGTTGCATAAGATGGAGACTTGTTACCTAATGTACTATCAATAAGGTTTACACTGTGTACATACTATGCTGGCACCATTAGAGGGTGCAACTGGTGGAGACCGGGGTTTCCTGCCCCTGTGGCAGAGGCTGTCCACCAGAGGGCACTGTGGTGGGAGACCTGAGGGTCACCTGCATAGATGTGCAGGGCCCAGTATAAAAGGTTGCCCACCATGCTTGTGCCTCACTCGGGAGTTACGAATAAAGGACCAAGGTCACTACAGTTTGAGTACAACACATTGCCTCGTGGAGTCATTCATAAGTGCATTCCAGACATAACAACTGGCGACGAGAATACAGACTTTAACGCGATTATGGCAATGTTTGGCACACTAAAAGACTTCGCAGAGGGTGATGATTGAGATGCCTTCATGAAAAGGCTCGAGCT
This sequence comes from Pristiophorus japonicus, assembly GCF_044704955.1. Taxonomy (NCBI): domain Eukaryota; kingdom Metazoa; phylum Chordata; class Chondrichthyes; family Pristiophoridae; genus Pristiophorus; species Pristiophorus japonicus. Next base: position 138,641,172 of record NC_091983.1, on the reverse strand, counting down.
ATATTTCATGGCAAATGACCTGGCGGGGAGACTATACTGCTGACCAGTTGTGGGCTCCTCATCAGGGACTTGCTGGCACCCACAAAGGCCAAGGATAAGGCATATGATAAGCTGACTGAACTAATTCGCGACCAACTAAAACCAAACAGAGCATCCTCACGACCAGGCACAGATTCTACACTTACCGCAGACCTGAGGGCCAAGAGATTGCAAATATGCTGCCAACCTCAGGAGACTTGCGGCATCATGTGATTTCGACACACACCTCAACAAAGCATTGCAAGACATCTTCGTTATGGGAATTGGCCACGAGGGCCTCCTTCACAAGCTATTATCTGCCAACACCACAGCAAACATGCAGAAGGCCATCAGCATCAGTCAGGCGTGACACTCATAATAAATGGTGAGACTGAGTATGGTGTGTAATGAGCAAGTGTGACCTTAGCTCCTTTATTAAGATTCCAGAGTGCTGGTACCTTGTGGGTGGTCTGCTTATATACTGTGCTCCAAAGGGATGCTGGGATCCTGTGGGACTCCAACAGGTGGGCCCTCTGGTGGTTATGTGTAATGCAGGTTACAAAGGGTTAAATACATACCATCACTCCCCCCGTGAAATCAACAGTACACTTATGTACAAGGTGAGACGATCTGGGGCTTTGCGTTCCCTTGTCGATCGTCTCAGTACAAATGCTGGTGTGGGTGGGTTGGTCAGTTCTTCACTGGGCTGGTGGGCAGCTGGCCTTGCCGGGCTGCTGGGGATGATGAGTTCAGTTTCGTGGTCAACTATGATGTCATACATAAGAACATAAGAACATAAGAATTAGGAACAGGAGTAGGCCATCTAGCCCCTCGAGCCTGCTCCACCATTCAACAACATCATGGCGGATCTGGCCGTGGACTCAGCTCCACTTACCCGCCCGCTCCCCGTAACCCTTAATTCCCTTATTGGTTAAAAATCTATCTATCTGTGATTTGAATACATTCAATGAGCTAGCCTCAACTGCTTCCTTGGGCAGAGAATTCCACAGATTCACAACCTTCTGGGAGAAGAAATTCCTTCTCAACTCGGTTTTAAATTGGCTCCCCCGTATTTTGAGGCTGTGCCCCCTAGTTCTAGTCTCCCTGACCAGTGGAAACAACCTCACTGCCTTTATCTTGTCTATCCCTTTCATTATTTTAAATGTTTCTATAAGATCACCCCTCATCCTTCTGAACTCCAACGAGTAAGGACCCAGTCTACTCAATCTATCATCATAAGGTAACCCCCTCATCTCCGGAATCAGCCTAGTGAATCGTCTCTGTACCCCCTCCAAAGCTAGTATATCTTTCCTTCAGTAAGGTGACCAAAACTGCACGCACTACTCCAGGTGCGGCCTCACCAATACCCTATACAGTTGCAGCAGGACCTCCCTGCTTTTGTACTCCATCCCTCTCGCAATGAAGGCCAACATTCCATTCGCCTTCCTGATTACCTGCTGCACCTGCAAACTAACTTTTTGGGATTCATGAACAAGGACCCCCAGGTCCCTCTGCACCGCAGCATGTTGTAATTTCTCCCCATGCAAATAATATTCCCTTTTACTGTTTTTTTTTCCAAGGTGGATGACCTCACACTTTCCGACATTGTATTCCATCTGCCAAACCTTAGCCCATTCACTTAACCTATCTAAATCTCTTTGCAGCCTCTCTGTGTCCTCTACACAATCCTCTTTCCCACTAATCTTTGTGTCATCTGCAAATTTTGTAACACTACATTCTGTCCCTTCTTCCAGGTCATCTATGTATATTGTAAACAGTTGTGGTCCCAGCACCAATCCCTGTGGCACACCACTAACCACCGATTTCCAACCCGAAAAGGATCCATTTATCCAGACTCTCTGCTTTCTGTTAGCCAGCTAATTCTCTATCCATGCTAATACATTTCCTCTGACTCCGCGTACCTTTATCCTCTGCAGTAACCTTTTGTGTGGCACCTTATCGAATGCCTTTTGGAAATCTAAATATTCCACATCCATCGGTACACCTCTATCCACTATGCTCATTATATCCTCAAAGAATTCCAGTAAATTAGTTAAACATGATTTCCCCTTCATGAATCCATGTTGTGTCTGCTTGATTGCACTATTCCTATCTAGATGTCCCGCTATTTCTTCCTTAATGATAGCTTCAAGCATTTTCCCCACTACAGATGTTAAACTAACCGGCCTATAGTTACCTGCCTTTTGTCTGCCTCCTTTTTTAAACAGAGGCGTTACATTAGCTGCCTTCCAATCGGCTGGTACCTCCCCAGAGTCCAAAGATTTTTGATAGATTATAACGAATGCATCTGCTATAACTTCCGCCATCTCTTTTAATACCCTGGGATGCATTTCATCAGGACCAGGGGACTTGTCTATCTTGAGTCCCATTATCCTGTCCAGCACTACCCCACTAGTGATAGTGATTGTCTCAAGGTCCTCCCTTCCCACATTCCTGTGACCAGCAATTTTTGGCATGGTTTTTATGTCTTCCACTGTGAAGACCGAAGCAAAATAATTCGTTAAGGTCTCAGCCATTTCCACATTTCCCATTATTAAATCCCCCTTCTCATCTTCTAAGGGACCAACATTTACTTTCGTCACTCTTTTCCGTTTTATATATCTGTAAAAGCTTTTACTATCTGTTTTTATATTTTGCGCAAGTTTACTTTCGTAATCTATCTTTCCTTTCTTTATTGCTTTCTTAGTCATTCTTTGCTGTCGTTTAAAATTTTCCCAATCTTCTAGTTTCCCACTAACCTTGGCCACCTTATACGCATTGGTCTTTAATTTGAGACTCTCCTTTATTTCCTTGGTTATCCACGGCTGGTTATCCCTTCTCTTACCGCCCATCTTTTTCACTGGAATATATTTTTGTTGCGCACTATGAAAGAGCTCCTTAAAAGTCCTCCACTGTTCCTCAATTGTGCCACCATTTAGTCTTTGTTTCCAGTCTACTTTAGCCAACTCTGCCCTCATCCCATGGTAGTACCCTTTGTTTAAGCATAGTATGCTCATTTGAGACACTATTTCCTCACCCTCAATCTGTATTACAAATTCAACCATACTGTGATCACTCATTCCGAGAGGATCTTTTACTAGGAGATTGTTTATTATTCCTGTCTCATTACACAGGACCAGATCTAAGATAGCTTGCTCCCTTGTAGGTTCTGTAACATACTGTTCTAAGAAACAATCCTGTATGCATTCTATGAATTCCTCCTCAAGGCTACCCCGTGCGATTTGATTTGACCAATCGATATGTAGGTTAAAATCCCCCATGATTACTGCCATTCCTTTTTTCACATGCCTCCATTATTCCCTTGATTATTGCCCGCTCCACCGTTAAGTTATTATTTGGGGGCCTATAAACTACGCCCATCAGTGACTTTTTCCCCTTACCATCTTTAATCTCCACCCACAATGATTCAACATTTTGTTCATTAGAGCCAATATCGTCTCTCACAACTGCCCTGATATCTTCCTTTATTAACAGAGCTACCCCACCTCCTTTCCCTTCTTGGCTATCCTTCCGAATTGTCAGATTCCCAGTCTTGGCCACCCTGCAACCACGTTTCTGTAATGGCCACCAAATCATACCCATTTGTAATGATTTGTGCCGTCAACTCATTTACTTTATTTCGAATGCTGCGTGCGTTTAGGTAGAGTGTTTTAATACAAGTTTTTAAACCATGATTTTTAGTTTTGACCCCTCCTGCAGCCCCTTTATATTCACACATATTGTCCCATCCTATCTCCTTGTGGTTTACACTTACCCCAGTGCTACTCTGCTCTGTTGCCTCCTGCCTTTTGCATTCTTTCTTGGGATCCTCTTCATCTGAGCTCTCACCCATTCTAACTAGCTCAGAGCCCTCTCCTGTGTTTCGAATACTCCTTGCATTGAGGCACCGAGCTTTCATGTTTGCCTTTTTATTTCACTTTGACCCTTTAAAATTTCTCTGCCCTCCACTTTTACTCATCTCCTTTTTGTCTTTTGCTTTTGTCTCCTTTTTGTTTCCCTCTGTATCCCTGCATCGGTTCCCATTCCCTGCCATATTAGTTTAACTCCTCCCCAACAGCTCGAGCAAACACTCCCCCTAGGACATTGGTTCCGGTCCTGCCTAGGTGCAGATCGTCCGGTTTGTACTGGTCCCACCTCCCCCAGAACCAGTTCCAATGCCCCAGGAATTTGAATCCCTCCCTGCTGCACCACTGCTCAAGCTATCTGAGGTATCCTGCGATTCCTCTGACTAGTATGTGGCACTGGTAGCAATCCCGAGATTACTACTTTTGAGGTCCTACGTTTTAATTTAGCTCCGAGCTCCTTAAATTCGTCTCGTAGGACCGCATCCCTTTTTTTACCTATATCGTTGGTACCAATGTGCACCACGACAACTGGCTGTTCACCCTCCCTTTTCAGAATGTCCTGCACCCGCTCCGAGACATCCTTGACCCTTGCACCAGTGAGGCAACATACCATCCTGGAGTCTCAGTTGCGGCCGCAGAAACGCCTATCTATTCCCCTTACAATCGAATCCCCTATCACTATCGCTCTCCCACTCTTTTTCCTGCCCTCCTGTGCAGCAGAGCCAGCCATGGTGCCATGAACTTGGCTGCTGCTGCCCTCCCCTGATGAGTCATCCCCCTGAACAGTACTCAAAACAGTGTATCTGTTTTGCAGGGGGATGACCGCAGGGGACCCCTGCACTACCTTCCTTGCACTGCTCTTCCTGCTGGTCTTCCATTCCCTATCTAGCTGTGGACCCTTCACCTGCGGTAAGACCAACTCACTACATGTGCTACTCACGTAATTCTCAGCATCGTGGATGCTCCAGAGTAAATCCACCCTCGGCTCCAATTCCGCAACGCGGACCGACAGGAGCTGGAGGCGGATACACTTCCCACACACGTAGTCGTCAGGGACACCGGAAGTGTCGCTGAGTTCCCACATGGTACAGTTGCCACTTGTGTGTCTGTGTTGGAAGGTCAATGCTGGTGGGTTCCTCTTCGGGTTGTTCGTAGCTGTTAGTGAACCGCAATTTGATTTGGTCCAAATGTTTTCTGTGTGTTTGTCCATTGGTTAGTTTGACCCGAAACTCCCTACTCCCCTCTTTGGCTGTGACCGTGCCTGCGAACCATTTGGAACCATGTTCATAATTCAGCACAAACACAGGATCATTGATCTCAATATCGCGTGACAAACTTGCACGGTCATGGTACACACTTTGTTGATTCCACTTGTTCTCCACGTGATCACGGTGATCAGGGTGGACAAGAGAGAGCCTTGTTTTAAGCGCCCTTTTCATGAGTAGTGATACGTCCTTACTATACAGTATAAATGCACACGAGGCCCATATTTGAGAGAAGGTCACTCTGTGACCAGTTACTTTTATTACCAGGATCTCAAGTGATGAAGGTGGGTGGAGCTTCCCCTTTTATACCTGAAAGTCCAGGTTAGGAGAGTCTCCCACAAGTTTACCCCCTTGTGGTCAATGTTCTCATGGTGTACAACTTAGGTCAGCTTATACATGGGTTACAATGATAGTTGAATACATGACATCACCTCCCCCCCCAAAGTCTTATTGGGATCACAGGTTAAGTCTCTCTGGTGGTTTACGCTCCCTTGTAGAGTGCTTGAGTTGGGGCTCCAGTTGTTGGGCGCTGGCCTGAGTGTCTGCTGTTTGCGGTGCCTCAGGCCTGTCCGGACTGCCCACAGTGACTGGGCTCTCCTCCACTTGGTTCCAGTGTTCGGTCACCTGTGGTGGAGTAAACTCTACGTCGTGTTCTTCCTCTGCTTCTTCTATGGGGTTGCTGAACCTCCTTTTAGTTTGATCCACGTGTTTGCTGCAGATTTGTCCATTGGTAAGTTTAACTACCAAAACTCTATTCCCCTCTTTGGCAATCACAGTGCCTGCAAGCCATTTGGGCCCTGCAGCATAATTAAGGACAACAACAGGATCATTGACATCAATACCTTGTGTCCTCGCATTCCTGTCATGGTAGTCACATTGTGACTGACGCCAGCTTTCAACAATTTCTTTCACAGTGGGGTGTATAAGAGATAACCTGGTTTTGAGCGTCCTTTTCATTAGCAGCTCTGCGGTGGAACCCCTGTGAGCGAGTGTGATCGGGATCTATTGGCCAACAGGAGGCGTGATAAGCGGCTTTGTAGGGAACACCCTTGGATACTGAGCATCCCCTGTTTGATTATCTGCACTGCTCTTTCCGCCTGGCCGTTGAGGCCGGCTTGAATGGTGCCGTTCTGACATGGTTGATTCCATTGCCTGTCATGAAATCCTGGAATTCAGTGCTTGTGAAGCATGGGCCATTGTCGCTGACCAAGACATCCGGTAGGCCATGGGTGGCGAACATTGCCCGTAGACTTTCTACCGTGGCAGAGGATGTGCTTGAATTTAAAATGGCACACTCAATCCATTTGGAGTAGGTGTCTACTACAACCAAAAACATTTTTCCCATGAGAGGACCTGCGTAGTCCACATAGATGCGCGACCATGGCTTGGCGGGCCAGGACCAGGGGATAAGGGGGGCTTCCCTGTGTGTGTACCCAGCTGAGCACACGTGTTGCACCTGCGAACACAAAGTTCCAGGTCTGCACCTATCCCTGGCCACAAAACGTGTGACCTGGCAATTGCCTTCATCATGACAATGCCCGGGTGCTCATTGTGAAGTTCTCTGATAAACACCTCTCTGTCCATCTGGGGCATGACTATTCAGTTTCCCCACAGTAGGCAATCGGCCTGAATCGAGAGTTCATCCTTGCGCCTAAAAGACGGTTTAAATTCCTCAGGGCATGCCCGCTACATGACTGCCCAGTCCCCATTCAGGACATGTTTCTTAACTAAAGACAGTAGCGGGTCTTTATTTGTCCAGACTTTAATCTGACGGGCTGTCACAGGTGGGCCGTCGCTTTCGAAAGCTCAACAGCCATGACCATCTCAGCATCATGCTCAGTTGTACCCTCAGTGATGGATAGTGGGAGCCTGCTGAGTGCATTGGCGCAGTTTTCAGTGCCTGGTCTGTGCCGAATTGTGTAGTCATAGGCGGCTAACGTGAGTGCCCACCTCTGTGTGCGGACCGATGCATTCGCATTTATGGCCTTGTTGTCAGCCAAAAGGGATGTTAGGGGTTTGTGATCTGGCTCCAGCTCAAATTTCCTGCCAAACAGGTACTGGTGCATTTTTTTTACTGCATATACACATGCTAGCGCTTCCTTTTCTACCATCCCGTAGTCCCTTTCTGCCTGGGACAGACTTCTGGAGGCATAAGCTACCGGCTGTAACTGACCATTGTCATTCACATGCTGCAACACACACCCGACCCCATAGGACAACGCATCGCACGTTAAAACAAGTTTCTTACACGAGTCATATAACGTTAACAGTTTGTTGGAGCATAACAAATTGCGTGCTCTATCAAAAGCCCTTTCCTGGCTGTCCCCCCAGACCCAATCGCGACTTTTGCATAGGAGCACATGTAGCGGCTCGAACAGCGTGCTCAATTTGGGAAGAAAGTTACCAAAATAGTTCAGGAGCCCCAGGAACGAACGCAGCTCCGTCGTATTATGGGGTTTGGGTGCTCTCTGGATCGCTTCCGTTTTGGACGCAGTAGGTCTGATCCCGTCTGCTGCTACCCTCCTCCCCAGGAATTCTACCTCTGGAGCTAAGAAGATGCACTTCGCCTTTTTCAGTCGCAGTTCTACCCAGTCCAGTCTGCGTAGCACTTCCTCCAGGTTGTGGAGGTGTTCTTCAGTATCGCGACCCGTGATGAGGATGTCATCTTGAAAAACCACCGTCCTTGGAATCGACTTAAGGAGGCTTTCCATATTTCGCTGAAAGATCGCGGCGGACGAACGAATCTCGAACGGACATCTGTTATAGTCAAACAACCCCTTGTGTGTCGTGATGGTGGTCAGCTTCTTCGACTCACTCACCAGCTCCTGGGTCATGTAAGCCGAGGTCAGGTCCAATTTTGTAAAAAGTTTCCCACTGGATAGCGTCGCAAAGAGGTCCTCCGCTCTCGGTAGCGGGTACTGGTCTTGGAGTGACACGCAATTGATGGTGGCCTTGTAATTGCCATATATCCTGACCGACCCATCCGCCTTGAGCACCGGCACGATCGGGCTTGCCCAGTCACTGAATTCGACTGGCGAGATGATGCCTTCCCTCAGCAGGCAGTCCAATTCACATTCTATCTTTTCCCGCATCATGTACGGCACCACTCTGGCTTTGTGGTGTACTGGCCTGGCGTCCGGGTTTATGTGAATCACTATCTTGGCCCCCATGAAAGTGTCAATTCTGGGTTGAAATAATGAGTCAAATTTGTCCAGGACCTGTGAGCATGATACTCGCTCCACAGAAGAAATTACATTACATCGCCCCATTTCCAGTTCATGATAGCAAGCTAACTCCTCCCCAGCAGTGTGGGACCATCCCCCGGGACAATCCAGAGTGGCAACCTGTTCTCCGAATCTTTGTGGGTCACGACTACCGTGGCACTGCCTAGCACCGGAATGATCTCCTTTGTATATGTCCGTAGTTGTGCGTCAATCGGCAATAATTTTGGCCTCCTGTCCTTGGACACCCACAACCTTTCGAACTGTTTGATACTCATCAGGGACTGGCTGGCCTCAGTGTCTCACTCCATTAACACTGGGATGCCATTGAGGAGCACTTTCATCATTATCGGTGGCGTCCTGGTATATGAACCGTATATGTGCTCCACATGAACTCGCTGAACTTCAGCTTCTAGCGATTTCCCCCAGTATTCATTTGGCCTCATAGGGCTTACATCGGGCCCGTCCTCCTCGTACATCAACCTGGCTGCAGGCTTCCTGCACATACACGCCAAGTGACCACTGACGTTGCAGTTTCTGCAGGTATATTGCTGATACCTGCAAGCTCTGGCTGGGTGTTTGCCTCCACACCTCCAGCATGAGCTGGAGGCCCCTTTGTTGGAAATAAAATGTCATTACCAGTCGATCGTCTCTCACTGTCCCTGTAACTGTCCTTAAGTGCACCATTAACAAGTGTTGATGGCCCCATTACTGGCCGCATTGTCCATTGCGATGGCATGAATCACCGTTCAGCTAGCCATTGTCTCTGTTGAATTCCCCCTTTGGGTTCGACTACATGCTGGGGCATGTCCGATTGCCCTTGTCTGCCTAGAGAACTGTATGCCGCATTAACAATGTTGACTCCCTGCTCATTTGCCGCGTTTGAGCCAAGATTTTTGTCATACATCATTCTGGTCTCTTCCTCCCCTGAGATAAATGTCTGGGCTATCAAAGCCGCCGTTTCCAAGGTCAAGTATTTGGTCTCAATCAGTTTCCTGAAAACCCCAGCGTGCCTGGTGCCCTCAATAAAAAAGTCTTGCAGCATCTCCGCTCTGCATGCATCTGGGAACTTACATAGGCTCGCCAGTCGCCGGAGGTCTGCCACGAAGTCTGGGACGCTTTGCCCTTCTCGCCACCGGTGCATGTAAAACTGGTGTCTCGCCATGTGCATGCTGCTCGCCGGTTTAAGGTGTTCCCCGATCAACTTACTGAGATCTTCAAACGTCTTGTCCGCCGGCGTCTCTGGCGCTAGAATGTCCTTCATGAGGGAGTACGTTCTGGATCCACAAACCGTCAGGAGATGAGCCCTGCGTTTGTCAGCCGAATCCTGTCCCAACCATTCTTTAGTGACAAAACTTTGCTGTAGTCTCTCAATAAAGTCGTCCCAATCATCACCAACACAGTACCTCTCTTCTGTGCTGCTAGTGGCCATGCTCGCGTGGTTTAAATCCCAGTTTCTTGTCGCCAATGATATGTCCTTACTATACAGTATAAATGCACATGAGGCCCATACTTGAGAAAAGATCACTCTGTGACCAGTTATCTTTATTACCAAGACCTCAAGTGATGAAGGTGGGTGGAGCTTCCCCTTTTATACCTGAAAGTCCAGGTTCGGAGTGTCTCCCACAAGTTCACCCCCTTGTGGTCAATGTTCTTAAGGTGTACAACTTAGGTCAGCTTACACATGGGTTACAATGATAGTTGAATACATGACAAGCAGCTCAGCTGGGGGAACCCCAGTGAGTGAGTGGGGTCTGGTGCGGTAGCTGAGCAGCACTCGGGACAACCGGGTCTGCAGGGAGCCTTCCGACCCACGTTTCAAGCTTTGTTTGATGGTCTGAACTGCTTGTTCTGCCTGGCTATTGGATGCGGGATTGAACAGGGAAGTTGTGACATGTTTGATCCCGTTGCAGGTCATGAATTCATTGAATTCAGCACTGGCAAAGTACGGCCCACTGTCACTGACTAGGACATCGGGCAAGCCATGCGTGGGAAACATGGCTCGTAGGCTTTCAATGGTGGCCGTGGATGTGCTTACAGACATTATTGTATATTCAATCCACTTTGTGTAAGCGTCCACGACAACCAAAAACATTTTGCCAAGGAATGGGCCTGCATACTCTACATGGATCCTCAACCATGGTTTGGATGGCCACGACACAAACTTAGCGGTGCCCCTGTGGGTGCATTGCTCAACTGAGAGCAAGTGTTGCACTGCCACACGCATGACTCTAAATCTGAGTCAATGCCGGGCCACCACACGTGAGATCTGGCTATGGCTTTTATCATTACGATGCCTGGGTGGGAGTTGTGCAGTTCGCAAATAAATATGTCTCTGCCTTTCTTGGGAAAGACTGCACGATTACCCCACAAAAGACAGTCCGCCTGCAGGGACAACTCGTCTTTGCGTATGTGGAACGGCTTAATTGCCTCCTGCATCTCCACTGGGACACTGGACCAGCTTCCATGGAGGAGAGTTTTTTTTACCAAGGACAGTAAAGGATCCTGGCAGGTCGAGGTCCTGATCTGGCGGACCGTAACGGGGGATTTCTCGTTCTCAAATGCCTCCATGACCATGAGCAAGTCTGCTGGCTGTGCCATTTCCACCCCAGTGGTGAGCAATGGTAGCCGACTGAGAGCATCTGTGCAGTTCTCTGTGCCCAGTCTGTGATGGATTACATAGTTGTATGCCGACATCTTTGGATGCAGACAGAGGCATTGGTATTAATCACTTTGCTCTCCGAGAATAGCAATTTGAGCGGCTTGTGGTCAGTTTCAAGCTCGAACTTGAGGCCAAATAAATACGGGTGCATTTGTTTTACCCCGTAAAGGCACGCCAGAGCCTCTTTTTCAAACATGCTGTAGGCCCTTTCGGCCTTGGCCAAACTCCTGGATGCATACGCAACCGGTTGCAAAATCCCCAATTCGTTAGTCTGTTGTAACACACATCCGACCCCATATGACGACGCATCGCGAGCTAACACTAATGATTTACATGGGTTATACAGGACAAGCAGATTGTTAGAACACAATAGATTTCTGGCTTTCTTAAAGGCAGCCTCTTGTGAATTCCCCCATACCCAGTCGTCTCCCTTGCATAGTAGCGCATGTAGGGGTTCTAACAGAGTGCTTAACCCAGGTAGGAAATTACCAAAATAGTTAAGGAGTCCCAGGAACGACCGCAGCTCCATCACGTTCTGTGGTTGCGGCGTCTTCTTGATGGCCTCCGTCTTGGCGTCAGTGGGTTTGATGCCATCTGCTGCGATTCTCCTTCCTAAGAATTCTACGTCCTGTGCCAGAAAAACACACTTCAAGCATTTCAACCTGAGCCCCAAGCAATCCAACCGACTAAGAACCTCCTCAAGATTCTTCAAGTACTCCATGGTGTCTCGACCTGTTAACCAATATGTCATCCTGGAAGACTTTAGCAGCCTCTCCATGGTCCGCTGGAAGATCGCCGTGGCCGACCGAATCCCGAACGGGCACCAGTTGTCGATAACCAGGCTGTTATACATGCAAACTTGTATTTACTCTGTACAGCCACCAGAGGGCTCATCCCCTGGAGTCCCAAGGGATCCCATAATCCCTTGGGAGCACAGGGATTTAAGGAGGCCTCACAGGTTGGAGAGGCACGGTGGAGATCTGCAATAAAGGACTAAGATCAAACTTTACTTTGAGCTCACAGTATTCAGTCTGACTCTTTCTCCATACATAACAACTGGCGACGAGATACAGATAGCGAACCCAAAGATGCAAAGAACAGTGGGCATCCTGGAGAAATTCTCGGAGGGAGATGATTCGGAAACTTCTGTGAAGCGACTCGACCAATACATCGTAGCCAACGAGCTAGACGGAGAAGAGAGCACTGCCAAATGAAAAGCGATCCTCCTCACCATCTGTGGGGCACCAACGTATGGCCTCATGAAAAATCTGCTTTCTCCAGCGAAACCCACGGAAAAATCATACACATTGGTCCGAGAGCATTTGAACCTGAAGGAAAGCGTTTTGATGGCGAGGTAACAGTTCTACACCGACAAAAGGTCTGAAGGGCAGGAGGGGGCGAGTTACGTTGCCGAGCTAAGACGCCTTGCAGGACATTGCGAATTTGAAGGACATTTGGAGCACATGCTCAGAGACTTTTTCATACTTGGCATTAGCCACGAAACCATACTTCGCAAACTTTTGACTGTTGAGACCCCAACCTTGCCACCAGTGACATTACGAAGCAAGTGCTGCTACAAATACTGTGAACAAAGTGATGTTGTTTTCAAATCGCAACGTACAGGGCAGGTCACACATCCTGCAGCTGCACATCCACAGATGTCTCAGAGTCCACCGTCAAGGATGATGAATGCTAGGCCATTAACACGTTGTTGGCGCTGCGGGGGTGATCGTTTCCATTCATGCCGATTCAAAAGGCACGTTTGCAAGGGCTGTGGAACAATGGGAGACCTCAACATATGTGCAAGTGAGCTGCAAATTCTGTTAAATCTGCAAACCACCATGTTGCAGAAGAGGACAGATCCACGGAGGATAACGGCGAACCAGAGCCTCAGACCAAGGAGGCAGAGGTACATGGGGTGCACACATTCACCACAAATTGTCCCCCGATAATGTTGAATGTTGAACTAAATTGACTCCCGGTGTCAATAGAGCTGGACACGGGCGCGAGCCAGTCCATCATGGGCAAAAAGACTTTTCAGAAATTGTGGTGCAGCAAGGCCTCAAGGCCAGTCTTAACTCCAATTTGCATAAAACTAAGAACTTACACAAAGGAACTGATTCCCGTAATCGGCAGTGCAACTGTAAGGGTCTCCTTCGATGGAGCGGTGCACAAGCTACCACTCTGGGTGGTACCGGGCGATGGTCCCACGCTGCTCGGCAGGAGCTGGCTGGGAAAATGTGCCCATTTGGAATTCGATCAGCGGCGGCGATATTCCAGAGAAACATGGAAAGCTTACTGAAGTCAGTCCCACACACCACTTGTCTTCCAGGACGATACCTTGGTTACAGGTCAGGACACAGTCGAGCATCTGCAGGTTCTTAGTCGACTCAACTGCGTGGGGCTCAGGTTAAAACGCTTGAAGTGCATTTTCCTGGTGCCTGAAGTGGAGTTCCTGGGCAGGAGGATCGCAGCGGACGGCATCAGGCCCAGCAATTTGAAGAAGGAGACAATCGAGAACACACCCAGGCCATAGAACGTGACGGAGCTGTGGTCGTTTCTAGGAATCCTGAACGACTTTGGTAACTTCTTACTGGGTCTCAGCACAATGTTAGAACCACTGCATGTCTTACTGCATAAAGGGGACGCATGGGCATGGGGCAAAAGCCAAGAAAATGCCTTTGTAAAAGTGAGAAAATTGATATGCTCAAATAAATTGCTTGTGTTGTATGATCCATGTAAGCATTTGGTACTAGCATGTGATGCGTCATCATATGACGTCGGGTGTGTATTGCAACAAGCTAATGATTTCGGGAAACTGCAAATGGTTGCTTATGCATCCAGGAGTCTGTCTAAGGCTGAGAGACCCTACAACATGATTGAAAAAGAAGCGTTAGCGTATGTCTATGGGGTAAAGAAAATGCATCAAAATCTGTTTGGGCTAAAATTCGAATTGGAAACTGACCATAAGCCACTCATATCCCTGTTTTCCGAGAGTAAGGGGATAAATACTAATGCATCGGCCTGCATCCAGAGATGGGCGCTCACGTTGTCCGCATAAAACTACGCCATCCACCACAGGCCAGGCACAGAAAACTGCGCCAATGCTCTCAATAGGCTGCCATTTCCCACTATGGTGGTGGAAATGGCGCAGCCCGCAGATCTAGCCATAGTTATGGAAGCATTTGAGAGTGACCAATCACCCGTCACTGCCCGGCAGATCAAAACCTGGACGAGCCAGGACCCCTTATTGTCCCTAGTCAAAAACTGTGTGCTTCACGGGAGCTGGTCCAGTGTCCCAGTGGAAATGCAGGAAGAGATAAAGCCGTTTCAGCGGCACAAAGACTGCCTTCTGTGGAACAATCGAGTAGTAGTTCCCAAGAAGGGCAGAGACACCTTCATCAGTGACCTCCACAGTACCCACCCAAGCATTGTAATGATGAAAGCGATAGCCAGATCCCACGTGGTGGTGGCCTGGTATCGCTGCGGACTTAGAGTCCTGCGTGCACAGATGTAATACATGCTCGCAGTTATGAAATGCACCCAGGGAGGCCCCACTAAATTTCTGGTCTTGGTCTAGGGTACACATCAACTATGCAGGCCCGTTCTTCGTTAAAATGTTTCTTGTGGTTGTAGATGCATACTCCAAATGGATTGAATGTGAGATAATGTTGGCTAGCATGCCTGCTGCCACTACTGAAAGCCTGCGGGCCATGTTTGCCACACATGGCCTACCCAATGTCCTGGTGAGTGATAACGGGCCAAGTTTTACCAGTGCTGAGTTCAAAGAATTCATGACCTGCCCCGTTTAGACCAGCGTTCAATGGTCAGGCAGAGAGAGGAGTGCAAACCATCAAGCAAGGCTTGAAGAGGGTAACGGAAGGCTCACTGCAGACTCGCCTATCCCGAGTCCTGCTTAGCTACCGCACGAGACCCCACTCACTCATTGGGATCCCACCTGCTGAACTGCTCATGAAAAGAGCACTTAAGACAAGGCTCTCGTTAGTTCACCCTGATCTACATGAACAGGTAGAGAGCAGGCGGCTTCAACAAAGTGCATATCATGATAGTGCAAATGTGTCATGCGAGATTGAAATCAATGATTCCGTAATTGTATTGAATTATGGACAATGTCCCAAGTGGCTTCCCGGCACTGTCATGGCCAAAGAGGGAAGCAGGATGTTTCAGGTCAAACTTTCAAATGAACTCATTCACTAGAAACACTTGGACCAAATCAAACTCAGATTCACAGACTATCCTGAGCAACCCACTTTAGACCCTACCTTCTTTGACCCCCCCAACATACACACCAGAACCCATCATCCACAGCAGCCCAGCAGGACCCAACAGCTGATTCACCAATACCAGCTTTCACACCGAGACGATCAACCAGGGCAAGAAGGGCCCCCGACCGACTCACCTTGTGAAGAGTTACACTATTGACTTTGGGTAGGGGGAGTGTTGTTATATATGTAAACTTGTATATACTCTGTATAGCCACCAGAGAGCTCATCCCCTGGATTCCCAAGGGATCCCGTAATCCTTTGGGAGCACAGGTATTTAAGGAGGCCTCACAGGTTGGAGAGGCACTCTGGAGACCTGCAATAAAAGACTAAGGTCACACTTTACTTTGACCTCACAGTGTTCAGTCTGACTCTTTATCCATACATAACACAGATTTTTGTGCGTGTTGATACAGGTGAGGCCTTTCGAAGGCTGCTCCGGCTCCTGCGTCATGTAGGCCGAGGTCAGGTCCAGCTTAGTAAATATCTTCCCTCCAGCCAGGGTCGCAAATAGGTCGTCTGCCTTGAGTAGCAGGTACTGGTCCTCCAGCAAAAAACGGTTAATCGTTACTTTATAGTCCCCGCATATTCTAACCGTACCGTCCTCCTTGAGTACCGGGATAATCGGACTGGCCCAGTCGTTGAATTCCACCGGCGCGATGATGCCTTCACGTTGCAGCCTGTCCAGCTCAATTTCCACTTTTTCATGCATCATGTACAGTACTGCCTGAGCCTTGTGGTGGATGGGTCGTGTACCGGAAACCAAATGGATCTGCACTTTTGCCCCCGAGAAGCTTCCAATGCCTGGCTCGAATAACGATAGGAACTTGCTTAGAACCTGGGTGCATGAGGCGTCGTCGATGGACGAAAGCGCTCTGATGTCGTCCCAGTTCCAGCGGATTTTTCCCAGCCAGCTTCTGCCAAACAACGTGGGGCCATCCCCTGGCATAATCCACAGCGGGAGTTCGTGTACTGCTCCGTTGTAGGAGACTTTGACTTTTGCACTGCCAATTACACAGATTAGTTCCTTGGTACAACTCCTTAGTTTGGTGTGAATGGGACTGAGCTTATGCCTGTGTGCCCTCTTTCCCCACAGCCTGTCGAAGGCCTTTTTACTCATTATGGACTGACTTGCCCCGTGTTCAGTTCCATAGATACTGGAATACCGTTCAGTTCAACTTTCAACATTATTGGTGGGCATTTCGTCTTGAACGTGTGTACCCCGTACACTTTTGCCTCCTAAGTACGAGTTTTCAAATTGGTCTGATCCACTGTAGATCGATCTTCCTCTGCAACGTGGTGGTTTGCAGGGTTTGCAGGGTTTACAGCTCGCCTGCACATTCATCAGAGGTGTCCCATTGTTCTGCAACCACTGCATGCATAGTGCTTAAAGCGACATTGATGGGGCCGATGATCACCTCCGCAGCGCCAACAGGATGTTAACTGCCTCGCATTAACAGTTGATGGCGGACTCTGGGTCAATTAAGGTCGGGCCACAGCAGCCGGCGTGTACGTTCTGCCATGTACATTTCCGCTCAAAATCAACGTTACTTTATGCACAGTATTGGCCGAAACATCTTTGTTCTGCGAAATCTCCTTGGTGTTGTCGCTGGTGGATTTCAATGCCTGGGCTATCGTTATCGCTTTACTCAGATTCGGAGTTTCTAAAGGATTGTCTCATTTCCAATGCCCAGTACAAAACAGTCTTTGAGCATTTGTTCTAGGAATCCCTCTAACTCATAATGTCCTGTGAGGCACCTTAGTTCGGTGACGTAGCTCGCCACTTCCTGGCCCGCCGATCGTTGACACATGTAGAACCGATATCTCATCATCAAAATGCTTTCCTTAGGATTTAGGTACTCCCAGACTAGCGTACACAATTCTTCATAGGATTTCTCTGTTGGTTTTACCGGGGCTAGGAGATTCTTCATGAGGCCTTAGGTTGATGCCCCACAGACAGTTAGGAGGATCGGCCGTCATTTTGTAGCGTTCTCGTCCCCTTCCAGCTTGTTGGCCACAAAGTATTGGTCGGGTCTCTCCACGAAGGCCTCCCAATCGTCCCCTTCTGTGAACTTCTCCAGGATGCTCATAGTTCATTGCATTTTCGCGCGGTTGTTCATTAGCTCGTTACCAATTGTTATGCTCATAATAAATGGTGAGACTGAGTACTGTGCGTAATGAGCAAGTGTGACCTTAGTTCCTTTATTAAGATTCCAGACTGCAGATACCTCGTGGGTGGCCTGCTTATATACTGTGCTCCCAAGGGATGCTGGGATCCCTTGGGACTCCAACAGATAGGCCCTCTGGTGGTCAGGTGTAATGCAGGTTACAAAGGGTTAAATACACAACAACCTCGACCTGCAGCACCAAGCAAATTATTCATCCTGTGGACTCAAACCCGGCAAGTACTGTATACAGAATGGTGCTTTTCACAGGCAAGACTGTAGAACGTGGCTTTGCCCAGGGCTGAAAGCACAGACCTCAGGGTTCCAGAACTCAGAGTCCGCCGAGGAGTGCTAATCGAGTAGCACCATGCTGGCGTTGCGGAGGAAACCATAGGGCTCACCAGTGTCGATTTGCTGAGTACGTATGCAAAGCTTGAAACATGAAGGGCCACCTCCAGCATATGTGTAAGAGAAATATGACTCACCATCTAGCAGAGGAGTCGGTTGATGACTTTGAATCCAGTGGGGAGTATGATGATTTGGCCAGAGAGGCAGCTCTGCCCCAAGAAGAAATGTATGGAGTGTATACCTGAACCACCGATTGTCCTCCAGTGAAGATGGAAGTCGAGATAAACGACGTTCCAGTCTTCATGGAAGTGGACACGGCAGCGAGCCAGTCAGTGATGAGCCAGGATGCCTTTGAGAGGCTATGGATCAAAAAACGTCCGGAGCTGGTTCCAGTATAGGAAAAGTTGTGCATCTACACCAAGGAGCTGAGGCCAGTCCTTGGTAGTGCGGATGTAAGTGTAATCCATAATGGCGTGGTGCACAAGTTACCACTGTGGATTGTTGCAGGTGATGGTCCAACGCTACTTGGAAGAAGGTGGATGGGAAAGATCCAGTGGAAATGGGAAGACCTCTTCACTCCAGCAATCGATGTCCCCCGTGCTCAGAGACAAAGCAAAATCTCACCTTCGCTTGGGCCAGGCACCAGAGAACAGACCAGCACAGCACCTGAGGCACAGACCATCCATCACGACTGCATGGCAATGATCCGCCCGGAATGACTTAAAAGTACCTTCCCACCTCCACTGGCAGGAATCCTGGGGAGGAAGATAGAGTTCACAGGCACTCTTCCAGCTTTTGTGGCAGAATCGCAGAAGAGAAGGATCAAGGCAGTCGACCTCGAGGACAGAGGCAAAATGGCGTCCCTGCTGCAGCGAGATGCAGCGTGGCTGAAAAAAAAGATGGCCGTGGCCATATCACGAGGTGCAACACTGAGGGACCAAAACGTGGTGTCTAACAAAGGATTCAATTGGGGTAAAGCCAGCAGGAGACCTGCAACCAACTGAACTTAAAGAGACATTGTATGCATGGCAATCAATGTAACAAACCGATTAAGATATTGAAGAAAAATGTTGTTGCGAGATATCGGTACTATTCCTAATGTAAATAACAAAATGTTGTTGCGAGATGTCGGGAATAGAGTGTCCCCAAAAGTAGCAAGCAAGCGAATTCGGGAGGGTAAAGGCGCTGATCCTGATGTCCTGCCCCAGGTGTCCCCACAAGTTATAGGTCAGTGACCTCAGGAGGGTGAAGGCACTGATCCTGATACCCTGCCCCAGGTCTATCCCACGCTGCAGGCACCCGATGACACTATTCGCCACGGACCTGGAAACAAAAATGGCGCCAATACGCACAGTCAGCCACCACTGCCCACCATCCAGGTGGAGACGGCACAGCCCCCAGACCCAGTCGCTATCTTGGCCATGTCCAGGAGCGAAAGGTCAGCACCAACGAGTTCCCCAGACGGGACCTGGAACAGCCAGGTTCCCAACACCGTTAGAGAGCAGGCAGCAGATTCTGCAGCCCTCAAAGGAGGACAGGGAGGCCACACCCATCTGTGGCTCTGCCCAACATGAGGCAACGGCAAAGGCCCTGAGTCCTGGCTAGGTGAGCGAAACATAGCCCACCTCACTAGCAGGGGGCGCAGCGCTGCTATCCAACGACTAGGACCCCGTCCGGTTGCTCTAGAACCTGCGTCCTCACATACCTGTACTGCTACCTCAGTACTTACCATGACTGAACCATAAATGCAATCTACCCAATCCTGGCGCACGACGGCAAAACACACCAAGGTGTCACAATACAACCTGTAACTTCCTTTTTTTGTGCTTGCACTGTGTCTGATCCTGTATATTAATGTAACGAGCCTGCTGCATGACCTCGCTCTGTGGGGGGCTGGGGTGGGGTGGGGAATGGATGTATGTAGTCGTGGACACACACATGGATCACACCCAAAACCCACTGGAACCTCTACTGCATTATCGAACCATCCAAACTGGTAACCACTACCCAACGTTGTGGCAAAAGGACTTGGGGGTTAACAGGGAGAGAACCAAGCCAAAGCACAGCCAAGGTACAAGGGCTATTGGCACTTAATTCTGGGGAGAGCTAAGTCAGAGGTACAAAGGTAATCGGCACAAATGACTTGGGGGAGAGTGATGTTATATATGCAGACTATAGATATACTCCCTGTGTAGTCATTGTATAGTTGCATAAGATGGAGACTTGTTACCTAATGTACTATCAATAAGGTTTACACTGTGTATATACTATGCTGGCACCACTCGAGGGTGCAACTGGTGGAGACCGGGGTTTCCTGCCCCCGTGGAAGAGGCTGTCCACCAGAGGGCACTGCAGTGGGAAACCTGATGGTCACCTGCATAGGTGTGCAGGGCCCAGTATAAAAGGCTGCCCACCATGCTTGTGCCTCACTCTGGAGTTACGAATAAAGAACCACAGTCACTACAGTTTGAGTACAACACATTGCCTCGTGGAGTCATTCATAAGTGCATTACAGACGTAACACTTTTCAGTCAACATTGTAAATTGCTTTGTCCATATTTCTCAAGCAATTTTGCCATGTGAACTGTCATAATGTAGTGCAGGCTCTCTCAACTACATCTCCTTACTTTATATTGACAATTTGTATTTCCATCATCCATGCTTTTGTTACTTCTAGACTTACTATTGCAATCCACTCCTGGCTGGCCTCCCACATTCTACCCGACATAGAAAATTGGTGCAGGAGCAGGCCATTCGGCCCTTCGAGTCTGCACCACCATTCAATATGATCATGGCTGATCATGCAGCCACGGTACCCCACCCCTGCCTTCTCTCCATACCCCTGATCCCTTTAGTCATAAAGGCCACATCAAACTCCCTTTTGAATATGTCCAATGAACTGGACTCAACAACTTTCTGTGGCAGAGAATGCTACAGGTTCACAACTCACTGGGTGGAAAAGTTTCTCCTCATCTCGGTCTAATATTGCTTACCCCTTATCCTTAGACTGTGACCCCTGGTTCTGGACATCCCCAACATCGGGAACATTCTTCCTGCATCTAACCTGTCAAGTCCTGTTAGAATTTTATAAGTTTCTATGAGATCCCCTCTTATTCTTCTAAATTCCAGTGAGTATGGGCTCAAGTTTCGGCCTGCGTTGCTCCTATTTTTTTTGAGCAACAATTTAGAATGGAGCATCTAAAGGGCTAGAAGGGCTGAATGGCCTACTCCTGCACCTATTTTCTATGTTTCTATGTTTCTATGTTTCTATCTTAGAAAATGCAATTTAGTTTGATCCAGTTCTAGTGAGTTAGAATAGTTTCATTATAGAACAGATTTTTTTTTCAACAGGGGGCGTGTCCAGCCACTTATGCCTGTTTTGCAAATTTAGGCAGCGAAAACTTACTCCAAACTAACTTAGAATGGAGTAAGTGTAGATTTTTGAAAAACCTTGCCTACACTTATAAATCAGGCGTAGAGAACGAGAGATGGGGGAGGAAAGGGGGGTTTACAAACATTAAACACTTCACTTTTACAAATAAAGAGCCATCATCAATAATAAATGATAAATAAATCAATAAATCAACCAATAAAATCAAAAAAAATTAAAAAATTAAAAAAACAATCAATAAATAAAAAATTAAGTTTCTACTCACTGACTGCAGCACCGGGAGCCCTCCAACAGTGTGCTCTCTCTGTCAGTGTCTGTCTGTGTTTCTGACAGCGAGAGGGAGGGAGGAGGAGGAGGGGGAGGGAGGGGGAGAGGAGGGGGGAGGGAGGGAGAGAGGGGGAGAGGAGTGGGAGAAAGAGGGAGGAAGGGAAGGAGGGAGAGAGGAGGAAAGGTGGGAGAGAGTGAAGGGGAGGGAGAGAGGGGGGAGGGAGGGAAAAGGGGGAGGGAGGGAGGAGAGGAGGGGGAGGGAGGGGAGAGGAGGGGGAGGGAGGGAGGCTGAACGGGCCGTGCCGAAGACTTCGGGAGGGAGGGAGTGGGGGAGATGAGGGCGAGGGAGTGGGGGAGAGGAGAGGGAGGGGGAGAGGAGGGGAGGAGAGGAGGGGGAGGGAGGGAGGGGGAAAGAGGAGGGGGGGAGAGGGAGGCTGAACGGGCCGTGCCGAAGACTTCGGGCGGGGCCGTCCCCAGCAAGATGCCGGGTGGGCGGACGGGCGGGCCCCGCCGACAACAATGTGGAGGGCGGGAGCTAAACGGGAGGGAGGAGGGGGGAGCGGGTGCTAAACGGGAGGGAGGGAGGGGGGAACGGGAGCAGGAGCTAAATGGAAGGGAGGGAAGGGAGGGAGCGGGAGCTAAATGGGAGGGAGGGAAGGGAGGGAGCGGGAGCTAAACAGGAGGGAGGGAGGGGGAGCGGGAGCGAGAGCTAAACGGGGGCAGGGAGAGGGAGGGAGAGTGGGAGCAGGAGCTAAACGGGGGGAGTGGGAGCTAAACGGGAGGGAGGGAAGGAGGCCCGAGTCCGATCTTTACCCTGCGAGCCGATTCGGCCAGGGCTAGGGGCGGCGTGCTTCGGGCCCCTCCCACACAGCCTCAGGAGCCTAGAACTACTGCACATGTGCACACACTCTAGTGCGCATGTGCAGAGGTCCCGGCACGGTTTTCAGCGCAGGCACCTGGCTCCGCCTTCCACGTGTTCTGCTGCGCTGAGCCAACGGCCTGGATTGACCGGACCGAGGGAAGAATACCAAGGTAAATGATAGGCGCCGTTTTTGTTCTAAAAAGTCGGCGCACCACTCGGAGATGCACCGTTCTAACCCTGGGGGCAAATTTGGGCCCAATAAGCCTAGCTGATCCAATCTTTCCTCATATGTCAGTCCTGACATCCCGGGAATCAGTCTGGTGAACCTTCGCTGCACTCCCTCAATAGCAAGCACGTCCTTCCTCAGATTAGAAGACCAAAACTGCACACAATACTCAAGGTGTGGTCTCACCAAGGCCCTGTACAACTGCAGTAGACCACCCTGCTCCTATACTCAAAACCCCTCGCTATGAAGGCCAGCATGCCATTTGCTTTCTTTACTGCCTACTGTACCTGCATGCCTACCTTCAATGACTGATGTACCATGACACCCAGGTCTCATTGCACCTCCCCTTTTACTAATCTGTCACCATTCAGATAATAATCTGCCTTCCTGTTTTTGCCACCAAAGTGGATAACCTCACATTTATCCACATTATGCTGCATCTGCCATGCATTTGCCCATTCACCTAACCTGTCCAAGTCCCCCTGCAGCCTCTTAGCATCCTCCTCACAGCTTCCACCCAGTTTAGTGTCATCTGCAAACTTGGAGATATTACATTCAATTCCTTCGTCTAAATTATTAATGTATATTGTAAATAGCTGGGGTCCCAGCACTGAACCTTGCGGCACCCCACGAGTCACTGCCTGCCATTCTGTAACGGACCCGTTTATTCCCACTCTTTGCTTCCTGTCTGCCAACCAGTTTTCTATCCACGACAATACATTACGTCCAATACCATGTGCCTTAATTTTGCAAACCAATCTCTTGTGTGGGACCTTGTCAAAAGCCTTTTGAAAATCCAAATACACCACATCCACTGGTTCTCCCTTATCCACTCGACAAGTTACATCCTCAAAAAACTCTAGAAGATTTGTCAAGCATGATTTCCCTTTCATAAATCCATGCTGACTTGGATCGATCCTGTCACTGCTTTCCAACTGCGCTGCTATTACATCTTTAATAATTGATTCCAGCATTTTACCCACCACCGATGTCAGGCTAACTGGTCTATAATTACCCGTTTTGTCTCTCCCTCCTTTTTTAAAAAGAGGGGTTACATTAGCTACCCTCCAATCCATAGGAACTGAACCAGAGTCCATGGAATGTTGGAAAATTACCATCACTGCATCTACTATTGCTAGGGCCACTTCCTTAAGTACTCTGGGATGCAGAGTATCCGGCTCTGGGGATTTATCGGCCTTCAGTCCCTTCAATTTCCCTAACACCATTTCCTGACTAATAACGATTTCACTCAGTTCCCCTTTCTCGCTAGACCCTCGGTCCTCTCGTATTTTCGGGAGGTTATTCGTGTCTTCCTTAGTGAAGACAGAACCAAAGTATTTTTTCAAAAGGTCTGCCATTTCCTTGTTCCCCATTATGAATTCACCTGATTCTGACTGCAAGGGACCTACATTAGTCTTCACTAATCTTTTTCTCTTCACATGTCTATAGAAGCTTTTGCAGTCAGTTTTTATGTTCACTGCAAGCTTACTCTCATATTCTATTTCCCCCCCTCCAAATTAAACCCTTAGTCCTCCTCTG
Source organism: Pristiophorus japonicus (assembly GCF_044704955.1). Taxonomy (NCBI): domain Eukaryota; kingdom Metazoa; phylum Chordata; class Chondrichthyes; family Pristiophoridae; genus Pristiophorus; species Pristiophorus japonicus. Next base: position 138,617,059 of record NC_091983.1, on the reverse strand, counting down.
CTGAATTCTAAATTTCTCCCAATCCTCAGGTTTGCTGCTTTTTCTGGCCAATTTATATGCCTCTTCCTTGGATTTAACACTTTCCCTAATTTCCCTTGTTAGTCACAGTTGAGCCACCTTCCCTTTTTTATTCATATACCCCACAGGGATGTATAATTGTTGTAGTTCATCCATGTGATATTTAAATGTCTGCCATTGCCTATCCACCGTCAACCCTTTAAGTGTAATTCTCCAGTCTATCCTAGCCAATTCACGTCTCATACTGTTGAAGTTTCCTTTCTTTAAGTTCAGGACCCTAGTCTCTGAATTAACTGTGTCACTCTCCATCTTAATGAAGAATTCTACCATCTTATGGTCACTCTTCCCCAAGGGGCCCCGCATGACCAGATTGCTAATTAATCCTCTTTCGTTACACAAGACCCAGTCTAGGATGGCTTGCTCTCTAGTTGGTTCCTCGACATATTGGTCTAGAAAACTATCCCTTACACACTCCAGGAAATCCTCCTCCACAGTATTGCTACTAGTTTGGTTAGCCCAATCAATATGTAGACTAAAGTCATCCATGATAAACGCTGTACCCTTATTGTACGCATCCCGAATTTCCTGTTTGATGCCATCCCCAACCTCCCTACTACTGTTTGGTGGTCAGTACGCAACTCCCACTAACCTTTTCTGCCCTTTGGTGTTGCGCAGCTCTACACAGATAGATTCCACATCATCCACGCTAATGTCCTTCCTTACTATTGTGTTAATCTCCTCTTTAACCAGTAACGCTACCCCACCTCCTTTTCCTTCCTGTCTGTCCTTCCTGAATATTGATTGGCCCTGGATGTTGAGTTCCCAGCCTTGGGTAACTTGCAGCCATGTCTCCGTAATCCCAATTGCATCATATCCGTTAACAGCTATCTGCGCAGTCAATTCGTCCTTCTTATTACGAATGCTCCTCGCATTGAAACTCAGAGCCTTCAGGCTTGTTTTTTTTAACACTCTTTGTCCTTTTAGAATTATGTTGTAATGTGGCCCTTTTTGATTTTTGCCCTTGATTTCTCTGCCCTCCACTTTTGCATTTCTCTTGCCCCCATTTTATTTCCCTCTGCCTCCCTGCATAGATTCCCATCCCCCTGCCATTTTAGTTTAAACCCTCCCCAACAGCACTAGCAAACACGCCACCTAGGACATTGGTTCCGGTCCTGCCCAGGTGCAGACCATCCGGTTTGTACTGGTCCCACCTCCCCCAGAACTGGTTCCAATGTCCCAAGAATTTGAATCCCTCTCCCATGCACCATTCCTCAAGCCACGTATTCATCTGCACTATCCTGCATTTCCTACTCTGACTAGCAGGTGGCACTGGTAGCAATCCTGAGATTACTACTTTTGAGGTCCTACTTTTTAATTTAACTCCTAGCTCCCTAAGTTCAGCTTGTAGGGCCTCATCCCGTTTTTTACCTATATTGTAAACATGAGGTGATCCAAAACTCGGCTGCCCATGTCCTAACTTGCATGAAATCCCGTTCACCCATCACTCCTGTGCTTGCTGACCTACATTGGCTCCCGGTTAGCAACGCCCCTATTTCAAATTCTCATCCTTGTTTTCAAGTTCCTCCATAGCCTCGCTCCTCCCTATCTCTGTAATCTCCTCCAGCCCCACAACCACCCGAGATATCTGTGCTCCTCTAATTTTGCTCTTTTGAGCATCCCTGATTATAACCACTCAACCATTGGTGGTCGTGCCTTTTGTTGCCTAGGCCCTAAGCTCTGGAATTGCCTCTCTAAACCTCTCCGCCTCTCTACATCTTTTTCATAGAAACATAGAAACATAGAAAACAGATGCAGGAGTAGGCCATTCGGCCCTTCGAGCCTACACCACCATTCAATAAGATCATGGCTGATCATTCACCTCAGTAACCCTTTCCTGCTTTCTCCCCATACCGCTTGATCCCATTAGATGTAAAGGCCATATCTAACTCCCTCTTGAATATAGCCAATGAACTGGCATCAACAACTCTCTGTGGTAGGGAATTCCACAGGTTAACACCTCTCTGAGTGAAGAAGTTTCTCCTCATCTCAGTCCTAAATGGCTTACTCCTTATCCTTAGACTATGTCCCCTGGTTCTAGGCTTCCCTAACATCGGGAACATTCTTCCTGCATCTAATCTGTCCAGTCCCGTCAAAATGTTATATGTTTCTATGAGATCTCCTCTCAGCCTTCTAAATTCCAGTGAATACAGGCCCAGTCGATCCAGTCTCTCGTCATATGTCAGTCCTACCATCCCGGGAATCAGTCTGGTGAACCTTCGCTGCAATAGCAGAACGTCCTTCCTCAGATTAGGAGACCAAAACGGAACACAATATTCCAGGTGAGGTCTCACTTAGGCCCTGTACAACTGCAGTAAGACTTCCCTGCTCCTATACTCAAATCCCCTAGCTATGAAGGCCAACATACCATTTGCCTTCTTCACGGCCTGATGTAACTGCATGCCAACTTTCAATGACTGATGTACTATGACGCCCACGTCTCGTTGTACCTCCCCCTTTCCTAATCTGCCGCCATTCAGATAATATTCTGCCTTCATGTTTTTGACACCAAAGTGGATAACCTCACATTTATCCACATTATACTGCATCTGCCACTCATTTTCCCATTCACCTAACCTGTCCAAGTCACCCTGCAGCCTTTTAGCTCCATCCTAACAGCTCACACCGCCACCCAGCTTAGTGTCATCCGCAAACTTGGAGATAATACACTCAATTCCCTAATCCAAATCGTTAATGTATATTGTAAATAACTGAGGTCCCAGCACTGAGCCCTGCAGCACCCCACGAGTCACTGCCTGCCATTCTAAAACGGACCCGTTTATTCCCACTCTCTGCTTCCTGTCTGCCAACCAGTTCTCTATCCACATCAGCACATTATCCTCAGTACCATGTGCTTTAATTTTGCACACCAATCTCTTGTGTGAGACCTTGTCAAAAGCCTTTTGAAAGTCCAAATACACCACATCCACCAGTTCTCCCTTGTCCACTCTACTAGTTACATTCTCAAAAAATTCTAGAAGATTTGTCAAGCCTGATTTCCCTTTCATAAATCCATGCTGATTTGGACCGATCCCATCACTGCTTTCCAAATGTGCTGCTACTTCATCTTTAATAATTGATTCCAACATTTTCCCCACTACTGATGTCAGGCTAACCGGTCTATAATTACCCGTTTTCTCTCTCCCTCCTTTTTTAAAAAGTAGTGTTACATTAGTTACCCTCCAGTCCATAGGAACCAATCCAGAGTTGATAGACTGTTGGAAAATGATCACCAATGCATCCACTGTTTCTAGGGCTACTTCCTTAAGTACTCTGGGATGCGGACTATCTGGCCCCAGGGATTTATCAGCCTTCAATCCCATCAATTTCCCTAACACAATTTCCTGACTAATAAGGGTTTCTTTCAGTTCCTCCTTCTCACTCGACCCTCGGTCCCTTAGTATTTCCGGAAAGTTATTTGTGTCTTCCTTCGTGAAGACAGAACCAAAGTATTTGTTTAACTGGTCCGCCATTTCTTTGTTCCCCATTATAAATTCACCTGAAGCTGACTGCAAGGGACCTATGTTTGTCTTCACTAATCTTTTTCTCTTCACATATCTATAGAAGCTTTTGCAGTCAATTTTTATGTTCCCAGCGAGCTTCCTCTCATACTCTATTTTCCCTCTCCTAATTAAACTCTTTGTCCTCTGCTGAATTCTAAATTTCTCCCAGCCCCCAGGTTTGCTGTTTTTTCTGGCCAATTTATATGCCTCTTCTTTGGATTTAACACTATCCTTAATTTCCCTTGTTAGTCACGTTTGAGCCACCGTCCCCATTTTATTTTTACTCCAGACAGGGATGTACAATTGTTGAAGTTCATCCATGTGATCTTTAAATGTTTGCCATTGCCTATCCACCATCAACCCTTTAAGTATCACTCGCCAGTCTATTCTAGCCAATTCACTTCTCAAACCATCGAAGTTACCTGTCCTTAAGTTCAGGACCCTAGTCTCTGAATTAACTGTGTCACTCTCCATCTTAATAAAGAATTCTACCATATTATGGTCACTCTTCCCCGAGGGGCCTCGCACAACAAGATTGCTAATTAGTCATTTCTCATTACACATCCACCAGTCTAGGATGGCCAGCCCTCTAGTTGGCTCCTCGACATTATGGTCGAGAAAACCATCCCTAAACAACTCCAGGAAATCCTCCTCCACTGCATTGCTACTGGTTTGGTAAGCCCAATCAATATGTAGATTAAAGTCGCCTATGATAACTGCTGTACCTTTATTGCATGCATCCCTAATTTCTTGTTTGATATTGTCCTCAACCTCACTACTCTTTTGGTGGTCTGTACACAACTCCCACTAGCTTTTCTGCCCTTTGGTATTCCGTAGCTCCACCCATACCGATTCCACATCATCCAAGCTAATGTCCTTCCTTACTATTGCATTAATTTCCTCTTTAACCAGCAACGCCACCCCACCTCCTTTTCTTTTTATTCTATCCTTCCTAAATGTTGAATACCCCTGGATGTTGAGTTCCCAGCCTTGGTCATCCTGGAGCCATGTCTCCGTGATGCCAATTACATCATATCCGTTAACTGCTATCTGCGCAGTTAATTCATCCACCTTATTGCGAAAATCCTCGCATTGAGGCACAGAGCCTTCAGGATTGTCTTTTTACCATCTTTTGCCCCTTTAGGATTTTGCTGTAATGTGGCCCTTTTTGCTTTTTGCCTTGGGTTTCTCTGCCCTCCATTTTTACTTTTCCTCTTTCTATCTTTAGCTTCTGCCCCCATTCTACTTTCCTCCTTCAAGACGTTCCTTAAAACCTACCTCTTTGACGAAGTTTTTGGTCACCTGCCCTAATTTCTCCTTATGTGGTTCAGTGTCAAATTTTTTGTCTCATATTACTCCTGTGAGGAGCCTTGGGACATTTTACTACGTTAGAGGTGCTATATAAATAAAAGTTGTTGGGTTAGTTCAAGTAGTACTTCAATATTAAAGCAGAAATGTTCTGCTTTTGTGCTGGTGGAGGAGAATCACACCTACTGGCAGTGCACAGTGGAAATTTGGACACATGCCATATATTTGGAACCATTGGTGTGGAACAGTTTTTATTTACTCTTAAATGTAAATTAGCTTTTTAACAGGTCAAAAACAATAGTCCATGATCATAGGCAGTCCCTCGAAATCAAGGAAGACTTGCTTCCACTCTAAAAGTGAGTTCTCAGGTGACTGTACAGTCCAATATGAGAATTACAGTCTCTGTCACGGGTGGGACAGACAGTCGTTGAAGGAAAGGGTGGGTGGGACTGGTTTGCCGCATGCTCCTTCCGCTGCCTGCGCTTGTTTGCTGCATGTTTTCGGCGACCAAGACTCGAGGTGCTCAGAGCCCTCCCAGATGCTCTTCCTCCACTTAGGGCGGTCTTTGGCCAGGGACTCCTAGGTGTCAGTGGGGATGTTGCATTTTATCAAGGAGGCTTTGAGGGTATCCTTAAAACGTTTCCTCTGCCCACCTGGGGCTCGCTTGCCATGTAGGAGTTCCGAGTGGAACGCTTGCTTTGGGATTCTTGTGTCAGGCATGCGAACAATGTGGCCCGCCCAATGGAGCTGGTCGCGTGTGGTCAGTGCTTCGATGCTGGGGATGTTGGCCTGATCAAGGACACTAACGTTGGTGCATCTGTCCTCCGAGGGATTTTGCAGGATCTTGCGGAGACATCGCTGGTGGTATTTCTCCAGCGATTTGAAGTGTCTACTGTATATGGTCCACGTCTCTGAGCCATACAGGAGGGCGGGTATCACTACAGCCCTGTAGACCATAAGCTTGGTGCCAGATTTGAGGGCCTGATCTTCGAACACTCTCTTCCTCAGGTGTCCTAAGGCTGCGCTGGTGCACTGGTGGCGGTGTTGAACCTCGTCATTGATGTCTGCCCTTGCTGATAATAGGCTCGCAAGGTATGGAAAGTGGTCCACGTTGTCCAGGGCCACACTGTAGATCTTGATGACTGGGAGGCAGTGCTGTGTGGTGGGGTCAGGTTCGTGGAGAACCTTTGTCTTATGGATGTTTAGTGTAAGGCCCATGCTTTCGTACCCCTCAGTGAAGATGTTGACTATGACTTGGAGTTCAGCCTCTGAATATGCGCAGATGCAAGCGTCGTCCACGTACTGTAGCTCGACGTACTGGGATGGTCTTGGATCTGGCCTGGAGACAACAAAGGTTGAACAGGTTCCCACTGGTTCTGTAGTTTACTTCCACTCCAGCGGGGAGCTTGTTGAGTGTGAGGTGGAGCATTGCAGCGAGGAAGATCGAAAAGTGGATTAGCACAATGACGCAGCCCTGCTTGACCCTGGTCCAGATGTGGATTGGGTCTGTGGTGGATCTGTTGCTTAGGATCACGGCTTGCATGTCGTCGTGGAGCAGGCGGAGGACGGCGACCAACTTTTGCGGGCAGCCGAAACGGAAGAGGATGTTCGATAGACCCTCGCGTTCGCAGTGTCAAAGGCCTTTGTAAGGTAAATGAAGGCCATGTATAAGGGTTGGTGCTGTTCCAGCATTTCTCTTGCAGTTGTCGCGCCGTAAAGATCATGTCCGTTGTACCCTATAGTGGACGGAATCCGCACTGTGACTCCATTATTTCTACCAAGTCATTGAACAGCGAAGCTTTTACAGGACTTCAACTGAATAGGAACAGGTCAGAAAAGAAAGCAAAAAAGAATGTTGTCCTTTGTCAACTGTTACAAGAGCTCAGAGAGCTGTGAGGCATCTCGGTGCATAGTCCCATGCAAATGGAGGAATGCTGGATCTCTCTATATCAAATGCATTCCTTTCCTGTGCCTGAACCACCGTGTGTAGCAAATGTATTTACATCAGGTATAGTAGTGTAGTTAGTTATGTTACTGAACTAGTAATCTCGAGGCCTGGACTAATAATCCAGGAAATGTGAGTTCAATACCCATCAGGAAAATTTAAGAATTTTGATTCAGTTTTTAAAATAATCTGGAAGCTGTTCAATTTTCATAAAACCCAACTGGTTCACTAATGCCCTTTAGGGATGAGAACCTGCCATCCTTACCTGGACTGGCCTGTATATGACTCCAGTCCCATACATATGTAGTTGATTCTTAAGGACTGGTGGATAGCTAATGTGATTCCTCTATTTAAAAAGGGAGATAGAACAAGACCAGGGAACAGTTAGCATAACATCGATAATTGGAAAAAATAATGTAATCCTTATTTAAAAATGTAATAGAAAAACATCTGAAAACCGAAAATACAATCAAGAGCAGCCAGCACGGATTTCAAAAGCAAAGGCCATGCAATGTAGTAGATGTCATATATTTGGATTTTCAAAAGGCCTTCGATAATGTACTATATAATAGACATGTGACTAAGGTCAGAGGATGTGGAATCAGGGGACTGGCAGCAGAATGGATAAAAAGCTGGCTACAAAACAGAAGGCAGGGAGTAAGGGTTAATGGTAGTTACTCAGACTGGCAAAAGATGGGAAGTGGTATTCCATAGGGATCAGTCATGGGAGTACTGTTGTTCACAATTTACATTAACGATTTGAACTCAGGAATCAGAAGTACAATTTACGGACGACACCAAATTGGGAGGTGTAGTTAATATAAAGGAAGAATGCAACAAAATACAAGAAGACATGAATAAACTTGTAGAATCGGCATCTAATTGGCAAATTAATTACAATATAGATAAGTGTGAGGCGGTGCATTTTAGTAGGAAGAATAAGGAGGCCATATACTACTTGGACAATAATAGTCTAAATGGGATAGAGGAACAGAGGGATTTAGGGGTACAGTTATACAAGTCACTAAAAGTAGTGATGCATGTTAATAAGGCCATAAAAAAGCAAGCCAAGCACTGTGGTTCTTATCTAGAGGGATAGAATTGAAAAGCAGAGAAGTTATGTTAAACTTGCATTGAACCTTGGTTAGACCACACTTGGAGTAGTATGCACAGTTCTGGTCTTTGTATTATAAAAATGATATAGAGTCATTGAAGAAGGTGCAAAAAAAGATTCACAAGGGTGATACCAGAACTGAGAGGATATAACTATCAGGAAAGGCTGAACTGGCTGGCACTCTTTTCTCTCGAAAAACTAAGGCTGAGGGGATACCTGATAGAGGTCTTTAAGATAATGAATGGGTTTGATAGAGTAGACATAGAGAAAATGTTTCCACTTGTAGGGGAGTCCAAAACTAGAGGCCATGACAACAACAACAACAACAACTTGTATTTATATAGTACCTTTAATGTAATAAAATGTCCCAAGGTGCTTCACAGGAATGTTATAAGACAAAAATTTGACACTGAGCCACTTAAAAAATTAGAGAAGATAACCAAAAGCTTAGTCAAAGAGTTAGGTTCTAAGGAGCATCTTAAAGGAGGAAAGAGAGATAGAGAGGAGGAAAGGTTTAAGGTGGGAATTCCAGAGCTAGGGCCTGGACAACTGAAGGCACAGTCATCAATGGTTGAGCAATTATAATCAGGGATGCTCAAGAGGTCAGAATTAGAGGAGATCTCTTGGGGGATATAAATATAAGATAGTCAATAATAAATCCAATAGGGAATTCAGAAGACACTTCTTTACCCAAAAAGTGATAAGAATGTGGAACGCACTACCACAAGGAGTAGCTCTATGTAACGCAAACACTCATTGAACAGGAAAGAGCTTCTTCACTAGTAGCCTTTCTGCTGCTGTGGCTGACTACCTTCGGGTGTCTGTTGATTCTTAAAATGTCATTCTTTAAGGACTCGCAGAAATCAAAGATATTTGTCTACACCAAGGTACTCATTATCACAGGCAGTCGCTCAGAGTCGAGGATGACTTGCTTCCACACTAAAAATCAGTTCTCAGGTGATTGAAAAGTCCAATGCGGGACCTACAGTCTCTGTCACAGGTGGGGTAAACGGTGGTTGAAGGAACAGGTGGGTGAGGTGCCTGGGTTACCGTGTGCTCCTTCCGCTGTTGACACTTGGCTTCAGCTTGCTCTCAGCGAAGAGACTCGAGGTGTTCAGCGCCTTCCCGGATGCTTTTCCTCCACTTTGAGCGGTCTTGGGCCAGGGATTCCCAGGTGTCGGTGGGGATGTTGCACTTTTTCAAGCGGGCTTTGAGGGTGTCCTTGAAGCATTTCCTCTGCCCACCTAGGGCTCGCTTGCTGTACCGGAGCTCTGAGTAGAGCGTTTGTTTTGGAGGCTCGTGTCAGGCACGCGGACGATGTGACCCATCCAGCAGAGCTGATCGAGCATGGTCACTGCTTCAATGCTGCCAGTGGATTTGCAGGATCTTGCAGAGGCAGCGTTGGTTGCACTTCTCCAAAGTTTTGAGGTGCCTGCTGTACATAGTCCAAGTCTCTGAGCCATATAGGAGGGCGGGTATCACCACTGCTCTGTAGACCATGGTGCTGGGTTTGAGGTCCTGGTCTTCAAAAACTCTCTTCCTCAGGCGACCAAAGGTTGCGTTGGCACACTGAAGATGGTGTTGGACCTCGTCTTCAATGTCTGCCCTTGTTGACAGTAGGCTCCCGAGGTATGGAAAACGGTCCACGGTGTCCAAGGCCTCATCATGGATTTTGATAACCGGAGGGAAGCGCTATGTGGCGGGGGCAGGTTGGTAGAGCATCTTTGTCTTACTGATGTTTAGTGTAAGGCCCATGCACTCGTAGGCCTCGGTGAAGGTGTTGACGATGGCTTGGAGTTCGGCCTCTGAGTTTGTGCAGACGCAAGCGTGTCTGCGTATCGTAATTCGTTGACAAAGGATGGGATGACCTCGGATCTGGCCTGGAGGCGGCGGAGGTTGAACAGATTCCCGTTTGTCCTGTAATTTAGCTCCACTCCAGCAGGGAGCTTGCTGAGGGTGAGATGGAGCATTGCTACAAGGAAGATCAAGAAGAGCGTTGGTGCGATGACACAGCCTTGCTTGACCCTGGTCCAAACGTGTAATGGGTCTGTGATGGATCCGTTGGTCAGGATCACGGCTTGCATGTCAGTGTGGAGCAGGTGGAGGATAATGACAAACCTTTGAGGGCAGCTGAAACTGAGGAGGACACTCCATAATCCATTACAGTTGACAGTGTCGAAGGCCTTTTTGAGGTCAAAGAAGGCCATGTACAAGTGTTGGTGCTGTTCCCTGCATTTCTCTTGTATCTGCCGCGCGGTGAAGATCATGTCCATTGTGACCCTTTAGTGGGCGGAATCCGAATTGCGACTCTGGGAGGAGCTCTTCAGCTACGGGGAGAAGGCAATTGAGGAGGATTCTTACGATGACATTCCTGGTGGTCGACAGCAGGGAGATTCCTCTGCAGTTACTGCAGTTGGACTTGTCACCATTCTTGAAGATGGTCATGATTACAGCATCTCTGAGATCTCCTGGCATGATCTCCTCCTTCTAGATAAGAGAGATGAGGTCATGGATCCGCGCCAGTAGTGCTTCTCCGCCATGTTTTAGTATTTCGGCGGGGATTCCATCTGTTCCTGATGACTTAGAAACATAGAAACATAGAAAATAGGTGCAGGAGTAGGCCATTCGGCCCTTCGAGCCTGCACCACCAATCAATAAAATAATGGCTGATCATTCGCCTCAGTACCCCTATCCTGCTTTCTCTCCATACCCCTTGATCCCTTTAGCCGTAAGGGCCATATCTAACTCCTTCATAAATGTATCCAATGAACTGGCATCAACAACTCTCTACGGTAGAGAATTCCACAGGTTAACAACTCTTTGAGTGAAGAAGTTTCTCCTCATCTCAGTCGTAAATGGCTTACCCCTTATCCTTAGACTGTGTCTCCTGGTTCTGGACATCCCCAACATCGGGAACATTCTTCCTGCATCTAACCTGTCCAGTCCTGTCAGAATTTTATATCTGTCTATGAGATCCCCTCTCATCCTTCTAAACTCCAGTGAATACAAGCCCAGTCGATCCAGTCTCCCTCATATGTCAGTCCCGCCATCCCGCGAATCAATCTGGTGAACCTTCACTGCACTCCCTCAATAGCAAGATCGTCCTTCCTCAGTTTAGGAGACCAAAACTGAACACAATATTCCAGGTGAGGCCTCACCAAGGCCCTGTACAACTGCAGTAAGACCTCCCTGCTCCTATACTCAAATCCCCCAGCTATGAAGGCCAACATACCATTTGTCTTCTTCACCGCCTGCTGTACCTGCATGCCAACTTTCAACGACTGATTTACCATGACACCCAGGTCTCGTTGCACCTCCCCTTTTCCTAACCTGCCGCCATTCAGACAATATTCTGCCTTCGTGTTTTTGCCACAAAAGTGGATAACCTCACATTTATTCACATGATCTGCCATGCATTTGCCCACTCACCTAACCTGTCCAAGTCACCCTGCAGCCTCTTAGCATCCTCCTCACAGCTCACACCACCACCCATCTTAGTGACATCTGCAAACTTGGAAATATTACACTCAATTCCTTCATCTAAATCATTGATGTATATTGTAAATAGCTGGGGTCCCAGCACTGAGCCCTGCGGCACCCCACTAGTCACTGCCTGCCATTCTGAAAAGGACCCGTTTATCTCGACTCTCTGATTCCTGTCTGCCAACCAATTCTCTATCCACGTCAGTGCATTACCCCCAATACCATGTGCTTTAATTTAGCACACCAATCACTTGTGTGGGACCTTGTCAAAAGCCTTTTGAAAGTCCAAATATACCACATCCACTGGTTCTCCCTTGTCCACTCTATGAGTTACATCCTCAAAAAATTCTAGAAGATTTGTCAAGCATGATTTCTGTAGTGTATGGAGAAAGAGTCAGACTGAACACTGTGGTGGATTATGGGATCCCTTGGGACGCCGGGGAATGAGTCCTCTGGTGGCTGTACAGAGTAAATACAAGTCCACATACATAACAACATTCTCCCCCAAAGTCAATAGTGTAACTATTTACAATGTGAGTCAATCTGGGGCCCTTCTTGCCCTGGTTGATCGTCTCGGTGTGAAAGCTGGTGATGTTGAATCATTTGTTGGGCCCTCACTGGGCTGCTGTGCAGCTGGCCTTGCTGGGCTGCCTGGTGTGTTGGGCCCTGCAGAGCTGCTGTGGATGATGGGTTCTGCTTCGTGGTCAACCGTGGTGTCGGTTGCCACTGGTGTGTATGTTGGGGGATCAAAAAAGGTGGGGTCCAAGGTGGGTTGCTCAGGGTAGTCCGTGAATCTGAGTTTGATTTGGTCCAAGTGTTTCCGGTGAATGAGTCCATTTGAAAGTTTGACCCGAAATACCCTGCTCCCCTCTTTGGCCACGACAGTGCCGGGAAGCCACTTGGGACCTTATCCATAATTTAATATAAATACAAGATCATTGACTTCAATCTCGCGTGATACATTTGCACTATCATGGTATGCACTTTGTTGAAGCCGCCTGCTCTCGACCTGTTCATGTCGATCAGATTGAACTAACGAGAGCCTTGTCTTAAGTGCTCTTGTTATGAGCAGTTCAGCGGGTGGGATCCCAGTGAGTGAGTGTGGTCTCGTGCAGTAGCTAAGCAGGACTCGGGATAGGCAAGTCTGCAGTGAGCCTTCAGTTACTCTCTTCAAGCCTTGCTTGATGGTTTGCACTGCTCTCTCTGCCTGACTATTGGACACTGGTTTAAACGGGGCAGATGTGACAAGTTTGATCCCGTTATGGGTCATGAATTATTTGAACTCAGCACTGGTAAAAGATGGCCCATTGTCGCTCATCAGAACATCGGGTAAGCCGTGTATGGCAAACATGGCCCGCAGGCTTTTAGTAGTAGCAGCGGACGTGGTAGCTGACATTATCTCACATTCAATCCACTTCGAGTACGCGTCGACAACAACAAGGAACATTTTACCCAAGAACAGTCCTGCCTAGTCAACATGTACCCTAGACCACGGTTTGGAGGGCCAAGACCATAAACTTAGCGACGTTTCTCTGGGTACATTGCTTAACTGCGAGCATGTATTACATCTGTGAATGCAGGACTCTAAGTCCGCATCGATACCGTGCCACCACACGTGGGATCTGGCTATCACTTTTGTCATTACGATGCCTGGGTGGGTACTGTGGAGGTCATTGATGAAGTTGGCTCCGCCCTTCTTGGGGACTACTACCCAATTGCCCCACAGAAGGCAGTCTGCCTGTATAGACATTTCATTTTTGTACTGCTGGAACGGCTTTATCTCTTCCTGCATTTTCACTGGGACACTGGACCAGCTCTCATGAAGCACACAGCTTTTGACTTGAGATAATAAGGGGTCCTGGCTTGTCCAGGTTTTGATATGCCGGGCAGTGATGGGTGATTGCTCACTCTCAACTGCTTCCATAACCATGGCTAAATCTGCGGGCTGCGCCATTTCGACCCCCGTGGTGGACAATGGCAGCCTACTGAGAGCATCGGCGCAGTTTTCTGTGCCTGGCCTGTGGCGGATGGCGTAGTTGTATGCAGTTAACGTGAGCGCCCATCTCTGGATATGGGCCGATGCGTTGGTATTTATCCCTTTACTCTCGGAAAACAGGGATATAAGTGGCTTATGGTCAGTTCCCAATTCGAATTTTAGCCAAAACAGGTATTGATGCATTTTCTTTACCCCATAGACACACGCTAATGATTCTTTTGAAAACATGCTGTAGGCTTTCTCGGCCTTAGTCAGACTCCTGGATGCATAAGCAACCGATTGCAGTTTCCTGAAATCATTAGCTTGTTGCAATACACACCCGACGCCATATGATGACGCATCACATGCGAGCACCAAGCACTTACATGGATCATACAACAGAAGCAATTTGTTTGAGCATAACAATGTTCTCGCTTTTACAAAGGCATTTACTTGACTTTTGCCCCAAACCCATTCGTCCCATTTTCATAGCAAGACAGATAGTGGTTCTAGCAGGGTGCTGAGACCCGCTAAGAAGTTACCAAAGTAGTTCAAGAGTCCCAGAAACGACCGCAGCTCCATCACGTTTTGTGGCCTCAGTGCATTCTCGATTCCCTCCGTCTTCGCGTTGATGGGCCTGCTGATGTCCGCCGCAATCTTCCTTCCTAAGAACTCCACTTTAGACACCAGGAAAATGTACTTCAAGTGTTTTAACCTGAGCCCCAAGTGGTTGAATCGATTAAGAACCTCCTCCAGGTTCTGCGGGTACTCGACAGTGTTCCGACCTGTGACCAAGATGTCCTCCTGGAAGACCACAGTGTGTGGGACCAACTTCAGTAAACTTTCCATGTTTCTCTGGAATATCGCCACCGCTGATCGGATTCCAAACGGACTATGTGAGAAGTCAGGGACGCTTCCTGATATGTCCTTACTATGCAGTATAAATGCACACGAGGCCCATACTTGAGAGAAGGTCACTCTGTGACCAGTTACCTTTATTACCAAGACCTCAAGTGATGAAGGTGGGTGGAGCTTCCCCTTTTATACCTGAGAGTCCAGGTTAGGACTGTCTCCCATAAGTTTACCCTCAAGGTGTACAACTTAGGTCAGCTTATACATGGGTTACAATGATAGTTGAATACATGACATCACCTCCCCCCGAAAGTCTTATTGGGATCACAGGTTAAGTCTCTCTGGTGGTTTATGCTCCCTTGTAGAGCGCCTGAGTTGGGGCTCCAATTGTTGGGCGCTGGCCTGAGTGTCTGCTGTTTGCGGTGCCTCAGGCCTGTCCGGACTGCCCACAGTGACTGGGCTCTCCTCCACTTGGTTCCGGTGTTCGGTCACCTGTGGTGGAGTAAACTCTACGTCGTATTCTTCCTCTGCTTCTTCTATGGGGTTGCTGAACCTCCTTTTAGTTTGATCCACGTGTTTGCGGCAAATTTGTCCATTGGTAAGTTTAACTACCAGAATCCTATTCCCCTTTTTGCCAATCACAGTGCCTGCAAGCCATTTGGGCCCTGCAGCGTAATTAAGGACAAAAACAGGGTCATTGACATCAATACATCGTGCCCTCGCATTCCTGTCATGACAGTCACACTGTGACTGATGCCTGCTCTCAACAATTTCTTTCATAGTGGGGTGTATAAGGGATAACCTGGTTTTGAGCGTCCTTTTCATTAGCAGCTCTGCGGGTGTAACCCCTGTGAACAAGTGTGGTCGGGATCTGTTGGCCAACAGGAGGCGTGATAAGCGGCTTTGTAGGGAACCCCCTTGGATTCTGAGCATCCCCTGTTTGATTTTCTGCACTGCTCGTTCCGCCTGGCCATTTGAGGCCAGTTTGAACGGTGACGTTCTGACACAGTTGATTCCATTGCCTGCCATGAAGTCCTGGAATTCAGTGCTTGTGAAGCATGGGCCATTGTCGCTGACCAAGACATCCGGTAGACCATGGGCAGTGAACATTGCCCGTAGACTTTCTACCGTGGCAGAGGATGTGCTTGAATTTAAAATGGCATACCCGATGCATTTGGAGTAGGCGTCTACTACAACCAAAAACAGTTTTCCCATGAAAGCACCTGCGTAGTCCACATGAATGCGTGACCATGGCTTGGCGAGCCAGGACCAGGGGCTCAGGGGGGGCTTCCCTGTGTGAGTTGCCCAGATGAGCACATGTGTTGCACCTGCGAACACAAAGTTCCAGGTCTGCATCTATCCCTGGCCACCAAACGTGTGACCTGGCAATTGCCTTCATCATGACAATGCCCGGGTGCTCATTGTAAAGTTCTCTGATAAACACCTCTCTGCACATTTGGGGCATGACTATTCGGTTTCCCCACAGTAGGCAAATGACCTAAATCTAGAGTTCATCCTTACATCTATGAAACGGTTTAAATTCCTCAGGGCATGCCCCGTACGTGGCTGCCCAGTCCCCATTCAGGACATGTTTCTTAACTAAAGACAGTAGCGGGTCTTTATTTGTCCAGACTTTAATCTGACGGGCTGTCACAGGTGGGCCGTCGCTTTTGAAAGCTTCAACAGCCATGACCATCTCAGCATCATGCTCAGTTGCACCCTCAGTGGTGGATAGTGGAAGCCTGCTGAGTGCATCGGCGCAATTTTCAGTGCCCGGTCTGTGCCGAATTGTGTAGTCATAGGCGGCTAACGTGAGTGTCCACCTCTGTATGCGGGCCGATGCATTCGCATTTATGGCCTTGTTGTCGGCCAAAAGGGACGTTAGGGGTTTGTGATCTGGCTCCTGCTCAAATTTCCTGCCAAACAGGTACTGGTGCATTTTTTTTACTGCATATACATATGCTAGCGCTTCCTTTTCTACCATCCCGTAGCCCCTTTCTGCCTGGGACAGACTTCTGGAGGCATAAGCTACCACAGCCATTCAAGAAGAAAGCTCACCGCCACCTTTTTGAGTGCAATTGGGAAAGGGCAATAATTGCTGGCCTTGTCAGCGACGCCCAAATCCTGTGAATGAATTTTTTTTTAATTGAGAAAATGTGAATAAATACAGAGCAACTCCCAGGCTACAAAAGCTTAGCCTGTGTGTTGTCTCCTGGCAGATTTAACAACATTTCTGAGTAATACCTTTGGTTTTATGCTAGGGATCTTGGATTATGTTTTTAAAGGGTTACAAGTTGAAAGTCTGTGGGTACATCAAAGACTGGTTTACATGTGGATTTTTGCAGTCAGTTTAATAATTATATTGCGCCCAATACAGACTTGGTGCTGCCCACTGCGTTCAAGATTTCATCAGTTGAAACGGCTGCAGTGTTCATAATAGGGTGCTGTCTAATGGAGTAGCACTAGATTCCTGTCTGCCAACCAGTTCTCTATCCAGGTCAATACATTACCCCCTATACCATGTTCTTTAATTTTGCACACCAATCTCTTGTGTGGGACCTTGTCAAAAGCCTTTTGAAAGTCCAAATACACCACATCAACTGGTTCTCCCTTGTCCACTCTACTAGTTATATCCTCAAAAATTTCCAGAAGATTTGTCAAGCATGATTTCCCTTTCATAAATTCATGCTGACTTGGACAGATCCTGTCACTGCTTCCCAAGTGCGCTGCTATTTAATCTTTAATAATTAATTCTAACATTTTCCCTACTACTGATGTCAGACTAACCGGTCTATAATTACCCATTTTCTCTCCCTCCTTTTTAAAAAAGTGGTGTTACATTAGCTACCCTCCAGTCCATAGGAACTGATCCAGAGTCGATAGACTGTTGGAAAATGATCACCAATGCATCCACTATTTCTAGGGCCACTTCCTTAAGTACTATTGGATGCAGACTGTCAGGCCCTGGGGATTTATCGGCCTTCAATCCCATCAATTTCCCTCACACAATTTCCTGACTAATAAGGATTTCCTTCAGTTCCTCCTCCTCGCTAGACCCTCGGTCCCCTAGTATTTCCAGAAGGTTATTTGTGTCTTCCTTCGTGAAGACAGAACCAAAGTATTTGTTCATTTGGTCTGCCATTTCTTTGTTCCCCATTATAAATTCACCTGATTATGACTGCAAGGGACCTACGTTTGTCTTCACTAATCTTTTTCTCTTCATATATCTATAGAAGCTTTTGCAGTCAGTTTTAATGTTCCCAACAAGCTTCCTCTCATACTCTATTTTCCCCTTCCTAATTAAACCCTTTGTCCTCCTCTGCTGAATTCTAAATTTCTCCCAGTCCTCAGGTTTGCTGCTTTTTCTGGCCAATTTATATACCTCCTCCTTAGATTTAACACTATCGCTAATTTCCCTTGTTAGCCATGGTTGAGCCACCTTCCCCGTTTTATTTTTACTCCAGACAGGGATGTACAATTGTTGAAGTTCATCCATGTGATCTTTAAATGTCTGCCATTGCCTATCTTACTGCAGTTGTATAGGGCCTTGGTGAGGCCTCACCTGGAATATTGTGTTCGGTTTTGGTCTCCTAATCTGAGGAAGGACATTCTTGCTATTGAGGGAGTGCAGCGAAGATTCACCAGACTATTTCCTGGGATGGCAGGACTGACATATGAGGAGAGATTGGATCGACTGGCCTATATTCACTGGAGTTTTGAAGAATGAGAGGGGATCTCATAGAAACATATAAAATTCTGACAGGACTGGACAGGTTAGATGCAGGAAGAGTGTTCCCGATGTTGGGGAAGTCCAGAACCAGGGGTCACAGTCTAAGTATAAGGAGTAAGCCATTTAGGACCAAGATGAGGAGAAATTTCTTCACTCAGAGAATTGTGAATCTGTGGAATTCTCGACCGCAGCGAGTTGTTGATGCCAGTTCATTCGATATATTCAAGAGGGAGTTAGATGTGGCCCTTACGGCTAAAGGGATCAAGGAGTATGGAGAGAAAGCAGGAAAGAGGTACTGAGGTGAATGATCAGCCATGATCTTATTGAATGGTGGTGCAGGCTCGAAGGGCCGAATGGCCTACTCCTGCACCTATTTTCTATGTTTTCTATGTTTTTCTAAATGCTGCAACACACACCCGACCCCATAGGACGATGCATCGCACGTTAAAAACAAGTTTCTTACACGGATCATATAATGTTAACAGTTTGTTGGAGCATAACAAATTGCGTGCTCTATCAAAAGCCCTTTCCTGGCTGTCCCCCCAGACCCAATCGCGACCTTTGTGTAGGAGCACGTGTAGCGGCTCTAACAGCGTGCTCAATTTGGGAAGAAATTTACCAAAATAGTTCAGGAGCCCCAGGAACGAACGCAGCTCCGTCGTGTTACGCAATCTGGGTGCTCTCTGGATCGCTTCCGTTTTGGACGCAGTAGGTCTGATCCCGTCTGCTGCTACCCTCCTCCCGAAGAATCATATCTCTGGAGCTAAGAAGACGCACTTCGCCTTTTTCAGTCGCAGCTCTACCCGGTCCAGTCTGCGTAGCACCTCCTCCAGGTTGTGGAGGTGTTCTTCAGTATCGCGACCCGTGATGAGGATGTCGTCTTGAACAACCACCGTCCTTGGAATCAACTTGAGGAGGCTTTCCATATTTCGCTGAAAGATCGCAGCGGCCGAATGAATTCTGAACGGATATCTGTTATACTCAAACAACCCCTTGTGTGTCGTGATGGTGGTCAGCCTCTTCGACTCACTCGCCAGCTCCTGGGTCATGTAAGCTGAGGTCAGGTCCAATTTTGTAAAAAGTTTCCCACCGGATAGCGTCGCAAAGAGGTCCTCCACTCTCGGTAGCGGGTAGTGGTCTTGGAGTGACATGCGATTGATGGTGGCCTTGTAATCGCCACATATCCTGACCAACCCATCCACCTTGAGCACCGGCACGATCAGGCTCGCCCAGTCACTTAATTCGACTGGCGAGATGATACTTTCCCTCAGCAGGCGTTCCAATTCGCATTCTATCTTTTCCAGCATCACGTACGGCACCGCTCTGGCCTTGTGGTGGACTGGCCTGGCGTCCAGGTTTATGTGAATTACTAGCTTGGCCACCATGAAAGTGCCAATTCCAGGTTGAAATAATGAGTTAAATTTGTCCAGGAGCTGTGAACATGATACCCGCTCCACAGAAGAAATTGCATTGACATCGCCCCATTTCCAGTTCATAACATCAAGCCAACTCCTCCCCTGTAGTGCGGGACCATCCCCCGGGACAATCCAGAGTGGCAACCTGTTCTCCGAATCTTTGTGGGTCACGATTACCGTGGCGCTGCCTAGCACCGGAATGATCTTATTTGTATATGTCCGTAGGTGTGCGTCAATCGGCAATAATTTTGGCCTCCTGGCCTTGGACACCCACAGCCTTTCGAATTGTTTGATACTCATCAGGGACTGGCTGGCCCCAGTGTCTAGCTCCATTAATACTGGGATGCCATTGAGGAGCACTTTCATCATTATCGGTGGCGTCCTGGTATATGAACTGTATATGTGCTCCACATGAATTCGCTGAACTTCAGCTTCTAGTGATTTCCCCCAGTATTCATTTGGACTCGTGACCGCTGACATTGCAGTTTCTGCAGGTATATTGCTGATAGCTGCAAGCTCTGGCTGGGTGTTTGCGTCCACACCTCCAGCTTGAGCTGGAGGCCCCGTTTTTGGAAACAAAAGGTCCATTAGCAGTCGATCGTTTCTGACTGTCTCTGTAACTGTCCTTAAGCGCACCATTAACAGGTGTTGATGGCCCCATTTCTGGCCGCATTGTCCATTGCGATGGCATGAATCGCCGTTCAGCTAGCCATTGTCTCTGTTGAATTCCCCCTTTGGGTTCAACTAAATGCTGGGGCATGTTCGATTGCCCTTGTCTGCCTAGAGAACTGTGTGCCGCATTAAGAATGTTGATTCCCTGATCGTTTGCCACATTTGAGCCAAGATTTTTGTCATCATTCTGGTCTCTTCTCCCCTGAGATAAATGTCTGGGCTATCAGAGCTGCCGCTTCCAAGGTCAAGTCTTTGGTCTCAATCAGTTTCCTGAAAACCCCAGTGTGCCTGATGCCCTCAATAAAAATGTCTCGCAGCATCTCCGCTCAGCATGCATCTGGGAACTTCCATAGGCTCGCCAGTCGCCGGAGATCTGCCACAAAGTCTGGGACGCTTTGCCCTTCTCGCTGCCGGTGCATATAAAACCGGTGTTTCGCCATGTGCATGCTGCTCGCTGGTTTAAGGTGTTACCCGATCAACTTACTGAGCTCTTCAAACATCTTGTCCGCCGGCTTCTCTGGCACTTGAAGGTCCTTCATCAGGGAGTACTTTCTGGATCTACAAACCGTCAGGAGATGAGCCCTGCGTTTGTCGGCCGAATCCTGTCCTAACCATTCCTTAGTGACAAAGCTTTGCTGTAGTCTCTCAATAAAGTCGTCCCAATCATCACCAACACAATACCTCTCTTCTGTGCTGCTAGTGACCATGCTCGCGTGGTTTAAATCTCAGTTTCTCGTCGCCAATGATATGTCCTTACCATACAGTATAAATGCACACGAGGCCCATACTTCAGAGACGGTCTCTCTGTGACCAGTGACTTTTATTACCAAGACCTCAAGTGATGGAGGTGGGTGGAGCTTTCCCTTTTATACCTGAAAGTCCAGGTTAAGAGGGTCTCCCACAAGGTCACCCAATTGTGGTCAATGTTCTCAAGGTGTACAACTTAGGTCAGCTTCTATATGGGTTACAATGATAGTTGAATACATGACACTTCCGGTGTCCCTGACGACTACATGTGCGGGAAGTGCATCCGCCTGCAGCTCCTGACGGACCACGTTGCGGCCCTGGAGCTGCGGGTGGATGAACTCTGGAGCATCCACGGTGCTGAGAATGACGTGATTAGCATGTTTAGTGAGTTGGTCTTACCGCATGTAAAGGGTACACAGCCAGATAGGGAATGGATGACCAACAGGAAGAGCAGTGCAAGGAAGGTAGTGCAGGGGTCCCCTGCGGTCATCCCCCTGCAGAACAGATACATCGCTTCGGGTACTGTTGAGGGGGATGACTCATCAGGGGAAGGCAGCAGCAGCCAAGTTCATGGCACTGTCGCTGGCTCTGCTGCACAGGAGGGAAGGAAAAAGAGTAGGAGAGCTATAGTGATAGGAGATTCAATTGTAAGGGGAATAGATAGACATTTCTGCGGCCGCAACTGAGACTCCAGGATGGTATGTAGCCTCCCTGGTGCAAGGTTGTCTCGGAGCGGGTGCACGGGATTCTGAAAAGCGAGGGTGAACAGCCAGTTGTCGTGGTGCATATAGGTACCAACGATATAGGTGAAAAACAGGATGAGGTCCTCCAAGACGAATTTAGGGAGCTAGGAGCTAAATTAAAAAGTAGGACCTCAAATTAACTGCGCAGCGCCATGTGCTAGTCAGAGTAAGAATCGCAGGATAGCTCAGATGAATACGTGGCTTGAGGAGTGGTGCAGAAGGGAGGGATTCAAATTCCTGGGACATTGGAACTGGCTCTGGGGGAGGTGGGACCAGTTACATACCGGACGGTCTACACCTGGGCAGGACCGGAACCAATGTCCGAGGGGGAGTGTTTGCTAGTGCTGTTGGGGAGGAGTTAAACTAATATGGCAGGGGGATAGGAACCTGTGCAGGGAGACAAAAGGAAGTAGAATGGGGGCAGAAGCAAAAGATAGAAAGAAGAAAAGTAAAAGTAGAGGGCAGAGAAACCTAAGGCAAAAAGCAAAAAGGGCCACATTACACCAAAATTCTAAAAGGGCAAAGCGTGTTAGAAAGACAAGCCTGAAGGCTCTGTGCCTCAATGCGAGGAGTATTCAGAATAAGGTGGACGAATTAAGTGCGCAGATAGCAATTAACGGGTATAATGTAATTGGCATCACGGAGACATGGCTCCAGAGTGACCAAGGCTGGGAACTCAACATCCAGGGGTATTCAACATTTCAGAAGGATAGACAGAAAGGAAAAGGAGGTGGGGTGGCATTGCTGGTTAAAGAGGAATTTAATGCAATAGTAAGAAAGAACATTAGTTTCGATGATGTGGAATCGGTATGGGTGAAGCTACGGAATACGAAGGGGCAGAAAACGCTAGTGGGAGCTGTGTACAGACCACCAAATGGTAGTAGTGAGGTGGGTGACAGCATCAAACAAGAAGTAAGGGATGCAGGCAATAAAGGTACAGCAGATGTTATGGATGCCTTTAATCTACATATTGATTGGGCTAACCAAATTGGTAGCAATGCTGTGTAGGAGGATTTCCTGGAGTGTATTAGGGATGGTTTTCTAGACCAATATGTCGAGGAACCTACTAGGGAGCTGGCCATCCTAGACTGGGTGATGTGTAATGAGAAAGGACTAATTAGCAATCTTGTCGTGCGAGGCCCCTTGAGGAAGAATGACCATAATATGGTAGAATTCTTTATTAAGATGGAGAGTTACACAGTTAATTCAGAAACGACGGTCCTGAACTTAAGGAAAGGTAACTTCGATGGTTTGAGGAGTGAATTGGCTAGAATAGACTGGCAAATGATACTTAAAGGGTTGACGGTTGGTAGGCAATGGCAAACATTTAAGGATCACATGGATGAACTTCAACAAATGTACATCCCTGTCTGGAGTAAAAATAAAACAGGGAAGGTGGCTCAACCGTGGCTAATAAGGGAAATTAAGGATAGTATTAAATCCAAGGAAGAGGCATATAAATTGGCCAGAAAAAGCAACAAACCTGAGGACTGGGAGAAATTTAGAATTCAGCAGAGGAGGACAAAGGGTTTAATTAGGAGGGGGAAAATAGAGTATGAGAGGAAGCTTGCAGGGAACATAAAAACTAATTGCAGAAGCTTCTATAGATATGTGAAGAGAAAAAGATTAGTGAAGACAAACATAGGTCCCTTGCAGTCGGATTCAGTGAATTTATAATGGGGAACAAAGAAATGCCAGACCAATTGAACAAATACTTTGGTTCTGTCTTCACGAAGGAAGACACAAATAACCTTCTGGAAGTACTAGGGGACCGAGGGTCTAGTGAGAAGGAGGAACTGAAGGATATCCTTATTAGGTGGGAAATTGTGTTTGGGAAATTGATGGGATTGAAGGCCGATAAATCCCTGGGGCCTAATAGTCTGCATCACAGAGTACTTAAGGAAGTGGCCCTAGAAATAGTGGATGCATTGGTGATAATTTTCCAACAGTCTATCGACTCGGGATCAGTTCCTATGGACACCACTTTTTAAAAAGGGAGGGAGAGAGAAAGCGGGTAATTATAGACCGGTTAGCCTGACATCAGTCTGGGTAAAATGTTGGAATCAATTATTAAGGATGAAATAGCAGCGCATTTGGAAAGCAGTGACAGGATCGGTCCAAGTCAGCATGGATTTATGAAGGGGATATCATGCTTGACAAATCTTCTGGAATTTTTTGAGGATGTAACTAGTAGAGTAGACAAGGGAGAACTAGTGGATGTGATATATTTGGACCTTCAAAAGGCTTTTGACAAGGTCCCACACAAGAGATTGATGTGCAAAATCAAAGCACATGGTATTGGGGGTAATATACTGTTGTGGATATAGAACTGGTTAGCAGACAGGAAGCAGAGAGTCGGGATAAATGGGTCCTTTTCAGAATGGCAGGCAGTGACTCGTGGAGTGCCGCAGGGCTCAGTGCTGGGATCCCAGCTCTTTACAATATGCATCAATGATGTGGATGAAAGAATTGAGTGTAATATCTCCAAGTTTGCAGATGACACTAAACTGGATAGCGATGTGAGCTGTGAGGGGGTGCTAGGAGACTGCAGGGTGACTTGGACAGGTTAGGTGAGTGGGCAAATGCATGGCAGATGCAGTATAATGTAAATAAATGTGAGGTTATCCACTTTTGGGGCAAAAACGCGCAGACAGAATATTATCTAAATGGTGGCAGATTCGGAAAAGGGGAGGTGCAACGGGACCTGGATGTCATGGTTCATCAGTCATTGAAAGTTGGCATGCAGGTACAGCAAGCGGTGAAGAAGGCAAATGGTATGTTGGCCTTCATAGCTAGGGGATTTGAGTATAGGAGCAGGGAGGTCTTACTGCAGTTGTACAAGGCCTTGGTGAGGCCTCACCTGGAATATTGTGTTCAGTTTTGGTCTCCTAACCTGAGGATGGATTTTTTGCTATTGAGGGAGGGCAGCGAAGGTTCACCAGACTGATTCCTGGGATGGCAGGACTGACATATGAGGAGAGACTGAATCAACTGGGCCTTTATACATTGGAGTTTAGAAAGATGAGGGGGGATCTCGTAGAAACGTATAAGATTCTGACAGGACGGGACAGGTTAGATGCGGGTAGAATGTTCCCGATGTTGGGGAAGTCCAGGGGACACAGTCTTAGGATAAGGGGTAGGCCATTTAGGACTGAGATGAGGAGAAACTTCTTCACTCAGAAAGTTGCTAACCTGTGGAATTCCCTGCCGCAGAGAGTTGTTGATGCCAGTTCATTGGATATATTCAAGAGGGAGTTAGATATGGCCCTTACGGCTAAAGGGATCAAGGGGTATGGAGAGAAAGCAGGAAAGGGGTACTGAGGCAATGATCACCCATGATCTTATTGAATGGTGGTGCAGGCTCGAAGGGCCGAATGGCCTACTCCTGCACCTATTTTCTATGTTTCTATGTTTCTACATCTGTTATAAACAAAAAGACCTTTGTGTGTGTTGATGCAGGTGAGGGCCTTCGATGATTCCTCCAGTTCCTGCGTCATGTAGGCTGAATTCAGATCCAGCTTCATGAATGTCTTTCCTCCCGCCAGCATTGCAAAGAGGTCGTCGGCTTTTGGTAGTGGATATTGGTCCTGCAAGAGGAAACGATTGATAGTTACTTTGCAATCGCCACAGATTCTGATGGTGCCATCTCCCTTGAGGACTGGGACAATAGGACTGGCCCACTCGCTGAACTCGATCGGTGAGATGATGCCCTCTCTTTGTGGCCAGTCTGGCTCGATCTCTACCCTTTCTCTCATCATGTACGGTACTGCTCTCATCTTGTGATGGATGGTTCGCGCCCCCGGAATTAGGTGGATCTGCACTTTTGCTCCTTGGAATTTCCCGATGCCTGGTTCGAACAGCGAAGGAAACTTGTTTAAGACTTGGGCGCACGAAGTTTCGTCAGCGGGCGATTGTGCTCGGATGTTGTTCCAGTTCCAGTGTATCTTTCCCAGCCAGTTCCTGCCAAGCAGTGTGGAACCATCGCCCGGTACCACCCACAGTGGTAGTTTGTGCACCGTTTCATCATAGGAGACCTTTACGATAGCACTGCCGATTACAGGAATCACTTCTTTTGTGTAAGTTCTTAGTTTCGTATGAATTCGAGTTAAGACTGGCCTTGAGGCCTTGTTGCACCACAACCTTTCGAAAGTCTTTTTGCCCGTGATGGACTGGCTTGCGCCCATGTCCAGCTCCATTGCCACCGGGAGTCCATTTAGTTCAACATTCAGCATTATCGGGGGACAATTCGTGGTGAATGTGTGTACCCATGTACCTCTACCTCCTCTATCTGAGGCTCTGTTTCGTCGTGATCCTCCTCTGCAATGTGGTGATTTGTAGGTTTAACAGGCTTAGCAGCTCGCCTGCACACTCGTTGGAGGTATCCCATTGTTCCACAGTCCTTGCAAACATCTCCTTTGCATCGGCATGAATGGAAACGATGATCACCCCCGCAGCGCCAACAAGGTGTTAATGGCCTTGCATTCATCACCCTTGATGGTGGACTCTGAGACATCAGCGGACGTGTAGCTGCAGGTATGTGTGACCTACCTGTCCATTACGATTCGAAACAACATCACTTTGTTCACAATACTTGTAGCAGCACTTGTGTGCTGAGAGATTTGCTTAGTATTGTCTCTGGTGGCAATAAATGCCTGGGCTATCGCTATGGCCTTACTCAAGGTTGAGGTCTCGACAGTCAAAAGTTTGCGAAGTATGGTTTCGTGGCCAATGCCAAGTACGAAAAAGTGTCTGAGCATATGCTCCAAATGTCTTTCAAATTCGCAATATCCTACAAGGCGTCTCAGCTCGGCGACATAACTCGCCACTTCCTGGCCTTCAGACCTTTTGTAGGTGTAGAACTGGTACCTCGCCATCAGAACGCTTTCCTTCGGGTTCAAATGCTCTCGGACCAGTGTGCACAAATCGTCATACGATTTCTCCGTGGGTTTCGCTGGAGTGAGCAGATTCTTCATGAGGCCATATGTTGGTGCCCCACAGACGGTGAGGAGAATCACCCTTCGTTTGGCAGCGCTCTCTTCCCCATCTAGCTCGTTGGCCACGAAGTACTGGTCGAGTCGCTCCACAAAAGTTCCCAATCATCTCCCTCTGAAAATTTCTCCAGGATGCCCACTGTTCTCTGCATCTTTGGGTTCGCTATCTGTATCTCGTCGCCAGTTGTAGTGTATGGAGAAAGAGTCAGACTGAACACTGTGAGCTCAAAGTAAAGTGTGACCTTAGTCTTTTATTGCAGGTCTCCAGAGTCCCTCTCTAACCTGTGAAGCCTTCTTAAATACCTGTGCTTCCAAGGGTTTATGGGATCCCTTGGGACTCCGGGAAATGAGTGCTCTGGTGGCTGTACAGAGTAAATACAAGTCCACATATGTAACAGTTTCCCTTTCATAAATCCATGCTGACTTGGACCGATCCTGTCACTGCTTTCCAAATGCGTTGCTACTTCATCTTTAATAATTGATTCCAACATTTTCCCCACTACGGATGTCAGGCTAACTGGTCTATAATTACCCGTTTTCTCTCTCCCTACCTTTTTAAAAAGTGCTGTTACATTAGCTACCCTCCAGTCCATAGGAACTGATCGACTGTTGGAAAATGATCACCAATGCATCCATTATTTCTAGGGTTACTTCCTTAAGTACTCTGGGATGCACACTATCAGGCCCTGGGGATTTATTGGCCTTCAATCACATCAAATTCCTTAACACAATTTCCCACCTAATAAGGATTTCCTTCAGTTCCTCCTTCTCACTAGACCCTCGGTCCCCTAGTACTTCCGGAAGGTTATTTGTGTCTTTCTTCGTGAAGACAGAACCAAAGTATTTGTTCAGTTGGTCTGGCATTTCTTTGTTCCCCATTATAAATTCACTGAATCCAACTGCAAGGGACCTATGTTTGTCTTCACTAATCTTTTTCTCTTCACATATCTATAGAAGCTTTTGCAATCAGTTTTTATGTTCCCTGCAAGCTTCCTCTCGTACCCTATTTCCCCCCTCCTAATTAAACCCTTTGTCCTCCTCTGCTGAATTCTAAGTTTCTCCCAGTCCTCAGGTTTGTTGCTTTTTCTGGCCAATTTATATGCCTCTTCCTTGGATTTAATACTATCCTTAATTTCCCTTATTAGCCACGGTTGAGCCACCTTCCCAGTTTTATTTTTACTCCAGACAGGGATGTACAATTGTTGAAGTTCATCCATGTGATCTTTAAATGTTTGCCATTGCCTCTCCACCGTCAACCCTTCAAGTATCATTCACCAGTCTATTCTAGCCAATTCACATCTCATACCATCGAAGTTACCTTTCCTTAAGTTCAGGACACTAGTCTCTGAATTAACTGTGTCACTCTCCATCTTAATAAAGAATTCTACCATATTATGGTCGCTCTTCCCCAAGAGACCTTGCACAACAAGATTGCTAATTAGTCCTTTCTCATTACACATCACCCAGTCTAGGATGGCCGCCCTCTAGTTGGTTCAACGTCATATTGGTCTAGAAAACCAATACACTCCATGAAATCCTCCTCCACCGTATTGCTACCAGTTTGGTTAGCCCAATCTATATGTAGATTAAAGTCACCCATGATAACAGCTGTACCTTTATTGCACACATCCCTAATTTCTTGTTTGATGCTGACCAACGTCATTGCTACTGTTGGTGGTCTGTCCACAACTCCCACTAGTGTTTTCTGCCCTTTGGTATTCCGCAGCTCCACTTATACAGGTTTCACATCATCCAAGCTAACGTCCTTCCTTACTCTTGTGTTAATTTCCTCTTTAACCAGCAACTAAGCGTAATCACCTCCTTTTATTTTCTGTCTATCCTTCATGAATGTTGAATACCCCTGCATGTTGAGTTCCCAGCTTTGGTCACCCTGGAGCCATGTCTCCATGATACCATAGTCATTAATTGCTGCCTGCACAGTTAATTCGTCTACCTTATTATGAATACTCCTCGCATTGAGGCACAGAGCCTTCAGGCTTGTCTTTCTAACACGCTTTGCCCCTTTAGAATTTTGCTGTAATGTGGCCCTTTTTGATTTTTGCCTTGGGTTTCTCTGCCCTCCACTTTTACTTTTCTTTTTCCTATCTTTTGCTTCTTCCCCCATTCTACTTCTGTCTGTCTCCCTGCATAGGTTCCCATCCCCCTCTCATATAAATTTAACCCCTCCCCAACAGCACTAGCAAACATTCCCGCTAGGACATTGGTTCCAGTCCTGCCCAGGTGCAGACCGTCCAGTTTGTACTGGTCCCACCTCTCCCAGAACCATTTCCAATGTCCCAGGAATTTGAATCCCTCCCTTCTGCACCACTCCTCAAGCCACATCATCATCTTAGCTATCCTGTCATTCCTACTCTGACTCGCACATGGCACTGGTAGCAATCCTGAGATTACAACCTTTGTTGTTCTTCAGTTATCGGATGGCCTTTTCAAACTCGTGCTGGGCTGGGGTTGTGCTGAGATGATGGCGCGTGTCATGCTGTGGAATGGAATCGAGGACACTCACATCGAAGACAGAGTCTCGGTTAAGGAGATCCTCGAAGTGCTCCTTCCAGCAGGCACTGACTGCCTCTCTGTCCTTGATGAGAACCCCTCCGTTCTTGGCCAGCAGTGGGGTAGGACCTTGGGTGCTTGGGCTATAGCTTGTCTTGACTGTGTTGAAGAATCCTCGCACGTCGTGGTTGTTGGCAAGCTGCTGGATTTCTTGAGCTTTCTCCACCCACTCTCTGTTCTTTAGTTTGCGGGTGTTGGACCTCAGCCTTCAGACATCTGTAGAGCTGCTTTCTTGCCTTCGAGTTGTGTTGCTGCTTTTAGTCCAAGAATGCCTTGCGCTAGCGCCATATTAGCTCCTGGATCTCCTGATTATTCTTGTCGAACCATTCTTGGTGTTTCCTGGTCGAGTGACCAAGCGTCTCTTCGCAGGTGCTGATTATGAACAGACCAGGCGCTGTGGACACTCTGCGTCTCTGGGTCACTGGGAGTCGTCAGGTTGGTAGCGACGCGCTGGTTGGATCGGGCTTTCTTAGCAGGATCTTTGAGTGCTCCGGCATTGATTTTCCTGCAGCATTGTTTCTGTTGCCGTCACTATTTTAGGGCAATGTTGGTGGTGATGACAGAGCGAATTAGGCTGTGGTCCATCCAGCAGTCGTCAGCTCCTGTCATGGCGCGGGTGATGCACACGCCTTTGTGGTCCCTCGCTCGGATGATGACATAGTCTGGCAGATGCCAGTGCTTGGAGCGAAGGCGTTGCCATGAGGCTTTATATTTGTCCTTCTGACGGAACAGGGTATTGGTTATGATGAGGCCGTGTTCTAAGCATTTCGTCATGAGGAGAGTGCCGTTGGAGTTGGCTTTCCCTACCCCCTCTCTGCCGATGTCTTCTGAATGACCAGACATTGTTAATGGATCTGTGCAAAACAACTGCCCATCCTACAATTAAATAACCTCTCATCTGCCAGTGGATGGCCAACCCAGCTTCGGGCGAACTGGGAAAACTATTCACTTTCAGGCGGCTTCTATCCAAAACACAAATTAAAATCACATATTTCCAAGGTTTTTTTGCAGAACAATGTTCGAAGAATTCTGAACTGTGACATATCTCCCTCCCCTTGGGTAGGTTTCTTGCAAGTGAGCCCGATGGCTTGCTTATAAAAACTGTTCTCCTCCCCTCACTAGGTGGGCCTCCATGCCTGCTGATCTTCCTGTATTCTATTAGCCCAAATGTGCAATAAATCTTTTTGCTGCATTTTACCCCTTGTGTCAACTAAAGTTCCACATGTTGTGTAGTATGGTACATCTGTTCCATCTGACAGGCTCTGAATTGTTGATGCACACCCCGCACCCCCCCACCCCCCACCCCCACCCTGAAGCCAATCAAACACGCACATCTAACTTTGCCCGGGACTTA
Source organism: Pristiophorus japonicus (assembly GCF_044704955.1). NCBI lineage: Eukaryota > Metazoa > Chordata > Chondrichthyes > Pristiophoridae > Pristiophorus > Pristiophorus japonicus. The sequence goes on along the minus strand of NC_091983.1, from coordinate 138,586,581 downwards.
GCTCGATGCTGCTCCTGAGTTTCTCCATAGGTTGCCTTTGCCGATCCATACGTCACCTGGACTCAGGAGCCACTCACTATGAACAGTGCACTATGCCCCCACCCGTTGGGCAATGTGCCACGCAGTCTCCCATATCTCCCCCTAACGCAGGTACGACATGTAAAGCTTTTTCATTCTGTATGCTGTACAGTGCACACTGCTGCCTTTCTGTTCCCTTGGCTGACTACTTTCGGATGTCTGTGTTGATTCTTAAAAAACATCTCTTCAAAGACTGGCTCAGGTGAAAGACATTTGTCAACACTAAGATGCTTGATGTCCCCTTAATGACCAGACATTGCTAACCAATAAATTGAAAACCGTTTACTTCCACTCCCATAAGATCACCCATCTCCACCCCTGCCTCAGCTCACCTGCTGCTGAAACCCTCATCCAGGCCTTTCTTACCTCCAGAATCGACTATTCCAATGCATGCCTGGCCAGCCTCCCATCTTACACCCGACGTAAACTTGAGCTCATCCAAAGCTCTGCTGCCCATATCCTAACTCGCACCAAATCCCATTCACCCATCACCCCTGTGCTCTAACCTACATTGGCTCCCAGTCCAGCAACGCCTCGATTTTAAAATTCTCATCCTTGTTTTCAAATCCCTCTATGGCTTCACCCCTCCCTATCTCTGTAACCTCCTACAGCCCCACAACCCTCCGAGATCTCTGCGCTCCTCCATTTTCTCATTCCAGATTTTCATCGCACCATCATTGGTGGCCATGCCTTCAGTTACCTAAGCTCTGAGCTGTGGAATTCTCTCCCTAAACCTCTCTGCCTCTCTACTTCATTTTTCCTTTAAGACGCTCCTTAAAACTTACCTCATCTGTCCTAATATCTCCTTTGAAAACGCTGCTGTGAAGCTTCTTGAAATGTTTCACTACATTATGGCGCTATATAAAAGCAAGTTATTGTTGTGTGAAATTGTGCAAAACAATTGCTCATCACACATTCAAACCAACTCTTATCTGCTTATGAACTGCTAACCCTGCATGAGGCTGTCTGGGAAAACTATTCCCTTTCAGGTCGGCTCTTTCCCAAAACATATAGAATCATAGAATCACAGAAAGAGGCCATTCGGCCCATTGAGTTTGTGCTGGCTCTTTCAAAGAGCAATCCAGTTAGTTCCACATCCCCGTTCCTTCCCCATATCCCTGCAATTTTTTGTTGATCAAGTATTTATCCAATTCCATTTTGAAGGCTACTACTGAATCTGTATCCACCATCCTATCAGGCAGTACACTACAAATCCTAACCACTTGTTGTGTAAAAACTATTTTCCTAATGTCGCCTCTTATTCTTTTGCCAATCACCTTAAATCTGTACCCTCTGGTTATTGTGCTTCAGCCATTGGAAACAGTGTCTTTTTATTTACTTTATCTAAACCCTTCACAATTTTAAACACAGCTATCAAATCTCCTCTTAGCTTTCTCTGCTCTGAGGAGAACAACCCCAGCTTCTCCGGTTTATCCACATAACTGTAATCCCTCATCTCTGGAATCATTCTTGTAAATCTTTTCTACACCCTCTGTAAGGCCTTCACATCCTCCCTAAAGTGCAATGCTTAGAATTGGACACAATATTCCAGTTGAGGCCAAACCAATGTTTTATAAAGGTTCATCATAACTTCCTTGCTTTTGTACTCTATGCCTCTATTTATGATTCTTTTGTCTATGCTTTTTTAGCTGCTTTCTCCACCTGTCCTGCCACCTTCAGTGATTTGTGTACATATACCTCCAGGTCTCTCTGTTCCTGCAGCCCCAGATTTGGACACAATACTCCAGCTGGGGCCAAGCTAGTGCTTTATGTAGATTTACATATTAAAATAATGTATTCCCAAATCTTTTTTCACAGAAAAATGGCCAAAGGCCCCATGTCTCCTGGTTCTTGAGTTTGTGGTAATCTTAAAGTATTATCGGGGTTTCATTTATCTATTCCTTTAGAAATCTTGAATATTTGAACAATATCTCCACTGAGCTTTCTCCACTGAGCCTTGAATCTCGCCTCATAGTTCAGATATCTTAAATTAGATAATGGTTTGGCTGTCTTTTTGCACTGTCTCTAATGTCTGGCTGTAGTATGAACAGAACATATGCAATTGATGGGCAGGAAAGACCAGCTGGACCATCAAGCCTACGCAACACTCATGGTGGCCAGAGCATTATGACTACTTTCCTTCTTCCCCTCTTCCCACCGTAGAGCCCTGTAATCTCCTGGGAGAGGAAAAGAAACAGAGAAAAAAAATCAGGCACCAATATGGGAAGAAATACTCTGGCAAATTCCTCTCCGACCCCTTCAGGCAATCAAAATCAGTCCAGGAGATCACATAGACCAAGTAGTATCTAGAAAGACACTCATTTATATTGAGGGGGCTCGACAAGGTAGATGCAGAGAGCATATTTCCACTCATAGGGGAAACTAAAACTAGGGGACATAGTCTTAGAATAAGGGGCTGCCCATTTAAAACTGAGCTAAGGAGGATTTTCTTCTCTCAGAGGGTTGTAAATCTATGGAATTCTCTGCCCCAAAGAGCTGTGGAGGCTGGGTCATTGAATATATTTAAGGCGGAGATAGACAGATTTTTGAGCGATAAAGGAGTAAAGGGTTATGGGGAGTGGGCAGGGAAGTGGAGCTGAGTCCATGATCAGATCAGCCATGATCTTATTGAATGCCAAAGCAGGCTCGAGGGGCCAAATGGCCTAGTCCTGCTCCTATTTCTTACGTTCTTATGTTCTTATGTTCTTATTTTCTATATGATGTAATCTCTACCCCAGTCAAGAACCAGTCCAGTTCCCTCTTGAAAGCATGCAGAGAAGCACCCACCACACCAGCCGGCAAAGTATTCCAGAGACTCACAATTTTCTGGAAAAAGAACAACTGCCTAATATCCAGTCCGTTCTTACTCTTACTGGTCCCCTGGTCCTCCCTAATCTGTTAATCTGGAATAATCTATCAATAGGGACGCTAGCCAAACCTCTAATTATTTTATAGACCACTTTCAGGTCACTGTTAAGTCTATGCTGCTCTAAAGTAAATAGAACAAGCTCCTTGTGTCTATCTGAGCAGCTGAGGTACTTTAAGCTAGAAATTATTTGTGCATTTTCAAATCTAATGAGTTGATGACAGAATCTTTTCATATTTGGATTTTGGATTTTGAATGGAAATATACTTCCCTGTATTTTTGGTTTTCTGAACATTTATTTTCCCTTTTTTGACTAATGCTTCAGCACATCTTTCATTAAGTGAACCCACCAGAGGTAATGGCACAGTGGTATGCAGTCAGGAGGGACTGGCCCTGGGAGTCTTCAACATTGACTCCAGACCCCATGAAGGCTCATGGCTTCAGGTAAAACATGGACAAGGAAACCTCCTGCTGGTTAGCACCTACCACCCTTCCTCAGCTGATGAATTAATACTCCTCCATGTTGAACACCACTTGGAAGAAGCACAGAGGGTAGAAAGGTCACAGAATGTACTCTGAGTGAGGGACTTCAATGTCCATCACAAAGAGTGGCTCAGTAACACTAGTACTGACAGAGCTGGCTGAATCCTGAAGGGCACAGCTGCAAGACTGAGCCTGCGGCAGGTGGTGAGAGAGCCAAAATGAGTGAAAAACCTACTTGACCTCATCCTCACTTATCTACCTGTCACAGATGCAACTCTCCATGACACCATGACCACACAGTCCTTGTGGAGACAAAGTCCCGTCTTCATACTAAGGACACCCTCCATCCTGTTGTGTGGCACTACCACCGTGCTAAATGGGATAGATTCATAACAGATCTAGCAGCTCAAAACTGGGCATCCATAAGGCGCTGTGGGGCATCAGCAGCAGCAAAATTGTATTCCATCACAATCTGTAACCACATGGCTCAGCATATCCCTCACTCTACCATTACCATCAAGCCAGAGGACAACCCTGATTCAATGAGAAGGTTCATAAGAACATGCTAGGAGCAATACTAGGCATACCTAAAAATGAGGTGCCAACCTGGTAAAGCTACATTGCAGGATTACTTGCATGCTAAACAGAGGAAGTGTGCTACAGACAGAGCTAAGCAATCCCACAATCAGCGGATCAGATCAAAGCTCTGCAGTCCTGCCACATCTAGTTGGGAATAGTGGTGGACAGTTAATGGGAGGTGGTGGCTCCATAAATATCCCCATCCAGTGACTTGGATAGGTTAGGTGAGTGGGCAAATGCATGGCAGATGCAGTATAATGTGGATAAATGTGAGGTTGTCCACTTTGGGGGCAACAACACGAAGGCAGAATATTACCTGAATGGCGGCAGAATAGGAAAGGGGGAGATGCAACGAGACCTGGGTGTCATAGTTCATCAGTCATTGAAAGCTTGCATGCAGGTACAGCAGGCGGTGAAGAAGGCAAATGGTATGTTGGCCTTCATAGCTAGGGGATTTGAGTATAGGAGCAGGGAGGTCTTACTGCAGTTGTACAGGGCCTTGGTGAGGCCTCACCTGGAATATTGTTTTCAGTTTTGGTCTCCTAATCTGAGGAAGGATGTTCTTGCTATTGAGGGAGTGCAGCGAAGGTTCACCAGACTGATTCTTGGGATGGTGGGACTGACATATGAGAAGAGACTGGATCAACTGGGCCTTTATACACTGGAGTTTAGAAGGATGAGAGGGGATCTCATAGAAACCTACAAGATTCTGACAGGATGTGGGAAGAACGTTCCCAATGATGGGGAAGTCCAGAACCAGGGGACACAGTCTTAGGATAAGGGGTAGGCCATTTAGGACTGAGATGAGGAGAAACTTCTTTACTCAGAGAGTTGTTAACCTGTGGAATTCCATACCGCAGAGAGTTGTTGATGCCAGTTCATTGGATATATTCAAGAGGAAGTTAGATATGGCCCTTCCGGCTAAAGGGATCAAGGGGTATGGAGAGAAAGCAGGAAAGGGGTACTGAGGGAATGATCAGCCATGATCTTATTGAATGGTGGTGCAGGCTCGAAGGGCCGAATGGCCTACTCCTGCACCTATTTTCTATGTTTCTATGTTTCTATCCTCAATAATGGCAGAGCCCAACATGTAAGTGCAAAAGACAAGTCTGAAGCGTTTGCAACCACCTTCAGCCAGAAGTGCTAAGTGGATGATCCATTTCGGACCCCTCCTGAGGTCCCCACCATCACAGAAGTCAGTCTTCAGCCAATTCCTTTCACTCTACATGATATCAAGAAATGGCTGAGCACACTGGATACACCAAAGGCTCTGTGCCCTGACAACATTCCAGCTGTTGTGCTGAAGACTTGTACTCCAGAACTAGTCGTGCCTTTAGCCAACCTGTTGATGTACAGCCAAAACATTGGCATCTACCCGACAATATGTATAACTGCCCAGGTATGTCCTGGCCACAAAAACCTGGACAAATCCATCTGGCCAATTACCGCCCCATCAGACTACTCTCAATCATCAGTAAAGTGATGGAAGGTGATGTCGACAGTGCTATCAAGCAGCACTTACTCACCAATAACCTGCTCACTGATGCTCAGTTTGGGTTTCGCCAGGACTACTCGGCTGTGGAACTCATTACAACCTTGGTCCAAACATGGATAAAAGAGCTAAATTCCAGAGGTGAGGTGAAAGTGACTGCCATTGACATCAAGGCAGTATTTGACTGAGTGTGGCATGAAGGAGCCCTAGTAAATTTGAAGTCAATGGGAATCAGGGGGAAACTGCAGGAGTTCCTCCGGGCAGTGTCCTAGGCCCAACCATCTTCAGCTGCTTCATCAGTGATCTTCCCTCCATCACAAGGTCAGAAGTGGGGACGTTCACTGATGATTGCACAGTGTTCAGTTCTATTCACAACTTTTCACATAATGGAGCAGTCCATATCCACATGCAGCAAGACTTGGACAACATTCAGGCTTGGGCTGATAAGTGGTAACTAACATTCACACACACAAGAGCCAGGCAATGACCATCTCCAACAAGAGATGATCTAACCACTACCCCATGAGATTCAACTGAAGTACAATTTTCGAATCCCACAACATTAACTTCCTGGGGGTCACCATTGACCAGAAACTTAACTGGACCAGCCAAATAAATATCGTGGCAACAAGAGCAGGTCAGAGGCTGGATATTTTGCAGTAAGTGTCTCAGCTCCTGACTCTGCAAAGCCTTTCCACCATCTACAAGGCACAAGTCAGGTGTTATGGACCACTCGCCACTTGCCTGGATGAGCGCAGCTCCAACAACACTCAGGAAACTCGACACCATCCAGGACAAAGCAGCCCGCTTGATTGGCACCCAATCCATCATCTTAAACATTCACTCCCTCCATCACCAGTGCACCGTGACTGCAGTGTGTACCATCTACAAGATGTATTGCAGCATCTTGCTAAGGCTTCTTCAGCAACACCTCCCAAACCCACAACCTCTACCACCTAGAAGGACAAGGGCAGCAGGTGCATGGGAACACCATCACTTGCGAGCTCCCCTCCAAGTTACAAACCATCCTGACTGGGAAATATATCGCCCTTCCTTCATCATCACTGGGTCAAAATTCTGGAACTCCCTCCCTAACAGCACTGTGGGAGTACCTTCACCACAAGGACTGCAGTGATTCAAGAAGGCAGCTCATCACCACCTTCTCAGGGCAACTAAGGATGGGTAATAAATGCTGGCTTGGCCAGTGACACCCACATTCCAGGAATGACTAATAAAAATGAAAATACCAATGGATGGGACATAGCACTCCACAACATTAAATATGACCAATCTGACCACAGCCCAGCTAAAATCTGAATCTTTTAATTAATAGGTAGGATGCTGATCCCATAGAGCAGCTTCTTAGTAGCGACCATTCCAACTCGCCCTATCGTACATCCAAACCTTATACTTGCTCCCCTTGCAAGATAACAAAGAAAGGCTACTTGGATTCAGTGGTGGTGAGAGAAGGCTGCTGGTGCTTTGTCAACGACTTTCAGGTGATCAGGATATTCGGTCAACTAATTACTTACTGCTGCAGAGCAAACCCACTGAGTGAGGCTGTATCAAACTGTGGTTAGGAGGACAACTGATCATGATGGTTAATATATGTACAACACAAGTAAAATACTGCAGATGCTGGAAATCTGAATGGTTCTGATGAAAGGTGATCGACCTGAAAGTTCCTCTCCACAGATGCTGCCGGACCTGCTGAGTGTTTCCAATATTATCTGTTTTTTTTTTGTATTATAATATATCGCGTTGTCATTTTCTGCACTGTGCAGTACAGGATATTACATATATATCCTCACTGTAATGTTTACGATAGAGACAGCCATTGAGTGTCATTTTGTACAATGTACCCAGAAACTATATTTTTTAAACGCATTTATCATTGCACATCCTTTGGCTGGATATAAATTCGATTCGCACTGATGAAAAAAACGATCTATTATTATCATTGTACATGTTTCGCAATAGGTGTAACTGGCTGCAGTAACATTGTACAGATCTGTTCTGGACACTGTGTTTGCACGGGAATGGGGGCGTGATTGACAGCTTGGTCTGTTTAAATAGATGACTCTGATTGATCCGAGCGGGGATAACGGTTCGGGCTGAAGAACGGTGAAGATGATTCGCGCTGTGTCAGGTCAGTTAAAATCGGCTCTGTGCCGACTGCACGGGGCTAAAGCAACGGACAGACGGACTCTGCTCACCAAAAACAGAGAGATTCTGGAGAGGACTTTCCATTATGATTTGCAAATCATGACTGTGAGAGGAGTTCGCACAGGTAAGTTTGATTTAATCTCAAGCTTCTACAGAAGGACTAATCTATTTCACTCAATGAATATCTTTTTTTCAACAAAGCGATCGTTTGTTGCATAAATCTCGACTTAACTTCAATGGGTCCAACTCTTTCCAAACGTACTCTCTGAGGATAAGTTCCAGACATTCCGATTTCCACTCGTTCTCTTTCTGCTTTATATGCATTTTGCACCTTTTAGTTATGTCACAGGCGTGTTGTAAACTATTTGGCAATACATGCCTTCCGTTTCTCTCTGATTTGTTATTGTGCAGAATTTCTGTGTGGCGAAACTTGCACTGGAATTAATATTTGGGCTTCTTTCCATTATAGAGCACATTTGATGAGTTCATGCCCCTGGCGAAGGGCAGAGTTTCTCCCGCAGGGAGTGTGTATCAGAATGCCAGTGCCAGATCAATGGAACGATTCAATCTTTCTATCCATTAGAATGAGTGGATAGAACATTGTGGGGGCTCACTGATCTCCTTGATACGCACTCCTGTCACGTGAAGCATTGCGCTAACTTGAAAAAGTTAGTGAAAGTTAAGAGAAAACATCCATGTTCTGCAAATTGGTTTCCATCTCGCACTAATGCTAGAATTATAGTATAAATCCACCTCGCGCCTTGGAAAAATGTGGGGTTTGACAATTCATGGAATGTAACTCGGTATACTCTCAAACTGGGGTTTTAAAGTGCTCACGGGTCCCTTGTACCTCCTGGACACTTTTTAAACGTATTTGAAGTAAATTTAAATGTATAGCATTGTGGACACTGTGGACTGGTTAACCTAACATCTGTTGGGAAAATGCTGGAGTCCATTATTAAGGAAGCAGTAGCAGGACATTTGGAAAAGCATAATACAGTCAAGCAGGGTCAGCATGGTTTTATGAAAGGGAAATCGTGTTTGACAAATCTGCTGGAGTTCTTTGAGGATGTAACGAGCAGGGTGGATAAGGAGCAACCAGAGGATGTGGTGTATTTGGATTTCCAGAAGGCATTTGATAAGGTGCCACATAAAAGGTTACTGCACAAGATAAAATTTCACAGAGTTGGGGGTAATATATTAGCATGGATAGAGAATTGGCTAACTAACAGAAAACAGAGAGTCGGGATAAATGGGTCATTTTCCAGTTGGCAAATAATAACCAGTGGGGTGCCGCAGGGATCGGTGCTGAGGCCTCATCTATTTACAATCTATATTGATGACTTGGATGAAGAGACCGAGTGTAATGTAGCCAGGTTTGCTGATGATACAAAGATGGGTGGGAAAGCAAATTGTGAGGACACAAAAGATCTGCAAATGGATATAGTCAGGCTAAATGAGTGGGCAAAAATTTGGCAGATGGAGTACAATGTTACTGCAAAAGATAAACGTTCACAGGGTTGGGGGTAATACATTAGCATGGATAGAGGATTGGTTAACTAACAGAGAAATGGTTCATTCTCTGGTTGGCAACCAGTAACGAGTGGGGTGCCACAGGGATCAGTGCTAGGACCCCAACTATTTACAATCTATATTAACAACTTGGAAGAAGGGACTCAGTGTAACATAGCCAAGTTTGCTGATACAAAGGTGGGAGGAAAAGCAATGTGTGAGGAGGACACAAAAAATCTGCAAAAGGACATAGACAGGCTAAGTGAGTGGGCAAAAATTTGGCAGATGGAGTATAATGTTGGAAAGTGTGAGGTCATGCACTTTGGCAGAAAAAAATCAAAAAGCAAGTTATTATTTAAATGGAGAAAGATTGCAAAGTGTCGCAGTACAGCGGGACCTGGGGGTACTTGTGCATGAAACACAAAAGGATAGTATGCAGGTACAGCAAGTGATCAGGAAGGCCAATGGTATCTTGACCTTTATTGCAAAGGGGATGGAGTATAAAAGCAGGGAAGTCTTGCTACAGTTATACAGGGTATTGGTGAGACCATACCTGGAATACTGCGTGCAGTTTTGGTTTCCATATTTAAGAAAGGATATACTTGCTTTGGAGGCAGTTCAGAGAAGGTTCACCAGGTTGATTCTGGGGATGAGAGGGTTGACTTATGAGGAAAGGATGAGTAGCTTGGGCCTCTACTCATTGGAATTCAGAAGAATGAGATGTGATCTTATCGAAACGTACAAGACTATGAGGGGGCTTGACAAGGTGGATGCAGAGAGGATGTTTCCACTGACTGGAGAGACTAGAACTAGAGGGCATGATCTTAGAATAAGGGGCCGCCCATTTAAAACAGTGATGAGAAGAAATTTCTTCTCGCAGAGGGTTGTAAATCTGTGGAATTCGCTGCCTCAGAGAGCTGTGGAAGCTGGGATATTGAATAAATTCAAGACAGAAATAGACAGTTTCTTAAACGATGAGGGGATAAGGGGTTATGTGGAGCGGGCGGGGAAGTGGAGCTGAGTCCATGATCAGATCAGCCAAGATCTTATTGAATGGTGAAGCAGGCTCGAGGGGCCGTATGGCCTACTCCTGTTCCTATTACTTATGTTCTTATGTTCTTATAATGTGGGAAAATGTGAGGTTATCCACTTTGGCAGAAAAAATAGAAAAGCAAATTATAATTTAAATGGAGAAAAATTGTAACATGCTGCAGTACAGAGAGACCTGGGGGTCCTTGTGCATGAAACACAAAAAGTTAGTACGCAGGTACAGCAAGTAATCAGGAAGGCAAATGGAATAAAAACAGAGAATGCTGTAAATCTCAGTGGGTCAGGCAGCATCTGTGGAGAGAAAAATAGAGTTAATGTTTCATCATCGACTCAAAACATTAACTCTGTTTTTCTCTCCACAGATACTGCCTGACCCGTTGAGATTGCCAACATTCTCTGTTTTTATTTCAGATTCCAGCATCTGCAGTATTTTGCTTTTGTATTAGAGACAAATGGAATGTTCTCCTTTATTGCAAGGGGGATAGAGTATAAAAGCAGAGAAGTCCTGCTACAACTGTACATGGTATTGGTGATGCCACACCTGGAGTACTGCGTTCAGTTTTGGTCTCAGTATTTAAGGAAGGATATACTTGCACTGGAGGCTGTTCAGAGAAGGTTCACTAGGTTGATTGCAGAAATGAGCGAGATGACTTATGAAGATAGGTTAAGTAGGTTGGGCCTATACTCATTGGAGTTCAGAAGAATGAGAGATGATTTTATCGAAAATATAAGATAATGAGAGGGCTCGACAAGGTGGATGCAGAGAGCATATTTCCACTCGTAGAGGAAACTAAAACTAGGGGGCATAGTCTCAGAATAAGGGGCGCCCATTTAAAACTGAGATGAGGAGGAATTTCTTCTCTCAGAGGGTTGTAAATCTGTGGAATTCTCGGCCCCGGAGAGCTGTGGAGGTTGGGTCATTGAATATATTTAAGATGGAGTTAGACAGATTTTTGAGCGATAAGGGAATAAAGGGTTATGGAGAGCGGGCAGGGAAGTGGAGCTGAGTCCATGATCAGATCAGCCATGATCTTATTAAATGGCGGAGCAGGCTCGAGGGGTCAAATGGCCTATTCCTGCGCCTATTTCTTATGTTCTTATGGGCTCAAATTTCCCCAGGAGTTGCCCTGCTTTTTTTGGAGTAAGTAGCTTTTTTTGGAGTAACATAAAAATTGCAAATTTCCCCCATTTAACTTGATCCAGTGTAAGTCAGTTAGTTAGGTATTTTTTTAGGTTCTTTTTTTTCTCCAAAAGGGGGCGTGACCAGCTACTTGCACCTGTTTTGGCCATGGAAGCAAATTTGATCAGCTAAAAGTTACTCCGAACTAACTTAGGCCAGTGTATGTGGCCACTTTTGTAGGCACAGAAAAACCTTACCTACATTTAAGAAATCAGCGCAGGTAGCCATAAATAGTGGGGGGAGGGGCGTGGTAAGTTAGAGGATTCTAAAGCACTAAACACTTTCACAGCATCAGCACAACATCAAAACAACTTCAACACAACATCTTCACGACATCATCAAAAATAATTGAAAGATAAATCAGCTACTGAAAATAGAGCAGTCCTGCCTTGCCGACTGCAGAACGCACCGGCTAGCCCTTCGGCCAGGGCTAGGGGTGGCAGGCACACATGACTGTAGGGGTGAGGGATGTTTGTTTTACCAGTTGTTCGTAAATGTTGTGTGATGATAATGGAACATGATTCCGTTTTAATGCAAAAAATCTTTTATTGGAAAGATAACAATGCACTTCAAGAACAACAACAACAACAGCAAAGAAAGGAAGAAAGGCTGCACCCATCTCTCACCCACATATCAGGGAATGTGCACTTCCTCATGGGGCGGTGATGGTGATGGAGTGGGGGGGTGGGGGGGCAGCTGTGGACCCGGCTTAGGTCTCAACAGAGGCTGGTGTGGGGATTGCAATGGGAGTGGCATTTGATTGTCAGGCCTGTGTGCCCTTATTGCAGCAGCTAGCTCCCTCATGGCCTTTGCCATCATGTGCACTACCTCTGAAATGCCCGCCCTCAGTTCTCTTCTCAGTGCTGATATTTGTCCCGACAGTGTCGCAACCTCATCACGCACTCCACTGACGGCAGTCACAAGTGATCGGGTAAGAGCATTGGTCTCCTCACCCAATGACATAACCTGATGTACATCTGATGAAGGCTGCATCTCAGGAGAGACTGGTCGGCTTCTCCTTCCCCTCGCCGTGGGTCTGCATAGCGGCACCCCTCCAGTGCGAGGCGCAGGCTGGGACGGTGGGGCACTGGGTGTTCCAATCTGCATTCCACCACCGCCACTGGGATCCGCAATCTCGGAAGGTGTAAAACCATGGAATGTCATGGCAGAGCTCATGAAGGTGTCTGGCAAAGTGATGCCCTGTACCATGGACTCATCCATATCATGATCAGCATTCTCCCGTGAACACAGATCCATGGACCCCTCCTCCCCCCACCCATCTTGGTCTGGAGCAGACACTTCTGGATCTTCTTGTTGATCTTCAGGATGTTCAGGATTATCTTCTTCTTCTACAAAATACAACAGATCAGTCAAATGGTTAGCAGGAAAGGAGGGGGCAGGATGGGTGGAATGAGTAGTCTCACACGTAGCAGGCTAGTCAGCAGGTTGATTTGAAGGGCGACAGTGCATTTTCATGATTGACCCTCACCCTCGCACGTGGGCCCAGCTTGTGCAGAGCTAATTCTTTTTCTGCAGCTGCGACTCAGCAAGGCAGCTACTCTCTGTTCCAGGGGTGATAGTTGGTGCAGATTTGGCAGCCCTCCTCCTGTTCTAGTTTGCTCCCTTTTGTTGTGGGCCAATTTATTCTGCAAAGATGATGGATGGGACATATACAGATGATCACAGTAACAATTGTATTTCCATTTAAAACTTAAGATAATACTTACACTCACTACTTGACCAACATCCTGCCATTTTTTTTACACTGGCTTCCACTTCTTGCAGTCTTCACCCCTGCAGAGAATTCTTCTGTAATTAGGTTCCAGCGTCTCCTCATTTCTTTGGGTGGAACTTTTGTGGGACCACTCTTACTGATATCCAGCTCTTGCCATCTGTCCAAAATGACAGTGACTAGTTTCTCCACGGCCTCATGCAAGAAGTTCTTCGTCCTTGTTACATGCTCTTGCGTCATTGGTGCATTGGATTTACACTCAGGTCATCTTGATAACATACAGTTCTCACCTTTCATGCATCTATGCAGCACTCCTTTCCACTCCCTCAGGCACCCAATAATCACAATTCACACCTTACCTTCTAATATGGCCCACTGCCAATGCTGCTGAGGCACTGAGGATGCTCTTCCTTTAAATGGCCGATTGCCAAGGTTCCTGGCCCATTGCGCATGCGCGCATGTGTTAATGCACATTGCGCATGTCCCCCTGCCGGCACTCGAGGACACGCCGGCCCCAAGCCCCACCCCCCTATCAGCTGCGCTGAACAAGCGCAGCCCAAGCTCCGCCCCTCCACGCCACGGCCCACAGTGATCCAGGAATGGCCAAATTATCCCGGTAAGTTTTCGGCGCATTTTTTCCCCCACGAAGTCGCGCACCACATCTAACTACGCCGCTCCAAGCGGCTGGGGAAATTTGGGGCCTATGTTCTTATGTTCTACTTCTGTCCTCTAAATACTTAGCCATTGATTGAGAGAGGAGCTCTGTACTGCTTAGAAGCCACACATACAGAACTCTCTCCTGAAGAAGGGAATTGCAATTCCAGTGAATGGGCTACAGCTTTGCTGGTCTGTGATTGGTAGCTTCTGTATAAAAACAGCTTTAAGTCCTACAGTTCACTCTGTGACATGCCCACATTCTGGTCTGTTTATTTCAAAGGCTCTGTGATTAATGTTCATTATCATAGAATATATAGTACATTGGGCCCATCAAGTCTGTGGCATTTTCTTTTTGCCATATATAGCACATAGACCAATCTGACTTCCCATATTTTTTAACAATCCTCCTTATTGAGCAACTATCTAAAATCTTTAAAATAATTTGTGGATTTTACTTTAAAATACTCGCATTCTAACCATTAAATAAATGATACAACAACTACAACTTGCATTCATATAGTGCATTTAGCATAGTAAAATATCCCAAGGTGCTTCACAGAAACATAATCAGACAAGAATTGACACTGAGCTAAACAAGGAGACGTTAGCACAGGTGACTAAAAGGTAGGTCAAAGAGGTAGGTTTTAAGGAGTGTCTTAAAGGAGGAAAGAGAGATGGAGAGGCGGCGAGGTTTAGGGAGGGAGTTCGAGAGCTTCGGGCCTTGACAGCAGAAGGCACGGCCGGCAACAGTGGGGTGAAGTAAGTCGAGGTTGCACAAGAGGCCAGAATTGGAGGAACATAGAGTTCATGGAGGGCTGGAGGATGAGAATATTTAATTTGAGGTGTTGGTGGACTGAGAGCTAATGTAGGAAGCACAGAGGTTAGAAGCTCAGCTCAGGGTGAAATAGGATGCAGTGGTTGTGAACAATCTGGTTCAGCCTGAGGCAATGGCCTTGGAGGAAAATGGTGGCTAGGGAATGGATTCTGTGTCAAAGGGCCAAAGTCAATGGCATTAATCTTCCCGATGTTTAATTGGAGGAAATTCAAACAGGACAAACTAATGAATAAGAAATATAAACATAAATATGAGTCAGTTGCCTGAACTCTGAAGGTTGGCTCAGAGGCCACATGGCCCACAAGTTGCTATGTATGTGCTTTTAACTTAAAAAAAAAACTTTTGTTCTTGTGAAACCAACTAACCAGAGCATTCCATTGTTTATTAACTACTGTTAATTGTAATGAGATACATTTTGTAATCCATAGACCTAAATTAATAATCCAGAGAACATTAATTCAAATCCTTCCATTGCAATTTGAGAATTTGAATTCAGATTTTTTTAAATAAAAATCTTTTTTTTAACCCACAGGCCAGATCTGAGATGACATCAGCCTGCCAAAATTTGTATATTTAAAATGCCCAGTTCCAGGTTTCTCCTTTAATTTAGATCTTACCCCAACTCATGAGTTTTAGCAATAGGTTTGAATTGTACGACTTTAATTGTTAATAAATGCTAAATATTCCGATGAATGGTGAATCAACAGAACATGACTGAGCCTGGAGACAGTTTGTAGAGATTGAAAATGTATCCTTAATTTATGTGCTGCTACAGACTCGCCTATTTTGCTGCCACTTGTAACCTGCAACTTGTATCCTGGGGCAATCGCCATAGCCTTGACTGCTAACAAAATGTCTGGGTGCAATGAATGCAAATTAGTTTGTTCAATTTCAGCCACACAAATAAGGAGAAGCTGTTATACATAAATCTATCAAGCAATTCTATTAACTATATGAATCATTTCTATTATCGCAATATGTCTTGAATATTGTCACATTAATGCATTTGTTCCCGTACTTATTTTGTAGTCCGTGACACCCAGAAAATTCCAGGATACAGGCCCACAAAGTTTGACAGAAAGATTTTTCTCTTGTCTGGTCGTTTCAAGAATGAGGAGGACATCCCTGCCATTGTGTCGTAAGTTTTTAAATTTCTGTAGTTTTTTACATATTAAAACTGAATCTACTTCAATTTTGTTTTATGTGGCTTAGCTATGCTGTACAAAGAAATAAATCATAGAAATGTTCCCTTCCTGGATTGTTTAGGACTTATACCAACATCTAACTGGCACACTGCATTAAACCAAGTATGGAGGAACATATTGAAACTGATCAAAAGCAAAATACTGCGGATGCTGGAAATCAGATATAAAAGTAAAAAATGCTGGAAATACTCAGCAGGTCAGACAGCATCAGTGAAGAGAGAAACAGAGTTAACGTTTCAGGTCAATGATGAAGGGTTCATTCCGTTTCTCTCTCCACAAATGCTGTCTGACCTGCTGAGCGTTTCTAGCATTTTCTGTTTTTATATTGAAGCTGAAACTTGCAATGGAGCATTGGCCTGTATTTTGCAGTTGAATAGACGGCGAAACTGTCAGTGTTCGTCGTCATTACTCTGTGAAACTGACAGCAACTTCTGGTGCCGCCACATTCGCTGTTAAACGCGGAAATCCAGAAGTTACTGTCAGTGATTTCCCCCTTCTCCATAGGGTGCACTGTTGAAGTCCCCACAGAGGGCAATCTTTAGAAATCACTTGAACTGACATGAACTTCCCCTTTTGTGCTGTAATATTGCTGTTAAAACACCCCCAAAAAGTTAAGCCTTGTTAAATGAGGTTTAACTAAGTTTTTAACAGTGTACTAAGTCATAACGACTGCTGAACAACCTCTATGGCTCTGAAAAAAACAATTTGAATGTCAAATTTTTCCATTATATTAAAAAATTCCATAAGTTTTTAATATAATAAATACTTTTTAAAAAATTGTTTAAGATATTTCAGCTTCTACCTTAATCCCATGTGTATATCCCAATCTTTATTTCGCTCTCTGTAAAATGTATAAAAAATGAAGGATAATTAGCACATTTTACTTCCTGGTTTGCTGTCTGTGAGAATTCTTCAATGTGATTGGCTGTTAGGCCTGCTTGATGACATCGCTGTTGCTGGATGCCAGAGATGCCCTAGAGTTGGCACCAGAATCAAACTAACTTTGGGAAAGGTACAATCCACGCCACATATATTACTAGATCTTAGTGGTCAGTGGCGAGCGCCATCATTTGCTGCTGATCGCAAACTCCAGGCCATTGTGTTTCGATCCTTACCACCAGCTGTCAATTTTAGCACTTTCAGCAGATAATACACTGGTCTGCAGCACCAAAAATGACTCATGTAAATGCATTCTGATACCCTATGAACCAAAGTGACCAGATACGCACAATGAGGAAGAAATTGGTCCTTGCTGCACCTGGTTTCCATTCTTTTTCTACAACCATTCTTAATGTGTTTACAATCAAAATGTATTTGAATAAAAAATTGTTCCACTTAATGACAATTTCCTGGCCTGAGTGATTGTGAAAGGTATGTTGGTAAATGCTCTCGGCCACGAGACTCGAGGTGCTCAGCGCCCTCCCGAATGCTCTTCCTCCACTTAGGGCAGTCTTGGGCCAAGGATTCCCAGGTGCCGGTGGGGATGTTGCACTTTATCAAGGAGGCTTTGAGGGTGTCCTTGAAATGTTTCCTCTGCCTATCTGGGGCTCGCCTGCCATGTAGGATTTTCGAATAGAGCGCTTGCTTTGGGAGTCTCGTGTTGGGCATGCGGACGATGTGGCCCGCCCAATGGAACTGGTCGAGTGTGGTCTGTGCTTCGATGCTGGGTGACCTGATCCATACCTCGGGAGCCTAGTATCAACAAGGGCAGACATCGACAACGAGTTCCAACACCGCTTCCAGTGCACCAGTGCAGCCTTCGGTCACCTGCAGAAGAGAGTGTTCGAATACCAGGTCCTCAAATCTGGCACCAAGCTTATGGTCTACAGGGCTGTCGTGATACCCATCCTCCTATATGGCTCAGAGATGTGGACCATATACAGTAGACACCTCAAAACACTGGAGAAATACCACCAACACTGCCTCCACAAGATCCTGCAAATCCATTGGGAGGATAGACGCACCAATGTCAAATGGACCATATAGCTGCGTAATGTCTCATGAGCAGTGTGGTTGTGCAGCCTTCTTTAGTAATTCATTTTTATTTGTTAGTTTGATCATTTGTGTTTCAATTTTTTTGTGAACTGATTATTGTTTCAAGTAGAGATGAGCACAAGTGAATAGAAAGTTTCTTCACATTCACACCTCAGTTATGGTGTGGATGGGGTATGATGCTACCATCGCCTCCCCACCACCACCCCACTTCCCACAGTCCACACACACACACACACACACTACCAAACCAGGCTGCTCAGAAGATTTCCCACTGTGTCCGTCCAAATTGTCAATCTGGCCTCGTAGAATAAATTTGTTACATTAGCATAGACATAAATATATTAGTTACACTGGTTTAAAAGTTTACTTCAAGTCTTGATAGTGCATGAATTGCACCCTTGCTTTGTAAGTTACTAGACCCCCATGGAAGCTTTACTTATGCAACGGATGCTGCAGCAGTATCATGTTGAATTTTCTAGCAGCTTTTTTCTGTGGATACTTTCCACTGGACTTGAGCTGAGACTGCCAAAATCAATTTTCCCAAGAACTCTTAATTAATAAATATCTCTTTCCACGCTCCAAGCTTGATTCTGACCCAGGTTTATGAGGGAGTGACCAAGCAGTGGGATTAGCTTTGGATTTCTTTGGCAAAGAACCAACACAGACACAATGAACCGCATGTCCTCTTTCTGTGGTGTGGCCTTCTATGATTCTAGGTCTCAGAGCATTTATGTTGCATCTAATCATGGCTCTCAGAAATGTTTCAAGCCACTTCACATACTTTAAATTGCAATATGTCGACAAGTGGCATTTTGCACAGAGCAAGAAACCACAAAGAGTAATGAGATGATGATTAACCAACCAATCATTCATTTTTCTGTGGTATTGGTTAAGGAAGGAATGTTGGTCAGAATCTGTGTTCGAGGTCCTGTAAATTTAATGGGAATCCATTGAAATGTTTTGCCTTTCTTTGTATTAGTATTTTCTTATACCAGGCTGCATCCTGGTGAATCTGCTCTAATGCCTCAATATCCTTTCTATAGTGTGGAACCCATTGCTGCACACAATACTTTAACTGAGGTCTTAATAAAGTTTTACATCAGTTCACAATTACTGCTTTGCTTTTATATTCAATACCTCTCATGATAAAACTTAGATTCCTTCAGCATGAATGGAGGCTTGTAAAAAAGGACCTACAATAATCATGTGCGATTTTATCCTTCATATTGATTGGACAAAGCATATTGGCCAGGGTAGCCTTGAGGTAGAGTTCATAGAGTATATCCACAATAGTTTCCTTGAACAGTACATTGCAGAACCAACCAGGGAGCAGACTATGTTAGATCTTGTTATATATACAGACTATAGATATACTCTCTGTGTAGTCACTAGTTGCATAAGATGGAAACTTGTTACCTGATGTACTATCAATAAGGTTTACACTGTGTACATACTATGCTGGCACCACTAGAAGGTGCAACTGGTGGAGACCGGGGTTTCCTGCCCCTGTGACAGAGGCTGTCCACCAGAGGGCACTGTGGTGGGAGACCTGAGGGTCACCTGCATAGGTGTGCAGGGCCCAGTATAAAAGGCTGCCCACCATGCTTGTGCCTCACTCGGGAGTTACGAATAAAGGACCAAGGTCACTACAGTTTGAGTACAACACATTGAGTCATTCATAAGTACATTACAGGCATAACAACTGGCGACGAGAATATGGACTTTCACGCGATTATGGCTACCTTTAACACACTAAAAGACTTCGCAGAGGGTGATGATTGGGATGCCTTCATGGAAAGGCTCGAGCAAGATTTCATGGCAAACGACCTGGCAGGGGAGACGGACACATTGACGGAGAAGCGCAAGGCTATACTGCTGACCAGTTGTGGGCCCGAGGTCTACCGCCTCATCAGCAACTTGCTGGCACCCATGAAGGCCAAGGATAAGACATATGATGAGCTGACTGAACTCATTCGCGACCAACTTAAACCAAAACAGAGCATCCTCACAGCCGGGCACAGATTCTACACTCACCACAGACCTGAGGGCCAGGAGATTGCAAAATATGCTGCCGACCTCAGGAGACTTGCGGCATCATGTGATTTTGGCACGTACCTCAACGAAGCATTGCGAGACATCTTCATTATGGGAATTGGCCACGAGGGCCTCCTTCACAAGCTATTATCTGCCAACACCACAGTCAACCTGCAGAAGGCCATCAGCATCAGTCAGGCATTCATGACCTCGACCTGCAGCACCAAGCAAATTATTCATCCTGTGGACTCAAACCCGGCAAGTACTGTACACAGAATGGTGCCTTTCACAGGCAAGACTGTAGAATGTGGCTCTGCGCAGGGCAGAGAGCACAGACCTCAGGTTTCCAGAACTCAGATTCCGCCGAGGGGTGCTAATTGAGTAGCACCATGCTGCCGTTGCGGAGGAAACCATAGTCGGTTTGCTGAGTACGTATGCAAAACCTGTAACATGAAAGGCCAGATCCAGCTTATGTGTAAAAGAAATACGACTCACCGTCTAACAGAGGAGTCGGTAGATGACTTTGAATCCAGCGGGGAGTATGATGAATTGGCCAGAGAGGCAGCTCAGCCCCAAGAAGAAGTGCATGGAGTGTATACCTGCACCACCGATTTTCCTCCAGTGAAGATGGAAGTCGAGATAAACGGCGTTTCAGTCTTCACAGAAG
Source organism: Pristiophorus japonicus (assembly GCF_044704955.1). Taxonomy (NCBI): domain Eukaryota; kingdom Metazoa; phylum Chordata; class Chondrichthyes; family Pristiophoridae; genus Pristiophorus; species Pristiophorus japonicus. Next base: position 138,566,050 of record NC_091983.1, on the reverse strand, counting down.
TGGACATGGGAGCGAGCCAGTCAGTGATGAGCCAGGATGCCTTTGAGAGGCTATGGAACGAAAAACAACCCGAGCTGGTTACAGTACAGGAAAAGTTGCACACCTACACCAAGGAGCTGATCCCAGTCCTTGGTAGTGCGGATGTAAGTGTAATCCATAATGGCGTGGTGCACAAGTTACCTCTGTGGATTGTTGCAGGTGATGGACCAATGCTACTCGGAAGAAGGTGGATGGGAAAGATCCAGTGGAAATGGGAAGACCTCTTCACTACAGCAATCGATGTCCCCCGTGTTCAGAGGCAGAGCAAAACCTTACCTTTGCTTGGGCCAGGCACCAGAGAACAGACCAGCACAGCACCTGAGCCATGGACCATCCATCAGAACTGTGTGACTAAGATCTGACCGGAACGACATAAAAGTACCTTCCCGGCTCCAGTGACAGGACTCCTGGGGAGGAAGATCGAATTCACAGGCACTCTTCCAGCTTTTGTGGCAGAATGGCGGGAGAGAAGGATCAAGGCAGTCGACCTCGAGGACAGAGGCAAGATGGCGTCCCTGCTGCAGCGAGATGCAGCGTGGCTGAAAAAAAAGATGGCTGCGGCCATATCACGAGGTGCAACGCTGAGGGACCAAAACGTGGTGTCTAACAAAGGATTTGATTGGGGTAAAGCCAGCAGGGTTCTCTTAAAAGAGACCTGCAACCTACTGAACTTAAAGAGACATTTTATGCATGGCAATCAATATAACGAACTGATTAAGATTGTGAACAAAATGTTGTTGCGAGATGTCGGTACCAGTCCTAACGTAAAGAACAAAATGTTGTTGCGAGATGTCTGGAATACAGTGTCCCCAAAAGTAGCAAGTGAGCAAATTCGGGAGGGTAAAGGTGCTGATCCTGATGCCCTGCCCCAGGTGTCCCCACAAATTATAGGCCAGCAACCTCGAGGGTGAAGGCACCGATCCTGATACCCTGCCCCAGTTCTATACCACACTGCAGGCACCCGATGGCACTATTCGCCACGGACCTGGAAACAAAAATGGCGCCAATACACGCAGTCAGCCGCCGTTTTCCACTAACCGGGTGGAGACGGCGCAGCCCCCAGACCCAGTCGTTACCTCGGCCATGTCCGGCAGCGAAAGGTCAGAACTAACGAGTTTCCCAATTGGAACCTGGAACAGCCAGGTTCTCAACACCGTTAGAGAGCAGGCAGAAGATTCTGCAGCCCTCAAAGGAAGACAGGGAGGCCACACACATCTGTGGCTCTGCCCACCACTAGGCAATGGCAAAGGCCCCGAGTCCTGGCTAGGTGAGCGAACCAAGCCCACCTCACTAGCAGGGGGCACAGTGCTGCTATCAGACGACTAGGACACTGTCTGGTTGCTTTGGAACCTGCTTCCTTGCATATGTGTACTGCTACCTCAGTACTTAACATGACTGAACCATGAATGCAATCTACCCAATCTTGGTGCATGACCGCAAAATGTAACGAATGTAAGTCACTGATCCAAGGTGTCACGAAACAAACTGTAACTTCCTCTCTTTGTACTTGCACTGTGTCTGATCCCATATGTTAATGTAACGGGCCTGTTGCATGATCTCGCTGTGGGTTGGTGGAAATAGATGTATGTAGCCATGGACACACACATGGATCACACCTAGAACCCACTGGAACCTCCACTGCATCCTCGAACCATCGAAACTGGTAACCACTACCCAACGTTGTGGCAAAAGGACTTGCGGGTTAACAGGGAGAGAGCCAAGTCAAAGCACAGTCAAGGTGCAAGGGCTATTGGGGTAAATGTTGGAATCAATTATTAAAGCTGTAATAGCAGCGCATTTGGAAAGCAGTGACAGGATCGGTCCAAGTCAGCATGGATTTATGAAAGGGAAATCATGCTTGACAAATCTTCGAGAATTTTTTGAGGATGTAACTAGTAGAGTGGACAGGGGAGAACCAGTGGCTGTGGTGTATTTAGACTTTCAAAAGGCTTTTGACAAGGTCCCACAGAATAGATTAATGTGCTAAATTAAAGCATATGTTATCGGTGATAATTTATTGACGTGGATAGAGAACTGGTTGGCAGACAGCAAGCAGAGAGTCGGGATAAACGGGTCCTTTTCAGAATGGCAGGCAGTGACTAGTGGGGTGCCGCAGGGCTCAGTGCTGGGACCGCAGCTATTTACAATATATATCAATGATTTAGATGAAGGAATTGAGTGTAATATCTCCAAGTTTGCAGATGACACTAAGCTGGGTGGCAGTGTGAGCTGTGAGGAGGATGCTAAGAGTGCAGGGTGACTTGGACAGGTTAGGTGAGTGGGCAAATGAATGGCAGATGCAGTATAATGTGGATAAATGTGAGGTTATCCACTTTGCTGGCAAAAACAGGAAGGCAGAATATTATCTGAATGGTGACATATTAGGAAAAGGAGACCTGAGTGTCATGGTACATCAGTCATTGAAAGTTGGCATGCAGGTACAGCAGGTGATGAAGAAGGCAAATGGCATGTTGGCCTTCATAGCTAGGGAATTTGAGTATAGGAGCAGGGAGGTCTTACTGCAGTTGTACAGGGCCTTGGTGAGGCCTCACCTGGAATATTGTGTTCAGTTTTGGTCTCCTAATCTGAGGAAGGACGTTCTTGCTATTGAGGGAGTGCAGCGAAGATTCACCAGACTGATTCCCGGGATGGCAGGACTGACATATGAGGAGAGACTGGATCGATTGGGCCTGTATTCACTGGAGTTTAGAAGGATGAGAGGGGATCTCATAGAAACATATAAAATTCTGATGGGACTGGATAGGTTAAATGTAGGAAGAATGTTCCCGATGTTGGGGAAATCCAAAACCAAGGGACACAGTCTAAGGATAAGGGGTAAGTCATTTAGGCCTGAGATGAGGAGAAACATTTTCACTCAGAGAGTTGTTAACCTGTGGAATTATCTACCGCAGAGAATTGTTGATGCCAGTTCATTGGATATATTCAAGAGGGAGTTAGATATGGCCCTTACGGCTAAAGGGATCAAGGGATATGGAGAGAAAGCAGGAAAGGAGTACTGAGGTGAATGATCAGCCATGATCTTATTGAATGGCGGTGCAGGCTCAAAGGGCCGAATGGCTTACTCCTGCACCTATTTTCTATGGTTCTATTTTTCTAAATGCTGTAAGAGAAGGGATAACCATCTGTGGCTAACTCGGGAAATAAGGAATGGTATCAAATTGAAAATAAGGGCATACAAAGTGGCCAAGACTCGTGGGAGGCCAAAGGATTGGGAAACCTTTAAAAGCCAGCAAAGAACAACTAAAATAATAATAAAGGGAGGGAAGATAGATTATGAAAGTAAACTAGCACAAAATATAAAAACAGATAGTAAGAGTTTCTACAGGTACATAAAAAACAAAAGAGTGGATAAAGTAAATGTTGGTCCCCTAGAGGGTGAGACTGGGGAATTAATAATGAGGAACAGGGAAATACTTTCTATCGGTCTTCATGGTCGAAAACACTAAAAACATCCCAATAGTGGTTAATCAAGGAGGGAGGAACTTAATACAATCACTGTCACTAAAGAAGTAATACTCAGTAAAATAATGGGACTAAAGGTGGACAAGTCCTCTTGACCTAATGGCTTGCATCCTAGGATCTTAAAAGAAGTGGCTGCAAAGATAGTGGATGCATTGGTTGTAATCTACCAAAATTCACTGGATTCTGGGGAAGTCCCAGCGGATTGGAAAACCGCAAATGTAATGCCCCAATTTAAAAAAGGAGGCAGACAGAAACCAGGAAACTATAGACTAGTTAGCCTAACATCTGTCGTTGGGAAAATGCTGGAGTCCATTATTAAGGAAGCAGTAGCGGGACATTTGGAAAAGTATTATTAAATCAAGCAGAGTCAGCATGGTTTTATGAAAGGGAAATCATATTTGACAAATTTGCCAGAGTTCTTTGAGGATGTAATGAGCAGGGTTGATAAGGGGAACCAGTGGATGTGGTGTATTTGGACTTCCAGAAGGCATTCGATAAGATGCCACATAAAAGGTTACTGCACAAAATAAAAGTTCATGGGTTGGGGTAATATCTTAGCATGGATAGAGGATTGGCTAACTAACAGAAAACAGAGAGTTGGGATAAATGGGTCATTTTCCAGTTGGCAAACAGTAACTAGTGGGGTGCCGCAGGGATCGGTGCGGGGGCCTCAACTGTTTACAATCTATATTAATGACTTGGATGAAGGGACCGAGTGTAATGTAGCCAAGTTTGGTGATGATACAAAGATGGGTGGGAGAGCAAATTGTGAGGAGGACACAATAAATCTGCAAAGGGAAAAGACAGGCTAAATGAGTGGACAAAAATTTGGCAGATGGAGCATAATGTGGGAAAATGTGAGGATATTTGGCATAAAAAATAGAAAAGCAAATTATAGTTTAAATGGAGAAAAATTGCAAAGTGCTGCAGTACAGAGGGACCTGGGGATCCTTGTGCATGAAACACAAAAAAAGTTAGTATGCAGGTACAGCAAGTAATCAGGAAGGCAAATGGAATGTTGGCCTTTATTGCAAGGGAGATGAAGTATAAAAGCAGAGAAATCCTGCTACAACTGTACAGGGTATGGTGAGGCCACACCTAGAGTACTGCGCACAGTTTTGGTCTCCGTATTTAAGGAAGGATATATTTGCATTGGAGGCTGTTCAGAGAAGGTTCACTCGATTGATTCCGGAGATGAGGGGGTTGACTTATGAAGATAGGTTGAGTACGTTGGGCCTATACTCATTGGAGTTCAGAAGAATGAGAGGTGATATGGAAACATATAAGATAATGAGGTGGATGCAGAGAGGATATTTCCACTCATAGGGGAAACTAAAACTAGAGGGCATAGTCTCAGAATAAAGACTGAGATGGGGAGGAATTTCTTCTCTGAGAGCATTGTAAATCTGTAGCATTCTCTGCCCCAGAGAGCTGTGGAGGCTGGGTCACTGAATATATTTAAGACGGAGTTAGACAGATTTTTGAGCGATAAGGGAATAAAGGGTTATGGGGAGCGGGCAGGGAAATGGAGCTGAGTCCATGATTAGATCAGCCAAGATCTTATTAAATGGCGGAGCAGGCTCAAGGGGCCAAATGGCTAACTCCTGCTCCTATTTCTTATGTTCTTACGTAATGTTCAAAATGCTACTATTTAATTAAACTTAGCTCCTAAGTGATTTGATTCATGTGAAAGCAAGGCTGTGTAGTGTAGATTAAGATTCAGATGTGGTGTCTGAACCAGTGTGTTTTATACATGAAAATTAGATAGGACATTTCAATGATCATTCACACCTATTTTGGTTGAGATAACTTGATTTTATTTGAGCTCACCCTGGATAGTTGTCAGGTTAATCTAGTGAGATTTAATTTCTGGGGTCAGAATTAACAAAAAGGAGGAAACTCATATTCAAGATCAGTCAGATCTAACGAAGGTTGTGAGAAGGCAGGTCTGGCCAAGACCTGGAGTTAAGATATTGCAGGTGGTTTGCCCAGCTAAAAGCTGACCCAAAATAAAACACTGTTAACCCGATTGGAATAGTATGTTTTTTTATATTGTAACAGGAAGCTTTGTAGAAAATACTTTACAGAATCTGGAAGTGCTACTTTTGTTCAGTCACGTGTATTGATTCTGCCTATCGAAAGATTGCAGAAGTACATGTGAAGAGATGTTCGAGTTTTCGATATTCAGTTCTCATGTCAAAGTGGCTGTATTGTTACATCTCCTGGATTATGCTAATAATAAGTTGATATTAGGTAGTGCGAAGCCCAACATTTTTAGCCCCCTGAACAGGATTATTTAAAATAAATACAGAATGCATTTGAGCAAATGGGAACTCATGAATATTATATGCCAGATGTTTTATCTTTTATTGTAACTGTACCACATACATTGTAGTAGTGCATAATGTAAATGCAAACACTTACAACAGCCAAACTATTTGAACTAAAGCACATATAGCACATACAATTAAACCTCCTTCTCACAAAGCTTCCATTCCAAAGCTCTTGCTTTAAAAGTATGTTTTCCCCAGGGTTTGGCTTTTTTTCCCCATTAATTTACATTAATTAACATTAAAAAACAATCATAGGATGAATATTTGATGAGTAGCCGGCACAAATTTCAAACAAGCTTCTACACATATCGAAATACTTTCTAGTTCATACAAACATACACATGGCATTGAATTTACAGTGAGAGCATGCATTTCAGGAAGACCATAAGCTGAACTTTACTGGTTGAATTTAAGAACATAAGAAATAGGAGCAGGAATAGGCCATTTGACCCTCGAGCCTGCTCCACCATTTAATAAGATCATGGCTGATCTGATCATGGACTCAACTCCATTTCCCTGCCTGCTCCCCATAACCCTTTACTCCCTATCGCTTAAAAATCTGTCTATCCACCTTAAATATATTCAATGACCCAGCCGCCATAGCTCTCTGGGGCAGAGAATTCGTCAGATTTATAACGCTCTGAGAGAAGAAATTCTTCCTCATCTCAGTTTAAATGGGCGGCACCTTATTCTGGGACTATGCCCCCTAGTTTTAATTTCCCCTATGAGTTGAAATATCCTCTCTGCATCCACCTTGTCAAGCCCCCTCATTATCTTATATGTTTCGCTTAGTGCTCGAGACGAATTGCAAAGGAAACTGCGCGAATCTGTGGAAATTCAGTCCAGAGAAAAATTTGTATCACTTTCAAGATGACAGCTGGTTGCCTGCAATTGGATTTACTATTCATCTTCATAGGCAGTCCCTCGGAATCGAGGAAGACTTGCTTCCACTCTAAAAATGAATCCTTAGGAGGCTGAACAGTCCAATATGAGAACCACAGTCCCTGTCACAGGTGGGACAGATAGTCGTTGAGGGTAAGGGAGAGTGCCCGTGCTTGATTTCTGCATGCACTCGGCGACAAGACTCGAGGTGCTCAGCGCCCTCCCGGATGCACTTCCTCTACTTAGGGTGATCTTTGGCCAGGGACTCCTAGGTGTCAGTGGGAATGTTGCACTTTATCAGGGAGGCTTTGAGGGTGTCCTTAAAACAGTTCCTCTGCCCACCTTTGACTCATTTGCCATGAAGGAGTTCCGAGTAGAGCGCTTGCTTTGGGAGTCTCGTGTCAGGCATGCGAACAACATGGCCTGCCCAGCGGAGCTGATCAAGTGTGGTCAGTGCTTCAATGCTGGGGATATCGGCGTGGTCGAGGACACTAATGTTGGTGCGTCTGTCCTCCCAGGGGATTTGCAGGATCTTGCGGAGGCAACAGTTAAAGGGCTACAGTTATTTTAAATCTATTACACTTGATCTGTTTTCGTAGCCCTGCGATTTGCTGTTATTTTGCAGCTTCCTTCAATAGTTTTGTATCTTCTGAAGAACAGTAGTGGCATGTTGTGTCTCAGCCTTTTCTCTGACTGTTTTTGATTTTAAGCTCCTTTTTTTCAAATAATTTTGTAACTGGCAGGGTATAACCTGTTTTTGAAATGTTTTATATAGGTAGCTGTCGTATGTAGCAGGGAGTATGCATGAGACCTGAGCAATAGAATAACCTGAAAACACACTCCTCTATTGATATAAGATGCTCTTTAATTTATTGTGCAATCCCTACCACTCACTTCACACATACACCATTGCCTCCTGTTGTGAAGCACACAGCAGCAAGAAAAGGGTGGACAGCCCTATCTCCCTTCAGAAACAGGCACTGGCACCCTGAGGCATGTTTAAAAATGGAGCCGATTGTATTTCCAGCTTTGCAATGTAATACAGTGGGGTTGGGCAGTATATAGCACATCAAAGAAGCTGCTCATCTTGACGCAAGAACAAAAAACTATTAATAGAATATTCTGTCTACAATAAATATCTAACATAAAAACTAGCTGGCTATGGAATAAATGAATAAGATGCGTGTGTAGTATATGGCACTTCATTAACTTTGTGTATGTCATTTCATAATTACACAGAATTACATGAAAATTACAACAGGCCAGTTGGTCAAACCAGTCCATGCTTATCATTCACACGAGCAATAGTCCTAATCCCTAATCCCGTGTGCCTGCCCTGTTCCCATACATTTTTCTACAATCACTAACTCTGGCAGTGCATTCTGCACCTTCAAAGATCTCTGATCTTATACTTAAATTTATATCTAAGACCCCGCATTCTAAACCCTTCAACCTCTGGAAACCACGTGTTTCTATTTATTCTGTCCCACCCTTCATACTTTTAACCACCTCGATCAAGCCACCCCTTCATCTCTGCTGCTCTAATGACCGACATTTTATCGGGTTTATCAACTGCAACTGCTCTGCAAGGACTGTTTGTAGAGAGAGAAAAAATCCTAACATCAGAATGTCCCCTGGTTCACTCGTGTGGAACTTTACTTTCCCACACTGTCAGTTTTTATAGTCTGTGGTATTAAGTGGTCAAAGGGCCAATGAGGAAAACTATTAACTGAATGCCAATTATTACTGAGTTGTGGAATTTTTATTTTGTTGTGGTCTTATGTCCAGGGAGAACTGGGTTCTTACTTCCCTAGCTCCCTTAACTTAAGACCTTAAACAGATGTCAGGAAGTATAAATTTCACCTTTCAGGCGAAGATGGATTCATGCTCAGGTAGCAGAGGTCAAGTCGGTGGAGCGATCAGGACACCCAACCAATGTTGCCAGCGAGAGGCCCAAACTCTTTTGAAGGTCGGGCCTCACTTGCGTTCTTTTGGCGAGCTGCCCATGTGTTTCCTGCATTGATAGGCAGCTTACTGTTAGAGCGATGGTATACTCAGCAGCCCTCATTTACTTAAAGCAAGCTTGCTCTTCTTAAAACTGAGGTCTCTTTTCACTGGTGGTGTTTGAGGCACAAGTTTTCACATTTTCTAAGAGTGACAACTGTCAGGGCACCACATTCCTGTAATGCTGCTCTAGGGACTGGGCAGGAGCTGTGCATGATTTTCTGAATATTAATTAAAAAAATTAAAGGATCATTTTATGAATTAACTCAACTGGTACAGAACCTTATCTGCCAAGAATTCAAGTATGTGTTTCTCCTCCTACACTCACAATTTTCTGTTCTTCATTTTTAATGGATAGAAAAGCATGGTGAAGGTGCACTCATATTCCTGATATGTGTTCCCAGCCCAGAAGGCTCTATTCCAGGAATGCAATTTTGTAAAATGACTGAGGCCGCGATTTTGCTGACCTCGGTGAGCCCATGGCGGGCGACATCAGTGGTGGGTCCAAACCCCACTGCTGTCTCTATCCCTCTGTGTAAAATGATTTTCCATTGATGGGACTTGTTAAGCCCGCTCAGCACATTTCCCGGCCAATTAGAAGAAGCCGATTTCCTTAAAGAGACGATGGCCAACTTTATTTTGACATTTGTGCTGTCAGTGTTCTACAGCATTGAGGTGCTGCAAACACTGACAATTACTGCACAAAGGTGCACAGCTGCACCCAGGCTCTCCTATGACTCCCTCCATATGCTTATTGAGGGAGTCACAGCATGCAGGGAGGTCCTCTTCCCTTTCAATGGGTAGAAGAGACATCCCCAGGAGACCAACACAGCCTGGTTGCACATTGCAGAGGAGGGCGCAAGCAGGGATGTCATCAGGAGGACCTGGGTACAGTGCTGCAAACCTTTCAATGATCTCAGTAGATCACAAAACCTCATCCTTCTGTGTCTCTCATCACATCCCTATCACGCTGACTTCCCTACCCTACTCCTGCACATCCTTACTCACACCAACTTACCTTGTATTTCTACCCATCCCTCTCTATCTACATTATCACATCCCCATCTCATTAGCCACCTCTTACACTCACCCTCATACTAGTGCAATCATACCAACTAACAACATACAAGGTGTTTTATGCAATGTTCATTTAAAGTTTCTTTTATGTGTTGTCAAACATCGAACCCTTTATTTTCAACACTTTCCGGTTTTGGACAGATCTGTGTGTACCTTTGGAAGTTGCTTAGTGAGTTGCAGTGAAAGGTGAGACATAATGGTATGCCCCGCAATGGTGATGATTGTGAAAGGAATGGCCTGGGCATTGTAAGGATGCTTTATGATATTAGTGTGGGGTGGTGCCAACCTGGCGCATCATGTAGCAGCCAGGGTGTACAGTGTCAAGTGAAGTAAATCTGGCCATGGTGAGGCAATCCCTGGCCTCCGGGGCAGCAATGTGGCCGGGTGCTGATGCCCTCTGTCCTGTGCAGCATCAGGTGATTGCGGAGAAGGTTGGCATTTTTCTAGATGCTGCTGGTGTTGGAGAAGATCGTGATGGGATTCTAAGGACCAAGGTGAGAAACATAGAAACATAGAAAATAGGTGCAGGAGTAGGCCATTCGGCCCTTCGAGCCTGCACCGCCATTCAATAAGATCATGGCTGATCATTCCTTCAGTATCCCTTTCCCGCCTTCGCTTCATACCCCTTGATCCCCTTAACCGTAAGGGCCATATCTAACTCCCTCTTGAATATATCCAACGAACTGGCATCAACAACTCCCTGCAGCAGGGAATTTCACAGGTTCACAACTCTCCGAGTGAAGAAGTTTCTCCTCATCTCAGTCCTAAATGGCCTACTCCTTATCCTAAGACTGTGCCCCCTGGTTCTGGACTTCCCCAACATCGGGAACGTTCTTCCCGCATCTAACTTGTCCAGTCCCATCAGAATCTTATATGTTTCTATGAGATCCCCTCTCATCCTTCTAAACCCCAATGTATAAAGGCCCAGTTCATCCAGTCTCTCCTCATATGACAGCCCAGCCATCCCAGGAATCAGTCTGGTGAACCTTCGCTGCACTCCCTCAATAGCAAGAACGTCCTTCCTCAGATTAGGAGACCAAAACTGAACACAATATTCCAGGTGAGGCCTCACTAAGGCCCTGTACAACTGCAGTAAGACCTCCCTGCTCCGATACTCAAATCCCCTAGCTATGAAGGCCAACATACCATTTGCCTTCTTTACCGCCTGCTGTACCTGCGTGCCCACTTTCAGTGACTGATGAACCATGACACCCAGGTCTCGTTGCACCTCCCCTTTTCCTAATTGCTGCCATTCAGATAATATTCTGCCTTCGTGTTTTTGCCCCCAAAATGGATAACCTCACATTTATCCACATTATACTGCATCTGCCATGCATTTGCCCACTCGCCTAACCTGTCCAAGTCACCCTGCAGCCTCTTAGCGTCCTCCTCACAGCTCACATTGCCACCCAGTTTAGTGTCATCCGCAAACTTGGAGATATTACACTCAATTCCTTCATCTAAATCGTTAATGTAAATTGTAAAGAGCTGGGGTCCCAACACTGAGCCCTGTGGCACTCCACTAGTCACTGCCTACCATTCTGAAAAGGACCCGTTTATCCCGACTCTCTGCTTCCTGTCTGCCAACCAGTTCTCTATCCATGCCAGTACATTACCCACAATACCATGCGCTTTGATTTTGCCACTAATCTCTTGTGCGGGACCTTGTCAAAAGCCTTTTGAAAGTCCAAATACACCACATCCACTGGTTCTCCTTTGTCCACTCTACTAGTTACATCCTCAAAAAATTCCAGAAGATTCTTCAAACATGGTTTCCCTTTCATAAATCCATGATGACTTGGTCCGATCCTGTCACTGCTTTCCAAATGTGCTGCTATTTCATCCTTAATGATTGATTCCAACATTTACCCCACTACTGATGTCAGGCTAACCGGTGTATAATTACCCGTTTTCTCTCTCCCTCCTTTTTTAAAAAGTGGTGTTACATTAGCTACCCTCCAATCCATAGGAACTGATCCAGAGTCTATAGAATGTTGGAAAATTATCACCAATGCATCCACTATTTCTAGGGCCACTTCCTTAGGTACTCTGGGATGCAGACTATCAGGCCCCGGGGATTTATCGGCCTTCAATCCCATCAATTTCCCTAATACAATTTCCCGCCTAATAAGGATATCCTTCAGTTCCTCCTTCTCACTAGACCCACTGTCCCCTAGTACATTCGGAAGGTTATTTGTATCTTCCTTCATGAAGACTGAGCCGAAGTATTGTTCAATTGGTCTGCCATTTCTTTGTTCCCCATTATAAATTCACCAGAATCCGACTGCAAAGTACCTACGTTTGTCTTCACTAATCTTTTTCCCTTCACATATTTATAGAAGCTTTTGCAGTCAGTATAAACGGTACCCATGTTGATGGAATAGATGGCAGGTGAAGTTGAGATAACAGAAACAATCTGTCAAATGGTGAGAGAGGTTGTTCTAATGAGGTGACACTGGATAGAGAGTTTACTCCAAACACTTGCAACCTGCATAACATTCAATCTGTCTTCCAAATGCAGTAAGCCACAGCTTCTGAGTTTGGAAAGTGAACGATATTTCAAGCTGTCAAGTAATCAGCTGGTTCAATGGCCATTCATCTCCCGCCTCAGCTTAACAGACATCGAGGATTCCATGGGCGAGCACGTAAAATCAAAAAGTGAGCTCAAATGTATTCTTAATGATCTCTAGACAAGGTCATAAATACCCAAATTGGGTCCTCTACCGCTGTGTGTCGTGTCTGTGCAGCACTCACCGACCCGACATCAGGGAAAGGCGAGTTGCGCCAGGTTCACAGCTGGGTCCTGACCCGCTGGGGAATGAAACACTTTCCTATCCGACCTGCCCCCAATTGCGCTCCTGCTGACCACCCCTGCCCCCGCCCCCCGCCCCCTCCAACACCACATCTCCCCCCCTCCACTGCCGAAAGATTTCGGCCTGTGTATAATCATTACATGAAATTTCTCCTCTTCATAAGCTTAATTATTAATTAAAGAGGGTTGATAAGAAATCCCCAAACCACGATTAAATAGATAATTATGAATGGCTTAGGGTCAATAAATTGATTTATATCCACCTATTGCTCACATTTTATTATGATTTAGCCTTTCTCCCAACATTTTTATCAATGTGTTCACTGTCAAATATAAAAATAGCTTTCAAAACAAACTGCATCTTGTATGAACTAAAACCTGCAACCTTATGAATAGTATGGTGGGATACAATGCTCCAGGACTGGCAAATTATCCCTTATTTAAAGGATACCACACCAGATATATCACACACAGTTCTCCTGTCTACTCCAAAAGGCGGTAAATATCACATTGTCAGACCTTTATATTAAGGCTGAAACAGATTTATTTACAAATAGGATGATTACACACAAGCGAAGTACACAGTAAACTCATAATACAAATATTTGTTTTAAAAATGGAATCAGTCCACAAGGAGTTGAAATTGTTTATTCAAAATGCAATACTTACATTGATAATCTGCAGGCAGGCGCGAGACTTTTCTCTAGGCGCAGAAGTCCCACCCCTCGCGATAAACTGATCACAAAAGAATGCTCTCCACTTCCTTTCTGGGCGGCAGTGGGGCAGACACGTCATGATGCTGGGCGCAGCACTACACACTGGGCCGCATAGCGCGGCCGCGTAGTAGGGGCTCTTCCCTTAATTAAAGGGAAGGGCCCAAGCTGCAAACTCTGCACCAATGAAAGGGTCCTACCTGGACGATTGGGGAGCGGGGGTGCCATGCCAACAGCCCGGCACTCAAGCAGAGCGCCGGCCTGATCGATCGCAGCACGGACAAATTTGGCATAATCTTTTTTTAAAGGCACACATCTCCCCTTTCACTATCGCCCCGTGAGCGTCCGGCCGCCCAATTCACATCCCCTGAAGCTGTCGCTCGCTTCAGGGGGGGCGATACCCAATTTAGGGTCCAAGGTGCTAACTGGGCACTGCACACGGTGATGATGTCATCATCACTGGCGCAGCAGAGTGGGGCGCTACGGGTTACCGCCGCCACTAAACTCCTGCGGTCATTAACGGTGCCATGCCCGGGTGAAAAGTCATTTGCGCCCTGTTAGCACGACCCATTGGCGCTAAGGGGAGGTGCAAACGACCCGAATTTCTAGGCCTATGTCTCTGAGGAAGTTCCTGTCTTGAAGCAGTATTTTATTATACTACTAAATTATTAGTTGTTCATTGTAAGACTAATACCTATAAATTATCATGATGATATTAATGAACAAATGTTCAATGCATTTATTTGACATTTCTTTGCCTGTTAATTTAGAGAGGTATTAACCAGTTGAAATTAATTTGGTTAACAGGGGCATTAAAATAGTGATCAAATAAATAATGCAAGAAACTGTTAATGATTCACATCAATGACCCTTCGTTCGAACATTGCATTCTGACATAGGGTCATTGACCTAAAAGGTTAACTCTGTTTCTCTCTCCACAGATGCTGCCTGACCTGCTGAGTATTTCCAGCATTTTCTGTTTTTAATAACATTAACTGCTTGAGTTCAAAATATCTTATTCACATTTTAAGATATATCCATCTTTATTAAACATCAGTAGTGTTCACCTTTTTCCAATTCTTTTTTAGCTTTCCCAGGAACTCTTCAGTTTGTTTTATTTTCTCCATATTTTTTATGTTCTTCTCCTCAAAATGCTGACTCATATTGGGATACTGTTCCATGTGTGATTCCAGCCGTTTGGTACCCTTCCCCCCCGACAATTTGATCATTCTTCAGATGCGAACCGAGACTGTAAGTAGTAGCAAGCTATACATTCATTGAGGTTGTTGCAGCAGAGCCTATTGTAGGTGGTTTTCGCGGGCGTACCGAAAACGCACCTCCTACTACAAGTTCTGGACGATAGGGATAATAAGGACAGATCAGACTCAGACACACTTTTTCGGGCTCAACCATATTGTGTTTAATAAGATTAACAACACCACTCACAGACAGTAAGATAGTACAAAACAGTGGAACCCTTGCTTGTCTAATAAGCCCTGCGTGCTAAGGTCCAACGACCGAATAAAAGAACCCTCCCATGAAATAAACTAACACAGTAACCCCCCCGCCCCGCCCCCCCCCCCCCCCCCCCCCCCCACCAGCACTAAATGGTTGGGACTTACAATCACCCTGTCACACAGCAAAATGGTCTTGTGGATGTGTAGGCACAGGCAATATGCTCACCCTGATTGTCCGTTGTCTTGCTTGCAGCTTCTTGCTGTACGTCTCATTCTTGGTTCCGTACCGCCGACGCAGTATCTAAGTTCCAGTTTGAGTCGAGGTCCATTGGTGAGGGTTGAAGAGCAAAGCACAGCTTCTGGCAGTGTTTCGTTGAATGAAGAGAGCTTCAAACTGTTGCAAAATGGCTCCTTATATCCCCAAAACCCATCACCTTTCCTCCTGCTAATACTGACCGATATATTGACTCGGTGATCTGGCTGGACCACCCCCCCTGCCCCACCCCGTGGCCTGGAGTGGCACATAACCTTTGAAATCTTTGTGAGAAATGATACTTAGTTTTCCCACTCCCAGGTCTTGCACCTGGAGAGACAATGGGTGCCGATTACTAGATGTCTGTCGTTCCCTGAGTTGACGGCCCCCTTCAGCAGGTAATGGGTTTTGCTCTCAAACCAATCTTGGTTAACTGGCTTATCTCCTGGAAGACAATGGCCTGGCCATCTCCTGCCTTCCGCCAGTTTCGGTTGGGACTGAGTCGTGACTATGCTTTAATAATGTGAGAGCATAGTGTCTCTGAGTTACCTCTCGGGGTATTGTTCCCAGTAATCATGTTAGATGATGACGTCAATCGGCCTGGGTTCTCTTCCACCCAGCCTGTCAGTCTGAAATGTCCATTTGCATATGAATACACCTTCATCAGGTGAGCCTGGCTCAAAATACCTGCCAGGCAATCCTATTCCCTAAGCCACCCCCACATGCCTGCCAAACAGTATAGTTCTTTCTTGGGGTTTTGGATTTAAGGATTTAAAGTATTGTTCATAAAAAATGGCCAGAAAGCTGGTGCTACATTCCCCTTTTGATATTTCGTCACCAAAAGCAAAAATATCATGAATTTCGTCATCTTCTGCTGCAGGAGGCACATCGCGGGTCTCAACCAAACTGCACATTACTTACCAATTACACCTGGGGTCCTGTTTCTTATACCATACAAACAATTCAATTCTACATACTTATGGACAATAAACTCCTGGTTACCCTTTTATTAGGGCCTCCCAATGATTTTGGAATGCTTTCCTTCTCTTTTTACAGGATAACTTTAACAGATACAACACGATGATTAGTTGTACTATTACTATTGTGTGTGAAACTATTCGGATCCATGGAGGGATCTTGACATTCAAATTAAAGTCCCACCAGGACAGGGAAGCTATTTCTATTATTTCTTCCCCCGCATACAAATTGGCCAGAAATAGCAGCGAACCTGGGGACTGGGAGAAATTTAGAACTCAGCAGAGGAGGACAAAGGGTTTGATTAGGGAAGGGAAAATGGAGTATGAGAAGAAGCTTGCAGGGAACATTAAGACGGATTGCAAAACTTTCTATAGATATGTAAAGAGAAAAAGGTTAGTAAAGACAAACGTAGGTCCCCTGCAGTCAGAATCAGGGGAAGTCATAACGGGGAACAAAGAAATGGCGGACCAATTGAACAAGTACTTTGGTTCAGTATTCACGAAGGAGGACACAAACAACCTTCCGGTTATAAAAGGGGTCGGGGGGTCTAGTAAGGAGGAGGAACTGAGGGAAATCCTTATTAGCCGGGAAATTGTGTTGGGGAAATTGATGGGATTGAAGGCCGATAAATCCCCAGGGCCTGATGGACTGCATCCCAGAGTACTTAAGGAGGTGGCCTTGGAAATAGTGGATGCATTGACAGTCATTTTCCAACATTCCATTGACTCTGGATCAGTTCCTATAGAGTGGAGGGTAGCCAATGTAACCCCACTTTTTAAAAAAGGAGGGAGAGAGAAAACAGGGAATTATAGACCGGTCAGCCTGACATCGGTAGTGGGTAAAATGATGGAATCAATTATTAAGGATGTCATAGCAGTGCATTTGGAAAGAGGTGACATGATAGGTCCAAGTCAGCATGGATTTGTGAAAGGGAAATCATGCTTGACAAATCTTCTGGAATTTTTTGAGGATGTTTCCAGTAGAGTGGACAAGGGAGAACCAGTTGATGTGGTATATTTGGACTTTCAGAAGGCGTTCGACAAGGTCCCACACAAGAGATTGATGTGCAAAGTTAAAGCACATGGGATTGGGGGTAGTGTACTGACATGGATTGAGAACTGGTTGTCAGACAGGAAGCAAAGAGTAGGAGTAAATGGGTACTTTTCAGAATGGCAGGCAGTGACTAGTGGGGTACCGCAAGGTTCTGTGCTGGGGCCCCAGCTGTTTACACTGTACATTAATGATTTAGATGAGGGGATTAAATGTAGTATCTCTAAATTTGCGGATGACACTAAGTTAGGTGGCAGTGTGAGCTGCGAGGAGGATGCTGTGAGGCTGCAGAGCGACTTGGATAGGTTAGGTGAGTGGGCAAATGCATGGCAGATGAAGTATAATGTGGATAAATGTGAGGTTATCCACTTTGGTGGTAAAAACAGAGAGACAAACTATTATCTGAATGGTGACAGATTAGGAAAAGGGGAGGTGCAAAGAGACCTGGGTGTCATGGTACATCAGTCATTGAAGGTTGGCATGCAGGTGCAGCAAGCGGTTAAGAAAGCAAATGGCATGTTGGCCTTCATAGCAAGGGGATTTGAGTACAGGGGCAGGGAGGTGTTGCTACAGTTGTACAGGGCATTGGTGAGGCCACACCTGGAGTATTGTGTACAGTTTTGGTCTCCTAACCTGAGGAAGGACATTCTTGCTATTGAGGGAGTGCAGCGAAGGTTCACCAGACTGATTCCCGGGATGGCGGGACTGACCTATCAAGAAAGACTGGATCAACTGGGCTTGTATTCACTGGAGTTCAGAAGAATGAGAGGGGACCTCATAGAAACATTTAAAATTCTGACGGGGTTAGACAGGTTAGATGCAGGAAGAATGTTCCCAATGTTGGGGAAGTCCAGAACCAGAGGTCACAGTCTAAGGATAAGGGGTAAGCCATTTAGGACCGAGATGCGGAGGAACTTCTTCACCCAGAGAGTGGTGAACCTGTGGAATTCTCTACCACAGAAAGTTGTTGAGGCCAATTCACTAAATATATTCAAAAAGGAGTTAGATGAGGTCCTTACTACTAGGGGGATCAAGGGGTATGGCGAGAAAGCAGGAATGGGGTACTGAAGTTGAATGTTCAGCCATGAACTCATTGAATGGCAGTGCAGGCTAGAAGGGCCGAATGGCCTACTCCTGCACCTATGTTTCTATGTTTCCCTGTTCCGTTGCTCGAGGGTGTAGAAGTGTTTTTGAGAGAGTTCAACTTTCCTTATTAGTTTTGTGAGGTGTTCAGGCAGAGGAGGAATTTCATACCCAAACCGTGTTACGTATTGCTGCAGGTCCTGTAGCGTGACATTCACCATGAGGTGTACCACGGTGAAATCTGAAATGGGGATGATGTGCTCTTGCACCACCTGAACCTCTGTGTGGGGTTTGAATCAGAAAGTTTTGTTGGCGACAAGGCACCAAGTGTCGTTGTGTACCTGATACTGGTCCACGCTCGTTGCCAGCGCATACTACCTGGGGTGGACCGTGGCTCTGGGTCATCACCTCTATGGTGCAATTGATGGGCTCTGCACTCTCTGATTCAAACCCACACACTGGTCGATTGAACGTGTTCAGGTACGGGGGACACAACACCACGTGCGCGCCCCTGCTCAGGCACCCCTTGAGGCCAGTGCCGGTCATGGCATGCTCCCACTTTATTACGAATGGTGGGGCCCCATAATGCTGCACGTGCACCCCGTTCCTCAGGACGCCAATGTTTTCTACCCAGTATACCGGTGCTGGCCATGGTGACTTGCCCGCTACTGGCATCTAGAGTACAATCCCCATTACTGTGTGGTTGGACTGGCCACAATCAACTGGAACCGGGTATGCCTCTGAGGCCAGTCAGAGTTGACGTGGGCTCATCAGATTATCATACGGGCTCAGCGCGGGGAGGTGCCGGATGCTAACCCAGGAAGGGACGCGACCTTGCTGCAGGTCCTCCAAATTACTGCGCCCTTCGTTCAGCAACCACGCACCATACAACATTTCTAGCTGCCTGTGCCGATGCACTTCGATCCTCCCTGATCAAACTATTTGATATGTATTTAAACATCACCAATGTGTAAGACTTGCCACCAGAGGGCATACCTGTGGGAGACCCTGGGCAAGCAGGTATAAAAGGCAGCCTACCATGCTGCCTCCTCACTCTGGAGTTACAATAAAGAGACCAAGGTGACAACAGTTTGAGCTTAAGATATACTGTCTTGTGGAGTTATTCTAAACGTAACAATTGGCGACGAGTAACAGATCACGAACTTTCACGCAGTTATGGCTGCTGCTGGTATTTTTGAGAGATTTGTTGAGGGAGATAATTGGGAAGCCTTCGTTGAGCATCTTGACCAGTCCTTCATGGCCAACGAGCTGGAAAAAGCAGAAACCGCGATCAAGTGCATGGTGATTCTCCTCACCGTTTGCGGGTCCACAATATATGGCCTCATCAAAACTCTGCTAGCACCGACGAAACCAACGGACAAGACATATGAAGAGTTATTCACACTGGTTCGGGAACACCTCAAGCTGAAGAAGAGCATCTTGATGGCCAGGTATCTCTTTTATACGCACCGTCGCTCCGAGGGCCAGGACATGGCGAGCTATGTCACCGACCTAAGACACCTTGCGGGACCATGAGTTTTTGGTGGATTTTTGGGGGAAGTGTTGCGGGACGATTTCGTGCTTAGAATCGGCCACGAGGTCATTCTTCGCAAACTACTGTCTGCCGAATCCTTAGATCTGAGCAAGGTCATCACGATAGCCCAGGCTTTTATGTCCACGAACGATAACACTAAACAGATATCGTTGCAGCATCGGAACTCACCGGCAAGTACTGTGCATCAAATAACGCCTTCAGCAGGCAGAACTGTACATGGCAGGGCCTACACGCCTGCACAATCCGGCGCAGATCACGCTGAACGAGTAAGAGAGCAACTCAACCCGAGGCTGAAGAGGAAGTGTATGGGGTTCACACCTTCACCACCAAAAGGCCTCCGATAATGTTAAAAGTCAATTAAACAGCATTCCAGTTTCCATGGAATTGGACACGGGGGCGAGTCAGTCAATTATGAGCCAGAGGCTTTTTAGAAACTGTGGGGCAACAAGGCACAAAGGCCAAAACTATGTCCGATCCATACCAAGCTGCGCACTTACACCAAAGAGCTCATTCCAGTCATTGGCAGTACAGCAGTGAAGGTATCGTACGATGGAGCTGTGCATGATTTACTACTATGAATTGTAGCAGGCAATGGCCCAATGCTGTTCGGCAGAAATAGGCTAGGAAAGATCCAATGGAACTGGGATGACATCAAAGCACTGTCTTCGGAGAATGATGCCTCGTGCGCCCAAGTGCTGAACAAATTCCCATCATTATTCGAGCCAGGCATCGGCAACTTCATAGGCGCCAAAGTGCAGATCCATCTAGTCCCTGATGCACGACCAGTTCATCACAAGGCCTGCGCGGTTCCATTCATGATGCGAAAGAAAGTCGAGATCGAGCTGGACAGACTTCAATGACAGGGGATCAAAACGCCAGTCGAGTTCAACGAGCGGGCCAGTCCAATTGTTCCGGTGTTGAAGAGCGATGGGACAGTCAGAATCTACAGGGACTACAAAGTAAACGATCAACCGAGTCTCGTTACAGGATCAGTAACCACTAACCAAAGCGGATGACCTGTTTGCAATGCTAGCGGGTGGAAGTTGTTCATCAAGCTGGATCTATCCTCTGCTTACATGACACAGGAGCTGGCTGAACCTTCGAAAAAATTGACGTGCATCAACACGCACAGAGGACTGTTCATACACCACAGATGCCCCTTTGGGATTCGTTCGGCAGCGGCCATCTTCCAGAGGAACATGGAGAGTCTGCTGAAATCGGTTCCGCGCACCGTGGTGTTCCAAGACGACATCTTGATCATTGGCCGCAACACCACCGAACACTTGCACAATCTGGAAGAGGTTCTCAAGCAACTGGACAGAGTGGGACTCAGCTTGAAACGCTCCAAGTGTGTTTTCCTGGCGCCAGAGGTTGAATTTCTGGGGAGGGAGATTGCGGCGGACGTCATCAGACCCACGGACTCCAAGACGGAGGCCATCAAGAGTGCACCCAGACCACAGAATGTGACGGAGCTGCGTTCATTCCTGGGACTCCTCAACTATTTTGGTAACTTTCTAGCAGGGTTGAGCACTTTGCTGGAACCATTGCATTTATTGCTACGCAAGGGTGATAACTGGGTTTGGGGTAAAGCTCAAGAGATAGCCTTTAACAAGGCAAGAAACCTGCTATGTTCCAACGTTACTTGTATTGTATGACCCGTGTAAACATTTAGTACTAGCTTGTGATGCATCTTCTACTGGGTCGTTTGTGTGTTACAGCAAGCCAATAGGTCAGGCAAACTGCAACCGGTTGCATATGCATCCAGAAGCTTATCTAAGGCAGAAAGAGCCTAAAGTATGGTTGAAAAAGAAGCATTAGCATACGTATGCGGGGTTAAGAAAATGCACCAATACCTATTTGGGCTCCAGTTTGAGCTCGAAACCGACCACAAGCCGCTCATTTCGTTGTTCTCAGAAAGCAAAGATATTAACACCAATGCTTCGTCCCGCATGCAAAGATGATTATGTAATCCGCCACAGACCAGGCACAGAGAACTGTGTGGATGCCCTCAGTCGGCTACCATTGCCCACCACCGGGGTGGAAATAGCGCAACCCGCAGACTTGCTCCTTGTAATGGATGCTTTTGAGACCAAGGGGTCACCCGTCACGGCTCGCCGGATCAGGACCAAGACTAGCCAGGACCCGGTGCTATCACTAGTAAAAAGCTGTGTCCTCAATGGGAGCTGGTCGGCGGTCCCAGGGGAAATACAAGACAAAATTAAGCCGTTCCACCAACGCAAGGATGAAATGTCCATCCATTTGGACTGCCTCCTATGGGGGAATTTTGTAATTTTGCCAAAAAAAGGCAGGGAAACGTTTATACACGACCTTCACAGTACCCACCCAGGCATAGTCATGATGAAGGCTATCACCAGGTCGCACGTTTGGTGGCCTGGCATTGACTCGGAATTGGAGTCATGCGTACACCAATGTAACACTTGCTCACAGTTGAGCAATGCACCAAGGGAGGCCCCACTGAGTCTGTGGTCATGGCCCTCCAAACCGTAGGTCAAGCGTCCATATAGATTTCACTGGCTCCTTTCTAGGTGTTAGAGAGAGAGATTTTCCAATACAGCAAAGGCACTTGTAGCATTATGGTAGAACTAAATATGCATAATGTTAGAATTAAATGTGTGTGTGTAAAATGTATGAAGATGGCTGCTCGTGGTTCAGCAAAGCCTCAAGGGATTCCAGCTAGCCAAAAGAGACTGCATTCCTGGTTACTGATAACTGCTATTTCTCACACAGGAATAGACATTAAAAAAAAAGCAAGTTCTGCAGATGTCCCTAATCAACTGGCTTTCAGGCCTCAGATAAGATGTCCTGATTCATGTTAGAACAATAAGACTCTGTAACAGGATTAAGATAAGGAGACTGCCCAAAGACAGCACCCAAGAACAGTAAGATAGGGGGGGGGGGGGCAGACTATGTCACAAGACCATGAATAACTCTTAGCAACACATGAGGCAATCATGCAGCCACCTAATGTTTAGAGACCACTTCTATTGGTCTATTTGAATCTATATGTAATCTATAATCAATATGATTGGATAGTGTCCAGCCGAAATGGGCTGATGTAACTGTAGTAAACTGTTGTAAAACATATAAAAATCCATGGAACCCTTTGTTCGGCGGAGAGAGGTACCTGGACCCACCAGTGGATTCATCTCCCCGCCGGATAATAAACCATTTTGATGTATGGACCGACCCTGGTGACGAGTGATTCTTGGAGGGTTACATTCGCGCTAACACTAGGAAAGATATTCCTAGTAGCAGTGGACGCTTATTGTGGATTGAAAGTACAATAAAGTCGTTATGTACGTCCACTGCCACCATTGAAAGCCTCCGAGCCATGTTCACCACCCATGGTTTGCCCGACATCCTTGTTAGTGACAATGGATCATGCTTCACCAGCTCAGAATTCAATGAGTTCATGACCCTCAATGGCATCAAGCATGTCAGGTCTGCGCCGTTTAAGCCCGCATCCAATGGTCAAGCGGAACGGGCAGTCCAAACCATCAAGCAGAGCTTAAAACGCGTGACGGACGGTTCCCTACAGACCCGGTTATCTCGGATTCTGCTCAGCTATCGCAAGCGACCCCACTCGCTTACCGGGGTTCCCCCAGCAGAATTGCTAATGAAGAGAGCACTCAAAACCAGGCTTTCCTTAGTCCACCCGGATCTCAATGATCATGTAGAAACCCGGCGTGGCATAACATGTACCATGATCGCGCGGCTGTATCACGTGATACTGAAGTTAATGACCCTGTGTTTGTTCTTAATTATGATCATGGTCCCAAATAGGTTGCTTGCACTGTGTTAGCCAAGGAGGGGAATAAAGTGTTTGTTGTCCAACTTTTGAATGGACAAACGTGCAGAAAGCACTTGGATCAGACCAAACTGCGGTTCACTGACAACCAAGAACAGTTTGAGGAGGACATTACCATCAATGATCCACCCACACACACCCAACCAGCAATTGACCTCGCGGTCAACCACAAGGATGAACCCGACAGTCCGATCAGACCAGCCACACCGCAGTGCAGCAATGATCCGACCAACTCACCTAATGCCAGGACTTCAACTCAGGCGATCAACCCGGGAACGCAGAGCCCCGGATTGCCTCAACTTGTAAATAACTTGTACATAAGACTTGGCGGGGGAGGGGGGGGGGGAATGATGTTATGTATGTAAACATTACTAATGTGTAAGACTTGCCACCAAGGGGCGCATCTGTGGGAGACCCAAGAGTCACCTGCACACCCAGGGCAAGCAGGTATAAAAGGCAGTCTACCATGCTGCCCCCTCACTCTGGAGTTACAATAAAGAGACCAAGGTCACAACAGTTTGAGCTTAAACATACAGTCTTGTGGAGTTATTCTAAACGTAACACTATTGATCGTCTGAGCATGCGCCTCCAGCTTGGCTATGACCTCCTTTAAATATATGGTCCTCCCGTAACTCCAACCCCTCTAGCTTGTTACCACCCACTTCCCCTCCCCCCTCCACCCTTCTCCCCAGTATCTTTCACAGCTGGCCCCTTAAAGTGTTGACCTGCATCTGCATTGTCCAAACTGTTTATAAGAAACGTTCCTGTGCTAAGCGCTGTGGCAGCATCGTTGAACACCGCTCTCCTCTGACTCCCCGAAACAATGTGACTGTTCATATTTAATGTATATAAACTTTTCAGACTCTCATCCCCGTAACTTAGCTTGTAAAACTGCCGGAACATTTCTTTCGACAAGGTCTCGTAAAGTCTCTCCATTTCTACCGGACACCACCGGGGCAACTGCACTCGGGTTAAATTTAAAATGACCGACATTACCTCATAATGGACATATTGATACAAGATCTTTCCGGTTGGGACCAACACTAACCCATTTCTCGGTCCCAGTGTGGTGGCCGAACACCTAATCTCTGTTCCCTGTACCTGTGAGGCTGTGGGCAAGGGCTTCCTCTCCCGTGCAACAAGTTCTGTGGAATTTACTGTGTTGGGAGGATCTGGGATCACGCAGGAGTCCGAACTCCGATCCCATCTGATCCCAGCCCCGGAATCCTGCCATTGCCACAAAAAAGCAATTGACACACCCATCGGGCAGATCCATTCCGACCCCCCCACACACACATAAATGCCCTGCTCCTCCTTCGACCACTTATTCCAGCACACTTCCACGCCCCCCTTTGTCCCCGTAATCTGTCGGTACGTGTCATCCCCTAGTCTCTCCCAGTCCACGAATCTTTTACCCTAGGCCTGGTCCAACTTTCTCAATCACCACCACCATCGCAAGGGAATGTATCCCTCACATTTTAAGCAAACATGCTTCCCCTCGGTCACGCTAACCCGTGTGGCTCTGATCTGCAGCTTGGGACACGGTATGGATGCTTCCCCATATATGAAACTGGTGTGGCTGGAGTATCGAGTCAAATTTGACCCCAACCACCCCGGCCACCATCCCTCGTGGAAGTAAGCAGCCATCTCATCCGTGTCCCCTGTTCTACCCCCCTGTGTCATGGTGGGTCCGTTTCTTCCTATGCAGTCATAGAGAAAGGACACCTCAGTGTCTCCTCTTTCCATGTGTCCCATTCCGACCAGAATTATGAACACGCTCAGTCTTAGGGTTGTCTCCATTTTATTTCTCCAGTTTCTTCTGATTTCTACATTAAGACAAACAGATACAGCAACACCGTTCTGTGAGAGGTTTTTTCCTCCACAGGTCTGGCTTTCGTTGTTTACATATATATACAGTTCGTTCCACGTTATCGAGTGCCCCCGGTTAAAATCTCTCCTGTCGGGGTCTCTTGCAACTTGCAGCCGGCGAGTAAGGAGGCATCCACTGCGTCCTAGGCTGTGGTATCTGACTGCTTCTCCTTACCACCCTGTCCTCTGGGTCATCATCATTATCCAACACCATGGCAGGACGATCCGCATCCACCAGTCTCATTATTGTGCCATGGTTTCTTTTTGCCTTTGTCTTCCCTCTTCGGGGTTAAACAGCTTGCACTGGTTGATACATTTTGTACATTTCGGGAATTTTACTGCGTATACTATGGGGCTCGCCTTATCTATGACTTTCATGTATGTAGACCATATATACTAACTGTATAGTCACATAAGGTGTGCCATCAGAGGGCACTGCGGTGGGAGACCTGAGGGTCACCTGCATAGATGTGCAGGGCCCAGTATAAAAGGCTGCCCACCATGCATGTGCCTCACTCTGGAGTTACAATAAATGGGACTAAGGTCAAGTACAATACTAGACCTCGTGGAGTCATTCGTAAGATTATTAAAGACATAACAACTGGCGACAAGATTACAAACTTTCACGCAAAAATGACTAATGTTGGTGCATTAGAAAGGTTCTCAGAGGATGAAGATTGGGAAGCCTTTACGGAGCGGCTTGACCAATATTTCATAGCAAATGACCTGGTAGGCGATGATCCGGCCACGCTGGCAGATAAGCGCAGAGCTATCCTGTTGACCAGTTGTGGGCCCGCAGTCTACGGCCTCGTCAATGACTTGCTTGCACCAGAGAAAACAACGACTAAGTCATATGAGGACCTGTAAGTGCTAATTCGGGACCAATTCAAACTAAAGGAGAGCATCCTCATGGCCAGGCATCGATTTTATTCACACCGCCGCCCCGAGGACCAGGAAATCACGAAGTGTGCTGCCGACCTCAGAAGGCTGGCAGGACCGTGTGAATTCGGTGCATCCCTCGACGATGCGTTGTGGGATGTCTTCGTAATTGGCATCGGTCATGAGGCCCTTCTTTACAGGCTACTGTCTGCCAAAGCCACTGAGGCACAGACCGCTCATCACGATTACGTGGCGATGATCCAGCCGAGACAATCCGAACGCACCTTCTCGGTTTCAGTGGCAGGACTCCTGGGGAGGAAGATTGGATCTGAGGGCGCCTTCCCAGCTTCAGTGGCAGAATCCCTAGGAAAGAAGATCGCAGCAGTCGACATCATGGACAGGGAAAAGATGGCGTCCAAACTGTTATATATGTAAACCTGTATATACCTTGTGTAGCCACCAGAGGGCTCATCCCCTGGAGTCCCAAGGGATCCCACAATCCCTTGGGAGTACAGGTACTTAAGGAGGCCTCATAGGCTGGAAAGGCACTCTGGAGATCTGCATTAAAAGACTAAGGTCACACTTTACTTTGAGCTCACAGTGTCCAGTCAGACTCTTCATTCTTATACAATAACTGGCGACGAGATACAGATGACGAACCCAATGATGTAGAGAACAGTGGGAATCCTGGAGAAATTTTCAGAGGGAGATGATTGGGAAATCTTCGTGGAGCGACTCGACCAATACTTTGTGGCCAACGAGCTGGAAGGAGAAGCGAACACTGCCAAACAAAGGGCGATTCTCCTCACCATCTGTGGGGCACCAAAGTATGGCCTCATGAAAAATCTGCTTGCTCCAGCGAAACCCACAGAAAAATCGTATGATGATTTGTATACACTGGTCCGGGAGCATCTGAACCCGAAGGAAAGCGTTCTGATGGCGAGGTACCGCTTCTACACCTACAAAAGGTCTGAAGGCCAGGAAGTGGTGAGTTATGTCACTGAGCCAAGACGCCTTGCAGGACATTGGGGAATTTGAAGGACATTTGGAGCACATATTTAGAGACTTTTTCGTACTTGGCATTGGCCATGAAATGATACTTTGCAAAGTTTTCATTGTAGAGACCCCAACCTTGAGTAAAGCCATAGCGATAGCCCAGGTGTTCATTGCCACCAGTGACAATACTAAGCAAATCTCTCAGCACACGAGTGCTGCTACAAGTACTGCGAACAAAGTGATGTTGTTTTCAAATAGCAACAAACAGGGCAGGCCCCACATGCCTGCAGCTGCACGTCTGCAGATGTCTCAGAGTTCACCATCAAGGGTGATGAATGCAAGGCAAGGGTGAATGTGGGGGTGATCATCATTTCCATTCATGCCGATTCAAAGAGTACGTTTGCAAGGGCTGTGGAACAATGGGATATCTCCAATCTATGTGCAGACAAGCTACAAACCCTGTTAATCCTGCAAACCACCATGTTGCAGAGGAGGACAGATCCACGGTGGATCACGACGAACCAGAGCCTCAAACCGAGGAGGCAGAGGTATATTGGGTGCACATATTTACCACAAAGTGTCCTCCGATAATGTTGAAGGTTGAATTAAATGGACTCCTGGTGTCAATGGAGCTGGACACGGGCACGAGTCAGTCCATTATAAGCAAAAAGTCTTTCGATAAATTGTGGTGCAGCAAGGCCTCAAGGCCAGTCTTGACTCCCATTGCACGAAACTGAGAACTTACATAAAGGAACTGATTCCCGTAATCGGCAGTGCTACTGTAAAGGTCTCCTACGATGGAGCGGTGCACAAGCTACCACTCTGGGTGGTACCAGGCGATGATCCCACGCTGCTCGGCAGTAGCTGGCTGGGGAAGATATGCTGGAACTGGGATGACGTCCGAGCGCTCTCATCCACAGATGATATTTCATGTGCCCAGGTCTTAAACAAGTTCCCTTCGCTGTTCGAACCAGGCATCGGGAAGTTCCAAGGAGCAAAAGTGCAGATCCACCTAATTCCGGGGGCGTGACCTATCCATCACAAGGCGAGAACCGTACCGCACATGATGAGAGAAAGGGTAGAGATCGAGCTGGACCGGCTGCAACGAGAGGGCATCATTTCGCCGATCGAATTCAACGAGTGGGCCAGACTGATTGTTCCAGTTCTCAAGGGAGATGGCACGGTCAGAATGTGTGGTGATTACAAAGTAACTATCAATCGTTTCTCCCTGCAGGATCAATACCCACTACCAAAGGCAGATGACCTTTTTGCTATGCTGGCGGGAGGAAAGACGTTCACGAAGCTGGACTTGACCTCGGCCTACATGACGCAGGAGCTGCAGGAATCATCGAAGGGCTCACCTGCATCAACACGCACAAAGGTCTCTTCATTTACAACAGATGCCCATTTGGGATTCGATCAGCCACGGCGATATTGCAGAGAAACATGGAAAACTTACTGAAGTTGGGCCCGCGCACGGTGGTCTTCCAGGACGACATCTTGGTTATAGGTCGGGACACAGTCGAGCATCTGCAGAACTTGGAGGAGTTTCTTAGTTGACTCAACTGCGTGGGGCTCAGGTTAAAATCGTCGAAGTGCGTTTTCTTGGTACCTGAAGTGGAGTTCCTGGGGAGAAGAATCTAGGCGGACGGCATCAGGCCCACCGATTCGAAGACGGAGGCAATTGAGAACGCACCGAGGCCACAGAACGTGAGAGAGTTGCGGTCATTTCTAGGACTCCTGAATTACTTTGGTAACTTCTTACCAGGTCTTAGCACACTGTTAGAACCACTGCACGCCTTACTGCGTAAAGAAGACGAATGGATATAGGGCAAAAGCCTAGAAAATGCCTTGGTAAAAGCTAGAAAATTGTTATGCTCAAACAAATTGCTTGTGTTGTGTGATCCATGTAAGTGTTTGGTACTAGCGTCATCATATGGGGTCGGTGTTTATTGCAACAAGCTAATGAATCTGGGAAATTGCAATCGGTTGCTTATGCATCCAGAAGTCTGTCCAAGGCTGAGAGAGCCTACAGCATGATTGAAAAAGAAGCGTTAGCATGTGTTTATGGGGTAAAGAAAATGCATCAATATCTGTATGGGCTCAAATTCGAATTGGAAACTGACCATAAGCCACTGATATCCCATTTTTCCGAAATTAAGGGGATAAATACGAATGCATCGGCCCACATCCAGAGATGGGTGCTCATGTTGTCCGCATACAACTACGCCATCCGCCACAGGCCAGGCACAGAAAATTGTGCCGATGCTCTCAGTAGGCTGTCATTGCCCACCATAGGGGTGGAAATGGCAGAGCCCGCAGATCTAGCCATGGTAATGGAAGCATTCGTGAGTCAGCAATCACCCATCACAGCCCGACAGATTACAACCTGGACGAGCCAGGACCCCTTACTGTCCCTAGTAAAAAATTGTGTGCTTCACAGGAGCTGGTCCAGTGTCCCAGTAGAAATGCAGGAAGAGATAAAGCCGTACCAGTGGCGCAAAGATGAAATGTCTATAACGGCAGACTGCCTTCTGTGGGGTAATCAGGTAGTGGTCCCCAAGAAGGACAGGAACACTTTCATCAGTGACCTCCACAGTACTCATCCAGGCATCATAACGATGAAAGCGTTGGCCTGATCCCACGTGTGGTGGCCCGGTATCGATGCGGACTTAGAGTCCTGCGTGCACAGATGTAATACATGCTCGCAGTTAAGCAATGCACCCAGGGAGGCACCACTAAGTTTATGGTCTTGGCCCTCCAAACCGTGGTCCAGGGTCCATGTCGACTCTGCAGATCCGTTCTTGGGTAAAATGCTCCTTGTGGTTGTAGGTGCGTACTCCAAGTGGATTGAATGTGAGATAATGTCGGCAAGCACGTCCGCTGCCACCACTGAAAGCCTGAGGGCCATGTTTGCCATGCAGGGACTGCCTGATGTCCTTGTGAGCGACAACGGGCCATGTTTCACCAGTGCCGAGTTCAAAGAGTTCATGATCCATATTGGGATCAAACATGTTACATCTGCCCCGTTCAAACCAGCATCCAATGGTCAGGCAGAGAAAGCAATGCAAACTATCAAGCAGGGCTTGAAGAGGGTAACTGAAGGCTCACTGCAGACTCGCCTATCCCGAGTCCTGCTTAGCTAGCGCAAGAGATCCCACTCACTCACTGGGATTCCACCTGCTGAACTGCTCATGAAAAGGGCACTTAGGACAAGGCTCTCGTTAGTTCACCCTGATCTACATGAACAGGTAGAGAGCAGGGGCTTCAACAAAGTACATACCATGATAGCGCAAATGTGTCACGCGAAATTGAAATCAATGATCCTGTATTTGTGTCGAACTATAGACAAGGTCCCAAGTGGCTTCCTGGCACTATCGTGGCCAAAGAGGGAAGCAGGGTGTTTCGGGTCAAACTTTCAAATGGACTCATTCACCGGAAACACTGGGACCAATTCAAACTCAGATTCATGGACTATCCTGAGCAACCCACTTTGGACCCTACTTTCTTTGACCCCCAACATATACACCAGTGGCAACCGACACCGCGGTTGACCATGAAGCAGAACCCATCACCCGCAGCAGCCCAGCAGGACTCACCACACCAGGCAGCCCAGCAACGCCAGCTGCACAGCAGCCCAGCGAACGCCCAACAAACGATTCACCAAACCAGCATTTGCACCAAGACGATCAACCAGGGAAAGAAAGGCCCCAGATCGACTCACCCTGTAAATAGTTACACTGTTGACTTTGGGGGGAGGAGTGTTGTTATATATGTAAACCTGTATATACCTTGTATAGCCACCAGAGGGCTCATCCCCTGGAGTCCCAAGGGATCCCACAATCCCTTGGGAGCACAGGTACTTAAGGAGGCCTCACAGGCTGGAGAGGCACTCTGGAGACCTGCAATAAAAGACTAAGGTCACACTTTACTTTGAGCTCACAGTGTCCAGTCAGACTCTTTATTCTTATACAAAACAAACCACGAGGTGCAGCGCTAATGGAGCAACGACAAGTGGTTCCATGCAAGGAAGACGATGGGGGTAAAAGTAGTGAGGTCATTTTAAAGGAGGCCAGCAACCTACCATTTTTGAATGAACTGCTCGAAATTGGTAACCACTGTAAAAGTTCAGCTGTAACGAGCAAAAGGTTGTTGAGCGATGTCGGGTGCAAATTGCAATCAGCCAATTTAGCGGGCGAATACCTAACGGTCGTATACAGGCCCAGTGGGCTACCCAATGCTGTAGCCTGTGTCACCAGGACCAGAACGATGTATCATAAAATGTCCCCACAGCTGACAGAAGTAGACAAGCCGCAGAGTAAACGATCCCCAGAGAGCAGAGGCACTGGTAGCGATACCCTGCCTCAGATTGGTTTAACATTGCAGGCACCCGATGGCATGAACCGCCACGGGTCAGATACAGTAAACTGCGCCTATGCTCGCAGTTGGCTACCGTCGCCCACCACCCGGGTGGAAAAGGCGCAGCCCACAAACCCACTCGCCACCACGGCAATGCCCAAGAGCAAAGGGTCACCCGCAACGGCTCCACCAAACGGGACCAGGACCAGCCAGGATCCCAAACTAGAGCGTGCTCACAATGGTGCCCTCAAGGCAAGTGAGTCAGCAGTCCCCTGCAAACTGCTAGACAAGATGAGGCAGCCCCACCATCGCTTAGACGAAATGCTCACTCGCTCAGACCGCTTCCCAGGTAGCAACAGCGACACTGTGCAAATGAAAAGGACAGGGAGGTCACACACACAACAGCTATTTTTGGGCCTGCCCGACACTAGGAGTAACGGCAAGAGCCCTGAGCTCCAGCAACTCGAGCAAAATGAGCTCACCTCGCCCACAGACCCACTAGCATGGAGCGCTGCACTGCCACCAGATAACCCGGATCTCATCTGGCCGTGCTGGAACTAGACTGTCCTTGTGTACTTGTACTGATATACCTGTACTGATCATGTAAATGTACCACACAAAAAGAAACACAACTGTAATCCACCCAACAAATGTACCAAGATGGAAATGTAAAACCCATGTGATGAACTTGAATACAACTTGCATGTAACAGGAAGAACTGAAAGAATTTCCTACTGTTGCATTTAGCTTCTACAAGGGCTGTGCTTATTTCTAGTTCACTCTTTGTCCCTTTGACTGCCTTTCTTACATATTTTGGAGGTTCTTGTTTTCTTTCGAGTGGTTTCTTGCATTTATCTCCCTATAGGAAGAAAATTGGGCAGGCTCCATTAAAGGTGTGCAATCGTCGCTGCCCGGTTTTCTCCACAGGCTGTGCTCAGGCGATCTAACATCCACAGGCACAATAACAGGAAAATCTTCCCCATTATGTCCAGTCAAATATAATCAGGCATATTTTAATTAGATTACAATATGCTGTCATGTGATGTATTCTCTGTCATTTATACCTTATCACTGGATGCTAGGAATGCCAGGTGGTGTCCAGCTGTAGGCAGTGGGGGGCAGGGAGGGAGGAGAGTTGAATTTTAAAGGGCTGCTGGTCAGATAACCATAAATGGCTCCAGTGTCTGCCTTAATTATTTAAATTACTTTCACGTCAGGAACTGGATTAGAGCCAAGGATGCAGCAAAAGGTGGGCAGAAATCCCATCCCACTGAAGATCCACTACTGGAGCGGCAAAGAGGGAGATCTAGGCTGAGAGTCAGTGGATTATTTCATCATAGAGAGTGTTGTGTATGGAGAAAGAGTCAGACTGAACACTGTGAACTCAAAGTAAAGTGTGACCCGAGTCTTTTATTGCAGGTCTCCAGAGTGCCTTTCCAACCTGTGAAGCCTCCTTAAATACCTGTGCTCCCAAGGGATTATGGGATCCCTTGGGACTCCAGGGGAAGAGCCCTCTGGTGGTTGTACAGAGTAAATACAAGTCCACATATATAACAACACCCCCCCCACCAAAGTCAATAGTGTAACTATTTACAATGTGAGTCGATCTGTGGCCCTTCTTGTCCTAGTTGATCATCTCGGTGTGAAAACTGGTGTTGTTGAATCATTTGTTGGGCCCTCGCAGGGCTCTGTGCAGTTGGCCTTGCTGGGCTGCCTGGTGTGTTGGGCCCTGCTGGGCTGCTGTGGATGATGGGTTCTGCTTCGTGGTCAACTGTGGTGTCGGTTGCCACTGGTGTGTATTTTGGGGGATCAAAAAAGGTAGGCTCTAAAGTGGGTTGCTCAGGATAGTCCGTGAATCTGAGTTTGATTTAGTCCAAGTGTGAATGAGTCCATTTGAAAGTTTGACCCGAAACACCCTGCTCCCCTCTTTGGCCATGACAGTGCTGGGAAGCCACTTGGGACCTTGTCCATAATTTAATACAAATACAGGATCATTGATTTCAATCTCGCATGACACATTTGAGCTATCATGGTATGCACTTTGTTGAAGCCACCTGCTGTCTACCCGTTTATGTAGATCAGGGTGAACTAACGAGAGCCTTGTCTTAAGTGCTTTTTTCATGAGCAGTTCAGCAGGTGGGATCCCAGTGAGTGAGTGTGGTCTCGTGCAGTAGCTAAGCAGGACTCGTGATAGGCGAGTTTGCAGTGAGCCTTGCTTGATGGTTTGCACTGCTCTCTCTGCCTGACCATTGAACGCTGGTTTAAACGGGGCAGATGTGACATGTTTGATCCCGTTACAGGTCATGAATTCTTTGAACTCAGCACTGGTAAAACATGGCCCGTTGTCACTCACCAGGACATCGGGCAAGCATTAGTGGCAAACATGGCACGCAAGCTTTCAGTAGTGGCAGCGGACATGCTAGCCGACATTATCTCACATTCAATTCACTTGGAGTACGTGTCTACAACCACAAGGAACATTTTACCCAAAAACGGGCCTGCATAGTCGACGTGTACCCTAGACCACGGTTTGGAGGGCCAACACTATAAACTTAGCGGCGCCTCCCTGGGTACATTGCTTAACTGCGAGCATGTATTACATCTATGGACGCAGGACTCTAAGTCCGCATCGATACCGAGCCACCACACGTGGGATCTGGCTATCGCTTTCATCATTATGATGCCTGGGTGGGTACTGTGGAGGTCATTGATGAAGGTGTCTCTGCCCTTCTTGGGGACCACTACTCGATTGCCCCACAGAAGGCAGTCTGCCTGTATAGACATTTCATCTTTGCGCCGCTGGAACGGCTTTATCTCTTCCTGCATTTCCACTGGGACACTGGACCAGCTCCCGTGAAGCACACAGCTTTTGACTAGAGAGAATAAGGGGTCCTGGCTTGTCCAGGTTTTGATCTGCCAGGCAGTGACAGGTGATTGCTCATTCTCAAATGCTTCCATAACCATGGCTAGATCTGCAGGCTGCACCATTTCCACCCCCGTGGTGGGCAATGGCAGCCTACTGAGAGCATCGGCACAGTTTTCTGTGCCTGGCCTGTGGCGGATGGCGTATTGTATGCGGACAACGTGAGCGCCCATCTCTGAATGTGGACCGATGCGTTGGTATTTTTCCCTTTACTCTCGGAAAACAGGGATATAAGTGGCTTATGGACAGTTTCCAATTCGAATTTTAGCCCAAACAGGTATTGATGCATTTTCTTTACCCCATAGACACATGATAAAGCTTCTTTTTCAATCATGCTGTCGGCTCTCTCAGCCTTAGACAGACTCCTGGATGCATAAGCAACCGGTTGCAGTTTCCCAAAATCATTAGCTTGTTGCAATACACACCCGACGCCATATGATGAAGCATCATACGCTAATACCAAACGCTTACATGGATCATACAACACAAGCAATTTGTTTGAGCATAACAATTTTCTCGCTTTTACAAAGACATTTTCTTGGCTTTTGCCCAAAGCCATTCGCCCCCTTTTCTTAGTAAGACATATAGTGCTTCTCGCAGTGTGCTGAGACCCGGTAAGAAGTTACCAAAGTAGTTCAGGAGTCCTAGAAACGATCACAGCTCAGTCACGTTCTGTGGCCTCGGTGCGTTCTCGATTGCCTCCGTCTTCGCGTCGGTGGGCCTGATGCCGTCCGCCGCAATCCTCCTTCCCAAGAACTCCACTTCAGGCGAGGAAAATGCACTTCGAGCGTTTTAACCTGAGCCCCACGCGGTTAAGTCGACTAAGAACCTCCTCCAGGTTCTGCAGGTGCTCGACTGTGTTCCGACCTGTGATCAAGATGTCGTCCTGGAAGACCACGGTGTGCGGGACCGACTTCAGTACTTTCCATGTTTTTCTGGAATATCGCCGCCGCTGATCGGATTTAAAACGGGCATCTGTTATAAACAAAAAGACCCTTGTGCGTGTTGATGCAGGTGAGCGCCTTCGATGATTCCTCCAGTTCCTGTGTCATGTAGGCTGAAGTCAGATCCAGCTTCGTGAATGTCTTTCCTCCCGCCAGCGTTGCAAAGAGGTTGTCGGCCTTTGGTAGTGGGTAAAGGTTCTGCTGGGAGAAACGATTGATAGTTACTTTGTAATCACCACAGATTCTGATGGTGCCGTCTCCCTTGAGGACTGTGTCAATTGGACTGGCCCACTTGCTGAACTTGATCGGTGAAATGATGCTCTCTCTTTGCAGCTGGTCGAGCTCAATCTCTACCCTTTCTCTCATCATGTACGGTACTGCTCTCGCCTTGTGATGGATGGGTTGCGCCCCTGGAATTAGGTGGATCTGCACTTTTGCTCCTTGGAATTTCCCGATGCCTCGTTCAAACAGCGAAAGAAATTTGTTTCAGACCTGGGCACACGAAGTGTCGTCAGCGGGTGATAGCGCTTGGACGTCGTCTCAGTTCCAACGTATCTTTCCCAGCCAGCTCCTGCCAAGCAGAGTGGGACCATTACCCGGTACCACCCAGAGTGGTAGCTTGTGCACCACTCCATCGTAGGAGACCTTTACGGTAGCACTACCGATTACAGGAGTCACTTCTTTTGCCTAAGTTCTTAGTTTCGTGTGAACTGGAGTTAAGACTGGCCTTGAGGCTTTGTTGCACCACAACCTTTCGAAAGTCTTTTTGCCCATGATGGACTGGCTTGCACCCGTGTCCAGCTCCATTGACACTGGGAGTCCATTTAGTTTAACATTCAACATTATCGGGGGGACAATTTGTGGTGAATGTGTGCATCCTATGTACTTCTGCCTCCTTGATTCGAGGCTCTGGTTCGTTGTGATCCTCCGTGGATCTGTCCTCCTCTGCAACATAGTGGTTTTCAGGTTTAACAGGCTTTGCAGCTCACCTGCACACTTGTTGGAGGTGTCCCATTGTTCCACAGCTCTTGCAAACGTACTCTTTGAATCGGCATGAATGGAAACGATGATCACCCCCGCAGCACCAACAAGGTGTTAATGGCCTTGCATTCATCACCCTTGATGGTGGACTCTGAGTCATCTGCGGATGTGCAGCTACATGAATGTGTAACTTGCCCTGTATGTTATGATTCGAAAACAACATCACTTTGTTCACAATACTTGTAGCAGCACTTGTGTGCTGAGAGATTTGCTTAGTATTTTCACTGGTGGCCATGAATGCCTGGGCTATCACTATGGCCTTACTAAAGGTTGGGGTCTCTACAATCAAAAGTTTGCGAAGCATGGTTTTGTGGCCAATGCCAAGTACGAAAAAGTCTCTGAGCATGTGCTCCAAATGTCCTTCAAATTCGCAATGTCCTGCAAGGTGTCTTAGCTCGGCGACGTAACTCGCCACTTCCTGACCTTCAGATCTTTTGTAGGTGTAGAACTGGTACCTCGCCATCAGATTGCTTTCCTTCAGGTTCAAATGCTCTCGGACCAGTGTGCACAAATCATCATACGATTTCTCTGTGGGTTTCACTGGAGTGAGCAGATTCTTCATGAGGCCATACGTTTGTGCCCCACAGACAGTGAGGAGGATCGCCCTTCGTTTGGCTACGCTCTCTTCCCCATCTAGCTCGTTGACCACAAAGTATTGGTTGAGTCACTCCACAAAAGTTTCTCAATCATCTCCCTCCAAAAATTTCTCCAGATGGCCCACTGTTCTCTGCATCTTTGGGTTCGCTATCTGTATCTCGTCGCCAGTTGTTGTGTATGGAGAAAGAGTCCGACTGAACACTGTGAGCTCAAAGTAAAGTGTGACCTTAGTCTTTTATTGCAGGTTTCCAGAGTGCTTCTCCAATCAGTGAAGCCTCCTTAAATACCTGTGCTCCCAAAGGATTATGGGATCCCTTGGGACTCCAAGGGAAGAGTCCCCTGGTGGCTGTATAGAGTAAATACAAGTCCACATATATAACAGAGAGCAGTGCAGCCTGTTCCTGCCCTCCTCTGATGTCTAGAAAAGTGTCCTTTCAAGCAGGGTTAGTGGATAATGATCAGGAATAATCTCTCTACATCAGGAAATTCAGGTTACTGCACTGTCCTCACTGCTGCACTGGCTGCGATTAGTTATCTCCATACAGGCTAGAGATTTATTTATACATATTTGATCAGTAACACACCTGGTGTTGCATTTAGTCACTGACCAATTAATGGAACCTACAATTGTAATTCTACTTTCTCCTTGAACAATATTGGGGCAATTTTGAGTCTGTAATGTTACAAGTAGGAACATTATGGGCAATACACACCAAATTTCCAAGATCTGTTTCCAACAGATAAAGCTTTTTGCCAGAAGAATGGATGTGAAATTATCCCCATTGTCATCTCGTCTTTCTTGACTAACACAACAGGGCCAAAAATTCTCAGCCCTTCCAGTATACTCCCATCTGTCAGTGTCTATGCCTTCACCTGCTCTTTACAAAGTAAGTGGCGTCAGAAGGCCTGACTTCAAGGATTCACTATTTTAAGAATGTTGATCCTCAAAAGGGCCTGGTTTATCCTTGGCGGTAACCCGTTTTCATCGGCATGTCGGCCGCTAAAGGCGATGGTGGGGCCCACCTGGTCACAATCCAGGTCTGGACCTCCCAAAAAGGAGAAAGATATTGGCAAAGATTGTTGCTGGGGCAGGCAGGCATTCTAGATGTGCCCTTAATGGCACAGGCATTGATATGTTGATGGAGTGACCTCTTCCTGACCCCACAAACTCTGGCAGAATCAGCAGCAGAGGTCATCAGTGAGCTCGATTGCAGTGTAATTACCAGAATCGTTGGCTCGGCGAATTTCTCAGCCAACTATTTTTCCATTTATGTTCACCAAAGTGTCACCCCTTTCACCTTCAAACCCAGTCTAAATTAATCCCAATTATTATTTGCATGTTTTGTGCGAAGAGCTCAGATGTCTAGCCCATTCTTTCCTTGCACAGTTCTTGTTGAGGCAGCTCACCAGTCCCTACAAAACGAATTACTTCCCATTTTAATAACCAGTCATCGAAGCCAGTTATCATAATTATAGTTCCTGTACACCCTGATCTAGATCTTCTGCCCTACCCATCTGAAAGCTCAATGCTTTGTGTACATCTACAAATATCCTTTTAACTTTACAGATATCCTGCCAACAGGAACTCTAGTATCAGTGGCAGGAGTATGAAGAAAATAAGGTGATGGTGCTTCTTCCAGAGACACCAAGATCCACCTTAAGTAATGTTTTTTGTTTTTGAGGCAACTTTCAAACAAGTTTTCACTACAATTATTTGCTTTGGTCCTCTAGAATTCAGAAGGGTGGATCCCACAGCACAATTGAAGGCTAGCAAAACAATAATCTTGCGTGAAGAAAATGAATGTCATAAGAGTCATTACTTCAGAGGATTCTAATTTCAATTTATAGTGAATGAAATTTAGCTTTTGCATGAGGCTGACTTGATGATTAAAAGGTTGTGCTTTTCTGGCACATTTCATACCCTGGGACATTGCATGAAGATCCCCAACTACCATTGCCATCACAGGTGGATGTTAGGCAGAAATAGCAGCAATGTGAACTGTTGGTGAACTCTGAGTCCTGAATCAGGCAATAGTTTTAGATATGATAAAATTGCTGTTATTGCCGTATTGCAACCGCAATGGTCAACTGTGAGGGTCTATGGAGCGTCGTCCTCCACTACGGATGCCCCAAAAAGTTCATCACCATCCTCCGCCTGCTCCACGACGACATGCAGGCCGTGATCCTTAACAATGGGTTCATTACAGACCCAATCCATGTCCGGACCTGTGTCAATTGCACCTTTGCCCCAACCCGCTTTGCCCCAATCTTCCTCGCTGCCATGCTCCACCGTACAGTCAACAAGCTCCCCGCTGGAGTGGAACTAAACTACAAAACCAGTGGGAACCTGTTCAACCTTCGCTGTCTCTAGGCTAGGTCCAAGACCACCACAACCTCTGTCATCGAGCTACAGTACGCGGACAATACCTGTGTCCGCGCACATTCAGAGGCTGAACTCCAGGACATAGTCGACATATTTTCTGAGGCATATGAAAGCATGGGCCTTACACTAAACATCCGTAAGACAAAGGTCCTCCACCAGCCTGTCCTCACCGGACAGCACTGCCCCCCAGTCATCAAGATCCATGGCGCGGCCTTGGACAATGTGGACTGTTTCCCATACTTCGGGAAACTCTTATCAACAAGAGCAGGCGTTGACGACAAGATTCAACACCGCCTCCAGTGAGCCAGTGCAGCCTTCGGCTGCCTGAGGAAAAGAGTGTTTGAAGACCAGACCCTCAAAACTACCACCAAGCTAATGGTCTACAGGGCTGTAGTAATACCCGCCCTCCTGTATGGCTCAGAAACATGGACCATGCACCGTAGACACCTCAAGTCGCAACCAATGATGTCTCCGCAAGATCCTACAAATCCCCTGGGAGGACAGACACACCAACGTTAGCGTCCTCGATCAGGCCAACATCCCCAGTATTGGAGCACTGACCACACTTGATCAGCTCCATTGGGCTGGCTACATTGTTCCCATGCCTGACACGAGACTCCCAAAGCAAGTGCTATACTCGGAACTCCTTCGCAACAAATGAGCCAAAGTTGGGCAGAGGAAACATTACAAGGACACCCTCAAAGCTTCCCTGATAAAGTGTAACATCTCCACTGACACCTGGGTGTTCCTGGCCAAGGACCGCTCTAAGTGGAGGAAGTGCATCCGGGAGGGCGCTGAGCACCTCGAGTCTCATCACCAAGAGCATGCAGAAAACAAGCGCAGTCAGCGGAAAGAGCATGCGGCAAACCTGTCCCACCCTCCCTTTCCCTCAACGCCTATCTGCCACACCTGGGACAGAGTCTGTGGTTCTCGTATTGGACTGTTCAGCCACCTAAGAACTCATTTTAAGAGTGAAAGCAAATCCTCCTCGATTCTGAGGGACTGTCTCTGATGATGATGATGCAATGGGTTGAAGCTGTAGTCCTGGCACCAGTACATAAAATGCTTCAACTTAACATTATAAAATACATTTTATGAATTTATGCAGACTATCAGGCCCCAGGGATTTATCGGCCTTCAATCCCATCAATTTCCCTAACACAATTTCCTGCCTAATAAGGATATTCTTACTGTCCCCTAGTATATTCGAAAGGTTATTTGTGTCTTTCTTCGTGAAGACAGAACCGAAGAATTGGTTCAATTGGTCTGCCATTTCTTTGTTCCCCATTATAAATTCATCTTAATCCGACAGCAAGGGACCTATGTTTGTCTTCACCAATCTTTTTCTCTTCACATTTTTATAGAGGCTTTTGCAGTCAGTTTTTATGTTCCCCGCTAGCTTCCTCGCGTACTCTATTTTCCCCTTCTTAATTAAACCCTTAGTCCTCCTCTGTTGAATTCTAAATTTCTCCCAGTCCTCAGGTTTGTTGCTTTTTTTAGCCAATTTATATGCCTCTTCCTTGGCTTTAGCACTATTCTTAATTTCCCTTGTTAGCCATGGTTGAGCCACCTTCCCTGTTTTATTTTTACTCCAGACAGGGATGTACAATTGCTGAAGTTCATCCATGTGATCTTTAAATGTTTGCCATTGCTTATCCACCGTCAACCCTTTAAGTATCCTGTGCCAGCCTATTCTAGCCAATTCACACCTCATACCGTCAAAGTTACCTTTCCTTAAGTTCAGGACCCTAGTTTCCGAATTAACTTTGTCACTCTCCATCTTAATGAAGAATTCTACCGTATTATGGTCACTCTTCCCTGAGGGGCCTTGCACAACAAGATTGCTAATTAGTCCCTTCTCATTACACATCACCCAGTCTAGGATGGCCAGCTCTCTGGTTGGTTCCTCAATATATTGGTCTAAAAAATCATCCCTAATTCACTCCAAGAAATTCTCCTCCACTGCATTGCTACCAGTTAGGTTAGTCCAATCAATATGTAGATTAAAGTCGCCTATGATTACTGCTGTACCTTTATTGCACACATCCCTTATTTCTTGTTTGATGCTGTCCCCAACCTCACTACCACTGTTTGGTGGTCTTTGCACAACTCCCACTAACGTTTTCTGCCCTTTGGTATTCCGCAGCTCCACCCGTACTGATCCCACATCATGCAAGCTAATGTCTTTCCTTACTATTGTGTTAATTTCCTCTTTAACCAGCACCGCCACCCTGCCTCCTTTTCCTTTCTGTCTATCCTCCCTAAATGCTGAATACCCCTGAATGTTGAGTTCCCAGCCTTGGTCACCCTGGAGCCATGTCTCCGTGATGCCAATCACATTGTATCCGTTAACTGCTATCTGCACAGTTAATTCATCCACCTTATTCCGAATACTCCTCGCATTGA
Source organism: Pristiophorus japonicus (assembly GCF_044704955.1). Taxonomy (NCBI): domain Eukaryota; kingdom Metazoa; phylum Chordata; class Chondrichthyes; family Pristiophoridae; genus Pristiophorus; species Pristiophorus japonicus. Next base: position 138,524,105 of record NC_091983.1, on the reverse strand, counting down.
GGCACAGAGCCTTCAGGCTTGTCTTTTTAACACACTTTGCCGGTGGATGTGCAGGGCCCAGTATAAAAGGCTGCCCACCATGCTTGTGCCTCACACTGGAGTTACAATAAATGGGATGAAGGTCGCAACAGCTCAAGTACAATACTAGACCTCGTGGAGTCATTCATAAGAGTATTAAAGACATAACAACGATGTTATAAGGCCCTATGAACAATGGCTCGAATGCCCCTACTCGGGCATAGTTCCTGACCATTACCTGGTCTCCCACCTTCCACTCGTGGGTTCTCCAGGGCTCTAGCAGCAACCGCTTTTTCTGGTGCTGACTCCCCAGGTTACTGCCTGCCTGCCAGTGAATCTGTTTTAAAGTGTCAAACAGATTCTGGACAAATCAGTTTACCTCCCTGATCTGAGCTTCTGTGAGGACCGGCACCAGCACATGGGTTGGGGTGCGCATAATCCTCCTGGTCATGAGCTCATATGGGGAGTACCCTGTGCTTCTGGAGGGGCTGGCCCGGACACCCATTAAGGCTAGAGGCAAGACCTCATCCATCTCTGCAGGAACGGGCTTATCTCATAACAACGTAAGAACTTAAGAACATAAGAAATAGGAGCAGGAGTAGGCCATACGGCCCCTCGAGCCTGCTCTGCCATTTAATACAATCATGGCTGATCTGATCATGGACTCACGTCCACTTCCCTGCCCGCTTCCTATAACTCCTCATTCCCTTATCGATTAAGAAACTGTCTATCTCTGTCTTAAATTTATTCAATGCCCCAGCTTCTACAGCTCTCTGAGGCAGTGAATTCCACAGATTTACAACTCTCTGAGAGAAGAAATTCCTTCCTCAGTTTTTCTTTCAGTGTCCGGTTCACGCGTTCATAACTGGGGGTTGTGAGCCACATGCCACTTCCCTTATATTCCCAGAAGTTTAAAGGTGGCCTGCATCACCTGCCCCGTGAAGTGGCTCCCTTGGTCAGACTCCACGACCTGTGGCAGTCCCCATCGGGAGAACACTTCCCTCACTCGGATCCTAGCTGTTGCTAGTGCCGTGGCTGCTCGGCATGGGAAGGCCTCCACCCACTTCGAGAATACGTCCACCAGGACTAAGCAGTACTTGTTATCTGCTTTAGTGGTGGGTAGTGGTCCGATGAAATTGACCTGCAGGGACCGCCACAGTCCCTCTACCCTCTTGGTGTGTCCTATGGAGGCTTTTCTGCGCTGGGGATCAGGGTTGTTAGCTGCACACATCAAACAATTCGTACAGACTTCTTGGACTTCCTTCCTGAGATAGGGCCCCCACCCACCTCCTCTACCCTTTGCCAGGTAGTTTCCGGCCCTGGGTGCCCCGTGGGCCAACTGGGGGAACTCCTCCTGGTGTTGTGCTGGAACTATCCAATAATCCCCTTTGAAAAGCATTCCCTCCATGATGTCCTGCTGCCCTGAATGGACCCCAGTCCTTTAGTCTTAATGGTGTTCACCATTTTCCCTTTTTACAAGGACAGCCTTAAGTACGGGATCCTGCACTTGGACTTGTTTTAAGTCTGGGGCCAAAGCTACCTCCTGTGCACCTCCCTTGTCCCAGATTGCTGCTACCGGCCCTGCTCGGTACGGATCCCAGAATACTCCTTCCCTGGCCCCCTGTTTGGCCAGCTCGCCTGCCATTTGGTTGCTCTCCCCCTTTGGGCTCAGTCTTTGAATGGGCTCTAACCTTGTGTATGTAGTAATTTCCTCGGGTGGCCGTGACTTCTAAAATTCTCCCGAGCAACAGTGCTGTTGCTAGGGGCTTTCCATCTGCGGACTTGAAATCTCGCCTGGCCCAAATGGCCATGTACTCTGTGCACGAATTACAGGTGAACATGGAATCCGAGCAGATGGTATAGGGGGTGGGGAATTTGTCGGGATGGGTAACCACGTACGCCACCGCCGACAGTTCGGTGCGCTGAGCGCTCAGGGTGCTGGGGAGTTTAATGGCCTTCGCTACTTTAGCTGTGGGGTCATAAATCTCGCACCCGGTGAGACACACCCCATCCACCACTGAACTGGACCCATCTACGTAGATGTCCTGGCCTGTTGTGTATCCCAGCCTGGAATCCCACATCTATATCCCACACCCCTTCTACAGTACATGCATGGGCAATCCCTGGGTAGACAAAATTCACAGCCAGCTTTGGTTCTGTCAACCCCTGCACTCTTAGATTCATTTGCAAGAGCAATAAAGTCCAGCGAGCAATACGAGCACTGCTCACTGTTCCGTCCTTTATCCTCCCATCTAACAACATCTGAGTAGGGGTGTGGTGAGTTAGTAAAGTTACAGCCCAGTGTGTGGCTATGAGATGCCTCTCGCAGTTGGAGTGTCCCCTTTCTACTTCAGTGAGAATCCTTGAGGAGTAGACCATGGGTCGTAGCTTGCCATGCTGCTCCTGGAGCAACACTGCGCTCAAGCTATCCCTGCTGGCTGCTACCTCCAAAAAGAATTCCTCACTACTGTTAATGGCTCCCAATGTGGGTGCCGTATGTAAATTCTACTTGAGGCGGGTGAACACTTCCTGGAAGTTCTGGTCCCACTCCCACCCGACTCCCTTATGGAGAAGCCAAAGCAGAGGGGCCGCCGTGGCTGCGTAACCCTCTATAAGTCCAAGTCAGCATGGATTTATGAAAGGGAAATCCTGCTCGACAAATCTTCTATAATTTTTTGAGGATGTAACTGGTAGAGTAGACAAGGGAGAACCAGTGGATGTGGTGTATTTGGACTTTCAAAAGGCTTTTGACAAGGTCCCACACAAGAGATTGGTGTGTAAAATTAAAACACATGGTATTGGGGGTAATGTACTGACGTGGATAGAGAACTGGCTGGCAGACAGGAAGCAGAGAGTCGGGATAAACGGGTCCTTTTCAGAATGGCAGGCAGTGACTAGTGAGGTGCCGCAGGGCTCAGTGCTGGGACCCCAGCTATTTACAATATACATTAATGATTTAAATGAAGGAATTGAGTGTAATATCTCCAAGTTTGCAGATGACACTAAGCTGGGTGGCAGTGTGAGCTGTGAGGAGGATGCTAAAAGGCTGCAGGGTGGCTTGGACAGGTTAGGTGAGTGGGCAAATGCATGGCAGATGCAGTATAATGTGGATAAATGTGAGGTTATCCATTTTGGTGGCAAAAACACGAAGGCAGAATATTATCTAAATGGCGGCAGATTAGGAAAAGGGGAGGTGCAACGAGACCTGGGTGTCATGGTACATCAGTCATTGAAAGTTGGCATGCAGGTACAGCAGGCGGTGAAGAAGGCAAATGGTATGTTGGCCTTCATAGCTAGGGGATTTGAGTACAGGAGCAGGGAGGTCTTACTGCAGTTGTGCAGGGCCTTCGTGAGGCCTCACCTGGAATATTGTGTTCAGTTTTGGTCTCCTAATCTGAGGAAGGACGGTCTTGCTATTGAGGGAGTGCAGCGAAAGTTCACCAGACTGATTTCCGTGATGGCAGGACTGACATATTTGGAGAGACTGAATTGACTGGGCCTGTATTCACTGGAGTTTAGAAGGATGAGAGGGGATCTCATAGAAACATATAAAATTCTGACGGGACTGGACAGGTTAGATGCAGGAAGAATGTTCCCGATGTTGGGGAAGTCAAGAACCAGGGGTTACAGTCTAAGGATAAGGGGTAGGCCATTTAGGACTGAGATGAGGAGAAACTTCTTCACTCAGTGAGTTGTTAACCTGTGGAATTCCCTACCGCAGAGAGTTGTTAATGCCAGTTCAGTGGATATATTCAAGAGGGAGTTAGATATGGCCCTTACGGCTAAAGGGATCAAGGGGTATGGAGAGAAAGCAGGAAAGGGGTACTGAGGTGAATGATCAGCCATGATCTTATTGAATGGTGGTGCAGGCTCGAAGGGCCAAATGGCCTACTCCTGCACCTATTTTCTATGTTTCTATGTTTCTGTAAAGTCCGAGCCGTACCCTGTGAGTCCCAGGAAGGATCTTATCCCGGTTACATCCTTGGGGGCTGGTAACTCCTGTACTGCCTTTCTTTTTGCCTCATCTATTGCTCGCTCACCAGCCCTTACGGTCAACCCGAGGAATTTGCCTTCCTCCCGACTGATCTGGGCTTTCTTTGGGTTCACTTTAAACTCTGTCTCCCGCAACAGCCTCAACAGCTCATTCAGCAGTGGCCCGTGCACCTCCCCCTCCGAGGAGAACAAAAGCAAGTCGTCCACATACTGGATTAGCTGGTTGGGTCGGCTGAAGCCTTTGAGTGCGTCTGCCATACACTGGTGAAATATGGAGGGGCTGTTGTGAAACCCCTAGGGAAGGAATGTCCAGGTGTACTGTGCCCTTTAAATGTAAAGGCAAATTTGTACTGGTCTTCCCGTTTAAGGGGAAATCGACCAGAACCCATTGGAGATATCCAGCACTGTGAAAGTGGTTGCGGTCGCTGGAATGTTCCCTACGAAGTCAGAACAGCCGCGACTGTGGGCGCGCAGGCTGGGATATTTTTATTGAACACCCGATAGTCCACGGTGGCTCTCCATGACTGGTTGGGCTTCTTAACCGGCCAAATTGGTAAGTTTACGTGGGTGGCTATCGGTCTCAACACCTCCTGTTCTGCGAGGGATCCCAATGTCGTCTCTAAGTCGGCTTCTGCCTCTCTGGGGAAACCATACTGTTCCTGTGGCCGTGACATGGCGTCCACTTGCACCCTGACTTCTACCCCCGTCACCCTGCCACAGTCATGCTTGTGAATGGCGAATGTGGCGAGGTTGTCCCGCATGTTCGCCTGATATTTGGCTGGGGTATTACAGACCAGCTGCTCTAGGTCGTAATTCCCCTTGGGTTTCATAGTACACACACTACCCCTTCCTTCCCTATCTCTTGGGATCACTATCACCTCCTCGGCTTTATCTGAAACCACTGCCCCCCAAAGGCAATGATTCCTTAAATCCACAATCACTCGGTTGGCTAACATAAAGTCAGCTACGAGGACTCCTGATCCTGGCTGTTCCCATTGCATCAGGACACACTCACATGTGGTATGGAGGGATCCTAGTTCTCTGGCCATGGGTTTTGAGATTGCTCTAGCCTGCTCATTCCCTGTGAACCCTACGAGGCTGAATGGGACCCTGCTAGACCAGGGTGAATTGGTCGGGTTTTTTGAATGGACCACCATGCTGGAAGCCCGGTGTCCATCAAACATTTCCCTTGCACCGTCTCCACCCCTATCTTTACACAGGGCCTGCCCCACTCATCGTACGTGAGCAGACACAGGTACTCAGGCTGGGCGCGTTCTAGTCAGGGTGGGGGGAATACGGGTACGGTAGGCGTTTCACTGCTCACGGCAGCATCTAACTTGCCTTTGTTCTCCCCCATAACCTTCCGTAGGTCGGCCACCACAAGCTCAAACGATTCGTTGGTCGTCCCCTCCACCTCTGTAACACGTGGCTTTTGCACTGGAGGACCCCCTTAGACTGCCCCCCTACCCCTTTTAGGAACAGGCAGTCTCGCCTCCAGTGTCCCGGCTTCCCACACCTGAAACAAGTCCTGGACTTGTCGGTACTAACCCCTTCCTGTCGCCATTCCTTCCTATTACCCTCACTGGCTTTCATTTCATGGACCCCTCCCTTTGGTTTGATCTCCTCCCCGGAATCGGCTTTAAAGGCTCGACTCAGCTTTCTGAGCACGCCTGCCTCCGTATTCACGAGATCCTCGGGTTCAAACCAAGCTTCTGCCCTGGCCCTGATTCTTGGCAAGCTGTTCGCCACAAGGACCCTGAGCCAGTGATTCCTGAGGGTCCCTATCAACTGCGCGCGGTCAAGCGTCCCTCCAGTTGCCTTTACGTACACCATAGCACCAGACCATAGCTTGTCTGCGAATGCATCTGCTGTCTTGCCGGCCAGCTGCCTAGTCCATTCTACTTGTAAGAACGGGCTACCCTGAGTATGCCCCATGACTCTCAGAATTTCATCTTTCAAACCCTCTGTGGTGTCTCGCCCTAGCTTTGTGGCTGTGGATAAGCCCTGATACAATCTCCCGTCAAGGGAGGACACCATCAGCCTGTTGATCTCGTCCTCACTACATCCGTTGACCCCTCCTACTTGTTCTACTTCCATAAAGTGAACTGAGGGAGGTCCCCTTCCTGCTGGAGCTTGGGCATCCCTGCTAGCATAGCTTGCAGCTGAGAGGTTGTGTACAGGACCAGGTAATCACTCTGCAGTGGGCCCTGGTCACCATTTGGTGCGGGTAGGCTGAACTTCTGCTGCCGCAGAGGACACATTGGTCTCGGTGGCATTTCAAGCGCCAGTCGGACTTCCCTGTCCTGAACCCTATCATCAGGCTCCTGACCCTCCTTGTCCCAGTCTACCCTGGTTTCCCCCGGTGACATTAAACAGGTCATACCTCTGGCTCCGGACAAGGCTTGGGACAATTTTTGGATCCTTACCTTACAAGGTCCGAGATCTGCTTCCTCATAGTCTGTAAAGTAGTCAGGAGTAGAGGCTATCTTTATATCCCTTAGCTGACCCTCCAAGCTGTCAGCTCTCGCTATTAGCCTTGATTTCTCCTCCCATAGGGTCTGCTCGTTTACCTTGGCCTCTGTAACCTGACACCGTAGGTTTTCAACCATGTTACAGGAGGTCTCTTGTGCACGTCTTTACTGCCTTTCCCGTGCAGTTCCTCATATAGTCTACTCCCGACTATCTCCCTCGCGTCTGACCTATTCTTTGACTCTTTAAGCTCGTTCCCTCGCTTTTCAACCCACTCCCTGAACAGTTGACCCTGCTTCTGCAGACACACAAGCCAAATTGCTTTCTCCTTTGACTTCCTGTGATCCCTGCTACCTGTCCACTCTGCAGCCCTATCCTGGGGACTCTCAGAGCACAGCATCTCAGCTGAGACACGTTAATCTTATTGAACACGTAGGAGGAAATCCTATCCTCCATTCCGGGTCTCTTGCCCTTAAAACTGTCTTTGATCTGACACAAAATCTATTGTCCTTCCGCGGTCGCCAATACCTGAAGGTGGTTTCCTCAGACGTACCAAAATCGTACCTCCTAATACAAGTTCTGGACGATAGGGATTATAAGGACAGATCAGTCTAGGACACACGTTTTTCGGGCTCAACCGTATTGTGTTTAATAAGATTAACACCAGTCATAAACAGTACAAAGCAGTACAACCATGGCTTGTCCAGTAAGCCCTGCCATGCTAAGTTACCATGGCCTAATAAAAGAAGCCTCCCATGAAAAAAACTAACACAGGACCCCCCCCCCACCCCAGCACTAAACCCCTTGGGTTTGGTTGGGACTTACAATCACACCCTCACACAGTTAATTGGTCTTGCGGATGTGTAGGCACAGGCAATATGCTCACCCTGATTGCCCGTTATCTTGCTTGCAGCTTCTTCCTGTACGTCTCATTCTTGGTTCCGTACCGCCGATGCAGTATCCAAGTTCCAGTTTGAGTCGAGGTCCATTGGTGAGGGTTGAAGAGCAGCGCTCAGCTTCTGGATGAAAAGAGCTTCGAACCGTTGCAAAACAGTTCCTTATATCCTGAAAACCCATCGCCTTTCCTCCCGCCAATACTGACCGATATATTGACTCAGGTGATCTGTCTGGATGCCCCCCCCCCCCCATGGCCTGGAGTGGCTCATAACCTTTGAAATTTTTGTGAAAAATTATATTTTGTTTTCCCACTCCCAGGCCTTGCACCTGGAGAGACAATGGGTGTCAATTACTGGATGTCTGTCGTTTCCTGAGTTGATGGCCCCCTTTAGCAGGTAATGGGTTTTGCTCTCAAACCAATCTTGGTTAACTGGCTTATCTCCTGGAAGACAATGGCCTGGCCATCTCCTGCCTTCCACCAGTTTCGGTTGGGACTGAGTCGTGATTATGCTTTAATAATGTGAGGGCATAGTGTCTCTGAGTTACCTCTCGGGGTATTGTTCCCAATAATCATGTTAGATGATGACATCAATCGGCCTGGGTTCTCTTCCACCCAGCCTGTCAGTCTGAAATGTCCGTTTGCATCTTGAAACTCCTGCCAGTCAATCCTATTCCTTAAGCCACTCCCACAAGCTTGCCAAACAGTATAGTTCTTTCTTGGGGTTTTGGATTTAAGGATTTAAAATATTGTTCATAAAAATGGCCAGAAAGCTGGTTCTACACTATTTCCTTGTAACCAACAGCTACAAAGGACATGAATGTGATAAGGCCAAGCTAGCTTTTGTTCTTGCCTCTATCTTGGTACTAACTGTGCTCACTTCTCCTGGATATCGCTCTGTCTTATTCACATTTTAAGATATATCCATCTTTATTACACATCAGTAATGTTCACCTTTTTCCGATTCATTTTTTTTAGCTTTCCCAGGAACTTTTCAGTTTTTGTTTTATTTTCTCCATTTTTTTCTGTTCTTCTCAAAATGCTGAGTATTTCCAACATTTTCTGTTTTTATTTCAAATTCCAGCATCTGCTGTATTTTGCTTTAGTTAATGTTATTACTTTGAGGTCCATTGGGTCAGTAAAAGGAAAGATCAGTGTGTTTGAAGTATGTTGTTTATAATATACTTTATAATTTAAATTAATTAAATGTTTCTTTACCCACAACCTATTTGACCTCATTGGATCTGAGTGAATGGTCCTTGTCATAGGGAAGCAGTTATGTTCTGTACTCTCTGTTCTACAGCTGTTTTTATTATGTTAATCTGGCTTTTAAAATAATGTGAATATCCCTTCAGTTCATCAGTTACTCTAAAATAATAATTGCACGTTAAAGCTATACTACAAAATATAATTTCAAAGTTTATTGCTTTGATGTAATTTTTCTGAAGAGCATTTTGAGGTGATAATTGTTGGATCCTGCATTGAACCAGAGTTGGTGGCTGGTTAATGGAAATTAGTTTTCAAACATTAAAGTGCCCTTTTAGTCATTTAAATTGAATTAAAAGCAGTAAATTAAATTAGTTATTCAAAAATTAGAGACTGCTGTTTGGTACTTTTGTAACAGTAAATGATAAAAAGAGACTGCTGTTTGGTACTTTTGTAACAGTAAATGATAAAAAGCCATCTGTCAAACCAAATTTTGTGCAAATACAACATATAAAACCTTAACATATGATTGGAGAACTGTAGTGTTTATTCTGAAATCGCTGACTATCATTTAAATGTCCTGATCTGTAGAATATTAATGAGAGCAAGAGAGAAAATAACAAACCGAGTGATCATTAATACCAGCAACATTGCATTATTGCTGCAGCCAGTTTTAGATAAATTTGTCCAAACATTGGTTGGCCTTTGATCTGGGTAAATGCAGGGATGTGCCCACTCGGAAGCTCTGCCACTGAATCTTGATCGGAGAAGGTTCCATAATAAACATTTTGCTGCTGGGCGCCTACACCAACCTGAGTGTCTACCATTGCTGAAAGTAGGGTTGCCAACTCTGGTTGGACATATTCCTGGAGGTTTGATCATGTGACATTTGATCACATGACATCGGGTGATTAGGTGACGTCTAATCAAGTAGCACTTGCTCGCAGTTTGCAAATGTTATTGCATTTGCCTTATAAAGGTTAGGTCCCATGTAATTTCTTTGCTTGCGGTTTTGGCTAGCAGCTGTCACACAAGAAGCCCCAAGAACCAGTTTGTGAGCAGACAAAGGAAGTATGCAGGCACAAACCACAGGCATGAAGCTCTACTTTCCTCCCAGGTTGCTAGCAGCTGGGCTATGGAGATTTATCTTCCATTCTGGGAGACTCTAGACAATCCAGGAAGGTTGGTAACCTTGGCTGTAAGGGGTGCAGGAGATGTGGCGCTGGCCAGCTACTCTAATTAGCTCCAGCAGCCCAGACCAATGTAAAAAATTACAGGCCAGAAGGCTGGAAAAGTTCTTCAGGTGTCCAAGCCTGAACCATCCTTTCACCTGAGGTACCAGCCATCTGCCGAATCCCAGCCCAGGGAAATCTTTGGGCTTGTAGTCCCCTTGGATGTACTGTTCCATGCTTGGGGTGGAGGGAGGTTCTGTCCCAAACCAGGTCCCACAGAAAGTAGTAGTACAAGCAAGCACCCAGTGCATCTCTGCTCCAATCTATTTCATGAGACTTCGGCCACACTCCCACCTGACTAATGGCAGGGATGTGATAGAATGCCCATGATGTCTGAGACAGCATTTCTTAAGGCTACCTTTATCAGAGCTGTTATAAAATTATTGTGAACCTATTCTCTTTCAATGGGATTTGGAGCCAGAAATGGCAGAGAAACTAATGGGTGGGAATAGTTTTGCATAGGTTTACTAGAATAGTACCAGGAATGTGGGACTTCAGTTACGTGGAGAGACTAGAGAAGCTGGGATTGTTCTCCTTTGAGCAGAGATGGTTAAGGAGAGATTTCATAGTTCAAAATCATGAATGGTTTTGAGAGTAAATAAGGAGAAACTGCTTCCAGTGGAAGTAGGATCAGTAACCAGAGTACACAGATTTAAGGTGATTGACAAAAGAATCAGAGGCAAGATGAGGAAAAATGTTTTTAAACGCCGAGTTATTGTGATCTGGAATGCGCAGCCTGAATGGGTGGCGGAAGCAGATTCAATAGTAACTTTCAAAAGGGAATTTAATAAATACTTGAAGGGGAAATCATTGCAGGGCTACGGGGAAAGGGCAGGGGAATGGGACTAATTGGATAGCTCTTTCAAAGAACTGGCACAGGCTCGATGGGCCGAATGGCCTACTTCTGTGCTGTATCATTCTATGATTCTATAATAACATTAGCATGTTCTGAAGAACCTTTTAAAATAGGCGTCCATGTTGTTGGACCAGTATTCACCTCAAGTTCAGGGATTTCTAATAACAAAAAAAATTACTTTTATCCTTAGCAATGTCCTTCGCCAGTGTCATGATTTTCCATACTTTTGTCAAACAAGTCAGGAGGGGGTCCCACTTCAATACAAATGCTGAGCCGAGTAGTCCCGTACTTTGCGTGTTCTTGTTTCCATTAGGTCACTGTATCTGCTGGGGTAAAATCGAAGGAAAATAAGGAATTTGACAGAAGCACTGGTCATGACATTGGCTTCACATCTGTGTTTATAATTAAGATTTCCTTTGAGATCTCTTAGACAGATTCACATGCTGGTTATTAAACTTGTTTATATGTGGTAACTGAGGGAGGTCACAGCAGTCAATAAAGTTGATACTGTTTTTCAATCTTGTTCATAATACCATTTTCAATTGTCTGTGTGGATGAGTCAGATTTATTTCAGGTGATGAAAATGTGGATAAGGATTTTAGCATCAGTGGGGTTATGTAGGGACGGAGGTAGGTGATATTTTTGCAGGTGAAAATAAGTAGTCTTGACAATAGACTGTGTTATATATGTAAACTTGTAAATACTATGTTTAACCACCAGAGGGCTCATCCCCTGGAGTCCCAAGGGATTCCACAATCGCTTGGAGCACCTGTACATAGGAGGCCTCACAGACTGGAGAGGCACTCCGTGACCTGTAATAAAGGATTACGGTCACACCTTACTTTGAGCTTGCAATATCTGGTCTGACTCTTTATTCAAGACATAACAGACTGGATTGTGGAATTTGAAGCTCAGATCAGAGTCAAATGTAACACCAAGATTGCACACTGTCGTGTTTAGCCTGAATGATCAGGAAAGGAAAGCGATGGAATCAAGGGCAAGGGGATAGAATTCCAGGTATGAACTGAACAGGCTGGCTCTAATCTTGTCAATTAAGCTGGAGGAAGTTCTGGGTCATCCATGACTTGACATTGAATAGGCTGTCATACAGCCATCATCATAGGTGGTCCCTCGAACGAGGATGACTTGCTTCCACAAGAGTTCACAGACGTTTCAATGAAGGACCCGATGTTCCAGTCCTGAACTCCAATTGAGAGGGTGGAAGATGCCCATGCATGGATTTTTTTAACGTGTGGTGACCGTTGCACATCAGCCACCACACGGACTTGACAGAGCTAGGCCTTTATCCAGTGGCAAGGGTTAACCAGGACGACTGGAGACCAGCTCTGATGCACGGACCTAGTACGCACACATATCGCAGTGTGGGCTGGCCCGTGCTACCCCGGGGCCCTTGGCTCTTCGAGGCCCCGAACTACAGCACAGTAGCAGTCATGGACTCTTGAGTTGTTGAAGGGGAGGGACAACTCTGTCATCAGCATACATATGGAAGCAAGTTAATCCTTTTTTCAGCATTTCCCAGATTCCTCAATTGTCAGTCCCACTGCTAATGATTACCTAAAACAAACATAATGGCCTGGAATTTGCTCTCAGCAGGGAAGAAATGGCACTTGATACTCATCTCATTGACAGTTGCCCACAGAGATTTTGCAGGCTCGTCAGCAGAGATTTCCACTAATCCATGGTCTGTTTTCGTGCAGTGCCCTCTATAGGGGATCTGTGGTGTCTATGAGCAGATAAAGAAACAGCAGGGGTCTTCAACCAATCAGATTGAAGAATCCTTACTGAGACATGAACATTCCAAACCAGGAAGTATAAAGCAGAAAATATAAATTAGATTTAAATGATGTATAGAAAAAACAATAATGATTGTGAAATACAAATTGGTTTAAGGGAGGGAGAGATAAAAGAGACAGACAGAAAAACTGTTTTTTAAAAAATCTCTAACATTAATTTTCTTCTGAAGAAATTAGACCCCACACTTCTAAAATGAATTTTTCAGGGCCAAAGAGGTTGTTCAGCAGTAATTATCACTTATTACACCGTTAAAAACTCATTTACTCCTAAATGTACGAGCCCTAGTTTTTTTTCAGCAATTTGTAGTGCGGAATTAGCGGGCAAGTACATCATCATCATAGGAAGTCCCTCGGAATCGAGGAAGAGTTGCTTCCACTCCCAAAGTGTGTTCTTTGATGGCTGAACAGTCCGATATGAGAGCCACAGACCCTGTTACAGCTGGGACAGACATTCGTTGAGGGGAGGGGTGGGTAGGGCTGGTTTGCCGTGCGCTCCTTCCGCTGCCTGCACTTGACCTGTTCACGCTCTTTACGTTGAGACTCGAAGGGCTCAACGCCCTCCCAGATGCACTTTCTCCACCTCGGTACCGGTCTTTGGCCAGGATCTCCCAGGTGTCAATGGCGATGTTGCACTTTACCAGGGAGGCTTTGAGGGTGTCCTTATAACGTTTCCGCTGCCCACCTTTGGCTCATTTACCATGAAGGAGCTCCGCATAAAGCATTTGCTTAGGGAGTCTCGTATTTGGCATGCGAACTATGTGGCCTGCCCAGCGAAGCTGATTGAGTGTGGTCAGTGCTTCAATACTGGGGATGTTAGCCTGGACAAGGACACTGATGTTGGTGCGCCTGTCCTCCCAGGGGATTTGCAGAATTTACAGCAAATTCACGCGTTGCAGTCCTGTCAATGACGAATCTCGCACAGGGACTGCAACAGCACACCTTGTGGAGGAGCAAGGTATCATTTGCAGCAATTTCCGAATTTCCACGTTTAACTGCGCATATACTTATTCCAGAAGTTGCTGTCAGATTCAATACAACGGTGAGTGCTGATAGCCTCACTGTTATTCCCATCGTAAATTCCAGGCATTTATAATATTGAATAATCAGATGAAAATACTTTGGCGTTGAATTTTAAATGTGCAACTCTATAATTTGATTTGCTCTATGAAGAAGTGTGGCAGCTTATTTATGCTTCAAACTCAAGCTATCCTTTGCTTCCTTGTCTACATCCTACCCCTTGGCAGATCTGTGGTGAACTTCCACATGTATGTTGACAACAATCAGCCTTGACCTATCTACCACCTCTTGAATCCTTGAAGAACAAGGGCAGCAGGTGCATGGGAGCACAATCATCTCTATGTTCTCCTCCAAATCACACAGCATATTGGACATATAGCGCCATTCCTTCATTGTCACTGAGTCAAAATTCTGGAACTCCCTACCTAACAGCACTGTGGGGACATTATCACCACATGGACTGCAACGGTTTAAGGCAGCGGCTCACCATAATTTTCTTAAGGGCAACTAGGGCTGGGCAATAAATGTCAGCCTTGTAGCAACGCCCACATCCTGAGAATAAATAATGATAAAAAAATGCAGTAGCCTCCACTTAGTGCTTTCCTTCTCCACACAGCTCAAATCAGAAATTTAAAAAAAAAAATATATATCAAATATATTTGGTTTCAAATGCTAAATCATGGTACATTTCAAAATGCTGTAAAATGCATTAAATATCAAAATTTCCTGGGGGCTATACCTCACAAATCCTCTTTGAAATAAATCTTGCACCATCAGAGCTCCCTTTCTCAGTCAAGCATTTCTAAATCCAAAGCTATTAAATTTGCACTTTTGTGTATTTCAGGTCTTTTTTCCATAATACAACTGATGGAATATTGACTCCGTTTAAATCATGGCCGATGGACTCAAATGTAGCTAATTATTTTCAAATGGCATACATCAGTCATTGAGTTTTAGTTTTTAAAGAAAAACAAACCAAATTATGGAGCCTAATCCCAAAACACGAACAAAAATCCTGAAATCCAATTAAATAAAAAGGAATTCGATTAATTCAGTCACTTTGAAGCAGGAAGCTTGGTCCTGGGACTTTATTGAAGGTTGTTTTCCAGTTGTATGTTGTTTTGAGTTGTTAAATTTTGAAGGGCTGTGTCAAGTTTATCATAGCTTTCCATAAAAATTAGAAATATTGTGCTAAGTGTTTCATCCATTCAGTTCACAACACAACACAGTAGTAACTTTGTGATTACATCTGACTTTGATGATCAGCTGTCAGCTGATGAGTCAAGAAGAGATTGAACAGAGGCATAAAACCCAGAAGCCTACAATTAGAACAGATGTTCTTGCTGCAGAAAGTACAAGGAGGTGATTTTTATTGCCAAAGACATAAAGAAACAATTTTTCCGAACTCTCTGGCGTTTGTCAGCAGTGACTTTTATTGAAAGTGACCTTGTTGGAAATTTAGACAGATAGTTTACATAATATCATTATATATTATATCATTTTAATGTTTTGTTGGACACTGCCATTAGTTAGCAGAGTTGGCTGATAGCTTTATCTAATCACACACTTTTGTCATTATCTGTGTTATAGTATATTCTCAATAGTTTTTTGCTTTCTGTTGTAAAATAATAATTGTAATCTGATAAGGTTTATCACATAATGTTATATACCTCCAGGCCCTACATCACCACTGGTTTTTCTACTTTCTGCTAATATTATCCTTCTGTCACTAATGTGTCAGTGCAAGTAAAGAACTTCCCTGTTATATACTTGCATTGACTTTCCTATTCACATTTGCAACCAGATGATATTTTACCAACTCACTTGTGAACTTGCACTCAGCACGGCGCCATACAATAATAAATCATATTGTTTTAAGGTGCAGTTCATTATCAAATAGCTGATAGCAATTTTAAGACTACCATTCAGTTTCAATGTTCAATGACTCTCAAAGTCCACTCAAGCTCTGCTTTGTGCTTTATGATATTATGTGAACCAATTGATTGAATTGAAGATGTAAAAATAAATAAGCAGATAGTTAGCTGAACAAAATAGGAAAGGCAAAGATAGGTTAGTCATTCGGGTGGGATCCTACATTAGACTGAATGCCAGTGATTGGTTATCTTATTTCTAACAAGTGAAATTTCTGTTCTTGTCAAAAGAACACAAGAACATAACAAATAGGAACAGGAGTAGGCCATACGGCCCCTCGAGCCTGCTCCGCCATTCAATAAGATAATGGCTGATCTGATCATGGACTCAGCTCTACTTCCTCGCCCGCTCCCCATAACCCCTTATCCCCTGATCGTTTAAGAAACTGAATAAATTTAAGACAGAAATAGACAATGTCTCAGCTTCCACAGCTCTGAGGCAGCGAATTCCACAGATTCACAACCCTCAGAGAAGAAATTTCTCCTCATCTCCGTTTTAAATGTGCGGCCTCTTATTCTAAGATCTTGCCCTCTAGTTCTAGTCTCCCCCATCAATGGAAACATCCTCTCTGCATCCACCTTGTCAAGCCTCCTCATAATCTTATACGTTTCAATAAGATCACCTCTCATGCTTCTGAATTTCAATGAGTAGAGGCCCAACCTACTCGATCTTTCCTCATAAGTCAACACCCTCATCCCCAGAATCAACTTAGTGAACCTTACTGAAGTAGCAGGAATGGGGTACTGAAGTTGCATGTTAAGCCATGAACTCATTGAATGACGGTGCAGGCTCGAAGGGCCGAATGGCCTACTCCTGCACCTATTTTCTATGTTTCTATGTTTCTCTGAACTGCCTCCAAAGTATATCCTTTCGTAAATATGGAAACCAAAACTGCATGCAGCATTACAGGTGTGGCCTCACCAATACCCTGATTAGCTGTCGCAAGAATTCCCTGCTTTTATACTCCATCCCCTTTGCAATAAAGGGGAAGATACCATTGGCCTTCCTGATCACTTGCTGTACCATGCAAAGTACCTTTTGTGTTTCATGCACATATACCCCCAGGTCCCGCTGTACTGTGGCACTTTGCAATCTTTCTCCATTTAAATAATAACTTGCTCTTTGATTTTTTTCTGCCAAAGTGCATGACCTCACACTTTCCAACATTATACTCCATCTGCCAAATTTTTGCCCACTCACTTAGCCCATTTATGTCCTTTTGCAGATTTTTTGTGTCCTCCTCACACATTGCTTTTCCTCCCATCTTTGTATCGTCAGCAAACTTGGCTACGTTATACCGAGTCCTTTCTTCCAAGTCGTTAATATAGATTGTAAATAGTTGGGGTCCCAGTACTGATCCCTGCGGCACCCCACTAGTTACTGGTTGTCAACCAGAGAATGAACCATTTATCTCGACTCTCTGTTAGTTAGCCAATCCTCTAACCATGCTAATATATTATCCCCAACTCGTGAACTTTTATCATGTGCAATAACCTTTTTTGTGGCACCTTGTCAAATGCCTTCTGGAAGTCCAAATACACCACATCCATTGGTTCCCCTTTATCCACGCTGTTCGTTACATCCTCAAAGAACTCCAACAAATTTGTCAAACATGACTTCCCCTTCATAAATCCATGCTGACACTGCCTGACTGAATTTTGCTGATCCAAATGTCCTGCAACTGCTTCTTTAATAATGGACTCCAACATTTTCCCAACCACAGACGTTAGGCTAACTGGTTTATAGTTTCCTGCTTTTTGTCTGCCTCCTTTTTTTAAATAGGGGCGTTATATTTGCAGTTTTCCAATCTGCTGGGGCCTCCCCCGAATCCAGGGAATTTTGGTAAATTATAACCAATGCATCCACAATCCCTGCCACTACTTCTCTTAAGACCCTAGGATACAAGCCATCAGGTCCAGGGGATTTATCCGCCTTTAGTCCCATTATCTTACTGAGTACCACCTCCTTAGTGATTGTGATTATGTTAAGTTTCTCTCCAAATCTTCAAATCATTGGTTAGATCAGTTAGAATATTAGAGCTTATTCCGCAATTGGATGTTCCCGATACTTGCAGGGAGTGCTGGCTCAGAAATCATTTTTGGTGCCTTTAATTAGTAAGGATGTCAAGGCCAATGCAGAAGTGATTCACTAAGATGATATTGGAATGAAAGGCTTTAAATATGATAGATTAGAGAAACTGGGGCTGTTTTCATTCAAATGAAGTAGGTTAAAAGGAGATATGATCGAAGTATTCAAAATTATGAAGGGTTTCGATGAAGTAAATCAAGAAAAACTATTTCCACTGGTTGATGAATCAGTAACTAGACGACATAAACTTATCACCAAAGGAGCGATGGGTTGTTAGGATACGGAATGCTCTACCACAAATAGTAGTGGATGCAGAATCCATAATAGCTTTTAAAAGGGAAGTAGGCAGGGGAATGAGTTGAAGTGGAAAATTCTGGGTTGGCACAGCTACAATGGATTGAATGGCTTTCAAATTCTATGCATCTATTCACAGAACAACTCAAAATTCTTAGTTAGTTTTACTCACTTCAAATTAAACGGTAGTGAAATAGACAGTGCACTAGAGAGTTTTATGCATTATGTACAATACATAATGTTAATTAAAATGCTTGGGCTTTTAAAGGAAGATTCAGAAACAAACCAAAGAGATATGATAATATAGTCACATTTAAGATTTTTCCTCGGATGTTGTCAGCTACATCTGTTAACTGAGGTCCTTGATACTCTGCAGCAAAAGCATGTGGTATAAAGCTGTCCAAACCAATCCTAGAACAAGGTCAAAATTCTTACCAAAAAAATCACTTCAGTCTCTAAAAATTATTGGACAATAAATCAGTGAAAAAAATAAAGAAAAGGGTTTCTTTTTAAAAAAGCATATTACAATCCACAAGGATGTGTGAGATAAATCATTTATCTCAGTCTAAAAATTAATTGGTATCACGATTTGTGGAGTTGTTCGCTGATGACTGCACAGTGTTCAGTGCCATTCGCAACTCCTTAGATAATGGACAGTCCATGCCCGCATGCAGCAAGACTTGGACAACATTCAGGCTTGGGCTGATAAGTGGCAAGTAACATTCGCGCCACATAAGTGCCAGGCAATGACTATCTCCAACAAGTGAGAGTCTAACCACCGCCCCTTGACATTCAACAGCATTACCATCGCCAAATCCCCCACCATCAATATCCTGGAGGTCACCATTGACCAGAAACCTGATTCGACCAACCACATAAATCCTGTGGCAACAAAAGCAGGTCAGAGGCTGGATTTTCTGCGAAGAGTGCCTCAAGACACGAGACATAAGAAATAGCAGTAGTAGGCCATTTGACCCCTCGAGTCACCTCCCGACTCCCCAAAGCCTTTCCACCATCTATAAAGGCACAAGTCAGGAGTGTGATAGAAAACTCTCCACTTGCCTGGATGAGTGCAGCTCCAATAACAATCAAGAAGCTCAACACCATCAAGAACAAAACAGCCTGCTTGATTGGCACCCCATCCACCACCTTAAATATTCACTCCCTCCATCACCGGCGTACCATGGCTGCAGTGTGCACCATCTACAAGATGCACTGCAGCAGCTCCCCAAGGTTTCTTCAACAGCACCTCCCAAACCTGCGACCTCTACCACCTAGAGGGACAAGAGCAGCAGGCGCATGGGAACACCACCACCACCTCCAAGTTCCCCTCCAAGTCACATACCATCTTGACGAGGAAGTACATCGCCGTTCCTTCATCGTCGCTGGGTTAAAATCCTGGAACTCTCTCCCTAACAGCACTGTGGGAGTACCTTCATCACACTGACTGCAGCGGTTCAAGAAAGCGGCTCACCACCATCTTCTCAAAGGCAATTAGGCAATAAATGCTGGCCTTGCCAGTGCCGCCCACATCTCATGAACGAATTTTAAAACATTTAGTGGATCTCCAGTGATATTGCTTATGCTGTCAGAAGCTACATTGTTTTGTAAAAGGAGCTTTATACTATGTAACAGATCATATCAGTTAACTTATTTCAAATGGGGCTCAATGAGCATCAAATCTGAAAGGAATTAAAGGTTGGAAGCATAAGTATTGCCATAAATGATCAAATGCTCTGTAGTGCACTAAGGTTCTATAACATAGAAAAAAAACTTGCAATTATTTTGCAGCTTATCACATCTTCAGGATGTCCCAAAGTGCTTCACATCAACAAATTACTTTCAGAAGTGTAGTCGCTGCTGTTATGTAGGCAAAAAAAAATCAATGCCAGGCACTCAAAGACCCAGCTAAGAGATTCCTATACAGCCAGCGCCTCACTGCTAATCTGGCGACCCTTGATGACTCTGAGACGCAGAGTGCCCACAGAGCTTGTTCTGCCCTCCAGGCCACCATAACCAGTGCCTGTGAAGAGATGCTCGGTCACTCAACCAGGAAACACCAGGTTTGATGAAAATGACCAGATCAAAGAGCTAGTAAATCACAAGCGCAGGGCATTTCTGAACCTAAAACAACAAACCAACTCAGGAGCAGCAAAGCAGCATTACAGACGGCTTAAGGCCGAGGTCCAACAAAAAAACCCTGACCTAAAGAATAGATGGTGGGTGGAGAAAGCACAGAAGATTCAGCAACTGGCTATCAGCCATGATGTGCGAGGATTCTTCACTGCAGTCAAGGCCCCGCCACATTGCTGGACAAGAACAGGGAGACACTCATCAAGGACACTGAGGCAGTCAGCAGGAAGGAGCACTTCGAAAATCTCCTCAACTGAGACTCTGCCTTTGACTAGAGTGTCCTCGACTCCATCCCGCAGCATGCTACCCGCCACCATCCCAGCCCTGCACAAGGTAGAAAAGGTCATCCACCAGCTCAAGAACAACAAGGCAACGGGAGCGGATGGAATCCCTGCTGAGGCACTAATGTATGGCGGAGAAGCACTTTTGGCACCTCATCTCTCTCATCTGGAAGACATGTCCCTTTTTTTTTTAAAAAGAACGTAATCATCTTTTTAAAAAAGGGGACAAGTCCGACTGCGGCAACTACAGAGGAATCTCCCTGTTATCAGCCAGTGGGAAAGTCATCGCTAGAAACTTCCTCAACCATCTTCTCCCCGTGGCTGAGGAGCTCCTCCCAGAGACACAGTGTGGATTTCGTCCACTATGGGGTACAATGGACATGATCTTCATGGCGCGACAACTGCAAGAGAAATGCAGGGAAAATCACCAACTCTTGTACACGGCCTTCCTTGACTTTACAAAAGGCCTTTGACATGGTCAACCACGAGGGACTTTGGAACGTCCTCCTCCATTTCGGCTGCCCCCAAAAGGTTGTCGCCATCCTCCGCCTGCTCCACGATGACATGCAGGCCATGATCTTGACCAATGGATCCATCACAGACCCAATCCACGTCCAGACCAGGGTCAAGCAGGGTTGAGCCATCGCGCCAACCCTCTTCTCGATCTTCCTTGCTGCAATGCTCCACCTCACACTCAACAAGCTCCCCGCTGGAGTGGAACTAAACTACAGAACCAGTGGGAACCTGTTCAACCTTCGTTGTCTCCAGGCCAGATCCAAGACCGTCCCAACCGGTCATTGAGCTACAGTACGCGAACAACGCTTGTGTCTGCACACAGAGGCTGAACTCCAAGTCGTAGTCAACATCTTCTCTGAGGCATACGAAAGCATGGGCCTTACACTAAACATCCGTAAGACAAAGGTACTCCACCAACCTGAATCCACCACACAGCACTGCCCCCCAGTCATCAAGATCGACTTGGACAAAGTGGACCACTTTAAATACCTCGGGAGCCTATTATCGGCAAGGGCAGACATAGACAATGAGGTTCAACACCACCTCCAGTGCACCAGCGCAGCCTTCGGCTGCCTGAGGAAGAGTGTTCGAAGATCAGGCCCTCAAATCTAGCACCAAGCTCATAGTCTACAGAGCTGTAGTGATACCCGCCCTCCTGTAAGGCTCAGAGACGTGGACCATATACAGTAGACACATCAACTCGCTGGAGAAATATCACCAACGATGTCTCCGCAAGATCCTGAAAATCCCCTGGGAGGACAGATGCACCAACGTTAGCATCCTCAATAAGGCCAACATCCGAAGCACTAACATAAGAACATAAGAATTAGGAACAAGAGTAGGCCATCTAGCCCCTTGAGCCTGCTCCGCCATTCAATAGGATCATGGCTGATCTGGCCGTGGACTCAACTCCACTTACCCGCCAGGTCCCCGTAACCCTTAATTCCCTTATTGGTTAAAAATCTATCTATCTGTGACTTGAACACATTCATTGAGCTAGCCTCAACTGCTTCCTTGGGCAGAGAATTCCACAGATTCACAACCCTCTGGGAGAAGAAATTCCTTCTCAACTCGGTTTTAAATTGGCTCCCCCGTATTTTGAGGTTGTGCCCCCTAGTTCTAGTCTTCCCTACCAGTGGAAACAACCTCTCTGCCTCTATCTTGTCTATCTCTTTCATGATTTTAAATGTTTCTATAAGATCACCCCTCATCCTTCTGAACTCCAATGAGTAAAGACCCAGTCTACTCAATCTATCATCATAAGGTAACCCCCTCATCTCCGGAATCAGCCTAGTGAATCGTCTCTGTACCCCCTCCAAAGCCAGTATATCCTTGCTTAAGTAAGGTGACCAAAACTGCACGCAGTACTCCAGGTGTGGCCTTACCAATACCCTATACAGTTGCAGCAGGACCTCCCTGCTTTTGTACTCCATCCCTCTCGCAATGAAGGCCAACATTCCATTCGCCTTCCTGATTACCTGCTGCACCTGCAAACTAACTTTTTGGGATTCATGCACAAGGACCCCCAGGTCCCTCTGCACCCAGCATGTTGTAATTTCTCCCCATTCAAATAATATTCCCTTTTACTGTTTTTTTTCCCCAAGGTGGATGACCTCACATTTTCCGACATTGTATTCCATCTGCCAAACCTTAGCCCATTCGCTTAACCTATCCAAATCTCTTTGCAGCCTCTCTGTGTCCTCTACACAACCCGCTTTCCCACTAATCTTAGTGTCATCTGCAAATTTGTTACACTACACTCTGTCCCCTCTTCCAGGTCATCTATGTATATTGTAAACAGTTGTAGTCCCAGCACCAATCCCTGTAGCACACCACTAACCACCGATTTCCAACCCAAAAAGGACCCATTTATCCCGACTCTCTACTTTGACCACACTTGACAAGCTCCGTTAGACGGGCCACATTGTTCGCATGCCTGACACAACACTCCCAAAACAAGCGTTCTACTCGGAACTCTTACACAGCAAGCGAGCCCCAGGTGGGCAGAGGAAACGTTTCAAGGACACCCTCAAAGCCTTCTTGATAAAATGCAACATCCCCACCAACACCTGGGAGTCCCTGGCCAAAGACCACCCTAAATGGAGGAAGAGCATCCGGGAGGGCGCTGAGCACTTCAAGTCTCGTCGCCGAGAGCATGCAGAAAGCAAGCGGAAGGAGCGCGCGGCAAACCAGACTCCCCACCCACCCTTTCCTCCAACAACTGTCTGTTCCACCTGTTCAGTCACCTAAGAACTCACTTTTAGAGTGGAAGAAAGTCTTCCACGATTTCGAGGGACTGCCTAGGATGATGATGATGATGATGTAAGCAAATGTGGCAGCCAGTCTGCACACAGCAAGATTCTGCAAACAGCAAATGTGATAAAAGGCCATAGAATTCTACAACATAGAAAGAAGTAATTCAGCCATTCCACTTCCTCTCCGAAAGAGTTATCCACTTAGTCCCATTTCCCCGTATAGCCTTTGAAAATTTTCTTTTTTAAATATTTATCCAGTTAATCTTTTGATGATGTTGTTTGGTTGAGTGTTGACCAGGACAAGGCAACTCCTGCTTTTCTGTACTGTAACGTCATCTCTAGAATACAAGATAGGGTTGAATCCTACAGATTGATGTACTGTGGTAAGTTTTGCTCAGTTGCCTTCAGGGTTACAGACTATTTCAGTTTTGTCCATATTTATTTGTCTCTCTCAGGAGCTAAAGAAAAAGTTGTTTATATAGTATGTTTCATGCCTTCACATACAATTAATCACTTTAAAGTGCAGCGCCTTTTGTTGTGTGAGAAAATGCCAGTCATTTGCATACGGCAAGATCCTACAAACAGGAATGAGATGAATACATAGAAACATAGAAAATAGGTGCAGGAGTAGACCATTCGGCCCTTCGAGCCTGCACCACCATTCAATATGATCATGGCTGATCATGCAACTTCAGTACCCCATTCCTGTTTTCTCTACATACCTCTTGATCCCTTTAGCCGTAAGGGCCACATCTAACTCCCTTTTGAATATATCTAACGAACTGGCCTCAACAACTTTCTGTGGTAGAGAATTCCACAGGTTCACAATTCTCTGAATGAAGACGTTTCTCCTCATCTCGGTCCTAAATAGCTTACCCCTTATCCTTAGACTGTGACTCCTGGTTCTGGACTTCCCCAACATCGGGAACATTCTTCCTGCATCTAACCTGTCCAATCCCGTTAGAATTTTATATGTTTCTATGAGATCCTCTCTCATTCTTCTAAATTCCAGTGAATAAAAGCCCAGTCGATCCAGTCTTTCTTCACGTCAGTCCTGCCGTCCCAGGGATCAGTCTGGTGAACGTTCGCTGCACTCCCTCAATAGCAAGAATGTCCTTCCTCAGATTAGGAGACCAAAACGGCACACAATATTCAAGGTGTGGCCTCACCAAGGCCCTGTACAACTGCAGTAATACCGTCTCTCTCCTATACTCAAATCCCCTCGCTATGAAGGCCAACATGCCATTTGCCACCTTCACCGCCTAATGTACCTGCATGCCTACTTTCAATGACTGATGTACCATGACACCCAGGTCTCGTTGCACCTCCCCTTTTTCTAATCTGTCACCATTCAGATAATATTCTGCCTTCCTGTTTTTGCCTCCAAAGTGGATAACCTCACATTTATCTACATTATACTGCATCTGCCATGCATTTGCCCACTCACCTGACTTGTCCAAGTCACCCTGCAGCCTCAGCATCCTCCTCACAGCTCACACTCCCACCCAGCTTAGTGTCATCTGCAAACTTGGGAGATATTACACTGATTTAGATGAAGGAATTGAATGAATTATAAATAGCTGGGGTCCCAGCACTGAACCTTGCGGTACCCCACTAGTCACTGTCTGCCATTCTGAAAAGGACCTGTTTATTCCTACTCTTTGCTTCCTGTCTGCCAACCAGTTCTCTATCCACGTCAATACATTACCCCCAATACCATATGCTTTAATTTTGCACACTAATCTCATCAAAAGCCTTTTGAAAGTCCAAATACACCACATCCACTGGTTCTCCCTTGTCCACTCTGCTAGTTACATACTCAAAATTTTTTAGAAGATTTGTCAAGCATGATTTCCCCTTCATAAATCCATGCTGATTTGGACCAATCCTGTCACTGCTTTCCAACTGCGCTGCTATTACATCTTTATTAATTGATTCCAACATTTTCCCCACTACCGATGTCAGGCTAACTGGTCCATAATTCTGTGTTTTCTCCCTCCTTTTTTAAAAAGTGGGGTTACGTTAGCTACCCGCCAACCCCATAGGAACTGATCCAAAGTCTATAGAATGTTGGAAAATGACCACCAATGCATCCACTATTTCTGGGGCCACTTCCTCACGTACTCTGGGATGCAAACTATCAGTTCTATTAATTTATTTTTGTTGGTGTTGGTTGCTACCCAGAAAGCCTTACTGTATGTATGTATCTGTATATTAATGTGTGTGTATGTACGCTCGCCCTAGGATTAGAGTCAGCGAATTGAAAGATAGGATAAGAAAGCAAAAAATAATGGATATGTTTGAGCCTCATAGGCTTCATGTTGGTAAACTTTAAAAAAAAATTGCACTCCTTATGCTTGGTCTGAAATTTTTTCTTTGACAGAAGTTTCCTCTTGTAAATATTATTCAAGTTTCACTAATGGGACATAGCATTTACAGAGCCATGAACTGCAAAATTAAATTTCCCTGCGATAAAGAGAGATTGGGGAAATGTAAAACATTGCCATTCTCGGATAGTTGCTATGGGTTGGAAGTACATTTAATTTTTGGAATGTGCAGTCTTAATCTCACCTGTAGCAACAAAAAGACCAGCTTAAGCTAGTCCTCATCAAACATGTACACCTTTGAGCAGGCGTCACTTGACAACAATGAGGAATGGGAACACTGGTCAATTTTTCCCTTCCGAACCTGGCATATTGGGGTCAGATATAACATCTCTACAACCTTGACCGAGATCAACCAACTCGGGACCAGAAATCGAACCTAGGATCTATTTGACGAGTACGGCTCAGCTACTTACTGTCGTAACCAGCTGTTTCCCGAGGAGAACCTACACTTGCCATCCTTAAGTTATAACTGTGATGGATCTATAAATGTTTTGCAATTGCTGATATCCTACTTTGCCAAGTACTCGAGAAAAGGAATGCTTAAAAGTAAAATAGAAAGGAGGAGAAGTATGCTGTTGATAATTAGTTAGAATGATGGTAATTTAAAAAAAAAAAAATTGCTTTCAGTGTGAGCAAAGTTGCATTTTATTGTCCATCGCTAGTTGCCCTGAGAAGCTGGTTTTGGACATTCTCCTCGACTTGTTGCAGTCCTTGTCCGGTCAGTGCTCCCACAATGGTGTTGGTAGGGAATTTCAGAATTCTGACCCAGCACCAATGAAAGAATGGGAATGTATGTCCACGTGAGGATGGTACATGACTTGGAGGTGATGCTGTTCCCACACATTATTGCTCTTGTTCTTTTTGGTGGTAGAGGTCACAGGGCAGGGAAGTCAAACTAACTATGGTGAGATGCTGCAGTGCATCCTGTAGAATCAAAAATGTAAACTTAATATTGTCTATTATTTTGACTTTTTACCTTTGCTATTGGCAGGTTTGAAATGCTGAATGCATCAAGAAACAAGGCTCGAGTCAAGATTTGCTACATCATGATTGGTTTAACCATTATGGCCTGTTTTGCTATGATTGCATCTGGAAAACAGGTATGGAAAAATAAGCATTATTTCATTAAACTACTGCAGTAGCAATTTGTGCACACGGCACAGGTATTTGTAAACCTGTGTAAGTACAGAATTCTCCAGTATAAGGATATAGTGGTGGGGTAGTTATTGTACTGGAATAGTAACCCCGAAGTCAGGAGCTTAAATCTCACCGTGGTAAATTATGCAATTGATTTCAATAAATCTGGTATTTGAGAGCTAGTATCAGATAAAATGACCATAAAAGCTGCCAGATTGTTGCAAAAACCTAACTGGTTCACTAATGTCCTTCAGAGAAATAAACCTGCGCTCACTACCTGTATCTGGCCTTTGTGATTCCATCCAACTTAATGCCCACTAATGTGGCAAAGCAAGCCACTCAGTTGCAAAAACAATTGCTACCAGTAACAGATGGGTAATTAGTGTAGCCATGCGATCACCCATAACTGAAGAAATTAAAATAAAATCCGTAAAACATATGTAAAAGTATTTTCCATTTAAAAGCAACATTGGGGGTTACTTTCCAACAAAATTTGTATTTATATAGTGCCTTCAACGTAGTAAAACATTCCAAGGTACTTCACAGGATTTTTCCACTTCGGCAAATCAGATTGGCTGCCCATTATACAACAGAAAATAGGGAGGTATGCATAATGCCCATCGATCAGATATCAGCAATTTTCCACCCCCACGGAACTTCAAAGTTGGCTATAATTTATATTAAGTACTTGTACAAGGGCAGATACTTTAGTAGGTACAATAGTAGCCAAAATAGGAACTTTATCAAATAATGGCCTTAAATTTCCTGGATCACATTTCTGTAGAAATTATGCTGAAATTTATGCCAGTTTCTGCGTAAACCTGTCGACGGGAATTTACGGCGCTCATTTGCATAAATAGAACATAGAATGCCCATATCCAGGCCCGAGGGTAGAGATAGTTACCAAAGGCTGATGCACCCGGACCTCAAAATTTTGAAAATCATGCAGCAGTCTTCCCATGAGACCAAGCATCATACCCACCACCATCCTGTAACTACTGCCACCATGGTCTTCTGCATTTCTGCTCCCAGCCTTCACCCTCTCCATAATCTACTAGGTTTGGTTCAGTGGCCTTGGCTCACTGAATGTGTGCATTACGTGCCACTTTAAAATGGTCCTCCATGGCAGTCTTCCCTCACCCCTTCAATGCATTTTCCTCTCCCTACTCCAATTATCTCTTGTAAATCCACCAGACCTAAAAACTACACTTGGAATTGACCTCATGTGGAATAGGACGGGAAATCAAATAGTACATTATCAGTGTGGCCTGTCACCAGTCAACATTCCCTATGAACTTTTAATCAACTACAATGGTGTTCAGAACTCTGTTGCATTTGTAATTGCCTGTGACACCTGTAGGTGCATCCAATAGGTGTTCCCATTCAGATCACTAACTTATTTGCCAATGTTCCTTCTAAGCTGCGTGGCCACATCACAATGGGAAAGATCCCACGCAGGCCGTTCACCGGCTTTGCCATTATAAATACTGCGCGCGCATGCAGAAGGTTAAAAGGGACCGCACATTAAAACAGGCAGTATAGAACAAAGCACAGATTCCAGGGAACGTTGTCTATGACTGCAATTCCTTGATTGCCCAGCAGTAATTCAGCATTGTAAAATTAATTTTTGAGACATCCCAGGAAAGGTTAGTATTAGACATTCTTCCCAGGATAGATTCAGAGAGAGAGAAAATAGGTGCAGGAGTAGGCCATTCGGCCCTTCGAGTCTGCACCGCCATTCAATGAGTTCATGGCTGAACATTCAACTTCAGTACCCCATTCCTGCTTTCTTGCCATACCCCTTGATCCCCCGAGTAGTAAAGACTTCATCTCACTCATTTTTGAATATATTGAGTGAATTGGCCTCAACAACTTTCTGTGGTAGAGAATTCCACAGGTTCACCACTCTGGGTGAAGAAATTTCTCCTCATCTCGGTCCTAAATGGCCAACCCTTATCCTTAGACTGTGACACCTGGTTCTGGACTTCCCCAACATTGGGAACATTCTTCCCGCATCGAACCTATCTAAACCCATCAGAATTTTAAACGTTTCTATGAGGTCCCCTCTCATTCTTCTGAACTCCAGTCTTTCTTGATAGGTCAGTCCCACCATCCCGGGAATCAGTCTGGTGAATCTTCACTGCACTCCCTCAATAGCAAGAATGTCCTTCCTCAAGTTAGGAGACCAAAACTGTACACAATACTCCAGGTGTGGCCTCACCAAGGCCCTGTACAACTGTAGCAACACCTCCCTGCCCCTGTACTCAAATCCCCTCGCTATGAAGGCCAACATGCCATTTGCTTTCTTAACCGCCTGCTGTACCTGCGTGCCAACCTTCAATGACTGATGTACCATGACACTCAGGTCTCATTGCACCTCCCCTTTTCCTAATCTGTCACCATTCAGATAATAGTC
This sequence comes from Pristiophorus japonicus, assembly GCF_044704955.1. Taxonomy (NCBI): domain Eukaryota; kingdom Metazoa; phylum Chordata; class Chondrichthyes; family Pristiophoridae; genus Pristiophorus; species Pristiophorus japonicus. The sequence continues at coordinate 138,495,166 of NC_091983.1, read as the reverse complement.
TGTCTCTCTGTTTTTACCACCAAAGTGGATAACCTCACATTTATCCACATTATACTTCATCTGCCATGCATTTGCCCACTCACCTAACCTATCCAAGTCACTCTGCAGCCTCATAGCATCCTCCTCGCAGCTCACACTGACACCCAACTTAGTGTCATCCGCAAATTTGGAGATACATTTAATCCCCTCGTCTAAATCATTAATGTACAATGTAAACAGCTGGGGCCCCAGCACAGAACCTTGCAGTACCCCACTAGTCACTGCCTGCCATTCTGAAAAGTCCCCATTTACTCCTACTCTTTGCTTCCTGTCTGACAACCAGTTCTCAATCCACGTCAGCACACTACCCCCAATCCCATGTGCTTTAACTTTGCACATTAATCTCTTGTGTGGGACCTTGTCGAAAGTCTTCTGAAAGTCCAAATATACCACATCAACTGGTTCTCCCTTGTCCACTCTACTGGAAACATCCTCAGTCTTGACTATCATGTTGGAAAAGTGCTTGCTTATTCACAACTTCATATGGGGAGGAAAACTACATTAGAAAAAGGATGGTAGTTGAAGAAGAGGGGTGAGGGATAGCCTTTTTCAAGTATGATAGAAACGGCATTTTTGAGCATTTAAAGGACAGATGCTGAATAAAGGGAGTAATTGATCATGTCAGGGAGTAGTTGGATAAGAAAAGGGTGTTGTGCTATGAGAAACTGTCAGCAGGCCACATTAAGTGGAGATGAACTTGGTGACGGCAAAGGCTGGGGGTGGGGGAGAAGGAAACAAGGAAGAGGGAAGATGTCAGGTTGGAGCAGTGGTAGGTACATAACCTGCTGGCAGGGGATCAGAAGTAGACCAGAGGAGCAAAGAAAAAAAAAGACAATTTCCTGGATAATTCTGGAAAGAATTTCTGTAAACAGAACTAACATTTATTACAGACTTTGAAATATTTTGAAAAGATTAGATGCAAGAGTTTATAGTCATATAAAATTACTTGATCTATTTTAGCAGAGGTGTTAAACAATTTAAAATAAATGAATAATGCCTCAGTTAAAATAGCAGACCAAGAAATTTCATTCAAACGCATTAAGAATTCAGACTAATCTTTGTGGTGTCATTTTAAGGCAGCATAGACGGACACCCAACATCTTCAAATGATGTATAAACTTTGGCCACTAAACATCTACAGTTAAACTATTGGATTTAAAGATTCTCACATTGACAATTCTTAAAAGTAATTAAGTAAGAGTAATTGAGCAGCGTTATTGGGTGATTTCACTTCACCCCGTATTCTTTGTACTCCCCCAGGCTGCTGAACGGCATGAATCACTTGCCAGCTGGAATCGAGCAAAAAAGGCAAAATGGAAAGAAGAAGCTCTGTGTGAGCAGGTGGCTGCAATGGCCATTTCTGCTGCTAAATCCCAATAACCTCATTAAAAGGAAACCATACAAGTAACTCTGACAGCTCTTTTTCAAAGTTAGCTCCCATGAACATTGTAATTCCAATAAAGACTCATCCTGATAAGATCAAGTTCTGCATCTCAATGAAAGCAAGATCATTGCAAGTTTTAGGTGGCATAAAAAGTGTACACAGAAATAAGCTAAACAAATGAATGGAGCAATATACAGAAGTGATGTTTTATATTATTCTAGAGTCATATTTGGATTCTTTTGCATCGGGATTGTTTTACAATCTCAAACTTCATATTGGAAAAAAGACCAAAAGACAATATGGTTCCATTTCTTAGCAACAAAATGCAAGGTTAAAATTTTACACCAGTGATATGGCTTCTGGCTTTAAAACATCAGTTCTGGTGAAGGATATGCATCCAAAACATAACTTGTCTTTTCTCTTTACAGATGTTGACTGACCTGCTGCACATTTCCAGCATTTTTAACATTTTGGTATCTACACTTTATACTAACATCGAATAGTATTTTAAAATATTACCAACTGCTTACTTATTACATTAAGCAGGTAAACCGATTTTTTGAAAATAGAGCCCTTAATGAGGCACTTAAGTCAGCAGCTTGTAGATAAGGCTCATCCTCCGCTTTGCAACTTCTGTACGTCAGCCGTAGCAACTTTTAAGAAATCACTGATTCTATTAATACACAATTTAAAATAGCATTCTGATAGAGGGGAAGCACCAACTAGTTAGAACATCTTGAACAAAATGCAAGGTCAAAATTTTACACCAGTGATATGGCTTCTGGCTTTAAAACATCAGTTCTGGTGAAGGATATGCACCCTTCATAACTTGTCTTTTCTCTTTACAGATGTTGACTGATCTGCACATTTCCAGCATTTTTAACATTTTGGTATCAACACTTTGAAGCAGTATTTGATGAGAGTTTCATTGCTTACAACAGTCAGGCACGACAGCAAATATTCCAATTGTTTCTCATATCTGGTATAAAAGTGATCAAGGAGGGGGAAAAAAATAAACTGTGGCTGGTGGAACACTCAAGTCATTTGTACCTTTGCCATATCAGACAGAACTTCAAGGCATACAAATAACCTTATTTTACAATTGAATATATCTTGGTGAGATCCTTAAACCACCTGTCCAGATTGTAGATTTTCTAATCTTTACCCGTTTCATAGAAACATAGAAAATAGGTGCAGGAGCAGGCCATTCAGCCCTTCTAGCCTGCACCGCCATTTAATGAGTTCATGGCTGAACATGCAACTTCAGTACCCCCTTCCTGCTTTCTCGCCATACCCCTTGATCCCCCGAGTAGTAAGGACTTCATCTAACTCCCTTTTGAATATATTTAGTGAATTGGCCTCAACTACTTTCTGTGGTAGAGAATTCCACAGGTTCACCACTCTCTGGGTGAAGAAGTTTCTCCTCATCTCCGTCCTAAATGGCTTACCCCTTATCCTTAGACTGTGACCCCTGGTTCTGGACTTCCCCAACATCGGGAACATTCTTCCTGCATCTAACCTGTCTAAACCCGTCAGAATTTTAAACGTTTCTATGAGGTCCCCTCTCATTCTTCTGAACTCCAGTGAATACAAGCCCAGTTGATCCAGTCTTTCTTGATAGGTCAGTCCCACCATCCCAGGAATCAGTCTGGTGAATCTTCGCTGTACTCCCTCAATAGCAAGAACGTCCTTCCTCAAGTTAGGAGACCAAAACTGCACACAATACTCCAGGTGCTGCCTCACCAAGGCCCTGCACAACTGCAGCAACACCTCCCTGCCCCTGTACTCAAATCCCCTCGCTATGAAGGCCAACATGCCATTTGCTTTCTTAACCGCCTGCTGCACCTGCATGCCAACCTTCAATGACTGATGTACCATGACACCCAGGTCTCATTGCACCTTCCCTTTTCCTAATCTGTCACCATTCAGATAATAGTCTCTCTGTTTTTACCACCAAAGTGGATAACCTCATATTTATCCACATTATACTTCATCTGCCATGCATTTGCCCACTCACCTAACCTATCCAAGTCACTCTGCAGCCTCATAGCATCCTCCTCGCAGCTCACACTGCCACCCAACTTAGTGTCATCCGCAAATTTGGAGATACTACATTTAATCCCCTCGTCTAAATCATTAATGTACAATATAAACAGCTGGGGCCCCAGCACAGAACCTTGCGGTACCCCACTAGTCACTGCCTGCCATTCTGAAAAGTACCCATTTACTCCTACTCTTTGTTTCCTGTCTGACAACCAGTTCTCAATCCACGTCAGCACACTACCCCCAATCCCATGTGCTTTAACTTTGCACATTAATCTCTTGTGTGGGACCTTGTCGAAAGCCTTCTGAAAGTCCAAATATACCACATCAACTGGTTCTCCTTTGTCTACTTTACTGGAAACGTCCTCAAAAAATTCCAGAAGATTTGTCAAGCATGATTTTCCTTTCACAAATCCATGCTATCATGTCACCATTTTCCAAATGCACTGCTATGACATCCTTAATAATTGATTCCATCATTTTACCCACTACTGAGGTCAGGCTGACCGGTCTATAATTCCGTTTTCTCTCTCCCTCCATTTTTAAACAGTGGGGTTACATTGGCTACCCTCCACTCGATAGGAACTGATCCAGAGTCAATGGAATGTTGGAAAATGACTGTCAATGCATCCGCTATTTCCAAGGCCACCTCCGTAAGTACTCTTGGATGCAGTCCATCCAGCCCTGGGGATTTATCGGCCTTCAATCCCATCAATTTCCCCAACACACAATCCCCTTTATTCATGGGACAATTCTCTACACCCTCCCTCATGCCCTTTATAAAGCATGCCAATCAAAATTCAAAAGTGTGATCTGATCAAAACATTGCAAAACTTTTAAGATTTATAATCCAGTTCTACATACTCCAGCAGTTTTTTTTGCTGTGTTGCGTTATCCAATCATTGAAAGGGATTGGTCAAAGGGACAATTCCAATTCTCCTGGTGCTAATTCTATTTGATTAATTTTATACTTCATAACTTTTTCCCCCCATTCAACAAGTCATACTTTAAGTGCCAACATTACATTTAATTTTCCATTTATCTACTCAATTACATAACTGCCTCAACACTTTTGCAAATCGTTAAATACTTTAACTCTCTTCCGTTTTCACTAAATCAGTGTCTGCAAATTTGATCAGTTTAAAATATGTTGGAAATTTGAGAAAATAGAACATAAAAAAAGCTAAAATGCAAAACTAAAGTGTAGTAAGAAAATTAACAGGGAACTGGACGGTACATTCCATCAATAAATTCTTTTTGCACCTCAGCAAACTGAATGTAGTCCAGGCTGTCAGGCTGCGTGTGGCAGTCTTAATCAAATTTCTTGTGGGGATTCAACAAACTCATCCACAATTCAGCAAGGACTGGAGAAGCCACAATACCAGATGTTGAAAATGAAAATAAAACATTGCTCCACCAGTAAGAATTGCTTTTTGGAGGTTGGTACTACAGCACATCCCTGGGGTAGTATAAAGGGAGAAGAAATGTAACTATTATGCAAAAACAGTCAAAAGTATTCCATTGCGCAGAAGTCATTACACAAGTGCTGTCAACAATCTCATCAGATTCAAGCCCTACTCCAGGACTTGAGCACATAATCCAGGCTATTATGTCCGTACAGTACTGAGAGAGTGCTGCACTGTTGGGAGTCTCTCAGATGAGACATTAAACTGAGGTCCCATCTGACTGGATATAAAAGATCCCACAGCACTATTTAAAGAGCAAGGATTTCTGTGTGTACTGGTCAACATAGCTCCCTGAACTATCAAAAATTAATTGGTTGTTATTTCATTTGCTGTTCGTGGCACCTCGCTGTGTACAAATTGGCTGCCATGTTTGCACAAAACAGGAGTGACTGTTGACTACACTTCAAAAGAAATTAATTGCAAAGTGCTTGATAGCCTGAGAACGTGATATGGTTTATATAAATGCAAGTTCTTTCTTCAAAGACTTTAAAATTAATAATTTAGAAGAGAGAAAGGGTTTGATGAAAGTAGACAGTATTAATACAGCTCGTGTCAGAATCAACCGTGTCCTTTGATATAGGCATCTTCTGTCACAGATGCAAATTCAGAAGAGGATCAGAATCCAATCTTCTTTTGATTCTCTCCAAAAAATATACGAGAGAAATATTAGTGCTTACATCACAAACCAGAAAACAAACAACTTTTCTATCGGGATAAAGTTTTTGGCTTTTCCATGTGAATTAATTATAATTTGGATTTTTAGAGTGCTTCAGTACATGCTTCAGCCATAAAGGAATTAAAATGTTTAAAAGATTAAACATAATTAGTGAGACACAGCACATAAAGGCAAGCACACGGAACAATTAAAATCCAAAACATGGAGTTAAACAGCAAATCAAAATCATGTGAATGGATTTTATTTTTTTCTTCGCTTTCCAGACATTTCCAAATCCAATACATTCCAATGCAACTCAATAATCCATTAGCGTGTGTATGCTTGCAAGATATTCACTAGAAAACTATTCACCAGCCCAAAAGTGGAAAAAAAAGTAACACCCTTTGCACATATACAAACAATGCACAAAACAGATTAGAAATCTTTTGCATGATATTTACCCTTTTTCAACTTGATGTATCTATAGGGTTTCAGGGCTGTTGATTCCAGGGCTGTTGCCAGCAACAGTAGAAAAAAAGTAATTCCAAAAGAAAGAAAATAGATCCAAAAGCATGAATACTCAAGTCAAACTGTACAGCTCTGGTCATCGTAAAAAAATATATACACACAAACATTAGCTTTAATGGTGTAGATATGTTAATTTAGAGCACAGATTTTTCAAATCTTTCGAAACGATTCACCATGATTTATGTAACTATTGCTGGTATCGATGTACTATTATAATTTGTTTAATAAATGAAGCTGTATTAAACACTTCTGCCTTCAGATACATCAGGTACAGTAATACTGGTTTTCAGGTTTAAATTATTTTGTATGGTACAACATACATACTGCAAGATACAGCTAGGTAGCCAACACTAAACTGAGCTCAGCAAGTGAGGCAGAGTTTGAGACATATAGCTAAGGTAGCAAACAAAAACCACAAAATGCTCCAACACTTAAGATTTTTCTAGTCATTGCTATGTCAGCACTTGTATTATTACTCAATTTGACAGCAGATACATCATCATCAGGGCAGCTGAGCAAAACAGCCACATACCCAAGGGAAAATTGGGGCGAGAGTAGAGAACTTTTCAGTTAAGCCAAGAAAGAAAATGGAAGATAGGTATCCCTTTATAGTATTTTTATATACATAGCAAAGTTTTATCCCAGTCAGATTAAGGTTGTTCATGAAATTGAAGCAGTTTTAATGTTAAAATATTAACTCTCCTCTTAATGGACAAAAATACTTCTCAGCATTTAATTTTAAAGTAATACCGTCAGATTTTAAACTAACATTGGTCATGGATGTCAAATACTGTACAAATGAAACATTAAGTGAGTGATCTTTTAGAAGTAATGACACAGGAGTAATCAAATAATATACTTTATGCATGTAGACTTGATGATCTGGAACTGTATACTAAAACAGTCATGCATAAATAGTACGTGCAAACATTACGTAGATTGCAACTTTGTATTGCTGTTCTTTAATTTTCTAGAGTTTAGCTGTATCCAAGACTCTGCTACAGTTGCAATTTCAAAAAAACGTTTTCCCTTGAACCCATGAATGGTATACAGTACAGAAGACACTTTTCATTGAAAGGCATCGGCTGCATTGAAAAACACCTTATATAATGCAAAGAAACTAAGACAGTCAAAGGAAGAGATGTCTCCTTTGTTGAATGGACATATTGCTAATTAGAACTGTATGCATTCTAGTAATGTAGCAAGGAGCTTTAAATTTTTTCCCCCCGAATATTGATTTTTTAATACACCTGCCAGCATACAGCAGTTACATTTTATCATAATGCAACAAATTTGGTATGTTTTCTACTTTTAGACCATATAGGTTAGCAATCTTTTCCACTTAACAAGTTGAGATACTCTAAAGAATTACTGTTGCCAACATTCGTGGATGACCAATAACACATTTATGTCACATGCATCTCCCTTAAAATAGAAATACAGGAATGTCCCATGAACAGGTTAAGCACACACCTGTTATTACCAGCAGTCATTTTTAGCTTTATTCTTCCTTTTCTTAGTCTAACATGGTCAGTAAAATTAACGTTAAATTCTGACGAGCAGTAAAATTCAATATGCATGACAATAGTGAAAAATTCAAAATCAAAACCTACGTTGAATATAGGATAGAATTAACCTATTTTTTTTTAAAAATAAGTTGAATTTCTAGATTTAACCAAATTTATTTTCTTTTGAATGATTTAATTGAACAGTGCTTGACAAATCTTAAATGATTCTTGCTGGCATGGAGGACAAAAACATTGGACTTTAGTAGGGAAGAAACATGAAACCAGTAACATTTTATATATTTACACCGTGAACTTTTAAGCACACAAAACTCAATTTTCTTTTCACAAAAATCAAAATCACAGTATAGAATTCTTCACACTAAAGTTTGTCCATTGCAGGTCTTCCCTATTGACAGAAAAAAGGAATCTTGGGATGCTGCAACACAGATACGAAATGACATAGGAAACTGTGGCTGTGATTTTAAACTGCAGATTATAAATAAGAGGTTCAAGAGAATCACTTTTGCCATCATTGTGGAGTCAAGGTTAGTGTAGCGACAAGACCTTAGATTTTCTAATCGGCATTATTTTAAGATCAGCTGGAAACTCCAAGTGTTGGTATCTACCAACCAATTCAGTGATGAAGCAAACATAAGGAAAGGGTTATTCTGCAGTAGTTTATACACATATCTAGTACATAAAGTGAGCTTTAAGGGGTATACACAAATGTTACCTCTAGTGAATAAGACAAAGGGAATTTCAGTAGTGCTCATTGATGAAAAAAAAAATGGTGAATGCACAATAAGACTAAACAGCATTGTTCCAAAATCCCACTTTAGCCATTATTAACCAGTAACCTGTACCCATTTAGTTACTCAAAATTATTTTTACTATGAAATTTACTTGCACTAATTTCACAAATTGAAAAATTATTATATCTCAACACTTACATTAATGCATTTTTTTTTCCTGGTTGGGGGGGGGGGGGGGGGGAGGAGAAGAGAGCGAGCAAAACTTACATATTGCTTCTGATCATGTATTCCTAATTAGGTGACCCTACCAGGGTTTCAATGATTGCCAACTATTTCACTTTCTACAAATATTTGTGCACGTGTTCTACACACACCTAATGCAATTATCAACATGATGTATAGGCGGTAATACTACAATTTCAAGTCTCCTGTTCAGAGTGCACTTATGAAATTATCTTCCGGTAAGTTATAAATAAAATGTAAATTTACAGATTTCCGTATTGAAATATAGCCTAGCAAATGCTGATAATCATTGTTTTCATTCACATATAATTGACTTGTACTGTAACAAATATTTCAACAAGTCAGTAACTTTTAAACAAGTGTCCTAATTTAAAGAGAGGTAGATCTATCATCAGGGGGACACCTGTAAACTGTTTACAGACACTAATGTTGAAAGTTGCAGTGCTAAGTAAATTTGCTCAAATCATGTATTTTACAAATTTGTAAATACAATTTTAGGGTCTTTAGAAAGGATTTTGGTCAAATAGTTTTAGACTTCAGTTCCATTATTCAACACAAAAGAAACCACACCCTGTAATAGTATTTTGAGGCTCTAGAAATAAAGAATAAATAAGCATTCTGTTTAAATTAGGGCTGTAAACAGTTAAATGAAACAGTACTATTTGGATGCCTGCAATTTCAGTTTAAATATAGGTATATCTGCTACTCCAACACCTCATTCTTTGGGGCGATTCAGAGACAACACAGTTCAGATCTCTACGACTCCAGATACTTAAAATGAATAATATGCAACACGAACAGCCCCAGTTTAAATTTCATCTTAAACCGCAAATAGAAAAGTGCATAAGCTGCCTCACATTTTTGCCCTTTCAAAAATGTTCCTAACTTTAAACACAACTACAACAGCTTCTTCATAATTTTGGCTCTGAGGATTTATGAAGTTCTGAATGTGGTGCAATGGCGGTATTAATAGACAATTTCACCAATCATGCATTTACAACTGGAAACCTTCCATTGGGGCCTCTTGTTGCTGGAAGATGAATTGTTGCTGATTTTCATCCACTTGTGGTGCAATGCTAGAGTCCTCCTCCTCTATACCAAAATAGTGCTCAATCAGATCGAAGGCTTTCTGATAGATCTCCTGGTTTTCATGACTTTGGAGAAATTCAATTTTGTCCAGACCTGAAATTACAATGTTTATAATGTTATGCACAAGTAGCACTATCCACCATTACTTCACAAATAACCTACACAATGTAAATATGTGCACTATGCATCTGTGGGAAGAAGTCATATGATTCCTTGCCAGAGAAAAAATTGCCTAACCAATTATTCCAAAAGGAATAAATCAGTGCTTGCCTTATTTGGGAAGATAGATATCTAGTGCAGAGGTGAATATGAACCAGTATTTGGAAATGGTAGAAGAATTATTTTTTTTAATAAACATTTTTTTTTTTACTCAGCAGAGGCCAGGCCACTACATTGGGTAATTTTCAGGCAGAACCAGCTCTTGAATAAGTATAGTGTGAAAAATCTGTTCAAAATACCTTCCTGCTGACCACTGGGATATATCTGCATTAAAAAATAAATATTTGCATAAGTACCACTTTCGTGTGGTTTTCTATTTTAATTTTTATTATACTTTATTAAATAAGGAAACATTTCATAGTGGTAGAAGTAGAGACATCACTTCTGTATATACTTTTCCACTGTGACAATTATTTTCACATTACAAGGTTACAGCTTCAGTTCCAGATGAAAATGACTGCTTCATTAATGTTTTCAGATCATACATTTATGCAGAAGCATTATTACAGTAATAAAGCTACTCCTGACAATTGATTAACTTAATTACTATAATAACCCTAAAGTACAATTTTAGATAAAAACATTTAATTGTTTACTTCTGCTTCCCCTTTCTCTCCATCACGCAGCTAGGCCCCCCATTTTATTTTAACTTTATAATTTTCTACTGAAAATCATTCTCCTCAAAAAATCTTTAAAATCCTTTCTTTCCCCATTTTCTTCGTCCTGCCCATATTACTGGTCAGAGGAACTTTCAATAATTGGTCTGTGATTGTCTGAAAATCAGATTCAAAACTGGTTTAATATGAAATTCAAAAATTGATTTTTAAAAACATGTCAAGGCAGGAAGCAGTTGCTGCCATATGTACATTTGTTTATGGCTCCAATGCCAAACAGAATCAGAAGTTTTAACTCCTCCATTGCCAACTAAGGATCATTTCATTTCAGTGAGGCAAAAAGACAATTCTTCTCTTCTAGATATATTTCCTTTGTAATATTCCGAGTTTCCTCACCATACGCTTCTTCAATAAGGGCACAGTATGGATTGATACCAGTTCCATTCTGTTTGGCCTCTTGCTCTCCTAATCGTAGAATGTTTTCTAGTCCATTCAAAGCAACCTGGACTATTTTTGAGTCCATGACGGTAAGTAAGTCACACAGGGGCTTGATGCAGCCCAATTCTACTAAGTACCTTCAAAGGGAAACAAAGGTGGCAATTAATAAATGTTTTCAGCAAGCCAATTATACAACAGAATCTGAATATTCAAAACATTTAAGGAAGGCATAAAAGTGCTGAGCATAAACAGATTTGGTTTTCAGCAGATATTCTAAGCGTTTTATTGCTGTAATAATAAAGAATAATAAGCTAGTTTTCTTTGTCATTTTATATCCACTGTTCAGTGATCCAATTATATTTATTTCAGTTATTTGTATCAATTTACTCCCAACATATAATTTAGATATTAACGTCGAGTTTTAAAAAAAAAAAAGTTCCAAATTTACATTTTAGCAGACAAGTAAACATTTGTAAATAGACAATTAACCACTCACAAGCATCCATAACACTGAGCTAGAAATTGGTCTTTTGGCGATAGCGGTATTATTGGGGCATTTTTGCGCAAATAACGCTATTCTTAAAAGGGGTAAAATTGGCAACAAAATGCACCAGACGATAAAAACTGGTGTTGCACAAGGATTTGCAGTGAAAACAGTGGTCCTCGCCAACTTTAGTCTGAGGCCGATTACCGCTAAAAAGATAGGCCCTGGGAGGGGGGAAAAAACACACAGAAATCGCAAAAAACAAAAAATATGACAAAACATTTACAAGACCCTTAACTAAGTAATCGCTGCAAAAGAATAAAAAAATAAAATCTTTAACTTACCTTTTTTGTAGGTCTTTGTACTTACCGCTGTTTCTGGGGCTGCAATGCAGCTTTTTACCTGACGGTATTTTTCGCGGAGAATATGGGTGCAGCGAACGGCCAATTTTAAGTGATATCGCTTTTTTTGACATTGCACACTGGTGGTCCGCTTTTCAGCGGTATTTCAAAACCACCGGCACACAACTTTACCTATTTAGGAAAGTACCGTTTAACGTCAAAAAAGGCAAAATATCGGCGACAAAACAGGCGCAAGGCTGGCCAACTTCTAGCCCTGTATGTTTTGCTAATGATTTGAAGTACAGGGTTGAAAACTTGAATAGTAGTAAAGATTACTAAAGATAACCATACGTGGTTAACTAAGGAAATAAGGGATGGTATCAAATTGAAGGGCATATAATATGGCCAAGATTAGTGGGAGGCCAGAGGATTGGGAAACTTTTAAAAGCTAGGAAAGAACGATTAAAAAAAAAGATAGAAAGGGAAGATAGATTATGAAACCAAACTAGCACGAAATATAAAAACAGATAGTAAGAGTTTCTACAGGTACATAAAAAGGAAAAGTGGCTAAAGTAAATGTTGGTCCCCTAGAAGATGAGACTGGGGAATTAATAAATGGACAGCAGGGAAATGGCAGAGACGTTGAACAAATATTTTGTATCGGTCTTCACAGTAGAAGACACTAAAAACATCCCAATAGTGGATAATCAAGGGGCTACAGGGTGGTAGGAACTTAATACAATCACTAAAAAAAAAGTACTCAGTAAAATAATGGGACTAAAGGCAGACAAATCCCCTGGACCTCATGGCTTACATTCCAGGGGCTTAAAAGAAGTGGATGCGTTGGTTGTAATCTACCAAAATTCCCTGGATTCTGGGGTGGTCCCAGCGGATTGGAAAAACGTAAATCTAATGCCCATATTAAAAAAGGAGGCAGACAAAAAGCAGGAAACTATAGACCAGTTAGCCTACCATCAGTCGTTGGGAAAATGCTGCAGTCCATTATTAAGGAACCAGTAGTGGCACATTTGGAAAAGCATCATTCAATCAAGCACAGTCAACATGGTTTTATGAAAGGGAAATCATGTTTGACAAATTTGCTGGAGTTCTTTGAGGATGTAACGAGCAGGGCGGATATGGGGGAACCAGTGGATGTGGTGTATTTGGACTTCCAGAAGGCCACATAAAAGGTTACTGCACAAGATAAAAGTTCACAGGGCTGGGGGTAATATATTAGCATGGATAGAGGACTGGCTAACTAACAGAAAACAGAGTCAGGATAAATGGGTATTTTTCCGATTGGCAAACAGTAAAAGTGGGGTGCCGCAGGGATCGGTGCTGGGTCCTCAACTATTTACAATATATATTAATGACTTGGATGAAGAGACCGAGTGTAATGTAGCCAAGTTTGTTGATGATACAAAGATGGGTGGAAAGCAAATTGTGAGGACAGAAAAAAATCTGCAAAGGGATATAGACAGGCTAAGTGAGTGGGCAAAAATTTGGCAAATGGAATATAATGTGGGAAAATGTGAGGTTATCCACATTGGCAGAACAAAATAGAAAAGCAAATTATAATTTAAATGGAGAAAAATTGCAAAGTGCTGCAGTAGAGACACCTGGGGGGTGCTTGCGCATGAAACACAAAAAGTTAGTATGCAGGTACTGCAAGGAATCAGGAAGGCAAATGGAATGTTGGTCTTTATTGCAAGGGGGATAGAGTATAAAAGCAGAGAAGTCCTGCTACAACTGTACAGGGTACTGGTGAGGCCATACCTAGAGTACTGCGTGCAGTTTTGGTCTCTGTATTTAAGGAAGGATATACTTGCATTGGAGGCTGTTCAGAGAAGGTTCACTCCGGTTGATTCCGGAGTTGAGGGGGACAACTTGTGAAGATAGGTTGAGTAGGTTAGGCCTGTACTCATTGGGGTTCAGAAGAATGAGACGCAATCTTATCAAAACATGCAAGATAATGAGGGAGCTCGTCAAGGTGAATGCAGAGAGGATATTTCCACTCACAGGGATAACTAAAACTAGGGGACATAGTCTCAGAATAAGGGGACGCCCATTTAAAACTGAGATGAGGAGGAATTTCTTCTCTGAGGGTTGTAAATCTCTGGAATTCTCTGCCCTAGAGAGCTGTGGAGGCTGGGTCATTGAATATATTTAAGGCGGTGATACAGATTTTTGAGCGATAAGGGAGTAAAGGGTTATGGGGAGCAGGCAGGGAAGTGGAGCTGAATCCATGATCAGATCAGCCATGATCTGATTAAATAGCGGAGCAGGCTCGAGGGGCCAGGTGGCCTACTCCTGCTTCTATTTCTTATGTTCTTATTACACCATTTACTATTTCATTTATAGATTAAGTTAAGAGAACAAAGAAAGACAATTGAATCTTGAATAACAAGACTTAAACTAGTGCGAAGCGTTTAATCGCAAATACTATTTAGACATGTATCCTAAGAAAATGAGTAAATCGGAATGGCACTGTAGGTGGGCATTTCATTTGACTTGTGGACATTTCTATCAAGAGCTGATTTGAAGCTGGCAGTTGTTTGGGTGGCAATCCGGAGGTGGCGGTTTTTGACCAAAATCCAGCCCATAAAGGTGTAAAAATACTGGCTATACAGTAATTTGATAAAAATAAATCGGACTCATTGTGCAAAATTTTAAAAACTAAGTATATCATAAAGAACCAGTGATCAATTATTAATTTCCAAGCATTGTAAAACAAGTGTTGGAAATAGAAAACAAAACAGATGTTCAAATTACACCATTTCTAAAGGTATATGCATCTCTCAACAGTTAGATGTACAACCTAAAAACTCCTTAAGTGGGTGGGGTGGAACATGCACATTGAGTCTCCCAGTCATTGGTTATTGTTACCTGATCTGTTCTGGAGTGCCTCCAGAAGTTGCATTTGTGATGGCCCAAGCAGCCTCCTTCCTAGTACGGAATTCAGCCTTTTGGAGAACCTCAATCAGCACAGGGAAAATATTTGCATCTATTACAGCCTATTAAGTGTAAAACAGAATATGAATATCAAATCAAGCAGTCTGAGCATATTACATAAAAAAGCAACAGGCAATGGCTGTTCAAAACAAAATTTGAACTGCGTGTCTCTGTTCCTTCTCAAAAAACTGATCTATGTAATAGCTATTGTATTTCATTTTTGCAACTAGAGGCTTCTAGAAGGGTGAATACACTGAACATTTCCAGTGGACGTTGAATATAAATATCCCACACAACTATCTTTACCAGTCTGACAGATGTCTGCCAAAGTTTTTCCAAACCAGAACTAGCAGGTCATGTACTATTCCCCAAACGATAGGTAGGCTGGGCAAACAATTTTTGCTGTTCCTTAACTGGCCACCAGGAGGTACAACAGATTTTTTTTTTCCTTTTAGCATATGTCAGGATTTACCCTTGAATTTAATTGCTCCACCATTGGTGGCCACGCCTTCAGCTACCGAGGCCCTAAGCTTCGGAATTGCCTCCCTAAACTTCTCGGCTTCTCTACTTTCCTCCTTTAAGACACTCCTTAAAACCTACCTCTTTGACCAAGCTTTTGGTCACCTGCCCCAACATTATTTTATGTGGCTCGTTGTCAAATGGTGTTTTATAATGCTCCTGTGAAGTGCCTTGGGATGTTTTACTATGTAAAAGGCTCTATATAAAAGCAAGTTGTTGTTACTATTGGGAGATGCAACATTTTAAAGTTTACTTCTTACTTTGTACAGTACAATTTTTAAGGCTGACTCGAGTTGAGAGTTTGGGCTGAATCTCTTAAAAGAAAAAATCTGACAAATATGGAAAACACAGATTTAGCATTTTCTGGACAAGCTCCCTTATGGAATTTACCATAAAAAATGTTAATCCACCCAACTGTGAAATTTAGAAAAAATGCATAATCTTGATTTTCTATACCTTGGGACTCGCTTTCATTTGTGGAATTTGATCGGTTCCCAACAGAGGCAAGTTTATAGTAGTTCACCGGAACACGGACATGAGTAGGCCATTCAACCCCTTGACCCTGTTGTGCCATTCAATTAGATCATGGCTGATCTCTATTCTAACTCCATTTAGCTGCCATTGTTCCACATCTCTTGATACCTTTACCCAACAAAAAACTATTGACCTGTTCAAAATTCAACTGATCCAGAGTCCACTGACTTTTGGGGAGAGAATTCATGATTTCCATTACACTTTATATGGAAAAAGTGCTTCCTGATTTCACCCCTAAATGGCCGAGTTATAATTTTAAGATTGTGCCCTTTGTTCAGATTCCCCCACTAGAGGAAATATTGTATATCTACTCTAGTGAGTTCCTTTATCATTTTAAACAACAACTTGCATTTATAAAGCACCTTTAACACAATAAATCATCCTAAAGTGCTTCATGGGAGTGCTATCAAACAAAATTTGACACAGAGCCACATATTACGAAATATTAGAGGTAGGTTTTAAGGGGCATCTTAAAGGAGGAAAAAGAGAGGTAGAGGGAATTAAGGGAGGCTGAGGCCGTTGCAGCTGAAGGCAGTTTGCCAATGGTGGAATGCTTAAAATCGTGGATGCCCAAATGGCAGGAACTGGCAAAGCACAGAGATCTCACTCGGGGGAGGGCGTTGTAGGGCTGGAAATTAGAGGTTGGGAGGGGCAAGGCCATGGAGAGATTTGAAAATAAGGATGAGAATTTTTAAATCGAAGCGTTGCTCAACTCTGAGTCAAAGGTCAGTGAGCACAGGGGAGATGGGTGATCGGACTTGGTGCGTGTTAGGACACGGTCAGCAAATTTGTGGATAACCTCCAGTTTAGAGGGTAGAAATTGGGAGGCCAGACAGCAATGCATAGTCAAGTGGAAGCGTCAAGACTAGAGATAACAAAGGCATGAATGAGGGGGTTCAGCAGCAAATGAGCAGAGGTAGGAGTGGTGGCTAATACGGAGGTGGAAATAGGCGGTCTTCGTGATGGCCCAGATCTGTGGTCGCTGTGATTGGAAGTTCATTTCAAGGTCAAATATGACACCAAGATTTCGAACAGTTTGATTTAGTCTCAGACAGTTGCCAAGGAGAGGGATGGAGGCATTGGCAAGGGAACAGAGTTTGTGGTGAGGACCGAAGACAAAGGCTTCAGTCTCCCCAATATTTAGTTCGAAGGAAATCTCTGCTCATCCAGTATTGGATGTCGGACAAGCAGTCTGACAATTTAGCGATAGTGGAGGGATCGAGAGAGGTGGTGGTGAGATAGAGCTGGGTATCGTTAATGTACATGTGGAAACCGTGCTGTGTTTTCAGATGATGTCGACGAAACAAAATTACCTCAATTAGATCTCCTTCCAACCATCTAAATTCAAGGGAATACAACCCGAGTTTAAGCAACCTGTTCTCATTAAAGTTGTTATTTCCCACTATAAATGATACAGGTTGGACCTCCCTTATCTAGCACCATCCCTCGTCCGGCATGATTCTGGTGGTCGGGGGCGCATGCGCAGAACGTGGCTGACCTCCACACCGACACTTCGCGGCCTGCCCGAGGCACCGACCTCCTCCCCCCCCCAGCCCCATCGGGCTGACCTCCCTGTATCCGGCAAAATCCCTTATTCGGCACAGGCCGGGTCCCAAGGGTGCCGGATAAGGGAAGTTCAACCTGTATTTACAAACATGTGAAAATGAAGGTCAGGAAAACACCAGCTGCTCCATCACACCTGTCTCATACAGACATAATGTCTTAAGGACACCGCCCCACCTATCAACAATCTCCTGGGAGAAACAAAAAGAAGATTTTTAAAAACCCACAGCCAATTTAGGAGGAAAAGAAAAATCTGGAAAATTCCCGACATCAAAAATCTTAACAAATTACCACACACAATTAGGCCACAATATACTCCAACATTCAAATTTCATTCCACTTTTATTCAGTGTAGCTAAAAAAAAAGGCTCTAATATAAGGTAATAGGCATACAGCAAAGTGGAAGTACGTCACCTGGATTTGTGCTCGATTTCCTGCAGTAATGTTGGAAACTGTCCAACAAGCTTCCTTCCGTATAGATTCTTTAGGGCTGCTGAACAAATGAAGGAGGCAGGGCAATGCAGAGCAGTTCAAAATCACCTAAATGAAATAACAAAAATTAAAAATTAAGACATTTCTACTTAGTAATTTTGAAATGTGAAAGTTTGCACAAATATATTTCAGCAATCAAACAAAACTACTATCCAAAAGCTGCAAATAAAAACATTTTCAACTTGCACCAGCTCAAACTACATATATTAAAGAAAAAACAGAACCAATAAAATGGTCTCCACACATTTAGTTTACACTTTTTTTTCCCCCAAATGAAAATTTTAGATTGCATTATTGCAGCAGAATTTAAATATTTTGATTCTGCCAGAGAACAGAATATAATATAACCCCCCCCCATATCCCCCTTCCCCTAGCAGGATAAAATATAGTCGCTGAATATCTTTAAAACAAAAGCAAAAGGCAGCCGGTTCCTGGTTTAAGTAAAGGTTTGCATGTTGTTATATTAATCCCAATACTTGTAATGACCTTATGAGAAAGGCCATATTTGCTCCACTAATCCATCAGAATACTTTAAATAGCAGTGATTCCATCGGAGATGTACTTGTTTTTTTTTTAAGAACAGGTTTCCCTGATGTTTACTGGTTACAAATTCTTGTGCCAAAATAGTTTCAGAATTTGGCCAGTATTTTTGTGAAACTGGTATTTCCTAATCCTCTATGATTCTACTGAATCCCACCCCTTAGAGCAACTCACTAACTCTTAAGCAAGTGCCACAATTCCAGCCAGCATCTTCACTGAAAGCACTGCACCGTCACCATAGTATGAAAGGATGCGAGTCTGCACCTGCAAATCCCAGACCGAGCTACTGATTTTAAATCAGGTCATTGTGGTGAGTACCAAGGGAAGGGCCAGGGAGTTTTCCCACAGGAAAAGACGATATCAGTAGTTTTATTCAGACCCTTTCACTTATTGCAACCTGGGATAATTCTATCTCTCATTAGCATTCCCATGTCTTCTTTTGCAAGGATAAATACTGAATCCCAGCTCAGTGAACACCTTCTATAGTTGGGTAGGCTGTGAATGGAGATCCAGAGGCAGGCAGAGCACCAAGTACCTGGTGGCACCGGAGGAACATATACTTATGGTCAGAGGCCTAGCTGCGCAGTGCAGCGTATGGGCACACACATCCCAGGAATGTTAAGTGCAACCTGGGATCACGTGGGCCTGGACCACCAATGAGTACCCCAAAAACACAATTAAAAAAAACTTACATTTTTAAAATTAATTGAAATGGAATTTAATTAAATGTTTTAGAAAAAAAATATTTTTTTGAAATTAAAAGTTTTAATAGGGTTAAAAATAAACTTACCTTAATGGACAGGGTTTTTAAATATAAAAATTAGTGAAAAAATTTAATTTTTCTATGTTTTAAAACTCTTACGCTAGTAAAAGTAGGCTATACGCCTGCTTTTACCAGGTGTAAGAGTTTGAAGGACATTCGCTGGGCAGGAGTTGGGCAAATAACCCAAATCTCTGCGTGCAAATGTCCTTCTCCCAGGGATGCGTGCGATCTGTCAAAATGACAGATCGGCAATGCCAGTTCTCGGCGTATGTGCATCGCGTGCCGAGAACCGGCATTTGCGAGGTCTCTTCGGGTGCGTGCACACATCATACGCACCTGGAGAAGCCGCCATTTACGGCCCATTGTATCCGCTCTATGGATTTGTATATGCTGGTGTCATGCCAGTGTCACTAATTATCATTCCAAGTTCTAAGTGCATTAATAAAACTTTGGCTCACCAATTTTTAAAATTTTAATTTGGAGTGATTAATTTCAATTTTCATCAGCAAACATGAGACAGGATCAAATGCGACAAGGTTGAATTGAATGCTAAATCTGGGGTGACATTTACCTTCTCCTGCCACCGATAGCTATATAATTTAAATGCTGTTCAAAGCGGCTATTCATACAGGTCACTACTAGCTACAAAACATATTGGGGATGGGGGAGGAAAACATCCTCAGAATTTGCCATTTGCTAACTTCAAATGTAAAAACAAGTTATATAGGGCCCAAGTTTCCACATGATTTGCACCTGATTTTTAGAAGCAACTGGTGGAGAACGGACTATCTTAGAAATCGCAATTCTCCACATTTTTTTTTCTGCAGTTCCAGTCAGGTAGAACAGTTCTACTTTGGAACAGAATTTTTTCTTCAAAAGGGGGCGTGTCCGGCCACTGACGCCTGATTTCAAAGTTTCCACAGTGAAAACGTACTCCAAACTAAGTTAGAATGGAGCAAGTGAAGATTTTTGTAGAACTGAAAAAACCTGTTCTACACATTAAAAAATCAGGCGCAGGTTACAAATTAGGCGTCCAGAACGAGGTGGGGGGGAGGGGAACTCATTAAATTCTACAATAAATCCTTATTTATACTTCTACAAATATTATACAAATAAATCCAACCTGAATAAACATTTATAAGCAAAGAAAAGATTAAATAAACCATCTTCCTACCTGTGTGAAAGTGCTTCAGGCACGGAGAATGCTGCAGTCAGCCTGAGGCGCCCGTTCTTCCCGCCGGGGGGGGGGGAAAGAGGAGGCGTCCGTTCTTTCCCGCAAGGGGGGGGGGGGGGGGGGAGGCGCCCGTTCTTCCCGCAGGGGGGAGGAGGAGGAGACAGTGAGAAGGCTGCAAGTGCTGATGGCAATGTGCTTTTATCAAAAAAATGTTCAAAAATAAACAGCTACAAAGAACTACAAAAATAGCCGAGTGCCAATGTTTTTTTCACACTGAGCATGCGCGAACGCTCCAACGCGCAGCGTTGCTGGCAGGAAAAAAACTAATTTAAATAGTATCCGCCCCCTCCCACTTACAAAATCGGCGCGAGTGTAGGCTCCGCCCCCCTGGGCGCCACGCCAGGCAGACAAGGAGCTGCAGAACGCTCCAGAATCGCGAGGTTTTTTTTAGGTGCGAAAAACAGGCGCCCAGCTCGGAGGGGCGCCCGTTTTTTATCGTGTGGAATCTTGGGCCCATAGTGCCTCATCGTGTCTCTTAATCATCCCAAAGCACCTCTTATGCAATAAATTACTTTGAAGTGGAGTTATTTGCAAAATTATGAGTTATTTGGGAAATTAGGCAGCACACAAAGATTCCACAAAAAAATTGAGATGAATGATCATTTAATCTATTTAAATGATGTTGGTTGAGAAATAAAATATTGACCAGATCACCAGGATAAATGCCTACTCTTGGGATCTTTAACGTTCCCCTAAAACAGAACAGGCAGATAGAGCCTTGGTTTAACATCTCAACTGAAGCAAGATGCAACAGAACTCTCAATACGAACCTGAAATATCAGCCTAGATTATGTGCTTAGGTCCTGGATGGAGCTTGAACCAATGACATTTTGACTCAAGTCAGAGTGTTTTAAACGGAGTCAAAATGACACTTATAACTCCAAACCAAAAAAAAATGTAATTGAATAATATAAATTTTGGGGCAGGTCAAAGAGAGTATAGTTAACTTGTACAGACAATCGGGAGATTACTTCAAAATATTTGGCTCAGTTGATTTCAAGACCAAAGTGCAAAAAAGCCATATGCCGTCATGGAAAGCAATGTGTTTCAGCACTAGATTCACTTATAGTAATTTATGCACAAACAGAAATTGCAGTTGTGTTGGATGAAAAGATGAAAACAGTAAGTCTCACAAAGCTGGAGGGCAGAATTTGAAAAATGTGTTAAAACTCTATACTGTGCACAACTCTGCTCTTACCTGTGTCTGGATGTCATCTCCAGTAACTATGTTTCCTACAGCTCTCAGTGCAGGAGATACAACCTTATAGTCATTATGCCTATTAAAGAAATGCAGGACAAATTAGCGCAACACTCTCCTCCACATTTGAAAGCAAAATCTCTACAAATTGTTAAATACTATTGTTCAGCAAGAGCAGATATACAGAATAGATGCGACGATTAAAAACTTAAAACCTAAATAAAATAATTTTATTTAAGACAATAACTTTCAGTGCCAAATCAGATGCACTTTTTAATCTGAAACTATATAAAACAGACATGAGTTGCACAAAATCAACAGCAATGTATTTTGGGATTATGCACACAGATTAGTTCCGACTAAGTAGTATTACTTCCTACTTCAGGAACCTGCCAATACATTATAACTAGTACACCCGGGAGGCCGGCGGGAGAGAAAGAGAAGAGACTCACATTCCACAATTCTGTCCATTTTTCTGTGAAAACCATAAATCAATGGTCTTATGATTTAAATAAAATTGCTTTTGAGACAGAAAAATAACTCCTATCACAAGGTTAAGGCAATACTTGTTTAGCAAACTTATTAAAAGCCAGGAAAGAAAATCCAAATGCTTACATCAAAAGCTCCACTAGTCGCCTGCAAACTCCAGAATCAATAACTATTTGTATTTTCTCATTGGGTCCATCGGAAAGATAAGAAAGGGCCCAGCAGGCATCAGCCAAGACATCAGGATCACTGCTAAATAATAGTCTTGACAATACGTTCAAGCAGGGCGACACCTAAAACAGGGCAATACAAACGGTCGTAAGATTTATAGTGATTATGTCACTGCACAATGGAAAGTTTTACATAGGGTTCAGGATTGTTGGAAGGGTATTGAAGAAGACAATTCTGAAGACAGATTGAGATTACTCCAACCAATATGGATGTTGAGTGTCCCACCTCTAGAATAGATGATGGGCTGCTGAAGGCATAAACTGGTAATTATTTGATCAATAGAAATAGAAATGCTGATTGGGATAAAATTTAAAATAAAAAAAGTTTCATTCTTAGCTTTGCATGGACTTCCAACACTGAAAATGTTATGAGGAATAGACAATGTTTTTTTTTATTTTAAAAATAATTGACGAAGGTTTAAACTATACCTTTTCAAAATCTGGGGGTGGATTCTTTCCCCTGCACAAGTTGGACAAAGCCCACACAGCATTTCTAGTTGTAGTAAGTCGGTTGGACTTGGTTAATAACCTAGAGTTTGAAAAGAAAATTGTCTGTATTAAAAAGAAAGCGCTTTGAGGAACCAATACCATTTTGCAATCTTAATTATGGAACCACAGCTATAAAATTTATCAAAATAAAACAGATTTATTCAAAATGGCTTTGATGACAATGGTTCTGGTAACACCTCCGATGTGTTTTTGCTTTCAAAATAAAATGTTAGATTACTTGTGCAACAACAGATTTAGGAAAAGTAATCTAACATTCTTCATTTGTTCAGCCTCTACACAGAAAGCTGTACAGCATCTATGGTGTGATCCAAGATCCCACACCTTGAAACCAGCTTGGAGCACAACAGCGCCAAAGTCTTTAACACAGATATAGCAAATCAAATCAGTAATATATTTATGTAAAGCATGGAAACAGTTCCAGCGTCACAAGAGGAACCCTTAATATGTTGGCACAAGTGTGCACTGTACAGTTAGAGTGAGTCTTAATTTTCTTTGCCAGCTGCTATCTTAGGAAGGGAAGGAATAAAGGAAAGAAAAGACTTGCATTTATAGTGTCTTTTACAACCACCAGACATTCCAAAGTACTTTACAGCCAATTAAATACTTTTTGAAGTGCAGTCACTATTGTAATGTAGGATAGGGGCAGTTTAAGCATGCAGTGGCTATAAAAAGACAATCAAAAGGTGATGCAAAGAACAAGTGGTGATTGGGGAAGTTGATGGGAGTCAAGCATAAAATGCGGTAGCCAATTTACACACAGCAAGCTCCCCCCCAAACAGCAACATGATTATGACCCAAAAATTGTTTGATATATATATATATATTTTTTTTTTTAAGTGATGTGGATTGAGGGGTAAATATTGGCTCAGACACCTAATGCAAAACTTCCTCTCAGATTAAATGGGTTGGGTACAGTGCAGGATTGGATACATTTTACTTGGTCTGTGGAAGGAAATGGCTTGATGAATGAAATGGCTTTTCTCATTCCATGCTTACATTGGCATAAAACACTAATGCTCTGCACACATCTATTAAAATCAATGGCTCATAAAATGCTTCTGCATTTCTAGTCTCTTCCTTCTAGGAGGAGCTGAGCCTGGCCACTAGCAATTGAAATTTATGGCAGATGAGGAATCAGGCCCACCCCTGCCATATCACACCCAGACAGTCTGAGTACCACTGGCCTTAAAAAGGTCCTTACTGCACATTAATCTGATGTCTTGCTTTTTGTCCCAGACCTTGTTTGTATGTAGCCTTGATGAGTGAGGCCACTGCTCAAGTCTAATCTCATTTCCCCGTATCGAGAACGAAGATGCTACAATAGGCTAGTTTCCTGACCCCTCAAAGACATCGACAAAGCTAAAGTCAGGAATGTGACCTGTGTTTGGACAGGTGCAGTTGCAATACTCAAGAAGCTCGACACTATCCATGACAGAGCAGATTGCTTTATCAGCGCCATTGGATTCCGTATCCAATCACTCCATTGCTACTGCTCTGCACCTCTCCCCCATGTGACCTCTACGCCAAAAAGGACAAGAACAGCAATAACCTGAGAACACCATCACCTCCAAGTTCCCTCCCAAGTCACACAGCATCCTGAATGGGAAATTTATTGGCAATCCTTCATTATCACTGGGTTGATAGCCTGAAATTCCCTACTTAACACCAGCAGTGGCTCAGGGGCAAGGCCCACCACCACCTTCTCTTGTCAACTAGCGACAGTCGCTAAATGCGATTTTGCCAGCAGTGCCCACAGCGAGAACAAAAAAAACAACCGTGTCCATTTTTTGTTAGTTAACTGCCATAAACTTACTGTAAGAGAGGCGGAAGAATTGCACAGTTTAATACAAAGTCTCTGCATTCAGCATTGTCACCTGCAATGTTGCCCAGTGCCCAGACTGCCTGGAAGACAATACAATAATCAAAACTAATGAAAAGATATGCTCACTTAAAAAAAAGTTATATAGGTGCAGCGTCGAGAATCCGGAACCCTCAGGACCGAGGCCATACCGGGCTTTCAATTGTCTTTCTGACATCACGAATCTGGAAACATCCGAGCCCAGGTTTGGGTATTTACAGATTTCGGAATGTCAGAAAGGAGGGAGGGGTGATAGAGTCCCCGCCGAGGAGCATTTCGGGCCATCCGGGGCACATCGATGAGGTCGTCGGGTGGGACCCCACCAAGGTTTTTGCCCGAGCCGAGGTAGGTAGGTAGGTAGGTAGGTAGGTGGGGGGGCGGGCCGACGTAGGTAGGGGAGGGGGTGTCGGTCGGGCCGCCAGAGGTCAGGGGGTGGTCGGTCGGTCGGGCTGGTGGTGGAAGTCGGTCGGGCAGCTGAGTCTGGATTTTGAAAAATTTTCCAGTTTCTGGCGACCCCGCCGCGGATAGTCCCGGTGTCCGGATCATTCCGGAACTCCGGATTTTGGACGTCGCACCTGTACATTATAAATGTGGATTTGTGTGTTTGAGGTGAAAAAAGGACCAATACTACTTGATTATTAAAAAATGATCTGGATATAAAAAATATGTATAGTAATTAAATAACAACATATAGATAGATGAAAGGGGATACCTGTTCTTGTACATCCTCGTATTCGGAGTTAAGTAGCTCAATGAAGATAGGAACAGCATCAGCTTCTATAACTACTTTAGTATGGAGAAATGTTCCAGAAGCTATGTTTGTTAAAGCCCATGCCGCCTCAAACTGCAGATATAAAATAGCACAAAAGTTAATAATCTAATGAATTACTATTGTTCTTTGGCCATTATATGAAGCATTAAAAAAGGCACCAGTTTTAGTTTGCTATTCTTACACATATATTTTCTATGTTCACGATAAGACAAACATTTCATTCTAATTATTTGTAACAGACTATCAACTTTTCACTGTAAATTATAGAATATTAAATAATCTGCTGCATGGAAACTCAATACAATTCTTGAGTGTGCTTTAATGAGGCTGGAGTTGTAAGGTGCAAAACTGTTTTTTGGGCTGGCTGCATAAAGGCCAAATTTAAAAATGAATCAAAGGAAAATCCAAAAGTCAGTGCAATACAATTTGGGAGAACGTGTGTAGCTAGGCCTGGGAATGAAAAGGCACTTATAAAAAGGCCTGTAACAAAAATATTTGTAATTGTTAATCTTACGATCTGAGTAGCCATAGGAAACCATCTGATTTTTACAATGATACATCCATAGAAGTGAAATTCTCTGGGAGGGGTGTGGGGGAGAAGAGAGATCGTGGTGTGGGGGAGAGATTGCATGATGGGGGTGGGGGGGGTTGGTGAGCGATGAGAGGCTAATAAAATGTTTAGTATAGTTCATTAATAAATGAGTAAATAAGACTTTATTCGACCATTTATAAAATAAGATCACTGTACTGAACATGTACAATTTCCAGACTCAGTGGTTATATTGCTATTCAAACTGCATTATTGGTTAACACTAGAAAATATTAGAAAACCAATCCATTAAAAAATACATCAAACTGTGGAGAACTATAAAGATCTGTGTAATATCAAACATGCCACACTTCTGTGCATCAATTATACCTGTCAGCTCTGAGTCCAGACCATCCACTTAAAGCATCTTCTCCAGGATGGCACACAGTTCCGGCAGTATGTCATGAAACTTGCATTTTTGGGCAGTATGTGGGCCGTTCTACACGGGCGGGCAGTGTGCAGACTGCCCGGTGTTATGTCAATCATGAATCTACCGCCGAGTAGTATGTCGCCGGTAGGTACCTGTTTTTTGATGAAACAGGTATTTCTCGGCAATAAGCAGGCGGTATGTCAATTAATTTCGGGCCCAAAGGGATAGAGTTTGTTGAGGATGTCTAGTTAGGGAGTATTGTAAACTGTAAGAATACAGGAGGGCACAGATGAATTAGTATAGGAGAAAAATAAGTGGCAGGTGTAGCTCAATGCCGAGAAATGTGAAGTCATATATTTTGGAGAAACAGAAGTGATGGGAAGCAAATGCTAAATGGTTAAGTTTCTTAAAAGTGGAGGAACAGAGATCCAAGGATGCAGACACATAGATCCTTAAAAGCTGGAAGTGCAGGTAGAAGAAGCCATTAAATGAATGCAAATGGGATTCTAGGGTTTAGCCAGAAACATTGAATATAAAAGCAAGAAAGGGATGTTGAATTTGTACAAGACATCAGTTAGGCTAGTTGAAATTTGCGTAGTTATGGGCACCGCATTACTCCCCCAGACATGTGTTAGAATAGGGAAAGATAAGATGACTAGGGAACTCAACACATGGCTAAGGAGTTGAGTCAGGGAAGAATAGATCGTTTTATCGAGTTTGGGCGAGAATGGGAGACGAAGCTAACCTGGATAATTACAAGCCATTTAATTTACGATGTGACTATTTGTACTAACAATTTTCTTGTCCTGTTCCTGTGTCGTCCTCTGGACTCCGCGCGCCACCCCCTCCCCCGCCCGAAACCGGAACCGGGGCTCCACAATTGGCCACGTTCATTCTGACCACATTGCCCAATGGAGCCTCAAGCCACTGAGCCTCCTACCGCCAAGCCACAAACCCAGCGCCCCCTGCAGAGCCAGTCGCCGAGTCCCCCCACTGAGCTGCAAAGCCCTGAACCCCGGGGGGAGGGAAAGAGGGAGGGGAAGAGGGAGACACTGTCACTATTCACTTCATATCCAATAAACCTGTTAACAATCCACACACAATGCCCCATCTATGACAGCACTTGTGCTGGGGTAAGGGACTTTGGCTGGGGGAGGGATGTGTCTCCTCTGTGTTCGTGATGTGTCCTTTCTGACTTAAGTCAAAATGGATCATGTTACAATGTACAAGGTTCGGCTGGGTGGTTCCATTTACACATTCCAGAGAAACTTCAGGGTGTGGCTTATCCTCCAAGGGGACCAATCAGCAATAGGTCAGGTGATAATGGAGAGCCAATTAGAGAAACAGCTGCCATTCAGTTAGTACAAAAACACATCCTTTAATTTAACATGTTATATGGAAAATTTTGGAATTTATTAAAAATTAAATGACTAAATATGTAGATGAACAGAAAATAATTCTAAGCAGCCAACGCAGATGTCAGAAGGGAAAATTGCACTTGACAAACCCGAGGGTTGATTGAGGTGACAAATATGGCGGATGGAGGGGGGAAATGCAGAAGACGTGGTGGACGTGGACTTTCATAAAGCCTTTGAAAAGATAAAATTGGTATGGGAAATAGGGGAGTCAGCAAATTGGAATAAACAACCTCCTTCCCTTCCATGCATTGTCACTTCCAAAGTTCTGCAAGGATCTATAATTTGACCCCTACTCTTTCTCATGTCTAATTTCCCTACATGACATCATCGATAGGCACAGGGTAATTTTCCACATGTATGCTGATGACACCCAGCAGTACTTCTCAACCTCTATGTAGTCAGACTGCATGTCTAACATTTGGCCGAGATAAATCATAACTTCCTCCAACTCAACATTGGGAATGCTGAACTAGTCAATTAGGAACCTGTCATATTGGTTGACCATGAGGTGAGCTTTAAGTCCATATCCTTTCCATCTCTGCAATATTATCCACCCTCACCCCAAAATCTTTATACATCCATGGTAGCTCCAGACATGACTTTTCTAATGCTTTTACTGCTAACCTCCCATCCTCCATAACTCGAACTTGTTTAAAACTGACGCACACCTCTTGTCTCACACATGACAATCTTTAAATTCCTCATGGCCCCACCCAATCTGCAATTTTATCTGGCCCTATATCTGCCCTGAACACTCCATTCCTCTGATTCCAGTCTTTTGTGCAGTCCCCACTTCCTTCACCCCATGATTACAAAGCTTTCAGCTGCCTGGGTCCTTCCTTTCCTCAAACCTCCACATTTCCAACTCTCCTTTTCAAAACTCATCTTTATGTCCAAGCTTTAGGTCCCACTCTAATCTCTGCCTTCTTGGCTTGGCATCTGTTTTAACTACACCGATCTGTGAAACGCTGTATGACTTTTTAAAAAATGTTAAAGGTGCTTTACAAATGAAAGTTGTTTTCTTTATACTACTCCCTCCAAGCTCAAGCTATATTTCCAAATTCAATAGAGTGCGACCCCTGCTTGCAATACAACTGCTGCAGAGCAGCTCTCAATTCAATTGTATGCATGCTTAGTTCAGCAGCACAACTATTTTGTGGGTGGTCACTTTTCAGCTGAATGTCGACCACATATATTTAGATTTGCTCAATAGGATCGGTGAACGGACATGATTTCAAGGAGCTATTTAGATTACTCTCAATAGTACACAGTCTTGAAGTAGAGCTGAGCAGTGAGTTTCTTCAACATTTTCAATTGCAGTATATGGACAAGGGGTTACATGGATCTGATCATTTTCATGCAAACATACTTGTTTCTGTGCAAGCAATTCATAAGACAGTTGAAGCATGTAGCTGGTCCTATATTTTAAACACACATTTCCAGCAAGGCACACTAAATTTGCAATGCCTGTTGTAAAATAACAAATGTGTTCTCCTGTAACAGACACAAATAGTTGCATTAAGGTTGCCACATAATGCAATGTCCTGAGATTAACTAGTAAAACATAGAATCATTTTTTTTTAAACTCACTTGGAGAGTAAAATTCTCATTCCTCTTCAGAAACTCCACAAATCTCGGTACAATACCAGGTGTATTTATGACCTCATCTATGGGAGGATTAGGTTCTGGAAGAGGACAAATTATAAAAAGGTCAAAATGTAAAATCCTACAATGCCACCTTTCCAAAACTAAATAGCATCTTTCCACAATTCCAATCATCCTGTTTTATGATACAGATCACAATAAAATTAAATCAAATATTTCAGTAAAATATGTAACTTTATTTGTAGGAAACTGAACTCATTCTTACGATCTTGAAACATCAATTTTATTTTTAAAGCACAAGACAGAATCATGTGGACAACTTGGATATACAAATCATCAATACTTTAGCAGGCACAAAAATTCAGTCACTTATCGACGTCAGTCAGGCCAGCTAAATGATAATCTACACTAAGCTATTCACAGCAGGCAACGAAAGCTGAAACATTGACCAACTGAAATAGGGATTATCCTAATTACTCTGATTTTTGATTGACAAAAAAAGCCCTTGTGGCCATTATAAGTGATGAAACAGCAATCTCATTGAATTGGTGCAGGTAAGGAGACAATGCAATGACTCTTTTAAAAAAAAACGAATCTACACAAGACACAATTCATTGTTAAGAGTGGGTTAGGGTTTCATTGCTAAGTTTAGGATTAGATGGATTCTGCAAGGTAATTTCAGCACAATCTATGGGAGAACTGGCCACAGTTACTGTTCAGAATGTAGCATCCTCTAGTAATCAAGAGCTCTATTGCCAATATCCTTGTAACTGGGTTCAGCACAATTAGTTATACTTTTATTTGTGGACTCACCTATATTGATTGGCTAAGGAACAGTTTAAAAGTTATTTTTGTTTCAAAGTCTTTTGGGAAACCAAAGCAATTCTCAAATCCTCACAGGAGGAAGGACGCAAACTTCTTCCTTGCAACTCCTATTGATACGGTTTACATGCTGGAAAATTTTGCAAATTGCACATGCTCAGAATGCAGTAATGATTGAAATTTCTTTGTGTGGGTTTAAAATATCCAGTCTAAGCTCAGGCTTTGAGGCAGACAGACAAATTCAATTGACAAATGTAATAATTGTGATTTTTTTTTTAAATTATAAGTGTGTTTAAAACACACTTATTTTGGAAATTAAAAATGAAGAAAAAAAATGGTGCATGAACAAATTTTCCCAAAGGAAGGAAAGATGGGACATACAAAGCTAGTGCTCCATGGATGACAAAGGAAATAGAGGTTAAAATAAAACAGAAAAAAGGTTTATGACAAATGTCAGGTACAGATTACAGTAGAAAACCAGACAGAATACAGAGTGCAGGGGGAAATCATAAAAGGATACAAGGGAAAAGAGCACATGAGAAAAAGTTAGCAGGTAACATAAAAGGTTACCTTATAAACATAAAACATAAAAAGATAGCAAAAAGAATGGTGGGGCCGATTAGAGGCAAAAAAGGAAATCTTATGGAGGCAGAGGGCCTGACTGAGGTACTGAGTGAGTACTTTGGATCGGTCTTCACAAAAGAAGATTAAGTTAATGTTGCAGATTAAGTTAATGTTGCAGTGGGGGGTGGGGGGGGGGGGGGGGAGGGAGAAGAGAAGTAGAGATATTTGATAGCATTATAAAAAAGTGCTAAATAGGTTGGCATCATTCAAAGTTAACAAGTCAAATAGTGCAGATAGGTTGCAACCTAGGTTGCTGAAGGAAGCTAGGGTAGAGATAGCAGAAGCTCTGACCACAATCCTCCTTGTGTATGGGAGTGGTGGCAGAGGACTGCAAATGTTACACCCCTGTTCAAAAAAAAGGGCGAGGGATAAGCTTGGTAACTACAGGCCAATCAATGTGTCAGTGGTGAGAAATCTACTAGAGACCATCGTCAAGGAAAAATTAATTCTCACTTGGAGAAGCCTTGTTAAAGGCAAATCATGTCTGACTAATCTAATTGAGCTCTTTGATTTTAACGTCAGTGTTCTCACTCAGGCCAACATCCCAGCATCGAAGCATTGACCACACTCGACCAGCTCTGTTGGGCGGGCCACATCGCCTGCATTCCTGACACGAGACACCCAAAGCAAACGCTCTACTCGGAATTCATACACAGCAAGCGAGCCCCAAGTGGGCAGAGCAAACATTTCAAGGACACCCTCAAAGCCTCCTTGATAAAGTGCAACATCCCCACCGGCACCTGGGTATCCCTGGCCCAAGACTGCCCTAAGTGAAGGAAGAGCATCTGGGAGGGCGCTAAGCACCTGGAGTCTCGATTTCTGCATGTTCTCGGCGACAAGTACAGACGGAGGAAGGAGTGTGCGGCACAGACTCTCCACCCACCCTTTCCTTCAACCACTGTCTGTCCCACCTGTGACAGAGACTAATTCCCGTATTGGACTGTAGGCACCCAAGAACTCACTTTTAGAGTGGAAGCAAATCTTCCTCGATTTCGAGGAACTGCCTATGATGATGATCTCTTTGATGAAGTAATAGAGAGGGTTGAGAAAGGTAGTGCAGTAGATGTTGTATTTATGAACTTCCAAAAAGGCATTCGATAAAGTACCACATAACAGAATTATCAGGAAATTGAAGTATATGATATAGTGAAGAGACGGTGGTAACTGACTTAGGGATAGGAGGCAGAGAGTAATGGTGAACGGTTGACTGGAGAGAAGTCATCATCATCACAGACAGTCCCTCGAAATCGAGGAAGACTTGCTTCCACTCTTTTTTTTAAAAAAAAGTTCTTGGGTGACTGCACAGTCCAATACAGGAATTACAGTCTCTGTTACAGGTGGGACAGACAGTCGTTGAAGGAAAGGGTGGGTTGGATTGGTTTGCCACACGCTCCTTCCGCTTGGTTTCTGCATGCTCTCGGCAATAAGACTCGAGGTGCTCAGCGCCCTCTTGGATTCACTTCCTCCACTTAGGGCGGTCTCTGGCCAGGGACTCCCAGGTGTCGGTGGGGATGTTGCATTTTATCAAGGAGGCTTTGAGGGTGTCCTTGAAACGTTTCCTCTGCCCACCATGGGCTCGCATGCTATGTAGCAGTTCTGAGTAGATTGCTCGCTTTGGGAGTCTTGTATCAGGCATGCGAACAATGTGGCCCGCCCAGCAGAGCTGGTCAAGTGTGGTCAGTGCTTCGATGCTGGGGATGTTGGCCTGGTCGAGGACACTAACGTTGGTGCGACTGTCCTCCCAGGGGATTTGCAGGATCTTGCAGAGACATCGTTGGTGGTATTTCTCCAGCGATTTGAGGCGTCTATTGTATATGGAGCCACAGTGCGGATTTCGTCCTCTTCGGGGTACAACGGACCTGATTTTTGCAGCTCAACAGCTGCAAGAAAAATGCAAGGAACACCACCAACCCTTGTATATGGCCTTCTTTGACCTTACAAAAGGCGCTTGACACTCAACTTCGAGGGACTATGGAGCATCCTCCTCCCTTTCGGCTGCCCCCAAAAGTTCGTCACCATCCTCCACCTGCTCCACGACGACATGCAAGCCGCGATCCTGACCAACGGATCCATTACAGAACCAATCCATGTCCGGACCGGGGTCAAGCAGGGTTGCGTCATTGCGACAACCTTCTTCTCAATCTTCCTCGCTGCAATACTCCACCTCACACTCAACAAGCTCCCCGCTGGAGTGGAACTAAACTACAGAATCAGTGGAGGGAAGTATGCAGTGGGGTTCCCCCAGGGGTCACTTTTAGGACCATTGCTTTTTTTGTTACATATAAAAGACTTGGAGTTGGGTATAGGAAGTACAATTTTGAAGTTTGCGGATTATACAAAACTTGGTAATGTAGTATTTAGTAAGCAGGATAGCAGACTTCAGGAGGACGCAGACAGACTAGTGAAATGGGCAGGCACATGGCAGATACAATTTAATACGGGCAAGTGTAAACTGATGCACCTTGGGGGAAACAACATGGAGAGGCAGTATAATCTAATGGCACAATTTTGAGTGGGGGGGGGTTGCAAGAGTAGAAGCAACAGAGGTTGGGAAGATTCACAAATCCTTGAAAATGGTAGGGCAATTTGATAAAAGTACTGAAGAAAGTGTATGGAATACTTAATAAGGAAGTCATGCTAAGCCTTTACAAATCATTAGTTAAGCCTCAGCTGGAGTATAGTGTACATTTCTGGGCAACACACTTTAGGAAGGATGTCAAGGCCTCAGAGGGTACAGAGGACGTCTACCAGGCTGATACCAGGGATGACATGGAGAAATTGGAGAAGCTGAGATTGTTCTCCTTAGAGCAGAGATGGCGAAGGGAAGACCTAATAGACGCATTCAAAATTTATGAGGGGTTTTGATAGAGCAAGTATGAAGAAACTATTTCCTCTGGCAACTGAGTCGGTTACCAGAAGTCATAGATTTAAAATAATGGCCAAAAGAGCTGGAAGGGAAATGAGGGGAAACTATTTCACAGAGGGTTACGATGATCTAGAATACACTTTCTGGTAAGGTAATAAGAATCAGATTCCATAGGAACTTTCAATAGGCAATTGGATGTGTATTTGAAGAAAATTAATTTGCAGTGCTATGGGGATGAAGCTGGGGGGGTTGGGACTAAATTGGACAGCTCTTGGCACAGGCAGGACGGGCTGAATGGTCTCCATTCTGTGTTGTAAGATTTTATGATGGTTGAAGAAATCTGTTCCACAGCACCATCTAGCATGGAACTTCAGAGTTACAGCTGTCACATGAATAGGAAAATCCTATTAGCCCGGAAATATGTGGTCCTGATGACAGTGAACTGGCGGCATTCGCCATCATTTCGCCTTTGAAACGGACAGCAACTTCAGGATTTTGCATATGTGCAGCCTAACGCATAAATCCTGAAGTTGCAGTTTTTCATTCGCTGCTACTCTGCAGGCTGCGCCATTAACTTGCCTTTATTTCAATTACGCGTTGAAAAACACAAATTTCTCACCAGATATCGCGAGACCTTCGCCACTGACTGCTAATTACATGCAATTAAGGTGGTGACCAGGTAGGCATCAGATGAAGTCATTGTCATAACAAAAGGCTTCAATTTGTTACTGTCAAATTATAATTGTTAAACATCGACAGTTGTCAGACACCAAGAAAAGAATTAGGAAGCAGAGAAATTCATCATCCATTTTAGTAGGAAACACGTAGCAACAGAAAGAAAACAAATAAAAATTCATAAAACTTTTATATTTCAAATTCACATTAGGATTAAAATCCTCTTGATTTAAAGACTATTTTTCTCCAATATTTCTAGTCCAGTAACAAAATTGTGAGAATACCCAAGATGTTTGATTTCAAAGATTGCAATTACTAGAAATGTGTTAATTAACAAAACAGACATCCCTCTGTTTTTGTTAAGAGGACTATAACCCAATTAGCCTTTTAAAGGCCACAATACTGCAAAAATGAAAGTGAGGGGTTCTCACCTTTTGAAAGCAATTTCCGAAACTTTTGTGTGGCTGCAAGCTGCTGATCAGGATCTTCTGCAAATATCATTTGTACCATTTCCACTGTGATTACACCTTCCTACATTTAAGAACATTAACACTTCAGTAGTTTGAAGTGATGTTAAATACACAAAAACATTCTTAATCCCCCTACTTACCCCTGGTATAGATACCACAGTGGAACTTATATCGGGGTCCTGAATGGGGCTTTCAAACATAGCTTCATCACCTCCAGGAACTGCCACATTTCTGCGTTTGAACAACTTGAATATGAACAGAAAAAAGTAAGCCATCAGATGAAATGTGTAGCCGAGTCTATTTATCAAAAAGTATTTTCAGAGCTATTACATACACACCTGCTCTTCTCTTTTCTGTTTTCGTAGTTGGATTCCCTCTTCCTCGCGTCGCCTTCGCATTTCCTGAGTGTTTAATGCTTTGTTCTTGTAGCTTCTCATTCTGTAGTTATCTTTTATTGGGCTTGCCATGTCTGTAATTAAATGTACCCAACATCATCACACAACGGTCAATGCAGTTATTGTTGCAAAAGCAGGAAAATCGCAACCAATGGTTTTCTCCCTCAAACACAAGGACAACCATACCTTCAAACTATGATTTAGCACAGCATTAAAAATTCAATTTTGAGATAACGGTATGAAATCTGCCTAGTCATAATTCTGAGGTATACTTTTTTGTAAATGTTCGAAATCACTTCTAATAGAAATACACTAAAGATGCAAACATTCCCTTCACAAGTTTGTTAACAAACCAAATCATTCAAAATGCATTTGAATTTCTTTATGCAAAGCATTTTTTCAGTAAATTAAGTTTCTAATTCCCAAGGGTTTAAACAAAATACTGAAAAAATACATATTTCACAAAAATATGCTTTTTTGCATTGAATTCTCTTGTGTATTTTAATACTTTAAGTATCTCTCCCTCCCTCCCAGATCAAAGCCTCTCAAAAGTTTGGCCTGGACTAGATTTTTTATTTAACCTCATAGTTGGAGAAAGTTTTCAGCGACATTGGTGCATTCTGGCCATTTGCCTTATCCCTGCAAGCAATCATCAAGCAAAAGCATGATACTGGAGTTGCTTTGGTTTTTCCAAGACATTAAAATAAATTGAATACTCAAAAGCGTTATTTCAGGCAATACTGTCATTTATCTACATTTATTAAAAATGCAGTTTTTCTTTATTGTGAACTGTTCAAACAACTAGAAACAGCAGCCCTTATGATCAATGATTTATTTTCCAAGTCAAAAAAAAAGATTGGTTATTTGCAGTTGACAATTTGTAGTTTTTTTTTTAAATCAATCCTGAAATCATTTAAAACCATATGAAACAATTAACTGTACTTTCAAGTATTTTTTCTTTATGGAAATTTAGTTATTGTATTACAAGACCATAAAAGTCAGCAAATTCACTATGAATGCATTAAATTTTCTATTCCTGTAGCATGCAAGGAGGACAAATCAAGAAAATGAGCATCACTGCCCATGATTTTCAAGAATATAAAAAGATAGAACCAGTTTACAATGGGGAAAGTGGTAAAGGTATAAAAGGGTAACAGATGGTTATTGGGGGGGGGGGGGCAGGGGGTGCTGAAAGAGCCAATAGGTGTGAAAATGCAGAGGATTTGCAGTCTTATTGTTTGAACAGACCCTGCTGAAGTTTGGGACCCCTTCTCCTGGGCCCTGCTCCCACAAGGCTGTTAGATGCTGCTCCCCCAATACTGCCAGATTAGACTCGTGCTTTGTAACTCCTTTTCTGGTCCTGTTGGAAGGCTTTCTGCACCCAACTCTCAGATCCCTGAATGCCACCCAGTGTTCACAAACTCCTAGATGCCATTCCAATGATCGCTGAAAGCAATGACCCCAAACTTTCAGATCCTTCACAATAATAACTCATTCCAAATCCCTTCTATTGATCTTAGTGATCCCAGTACTTCCCCCTCTTCAGTGTATCCAGAACTCTGTGACTCTCCTTCAAGTGCCCCCAGACCCAGAGAGCCCCATCAAAATAGTGCTAAACTCAGACCACATTTTAATACTGCCAGACTCCCCTTCCTAGTGCTTTCTGGACTACCCCCAATGATGTCAGGGTTTTTGTTAACACAACACCCCTATTCTGAAAATCCCCCGACTCACAAGTAACTTCAAGGGATACAAACAGAGAAAAAGCATTTCATCCTGAGTTCGTTCTGTAATTTTCTAACTCAAACTCAATGTCAAGACTGAAAAACCTTGTCTAATAGATGATTCAACATATCTATCAGCCTTTATGAAGAGATGCCAGTGGTGTTTTGCACTCAGCATAATGTACTCAAGACAACAGATAAAAGAACTCTGTGCTCCAATTCAACGTCAGAGTTCTGACAGGCAAAGGCAGCATCAATTCAATGAATGACAGCATTACAGCTCAAGCTTCCATTACTATACATATTTTGTTACTCCAAACCAGACAATCTCATGTCCTTTAATTCCACAAAGACCATTAAGGTTTTTATTCCAACTACCGCATATTCTTATAGCCCCATTCTTAGTCCTTTATCAACATTATTGGCCCCTCTTCTGACTTCAGCTTATACTCCTGCATCTCCCCCACTCAAAGCTATCTGAATAAACTCAACTTCCTTTTTAAATGTGAAATACTTTGTTTTCTTCCCTTAAACACTATTCTAGTATACCTTACACACTCCTGGGCAGGCAAGAGAACTATCTAACTTGGCTCCTAACTTCCACTCCTTCCCATAGTCTATCTGATTTTTCCCTTCCACAACTTCCCCATCTCTGGGAACAGGCTAGTATCTACTACAAGGCCACTGACTCCCAGACCTTGGTTATACTTGCCTGACCCACTGAGTGTTATCAACATTGTCTGCTTGGACCTATTCAAAAAAACATCCAATAATCTTTCCCTCTAATCACAGCTTGTATGAGCTGAATTCCACCAATAATGTGGATAGAATATCAGAGTGTGGGCCGAAAGACAATCATCAGAAGGGAGAGAAGGCCGACCCAAACACCTGGGCCGCGCACACCCACAGGATGCCGGGGGTCGGAGCATATCACGCACTGGTGGAGGAGGCTCCGGGAGCGACCCTGCGCCCAACCCACACACCCACTCGGGATCAGAGTGAGGGGAAACCCGCCGCACCCAGAGCCCTGCCCAAAAGGTCCGCTCATTAAACACCCAGACCGGGCAGCGGCACGCACTCCCCGAGCGGCCTACCACAGCCGGCCGTGGATTTAGCGCCTCCGCCCCGTGCCGCCCGCCGGGTCGAGTGATGGATGGCGGGGGGGGGGTCAGTGTCGGTGTCGGTGTCGGGCGCGACGCGGGTGGGCCCACCTGAAGCCGTGGTCCTGGGCTGCGGGCAGCTGCGCGCGCACCAACCGTTGCAGCCGCGCGGACAATATGGCGCGAGCGAGTGCTCTCCCGGCAGGCGTTGCGCCACCAGCCCAGTCTGTGCGCCTGCGCCACCGCCTACCTGTCAATAACATTGGCCAATTACTTAACAACTTGTATTTATATAACCGCTCCCCCCCAACCAAAAAAACAACGTTCCTGTCCCCTACTTTAATATATTCGGAATATCGTACTTTTAATTGTTTTTAAAGAAATGCGATTCAGCGTAATAATAATACATTTTATTTATATAGCGCCTTTAACGTTGTTGTAAAGTGTATGCTAATTTGTCCCAATTTTTGTAATTCTCACATTGACGAACTCTTTGCCGGACGTGTTGGGTTTGTGAGGAGGAGGAGTCGTTACGCTGCAACGCATTGTACCACCGGCCGGGATTACCAGTGTGCACATGCGCACTAGAGAAAGAGAGGGGATCCGGGGGGCTGTTGGAGCGGATGGAATTCGATGAGACACCGGAAGTAGCGGTTGTCTGCCAGTCAGTCCCAGCTCTGACGGTGCAAGTTATGAATGCTGTGGGGCTGTGGACACGGCTGAGAATAGTCACAGATCAGAAATCACTGTCTTTGAGGACACCAGGGCGGCCGACACTGTGGCCTCCAGTCGACAGGGCTGAGGCGGTGAGTTCTCCTTCTCTCTCTGTCATCTGCGCCAGGTCGAGCTTTCAAAGTATTCCCTCTTCAGAATTGTAAGCTGCTCACTGAGTGAGAGGGAGCAGCAGGGACGGTTTAGGGATGGGCATTTTCAATATTTGAAGGTTAACAAGTAATGGCACCAAATTCTGAATAGTAGTTTAGGCCACGAATGAAAAGATGAGAGGGAATCAGAGGGTCAAAGAGAGGTCGAGAAAAAAGAAACAGACAAAACATAACAGTAAAAACAAAACCAGTACTACAATAGCAAGGCGACTGTCAGAGATACAATGAGAACATTAAAAATTGCAAGTCAGCTCGAAACTGAAGATGAGCACAACATAGAAAAACTTAGATTTATATAGCACTTTTCATGACCACAGGACGTCTCAAAGCGCTTTACAGCCAATTAAGTACTTTTGGAGTGTAGCTACTGTTATAATGTAGGCCACATTGTCCACAAGCCTGACACAAAACTCCCAAATCAAGCGCTCTACTCGGAACTCATACACAGCAAGCGATCCCCAGGTGGGCAGAGGAAACGTTTCAAGGACACCCTCAAATCCTCCTTGATAAAGTGCAACATCCCCACCGACACCTGGGAGAGTCTGGCCAAAAAGACCGTCCTAACTGGAGGAAGATCATCCGGGAGGCCGCTGAGCACCTCGAGTCTTGTCGCAGAGAGCATGCAGAAAACAAGCGCAGGCAGTGGAAGGAGTATGTGGCAAATCAGACTCCCCACTCACCCTTTCCTTCAACAACTGTCTGTCCCACCTGTGACGGAGACTGGCATTTCCATATTGGACTGTGCAGTCACCTGAGAACTCACTTTTAGAGTGGAAGCAAGTCTTCTTCAATTTCGAGGGACTGCCTATGATGATGAATGTAGGACATGCAGAAGCCAATTTGCGCACAAGCAAGCTCCCACAAACAGCAATGTGATAATGACCAGAATGTTTTTGTTATGCTGTTTGAGGGATAAATATTGGCCAGGACACTGGGGATAACTCCCCTGCTCCTCTTCGAAATAGTGCCTTGGGATCCACTTGAGAGAGCAGACGGGATCTCGATTTTACGTCTCATCCGAAAGACACTGCAGCGCTCCCCCAGTACTGCACTGGACTGTTGGCTTATATTTTTTATGCTCATTTTTTCCCTAGAGTGGGACTTGAACCCACAACCACCTGACACAGAGATGAGAGTGCTTCCCACTGAGCCACAGCTGACATTGTAATATCACTGTAAATAGGAGGGACTGGAGTGCATCATCATGCCCGGCAACCAAATTTTAATTTGATTTTATGTTTTTAAGTTAATTTGTTTTAATTGCCAGTGCTTTTAGTGTCCCCCTCCCCTTTTATAGGGGGCACTTGGAGAAAAATTCGATTCTGTGCCCAAAAAAAACCCAAAAAATTTTTTTAAAAAGGGCATTGTAAATGTTGGTGTTTCCCCCAGATCGGGGGGCACGGTTTAATGTTTTTTATATAAAAAAAATAGGAAATATTCTGAAAATGTATTTACAAAGGAAGACATGAGCCAGTGTACTATTCAAAAAGAGTCCAATGCAAAATTCAGTATTGAGAATTCAATAATCGACCAGCAGAAAGGGCCTGAAACAAATAAATCCCATGGGATAAGTGTTGAGAAAGAATAGCAAGACACTGGGGTGGTACTTGTAGTTTGGAAGACTAATGTAGTGCCTATAGACAGAAACTGACAACAGACCCCAACAACTGCAGACCTATTACTTCTATTTCAATTCCATGTAAAGCAATAGAATTGAATATCAGATGTAAACTTGAGAATCAGTACAACAATCTAGTTAATGGCAATCAACATAGGTTAGACAGAGAAACTCCTGCTTGACCCACCTCCTTGATTTATTTTAGGAAGTGATAACCCAGGTCAACTGTGGTAAATCCTACAATGCTGTATACTTAGATTTCCAAAAAGCACTTAAAGTTCCACACAAAAAAAGTTACTATTTAAGCTCAAAGCTGTGGAAATTCAGGGCAACAATTGGGCATGGATAAGACATAAAAGTAGAAAACAATGGGTGCTGGTTTGAGGGGTGGGAATACTGAGTTGGGTGTCCCAGAGTTCAGTGTTTCTAATTTGCATCAATGACTTGCATTCAGAAATTTGATGCAAATTGATAACATTTGTAGATGATACTAAGTTCAGTGCAACAGAATCAAAGGAGACAGGTCAAAATTTACAGAATGAGCTAAACAAGATATGTAAGTGTGTTGAACAATGGCATATGAAGTTTAATACAGGCAAATGTAAAGTGTTGTGTATAAATAAAATGGTGACACACATACTCTATGAATGGTGTTGCCAAAAAAAGGATGAAGTTGAAAGAGACCCAGGTGTGTTAGTAGTCAACATTTGCAACATATAAGATTCTGAGGAGGATTGACAGGGTAGATGCTGAGAGGTTGTTTCCCCTGGCTGGACTGTCTAGAACTAGGAGGCATAATCTCAGGAGAAGGGGTCAGTTCTTTACGATTGAGATGAGGAGGAAT
Source organism: Pristiophorus japonicus (assembly GCF_044704955.1). Lineage (NCBI taxonomy): Eukaryota > Metazoa > Chordata > Chondrichthyes > Pristiophoridae > Pristiophorus > Pristiophorus japonicus. The sequence goes on along the minus strand of NC_091983.1, from coordinate 138,453,708 downwards.
TTCTTCACTCACGGTTGTGGATTTTTGGAATTCTCCACCCAGAGGGCTGTGGATGCTGAAATCGTTGAGCATATCAAGGCTGTAATAGATGAATTTTTGGAGTCTAAGGAAATAAAGGAATATGGAGATTGGGCAGGAAAGTGAAGTTGAGATCGAAGATCAACCAGGATCTTATTGAATGGCAGAGCAGCTCGAGGGGCCGTATGGTCTACTCCTGCTCCTAATTCTTATGTTCAATCAATGTAGAGTAGCATTTAATAAAGCCAATAGAATGTTGAACGACATAGTGAAAACAAGTTAGTGGAAATCATGAGCAAACTGTACTGTCAGTACTGTGACCAGTATCAATTGGATAATTTAGTGTATTAGTACATAGAACCAATACATACCTAATCCAGTACACTTTAATGCAGTGTTAGTCTACTTTCTGTGTTATCCTATTAATTTACTCCTAGAACTACGTCAAAGGGTAGCATAACCTAAAATGCTCTCAAGTCTCATAGGACAAAATCTACAATTGTAGTGCTGGGTACTTTTTTTCACAGTTTTGAGTGAACATACTGTGAAAATGTAATTCTCTTTTTAATATAGACTTTACTAAAATTCGCACCTCACAAGTGCCAAGCAATGACTATCTCCAACAAATGAGAGTCGAACCACCTCCCCTTGATATGCAATGGCATTTCCATTGCCGAACCCCCCACCAACAACATCCTGGGGTTACCATTGACCAGAAACGTAACTGGAAAAGCCACATACCGGTAAATACTGTGACAACAAGAGTGGGTCAGAGGCTGGGTATTCTGCGGCTAGTGTCTCACCTCTGACTCCCCAAAGCCTTTCCACCATCTACAAGGCACGTCAGGAGTGTGATGAGTGCAGCTCCAACAACACTCACGAAGCTCGACACCATCCAGGACATAAGAACATAAGAACATAAGAATTAGGAACAGGAGTAGGCCATCTAGCCCCTTGAGCCTGCTCCGCCATTCAACAAAATTATGGCTGATCTGGCCGTGGACTCAGCTCCACTTACCCGCCAAGTCCCCATAACCCTTAATTCCCTTATTGGTTAAAAATCTATCTATCTGATTTGAATACATTCAATGAGCTAGCCTCAACTGCTTCCTTGGGCAGAGAATTCCACAGATTCACAACCCTCTGGGAGAAGAAATTCCTTCTCAACTTGGTTTTAAATTGGCTCCCCTGTATTTTGAGGCTGTGCCCCCTAGTTCTAGTCTCCCTGACCAGTGGAAACAACCTCTCTGCCTCTATCTTGTCTATCCCCTTCATTATTTTAAATGTTTCTGTAAGATCACCCCTCATCCTTCTGAACTCCAATGAGTAAAGACCCAGTCTACTCAATCTATCATCATAAGGTAACCCCCTCATCTCCAGAATCAGCCTAGTGAATCTTCTCTGTACCCCCTCCAAAGCTAGTATATCCTTCCTTAAGTAAGGTGACCAAAACTGCACGCAGTACTCCAGGTGCGGCCTCTCCAATACCCTGTACAGTTGCAGCAGGACCTCCCTGCTTTTGTACTCCATCCCTCTCGCAATGAAGGCCAACATTCCATTCGCCTTCCTGATTACCTGCTGCACCTGCAAACTAACTTTTTCAGGTAAACTTCAAAAGAGTTTCATGCACAAGGACCCCCAGGTCCCTCTGCACTGCAGCATGTTGTAATTTCTCCCCATTCAAATAATATTCCCTTTTACTGTGTTTTTTTTCCAAGGTGGATGACCTCACATTTTCCGACATTGTATTCTATCTGCCAAACCTTAGCCCATTCGCTTACCCTATCTAAATCTCTTTGCAGCCTCTCTGTGTCCTCTACACAACCTGCTTTCCCACTAATCTTAGTGTCATCTGCAAATTTTGTTACACTACACTCTGTCCCCTCTTCCAGGTCATCGATGTACATTGTAAACTGTTGTGGTCCCAGCACCGATCCCTGTGGCACACCACTAACCACCGATTTCCAACCCGAAAAGGACCCATTTATCCCGACTCTCTGCTTTCTGTTAGCCAGCCAATTCTCTATCCATGCTAATACATTTCCTCTGACTCCGCGTACCTTTATCTTCTGCAGTAACCTTTTGTGTGGCACCTTATCGAATGTCTTTTGGAAATCTAAATACACCACATCCATTGGTACACCTCTATCCACCATGCTCGTTATATCAAAGAATTCCAGTAAATTAGTTGAACATGATTTCCCCTTCATGAATCCATGTTGCGTCTGCTTGATTGCACTATTCCTATCTAGATGTCCTGCTATTTCTTCCTTAATGATAGCTTCAATCATTTTCCCCACTACAGATGTTAAACTAACCGGCCTGTAGTTACCTGCCTTTTGTCTGCCCACTTTTTTAAACAGGCATTACATTAGCTGCTTTCCAATCTGCTGGTACCTCCCCAGAGTCCAGTGAATTTTGGTAGATTATAACGAATGCATCTGCTATAACTTCCGCCATCTCTTTTAATATCCTGGGATGCATTTCATCAGGACCAGGGGATTTGTCTACCTTGAGTCCCATTAGCCTGTCCAGCACTACCCCCTAGTGATAGTGATTATCTCAAGGTCCTCCCTTCTCACATTCCCGTGACCAGCAATATTTGACTTGGTTTTTGTGTCTTCCACTGTGAAGACCGAAGCAAAATAATTGTTTCATGTCTCAGCCATTTCCACATTTCCCATTATTAAATCCCCCTTCTCATCTTCTAAGGGACCAACATTTATTTTAGTCACTCTTCCGTTTTATATATCTGTAAAAGCTTTTACTATCTGTTTTTATGTTTTGCACAAGTTTACTTTCGTAATCTATCTTTCCTTTCTTTATTGCTTTCTTAGTCATTCTTTGCTGTCGTTTAAAATTTTCCCAATCTTCTAGTTTCCCACTAACCTTGGCCACCTTATACGCATTGGTTTTTAATTTGATACTCTCCTTTATTTCCTTGGTTATCCACGGCTGGTTATCCCTTCTCTTACCGCCCTTCTTTTTCACTCGAATATATTTTTGTTGAGCACTATGAAAGAGCTCCTTAAAAGTCCTCCACTGTTCCTCAATTGTGCCACCATTTAGTCTGTGTTCCCAGTCTACTTTAGCCAACTCTGCCCTCATCCCACTGTAGTCCCCTTTGTTTAAGCATAGTACGTTCGTTTAAGACACTACTTCCTCACCCTCAATCTGTATTACAAATTCAACCATACTGTGATCACTCATTCCGAGAGGATCTTTTACTAGGAGATCGTTTATTATTCCTGTCTCATTACACAGGACCAGATCTAAGATAGCTTGCTCCCTTGTAGGTGTAACATGCTGTTCTAAGAAACAATTCCGTATGCATTCTATGAACTCCTCCTCCAGGCTACCCCGTGCGATTTGATTTGACCAATCGATATGTATGTTAAAATCCCCCATGATTACTGCCATTCCTTTTTCACATGCCTCCATTATTCCCTTGATTATTGCCCGCCCCACCATGAAGTTATTTGGGGGCCTATAAACTACGCCCACCAGTGACTTTTTCCCCTTACTATCTCTAATCTCCACCCACAATGATTCAACATTTTGTTCATTAGAGCCAATATCGTCTCTCACAACTGCCCTGATATCATCCTTTATTAACAGAGCTACCCCACCTCCTTTCCCTTCTTGTCTACCTTTCTGAATTGTCAGATACCCCTGTATGTTTAATTCCCAATCTTGGCCACCCTGCAACCACGTTTCTGTAATGGCCACCAAATCATACCCATTTGTAATGATTTGTGCCGTCAACTCATTTACTTTATTTCGAATGCTGCGTGCATTTAGATAGAGGGTTTTAATACTAGTTTTTAAACCATGATTTTTAGTTTTGACCCCCTCCTGCAGCCCCTTTATATTCATACATATTGCCCCTTCCTATTACCTTGTGGTTTACACTTACCCCAGTGCTACTCTGCTCTGTTGCCTCCTGCCTTTTGCATTCTTTCTTGGGGTCCTGTTCATCTGAGCTCTCACCCACTCTAACTAGCTCAGAGCCCTCTCCTGGGTTCCGAATACTCCTTGCATTGAGGCACCGAGCTTTCATGCTTGCCTTTTTATTACACTTTGACCCTTTAGAATTTTGCTGTGCAGTGGCCCTTTTTGTTTTTTGCCTTGGGTTTCTCTGCCCTCCACTTTTAGTCATCTACTTTCTGTCTTTTGCTTTTGTCTCCATTTTGTTTCCCTCTGTCTCCCTGCATTGGTTCCCATCCCCCTGCCATATTAGTTTAACTCCTCCCCAACAGCACTAGCAAACACTCCCCTGGGACATTGGTTCCGGTCCTGCCCAGGTGCAGACCGTCCGGTTTGTACTGGTCCCACCTCCCCCAGAACCGGTTCCAATGCCCCAGGAATTTGAATCCTTCCCTGTTGCACCACTGTTCAAGCCACGTATTCATCTGAGCTGTCCTGCGATTCCTACTCTGACTAGCTCGTGGCACTGGTAGCAATACCGAGATTACTACTTTTGAGGTCCTACTTTTTAATTTAGCTCCTAGCTCCTTAAATTCGTCTCGTAGGACCTCATCCCTTTTTTTTAACCTATATCGTTGCTACCAATGTGCACCACGACAACTGGCTGTTCACCCTCCCTTTTCAGAATGTCCTGCGCCCGCTCCGAGACATCCTTGACCCTTGCACCAGGGAGGCAATATACCATCCTGGAGTCTCGGTTGCGGCTGCAGAAACACCTATCTATTCCCCTTACAATTGAATCTCCTATCACTATCGCTCTCCCACTCTTTTTGCTGCCCTCCTGTGCAGCAGAGCCAGCCACAGTGCCGTGAACTTGGTTGCTGCTGCCCTCCCCTGATGAGTCATCCCCCTCAACAGTACTCAAAGCGGTGTATCTGTTTTGCAGGGGGATGACCGCAGGGGACCCCTGCACTACCTTCCTTGCACTGCTCTTCCTGCTGGTCTTCCATTCCCTATCTGGTTGTGGACCCTTCACCTGCGGTAAGACCAACTCGTTAAATGTGCTACTCACGTCATTCTCAGCATCGTGGATGCTCCAGATTAAATCCACCCTCAGCTCCAATTCCGCAAAGCGGACCGTCAGGTGCTGGAGGCGGATACACTTCCCGCACACGTAGTCGTCAGGGACACCGGAAGTGTCCCTGAGTTCCCACATGGTACGGGAGGAGCATCTCACGTGACTGAGCTCTCGTGCCATGACTTAACCCTTAGATACACTTAAATTGGCAACAATGTTAAAGTTTACTCACTGTTATAGAAGAGAAAAAAGAGGACAAAGCAGCTTGCTTGATTGGCACCCCATCCACAATATTGAACATTCACTCCCTCCACCACCGGTGCACTGTGGCTGCAGGCTGCATTGTGTCATCATCATCATAGGCAGTCCCTCAAAATAAGGAAGATTTGCTTCTACTCTAAAAGTGAGTTCTTAAGTGACTGAACAGTCCAGTACGGGAATTACAGTCTCTGTCTGCCTCACCCGTGACAGTCGTTGAAGGAAAGGGTGGGTGGTAAGACTGGTTTGCTGCACGCTCCTTCCGCTGCCTGTGCTTGCTTTCTCGAGGTGCTCAACGTCCTCCCGGATGCTCTTCCTCAACTTAGGGCGGTCTTTGGCCAGGGACTCCCAGGTGTCGGTGGGGAGGCTTTCATGGTGTTCAGGGGGCAATGGCAGACATTTAGAGACCGCATGGATGAACTACAACAATTGTACATTCCTGTCTGGCATAAAAATAAAAAAGGGAAGGTGGCTCAACCATGGCTATCAAGGGAAATCAGGGATAGTATTAAAGCCAAGGAAGTGGCATACAAATTGGCCAGAAATAGCAGCAAACCCAGGGACTGGGAGAAATTTAGAACTCAGCAGAGGAGGACAAAGGGTTTGATTAGGGCAGGGAAAATGGAGTACGAGAAGAATCTTGCAGGGAACATTAAGACGGATTGCAAAAGTTTCTATAGATATGTAAAGAGAAAAAGGTTAGTAAAGACAAACGTAGGTCCCTTGCAGTCAGAATCAGGGGAAGACATAACGGGGAACAAAGAAATGGCGGACCAATTGAACAAGTACTTTGGTTCGGTATTCACTAAGGAGGACACAAACAACCTTCTGGATATAAAAGGGGTCGGAGGGTCTAGTAAGGAGGAGGAACTGAGGGAAATCCTTATTAGTCGGGAAATTGTGTTGGGGAAATTGATGGGATTGAAGGCCGATAAATCCCCAGGGCCTGATGGACTGCATCCCAGAGTACTGAAGGAGGTGGCCTTGGAAATAGCGGATGCATTGACAGTCATTTTCCAACATTCCATTGACTCTGGATCAGTTCCTATGGAGTGGAGGGTAGCCAATGTAACCCCACTTTTTAAAAAAGGAGGGAGAGAGATAACAGGGAATTATAGACCGATCAGCCTGACATCGGTAGTGGGTAAAATGATGGAATCAATTTTTAAGGATGTCATAGTAGTGCATTTGGAAAGAGGTGATATGATAGGTCCAAGTCAGCATGGATTTGTGAAAGGGAAATCATGCTTGACAAATCTTCTGGAATTTTTTGAGGGTGTTTCCAGTAGAGTGGACAAGGGAGAACCAGTTGATGTGGTATATTTGGACTTTCAGAAGGCTTTCGACAAGGTCCCACACAAGAGATTTTAATGTGCAAAGTTAAAGCACATGGGATTGGGGGTAGTGTGCTGACATGGATTGAGAACTGTTTGTCAGACAGGAAGCAAAGAGTAGGAGTAACATAGAAACATAGAAAATAGGTGCAGGAGTAGGCCATTCGGCCCTTCTAGCCTGCACCGCCATTCAATGAGTTCATGGCTGAACATTCAACTTCAGTACCCCATTCCTGCTTTCTCGCCATACCCCTTGATCCCCCTAGTAGTAAGGACCTCATCTAACTCCTTTTTGAATATATTTAGTGAATTGGCCTCAACAACTTTCTGTGGTAGAGAATTCCACAGGTTCACCACTCTCTGGGTGAAGAAGTTCCTCCGCATCTCGGTCCTAAATGGCTTACCCCTTATCCTTAGACTGTGACCTCTGGTTCTGGACTTCCCCAACATTGGGAACATTCTTCCTGCATCTAACCTGTCTAACCCCGTCAGAATTTTATATGTTTCTATGAGGTCCCCTCTCATTCTTCTGAACTCCAGTGAATACAAGCCCAGTTGATCCAGTCTTTCTTGATAGGTCAGTCCCGCCATCCCGGGAATCAGTCTGGTGAACCTTCGCTGCACTCCCTCAATAGCAAGAATGTCCTTCCTCAGGTTAGGAGACCAAAACTGTACACAATACTCCAGGTGTGGCCTCACCAATGCCCTGTACAACTGTAGCAACACCTCCCTGCCCCTGTACTCAAATCCCCTTGCTATGAAGGCCAACATGCCATTTGCTTTCTTAACCGCCTGCTGCACCTGCATGCCAACCTTCAATGACTGATGTACCATGACACCCAGGTCTCTTTGCACCTCCCCTTTTCCTAATCTGTCACCATTCAGATAATAGTCTGTCTCTCTGTTTTTACCACAATAGTGGATAACCTCACATTTATCCACATTATACTTCATCTGCCATGCATTTGCCCACTCACCTAACCTATCCAAGTCGCTCTGCAGCCTCACAGCATCCTCCTCGCAGCTCACATTGCCACCCAACTTAGTGTCATCCGCAAATTTGGAGACACTACATTTAATCCCCTCATCTAAATCATTAATGTACAGTGTAAACAGCTGGGGCCCCAGCACAGAACCTTGCGGTACCCCACTAGTCACTGCCTGCCATTCTGAAAAGTACCCATTTACTCCTACTCTTTGCTTCCTGTCTGACAACCAGTTCTCAATCCATGTCAGTACACTACCCCCAATCCCATGTGCTCTAACTTTGCACATCAATCTCTTGTGTGGGACCTTGTCGAACGCCTTCTGAAAGTCCAAATATACCACATCAACTGGTTCTCCCTTATCCACTCTACTGGAAACATCCTCAAAAAATTCCAGAAGATTTGTCAAGCATGATTTCCCTTTCACAAATCCATGCTGACTTGGACCTATCATGTCACCTCTTTCCAAATGCACTGCTATGACATCCTTAATAATTGATTCCATCATTTTACCCACTACCGATGTCAGGCTGACCGGTCTATAATTCCCTGTTTTCTCTCTCCCTCCTTTTTTAAAACGTGGGGTTACATTGGCTACCCTCCACTCCATAGGAACTGATCCAGAGTAAATGGGGACTTTTCAGAATGGCAGGCAGTGACTAGTGGGGTACCGCAAGGTTCTGTGCTGGGGCCCCAGCTGTTTACACTGTACATTAATGATTTAGATGAGGGGATTAAATGTAGTATCTCCAAATTTGCGGATGACACTAAGTTGGGTGGCAGTGTGAGCTGCGAGGAGGATAGGTTAGGTGAGTGGGCAAATGCATGGCAGATGAAGTATAATGTGGATAGATGTGAGGTTATCCACTTTGGTGGTAAAAACAGAGAGACAGACTATTATCTGAATGGTGACAGATTAGGAAAAGGGGAGGTGCAAAGAGACCTGGGTGTCATGGTACATCAGTCACTGAAGGTTGGCATGCAGGTACAGCAGGCGGTTAAGAAAGCAAATGGCATGTTGGCCTTCATAGCGAGGGGATTTGAGTACAGGGGCAGGGAGGTGTTGCTACAGTTGTACAGGGCCTTGGTGAGGCCACACCTGGAGTATTGTGTACAGTTTTGGTCTCCTAACCTGAGGAAGGACATTCGTGCTATTGAGGGAGTGCAGCGAAGGTTCACCAGACTGATTCCTGGGATGGCGGGACTGACCTATCAAGAAAGACTGGATCAACTGGGCTTGTATTCACTGGAGTTCAGAAGAATGAGAGGGGACCTCATAGAAACGTTTAAAATTCTGACGGGGTTAGACAGGTTAGATGCAGGAAGAATGTTCCCAATGTTGGGGAAGTCCAGAACCAGGGAACACAGTCTAAGGATAAGGGGTAAGCCATTTAGGACCGAGATGAGGAGGAATTTCTTCACCCAGAGAGTGGTGAACCTGTGGAATTCTCTGCCACAGAAAGTTGTTGAGGCCAATTCACTAAATATATTCAAAAAGGAGTTAGATGAAGTCCTTACTACTAGGGGGATCAAGGGGTATGGTGAGAAAGCAGGAATGGGGTACTGAAGTTGCATGTTCAGCCATGAACTCATTGAATGGCGGTGCAGGCTAGAAGGGCCTGCCCTCTTGTGTTTGTGTCAGGCATGCCAACAATGTGGCCTGCCTAATGGAGCTGGTCGAGTGTGGTCAGTGCTTCGATGCTGGGAATGTTGGCCTTATCGAGGACGCTAATGTTGGTGCGTCTGTCCTCCTAGGGGATTTGCAGGATTTGCAGGATCTTGCGGAGACACCGTTGGTGGTATTTCTCCAGCGATTTGAGGTGTCTACTGTATATGGTCCACGTTTCTGAGCCATACAGGAGGGCGGGTATCATTACATCTCTGTGGACCATGTGCTTGGTGCCAGATTTGAGGGCCTCATCTTCGAACACACTCTTCTTCAGGTGGCCAAAGGCTGCGCTGGCGCACTGGAGGTGGTGTTGAACCTCGTCGTCAATGTCTGTCCTTGTTGATAAGCTCCCGAGGTATGGAAAATGGTCCAAGTTGTCCAGGGCCGTGCTGTGGAGCTTGATGACTGGGGGGCAGTGGTGTATGGCGGGATCAGATTGGTGGAGGACCTTTGTCTTACAGATGTTTCGTGTAAGGCCCATGCTTTCTTATGCCTCAGTGAAGATGTTGACTATGACTTGGAGTTCAGTCTCTGAATATGCGCAGATGCAAGCGTCGTCTGCATACTGTAGCTTGACCACAGAGGTTGGGATGGTCTTGGATCTGGCCTGGTGACGACGAAGGTTGAACAGGTTTCCACTGGTTCTGTAGTTTAGTTCCACTACAGCAGGGAACTTGTTGAGTGTGAGGAGGAGCATTGCAGCGAGGAAGATCAAGAAGAGTGTTGGCGCAATGACGCAGCCCTGCTTGACGCCGATCCAGACGTGGATTGTGTCTGTGATGGATCCATTGGCCAGGATCGCGGTTTGCATGTTGTCGTGGAGCAGGCGAAGGATGGCGACAAACTTTTAGGGGCCGCCAAACCGGAGGAGGATGTTCCATAGACCCTCACGGTTGACAGTGTCAAAGGCTTTTGTAAGGTCAAAGAAGGCCTACTGTTCCCTGAATTTCTATTGCCGTTTTCGCGCCATAAAGACCATGTCCATTGTACCCCGTAGTGGACGAAATCCGCACTGTGACTCCGGAAGGAGCTCATCAGCCACAGGGAGAAGATGGTTGAGGAGGATTCTAGCGATGACTTTCCCAGTGGCTGATAACAGGGAGATCCTCTGTAGTTACCGCAGTCGGACTTGTCCCCTTTTTTAAAGATGGTCACGATTACTGCATCTGAGACCTCCCGGCATGCTCTCCTCCTTCCAGATGAGAGAGATGAGGTCATGCATTCGTGCCGATAGTGCCTCTCCGCCATACTTTAGTGCCTCCGCGTGGATTCCATCCGCTCCCATTGCCTTGTTGTTCTTGAGCTGGTGGATGGTCTTCTACCTTGTGCAGGGCTGGGGTTTTGCTGAGATGGTGGCGGGACGGAGTCGAGGACACTCATGTCAAAGGCAGAATCTCGGTTAAGGAGATCTTCGAAGTCCTCCTGCCAGTGGGTCCTGCCTGACTCGGTTTCCTTGAGTGTCTCCCCGTTCTTGGCCAGCAGTGGGGCGGGGCCCTTAGGTGCTTGGCCCGTAGGTGGCCTTGACTGCAGTGAAGAATCCTCGCACATCATTGCTGTCGGCCAGCTATTGAATCTCTTGTACTTTCTCCACCCACCATCTAGTATTTAGGTCGCGGGTTTTTAGTTGGACCTCAGCCTTAAGTCGTCTGTAATGCTGCTTTGCTGCTCCCGAGTTGGGTTGTTTTAGGTTCAGAAATGCCCTGCGCTTGCGATTTATTCGCACTTGGATCTCCTGGTCATTTTCATCAAACCAGTCCTGGTGTTTCCTGGTTGAGTGACTGATCGTCTCTTCGCAGGCACTGGTTATGGTGGCCTGGAGGGCGGACCAAGTGCTGTGGGCGTTCTGTATCTCGGGGTCATCAAGGTTCGGCCGGTTAGCAGTAGGCGCTGGCTGTATCGGGCTCTCTTAGCTAGGTCTTTGAGTGCCCCGGCATTGATTTTTTTTTGCGGCACTGCTTCTGCTGCCGTCGCCGCTTTGGGGCTATATTGATGTTGATGATGGAGCAGATTAGGCGGTGTCCGTCCAGCAGTCGTCAGCTCCTGTTATGGTGCGGGTGATGAGCACATCCTTGCAATTCCTGGCTCGGACAATGACATAGTCGAGCAGGTGCCAGTGTTTGGAACAAGGATATTGCCACAATGCCTTGTACTTGTACTTGTACTTGTCCCCCTGGCAGAACAAGGTGTTGGTGATGACAAGGTCGTGTTCTAGGCATTTTGTCAGGAGCAGGGTACCGCTGGAGTTGGTTTTCCCTACCCCTTCTCTGCCAATCTCGCCTCCCCAGAGGTCTGTGTCCTTACCAACCCTGGCGTTGAAGTCACCGAGGAGGATCAGTTCGTCGTGGCAAGTGCCAGGCAATGACTATCTCCAACAAGCGAGAGTCTAACCACCTCCCCTTGATATTTTAACAACTTTTTCATCGCCGAATCCCCCACCAACAACATCCTGGGGTCACCATTGACCAAAAACTTAACTGGACCAGCCACATAAATACTGTGACAACAAGAGCAGGTCAGAGGCTGAGTATTCTGTGGCTAGTGTCTCACCACCTGACTCCCCAAAGCCTTTCCACCATCTACAAGGCACAAGTCAGGAGTGTGATGGAATACCCTCCACTTGCCTGATTGAGTGCAGCTCCAACAACATTCAAGAAGCTCGACACCATCCAGGACAAAGCAGCCCGCTTGATTGGCACCCCATTCACCATATTAAACATTCACTCCCTCCACCACTGGCGCACTGTGGCTGCAGTGTGTACCATCTACAAGATGCATTGCAGCAACTCGCCAAGGCTTCTTCGGCAGCATCTCCCAAACCCGCAACCTCTACCACCTAGAAGGACAAAGGCAGCAGCAGGCACATGGGAACACCATAACCTGCAAGTTCCCCTCCATGTTACACATCTTGGAAATATATCGCCGTTCCTTCATCGACGCTGGGTCAAAATCCTGGAACTGCGCCCCCTCCCCCCGCCACCCCCAACAGCACTGTGGGAATACCTACACAACCATGACTCCAGCTTTTCAAGAAGAAAGACAGCTCACCACTACCTTCTCAAAGGCAATTAGGGATGGGCAATAAATGCTGGTTTTGCCAGTGATTCACACATCCTGGTGTGAATGGGAAAAAAAAAGGAACACATGCTGTGTTCAGCAAGATCCTGTGCAAAATGACAGCCCTGGTGACTTAACAGGATTAATAATCTTCTTGAGAATTATTTTAAAAATCTGTTTTAAATATACATGGGGAGGGGGTGGGATGGATGAAGCACCATCATTACCATCACTACAGCAGTTCCAGAAGAAGGCCCACTTTCACTTTCTCAGAGTAATTGGGGATGGACAATAATTGTAGCTCTGCCAGTATCACCTACATCCCAGGAACACATTTATCAAAAAAAAATACATTCCTGTTTGTTCGATTTTAGAAAGTCTGCCAAGGGCAATGAAAAACTAAGAAACATAGATCTTTAAGAATCATAACTGCAGTATGTAATTAAAGACTTGTCCCCTTTTTTAAAGATGGTCACGATCACTGCATCTCTGAGATCTCCCGGCATGCTCTCCTCCCTCCAATTGATAGAGATGAGGTTGTGTATTTGTGTCGGCAGCGACTACAGGGGAATCTCCCTGCTATCAGTCACTGGGAAAGTCGTCGCCAGAGTCCTCCTCAACTGTCATCTTCCCAGTGGCTGAGGAGCTCCTCCCGGAGTCACAGTGTGGATTTCGGCTCCTACGGGGCACAACGGACATGATTTTTGCAGCGCGACAGCTACAGGAAAAATGGAGGGAACAGCACCAGCCCTTATACATGGCCGCCTTTAACCTTACAAAGGCCTTTGACACTGTCAACCGCGAGGGTCTATGGAGTGTCCTCCATTTCGGATGCCCCCAAAAGTTCGTCACCATCCTCTACCTGCTCCACGATGACATGCAGGTCGTGATCCTTACCAACAGATTCATCACAGACCCAATTCTCGTCCGGACCGGGGTGAAACAGGGCTGCGTCATTGCCCCAACCCTCTTCTCAATCTTTCTCGCCGCCATGCTCCACCTCACAGTCAACAAGCTTCCCGCTGGAGTGGAACTAAACTACAGAAGCAGTGGGAACCTGTTCAACCTGCACCGTCTCCAGGCCAGATCCAAGACCAGCCCAACCTCTGTCGTCGAGCTACAGTACGTGGATGACGCCTGCATCTGCGCACATATAGAGGCTGCACTCCGGGACATAGTCGACGTATTTACTGAGGCGTACGAAAGCATGGGCCTTAAGACATCCGTAAGACAAAGGTCCTCCACCAGCCTGTCCTCACCGCACAGCACTGCCCCCCCCCCCCCCCCCCAATCATCAAGTTCCATGATGCGGCCCTGGACACCGTGGACCACTTCCCATATCTCGGGAGCCTCCTATCAACAAGAGCAGGCATCGACGACGAGATCCAACACTGCCTCCAGTGTGCCAGTGCAGCCTTCGGTCGCCTGAGGAAAAGAGTGTTTGAAGACCAGGCCCTCCAAACTGTTAATACAGATACTTTTTCCCTCAATCTGTTTCAGTGAATACACTGACACACTAACACCTTGTTGCCTTTTCTGTAAAAGACCTTTATTGAAGATTCTCCGGCCGGGACTTGTCAGGACAAAGGAACACACTCTGTCAGAGCCTGTTCACCTTCCTCTGGACAAGCCCCTTTACAGCGCGAAAACACAGTAGTTATACATTTTCAAAACATAACACATTTGATTAGCACTTGGTCTATCCACTCCCTTTCTTCCTTCCCCCCCCCCCCCCCCCCCGAGTACGTCCAATGGCAGGCGAGGAAGTCTCCTAATTAGGGCTGGCCCCCAAGGTCAGCTTGTTTATAGCTTCGTTAAATTATCCTTATCAGTAAAAACCATTTCCTCCTTATCAGTAAAAACCATTACGTTACCCTCTCCAATCCATGATTGCTTTTTCTTTCCCATGACCCGTGTTTAACCTCAACTCTCAGTAACCCCTTTTTTTCTGTCGATTCTGCAATTGTCTGCATCTTGACATTTCTTTAGCTATTTTCCCAAGATTCCCTATCTCCATCCCTCTGCCACATTCACAATCCTTCTGTACACATTCTCATTTCCCCCCTTTTATCATTCCATGATAACCCTGGTGACTATTCCAGGAGTATCGCGTTTAGCCGTGCGCACACTCTTTCCTGATCATCCTTGTTGTCTGTGAGTCCGCCTCGAGCCTCTTCGCAAGGTCTTATCAATATCTGTTTAGGTTCTCACATCGTATCCTGTCGGAATATTATTGAATTGATAACTTCTGGACCCTTGGTACAAGGCCGAAGAGAGGCCTTTTACCTCCTTATGGGTCGGTGCAGAAACCAGCACTTTAACCCTTGTCCCGCTGGTACCCCTAATGCCAAATTTCTCTTACAATTCCCCCCTTTTGGCCCTTGGCTATATGCCAAGCTGGCCATATTTCCGGATAACTATCTCCCTGTAGGCAAGCTCCAGATAGGTTCGTTCACCTGGGTGGCCATCCCCCAAGCTTCGGGACCTCCTGAAACCTTCCCACAGAGTTATATAAGGTAAGTCCTTCCTGTAGGACTGCTTAAATTTTCATCCCTTATGGCCTTAATCATAGTGCGTGCCCTGACTTATCGTTTGGTCTGTTTAATTCGTGCACATGTTAATCCCATCATGACCATCAGAATCAGACCCTGTATTACTACAAGTGCATGTGATATTATTCTTATCCATGGGTGAATTTGAATATTAAGTCCAATGTCCCACAGCTTTGAGTACCAGGGCTGATCAGCCAGCATTGCGTTAGTGTCTCTCTCTAAGTTGTCTATTTCTTCCATCAGCCGAATATACTGTCGTCTTTGATTCTGGATTCCTTGCACCAAACGTAATTGTTCCTCATTTAGTTCCGGTATCTGTTTGCCTTGCGGTTCCCATACCGCCTCTTTGTACCTTTCTCGGAGAGTATCCGTGATTGTTCCGTGGATGATTTCCGTTGTCTCGGGATATATGTGGTATCCATTTACATCTATTTTTCCCATGGGCCTGAAACAGCAGTTAGGGTTGGTGATGACACAGGGGGGTGACTCTTCCCCTGGTCTTAATCGTCGGGTTGGCTGCTCCTGTGCTCACGAAATCTCCATTCCCTTGTGGAGCAGCGATTGTTTCGGAATCGTGTTCGAGGGGAGTGATACTCAGCATGCATCCATTTGTTTGGTGGAATCTGCAATCATCATACGTCATTCGTGGCGTACCTCGACATAAAACCACTTGGTTAATTTATAGCAGTCAGTTATGTCAATGCCTTTGGTACTATTGTTAATTTTAATCACCCGTCTGGCAGGCTGATGGTAACGCAACCGAGTTTGGTTTCTCACTTCACCAATATTATCAATCTGGTATAAGGGGTCTCCCTTTGTTACATCATACTGTGATATGGACAACATAAATCCGATCATATTCACCCGCCCAGTAATACATCTGAATTTTGGCACCCATTCGTGACTATTCCTTCGTACCTCGCATGTGTTATTCATTTTTTTTATCTAGAGTCCAATTGTTAAGTATGCTTTTCGGAATCCAATCTGGCGTATATCTCTATTCTGGAGTTGCTCCAAGTTATGTTGTACCTCACTTAATATCCAGGCCCCATACCTGGAGCAAACTATCTCAGCCTGTAATCGTTTACTTATATCTTTCCCCATTGCGTGGATCAATTTTATTGTCTTGGCATTTCGGCAATGTATGGGCCACTTGTAACAGTTCCCCTTCCACGCCATCTCCCAACCGCACTTGTAGGGCTTGGTTATCCAAGTCCCTCCCCACTAAACCACTCGAGACTACGCCATTAAGTTGTTAACCCGGTCATATATTGCATACAGGCCTATGGAATTCATCGTCGTAACCCCTGCCACATAACCCGTGCCTAGTGTTTCCAGTATTCCCCTTTTTGTTCGACCTTGCCCTGTTCCCTTTCTGACATTAAATCTCAGGGTAGTGGGTTCCGGGCCTTCAAGGATCTGTTGTGTCAGGTTCTGGTATAGACTTATAGTTTCATTCCCACAGAAGCTACGAAATATTCTATCCATTAGGTTTAGGATAAGTAGTCGCTGACGCACCCCAAATTATATCCTTTCTTTAGATTCTTTTATTACTAGCCCCCCTTTGGCTTCAGTCTTTATGGACAGGTTTATGGGGGGACTTGCGTGGTTGTGCTGGGAAGAATTGTTGTCCCCAGGGTGTTGTCGGGGCAGTGGTAGGGCTTCCCAGGGTCCCTTTGGGCGTGTTTGGTGTCCCAGCCGGACTTTTTGTCCTATGAACTAGCTCCTGTCCTCGGAATTTACTGGCGCCCATGGCATCGGCAGCCTGCTGCATTACAACCTTACTTAATACACTATACATAGCCATGCGTTAAAATAAGTTCTATCCTTGCTCCAGTCCTTGGCTGCTGGGATGCATATTTCGGCAGTTAAATTAAACAAAGCTAGTTCATGTAGTTGTGTCTTTCCTGCGTGTGCTATATCTCTCATAGTCCATCTGTATTATCCAGTGCCTGCGTGGGCCTCAAGGTTCCCAGTATCCTGAGTCTCCAGAGTCGAAGCAGCCGCTGTGGTCCCATCTCGGTAAGTGTTTTATCTGTAAATTTTAAACAGATAGCCTGGTCATCACCAGGTGTTAGGTTCTGGTCTACTCATCTTTTATCCATGCATGTTGCAGTCACTCTGTGAAATCGGAGGTGAGGGTTAGGTTGGGTTTGTGGACTACACTTACCCACCGTGGGGTACATTGGCTCTATTGCCATAGGTGATGATGCTATGGCTGCGCACTGCACTATCCGTCTGGCCCCGTTTTTTAAAATCTCTTCCAGCTTATTTATCTTAGCTTTTAACTCTTGAATTTGTTTTGTTTGAGTATCTTTCTTTTATTTGTATCAGGTGAGTATTATTACATAGGCTAGTTCTGTTTTTATTTTTATTCTGACTATCGCACCATTTCCTTTGTCAGGTGAGTCTTTTTTATTCTATTAAGAAATCCAAATTAATAATGTCCAGTATAAAACAGCTGTCAATGGAAAGGGTTAACTCCTTGACAGGTTTGTAAGAAAGCTTGATGTCATTACGTGACTTCACGTAACCATCCGAAAAATTATTTTTTTAAGTCTTCTCATCAGGAAAGATGGCATTTTAGATTAAACTCCAATTTTTTCTTAGCTTCTAATTCAAGTACTTTCCAAAGGTTTTTTTTTATTGATTTACACCGAGACCACACATTTTTAATAGCTATTTTGTTTACTGAAATCCAATTTTCACACGCGCTGTGTACATTCCAACATTTCGTTTTATTTTACGGTCTTGTTCACTGGGCAAATCTTGTGTTTTATTTCTCTCTCAGCACAAAATCTAAACATCTGTGCCAGTTCCATTTTCTACAAGAATTTTTAAATTTAGTAAGATTCTCTAATTCCCAGTTCTTTCTGTGCTGAGTTTGCATAGCTTAGATCTTTTCTTCTCGTTATTTTCAAAACCCTCGTGCTTGTTTAGACTGTTCGGGACTTTTCTTGATAAACAACGTCCATTTTGGAAATCTTTCAAAATGCAGTGAAACTTTCTCGTAATTTAAAATTATTATCAATGTAGAGTGTCTTTTACTTCTTCAAATTCTCTTTTTTTCCCCAATTAAACCAATATCTTTTTCATAGCCGATATCAACTAGTATTTAGTAAGTTATGTCTTTTTCCATCGCAAACATCCCTTTTTTTTTCCAGCACCTAATTAGTGCGTTACGTCTTTTTTCCAGATCACCTTTCTTCAAATTAGGTTTTGTATTTTACACGGAGGGCTCGTGTCTCTGTAAATTTGTTAATTTAAAATCATCAGACAATCGAAGGCACTTTTCCTTTCAAATTCGTTCAATTTGTTTACTTTCAAAGTTGCGTCTTTAACTTTTTCTTTTCTCCATAACTAGAACGGAGTCTAGCACGTAGGCTTTGAGGGTTGCTTTTCGTTATCTCAAAATGTTCAGTTTCAAGATCGTTAAAATGTCTTTTTCTAAACTGCTAAAGCTTGCTGTTTTAACATTTTCAAAAGTCCCTTTTACATCTTCGCAGATAGCTCGCCACTCTCCCAGGAGTTTGACCTGATCCCTGAAGGTATTTCTAGATTGTTTCCAAACCTTTTAGTTTTATTTCCTCCTTTTTCTTTCAGAGATCAGATTTAATTTACCGGTAATAACTTTTTTTTTTTAGTTTGAATCCACCTCAGTATTTTGCTGTGCCTTCTCTTAATATCTCAAAATCCCAATTCAAATTTTGTAATTTCAATCTTTATTTAAAACTCTCTTTTTTGAGCTAGAAGCTTTTTTTAAAAAGCATTCTTTATCTCATTTCTAGACTAAATTTATGTCTTTCAACCCAATGTAATCAATCTTTTGTGCATTCCTAGCTCCGTAACTTATCATCCGAATAAATCCACACCTGCGTTTCTAACTTAAAATGTCTTAAAACTTCCCGCATACAGGACAACACTACAAAGGGTTGAAAAAACTTTCACTCTGTTTGGAAAAGTGGGTGGAACTAAAATAAACAGACAGCTGCACCACTCTTCCAAACAGGCTTTCAGAAACATGAAAACATAAAAAATTAATTCCGCAGTCAAAAAATCACACAAGGGCTCTCACTCAACGACAGACATTCACAAATGTCTCTCTTCATTCAACAAAGCTTATTAATTTTTTTTTGGCCGGCTCTATTTTTGGATCCATGATTGCCCATTCCCGCGTCGGCCCGCGGTAAAGAAATATTTTATCCTTACACAATTCCTTTTATCCTTACACAATTCCTTGCGTTGCCCCGCGATTTAGTTTTACACAGTTCCTCGCGTCACCCCGCGATTTAGTTTTACACAATTTCCTTTTCCCTTCGCGTCGCCCCGCGGTGTTCCTATTCGCATCGCCCCGCGATTTCCTAAATTAAAAGGTATTCGCCAGATTGACCTGGATCTCGTTCGGACGCTATCTGAGAACCAGCGAGTGGCAAAACTTTCTTCAGACTTTTGGGACTGGAGGGAACTGAGGTGGTATTTAAAGGATACTCACTCTGGTGGCCACTTTCCTCCCGTCTCGTCCGAGGCTAGTTCGGCTCTTAATTCGCAAGCTTTCGGCAGTCGTCCGTTGAGATCCCACTTCTGACACCAAATGTTAATACAGATTCTTTTTCCCTCAATCTGTTTCAGCGAATACACTGACACACGAACACCTTGTTGCCTTTTCTGTAAAAGACCTTTATTGAAGATTCTCCGGACGGGACTTGTCAAGACAAAGGAACACTCTCTGTCAGAGCCTGTTCACCTTCCTCTGGACAAGCCCCTTTACACTGCGAAAACACAGTAGTTATACATTTTCAAAACATAACACATTTGATTAGCACTTGGTCTATCCACTCCCTTTCTTCCTCCCCCCCCCCCCCCCCCCCGAGTACGTCCAATGGCAGGCGAGGAAGTCTCCTAATTAGGGCTGGCCCCCAAGGTCAGCTTGTTTATAGCTTTGTTAAATTATCCTTCCTTATCAGTAAAAACCATTTCCTCCTTATCAGTAAAAACCATTACGTTACCCTCTCATATCCGTGATTGCTTTTTCTTTCTTGTGACCCATGTTTAACCTCAACTCTCAGTAGCCCCTTTTTTTCTGTCGATTCTGCAATTGTCTGCATCTTGACATTTCTTTAGCTATTTTCCCATGATTCCCTATCTCCATCCCTCTGCCACATTCATAATCCTTCTGTACACATTCACAAAACTGCCACCAAGCTCATGGTCTACAGGGCTGTAGTAATACCTGCCCTCCTGTATGGCTCAGACACATGGACAATGTACAGTAGACACCAAGTTGCTGGAGAAATATCACCAACGATGTCTCTGCAAGATCCTATAAATCCCCTGGGAGGACAGGCGCACCAACATCAGCTCTCCTCACTCAGGCTAACATCCTCAGCATTGAAGCACTGATCACACTCTATCTGCTCCGCTGGGCAGGCCACATAGTCCGCATGCCAGACACGATACTCCCAAAGCAAGTGCTCTACTCGGAGCTCCTCCATGGCAAACGAGTCAAAGGTGGGCAGCGAAAACGCTACAAGGGCACCCTCAAAGCCTCCCTGATAAAGTGCAACATCCCCACTGACACCTGGGAGTCACTGGTCCAAGACCGCCCTAAGTGGAGGAAGTGCATCCGAGAGGGCGCTGAGCACCTCGAGTCTCAACGGCGAGAGCGTGCAGAAATCAAGCGCAGACAGCGGAAAGAGCGTGCGGCAAACCAGTCCCACCCACCCCTTCCCTCAATGACTATGTCCCACCTGTGACAGAGTCTGTGGCTGTCGTATTGGACTGTTCAGTCACCAAAGAACTCACTTCAGGAGTGTAAGCAAGTCTTCCTCGATTCCGAGTGACTGCCTATGATGATGATGTAGTTAAAAATATTATTAACTGAGTCTAAAAAATATTGTGAACCTAAATAAAGTGGGCGGGTGGCAGTGGTTTAGATGTATGTGTCTGTACTATTTGCATTGTACAGTATAATTCAGCACCCAGAAATTGCACTGCCTTTAGCGCAGTCATCTATAACTGTGCCACATTGTGCGCGCAATTGAGCTACTTATGTGCTATTTGACTGTAAATACACTAAGTTATATTCACTTTTAATTGCTTTTTTGCCAGTAGGAAAATTACTTCTTTTTTGTAAATTCTGTTCTAGACAGGGCATTTCTGGAGAACAGACTGCTGAAAAAAGAGATTACTCAATGTTTGAGATCGAGCATTTTTCAAGTGATGATGGCTGTATTGCAATTGGCTACAATGTCACCAGCTCATTTTGAAGATCCTTACTGTGGAAGTAGTGCTTTATGATATCCATTGCAGTCCAGAACTACATATGACAAATCTTTTCAGACTAATTTTTAAATATATACATTGAGTTCTTGGGTACCCTTGATTTAATTAAAAGGTAAGTACCCACTTTGGGGTCAAGTTTCGGCCGCCCGCTAGAACAGCGCACATCGGAGAGGCCTGCCTAATTTATAGAACAAAAATTGCGCCGAATACTTAACCTCACGATTCTCAGATAGCTGTAGGTTTCAAACTAGGCGCTGCGCAGCAGGAGCTGTTGGGGACGGAGCTACAGCCCTGCGGCAAAAACAATGCCGGCAGCTGCGCCCGTGCGTAGTAGCTGCCGGCGTCCTGTCTCCGGGGCGACGACCCTATCTCAGGCCGAAGGGATGTCGCCCCTATCCCCGACCGAGTGGTCTGCGCATCTTACCTCGGCGGCGGGCCCCGCCCGCCTGGCCACTCGCTGGGGGCAGGCCCCAGTCGAAGAGTCGGCGCCATCGGCAGCCCAGCATCGGCTGCTTGTGGGCCCCGCCCGAAGTCCTTGGCGGAGCCTGGTTTCTTCGTTGTCATATCTCTTCTTCTCCCCCCCCCCCCCCCCCCCCCAGTCCCCCATCTTCCTCTCTTTTCTCTTCCTCCCCCCTCTAACTTCCTCTATTCTCTCTTCCCCTCCCCCCCCCCCCCAGCTTCTTCTCTTCTCTCTTTCCCCCCCCCATCATCTTCTCTTCTCTCACCCCCCCCCCATCATCTTCTCTTCTCTCACCCCCCCCCCCAATCATCATCTCTTCTCTCACCCCCCCCCCATCATCTTCTCTTCTCTCACCCCCCCCCCCCCAATCATCTTCTCTTCTCTCACCCCCCCCCCAATCATCTTCTCTTCTCTCACCCCCCCCCCCAATCATCATCTCTTCTCTCACCCCCCCCCCCATCATCTTCTCTTCTCTCACCCCCCCCCCCCCAATCATCATCTCTTCTCCCCCCCCCCCCCATCTTCTTCTCTTCTCCCCCATCCCCTCCCCTTCTCCCTGGTGCTGCAGTAGGTGAGTAGAAATATTTATTTATTTATTGTGATTTTAATTTTTTATTAATTTATTTGGATTGATTTATTGGTTTATTTATCTTTTATTATTGATGATGGCTCTTTATTTGTAAAAGTGAAGTGTTTAATGTTTGTAAACGCCCCTCCCCCCCCCCCCCCCATCTTTCATTCCATATGCCTGATTTCCAAGTGTAGGCAAGGTTTTTCTGAGCATACAAAAATCTGCACTTACTCCATTTTAAGTTAGTTTGGAGTAAGTTTTCGCTGCCTAAACTTGCAAAACAGATGTAAGTGGCCGAACACGCCCCTTTTTGAAAAAAAAAATCTGTTCTAAAATGAAACTGTTCTAACTCACTAGAACTGGAGCAAACTAAAGGCCGAGAATTGCAATTTCTAAGATACTCCATTCTAAACTAGTTGCTCCAAAAAAATAGGAGCAACTCAGGCTGAAACTTGACCCCTTTATGTTCAGCAATCTAGAGCTGAAAAGTTAGATAAATCTTTTGTTTTTCAGTACTGTGGCCAAATAAGAATTGAAACCATTGGTAATGTGTTGAATGAAGACTTTTGAGAAGGAATTGGGATATTATCATTGCAGGATATTACTGTTGCATGATTCGCAGGAATATATAAAGAATGAAATACCAGAGCTGTGGGAAGAGATTCTAATAATGGTTATAAGCTGTGAGTGATGCTTCAGCAATTGCTAACAGTTGTCAGATCCTTAACATTAGCATCTTTGAATCACTTTTGTGTGGGCTCCCTTTTTAGTTAAATGGGCCACATGGTGCCTTACTGATTGACACACACCTGGAAGGTTCAAGTTAAATCTGTGACATGTACTGTGTTATCTGATATCAGTAGCGGTGGTAGTTTGGATCTGTTGGCCTCTGGCAATCCTGAGGAAAAATCAGTCAAGTTTCCTACTTCTGATGGCTATCCAGTGACCCTACCAGAAAGTGTCGACATCAGGTTAGGATAAGATTGAGTTAGGCTGTGATGCACTCTGTCATTGAAGAGACTCTTAATACCCGAAGTGTATGCTCCAACAAATCATTTTTTTCAAACTCAGCAGCCGGGTGGGGGATCTGAGTATTTTTAAAAGGAAATATACTTGATAACATTGCAGGGTCTGATATATTTTAATTATGGATATCCTATTTGTTGCACCATAAATATTACAGAATATATTTTTCATATTTACAAGCTAGCAGTCTGATGCATTGTACAGATATGCAATGTAATGATTTTTTTCTTTTTAAATAGTTGAGTGTGTCAAGTCAGTAATCCAGCATGTTCACCTGTGATATTTGTGGGCAAAGTGGCCTATCGGAACCAGACATGAGGACACACATTCTTATTGTCCATGAAGAAAATGAGCGCAGCTGTCCAATCTGCAATCTATCTGGAATTAGCTATGATGAATTAATGTTCCATATAGAGACTGCCCACAGCGAGACGAAACCTGTAGATGATCGAAGGACAGTCTGTTCCATTGATAAAGAAAAGGATTCCAATTCTTCACTTCAGACCAGTAGGCTGACTCAATTAAAACATAAGGCTCCAGAACACACAGAATTTGAAATGGACAGGATGAAGGAGCCAAAACCAGAAGAGCTTCAGTTGTCTTGCTCTGCTTCACCTTCTAACTGTGTGAGACCATTTAGACAAAACTTAAATAGAAATCGTGAATCTAAAAGATTAATACAATCCAACACTTTCAATGGGCATTTTTCAGGAACTGTTTGGCGGCTTCCCGAGCAAAAACTATCTGACAAGAATGATAAAGGATCAAAAAGCAATGGCCTTTGTGTCAGTTCTGAAGAATCTGTGAAATTTTATGCCCCAGAATGTCCCTTTTGTGGCCTAATAGGAGGTTCAGGAGAGGATCTAAATGAACATGTTAAAACCAAGCATGCAGAAGTGCTGGAAACCCCTCAAAAAGGTATGATCTATGTGATTGATACAATACTTTTAATCTTCAGCAGTAAATGTGGCAGAACTAAGAGCTCAGTGATGTGGGTAGAGAAATGTTGCTTTATTTATAAAAGTAATACTCTAGGGTAGTCCTCTACAATGGTCTTTTCCTTACCTATTTGTCTGAGAAACGCAAACATTCCCAACCTGCCATGTCTAAATTATTACAAATGTTACAATTTTTTTAAGTGGTTCATTTCCCAATTAAGATCATTATTTTCACTGCATTTCCAAACCTATTTGATGGAATATGATTTAATTGTGGCTCCCAGCACTTCCTGCTGCTCACTGCCTTCAGGAGAGCAGCACTGTGTAGCCAGATGGTACTAACATGGTCCTGGTTCCTCCTGGACTGGAATCTGCATTAGTCCCTGTGAGCTGCTGGCACTGTAATGTGTTCAGTAGGTGGCATCAGTTGAGTGGCTTCCTGCTAATTCTGGAGACCTGATAGAGAGAGTCTCAGCAAGTGAGGGGAAATAAAGCATTTCTGTAAAGTAGGTGGTTTTTTAAACTGTTTTGATCATTGCTTGGAAGAAGTAGTTTATAACAAAAGTTTCCCCTTGCATAGAGGCTAAATCTTTGGAGTGAAACCAAATTTTTATACGAAGATTCATTTAATGGTATCACAGACAAACTTGATCGCAAGATCAGTATGAGTGATAATCCCCCCCCCCCACTATTATCCCTGTCAGACCCTCCTTCCTGACTTACCCTAGTGCTGGGGATCATAAGAACATAAGATAAAAACATAAACACAAACATGAGCAGGAATAGGCCAAACGGCCCCTTGAGCCTACTCCGCCATTCAATAAGATCATAGCTGATCTACCATCTCACTGCACTTTCCTGCACTGTTCCCATAATCCCTTTGGATCCAAAAATCTATCGAGCTCTGTCTTGAATATACTCAACGACTAAGCATCCACATCTCTCTGGGGTAGAGAGTTCCAAAGATTCACACATGGCCAATGTTCCCTGTAAGCTGTGCATTGTTCTGCGTGGCGTATTTTTTTAGTGTGCGGTCCCTTTGAATTTTCCACATGTGCAGTATTTACAATGGAGAAGTCGGTGAGCGACCAGCGCGGAATCTCTCCCTTTACTGCGCGGCTGCGCAGCTTAGCGGGAACATTGATCGTGGCTGAACTTCTACCTCGACTCCACTTTCCTGCCCAGTCCCCATAACCCTTGATTCCCTTAGTGCAGAAAAATCTATTAATCTCAGTCTTGAATATACTCAACGACTGAGCATCCACAGCCTTCTGGGGTAGAGAATTCCAAATATTTATAACCCTCTGAGTGAAGAAACTTCTTCTCTTCTCAGTCCTAAATGGCCAACCCCTTATCCTGAGACTAGGACCCCTAGTTCTAGATTCTTCAGTCAGGGGAAACAGGCCCTCAGTATCTACCCTGTTAAGCCCTCTAAAAATGTTATACGTTTCAATGTGATCCCCCCCTCTCTTCTAAACTCTGAGTGGAATGGGCCTTTATTCCATAATCTCTCCTTAAAGGATAGCCCTGTCATCCCAGAAATCAGTCTAGGTCTCTCTGGTCCTTGGCACGCTCCAGGCGCCCAATTTTAATAGCCGGGTAGCTAAAGTCCGCCGACTTTCCGGCTGTTTTGGTCAGGGAGTTAGCCAGCAGTCTGGTAATGAGGGTAAACAAGGAAATAAAGGAGAGTATCAAATTAAAAACCATGCGTATAAGGTGGCCAAGCTTAGTGGGAAACTAGAAGATTGGGAAAATTTTAAACGACAGCAAAGAATGACTAAGAAAGCAATAAAGAAAGGAAAGATAGATTACGAAAGTGAACTTGTGCAAAACATAAAAACAGATAGTAAAAGCTTTTACCGATATATAAAACTGAAAAGAGTGACTAAAGTAAATGTTGGTCCCTTAGAAGATGAGAAGGGGGATTTAATAATGGGAAATGTGGAAATGGCTGAGACCTTAAACAATTATTTTGCTTCAGTCTTTATAGTGGAAGACACAAAAACCATGCCAAAAATTGCTGGTCACGGGAATGTGGGAAGGGAGGACCTTGAGATAATCACTATCACTAGGGGGGTAGTGCTGGACAGGCCAATGAGACTCAAGGTAGACAAGTCCCCTGGTCCTGATGAAATGCATCCCAGAGTATTAAGAGATGGCGGAAGTTATAGCAGATGCATTCGTTATAATCTACCAAAATTCTCTGGACTCTGGGGAGGTACTATCGGATTGGAAAGCAGCTAATGTAACGCCTCTGTTTTAAAAAAAAAAAGGGGGGCAGACAAAAGGCAGGTAACTATAGGCCGGTTAGTTTAACATCTGTAGTGGGGAAAATGCTTGAAGCTATCATTAAGGAAGAAATAGCGGGACATCGAGATCGGAATAGTGCAATCAAGCAGACGCAACATGGATTCATGAAGGGGAAATCCTGTTTAACTAATTTACTGGAATTCTTTGAGGATATAACGAGCATGGTGGATAGAGGTGTACCCGTTGGATGTGGTGTATTTAGATTTCCAAAAGGCATTCGATAAGGTGCCACACAAAAGGTTACTGCAGAAGATTAAGGTACGTGGAGTCAGAGGAAATGTATTAGCATGGATCGTGAATTGGCTGGCTAACAGAAAGCAGAGAGTCGGGATAAATGGGTCCTTTTCGGGTTGGAAATCGGTGGTTAGTGGTGTCCCACAGGGATCTGTGCTGGGACTACAACTGTTTACAATATACATAGATGACCTGCAAGAGGGGACAGAGTGTAGTGTAACAAAATTTGCAGATGACACAAAGATTAGTGGGAAAGCGGGTTGTGTAGAGGACACAGAGAAGTTGCAAAGAGATTTAGATAAGTTAAGCGAATGGACTAAGGTTTGGCAGATGGAATGCAATGTCGGAAAATGTGAGGTCATCCACCTTGGGGGAAAACAAACCGTAAAAGGGAATATTATTTGAATGGGGAGAAATTACAACATGCTGCGGTGCAGAGGGACCTGGGGGTCCTTGTGCATGAAACTCTTTTTGGATCCTTGTGCATGAAACTCTTTTTGGATCCTTGTGCATGAATCCCAAAAAGTTAGTTTGCAGGTGCAGCAGGTAATCAGGAAGGCGAATGGAATGTTGGCCTTCATTGCGAGAGGGATGGAGTACAAAAGCAGGGAGGTCCTGCTGCAACTGTAACAGGGTATTGGTGAGGCCGCACCTGGAGTACTGCGTGCAGTTTTGGTCACCTTACTTAAGGAAGGATATAATAGCTTTGGAGGGGGTACAGAGACGATTCACTAGGCTGATTCCGGGGATGAGGGGTTTATCTTATGATGATAGATTGAGTCCTTACTCGTTGGAGTTCAGAAGGATGAAGGGGTGATCTTATAGAAACATTTAAAATCATGAAAGGGATAGACAAGATAGAGGCAGAGAGATTGTTTCCACTGGTCAGGGAGACTAGAACTAGGGGGCACGGCCTCAAAATACGGGGGAGCCAATTTAAAACTGAGTTGAGAAGGAATTTCTTCTCCCAGAGGGTTGTGAATCTGTGGAATTCTCTGCCCAAGGAAGCAGTTGAGGCTAGCTCATTGAAATGTATTCAAATCACAGATAGATAGATTTTTAACCAATAAGGGAATTAAGCGTTATGGGGAGCGGGCGGATAAGTGGAGCTGAGTCCACGGCCAGATCAGCCATGATCTTGTTGAATGGCGGAGCAGGCTCGAGGGGCTAGATGGCCTACTTCTGTTCCTAATTCTTATGTTCTTATGTTCTCAGCCACTGAAATCAGCAGGGCCTCCCCACTGCTGTTTACTAAGCTGCATTCTTGCCTAGGACTTAAACCAACCCTTATGTTTTAGTAGCATTTCTGAAGTTGGTGCATTAGTTTGCTTCGATGCCTTCTTGGCTGAGTTTGATGTTTGGTTTATGGCCCATTCATACTATATATTCTCCGTCTTCACCCTTCTTGATTTGTCTGCAACTTTTGACATGGTTGACCACTCACTCCATCCTTCTCCAATGCTTCTTCACCGTCGTCCAGCTGGGTGGGACAGCACTCATCTGGTTCCATTCTTAACTATCTAATCTTAGCCAGAGAATCACCTGGAATGGCTTCTTTTTCCACCCCTGCATCGTTGCCTCTGGTGTCCCCCAAGGATCTATCCACGGCCTCCTCCTATTTACATACTGCCCCTTGGCGACATCGTCCGAAATAACAACATCAGTTTCCACGTGGAGGCTGAATACACCAAGCTCCAACTCACCACCACTTCCCTCGACCCCTCCACAGTCTCTAAATTGTCAGACCGCTTGTCCAGCATCCAGTTCTGGATGAGCAGAAATTTTCTCCAATTAAATATTGGGAAGACCAAAGTCATGGTTTTCGGTCCCCGCTACAAACTCTGTACCCGAGCCATTGACGTCATCCCTATCCCTAACATCTGTCTGAGGCTGAAACAGACTGTTCGCAACCTTGGTGTCATATTTGACCCTGAAGTGAGATTCCAACCACATATCCACAGCATAACTAAGACTGCCTATTTTCACCTCTGTAACATCGCCCGTCTCCGCCTGTGCCTCAGCTCATCTGCTGAAATCCTCATCCATGCCTTTGTTATCTCTAGACTTGACTATTCCAATGCTAGCCTCCCACGTTCTACCTTACGTAAACTTGAGGTCATCCAAAACACGGCTGCCCATGTCCTAACTCGCACCAAGTCCCGTTCACCCATCATCCCTGTGCTCGCTGACCTACATTGGCTCCTGGTTAAGTAATGCCTCGATTTCAAAATTCTCATCATTATTTTCATATGCCTCTATGGCCTCGTCACTCCCTATCTCTGTAATCTCCTCCAGTCCCACAACCCCCCTTAATATTTGCTCTCCTCTAATTTTGCCCTCCTGAGCATCTCTGATTATATTCATTCAACCATTGGTGGCCATGCCTTCTATTGCCTAGGCCCTAAGTTCTGGAATTCCCTGCCTAAACCTCTCCACCTGTCTACCTCTCTTTACTCCTTTAAGACGCTCCTTAAAATCTACCTCTTTGACCAAACCTTTGGGCACCTACCCTAATTTCTCTCTATGTAGCTCGGTGTCAACATTTTTTGTTTTGTAATACTCCTGTGGAGCGCCTTGGGGCATTTTACTAAGTTAAAGATTTTACATATATATAAGTTTTGTACTTTGCGTCAATGCAAAGTGGTTTTTCCTTATGGTGACACAAAAACATGAGGAGCTGGCAGTACAACTCAACATTGCAGGTTTTACATTAATTTGACCTGTACCTGCAGTCTAACAGCACCATTCATATTTATTGTAGTGCGGAGGGGAAGTTATGTCGTATTTTTGCCCTTGAAGCTGAAATAAGACCTATTTCAGTATGTCAGTTTGTTTTTCTCTGTTAACCTTAATGTCCTTTATTGGTGGCAGGAGATGAAAATGAATTGATTTAATAGAAGAAGCTCATGCGAGGGCAGTAAAAGCACATTTAGTTTACCTAAAATCCTCTACTATCTTGAGTCCAAAATAAGTCTCAGGGCTAGAAATTGGTCTTTTGGTGATGGCGGTATTTTTTCAGCATTTTTGCGCAAAAATACCATTACAAATACCGCTATTTTTTAAAGGTTAAATTGGCAATAAAATGCGCCCTACAGAAAAAATCGGCATTGCATGAGGATTCGCAGTGGAAACTGCGGTCCTCGCCAACTTTAGTCCGAGGCCGATTACCGCTAAAAAGACAGGCCTTGGGAGGGAGGAAAACACAAAAAATTGCAAAAATTCACACAGCATTTACTGCTGCAAAAGAATTTTAAAAAATAAAAAGTTTTTAACTTTTTTTTTTTACAGGTCTTAATACTTAGTGCTGTTTCTGGGGCTTTTTTTGGTGTTGCACACCGACGGTCCGCTTTTCAGCGGTATTTCAAAACCGCCGGCGCACAACTTTGGCCAATTTAGGTGAGCACCTTTTAACGTCAAAAAAGGCAAAATATCGCCGAAAAAACGGGCACAAGGCTGACCAATTTCTAGCCCTCAATGTTTTAAATGAAAAAATTAATATTTTTTCATCATTGTGAGCAATCCATGCTGGAAGCACCCATTTTATAGGTAGTTAGCCAGTAATTTAATTAATTAGATCACTTGAGGTATGTCAAATTGGTGTACCGCCTTCTCGCCACAAAGAACTTTTTGATTGGTGTATATCTCTTTCATATACTAAAAACAGGTCAGCTCATTCCATCACATCACATCACAAACCAATTCACCTATTATTTTTTTTAATGTCCTATTTGTATTAAAAAAAAGTTAATATTTTGTATGTTGAACTGGAGTTTAATTTTCTCTTTGTATTTATTAGGTTTTAGAAAACAGAGACTGTATTCATGTCCCATGTGCAAACTAGTATTTGCAAATTGTCAGATACTGCAGGAACATGTCGAGTTGCACTTAGCTGAGAGTAGAGCTGAAGGTAATACATTTTGTTCCTTTTAAAATAAGATAATGTGAAAAGCTATTTTTTATTGGTTTAACCTGGCAAATTCACGTTGTCTAACAGATCAGCTCTTGATACTGAAAGACACTTTGAAAATTTCCAAAGTTTCTGCAAAATTTATTTCTGTAACCACGTCTTTGATAACCTCCTGCAGTGTTTCTTCCATTTCCTGCTTGGTTTCTCAACTGATCCCCAGCTAAACTCCATGAGGCGTTTGTTATACAAGTGAAAGATGCTGTATACATGCAAGTTGTTGTTGTAGTACCAATAAACTGTATTTTTGCCTCATTTCAATATTCTACAGTTAAAGGTTTTCCATTTTATGTATGCTCTTCTGAGATTGCCATTACGGCATGTTCCAGGGCACAGTCGAGCAAATTTTACCATACATCTATTTTTTTCTTGGAGCGCTTGATGTGAATTTTGAATGCTACATATTTAATCAATTATCCTGCCCCAAATCACTATGGTGGTTGCATAATGTTTATTGCTAAGTTCTACCTTGGCCTCTTCCCAACTCCTCTCTCAGCTTTTCCTTAGAATGCCTCTTCCTTCCCTCTCACCTCTCACTTGCAATCCTTATCTTGTACCATCCTTCAAAGCCCACCCTGATTTCTTTAATGAGATCTCCATTAGCCTCTCTGCCAAGTGAGTCCTCATTCTTGGTGATTTTCAATTATGCCTACCTCATGCTCCCTTGACCTTCTCCCAGTGAATATGCTGACCACTGATCTGCCGTTCCTTGGCACCTTGCTTGCTAATGTTAATGGCTCCCTTTGCTCAGGCACCTAAACTCCCTTAACTCCATTCCACCTGTCCTTACTTAATCTCACTCCAGTTGATCATCATAGGCGGTCCCTCGAATTCGAGGAAGACTTGCTTCCTCTCTAAAAGTGAGTTCTTAGGTGAGTGAACAGTCCAATACGGGAATTACAGTCTCTGTCACAGGTGGGACAGTCGTTGAAGGAAAGGTTGGGTGGGGAGTCTGTTTTGCCGCATACTCCTTCCACTGCCTGCGCTTATTTTCTGCATGCTCTCGGCGACAAGACTCGAGGTGCTCAGCACCCTTCCAGATGCTCTTCCACCACTTAGAGCAGTCTTTGGCCAAGGACTCCCAGGTGTTGGTGGGGATGTTGCATTTTTATCAAGGAGGCTTTGAGGGTGTCCTTGAAACGTTTCCTCTGTCCACCTTCTCCCAGTGAATATGCTGACCACTGATCTGCCGTTCCTTGGCACCATGCTTGTTGATGTTGATGTTAATGGCTTGCCATGTAAGAGTTCTGAGTAGAGCGCTTGCTTTGGGAGTCTTGTGTCAGGCATGCGAACAATGTGGCCCGCCCAGATTAAACTCTCCCACCGACTTCCACAAACCCCCCTTGATCCTGTCATCTCTTGCCTCACCATTTTCCAAGTCTCTAACTAACTAGGGTTTATCTTGCCACTTCCTCACCTCTCTTACTACTACATCCGCCTGCCTCCCACCCACCCCACTACCATTACCATCCACTTTTGAAAAAACTCCACTCCCTTATTAATTGCCTTTCAAGCTCCCAGTCCCTCTCCTTTGGTCCTCCATTCAGCATGACAACTCTACTGGTGTTGACCTGCTCAACTGCTCTCTTGCCTCTGCCTTCGATGCCCTCATTCCCAGTCACTCAGTCTCCCATCCCTTATGTTCTCTCAGTACAGCTGTCCATAATTCTGAGAGATGCAAACTTGAGCTCCTCTGGTGCAGAGTTATTCATTATACTTATAATTAGTATTATGTATTATTCATATACTTAATTGCTAGATCTATTATCATGTTAAGTACTACTCTCATGTTCCTAAGCAAGGATAATCCATAGCTCATTTTCTTCATGCTGAACCATCTCTTCAAATCTCTCCCATCTCTATCCTGCCCTCTGCAATCTCATCTGTTCCAATTATTCCTATCCCATGCTCCCTTGATCTGCTCCCAATCAACATGCTGACCGATCAACTAGCCTTCCAAGGCACCAGGCTTGGTGATGTTGTTAATGGCTCCCTTTGTTCAGGTACCACCTCCCTCCCATTCAAAACTGCCATCAACACCCTCACCTTCAAAAAGCTCACCTTCAACCCATTCATCTTCCCCCCACCTCTAACATCCCTTTCCCATATATGATCTTAGAATGTGTCATCGCCTTGAGGCTCTGTGCCCATTTGAACCCCTGTTCAAATCCCTTCAATCCAGCTTCTGCCCAGCTGAAAGCCCTGGACAAAATCATGAATGGCATCTTTTGTAACCTTGACCACAGTGCATTATCCCTCTTTGTCCTTCTTGATCTCTCTGTAGCACTTGATATGGTAGACCATTGACTCTGCTGCGTTGTCCAGCTGCTTGGGACTACCTGTGTGTGGTTCCAGTCCTGCCTGTCTGTATACAGCCAGTGTATCTCCAGCAAAGGCTTCTCCTCCTGTCCTAGCATTGTCACCTCCAGAGTCCCTCATGGATTTAAATTTGCTCCCCCCCCCGCCCCCCACCCTTTCCACTTCCTCATCTACATGACGCTCCTCAGTGACAGGCATGGGCCAGTTTCCATATGTATGCTGGTAAAACCCAGCTCTACACTTTCTTCACCACTTCCCTTGACCTCACAGCCACCTCTGAGGTCAGACAGGCCTGACATCAAATTGTGGACGAGTCAACATTTCCTTCAACTAAACATCAAGATGATTAAAGACATATTTCTCAGCCTCTGCCATAAACTCTGTTCCCTTGCCAGTGCCTATATCCTCTTCCCCAAACACTCACTCAAATGGAATCAGATCTTGCAGAGCAGTGACTTCCTGATCAATCCAGGGCTGAGCTTCAAACTATTCTATCCATCACAAAGATCACTTATTTTAATCTCTGCCACATTGCACCTATCTCTCTCCCACTATCTCAAGGCCTAAGACCCATTTCTTCTGAGTGTTTCTCCAATCGGGCATCTGTCTGGTGTTCAACTGACAGAAAGGTCAGTAACCGTATCTGATCTGATTAGAGGTTGTTCTGCTTTGTTCCTGCTTAAATAATTGCCAAATTTTAGGTGTTTATTTTGTAACTTCTTTCTGACTATATGGAATGATCATGTTTTGCTAGAAGCAGAGTGTTTGAAGAAGCAGTTTCTGACCTAGAAATTTTCAAGTTATGGTAATAGTATGTAAGGGCAGGATAAAGTATTTTGAGTGACTTTATATAATACATTGTACACTATATGCACAATACTCCTGTTACAAAACAGCACATCCTCTGACTTAACAGGAGCAATTTTCTCTGAGACTCCCCCCTGCTCTAGCCCTAAACTCACACCTTTCTCTAGTTTATCTCTGATCTCCCCTCTTGACCTCTCCACGCTCATCTTGTCCATGAGACCCACTTCCTGTTCCCTTGACCCTATTCCCATTAAACTACTGATCACCCAACTTCCTTTTTTGGCTACCAGGTTAACCGACATTGTTAGCGGTTCTCTCTCCTCAGGTACTGTTCCTCTCGCCTTCAAATCTGCGGTCATCACCACTCTCCTCAAAAAGCCAACCCTTGACCCCACTGTGCTTGCTAGCTTACCACCCCATCTCTAACCTCCCTTTCCTCTCCCAAGTCCTTGACTGTGTTGTCGCCTCCCAAATCCGTGCCCATCTTTCCCGAAACTCCGTGTTTGAATCCCTTCAATCCAGTTTCCACCCCGACCACAGTATCGAAACGGCTCTCATCAAAGTCACAAATATCCTTTGTGACTGTGACAAAGATAAACTATCCCACCTGGACCAGTCTGCAGCCTTTGACACAGGTGACCACTCCATTCTCCTCCAATGCCTCTCCGCCATCGTCCAGTTGGGTGTTTGGGTGGGACTGCACTCGCCTGGGTGTTTGGGTGGGACTGCATTCTTATCTATCTAATTGTAGCCACAAAATCTCCTGCAGTGGCTTCTCTTCCCACTCCTGCACCGTTACCTCTGGTATCCCCCGAGGATCTATCCTTAGCCCCTTCCTAGTTCTCATCTATATGCTGCCTCTGAGTGCTATCATCTGAAAACACGGAGTCAGTTTACACATGTATGCTGACGACACCCAGTTCTACCTCTCCACCACTTCTCTCGATGTGCAGAAATTTTCTCCAATTAAAAATTGTGAAGATCGAAGCCATTGTCTTTGGTCCACGCCACAAACTGCGTTCCGCAGCCACTGACTCAATCCCCCTCCCTAGCATCTATCTGAGGCTAAACCATACTGTTCGCAACCTAGGCGTCATATTTGACCCTGAAATTAGCTTCCGGCTACATATCCGCAGCTCAGCTAAAACCGTCTGTTTCCACCTCCTTAACATTGCCTGCCACCACCCCTACCTCAGCTCATCTGCTGCTAAAATCCTCATTATTCTCTTTGTTACTTCTAGACTTGACTACTCCCAACGTACTCCTGGTTGGCCTCCCATATTCTACTCTACGTAAACTTGAGGTCATCCAAAACTCGGCAGCCTGTGTCCTAACTCGCACCAAGTCCCGATCACCCACCACCCTTGTGCTCACTGACCTACATTGGCTCCCGGTTAAGCAACGCCTCGATTTCAAAATTCTCATCCTTGTTTACAAATCCCTCCATGGCCTCGCCCCTCCCTATCTCTATAATCTCTTTCAGCCTCACAACTCCATGAGACGTCTGCGTTCCTCAACTTCTGCCCTCCTCAAATTCTGCCTTCTTGAGCATCCCTGATTATAACTGCTTAATCATCGGTGGCCCTGCCTTCAGCTGCTTTTGCCCTAAGCTCTGGAACTCCCTCCCTAAACCTCTTCGCCTCTCTACCTCTCTTTCCTCCTTTTAAGATGCTCCTTAAAACCTACCTCTTTGATCAAGCTCTGTAATTTCCTCTTATGTGCCTCAGTGCCAAATTTATCTGTTTTGTCTTATAACACTGCTGTGAAGCGCTTTGGGACATTTTACTTTGTCAAAGTTACTATATATATTTGAGTATCTGCTAGTATATATGTAAAACTGGATTATTTTAATACAGGATATTAAAATATACCCATTGCAAATTTTGTGTTGCTTATATATATTTAATATTTGTATTGTGATTGTCTATTTCTTCACTGATCTGTCTCTAGAATGTGCACTGGCTGATCGTCGATTTGCCCAAAGACTACAGGAAGACGAAGAAAAACAAAGAAGACTTTTGGAAACAAAAAGGGAGCAAGAGGAATTTCAAAAACTTCAGGTATTTGCCAAAAACTCTATATAGATCCTTGCTTGTCATTGTTCAACTGAAAATATAAGACTGTATATGACAATGCTGTCTCCAAGTGCACCAATTTATTGTTAATATTTCTAAAATTTTCTGACTCATATATACGATTGCACCATTTTGGAATCTTTACCTATTTGGCCATGAATGGATCTTGATTCAGTTGATAATGACGATCCCTGCTGCTGCAGCTGAATTTCCTCCCTGCTTCCAAACGCAAGGCCCCTCTGCCAGTTGATGGGCCTGCGGTAAGTTAGCAACTGGCCTATGTACATCACCTGAACTTGTAAACATAATGGCTATAATGATCTTGCTATGAAGTTTGATTCGGCTTACAAAACGCTTACAAAGGCCAGAGATACATAAGCCATTTAGAATGTTGTTTAGGTTGGGTCATGTCTAATGCCCTCTTGAAGGACTGCAAGGAGTCAATCCTGACTACCACCTCTGCAATCCCTTCCCTCTGAGTAATGTAGAAATTCCAAACGTTCAACTTCATTCCCAGCTTTCTGAATTTAAATGGTTTGTCGCTTGCTCAATTTGGCCCAGCTACCTGAAGCTATCTATCCACTTGTACATTACTGATACCCTTTATAATTTTAAATACCTGAATCAAATTCCCTGTAAGTCTGTATTTCTAATAAATCCAAACTGAAGATATAAAATCTAT
The DNA here is from genome assembly GCF_044704955.1 of Pristiophorus japonicus. Lineage (NCBI taxonomy): Eukaryota > Metazoa > Chordata > Chondrichthyes > Pristiophoridae > Pristiophorus > Pristiophorus japonicus. The sequence continues at coordinate 138,417,164 of NC_091983.1, read as the reverse complement.
TTTCATGGCTTAGTCGACATGGCTGGCGATTATTCTTGTTTCCCTTGTTTGTACCTTCTCTAAAGCCACAGTGTCCATGTTACAAAGTTCAGGTCTGCCTTAAAAACTCTCTTGGGTACAGCGGTGCAGATCTAATCTGTAAGCATTCCGAGCATCTTGCGTTTAAGACTGCCAGTACCCCCCAATATCTAATAAAGTAGTACAACCTGGGGGTGTAACAATAGGACCCCTTGTGATCTGATATCCTGTCTTTTGCATGTGCCCTCGTGCGCTTCGCCAACCTTTAAGTGGACCGAAGACAGTTTAATGAGGTGAAGCTTGATGCAGATCGTTAAGCTGCTTTATTTTACTGACAGCAAGTGAATAAGGAATAACAGTTAGAACTAAACATCACTTTAATTAACTTCAGATCCAAACTCATTAACAAAAAAATAATAAATACAGTATACTACACTTCCAATGAGCAGGCTCACTTATAATGGATAATCAAGGGGCTATAGAGAGGGAGGAACTTAAAACAATCACAATCACTGAAGAAAAGTACTCAGTAAAATAATGGGACTAAAGGTGGACAAATCTCATGGACCTGATGGCTTGCATCCCAGGGTCTTAAAAGAAGTGGCTGCAGAGATAGTGGATGCATTGGTTGTAATCTACCAAAGTTCCCTGAAGTCTGGAGAGGTCCCAGCGGATTGGAAAACCGCAAATGTAACTCGCCTATTTAAAAAAGGAGGCAAACAGAAAGCAGGAAACTATAGACCAGTTAGCCTAACATCTGTCGTTGGGAAAATGCTAGAGTCCATTATTAAGGAAACTGCAGCAGTGCATTTGGAAAAGCATAATACAGCCAAGCAGAGTCAGCATGGTTTTATGAAAGGGAACTCAAGTTTGACAAATTTGCTGGAGTGCTTTGAGGATGTAACGAGTAGGGTGGATAAGGGGGAAGCAATGGATGTGTATTTGGATTTCCAGAAGGCATTCGATAAGGTTACTGCACAAGATTAAAAACTCACGGGGTTGGGGATAATCATCATCATCATAGGCAGTCCTTCGGAATCGAGGAAGACTTGCTTCCACTCCTAAATTGAGTCCTTTGGTGGCTGAACAGTCCAATGCGGGAGCCACAGACCCTGTCACAGGTGGGACAGACATTCGTAAGGAAGGGTGGGGGGGGTGGGGGGGTGGGACTGATTTGCCATACGCTCCTTCCGGTGCTTGCGCCTGACCTCTTCATTGCGGACTGGCTAACAGAAAACAGTCGGGATAAATGGGTAATTTTCCAGTTGGCAAACGGTAATTAGTGGGGCGCCACAGGGATCGATGCTGGGGCCTCAACTATTTACAATCTATATTAATGACTTGGATGAAGGGACCGAGTGTAATGTAGCCAAGTTTGCTGATGATACAAAGACGGGTGGGAAAGCAAGTTGTGAGGAGGACACAAAGAATCTGCAAAGAGATATAGATAGGCTAAGTGAGTGGGCAAACATTTGGTAGATGGAGTATAATGTGGAAAAGTGTGAGGTTATCCACTTTGGCAGGAAAAATAAAAAAGCAAATTATTATTTGAATGGAGAGAAATTACAAAATGCTGCAATACAGAGGGACCTGGGTGTCCTTGTGCATGAAACACAAAGTTAGTATGCAGGTACAGCAAGTAATCAGGAAGGCAAATGGAATGTTGACCTTTATTGCAAGGGGGATGGAGTATAAAAGCAGAGAAGTCCTGCTACAACTGTACAGGGTATTGGTGAGACCACACCTGGAGCACTGCGCACAATTTTGGTCTCCTTATTTAAGGAGGGATATCCTTGCATTGGAGGCAGTTCAAAAAAGGTTCACTCGGTTGATTCCTGAGATGAGGGGGTTGACTTACGAAGAAACTTGAGTAGGTTGGGTCTATTCTCATTGGAGTTTAGAAGAATGAGAGGGGATGTTATTGAAACATAAGATACTGAGGGGGCTCAACAAGGTAGATGGGGAGAGGGCAGGGAAGTGGAGCTGAGCCTAAGATCAGATCAGCCATGATCTTATAGAACGGTGGAGCAGGCTCGAGGGGCTGAATGGCCTACTCCTCCTATTTCCTATGTTCCTATTAACTTTTACTGGGCAGCCTTCTGGTTTTGACCAGTTTTGAGTTCCAGATGAGTGAGTTTCCCCTTGCTCGGCCAATCTCTCTTCCCAGACGTAACTGGATTGATTGCTTTACGTGTATCCCTTTTCCTCCTTGTGTTACCAGGAAATCTAAGGTCTGCCAGGCTGGTAAAGGGAAAGGTAAAGCAAGAATAGAGTCATGGGGAGGCAAGGGTGGGGAGGGGGAGAAGGCAGAATGAGTTGGAGAAAAATAAAGACTTGCATTTATGTAATGGCTTTCACAACCTCAATGACCTAAAGCACTTTACGGCCAACAAAATTATTTTGAAGTGTAGTCACTGCGGTAGCCAATTTGTACGCAGCAAGGTCTCACAAACAGCAATGAAAGAAATGACTACGTAATCTGTTTTAGATTTTGGTTGAAGGATAAATGATGGTCAAGATGCACGGAGGACTCCTGCTCTTCTTTGAATAGTGTTGTGGGATCTTTTGTGTCCACCTGAGAGAGCAGATGGAACCTTGTTTCAAGGTCTCATCTGAAAGACGGCACCATTGACAGAGCAACACTCCCTCAGTACTGCACTGAATGCGACTTGAACCCGTGACCATCTGACTCAAAGGCAGGAGTGCTACCACTGAGCCATAGAGGAATAGGATTAGCTGCTAGCATGGTCGGGGTGGGGGGAAGGAGAGGAGAGAGCAGGATTAGAAGCCAGGAGGAGCAGAAAGAGAGAAGATATAGCACAGCAACAGGCCAAACGATATAGATCTGGGGAGGGCAGGAAGAGAAATGAAGATTGACAGAGGACATTGGAGTAGAGTTGAAGCTGAGAAGAAGTGGCTTTACTGCTGTAACCAGTATCCGAATGCAAGACTAACCTGAGTAGAGATTAGGGGGAAGGGGAGGATGGGTGAAAGGAAGGGAAGAATGGGGGAGGGGAGCGGCAGGGGAAAAGATAGGAAAGAGAAACATAGGGAGATAGAGAAGAGGAAGACAGTGATAGAGACAGAGATGGGCAGGGAGTGGAGAGAGGCAAGGAAGATGGATGGAAAATGGGCATAGGCAGAAGAGAGAGGGGACGATGAAAAGGCAGAAAGGAGGGGCAGAGAAATGGGAAGGTGGCGGGGGAATGGAAGAGGGGAATGAAGGAGGAAAAAGAAATACAAATCTATTCTGTAAATAACATTGCAACAAACAATAGTTTGTTCTAGAATTCAAGCTTAAATTCATCATCTCCAAACATTTTTGCCTACAGCTTATGAACTGTTAGAAATTCTCATTAATAGCATTTAAAGAAATGTCTGGTGACAGCCTTCATCAGTCTCTTTAAAGACCATTGGTTTGGCTGCTAAGCACATTGAGAAATTGACCACAGTATGAATGGTGCAAAGGACTTTTGCAAAGGAGGCCTGAAACAGGCGTTTTGCCCCATATTTTCATATGCAAAGGACCTAAAGCTTGTTTCAGGTGCGTGCCCTAGTTGCCTATACAGAAACCTTTACCAATATGGTGGGAGGTGCACGCCGTCTGCTATGTTAGATGCTTGGGCGCCTGTTTTCCGCCTACATAATGGCTTTGGCAGCAGGAAATTTCTAGGCCATGATTTTTAATACGATGTAGATAAATTTACAACAACAACTTGTATTTATATAGCATCTTTAACATAGTAAAACGTCCCAAGGCGCTTCACAGGAGTGTTATAAGATAAAAAAACAAATTTGACACCGAGCTATATAAGAATAAATTATGGCAGATGACCAAAGGTCATAGAGGTAGGTTTTAAGGAGCATCTTAATGGAGGAAAGCGAGGCAGAGAGGTTTATGGAGAGAGTTCCAGAGCGTAGGGCCCAGGCAGCTGATGGTTCGGCAGTTATAATCAGGGTTGCTCAAGAGGGCAGAATTTGAGGAGCGCAGACATTTCTGGGGACGGGGGATGGTTGTGAGGCGGAAGGTGATTAGAGATCAGGAAGGGCGAGGCCATGAAGGGATTTGTAAACAAAAATTAGAATTTTGTAATCGTGGCATTGCTTAACTGGGAGTCAGTGTAGGTCAGTGAGCACAGTGGTGATGGGTGAACGTGACTTGCTGCAAGTTAGGACACGGGCTGCCGAGTTTTGGATGACCTCAAGTTTATGTAGTGTAGAATGTGGGAGACCAGCCAGGAGTGCATTGGAGTAGTGAAGTCTAGAGGTAACAAAGGCAATGATGAGGGTTTCAGCAGCAGATGAGCTAAGGTAGGGGCAGAGACGTGCAATGTTGCGGAAAGAAAGACTCAGATTTATATAGCGCCTTTCATGACCACCAGATGTCTCAAAGCGCTTTACAGCCAATGAAGTACTTTTGGAGTGTAGTCACTGTTGTAATGTAGGAAAAAGGAGGTTTTTGTTGTGCCACAGATATGTGGCCAGAAGCTCATTTCAGGGTCAAATATGACACCTAGGTTGCGAACAGTCTGGTTCAGCCTCAGACATGCTGGGGAGAGGGATGGAATCGATGGCTAGGGAATGCAGTTTGTGGCAAGGGACCAAAGACAAAGACTTTGGTCTTCCCAATATTTAATTGGAGAAAATATCTGCTCATGCAGTATTGGATGTCGGATCAGCAGTCTGAAAATTTAGAGAGCGTGGAAAGGTCGAGGGAAGTGGTGGTGAGGTAGAGCTGGGTGTCGTCAGCGTACATGTGGAAACTGACGCCGTGTGTTAGGATGATGTTGCCAAGGGGAAGCATGTAGATGAGAAATAGGAGGGGGCTAAGGATAGATCCTTGGGGACACAAGAGGTAACGATGTGGGAATGGGAAGTGAAGCCATTGTAGGTGATTTTCTGGCTACGATTAGATAGATAAGAATGGAAAGGCGAGTGTAGTCACACCCAACAAAATTATATATTCTTTTGAGACAATAATTTGGCCATACTAAAGGTTATAGAGATACTAATTAAAGGTTACTCAGTTGGGAGTAAATAACTATTAAATTCCGCTTTCGTTACTAATTTACTAGATCATTGGGAAATGAGTACACTATACAGACCATTGGTGATTACATAGCAACTGGGAGAAGGTGTGTTTATAACCAGAACATCATGTTCTTCTTGATCTTTAGTACCTCAAAGATAAGGGAGCATATTGGAGAAAGGTTAATTTTATAAATCTGTCTGTAATAAGTATTTTTCTGGTCACACTTTCCGCACTGCAGTTTGTTGATTGTTTCAAACAGCATATTCTCAGAGTCGCCACGAGCAACTCCTCAGGAGACCTGCATGAAATGTATATTAGAAGTCTTGTGTATAATGTATATATCTTTTATCTGTCTCACTTGCTTACTGTAACATTTTTTCCTGTCACATTTTCCCTGTCACAGTTATAAAGCAGCATATCCTCTGAATCACTATGAACAATATAGTGTACACTGCAGCAACTCCCTAAGGCTTCTTTGACATCAGCTCCCAAACCCACGACCTCTACCACCTAGAAGGACCAGGGTAGCAGGCGCATGGGAACATCAGCATTTCCAAATTCCCCTCCAAGTCACACATCACACACCATCCTGACTTGGAAATATATCACCGTTCCTTTATCGTCGCTGGGTCAAAATCCTGGAACTTCCCCCCCGCCCCCCCTCCCCCCCCAAACAACAGCACTGTGGGAATATCTTCACCACAAGGAATGCAGCGGTTCAAGAATGCTTCGAGGGCAGTTAGGGATGGGCAATAAATGCTGGCCTTGCCAGCGATGCCCACATCCCATGAACAATTTTTTTTTTAAAGCATACATATAGAGAGATGATAATTATTAACCACACTATAGTATTTAAATGAAGCTGACCCCAGAAATGTATATTGGATGGTTGTTTTTCCTGCAACCCCCATTTCCAGTCAACCATATACCCAACTGGGATTTTAGTTATTTAAAATGTTACTTTTTCTGCCTCCAGAGGCAGCATGGGTTGGATAATCGTGGAGGATACAAACAACAGACAACGCACAACATGGAGAGGGCTGTGGCACGGGGTCAGATGAATCCTGCAGAGTACCATCGAAAGAGAGCAGAATTAATGGAGACATTAGCAGTGGGAGAAGATGATGGCAGAACTAGAACTTCAGGTATGATTGGTTCTTCATTCGCTTTGAATTGAATGTTCTTAAATCCTAAGCAGAATCTTGATACATGACTGATATTCGAGAGGCCACTGCAGCAATAAAGCAGATTACTTTCGAATGCAGATCCTGTGTCCTACAAAATTCAGTCTTTATCTTTCTAATCCACTTCATCATTTAAATTTTTTTTTGAAGCACAATATTTTTTTGCCATTTCCATGTTTATTAAAACTAACGGCAAAATATTAAAACAAATTCAGACTACACAAGGTTGAGCTAAACTGTTACACAACGGAATTTGTATACACACTGGGCCATCATTTGCAGCCCCTATGGGCATGTGCAAGGTGCGCATGAGCCCGTAGGGGCCGTACACGTTCCGGGTTTAGGCATGCGCTAAAACCTGAAACTTGCGATCTGTCAAGAATGTTCTTACGCCTGTAAAATGCGTAAGGCCTGCTTTTTACCAGCATAAGAGTAAAAAACAGAAAAATAAAACGTTATCAATAATTTATATATTTAAAAACCTGTGAAATAAGGTAAGTTTATTTTTAATCCCTTTAAAACATATATACTTATTTTTCAAAAAATAAAATTTTTGTTTAAAATTTTTATTTAAATGTCATTTTAATTAATTTTAAATGTGATTTTTTTTTTTAGATATTTGATGTCTAGATATATTTTTGGGGGTATTCCATTCATGCTTATGGAATCCCCATAAGCATGACTGGGGATCCCCTTCTGTCATTCGTTGGGCTGACCCACGTGATCCCAGGGGTGCTTGCGAAACCACCTGCACCCCTGAGATACGTGGGCCTCTTCCTATGGATACCTGGGAGAGCCCCAGGACCGCATATCTCCCAGACCACCAGGTAGTGAGCATTTTATTTGTGGATCGGAGGCATTTCCCCGCGAGAAGCAAATTCGGGGCCATTATCATGGTTTTGTCTATAGTTAACTTGAAAACAGGACCAACAACAGCATGAACTAATAAGAACGACTGCATTCATGACCCCAGGACATCCCAAAGCGCTTTACAGCCTATGAAGTACTTTTGAAATGTAGTCAATGTTGTAATGTAGGAAATGCTCATTTGCGTACAGCAAGCTCCCACAAGCAGCAATGTGATAACCAGATAATTTGTTTTTAGTGATGTTGGTTGAGGAATAAATATTGGTCAGGAAACCAGGGACAACTCCGCTACCTTTTTCAAAATAGTGCCATGAGATCTTTTACGTCCACCTGAGAGGGCAGATGGGGCCTCAGTTTAACATCTCATTTGAAAGAAGATACCTCTTAGTGCAGCACTCTCTCAGCACTGCACTGGAGTGTCAGCCAAGATTTTGTGCTCAAGTCTCTGAAATGTGACTTGAACCCAACACCTTCTAACTCAGAGGCAAGAGAGCTACCACTGAGCCATAGCTAGCACCTAATAGGAGCTAGATGAGAATTTATATAGTTTTAACTGCTATCGACAACATTTATATATAAGGTTAATATAATTTTGAATTTGCTTACAACTTAAAATTTAGCCAGTGCATGAAAAGAAGTTCATTACATTTCCCTTAACTGTGTGATCACAAATAAAACTATTTTGGGAAATGCACTGCTGAATTTCAAGTTATCAATGGGTTCAAAATTACTTTAAATGCTATATAAATTTTGACTAAAACAATTTATATAGTCTAGCATTAGAACTGAGCTCTATTTCTTTGTACTTATTGAACTATGTTCCTGTTTTACAGGTCTAATGAAGGCATTAAATGAGTATTATCAGAGAAATGGTACAGAAATAAGGCATGTGTATCTATGTGCAGAAACCGATCACTATCATGCCTCTGTAGGAGACAAAGGCTGGGGATGTGGGTACCGAAACTTTCAAATGCTTTTTTCCTCACTTGTGAAGATGGAACAGTACAAGCGTGATTTACATGGTACAAATATTATTACACAAACATAACTTTTTGTAGGATGGAGTTAGATGAGGAAAGATGGGAGGAAGCTCGAGTAGAGCATAAACACCACCATGGAGTGGTTGGGCCAAATGGCCTGTTTTTGTGCTGTCTATCCTATGTAACAATTGTACTTTTCCTGTTTTCCTTATTAGCCTCATGTAGTGCTATGGTAATTTTCTTGGATATTTCAGGAGACTTGCATTATGATAAATTGCTAAATAGTAAAGAACTGTAATCTATCAAGTGTATCTCCAAGACTTGAATCAGCTTTTTACATTATTTAAGTCATGCATTTGACTGTCGCTCTAGTTTAGATTCTGGAAACAAATAGCCATTTGAATTGATTAGAAAACCATGTCAAATGTAATGTTTCTATATAAAATATATTGTGTAAATGGAAGTATTAGTTTCTTCACAAAAAGTTATGAAATAGTGGTTTTAGCACTTGAAACTGTTTGGTTAGAAAAAGCTAAATACCCTTTTTACCCTGAGCTACAGCTCTGAACTTAAATGCATTTAGGAAAGGAGGGGAAGGGGGAAAAGACTTGCGAGAAAATTACAAGTCGGGTGAGGCAGAAGAAAGATTTCCATCTATATTGTACCTCATCATATACAATAACTCACTTTAAAATGTAGTGACTGCTGTGTAAGCCATTTTGCACAAAACACTCATGAGATTAATAACTAACCTATATTTTGGTGGTGGTGGTGCTTCAGGGAAGTAATGTTAGCCAGGGCACCAGCAGAACACTGGTCATCTTCAGATAGTGCCATGGGATCTTTAATGCCCTCCAGAACCGGCAGGTGCCTCATTCAAAAGACAGCAGCTCCAACAATGCAGCTCTCACTCAGTATTGCATTGAAGTGTCAACCTAGATTATGAGCTCAAGTTCTGGTGTGGGATTTTAACCCATAGCCTTTTGACTCTGAAGGCAAGTCTATGTATACAAAAAACTAATGCACATAAATCTTTTGAGTAGGACTTATTATCTAGATGTCAAACTTTTGACTATTGTCCAAAAATTGGAATGAAGGAAGTTAGCAGTTTAACTTAGATTATACTTGAATATTTGAACAAATGTCCTTTTTTTTTAGTTTAGATGGAGAGTTGTAAACATTTGAACTTATTCTTCTTTCTTTTAGACATTGTAATCCCTTGCATTCCAAAAGTTCAATCTATGATGGAAGAAGCATGGAAGGATGGTTTTGATCCTCAAGGTGCTGCCCATTTTAAAAACACTCTGCGGGGCACTCGAGCTTGGATTGGAGCAACAGAAATCTATTCTTTATTGACCTTTCTAAGAATAAAGTTAGTATATGAGTTAACAATACTTTAGATTGATTTAAAAAAAGTGAATTTCTTTAAAAAGTTATCTAGTGGTACTTGTAACACTAGCTTTTCGACCAATTGCTAGCTGGTTGGAGCTCTAGAGAAACCTGATGCTCAAATTCACTTGTAATGATTAAGAGATCAAAACTGCTACTTGCAGTATGACAGCACCATTAAAGTGCTATCTAATCCCCAACTGAATTAATATATGTATCCATTCCCCCAATTGATGTGTTTGTACAGCAGGTTAAAGACATTGGGAGTTGCAGCTAAAATATTTCAACTGTCCAGTAATGAGCAAACATTTATATTACAATAAATAGCGTAGTTGTGGTTTTGTAACTAGAATATTCAGTCCCTGTTCCGCAATTCTGAAATCAGCAGAGCTGGTAGATAGAGGTGGCTTTTGGATAGAATACTGTTTCAATCCAAAGCAGAGGGAATAAACTGATGTTGTTTTTCTCCCTCTTTACCATTTTTCTGCCTCCTCGTGGTACCCAGGTGACCATGCACTGCCATTTGAAAGAGTTGGGAGTATTTACAAGTTAGCACATGAATTCTGCATCTTTACTAAAGTTTACTAAAGAGTTCTGTTTAGATGAATTGGTATGTTAATCAAATAGGTGAATGCTGGTGCTAGAGAATAAAATCATATTAAATTTTTGGTTTTGGACCCAGTGTCCCCAACAAGTATTTCTAACACTTCAAATACAGCATGTGTCGAATGCAGAGTAAAATTGCTTCTATTCTGCCCACCATTGTGCCTGAATCTCACCCTTAGAGTACTGCTACAGCATGAATTTTTAAATTTTCCTCACCACTCACCCTGATGGACTATGAATGATATTTGTAAATTAGGCAGCTTTGGATCTGTTGTCACTGGAAACTAGATTTAGCACGGAAACTTGTGCAGACCCCTTAGAGTCAACAGACCCAAATCAAACCCAGATCCCAGAGGCAAAATGCAAGTATCCTTATCTACTTGATCCCCCCACACCCCACACCCCCCAAAAAAAGTGCCAAACCATATGTTTTTACAACTCGAAGGAAACCTGAATTACCTGTTAGTATTATAGTACTAGAAAACATGGAAATAATGCTTACAATATTAAAAGCCTCAGAAAGGGTACTACAACATTAAATACTTTCATATTGTGTAAATAGGGTGATGCGGTAAAGGCCCAGGTCTGTGCATTCAAAACATTGGGCTCAAAATTGGCCCACTCCTATTTTAGAAACATAGAAAATAGGTGCAGGAGTAGGCCATTCGGCCCTTCGAGCCTGCACTGCCATTCAATAAGATCATGGCTGATCTTCATGGCTGGCCCTCAGCACCCCTTTCCTGCTTTCTCTCCATACCCCTTGATCCCCTTAGCTGTAAGGGCCATATCTAACTCCCTCTTGAATATATTCAATGAACTGGCATCAACAACTCACTGTGGCAGGGAATTCCATAGGTTAACAACTCTGAGTGAAGAAGTTACTCCTCATCTCAGTCCTAAATGGCCTACCCCTTATCCAAAGCCTATGTCCCCTGGTTCTGGATTTCCCCAACATCGGGAATATTCTTCTCGCATCTAACCTGTCCAGTCCCGTCAGAATCTTATAGGTTTCTATGAGATCCCCTCTCATCCTTCTAAACTCCAGTGAATAAAGACCCAGTTGATCCAGTCTCTCCTCATATGACAGTCCAGCAATCCCTGGAATCAGTCTGGTGAACCTTCGCTGCACTCCCTCAATAACAAGAACGTCCTTCCTCAGATTAGGAGACCAAAACTGAACACAATATTCCAGGTAAGGCCTCGCTAAGGCCCTGTACAACTGCAGTAAGACCTCCCTGCTCCTATACGCAAATCCCCTAGCTATGAAGGCCAACATACCATTTGCCTTCTTCACTGCCTGCTGTACCTGCATGCCAACTTTCAATGACTGATGAACCATGACACCCAAGTCTCGTTGCACCTCCCCTTTTCCTAATCTGCCGCCATTCAGATAATATTCTGCCTTCATGTTTTTGCCCTCAAAGTGGATAACCTCACATTTATCCACATTATACTGCATCTGCCATGCATTTGCCCACTCACCTAACCTGTCCAAGTCACCCTGCAGCCTCTTAACGTCCTCCTCACAGCTCACACCGCCACCCAGCTTAGTGTCATCTGCAAACTTGGAGATATTGCACTCAATTCCTTCATCTAAATCGTTAATGTATATTGTGAAGAGCTGGGGTCCCAGCACTGAGCCCTGCGGCACTCCACTAGTCACTGCCTGCCATTCTGAAAAGGACCCGTCTATCCCGACTCTCTGCTCCTTATCTGCCAACCAGTTCTCTATCCATGTCAGTATATTACCTCCAATACCATGTGCTTTGATTTTGCACACCAATCTCTTGTGTGGGACCTTGTCAAAAGCCTTTTGAAAGTCCAAATACACGACATCCACTGGTTCTCCCTTGTCCACTCTGCTAGTTACATCCTCAAAAAATTCCAGAAGATTCGTCGAGCATGATTTCCCTTTCATAAATCCATGCTGACTTGGTCTGATCCTGTCACTGCTTTCCAAATGCGCTGCTATTTCATCCTTAATGATTGATTCCAACATTTTCCCCACTACTTATGTCAGGCTAACCGGTCTATAATTACCTGTTTTGTCTCTCCCTCCATTTTTAAAAAGTGATGTTACATTAGTTACCCTCCAGTCGATAGGAACTGATCCAGAGTCGATAGACTGTTGAAAAATGATCACCAATGCATCCACTATTTCTAGGGCCACTTCCTTAAGTACCCTGATGCAGACTATCAAGCCCCGGTGATTTATCGGCCTTCAATCCCATCAATTTCCCTAACACAATTTCCCGCCTAATAAGGATATCCTTCAGTTCCTCCTCACTAGACCAACTGTCCCCTGGTACATTCGGAAGGTTATTTGTGTCTTCCTTCGTGAAGACAAACCGAAGTATTTGTTCAATTGGTCTGCCATTTCTTTGTTCCCCATTATAAATTCACCTGAATCCGACTGCAAGGGACCTACGTTTGTCTTCACTAATCTTTTTCTCTTCACATATTTATAGAAGTTTTTGCAGTCAGTTTTTATGTTCCCTGCAAGCTTCCTCTCGTACTCTATTTTCCCCCTCTTAATTAAACACTTAGTCCTCTTCTGTTGAATTCTAAATTTCTCCCAGTCCTCAGGTTTGTTGCTTTTTCTAGCCAATTTATATGTCTCTTCCTTGGCTTTAACACTATCCTTAATTTCCCTTGTTAGCCACGGTTGAGCCACCTTCCCTGTTTTATTTTTACTCCAGACAGGGATGTACAATTGCTGAAGTTCATCCATGTGATCTTTAAATGTTTGCCATTGCTTATCCACTGTCAACCCCTTAAGTATCCTTTGCCACTCTATTCCAGCCAAATTCAGGCCTCATACCATCGAAGTTACCTTTCCTTAAGTTCAGGACTCTAGTTTCCGAATTAACTGTGTCACTCTCCATCTTAATAAAGAATTCTACCATATTATGGTCACTCTTCCCCAAGGGGCCTCGCACAACAAAATTGCTAATTAATCCCTTCTCATTACACATCACCCAGTCGAGGATGGCCAGCTCTCTAGTTGGTTCCTCGACATATTGGTCTAGAAAGCCATCCCTAATACACTCCAGGAAATCCTCCTCCACTGCATTGCGACCAGTTTGGTTAGCCCAATCAATATGTAGATTAAAGTCACCCATGATAACTGCTGTACCTTTATTGCACACATCCCTTATTTCTTGTTTGATGCTGTCCTCAACCTCACTACTACTGTTTGGTGGTCTTTGCACAACTCCCACTAACGTTTTCTGCCCGTTGGAATTTCACAGCTCCACCCATACCGATTCCACATCATCCAGGCTAATGTCCCTCCTTACTATTGCATTAATTTCCTCTTTAACCAGCAATGCTACCCCGCCTCCCTTTCCTCTCTGCCTATCCTTCCTAAATGTTGAATACCCCTGAATGTTGAGTTTCCAACCTTGGTCACCCTGGAGCCATGTCTCCGTGATGCCAATTACATCATATTCGTTAACTGCTGTCTGCGCAGTTAATTCGTCCACCTTATTCCGAATACTCCTCGCATTGCGGCACAGAGCCTTCAGGCTTGTCTTTTTAACACACTTTGCCCCTTTAGAATTTTTCTGTAATGTGGCCCTTTTTGTTTTTTGCCTTGGGTTTCTCTGCCCTCCACTTTTACTATTCTCCTTTCTGTCTTTTGCTTCTGCCTCCATTTTATTTCCCTCTGTCTCCCTGCATAGGTTCCCATCACCCTGCCATGTTAGTTTAACTCCTCCCCAACAGCACTGGCAAACACTCCCCCTAGGACATTGGTTCCGGTCCTGCCCAGGTGCAGACCGTCCGGTTTGCACTGGTCCCACATCCCCAGAACCGGTTCCAATGTCCCAGGAATTTGAATCCCTCTCTCTTGCACCACTCCTCAAGCCACGTATTCATCTGAGCTATCCTGCGATTCCTACTCTGACTAGCACGTGGCACTGGTAGCAATCCTGAGATTATTACCTTTGAGGTCCTACTTTTTAATTTAGCTCCTAGCTCCCTAAATTCGTCTCGTAGGACCTCATCCCATTTTTTACCTATATCATTGGTACCTATAATGCACCACGACAACTGGCTGTTCACCCTCCCTTTTCAGAATGTCCTGCACCCGCTCCGAGACATCCTTGACCCTTGCACCAGGGAGGCAACAAACCATTCTGGAATCTCAGTTGCGGCCGCAGAAACACCTATCTATTCCCCTTACAATCGAATCCCCTATCTCTATAGCTCTCCCACTCTTTTTCCTGCCCTCCTGTGCAGCAGAGCCACCCACGGTGCCATGAGCTTGGCGGCAGCTGCTGCTGCTCCCCCCGATGAGTCACCCCCTCAACAGTACCCAAAGCAGTGTATCTGTTTTGCAGGGGGATGACTGCAGGGGGACCCCTGCACTACCTTCCTTACACTGCTCTGCCTGCTGGTCACCCATTTACTATCTGGCTGTGTACCCTTTACCTGCGGTGAGACCAACTCACTAAACGTGCTATTCACGTCATTCTCAGCATCATGGATGCTCCAGAGTGAATCCACCTGCAGCTCCCATTCCACAATGCTGTCCGTCAGGAGCTGGAGGCGGATATACTTCCCGCACACGTAGACTTCAGGGACACCGGAAGCATCCCTGACTTCCCACATAGTACAGGAGAAGCATAACACGTGTCCGAGCTCTCCTGCCATGTCTTAATCCTTAGATTAGCTTAAATTGGCAACAGCAATGCTAAATGTTACTTACTGATACAGAAAAGAAGAAAAACTACTTGCCAATCACTTACCCCCTTGGCTGTGATGTCACCTTTCAATTTCCTTCTATTTTTTTTGCCTTCTCTCCCTGCTGCAGCTGCACCGGCTAGCCTCTCGCTGAACTCACCACGCTGGACCGCCTTATAGGCCTCCCCACGCTGCCTCACCGATGCTGCTCGATCTCCTCGCAGAGATGCGGCGACTTTGTGGTCTGAAAAGGGTGCTGATAAAATGTCCCCCGATTCTGGCCGCTGTGTTGCCTCTCCCGGGGCTTGGTGGCTGTGGCCAGTCGATTGGGGGGCGGAGCTCGGGCCCTGCGCCAAAAGCAGTGCTGGCAGCTCTCCACATGCGCGTTGGTGAGTGTGCACATGCGCAGGAGCTCCTGCCCCCAGCCTCTGTGCATGCTGCAGCGTGGGAGCTGATGCGTCCCGCCCCTATCCCGGGCCGAGTGGCCTCCCGCACAGGCTGGCCCGCTGCTTTCCTAGGCTAGAAGGCCACATCAAGAAGGTTGGTGCGGGGCCCAAGCCAGGGTGGGGGAGTTTTGATCCCGGGGGCAATTCCGGATCGCAGGGTGGGTTCGATTACCGACCACATGGGGAGGTGGTTCCGATCCTGTGGGCGGTCCAATCCCCGACCTCTAGGGACGATCTGATCCCCAGACTTGTCCGATCTCTGACCCCAGGTGCTGTTCTGATCCTGGAGGGTCTGATCCCCTACCCCGGGAGGTAGGGTTGTTTGTAAGGAGTGGGCTGATGGTGAGTGAGCTTAGGCAGCTGGGAGAACATAAGAATTACGAGCAGGAGGTACTTCTATGTTTTTAATTTGGATATTTTGAAAAAATTATGTAAATATGTTTTTTCTCTCCTTTTTTTATTTTTGTAGTTTAAGCTTCCATGAATGCTTCTGTTGTATAGTAAATTAACTTTGCGAAGTTTGTCATATGATGTCCTGTATAGCTGATTGATCCTATTCACATTCTTTAGTCAAGTCATTAAGTTCTGCTGGCCTCCGATGTCCCTACCTGCGCTGATTTCTTAACTTACTGCAAGGGTTTTCTGTGTAGAAACATAGAAAATAGGTGCAGGAGTAGGCCATTCGGCCCTTCAAGCCTGCACCACCATTCAATATGATCATGGTTGATCATGCAACTTCAGTACCCCATTCCTGCTTTCTCTCCATACCCCTTGATCCCTTTAGCTGTAAGGGCCACATCTAACTCCCTTTTGAATATATCTAATGAACTGGCCTCAACAACTTTCTGTGGTAGAGAATTTTTTTTTGTGGCTACATACGCTGGCCTAAGTTAGTTTGGAGTTACTATTAGCTGTCCAAAGTTGCCTAAATGGCCAAAACAGGCATAGGTGGCTGGTAACGCCTCTTTTTGGATAGAAAACTAAACCAAACTAAAAAAAAAAATCCTAACTAACTCACTTACACTGGCGCAAATTGATTGTGCAAAATGGGGATTTTTAAGATACTCCAGAAAAATCAAGTTGCTCCAAAAATAATGGAGCAACTCCTGGCCAATTTTGCGCCCTAAATGAACACTTTGCATCTGTCTTCACCAAGGAAGAAGATGCTGCCAGAGACATAGTAAAGGAGGAGGCAGAGGAGATACTGGATGGGATAAGAATTGATAAAGACGAGGTATTGGAAAGGTTGGCTGTAGTTAAAGTCATCACGACCGGAGAGGATGAATCCTAGGACGCTGAGGCAAGTGAAGGAAGAAATTGCGGAGGTACTGGCCATAATCCTTCAATTCGCTTTAGAAACGGGAGTGGTGCCAAAGGACTGGAGAATTGCAAATGTTCCACCCTTCTTCAGAAAAGATAAACCCAGCAACTATAGGCCTGTCAGTTTAACCTCGGTAGTAGGGAAACTTTTAGAAACAATAATCAGAGATGAAATTAACAGTCAATTGGACAAGTATGGATTAATTAAGGAAAACCAGCATGAATTTGTTACAGGCAAATTATGTTTATCCAACTTGACGGAGTTTTTTGATGAAGGTAATGCGGTTGACGTGGTGTACATGGATTTACAAAAGGTGTTCAACAAAGTGCCACATAATAGGCTTGCTAGCAAAGTTGAAACACATGGAATAAAAGGGACAGTGGCAGCATGGATAAGAAATTGGCTAAGTGACAGGAAACAGAGAGTAGTAGTGAACGGTTGTTTTTCGGACTGGTGGGAGGTATACAGTGGTGTTCCCCAGGGGTCGGTATTCAGACTACTGCTTTTCTTGATATATATTAATAATGACTTGGATGTGGTAGACAGGGCACAATTTCAAAATTTGCCGATGAGCCATAGCTTGGAAGAATAGTGAACACTGAGGAAGATACTGATAGACTTCAAAAAGACATAGACAGGCTGGTGGAATGGGCGAACATGTGGCAGATGAAAGTTAATGCAGCAAAGTGCGAAGTGATACATCTTAGTAGAAAGAATGAGGAGAGGAAATATAAACTAAAGGGGGTTCATGAACAGAGAGCCCGAGGGGTATATGTGCACAAATCGTTAAAGGTGGCAGGGCAGGTTGATAAAAAGGCTTACGTTTTCCTGGGCTTCATGGATAGACGTATAGAATTCAAATGCATGGAAATTATGATGAAATTGTACAAAACACTGGGTTCGGCCTCAATTGGAGTATTGTGTCCAATTCTGGGCACAGCACTTTAGGAAGGATGTGAAGGCCTTAGAGAGGGTGCAGAAAAGATTTATGAGAATGATTCCAGGGATGAGGGACTTCAGTAATGTGAATAGACTGGAGAAGCTGGGGATGTTCTTGGAGCAGAGAAGGTTGAGAGAAGATTTGATAGAGGTGTTCAAAATCATGTGGGGTCTGGACAGAGTAGATAGAAACTGTTCCCATTGGCAGAAGGGTCGAGAACCAGAGGACACAAATTTAAGATATTTGGCAAAAGAACCAAAGGCGACATAAGAAATAAACTTTTTACACAGCGAGTGGTTAGTATCTGGAATGCACTGCCTGAAAGGGTGGTGGAGGCAGACTTAATCACAGCTTTCAAAGGGGAGTTGGATAAGTACCTAAAAGAAAAACATTTGCAAGGCTGCAGGGAAAGGGCGGGGGAGTGGGACTAGCTGAGGCGCTCTTGCAGAGAGCCGGCACAGGCTCGACGGGCTAAATGGCCGCCTTCCGTGCTGTGACCTAAATTTCCCCAATCCTTTTTCCAGTGCACTCTCCTGAGATGCGCCGACTTTGTGTGCTCAATATGGCGCCAAAAGACTTACTAACGATTCTGGCCGCACTGCTGTGTGTCCCGGGTCCTGGCGCGGCATTTCTCGTGGAGTGGGGGGGCAGAGCTACAGCCCTACACCAAAAACAGTGCGGGCAGCTGTGCGCATGCGCAGTGGAGTCTGGCTCATGCGCAGTAGCTCCTCGCCCTCCCAGTGCGTCCTGCAGGCTGTGCGCTGGACCCGATGCTCACCGCCCCTATCCCTGGCCGAATGGACGACCCGATAATCTTCAACAGCACCTCCCGATAAAACATGAGCCACGAGGCAGCAGTGTGGAGAGAATGTTACATTTTGTGTGGCCACATGTCAAATCGTTCTGACCCAACACTGATTAGGTTTTCCCTCGGAGAGAGGTCCAGTCCCTCGGAGAGAGGTCCAGTCTTTCGGAGAGAGGTCCAGTCCCTTGGGGGGCCGAGTTAGGAAGGTAGAACTTAAGTTTTATTTTATTTATTTATTTTTTAATTTATTATTGATGGTTTTTATCCTTCTTTAATGTTGTTGTGAAGGTGTTTAGTGCTTTGCAAGATCCTCTGTTATTTCCGTCCCCTCCCCCCTATCTCTGGCTACCTGCGCTGATTTCTTAACTCTCCGCAAGCGTTTTCTGTGTGGCCAAATGGCTTAAATGGCCAAAACAGGTGTAGGTGGCTGGTAACGCCCCCTTTTTGGAAAAAAAAACTAAACTTAAAAAAAATCCTAATTAACTCACTTACATAACTAACTCACTTACACTGGCGCAAATTGAATGTGCAGAATGGGGATTTTTAAGATACTCCAGAAAAATCAAGTTGTTCCAAAAAAAAATGGAGCAACTCCTGGGCAAATTTGGGCCCAATGATTCCATAACTTCATGTGAAATCAAAAGCAACGAAAGACTTTTTTTTATAGAATGAAATCCATGATCTTGCCATATTGATGTTTGTTTCAAGGATGTATCTCAAAATTATTTGGTTTGCTTTCAAATTGTCATTATGTTCACTGAATGCCATTGACCCAGAATAGAGGTGGAAGTATTTTTAGGTTGTTGGGTAGTATAGAGTTTTCAAAAATATTTTTTGGAATCTCTTGATCGTTTGGTATCTTAGAATTGTTCGAGCTGTTCTCCTTGTAGCACTGAGTTGTAATTTTTACTGTGCCATAGAAAATTCCAGGTTCAATCCATGATCTGTGCTGAGTCAGCTATTCTCAGTGGGGTGGGGGGTGGTGATAAACCTGGCCTTCCTGTCCCTGGGGAGGGGAAAAACACCAGGGATCCTATTCCTGATCAGCATCAAGCTGGAATAGCACACATCTGAGGACAGGAGTCAAAGCAACTGTAATGCTTCCAGGATCAGTCGGCCTGCCAGCGCTCAATGGCTAAACTTAGGTGATAAATGATCACTTGGAAGAGGGCTTCCTTGCACATTTCTGGGAGAAGAGAAGGAAAAGAAGAAATTGGATGGAAAATTATAAGTGAAAACAATCAAACTAATAGAAAGCATAGAGAAATACTGTTTGCTGCTGATATTTAAATCTACCGACCAAACATGTTTTCTCGGTGGTGTTAGAATAAGTTGAAACTGATCATTTTGGTTGGCTTTAATCCATCTGTGTTCTCTAGGTGTCAAATTGTTGATTTTCACCA
Organism: Pristiophorus japonicus; assembly: GCF_044704955.1. Classification (NCBI taxonomy): domain Eukaryota; kingdom Metazoa; phylum Chordata; class Chondrichthyes; family Pristiophoridae; genus Pristiophorus; species Pristiophorus japonicus. Next base: position 138,397,487 of record NC_091983.1, on the reverse strand, counting down.
TCCCACTGGACCATCAGACACACATCCTCGTTTGTTTGAATGGCTGCGGCAATACTATTCTTCAGGCAGAGATGCAGGGCTACATTTACAACCCAGGGTTGTATGGACAAACAAGTCACCAATCTATCTACAACACCAAGGTAAAAAAACAAAGCTGATATGATTATTAGTGTTTCCCAGCTTCCTTTCAGTGCTTCTCACAGTGACCACAGTGATGTATGCTTGATGTACAGGGAGAAGCTAGGAAAGTGTACACCTTTTTATGCATACAGACATATGGTAATGACCCTATGGTCTGGGTTGTAGGAAGGTGGAATTGTCGTCCGTCCATCCCTGGGGGAGGCGAGAGGGAATTTGGGTATATAAGTCCACTGCCAGAAGATTCTGTGGGGAGCAATAAGAGAGTTGGAAAGCAAAAGTTTGCTTACAATTGCCGAGTTGTATTATTGCAGGTTATTATTAAATAAATGTTCTATATAGCTAACCATGTTTGAAGAAATGGAAGAATCTTCTATCTGGTGCTTAGCAAGTCTTCCTCGATTCTGAGGGACTGCCTATTATGATGATGATGATGACATGGGGTCTTCACAATATGTAGAACTATTTGTGGTACCATCAACTATAATGATGGTTCAGCTTTTATAGCAAAGAATACAGGAAATCATGGTTTATGCATTGAAATCACTGGTTTCTGCTTGTTCTCCTATGTTTTGTACAAATACTCACGAGGTGAGAAAGGGTTGCGTGCAAATATGCATTGCAGAAAACAATTTTATTTTGTATCTCTGCTGGCATGCAACATAAATGTACAAGATGATATCTAAGTGTGATGTTCACATGCTTTGAATGCATTTGAGAGTTAACCAACCATTCAGATTATATGGTTTATTCCTACCGATCCTGAGGTTTTTTTTTGCAGTTGATGGTTAAGTAATTGTTACAGTTCAGGCTTATGCCCAACACGTCTCTATTTTGTGGACATGGCAAAAAGGCAGTCTCCATAAGCAGGCCAAGGCTACAATAATCGGAAATCTTCAAACTTGTATGTACTGTGTATTGGTCACAATTCCCAGAATTACTGCTAAACCCCTAACTGCGATATATAAACCACTGTATATTTTATGGGAGTTCTCCTGTCTCCTTTGAAAGCCAGAAAATGCATTGCTGTCATACTAATGTGATCTGCAAGTAGAATAAAATAAACAGTCTCTCGCAGTCCTTCACAATACAATGTTGTATGAGGTTGTGCAAATTCCCAATTTATTCTACCTCTTTCCTCCACCCCCACTATAGAGTGCAGATCTCCAGTCAGAACTAAAATTGAGAAAACTGTGCTGTGATGTATGTCAGGTAAACTCTTTCAGCCCAGAACCCACTATCTGCAGTTGTTAATGCAGATTCTAAGGAAGCATTTGAAGTTAATTTTTAATCCTTAAAATGATTTATACTTTCATCGGAGCGTTTCTTGTTTCTGATGTTTATGCATTCTGATTTCTGGCAGTCTACTATTTTTTGGCAACATTTGGATACAGTACTGTATTAAATAATAAATTGTGGATAATTTCAAGGGTTTCTTGCATATAAGAGAGAGATGCTGAAAATGAATCCGATAAATGTACCAAAGTAACACACAGGATTACATCTGACATACGGCACAGAAACAGGCCATTCGGCCCAACCAGTCCATGCCGACATTTATGTTCCACTTAAGCCTCCTCCCGTCTTTTTCTAATCTAAATCTATCAGCATAACCCTCTATTCCCTTCTCCCTAATATACTTGTATAGCCTCCCCTTAAATGCATCGATACTATTTGCTTCAGCCACTCCCTGTGTTAGCAAGTTCCACATTCTCACCACTCTTTGGGTAAAGAAGTTTCTTCTGAATTCCTTATTGGATTTCTTGGTGGCTAACTTATATTGATGGCCTCTAGTTATGCTCTTCCTCACAAGTGGAGACATTCTCTCTCTATCCATTCTATCAAAATCTTTCATAATTTTAAAGACCTCTATTAGGCGAAAACACCGGTGAAAAGTATGTAATTCTATAAAGAACATTGAATTAAATAGCCAAGTGAACAGGAGATTAATTTGTTATTTTTAAAACTCTTCAATTTGACTGAGTTTTTAATGTGTTCAAAATGTACATTTTGAACCCATTGCTGAAAGTCTTTATGCTTATAGTTTGAGGCTAATTTGTTGGGAGTTCAAAACCTGTTTTTGAAATAAAGTAATCTATTAATCTTTGAAACTTTAGGTCACAGTCGGACTATTGTAGGCCTAGAAGAACGGAATAATGGAACGCTTTGTCTTTTGATTTTTGATCCTGGCAACCAAGAAATGCAGAAACTTTTGCGTCGTGATGTGACTGGAGTCAATCTGAGAATGATTCGTAGGTTTATTGGAAGTATGAAGCATAAACAGTATCAGATAGTGGCAGTAAATGGTCTTCTATCAGTGGAAGAGAAAAATGTAAGTGACTTTTTTCTAGCCTTAAAACAGTGTGTTCTATGCAGCAAGTCAAAATGTCATTCTTTTTAAAGGAATGTTTTGGTTCGGTACATGTTTTCTAATTTACTTTTACTAACTGGATAGTGTTGAGATATTTTTCAGCCTTAAGGAATAGAAAATATCTCTTGGCTATACCATTTGAAATCTTGTTAACATAACACAAAATAACTTTTTTATCAATTATTAGCAGAAAAAAAAGCATGTCTGATAATCTGTTCCACCAAAGATTTTCAAGCTTTTTCCCCACAAATATTAGAGTACTCCCTACAAATAACTGCCACTTTATTGATACCCAAACATAAATAATGCTTCCATGGCAGAAAACATTGGCCCATCATTTGCGATAGGAATAACGGTGAGACTATCACCGTTATAATGGAGGAATCTAACAGCAACTTCTGGAGTACACACATGGAAATCCAGAAGTTTCTGTCAGAGATACCCTGCTCCTCCACAGAGTGTGCTGTTGCAGTCCTCGCCGATAGACTTGCATTGAAATGACTATAATGACGTGAACTTGTTGTAATTGCCTACTAGCTCTGCTCTAAAAATGGCTGAAAACATTAGGGCAGGTGCATTCAGGAGTAAGTGAGTTTTTAACAGCCTGATAAGTGAACAACCTCTCCGGCCCTGAAAAAAATATTTTATAAGTGTGGAGTCTCATTCCCTCAGAAGAAAAAAATAAAATAGTTTTTCTGCCTGTTTCTTTTATCTCGCTCCCTTAAGTTTCTGGCAAAGTCCCAAGAATACGGCCTCACCTTCTTTATGTTGAGCTGTTGGAAGTTGTAGTACATCCAAGATTTGTTGTCGGATAAGCAGTCAAACAGAGCTAACGGAACCGCTGACCTGATGCCTGTGGCTAATGTCACAAAGTTGCAACATGTTGATAAGAACATAACCTCCGAGCCTGTTCTGCCATTCATATGGCTGATCTACCATCTCACTCCATCTTCCTGCACTGTTCCCATAATCCCTTGATTCTCTTCAGATCCAAAAATCTGTTGAGCTCTGTCTTGAATATATTCAACGACTGAGCATCCACATCTCTCTGGGGGTAGAGAGTTCCAAAGATTCACAGCCCTTTGAGTGAAGAGATTTCTCCTCATCTAAGTAAATGGCCGACCTCTTATTCTGAGGCTACAGGTAAATTAAGTTAAATATTTACCTGCAACTTAACCCTGTCGTCCTTCCTTGTGCTGTGATGTCACTTTTTTCTCCCATGCCACTCACAACCCACCCTTTCCTCGTGCTCCGCTCTCGGCCTCGCCCTTTTCAAGGAAGATGAGAGAGCTGAGGATAAATTTTGGGATATTCTGGGGGTAATGTTGTAAGGGAGGAAAGAGAAATGCTTGCTAGAGATGCACGGTGTTTGGTAGGTAAGAATGAAACCATGCAAGAACAGTCCTATGGAGCTGGACAACAGAGGCTTTGGAGGAGGATGGTATGGTCAACTATATCAAATGTCAAGGAGGATGAGGAGGAATAATGCATTCCAGTTATAATTGCAGAGAATGTCATTTGTGACTTTAGCTCAGGTTGTTTTGGTGCTCTGAGAAGGATGATTGCTCGACTAGAGGGATTTGAACAGGGAGTTTTGAAATGGGTGAGGAGTTTGGAATTGACAACATGCTTGGAAAAGAAGGCTAGGAGATGGGTGGTCGGTGGAGAGGATGGATGGTCAAAGGTGGGTTCTTTGAGAAACAGTTAATGGTGGTTTTGATGGAAAAATGGATGATGGATGATGCCTGAGGAATGAAAGCCATTGACAATGTCAGCATATAAAGCAAAAAGATAGAAGCCGTGAGCCTTAATGTACCCAAAAACAAAGTCAGTCTTTTTGGTTCCTTCCAGCAGCTATGTAATTTTGAGCTTGACTCCCATCAATTTCCCCAATCACTTCTTGTTCTTTGCACCACCTTTTGGATTGTCGTCTTGCAGCCACATGCTTAAACTGCCCCTATCCTACATTATAACAGTACCTACACTCCAAAAGTACTTCATTGACTGTAAAGCACTTTGAGATGTCCGGTGGTTGTGAAAGATGCTAAATAAATGCAAGTCTTTCTTTTTTCTTTCTTGGATTTCTCTGACTTGCCACTCCCGTCTCTGCTTTCAATTTTTTTCTCAAAACCATTCTCTTTGAACATGCCAGCTACCCTCTCCGCCCCCCCCCCCCCCACACCCCTTGTTGGACAGCAGGCAGGAAGAAAAACATTAACTGCTCTACAGCATCTTCAGATAAGTAAAGTGCTTTAGAAATGTAGGTTGTATTTTCTTTATCGTTTGTCCTTCTGCATTCAAAATGAGTAACGTAGTACGTTTTTCCGTAAAGCTACATCTGTTCACAACAACTGACCTGTATGGTTGAAAAGAAAGAATGCATAGCAGATAAATCTGGGGAAGTTCCTTTGCAAAACTTGTTTGTATAGTCTTGTGTATGATTGTAAAGATGAAAGTTATGATCATAACCTAGCCACAGATATAACCTTGCCTTCAAATTGTAATAATTGGATAATTGTTTAGTTACAAAATTTAAATATATAAGATCTACCTCTGATTCGTCACAATGTTTGCTCTATCTTGGTTTTCTTGCAGGCTCGTAAACATGCATCTGCAGTGCTGACAGCAGAAAAGGTGCCGTAGTGGAATTCTCTGTACTTGGATTTAAAATGCAAGATTTTTCAGGTTCAAGTTCTTGACATACCCCTTTACTTGGGTCAAGTGTAAATCCCAGTTTGTACATCTTTGATCTTTGAATTTTTAAATGATGATGTTTAATATGAGACCTTAGATATTTAACTTGACTTTTATCCCTCACAGGGTGCTATTTCAAACAGTGGCAGTGTTACCCATGCTGGTTAAAATGGATTGCAACCAATGTTCCCTTTAAGCCGTGTGGCCAGGCAGCGCTTTCCAGCTCCCATGTGGCCAGCTCACTGGCTTTTAAAGCGAAAGCACGCGCATGCGTGGAATTTTGAATGGGCCACACAGTCCGTTAAGGAGGCCACAAGGCACCCCCAAAAATTAGAGGGAACATTGGTTGCAACTATCTGTAACAAGTATCACGCTTACTGATGAGCATATATAAGCATCTTTAAGAGTCTGATGAGTGTCATTCAAATTGCCATTTTCTTACTGTCAAAGGATGTTGATTTTAGCCCTGCATTGCTTGCGAGTGGAAATGGTAGCGATACTTATACTTCTTTGTGCAGATATAAGCAGTATGTTCAGCTGTAGCAGATTGTGGTCTATAATGAGTATGGATAAACATAGCCAGTCTTGAATACTTCAGTTTGCTTGTGTGTAAGTTTTGTACTTTTTCTACATTGCATAATATGGTAAACAAGTGAACTTGAAAATATGGTCCAAGAACCGAAAAGTTATTTAATTATTTTAGTTTTTCATTGCATCTGTATAATATACAAATAAACATTTTGGATTAATTTACATTTTTGTATTTGCATTTGTTACTGTCTTCACCTTCCAAAACCATACAGTTTGAATTTCAAGTCTGGTGTTCCACATGTGAACACATGGGGCTGGATTTTCGGCGACTTTGCAACCGGGTTTTCGCCGCGATTTGACCTGCCGCGGCGAATACCCGTTCAGTGGGATCCTCGGGCATGCTTTTGCGGCGGCGCTTCCATGTACCACCGGGGAAAGGTATGCCGACGTGAAACGCGTGCAGCGGCGCGGATTGTGTTACCGTCGTACTTTCGGCTCTCTCCGGCCCGTACTCTGTGCCCAGAATACCGACTAGGTCAAACCTGTCGGTGCAGCCCTGCCAGCAGTGGTAAGTATGCAAAAGTAACCTGCAAAAAAGTTAAGTTAAAGTTTTTATTTTTTTAAATTCTTTTTCAGTGATTTAATAGGTGAATGTTTTTTGCAATTTCCCCCCCCCTCCCAAGGCCTCTGTCGAAGTGCTGCCAGCCCCGGACTAAAGTTTAACAATTCAGAAGAATAGACGGAAAGGAAAAGACTTCCCAATATTTAATTGGAGAAAATTTCTGCTCATTAGTACTGGACGTAGGGCAATCAGTCTGAAAATTTAGAGACCATGGAGAGATCGAGAGAAGTGGTATTGAGGTAGAGCTGGGTGTCGTCAGCGTACGTGTGGAGACTGATGCCGTGTTTTCGGATGATGTCGCCAAGGGGCAACATATAGATGAGAAATAGGAGGGGGCCAACGATAGATTCTTGGGGGACGCCAGAGGTAACGATGCGGAAGTGGGAAGAGAAAGCCATTGCAGGTGATTTTCTGGCTACAATTAGATAGATAATAATGGAACCAGGCGAGTGCAGTCCCACCCAGCTGGACGGTGGTGGAGAGGTGTTGGAGGAGGATGATGATGGAGTGGTCAACCATGTCAAAGGCTGCAGAAGGGTCGAGAAGGTTCAGGAGTGATAGTTTACCTTTGTCACAGTCGCAAAAGATGTCATTTGTGACTCTGATGAGAGCTGTTTCAGTACTGTGGCGGGGCGGAAACCAGATTGAAGGGATTCAAACATGGAGTTCCGGGAAAGCCGGGCGCAGATTTGGGAGGCGACAACATGGTCAAGAACTTTGCAGAGGAAAGGGAGGTTGGAGATGGGGCGATAGTTGCAAGCACAGTGCGGTCAAGGGTTGTTTTTTTGAGGAGGGTGTTAATTTTATATTTCCTTTGGCATATCAGAAGAACATGCGATGGCGCATTCATAGCCCAGACATTTAATGTGATTGGGGCCATCTGTTTACCAGTATGTCTTTCCCATTGTTTCAGGTGATCACAAATACGAGCAGTTTCTTATCTGATGATGACCTCCTGATGTGATTATACAAGTTCCAATAGTCTTTGTTCTCTCAATGCATTAGCAATTTTTAGGTTTAAACTAGGTCTATTTGACTATGCAAGGCATGATTGTAAAGTAGGCAGCGAAAGATGTTAATTTCTAAATCCTTACAGCAAGAAATTGCCATGCTACTTGTTAAATGGCATTATTTTCTGGCACTATAATGCCGCCATGGACATTAAGGAAATTTAGGCCTTGTACTATAACATTCTTGATATCTAAAATAACATGTAATTCACTTACTATCCATACATTGGAGCGGAAATTCCTTGGGCGTTCTGCTGTTCACCCACTGTAACTTTAGAGAAAATCCTATTTGTCTTGTAAGCACAGAACCTCCTGTCACAAGCAAATGAGTTGCCCTCCCACTGCAGGGGATGGTGTGTGGGGTCAGGTTCACCTTTGACCTTCTGAGCGGTTCGAATCGCTCCCACTGCCTGGGTTATCGACTCTGGATTTATTTGGGGGATGTGATAAAGTGCAAGAGACAACTGGTTTGGTGCAAAGAACTTCAATTTTATTAAGGACAAGAAAATACAATGTCAAACTTATAATCACTTGAATAAAGAACACTATGTCACACAATCAAAGGGGTTACCGAGAATAATACACCTCCCACCTCCCAATGCCTAACTCTGACTAGGTTAAACTCCAAGGCAAACAGGGACTATGCTCACCAGGACTTAGATTGTAGAGTGGAAACTTTAGATTCTTTGGTTTCTTCTTTGTGGAGTCTTGTTTCGAAGTTGGTTGATCGCGATGTTTTCGTTGGTACCACGTTGGCTGTGGTCGGTTGCTGCCGCGATGGCGATGTTCTTCCTTCCTTCTCGATAGCAGGGCAATGTGGCCCTGGTAGTGTCGTCGAGGCTTGTTTAAAACTGCTACGGTGGTCGGTCTCCTTTCTCCCTCTGATGCATTGCACGGCGTAGCATATTGTGTTAAGACAGGGCTCCCAGTTATACTTTTGAAGCTGTTCTAATCTTCGCGCAAAATCAGCCCTGATTCTAATTTTTGGTGGGCTTGATATCGCTTTATCATATTTTGGCGTACTCCCAAGATTGTTAACCTGTCTCGGATGTGTTGATCTTCTAAATTTGTTTCTTGATGGGAAAAATTAGCTTTGGTATTTGCAATGTCTGCCTAGGCCTGGGTTTTCCATGCGGGCTGGATGTGCCATTGTCATTATGTATATGCTGGATTGGTTTCTTGCTCAGGGTGATGGTTGTCTATCTCTGGGTTGATTGTTGCTATGTTAATGTCTCCTGGGGAGAAGGGTTTTCGAGTTTACACAATTCCCCAGACAATTTGTTTTAGCTTCAATACCCAGACAGTTTCAATACTCAAAACTGGTTTCTTTGCAGGATTGTCACCTCTTTTATCAGCTGCACAATATGGTGCAGATGGTCACACACAAGCAGAACATAAAAGCCGTTGTGATTCATGTTTGTCACACTCCTGGGTGATAGCACATACGGCTAGTAGGGCACCATCAATGACAACTATAATTCTGGGAATCCTGTCATTTGAAAAAAAGTGAGGGCTTTGTCATGTTGCTTCTTGTTGTCCACTGGCAAAGTAATAAGAACATAAGAAATAGGAGCTGGAGTTGGCCATACGGCCACTCGAGCCTGCTCTGCCATTTAATACGATCATTGCTGATCCGATCATGGACTCGGGTCCACTTCCCTGCCCGCTCCCCATAACCGCTTATTCCCTTATCGTTTAAGAAACTGTCTATTTCTGTCTTGAATTTATTCAATGTCCCAGCTTCCACAGCTCTCTGAGGCAGCGAATTCCACAGATCCACAACCCTCTGAGAGAAGAAATTTCTCCTCATCTAATTTTTAAATGGGTGGCACCTTACTCTAAGATTATGCCCTCTAGTTCTAGTATCCCCTATCAATGGAAACATCCTCTCTTCATCCACCTTGTCAAGCCCCCTCATAATCTTATACATTTCGATAAGATCACCTCTCATTCTTCTGAATTCCAATGAGTAGAGGCCCAAACTACTCAACCTTTCCTCATAAGTCAACCCCCTCATCTCCGGGATCAACCTAGTGAACCTTCTCTGAACTGCCTCCAAAGCAAGTATATCCTTTCTTAAATATGGAAACCAAAACTGCATGCAGTATTCCAGGTGTGGCCTCACCAATACCCTGTACAGCTGTAGCAAGACTTCCCTGCTTTTATACTCCATCTCCTTTGGAATAAAGGACAAGATTCCATTGGCCTTCCTGATCACTTGCTGTACCTGCACACTAACCTTTTGTGTTTCATGCACAAGTACCCCCAGGACCTGCTGTACTGCAGCACTTTGCAATCTTTCTCCATTTAAATAATAACTTGCTTTTTGATTTTTTTCTGCCAAAGTGCATGACCTCACACTTTCCAACATTATACTCCATCTGCAAATTTTTGCCCACTCACTTAGCCTGTGTATGTCCTTTTGCAGATTTTTTGTGTCCTCCTCACATTGCTTTTCCTCCCATCTTTGTATCATCAGCAAACTTGGCTACGTTACACTCAGTCCCTTCTTCTAAGTCATTAATATAGATTGTAAATAGTTGTAAATGTACTTTAGTACAGGGGATCCCAACCTTTTTGCTTCTGAGGCTCCCCTCCCGTGTTATAAAATTCCACAGCCCCTCTGTTACACAACACAAGTTTTTTTTCTGTATAAATATTAGTTATTAATTGCTCTATTACACCTTGTGTAAAACAAATTTATGAAGTTCTAAATTTACAAAAGCAAAATACTGCGGACGATGGAAATCTGATATAAAAACAGTAAGAGCTGGAAATACTCAGCAGGTCAGGCAGCACCTGTGAAGAGAAAGTTAACATTTTAGGCCTGACGAAAGGTCATCGACCTGAATCGTTAACTCTGTTTGTCGCTCCATAGAAGCTGCCTACCTGCTGAGTATTTCCAGCATTTTCTGTTTTTTTTCTAAATTTACATTCTGTCTATTTGCTGCCCAAGGTCTGCTCCACCCCATCAACTATTTGGTTTGATCTGGGAAAATGGCAGGAAACATGGCAGAAGCTGTGTTTTCCTCATTTTCAAGAGATTTGCACGCACCCACTGGTAGGTCTCCATGCTGCTCTCAGGCCACTCACCTCCGCTCCTTTTATGGCCCCGACCTGCCGCTGGTGTTCTCACGCAGGTCGGGGCCTCCATGCTGCACTCGGGCCACTCACCTCCGCTCCTTTTATGCCCCAGACCTGCCGCTGGTGCAGGAGGGTGGCACACCGAAGAGTGACGTTATCAAGGTCCAGGTCGGTGATTGGAGCGTGGGCAGATACAGCAGGAGCGGCGAGATTGGGCAAAGGAGCGGCGAGAGACTGTGGAGAGACATGATCAGGGTCCAGGCGAGACTTAAGTTAGGGCCCAGGAGCAGCACGGACCAGCCCACACTGCGATATGTGTGCGCACTAGGTCCGTGCAGCAGAGCTGGTCTCCAGTCGTCTTGGGTAACCCTTGCCATTGGGCCAAGACCTAGCTCTGCCAAGCCCGTGTGGTGGCTGATGTGCAACGGTTACCACACGTTAAATAAAATCCACGCACAGGCATCTTCCACCCTTGAGGATGTAGTTTGGGTCCTTCATTGAAGCACCTGTGAACCATCCTTTTTTTGGCGTGGGAGCAAATCATCTTCGTTTCGAGCGACCGCCTATGATGAACAGTCAATGAACCAGGAGCAACAAGCGCAGTGCTCACTACATAAGAACATAAGAAATAGGAACAGGAGTAGACCATTCAATAAGATCATGGCTGATCTGATCTTGGCCTCAATTCCACTTCCCTGCCTGCTCCTCATAACCCTTGACTCCCTTATTGTTCAAAAATCTGTATCTCCAGCTTAAATATATACTACAGGCTCATTTTGTGCACACTCCGTCGGATTGGACTAAAATTGCAGGTCCACATCCTCTACTTCGGAAACAGAACTTCCCTCTTATTTTGATACCAAACCCCAGTGAAAGTCAGCGGCTTGAACTAACAGCACTAGTAATGGTAGAGGCAGGTGGCACATGAGAAAAATGGAGAATTAAACACAGCCTTGAGTGACTTTACCCACCCGACCTCATCGCCATATATCCTTTAGTAACAAAGGCAGCCCCATTTTTCCTCCTTCCCAACCCTTTCACAAATAGCCGGCGGTATCTCAGATGACGCAGGTGCCCAGACTAGATGGCCAAACTGACGATCACTTGAAGTCTGTTGAATCTTTAGATGTCTTCTTCCCGTTCGACAGGACACGTTTGTCCCTGCTGACTGTAGTAAAAAAAAAAGGTATTATGTGAGTTCTTTGTGTTCAGACTCCTCTCGTGGGTCTTACATGCACATTTCAATGATTGGGTCCTTCAAGCATAGCTTTTCTTGCTCATCGTCGGTTCAAAGTTTAGTGGGGTTATTTCATCCTGCGTGTCACTTGTTGCAGTTTAATGAGGGTCTTATCTCAAGACCGTGCTGGTCAGTTCCGCTGGCCCTGTAGCAACCTCAGATGGCCCTTGGTTACAAATTGCCTTTTGTCTTAGTAATATGTTAAAATGGTTCTCCATAATCTGTTTCTCAACTTGCATTTTAATGTGGTTGAGCTGTCATTAAAAGTTCTCTTGTAGTAAAGTTATTTTTGTTAGAGATTTTTAAAACAGATTTTCCTTTACTCCCCGACCCGACCACCACCAACTTATGACCAAAAATGTGTGTCAAGTGCAAATAGAGCTGTGAACAGGAACAGGAAGCTGTCTCCATCACTCTCTTTCATTATTTAACACTTGGAGGTAAGCACAAATGGATGTGTGATGTCTTTGCTGCTCGGGAATCCGTACCTCCACGACCGAGGTTTTAGGTGGCAGGCGGACGAGAGGGCTGTGGCTGGTGAGGTGACCAGGGTCAGGGACCTGCTCGATGGCGGAGGAGCGGGCTGGGTGGCGCTGGACACGCTGGCGCGGCGCCTAAATTCGGCCGACGGCCAATGCCATCGAGTCGCTAAAAACAGCTCTGGGCCCTGACTCCGTTAGGTGTGTCGAGGAGACTCAAGCACGTGGGGAGATCCCGTCCGAACTGACCCCCGTCCGGACGGAATTCCTCATCGGCGCCAAACCCCAGAACCTCCCTCGGGAGCCGGCGCCTCACAACTTGAGCCGCCTCGGGGAAATCCCCTCCGTGCCTTTCAGTTCTGCGCGGAGGGGTTTCCTGTACGGGCTGCTCCTGTACACTCTCAACTTTGCCATCCTCGTCTGCCGTCCGGACACGCCATGGCGTACCATCTTGCCGTCCGGAGGAGGCGGGGGTCCCCGATGGAGTGCACTCTACGCGGGAGTCCTCCCACTATTTATCGGGGACTTGGCCTGGAGGGTGGTGCATGGAGCAGTCCCGTGCAATAAATTTTTAAGTCGGTTCACGGACTCCCAGGCCGCCTGTAATTTCTGCGGTCTGGAAGAGTCCGTGTTCCATGTTTTTATGGAGTGTGCAAGGCTGCAGCCCCTGTTTCATTATTTAAAGGGGCTGCTCCTCAATTTCTGGCTGCACTCCACACTCCTGATCTTTGGGCACCCTGTGCAGAGGGGAGCGGGTAGGTCCGAGGGCCTCCACGTAGGACTGCTCCTGGGCACGGCCAAGGGTGCCATCAGCCGGTCCAGGCAGCGGGCGGTCGAGGGGGTCGTTCAGCCCGACTGCCTGCCTTTCTTCCGTGCCTACATCCGGGCCAGGGTGTCCTTAGAGATGGAGCACACCGTGTCCACCGGTACGCTCGCGGCCTTCCGCGAGAGGTGGGCGCCGGAGGGACTGGAGTGCATCACCACCCCTGGCAACCAAATTTTAATTTGATTTTATATGTTTTAAGGTTTAATTTGTTTTAATTGCCGAGTTTTTAGTGTCCCCCTCCCCTTTTATATGGGGCACTTGTAAATTATATGGTTTTAATGCCCCAAAAAAAGGAAAAGAAACACAAAAAGCCCCCAAAAAAACAAAAAAAAAGAGGGCAGGTATAAGTGTCTGGAGTGTCCCCCAGATCGGGGGGCACTCGATCTAATGTTTGTTTTGTACTCCCTAAAAGAGTTGGAAGGCCAAAGGTCCCCCAGATTGGGGGGCATTTGACTTAATTGGTTAACTTTGTCTCCTATTTAAAAAAAAAGAGATGTGTGATGTCTTTGCTGCTCGGGAATCCGTACCTCCACGACCGAGGCTTTAGGTGGCAGTCGGACGAGAGGGCTGTGGCTGGTGAGGTGACCAGGGTCAGGGACCTGCTCGATGGCGGAGGAGCGGGCTGGATGGCGCCAGACATGCTGGCGCGGCACCTAAATTCGGCCGACGTCCGCCGCGTGGCCGATGCCATCGAGTCGCTAAAAACAGCTCTGGGCCCTGACTCCGTTAGGTGTGTCGAGGAGGCTCAAGCACATGGGGAGATCCTGTCCGAACTGACCCCCGTCTGGACGGAATTCCTCATCGGCGCCAAACCCCGGAACCTACCTCGGGAGCCAGCGCCTCACAACTTGAGCCGCCTCGGGGAAATCCCCTCCGTGCTTTTCAGTTCTCCGCGGAGGGGTTTCCTGTACGGGCTGCTCCTGCACACTCTCAACTTTGCCATCCTCGTCTGCCGTCCGGACACGTCATGGCATACCATCTTGCCGTCCGGAGGAGGCGGGGGTCCCCGATGGAGTGCACTCTACACGGGAGTCCTCCCACTATTTATCGGGGACTTGACCTGGAGGGTGGTGCACGGAGCAGTGCCGTGCAACAAATTTCTTAAGCCAGTTCACGGGCTCCCAGGCCGCCTGCAATTTCTGCGGTCTGGAGGAGTCCGTGTTCCATGTTTTTATGGAGTGTGTGAGGTCGCAGCCCCTGTTTCATTATTTAAAGGGGCTGCTCAATTTCTGGTTGCACTTCAGTCCCACTCTCCTGATCTTTGGGCACCCTGTGCGGAGGGGTGGGTAGGTCTGAGGGCCTCCTCGTAGGACTGCTCCTGGGCACGGCCAAGGGTGCCATCAGTCGGTCCAGGCAGCGGGCGGTCGAGGGGGTCATTCAACCCGACTGCCTGCCTCTCTTCTGCGCCTACATCCGTGCCAGGGTGTCTCTAGAGATGGAGCACGCAGTGTCCACCGGTACGCTCGCGGCCTTCCGCGAGAGGTGGGCGCCGGAGGGTCTGGAGTGCAGTTACCCCCGGCAACCAAATTTTAATTTGATTTTATATGTTTTAAAGTCTAATTTATTTTAAATGTCGGTTTTAGTGTCCCCCTCCCCTTTTATAGGGGGCACTTGGAAAAAAATTATGATTTTAGGTCCCAAAAAACACAAAAATCACCATAAAAACAAAAAACAAACAAAAAAAAAAGGGCATGTGAAAAGTGTTTGGAGTGTCCCCCAGATCGGGGAGCACTTGATTTAATGTTGATTTTGTTTAATCCAAAAGAGTTGTAGAGCTGTTGGGGGCAGTTAAGTGCCTGGAGTGTCCCCCAGATTGGGGGGCACATGATCTAACGTTTATTTTTGTTCCCCAAAAAGAGTTGTGTCCCAAAAAGAGTTGTGTGATGTCTTTGTTGATGGTTAGAAACCAAAGACAGTTAATCAAAATCCAAGGAGGACCAAGGGTAGTTCAAGTCCAATTCTCCTGCACTTCACTCCGTGTAAGAATCGGCAGAAACATCGACAGTATCAGCAGAAACATTTTGGACTTTGTTTTTCCATATTTTCTGTTACTGCAGAAGAGCAGACAGCATGACTTGGGATAGGTCCAGACACGTTCCACAGGAATACACATCAACTGGACGGGGATGGGTCAATGGTTGAAATCGCAGGAAGATGGTTACTGGAGGATCCTTTCATCATTCATCAAAATGACAGAGTCCTGAAACGCGGAAACCTCAGAACAAAGGAAACTATTTTTTTATTTCAAAATATACTTTATTCATAAAAAAATTTGTACAGTACATTCAAAGGTATTTCAATACATTTAGCTGCGGTCAGCAATCCCATACACTATTATTTGGGTGCTGATGGCAGTTCAGTTCATTACATTTCCTTGTTTTCCAGTTCAAGTGCAATTCGGTCCAATACGGGATACATTGTAGTACATTCAAACAAATTACATTTCATATGTCATTATACAATACACGGAATGGGTGACGGTACATTCACATTTTTCTTTCAACATGCATTTCGCAACAAAGGAAACTATTTGGCCACCCAGATTCATTGGAGCCTTTATCCCCAGGAAAAGCCCAGTAACAAAGGCACAGGCTCAAGATGTGAGTCATTGCTCTTTAGTTAGACTGCCTCTGGCAAAGGACTGGTTTTTGGCACGAAGAATTGAAGCATTTTTCAGGTATATGAGAACGGCAGTTTGCAGCCATCTCTCCTCTTCTTCGCTTGTTTGCTTCATTCAACGCACTCAAGGACTGAGCACTCTGTCTGCCTTTATTAGCCAAGGCATAGAATAAAAGAGCAGGGAGGTAGTGCAGGAGTCCCTGAGGCCATCTCACTCTCCAACAAGAGTGCTGGCTCTTTTCATGTAAAGGCACTTCCTGTTGGCTCTCGGCTTTTTCGCTAAGATCAAGTGTAGTCTCGGTTAATTGGGCATTCATATGCAAATTGACTGATTGCAGAAACTCGTTCTTCCAGTATTGCTGGTTCTGGCCTTTTGGCTTAGGCCAAGCGGCAATTGGAGAGAAGAGGAAAATCTGCAGGTCAACCAACCATTGGGCGGGCCCAGAGGCCCGCCAAGGTGCCGGACTGGCACCACAACAGATTGAAGGCTTCGGCTAAAAATACATATAGAAACATAGAAACATAGAAAATAGGTGCAGGAGTAGGCCATTCGGCCCTTCTAGCCTGCACCGCCATTCAATGAGTTCATGGCTGAACATGCAACTTCAGTACCCCATTCCTGCTTTCTCACCATACCCCTTGGTTCCCCTAGTAGTAAGGACTTCATCTAACTCCTTTTTGAATATATTTAGTGAATTGGCCTCAACAACTTTCTGTGGTAGAGAATTCCACAGGTTCACCACTCTCTGGGTGAAGAAATTCCTCCTCATCTCGGTCCTAAATGGCTTCCCCCTTATCCTTAGACTGTGTCCCCTGGTTCTGGACTTCCCCAACATTGGGAACATTCTTCCTGCATCTAACCTGTCTAACCCCGTCAGAATTTTAAACGTTTCTATGAGGTCCCCTCTCATTCTTCTGAACTCCAGTGAATACAAGCCCAGTTGATCCAATCTTTCTTGATAGGTCAGTCCCGCCATCCCGGGAATCAGTCTGGTGAACCTTCGCTGCACTCCCTCAATAGCAAGAATGTCCTTCCTCAGGTTAGGAGACCAAAACTGTACACAATACTCCAGGTGTGGCCTCACCAAGGCCCTGTACAATTGTAGCAACACCTCCCTGCCCTTGTACTCAAATCCCCTCGCTATGAAGACCAACATGCCATTTGCTTTCTTAACCGCCTGCTGTACCTGCATGCCAACCTTCAATGACTGATGTACCATGACACCCAGGTCTCTTTGCACCTCCCCTTTTCCTAATCTGTCACCATTCAGATAATAGTCTGTCTCTCTGTTTTTACCACCAAAGTGGATAACCTCACATTTATCCACATTATACTTCATCTGCCATGCATTTGCCCACTCACCTAACCTATCCAAGTTGCTCTGCAGCCTCATAGAATCCTCCTTGCAGCTCACACTGCCACCCAACTTAGTGTCATCCGCAAATTTGGAGATAGTACATTTAATCCCCTCGTCTAAATCATTAATGTACAGTGTAAACAGCTAGGGCCCCAGCACAGAACCTTGCGGTACCCCACTAGTCACTGCCTGCCATTCTGAAAAGTCCCCATTTACTCCTACTCTTTGCTTCCTGTCTGACAACCAGTTCTCAATCCATGTCAGCACACTACCCCCAATCCCATGTGCTTTAACTTTGCACATTAATCTCTTGTGTGGGACCTTGTCGAAAGCCTTCTGAAAGTCCAAATATACCACATCAACTGGTTCTCCCTTGTCCACTCTACTGAAAACATCCTCAAAAAATTCCAGATGATTTGTCAAGCATGATTTCCCTTTCACAAATCCATGCTGACTTGGACCTATCATATTACCTCTTTCCAAATGCACTGCTATGACATCCTTAATAATTGATTCCATCATTTTACCCACTACCGATGTCAGGCTGACCGGTCTGTAATTCCCTGTTTTCTCTCTCCCTCCTTTTTTAAAAAGTGGGGTTACATTGGCTACCCTCCACTCCATAGGAACTGATCCAGAGTCAATGGAATGTTGGAAAATGACTGTCAATGCATCCACTATTTCCAAGGCCACCTCCTTAAGTACTCTGGGATGCAGTCCATCAGGCCCTGGGGATTTATCGGCCTTCAATCCCATCAATTTCCCCAACACAATTTCCCGACTAATAAGGATTTCCCTCAGTTCCTCCTCCTTACTAGACCCTCCGACCCCTTTTATATCCGGAAGGTTGTTTGTGTCCTCCTCAGTGAATACCGAACCAAAGTACTTGTTCAATTGGTCCGCCATTTCTTTGTTCCCCGTTATGACTTCCCCTGATTCTGACTGCAGGGGACCTACGTTTGTCTTTACTAACCTTTTTCTCTTAACATATCTATAGAAACTTTTGCAATCCGTCTTAATGTTCCCTGCAAGCTTCTTCTCGTACTCCATTTTCCCTGCCCTAATCAAACCCTTTGTCCTCCTCTGCTGAGTTCTAAATTTCTCCCAGTCCCCGGGTTCTCTGCTATTTCTGGCCAATTTGTATGCCACTTCCTTGGCTTTAATGCTATCCCTGATTTCCCTTGATAGCCACGGTTGAGCCACCTTCCCTTTTTTATTTTTACGACAGACAGGAATGTACAATTGTTGTAGTTCATCCATATCAAAAAGAGGAATCTGCAACCCGGATGGCGGCCAACCGAGCGGCGAACCAGGGCGTCCGAAACACCATCCGAGTGACAGTAAAGAAAGTGGATGGACAGACAACGATCAACCGGGACCTTTTCGTGAAGAAAATCCTGCTGGGAGCATGCGGCATGAAAGTCGCCGACATCTTCACCTTGCAGGACCTCCCGAAGAGAGGTTACTTTGATGTGACCTTCAGAACCGTCACCCTATGCCTGAAGTTCCTGAAGGGACTGAAGGAGGTGAGTGAACCGTTGCGCTCAGTGCTGACTTGGGAGCCACTGTTCATCCTCCCGTCGTAGAGAAGACGCACTATCACAGTGCAGATGTACAACCCCCACATCCCGGTCATTGATGTGCTGACTTTCCTCGCCAGGTATGTCGATGGGGCAGGAAACAGCAGCGACTTGAAAGACTTGCACGGGATTTGGACCAGCAAGCACCAGATCCAGGTCACCATGAAGGTGGACGCCAGCGGAACCATCCTGCACCCCCCCCCTGTAGCTTCGCCATCGGAGGAAGTTGGGGCTACATGGTTTATGGTGGCCAACCCAACGTGTGCCGCAACTGCGGGAAGGCAGGCCATATGGCGGCAAGCTGCAAAACTGTAATCTGCCGAAACTGCAAGAACGAAGGCCACCAGACAAAGGACTGTAAGGAGACCAAGTGCTGCAACCTCTGTGGTCTGGCTGGGCATCTTTACAAAAACTGCCCCAAATGCAACTTCAGCTATGCGCAGGCAGCAAAGAACATTGCACGAGAGGAGGAGGAAGCTGAGGAACACAACGCTCCAGAGGAGACCCACACCCACCCCCGACCAACGCCCTGGGCAAAGAAGCAACCGCCCCCGTGGACTCGGAACAAGCCGGCGAGGAAGAGAACCCTGCTAAGGCGAGCTGCGAGACACCAGCAGCCAGCAGTGAAGCTCTCCCCCAGTCCAGGAACGAGGAGACAGCAGACGATGAAGCGGGATGGGAGTCCGTCAAGAAAAAGGCCCGCAAGCGTAAGGAGAACAGGCGAGCAAGGGCCCCTACGGAAACGACAGGGAAGAGGCAGCTAACAACCATGACAGATAGCAGCGACGGCAGCTCGTCTGATGAGGAAAGGCGAGAAAAAGCCCCTAACTACCGCCACCAAAACAAGAGGCAATACGCCATCCCACAGCCACAGGCGACCGGGAGCAGTGAAGCGACCAGCACAGCCCTGCTCCAGGAACCCGCGAGCAGCGAAGCGCCCAGCGCACTCGAGCTCTGGAACACCGGGAGCGAAGAAGCGACCAACGCAGACCAGCTCCGGGAGAACAGGAACAGCGAAGTGCCCAGCACACCCCATCTCCAGAATACCGGGAGTCACGCAGCGATCGAAGCACACCACCTCGAAACCGCCGCGACTGAGGAAAAGAGGGAACCACCAACACCAGGCGAGGACATATCGGACCTTATAACAGCACTGCAGCAGTCCCCTGGTCGAAACACTCCCACGGCAGAGGATGACGACCATGCCAGCCCAGGTGCAGTAGACTTGTATAGTTTAAACCTATGCATGACGGAACTGGCCACTGGGCAGGCCTCGGACTTAAAGGATGATTTATTTGAAGTGTAATGTTTGTAACTGTAAACAGTAACTTTAAAATGGATTTAAAAATAGCTACTATTAACGTGCATAGCGTAAAATCCACTATGCGATGTGTTTCCACCTTGGGGTACCTCGTCAAGGTCAAAGCGGACCTGCTGTTCTTGCAAGAGTGCGGTCTGCCGCACTCCAGCAGTTACCGGCAGTGGTCACGATGGTGGGCCCATGGACCATCCATATGGTCAGGAGACAACGACAGCCGATCTTCCGGCCTAGGCATTCTGCTGCGGGGAGGCCACTTCACCATCACCAAAGTTAAGGAGGTGGTGGGCGGCCGCCTCCTCGTAGCAGATGTAATTACAAAAATTCCCCTCTAAGGCTAATTAACGTGTATGCCTCGCCTCTCAGAAGCGAGCGGCTGGCCCTCTTCCAGCAGCTCCCACTGCTGCTGGCGACGTCCAGGCCGGTCATTCTGGGCGGTGACTTCAACTGCATCATCGATGCGGCTGGACGATTTAGCAGAGCCGACAGCAAACTGGACGCCACGTCCAGACTCCTGATGGATGCGGTAAAAGATGCCAAGCTGTGCAATGTCTTCAGCAACCCTGCAGATGGAGCACCGCTCAGAGACACCTGGTCGAGACCAGACGGGTCCGTCCGTTCCAGAATAGACTTCCTGTTTGTGTCCCACACGCTCAAGGTCAGATCCACCGATGTCACTTCTCTGACCACTGCCTCCTAATGGCCGACTGTCGCCCACAGGAAAACCAGAAAGTTGGCAGAGGGATATGGAAGCTGAACGTGAAACTGTTGACTCCGGAAAATGTTGAGGAACTAAAGAGGGATTACAAAGGTTGGAGAACTGTAAAACCCCTCTGCGATTCCCCGATGCACTGGTGGGAAACAATCAAGATGAACATCAAGGGGTTCTTCATACTCAAAGGTGTTCAGGAGGCGAGAGGAAAACCGAGGG
Source organism: Pristiophorus japonicus (assembly GCF_044704955.1). Taxonomy (NCBI): domain Eukaryota; kingdom Metazoa; phylum Chordata; class Chondrichthyes; family Pristiophoridae; genus Pristiophorus; species Pristiophorus japonicus. Next base: position 138,376,689 of record NC_091983.1, on the reverse strand, counting down.
AATTGTCCCAACTCCAGACCAATATGCAAAACCTGCTCCTGCTGCAGTCGATGGGGGTCGATGTCGCGGAGGAACTCGAAGAGGTGAAGGGCCAGCAAGCCTCGCTCTTTGCCTCAGAGTCCTCCAAAATCATCTTCCGCTCCAGAGTCCGCTCTATCGAGCAGGATGAGACGTGTTCGTGCTTCTTCTTCCAAAAGGTACACATTGGGAGCTCTGTGATCGCCAGCCTAAAGGAAGAAGACGGTTCTGTGACATCTTCGCAGCCTGACATGCAGAGGATCAGCAAATCCTTCTATGCCGGGCTGTACGACATCAAGCCCACAGACCGCATGGCCTCCCAGTCTTTCCTGTCATCTATTTCGGAGGTCTTAGACGACAGCGAGCAGGAGAGTCTGGACCACCCGCTAACTCTGGACGAGCTGACAAAGGTCGTCCGGTCCTTCGAGATGAATAAAACTCCCGGAAGTGACGGCTTACCAGTCGAGTTGTATTCGGCTCTGTGGGACTGGATGGGCCCAGACCTGCTGGAAGTGTACGGGGGTATGCTTCTGGCCGGCAGCATGTCAGAATCGATGAGGAAAGGCATCATCACCCTCATCTACAAGCAGAAGGGGGAGAGGGAGGAAATCAAAAACTGGCGGCCCATTTCGCTGCTCAATGTGGACTACAAGATCCTGTCAAAGGTCATCGCCAACAGGGTCAAGTCTGCTCTTGAGCTGGTGATTCACCCGGACCAGACCTGTGCTGTCCCAGGCAGGAAGATCTCTGATAGCCTCGCACTACTCAGGGATACGATCGCCTACATGCGGGACAGGAGAGTGGACACCTGCTTAATCAGCTTAGGCCAGGAGAAAGCCTTTGACAGGATATCGCACACGTACCCGATGGACGTGCTCTCCACAATGGGGTTTGGGAAGGGTATCCGCAATTGGATCCAACTGGTCTACACAGACATCAGTAGTGCAGTTCAAATCAACGGGTGGGAAACTGACAGCTTTCCAATCAGATCTGGAGCCAGGCAAGGCTGTCCCTCTCTCCTCTGTCTTGTTTGTGTGTTGTATCGAGCCCTTTGCCGAGTCCATCAGGAGGGATGCAGGCATTAGAGGGGTGACGATCCCAGGCAGCGGAGGCGCTCAGGTCAAGACCTCCCTGTACATGGACGACGTCGCTGTCTTTTGCTCGGATCCGCAGTCGGTCCGCAGATTGCTCACAATCTGTGACCAGTTTGAACTGGCCTCGGGAGCGAAGGTCAATCGCAGCAAAAGCGAGGCCATGCTCTTTGGCAACTGGACCGACCGATCCTTCATTCTCTTCACCATTAAACCAGATTACCTGAAGGTGTTGAGAATATGGTTCGGAGCGGACGGGGCGTGCGCCAAAAACTGAGAAGAGCATATCGCCAAAGTGAAGCAAAAACTGGGATGGTGGAAGCTGTGCTTCCTCTCCATGGCAGGAAAGAACCTGGTCATCAGGAGTGAGGTGCTCTCGGGGTTGCTACACGTGGCACAGGTCTGGCCCATCTCTCGCTCCTGTGCCGCGGCAATTACCCGGGCCGTCTTTGTCTGGAGGTCCAAAATGGAACGTGTCCGCAGACACAATGCACAAATCTCTGGACAGTGGTGGAAAGGATGTTCCGAACGTGGCTCTCATCCTGATGGCCACCTTTGTGTGCGGCTGCATCAAGTTGTGCACAGACCCCCGGTACGCAAACACCAAGTGTCACTACGTGCTGAGGTTCTACCTGTCCTCGGCGTTGCGAAGGATGGGCCTGGCCATGCTGCCACGAAACGCCCCCACCAGCTGGACCATGCCTGCCCACCTGTCCTTCGTGGAAAAGTTTTTCACAAAAAACCCCTTTGACCACAAGGCCATAAAACAGTGGTCAGCACGTAACGTCCTGGACGCCCTACGAAAGGAGAGGGTGGACCCTGTCGGGTGGTTCCCTGAGCGGACTGTCGAACTCGTTTGGCAGAACGTCTCATCGCCAGAGCTGTCACACAAGCACCAAGACGTAGCTTGGTGGCAGTGAGGAGGGCCTTTCACGTCAAGAGCGTTCATGCACAGCCGACATCTCAGCAGCACGGCACAGTGCCCCTGAGTCGGCTGCGGGGCGGACGAGACTGTCGCCCATCTCCTTCAGGATTGCGCCTTCGCAAAGCAGGTTTGGAAAGAGATGCAGTGATTGCTGTCGAGGTTCATCCGGAGCAGCTCTGTAATACAGGACTCTGTGCTCTACGGGCTGTTCCCAGGGACACATACCGAGACAGACATCCGAAACTTGCTGGTCTTCCAGAGCAAGGAGATGTCCACGTCTGCGTGTTGCAGACTGGCGCAATCCAAGGTCCAGGATTACGTGCTGAGGGACGCACTTAAAATTGGTGCAGTCACCGCAAAGGCACGGTGGGGAAGGGCCACAGTTTAAAGCCCTTCTGCCACAGTAAACCAGTACAAAACGGGCCGTACTTTTTTGTGTACATGGAGCACCATGATCTGTAAACACCTATGTAGTGCCATGTACAATGCAAGGTCGGTTTCGTGATGCACGTTGAAAAGGAAAAGTGTAAATGTACCGTCATCCATTCTGTGTACTGTATAGTGACACATGTAATGTAATTTGTTGAATGTACTACAATGTATCCCATATTGTACCGAATTGTACTTGAACTGAAAAGCAAGGAAATGTATCGAAAGGAACTGCATTCAGCACCCAAATGTAGTGTATGGGATTGCTGACCGCAGCTAAATGTACTGAACTGCTTTTGAATGTACTGTACAAATTTTTATATGAATAAAGTATATTTTGAAATTTTAAAAAACTCTGTCTGCGACAGAGAGAAGAAACCACCATCTACGAGCAAAGAGAGACTTGCTCATCGGGAGAAGCAGCGAGTAAGCCAGAGGGGTAACTGGTGAGCATTATCCCAGCCCACGCATTCTTAAGACCACAGTGTGAAGGGGTGTCCTAATCAAGCCTTGGGGTTTAGTGGGGAGGTTTCTGCATGGATCATAGGCAGATTCGGTGGTGCCCTATTGAGCCAAGCAGGGGTGTTTTAGTCATGGCTACTTTGTGATAGGGACCTGTTCAGATGGGCCAGGGTTGTGTGTTGTACTGTTTTTTTTTTTGTTTCACACCACCTGGGTGTGCTTTAACTTGAATAAAAGCATTGTGACGGTTGAGACCGAAAGGTCTGTCTATAACTGTGTATTCTGTTCACCACTATAATTCCCGGGTCTAAAACTGTTGTAAGGGGGATGATTCAAAACCACCAAGCGCAAAACCACTTAAACCCCAAGAAGGCTGCTCGACACTGCTCCCCAATTCTGTCAGATCCCAGCAACCTCCCAATACTGCCAGACTATGCCCCCAGACCCACCCCTCCTCCCATTTCAGAGGGCTCCCCACTCTGGAGGGTCACCCTCTAGCACTTACAAACCTCATGTCCACTGCCTGTGCTATCTCCAGGAAGTGAACACACAGATCTCCCAGTCTAGTGAGCTTTGGGATATGTGACACCATGGCCTTTAATGCAGCAACTGAATGCGGAATGATAAACTCGCTGTCCAGCGGTCCTTGGGGTTGTGCATCTTGTTGGGGACCGTACTTCCTCTGCACAGCCGGACACATCGGTCCCGCGGCAGACACCACCACTGGCTGCCCCCTTTCCTCAGCCTCAACTGCCTCTGAATTTAAATCTGCAGACTCGACCCTTTCTGCGGATGTCCCATACCCCTTTGGCTGGACCGGCTCTACCTGGCCGGAGACAGCCGAAAGTACGACGGAAACGCAATCCGATTTCCATTGTCCGCAGTATTTTGCTTTTGTAAATTTAGAACTTCATAAATTTGTTTTACACAAGGTGTAATAGAGCAATTAATAACTAATATTTATACAGAAAAAAAACTTGTGTTGTGTAACAGAGGGGCTGTGGAATTTTATAACACGGGAGGGGAGCCTCAGAAGCAAAAAGGTTGGGATCCCCTGTACTAAAGTACATTTACAATTATTTACAATCTATATTAATGACTTAGAAGAAGGGACTGAGTGTAACGTAGCCAAGTTTGCTGATGATACAAAGATGGGAGGAAAAGCAATGTGAGGAGGACACAAAAAATCTGCAAAAGGACATACACAGGCTAAGTGAGTGGGCAAAAATTTGCAGATGGAGTATAATGTTGGAAAGTGTGAGGTCATGCACTTTGGCAGAAAAAAATCAAAAAGCAAGTTATTATTTAAATGGAGAAAGATTGCAAAGTGCTGCATTACAGCAGGTCCTGGGGGTACTTGTGCATGAAATACAAAAGGTTAGTGTGCAGGTACAGCAAGTGATCAGGAAGGCCAATGGAATCTTGTCCTTTATTCCAAAGGAGATGGAGTATAAAAGCAGGGAAGTCTTGCTACAGCTGTACAGGGTATTGGTGAGGCCACACCTGGAATACTGTGCAGTTTTGGTTTCCATATTTAAGAAAGGATATACTTGCTTTGGAGGCAGTTCAGAGAAGGTTCACTAGGTTGATCCCGGAGATGAGGGGGTTGACTTATGAGGAAAGGTTGAGTAGTTTTGGCCTCTACTCATTGGAATTCAGAAGAATGAGAGGTGATCTTATCGAAATGTATAAGATTATGAGGGGGCTTGACAAGGTGGATGAAGAGAGGCTGTTTCCACTGATAGGGGATACTAGAACTAGAGGGCATAATCTTAGAGTAAGGTGCCACCCATTTAAAAATTAGATGAGGAGAAATTTCTTCTCTCAGAGGGTTGTGGATCTGTGGAATTCGCTGCCTCAGAGAGCTGTGGAAGCTGGGACATTGAATAAATTTAAGACCGAAATAGACAGTTTCTTAAACGATAAGGGAATAAGCGGTTATGGGGAGCGGGCAGGGAAGTGGACCCGAGTCCATGATCGGATCAGCAATGATCGTATTAAATGGCAGAGCAGGCTCGAGTGGCCGTATGGCCAACTCCAGCTCCTATTTCTTATGTTCTTATTACTTTGCCAGTGGACAACAAGAAGCAACATGACAAAGCCCTCACTTTTTTTCAAATGACAGGATTCGCAGAATTATAGTTGTCATTGATGGTGCCCTACTAGCCGTATGTGCTATCACCCAGGAGTGTGACAAACATGAATCACAACGGCTTTTATGTTCTGCTTGTGTGTGACCATCTGCACCATATTGTGCAGCTGATAAAAGAGGTGACAATGCAGCCCGATTGGTAGCAGTCAGTGCATTCAGGAGCGATTCCCTGGCAGCACTCATTTTAAATAATCATTTGATCACATTCCACTATGCCGCCATTATGTACAGATACCCAGCATACCAGTGGGTCCAGCATGATCCAGATCACCCAAGGCTGCCTTAGCTTATCAAGTAGACTGTAAGCATGCTGACACAATGTTTTTCATGCCTGGACATGTCTGTGGGTGTACAGTCTACAGTATAATCATTCCAAAGTTTCTTACTGCTCTATAATTTTGCAATTCCAAGAGACATCTAAGAACAGCTGGAGTGCTTCACTAAGAGGAGGAAACAGCAGAAATACCTCTGGCAGCTACAACAGCCATTTGGCAGAACATTTTACGGAACTGGACCCCACCAATGGGCCTCACATTTGCCCTTCTGGAGGCTGTTGTGCACCAACCATTTGGCCCATTGGCTGCCACAAACTCTAGGTCCGTACTAAGCAAAAGGACTGGGTTCCACCGGAATTTGTGGGTTCAGTGGTGTAGAGTTGCAAAATTCATGGGAAAACCCCTCCCTCCAGTGTTTGGACTCATTGGAAAGGAAATTTAATTTGGAACTATCAACCAGAAAGTTTGAAATCCTAAACTGCACATGGAAGAAACTACGGTCTTTAATCGAATTTGGGATTTTACAAGGCAGATTGGGTCCATGTGGGAAGGGCTAAGAACTAAAGGATACCTATCCTGCAAAGAAACCAGTTTTGAGTATTGAAACTGTCTGGGTATTGAAGCTAAAACAAATTGTCTGGGGAATTGTGTAAACTCGAAAACCCTTCTCCCCAGGAGACATTAACATAGCAACAATCAACCCAGAGATAGACAGCCATCACCCTGAGCAAGAAACCAATCCAGCATATACATAATGACAATGGCACATCCAGCCCGCATGGAAAACCCAGGCCTAGGCAGACATTGCAAATACCAAAGCTAATTTTTCCCATCAGGAAACAAATTTAAAAGATCAACACATCCGAGACAGGTTCACAATCTTGGGAGTACGCCAAAATATGATAAAGCGATATCAAGCCCACCAAAAATTAGAATCAGGGCTGATTTTGCGCGAAGATTAGAACAGCTTCAAAAGTATAACTGGGAGCCCTGTCTTAACACAATATGCTACGCCGTGCAATGCATCAGAGGGAGAAAGGAGACCGACCACCGTAGCAGTTTTAAACAAGCCTCGACGACACTACCAGGGCCACATTGCCCTGCTATCGAGAAGGAAGGAAGAACATCGCCATCGTGGCAGCAACCGACCACAGCCAACGTGGTACCAACGAAAACATCGCGATCAACCAACTTCGAAACAAGACTCCACAAAGAAGAAACCAAAGAATCTAAAGTTTCCACTCTACAATCTAAGTCCTGGTGAGCATAGTCCCTGTTTGCCTTGGAGTTTAACCTAGTCAGAGTTAGGCATTGGGAGGTGGGAGGTGTATTATTCTCGGTAACCCCTTTGATTGTGTGACATAGTGTTCTTTATTCAAGTGATTATAAGTTTGACATTGTATTTTCTTGTCCTTAATAAAATTGAAGTTCTTTGCACCAAACCAGTTGTCTCTTGCACTTTATCACATCCCCCAAATAAATCCAGAGTCGATAACCCAGGCAGTGGGAGCGATTCGAACCGCTCAGAAGGTCAAAGGTGAACCTGACCCCACACACCATCCCCTGCAGTGGGAGGGCAACTCATTTGCTTGTGACAGGAGGTTCTGTGCTTACAAGACAAATAGGATTTTCTCTAAAGTTACAGTGGGTGAACAGCAGAACGCCCAAGGAATTTCCGCTCCAATGTATGGATAGTAAGTGAATTACATGTTATTTTAGATATCAAGAATGTTATAGTACAAGGCCTAAATTTCCTTAATGTCCATGGCGGCATTATAGTGCCAGAAAATAATGCCATTTAACAAGTAGCATGGCAATTTCTTGCTGTAAGGATTTAGAAATTAACATCTTTCGCTGCCTACTTTACAATCATGCCTTGCATAGTCAAATAGACCTAGTTTAAACCTAAAAACTGCTAATGCATTGAGAGAACAAAGACTATTGGAACTTGTATAATCACATCAGGAGGTCATCATCAGATAAGAAACTGCTCGTATTTGTGATCACCTGAAACAATGGGAAAGACATACTGGTAAACAGATGGCCCCAATCACATTAAATGTCTGGGCTATGAATGCGCCATCGCATGTTCTTCTGATATGCCAAAGGAAATATAAAATTAACACCCTCCTCAAAAAAACAACCCTTGACCGCACTGTGCTTGCAACTATCGCCCCATCTCCAACCTCCCTTTCCTCTGCAAAGTCCTTGACCATGTTGTCGCCTCCCAAATCTGTGCCCGGCTTTCCCGGAACTCCATGTTTGAATCCCTTCAATCTGGTTTCCGCCCCGCCACAGTACTGAAACAGCTCTCATCAGAGTCACAAATGACATCCTTTGCGACTGTGACAAAGGTAAACTATCCCTCCTGAACCTTCTCGACCCTTCTGCAGCCTTTGACATGGTTGACCACTCCATCATCATCCTCCTCCAACACCTCTCCACCACCGTCCAGCTGGGTGGGACTGCACTCGCCTGGTTCCATTATTATCTATCTAATTGTAGCCAGAAAATCACCTGCAATGGCTTTCTCTTCCCACTTCCGCATCGTTACCTCTGGCGTCCCCCAAGAATCTATCGTTGGCCCCCTCCTATTTCTCATCTATATGTTGCCCCTTGGCGACATCATCCGAAAACACGGCATCAGTCTCCACACGTACGCTGATGACACCCAGCTCTACCTCAATACCACTTCTCTCGATCTCTCCATGGTCTCTAAATTTTCAGACTGATTGCCCTACGTCCAGTACTAATGAGCAGAAATTTTCTCCAATTAAATATTGGGAAGTCTTTTCCTTTCCGTCTATTCTTCTGAATTGTTAAACTTTAGTCCGGGGCTGGCAGCACTTCGACAGAGGCCTTGGGAGGGGGGGGGAAATTGCAAAAAACATTCACCTATTAAATCACTGAAAAAGAATTTAAAAAAATAAAAACTTTAACTTAACTTTTTTGCAGGTTACTTTTGCATACTTACCACTGCTGGCAGGGCTGCACCGACAGGTTTGACCTAGTCGGTATTCTGGGCACAGAGTACGGGCCGGAGAGAGCCGAAAGTACGACGGTAACACAATCCGCGCCGCTGCACGCGTTTCACGTCGGCACACCTTTCCCCGGTGGTACATGGAAGCGCCGCCGCAAAAGCATGCCCGAGGATCCCACTGAACGGGTATTCGCCGCGGCAGGTCAAATCGCGGCGAAAACCCGGTTGCAAAGTCGCCGAAAATCCAGCCCCATGTGTTCACATGTGGAACACCAGACTTGAAATTCAAACTGTATGGTTTTGGAAGGTGAAGACAGTAACAAATGCAAATACAAAAATGTAAATTAATCCAAAATGTTTATTTGTATATTATACAGATGCAATGAAAAACTAAAATAATTAAATAACTTTTCGGTTCTTGGACCATATTTTCAAGTTCACTTGTTTACCATATTATGCAATGTAGAAAAAGTACAAAACTTACACACAAGCAAACTGAAGTATTCAAGACTGGCTATGTTTATCCATACTCATTATAGACCACAATCTGCTACAGCTGAACATACTGCTTATATCTGCACAAAGAAGTATAAGTATCGCTACCATTTCCACTCGCAAGCAATGCAGGGCTAAAATCAACATCCTTTGACAGTAAGAAAATGGCAATTTGAATGACACTCATCAGACTCTTAAAGATGCTTATATATGCTCATCAGTAAGCGTGATACTTGTTACAGATAGTTGCAACCAATGTTCCCTCTAATTTTTGGGGGTGCCTTGTGGCCTCCTTAACGGACTGTGTGGCCCATTCAAAATTCCACGCATGCGCGTGCTTTCGCTTTAAAAGCCAGTGAGCTGGCCACATGGGAGCTGGAAAGCGCTGCCTGGCCACACGGCTTAAAGGGAACATTGGTTGCAATCCATTTTAACCAGCATGGGTAACACTGCCACTGTTTGAAATAGCACCCTGTGAGGGATAAAAGTCAAGTTAAATATCTAAGGTCTCATATTAAACATCATCATTTAAAAATTCAAAGATCAAAGATGTACAAACTGGGATTTACACTTGACCCAAGTAAAGGGGTATGTCAAGAACTTGAACCTGAAAAATCTTGCATTTTAAATCCAAGTACAGAGAATTCCACTACGGCACCTTTTCTGCTGTCAGCACTGCAGATGCATGTTTACGAGCCTGCAAGAAAACCAAGATAGAGCAAACATTGTGACGAATCAGAGGTAGATCTTATATATTTAAATTTTGTAACTAAACAATTATCCAATTATTACAATTTGAAGGCAAGGTTATATCTGTGGCTAGGTTATGATCATAACTTTCATCTTTACAATCATACACAAGACTATACAAACAAGTTTTGCAAAGGAACTTCCCCAGATTTATCTGCTATGCATTCTTTCTTTTCAACCATACAGGTCAGTTGTTGTGAACAGATGTAGCTTTACGGAAAAACGTACTACGTTACTCATTTTGAATGCAGAAGGACAAACGATAAAGAAAATACAACCTACATTTCTAAAGCACTTTACTTATCTGAAGATGCTGTAGAGCAGTTAATGTTTTTCTTCCTGCCTGCTGTCCAACAAGGGGTGTGGGGGGGGGGGGGGCGGAGAGGGTAGCTGGCATGTTCAAAGAGAATGGTTTTGAGAAAAAAATTGAAAGCAGAGACGGGAGTGGCAAGTCAGAGAAATCCAAGAAAGAAAAAAGAAAGACTTGCATTTATTTAGCATCTTTCACAACCACCGGACATCTCAAAGTGCTTTACAGTCAATGAAGTACTTTTGGAGTGTAGGTACTGTTATAATGTAGGATAGGGGCAGTTTAAGCATGTGGCTGCAAGACGACAATCCAAAAGGTGGTGCAAAGAACAAGAAGTGATTGGGGAAATTGATGGGAGTCAAGCTCAAAATTACATAGCTGCTGGAAGGAACCAAAAAGACTGACTTTGTTTTTGGGTACATTAAGGCTCACGGCTTCTATCTTTTTGCTTTATATGCTGACATTGTCAATGGCTTTCATTCCTCAGGCATCATCCATCATCCATTTTTCCATCAAAACCACCATTAACTGTTTCTCAAAGAACCCACCTTTGACCATCCATCCTCTCCACCGACCACCCATCTCCTAGCCTTCTTTTCCAAGCATGTTGTCAATTCCAAACTCCTCACCCATTTCAAAACTCCCTGTTCAAATCCCTCTAGTCGAGCAATCATCCTTCTCAGAGCACCAAAACAACCTGAGCTAAAGTCACAAATGACATTCTCTGCAATTATAACTGGAATGCATTATTCCTCCTCATCCTCCTTGACATTTGATATAGTTGACCATACCATCCTCCTCCAAAGCCTCTGTTGTCCAGCTCCATAGGACTGTTCTTGCATGGTTTCATTCTTACCTACCAAACACCGTGCATCTCTAGCAAGCATTTCTCTTTCCTCCCTTACAACATTACCCCCAGAATATCCCAAAATTTATCCTCAGCTCTCTCATCTTCCTTGAAAAGGGCGAGGCCGAGAGCGGAGCACGAGGAAAGGGTGGGTTGTGAGTGGCATGGGAGAAAAAAGTGACATCACAGCACAAGGAAGGACGACAGGGTTAAGTTGCAGGTAAATATTTAACTTAATTTACCTGTAGCCTCAGAATAAGAGGTCGGCCATTTACTTAGATGAGGAGAAATCTCTTCACTCAAAGGGCTGTGAATCTTTGGAACTCTCTACCCCCAGAGAGATGTGGATGCTCAGTCGTTGAATATATTCAAGACAGAGCTCAACAGATTTTTGGATCTGAAGAGAATCAAGGGATTATGGGAACAGTGCAGGAAGATGGAGTGAGATGGTAGATCAGCCATATGAATGGCAGAACAGGCTCGGAGGTTATGTTCTTATCAACATGTTGCAACTTTGTGACATTAGCCACAGGCATCAGGTCAGCGGTTCCGTTAGCTCTGTTTGACTGCTTATCCGACAACAAATCTTGGATGTACTACAACTTCCAACAGCTCAACATAAAGAAGGTGAGGCCGTATTCTTGGGACTTTGCCAGAAACTTAAGGGAGCGAGATAAAAGAAACAGGCAGAAAAACTATTTTATTTTTTTCTTCTGAGGGAATGAGACTCCACACTTATAAAATATTTTTTTCAGGGCCGGAGAGGTTGTTCACTTATCAGGCTGTTAAAAACTCACTTACTCCTGAATGCACCTGCCCTAATGTTTTCAGCCATTTTTAGAGCAGAGCTAGTAGGCAATTACAACAAGTTCACGTCATTATAGTCATTTCAATGCAAGTCTATCGGCGAGGACTGCAACAGCACACTCTGTGGAGGAGCAGGGTATCTCTGACAGAAACTTCTGGATTTCCATGTGTGTACTCCAGAAGTTGCTGTTAGATTCCTCCATTATAACGGTGATAGTCTCACCGTTATTCCTATCGCAAATGATGGGCCAATGTTTTCTGCCATGGAAGCATTATTTATGTTTGGGTATCAATAAAGTGGCAGTTATTTGTAGGGAGTACTCTAATATTTGTGGGGAAAAAGCTTGAAAATCTTTGGTGGAACAGATTATCAGACATGCTTTTTTTTCTGCTAATAATTGATAAAAAAGTTATTTTGTGTTATGTTAACAAGATTTCAAATGGTATAGCCAAGAGATATTTTCTATTCCTTAAGGCTGAAAAATATCTCAACACTATCCAGTTAGTAAAAGTAAATTAGAAAACATGTACCGAACCAAAACATTCCTTTAAAAAGAATGACATTTTGACTTGCTGCATAGAACACACTGTTTTAAGGCTAGAAAAAAGTCACTTACATTTTTCTCTTCCACTGATAGAAGACCATTTACTGCCACTATCTGATACTGTTTATGCTTCATACTTCCAATAAACCTACGAATCATTCTCAGATTGACTCCAGTCACATCACGACGCAAAAGTTTCTGCATTTCTTGGTTGCCAGGATCAAAAATCAAAAGACAAAGCGTTCCATTATTCCGTTCTTCTAGGCCTACAATAGTCCGACTGTGACCTAAAGTTTCAAAGATTAATAGATTACTTTATTTCAAAAACAGGTTTTGAACTCCCAACAAATTAGCCTCAAACTATAAGCATAAAGACTTTCAGCAATGGGTTCAAAATGTACATTTTGAACACATTAAAAACTCAGTCAAATTGAAGAGTTTTAAAAATAACAAATTAATCTCCTGTTCACTTGGCTATTTAATTCAATGTTCTTTATAGAATTACATACTTTTCACCGGTGTTTTCGCCTAATAGAGGTCTTTAAAATTATGAAAGATTTTGATAGAATGGATAGAGAGAGAATGTCTCCACTTGTGAGGAAGAGCATAACTAGAGGCCATCAATATAAGTTAGCCACCAAGAAATCCAATAAGGAATTCAGAAGAAACTTCTTTACCCAAAGAGTGGTGAGAATGTGGAACTTGCTAACACAGGGAGTGGCTGAAGCAAATAGTATCGATGCATTTAAGGGGAGGCTATACAAGTATATTAGGGAGAAGGGAATAGAGGGTTATGCTGATAGATTTAGATTAGAGAAAGACGGGAGGAGGCTTAAGTGGAACATAAATGTCGGCATGGACTGGTTGGGCCGAATGGCCTGTTTCTGTGCCGTATGTCAGATGTAATCCTGTGTGTTACTTTGGTACATTTATCGGATTCATTTTCAGCATCTCTCTCTTATATGCAAGAAACCCTTGAAATTATCCACAATTTATTATTTAATACAGTACTGTATCCAAATGTTGCCAAAAAATAGTAGACTGCCAGAAATCAGAATGCATAAACATCAGAAACAAGAAACGCTCCGATGAAAGTATAAATCATTTTAAGGATTAAAAATTAACTTCAAATGCTTCCTTAGAATCTGCATTAACAACTGCAGATAGTGGGTTCTGGGCTGAAAGAGTTTACCTGACATACATCACAGCACAGTTTTCTCAATTTTAGTTCTGACTGGAGATCTGCACTCTATAGTGGGGGTGGAGGAAAGAGGTAGAATAAATTGGGAATTTGCACAACCTCATACAACATTGTATTGTGAAGGACTGCGAGAGACTGTTTATTTTATTCTACTTGCAGATCACATTAGTATGACAGCAATGCATTTTCTGGCTTTCAAAGGAGACAGGAGAACTCCCATAAAATATACAGTGGTTTATATATCGCAGTTAGGGGTTTAGCAGTAATTCTGGGAATTGTGACCAATACACAGTACATACAAGTTTGAAGATTTCCGATTATTGTAGCCTTGGCCTGCTTATGGAGACTGCCTTTTTGCCATGTCCACAAAATAGAGACGTGTTGGGCATAAGCCTGAACTGTAACAATTACTTAACCATCAACTGCAAAAAAAACCCTCAGGATCGGTAGGAATAAACCATATAATCTGAATGGTTGGTTAACTCTCAAATGCATTCAAAGCATGTGAACATCACACTTAGATATCATCTTGTACATTTATGTTGCATGCCAGCAGAGATACAAAATAAAATTGTTTTCTGCAATGCATATTTGCACGCAACCCTTTCTCACCTCGTGAGTATTTGTACAAAACATAGGAGAACAAGCAGAAACCAGTGATTTCAATGCATAAACCATGATTTCCTGTATTCTTTGCTATAAAAGCTGAACCATCATTATAGTTGATGGTACCACAAATAGTTCTACATATTGTGAAGACCCCATGTCATCATCATCATCATAATAGGCAGTCCCTCAGAATCGAGGAAGACTTGCTAAGCACCAGATAGAAGATTCTTCCATTTCTTCAAACATGGTTAGCTATATAGAACATTTATTTAATAATAACCTGCAATAATACAACTCGGCAATTGTAAGCAAACTTTTGCTTTCCAACTCTCTTATTGCTCCCCACAGAATCTTCTGGCAGTGGACTTATATACCCAAATTCCCTCTCGCCTCCCCCAGGGATGGACGGACGACAATTCCACCTTCCTACAACCCAGACCATAGGGTCATTACCATATGTCTGTATGCATAAAAAGGTGTACACTTTCCTAGCTTCTCCCTGTACATCAAGCATACATCACTGTGGTCACTGTGAGAAGCACTGAAAGGAAGCTGGGAAACACTAATAATCATATCAGCTTTGTTTTTTTACCTTGGTGTTGTAGATAGATTGGTGACTTGTTTGTCCATACAACCCTGGGTTGTAAATGTAGCCCTGCATCTCTGCCTGAAGAATAGTATTGCCGCAGCCATTCAAACAAACGAGGATGTGTGTCTGATGGTCCAGTGGGATGGTGAAAATCAACAATTTGACACCTAGAGAACACAGATGGATTAAAGCCAACCAAAATGATCAGTTTCAACTTATTCTAACACCACCGAGAAAACATGTTTGGTCGGTTGATTATTCTCCAGCGATGTTCTCGGCGAGCTATCAGCCCGGCGATGTGCGAAAGTTGGGCTGGACGATGTGCCGGCGATGTCCCGAAAGTTGGGCTGGGCGACATGCGCTGACCTCAGCGATCAGCTCGGCAATGTGAACCGAAAGTCAGGAGGATAATTTTTTGCCGATGATCCATCATGAATTCCAAAATGAGCGATGAAAGGCTGTTTTGGCAATGTGAAGTGGAAAATCTAGCTCATGGTTAGTGCGTGCAAAGGTTCTGATGGCACCTAAAATATGTGAATGACCCACTAAGGTGTGCCAGGGTTGTTGATAGCTCGCAAATTGCACTACTTTTGTGAAGTGTTCTTATTTCAAGTTTCCACACAAGCTAATTTGCATATCGCCAAATGTAAAATCTGCCATAAACCAGCACAATCGGGCAGCGCTTTAGAATGATTTATTTTAAAATTTGCTTTAAAACATATTCCCTGATGTATTTAAGAGTGGTAACTTGGTGCAGTTTAATTAATACAGGTGAAAATGTGTTTATCACACAAAATAAGCATTTTAAATCAGAGTGTCCGGTCCACCACCTGTGAGCAATGTTCCCTCTAATTTTTTTGTGCACTGAGTATACTCCTTTGAGCATGATCTTTTCGTCCAACATTTTTACACCAACAACAACAGCAACCACTTAAATGCATAATGCCATATTGCCTCCCGACCATCTCAAATCATGAAAAAATCAGACTAGGTTCTATACAAGTTTAACATAACCTCTCTGCTTTTGAATTCTATTCTTCCAGAAATAAACCCCAGTATTTTATTTGCACTTTTATGGCTTTTTTAACCTGCATAGTTACTTTTAATGATTTGTGATACTATACCCCTAGATCCCTTTGCACCTCTACCCCATTTTAGTCTAAAGGAGTAGGTGGCCTCCTTATTCCTCCTACCAAAATGCACCACCTCACACTTATCTACATTGAAATTCATTTTTCATTTACATGCCCATTCTGCAAAGTAGGCGATGGAGCCTGTCGGACGGTTCCCAGAGCAGACTGTCGAACTCGTTTGGCAGAATGTCTCATCGCCAGAACTTTCACACAAGCACCAAGGCGTAGCTTGGTTGGCGGTGAGAAGGGCCCTACCCGTTAGATCCTTCATGCACAGCCGGGGTTTCAGAGACACGGCACTCTGCCCCCGAGTTGGCTGTGGTGCAGACGAGACTGTCATCCATCTCCTTTGGGACTGCCCGTTTGCAAGGCAGGTCTGGAAGGAGATGCAGTGGTTGCTGTCGAGGTTCATCCCAATCAGCTCCGTAACACAGGACTCTGTGCTCTACGGACTGTTCCCAGGGACACACGCCGAGACAGACATCATCTGCTGCTGGAGAGCCATCAACTCGGTGAAAGACGCACTTGGGTCTTGCCGAAACTTGCTGGTCTTCCAGAGCAAGGAGATGTGCAAGTCTGCGTGTTGCAGACTGGCGCAATGCAAGATCCAGGAATACATGCTGAGGGACGCACTAAAAATTGGTGCAGTCGCCGCAAAGGCACGGTGAGGAAGAGCCACAGTTTAAAGCCCTTCTGCCACGGTAAACCCAGGGGCTGGAATCAGTATAAAACTCCCCTCGGGCTGTACTTGTAAACTTTTGTATACATAGAGCACCATGATCTGAAAATACCTATGCAGTGCCATGTATAATGCAAGTTCAGCAACTGTTTAGTAATGCATGTTGTAAAGAAATGTAACTGTACCCTCACCCGTTCTGTGTACTGTATAGTGCCACATGTAACGTAATTTGATGACTATTATAATGTATCCTGGATTGTACTGAATTGTACCTTGAAATGTAAAGCAAGCAAATGTATTGAACGGAACTGCGGTCAGCATCCAAATGTATTGTATGGAATTGCTGACCGCATCCAAATGTACTGAACTGCCTTCCAATGTATCGTGCAAATTTTTATATGAATAATGTATATATTTTGAAATGTAAAAAAAATTCTGCAAGTTTGTTTACGGTAAAATTAACATCATTTTCTCGTTTTTTTCCGGCTTTAAACAATTCACAATTTTTTTTTTAAATTCTCATGTTTTTGTTTCTGAGAAAAGTAACCTTTGTTGCCCTCGGGCGGTTTAAATTCTTCAGCAGACAGATGTGCTAATTGGGTTGGCCTGTAGAAAGTGAGGTGCCTCAACATTTCTAAAAATATAAACCTGATGCCAGAATTTTGATTTTCAAAACTAAGCTCCAATTTTCCCGATTTATTATGTCATTAAGGTTTTTATTAACTTTCTTCAGCATCAAGACTAAAACCACAAATCCATCCCTGGTGCAATATTGGACTTAGAACCCTTTGGAAATGTTAAGGCACCTCACTTTCTACAGGCCAACCCAATTAGCAAATAAAAGTTAGTTAAACTTGTGTTAATCACTCTTCTGCTAAAATGCTTCCTTGCTTCACCTAATGATTGAAAGCTTGATCTTACAAACCCATCTGCAGGAGAATCATTTTATTGTAAAAAGCGGTTAGACGTACAGCTCAAAATTCACACAAACTCATTTCTCATTTCCTCTCCTAAAACATATCACTGCCATCTGACAGCAACAAAGTCCCTTCTTACTCTCCTGTTGCAGGTAAAACTTGCAACTCACTCACCTGTAACAAGTTTAATAAGATGAGATACACATGGTTAGCTATCGATCTCGCCCACTGATTTTTAAACTTCCCATAGCAGTGGCTGGCTGCACTGAGCTTGCCCTGCTCCAATTTGCCCGGTCAGGAATGGTCCCGTTCCAATTTGACCCTCTGGGAGCGGGAAGTTTGTGAAACAGGCCTCTTGGCACCAAAGGAGAAGGAGGGACACAATGCCCTCATCACCATATGAAAGCAAGATATTGCAGATTTTAGAATCTGAAATAAAAATGGAAAATGCTGGAAATCTCAGTGGGTCAGGCAGCATCTGAAGACAGAGTTAACGTTTCAGATCGATGACCCTTCGGCAGAACTGGCAAAAGTTCGACATGTAACAGATTCTGAAGGAAGTGCAAGGGACACTGAAAGGGGAAGGGGAAGAAAGAACAAAAGGGAAGGTATATGAATGGATGGAAGGCAGGAGAGATTTGTCTTGTATTTACTCTTTACAGCCACCAGAGGGCTCATCCCCTGGAGTCCCAAGGGATCCCATAATCACTTGGGAGCACAGGTAGTTACTGAGGCTTCTCAGGTTGGAGAGGCACTCTGGAGACCTGCGATAAAAGACAAAGGTCACACTTTGAGCTCACAGTGTTCAGTCTGACTCTTTCTCCATACACAATTTGAGACAAAATGGATGATGGGACAAATTGAGACGGTAATGGCACAAGTTAGGAAACAAAAGATGAGTCTAGATAGGGTGTGAATGGCAGAATAATTACCAGCTGCCATAGGAAACAGATAAAAATAAAAAGGGGGGTGGTTTTATAAAAAAGAGTAAAGGGAATAAAATGTGGGCAGAGGTTATGGTCTGAAATTGTTGAACTCGATGTTGAGTCCAGAAAGCTGTAAAGTGCTAAACGAAAGATGAGGTGCTGTTCCTTGAGCGTGCATTGAGCTTCATTGGAACAGTATAGGAGGCCGAGGACGGAGAGATCAGAGTGGAGTGGAGCGTAGAATTAAAGTGACAGGCGACCGGAAGCTCAGGGTCGCGCTTATGGAGTGAATGGAGGTGTTCCGCAAAGCGGTCACCCAATCTGCGTTTGGCCTCCCAATGTAGATGAGACCACATCGTGAGCAGCAAATACAGTATACTAAATTGAAAGAACAAGTAAATTGCTGTTTCACCTGGATCCCTCATCACCATGGCACCTGGCTGAGCGCAGCTCCTTTACAGCTTCTGCCTGCAGCATGTGGAACTTCCCAGAGCATGACTCATTTGGTCATTTCACAGAGCATGATCACGTGGTCGCTGCACCAACTATTTTGTTGATTTTCAATTGGGTTTGTCTCTGAGATCGCAAGACTCGCAGACGAGTCCGTCTGCATTCAGGATCATTGTGTATTGAGCCCCAACCCACTATAGCTGTCCCGTCAGTCCAGTTCTCTGCACAGCATTTAATTTGAAGTATACACGAGTTTAAGGACATTCAGTTACGCACCTAATAGAGAATAGTGCCTGTGAGTAACCCGATTTTTAAATAAATGAAAATGACTTTTTTAAAAACTATTCGGAACCATTTACAAGTTATGTTGGTGTACAGTTGTCAGTTTCTTAGTAAATTAAGAAAATAACTATATGCAAAAGCTTTAAAAAATGTACCTATTAGTGTCTTTGCGCCTAAAAGAACCAGCTTAATTTTAAGAGCCACCTTGTAAGGGCTAGCAACGATCACAATTATCAATAATATTGCAATGTTGATGAATTTGAAATTTGATCTAGGGGCATGGCTCATTTTGTGGGCGGGGCCAGCTTCTAGCCAGTGGCGTAACTAGAGGATGTGGGCCCCAATGCAAACATATAAAATAACTTTATTTAGATATAATTTAAATACAGATGTTTGAAGTTGTATTTTTATAAATAAAATATAGAGCATAGACTTTTATTAATTAACAACTGTTGCATTAAATTTTCCATCTGAAAGAAAATAGTTTAAAAATGTTTTTACAAAATAAATAGGGTTTTCGGTCCGATTTCGCTTTTGTTTGGTTCAATTTTGTCAAAATATTTCCTTATCTTAAAAACTAATTATTTAATAAAAAATTCATTTCAATTTCGCTTTTGTTCGGTTTAATTTCACTTACTCTAAAAATGAACTCTGAAACAAATCAACATTCAACTCCAACAACTCATCAAAAATAACTAATGAACGACGAGAAACAATAATAAAAAATCATAACAATGGAAAGTTTCTGAAATTGCAGCATACGAGGGATTATCTTGAGGTACAGTGAGAAGTATTATAAAAAGATACTTAGCAACAGGAATAGTGGAAAAATCGTTAAACGGTACCCGATAGCGAAGAGTCCCTCTTAACCAAGGTGGAAGAAAGGCTTTAGTGATATAACATTAGGGGGATTGTGGTGGGTATTACCGCAACATGAAAAGATATATTAGGATGTCTTGAAACAGAAGCCACATTAATTAAAACATTACTTATTATATATTATATTACTATTCGAATTATATAGTTATTTAAAATTTAACAAAATTGAATCAAACAATTATTAAATAATTCATTTTTAGAGGTTAGGGAATTTTGAGGAGAAATTTAACCCAACAGAAGCAAAATTGAACTGAATTTTTTTATTAAATAATTAGTTTTTAAGATAAGGAAATATTTAGGCGAAATTGAACTGAACAAAAGCGAAATAGGACGGAAAACCCTATAAAATGAAAAGTTTGAGGGAAAAAATCCTAAAGTTCAAGGGCCTCCTTCAGGCGAGGGACCCAATGCCACTGCATTGGCTGCATTGGTGTAGTTACGCCACTGCCTCCAGCATGATGTTTTATGAACTAGTGCAAATGATCACGGAAACTCAGTTTGCGCTGGATATAATTTGTGCATGAAATTCTGTGGTCTTTCACGCTGGTTTGGCTAATTTCAGGTGAACCTAGTGGAAACCCCAGGTCTGTGTCTCGATGATCTCAAACAGTAAGTTTATCTAGATCCCAGACATGGTGTCTCCAATGGGTCACAATATTTTGTCCCAGTAAATGCAGCCTGAGTCACATGGTTTCCAAGAAATGTTGATCTGTCAAGAAATGTTGACAGACCCATATTTTGTGTCTGTCTTCACAGTAGAAGCCATGAAGAACATACCAGATTGTGGGGAACGAAGAGTCTGCTAACATCGAGGAATTTAAAGTAATTAATATTAGTAAAGATAAAATACTGAGAAATTAATGGGACTAAAAGCCGCCAAATTCCCTGAACCTGATAGCCTACAACCTTGTGTTTTAAAAGAGGTAGCTGCATTGTAGATGCATTGGTCAGAACTGGAAAAAGTTAGATATAACAGGTTTAAAGCAAGTAATAGACAGGAAAAGAGGGGAGAGGAGGAAAAAAACAGAAGGGAAGTCTGTGATAGTGTGGAAGGTAGGAGAGACTAAATGTATGGTGCAAGGTAAAAAGGGTGATAATGGGACAAGAACAGAAACAAGATGGGTCTAGAGGAGGTTGTAAATGGGAAAAGCAGAATCACTACCAACAGCTGTTGTGTGAAAAAATAGGAGCATGATCTAAAGTGGTTATGATCTGAAATTGTTGAACTCTATGTTGAATCCAGAAAGCTGTGCCCAATCAAAAGATGAGGTGCTGTTCCTCGAGCTTCCATTGAGCTTCATTAGAACAGTGTAAGAAGGAGGGATGGGGAGGGGTGAGAGCAGAAGTGCAGGAAATGGGACGGACATGGTCGTGGGCCCTGACTACCACAATGGAGAGGAATCTTCGGTTGAGGGAAAAGGAAGACACATTGGAAAGACTGGTATGGAAGGTGACATTGTCAGAACTGATGTGATGGAGGTGGATGCGGAGTGAGAGGAAGTGTAATCAAAGAAGCTATGGGGATCAGTGCGATTATAGTAAATAATGGTCAACCGTCTATCCCCAGAAAATGGAGATAGGGAAGTCAAGGAAGAGAAAGGGTCAAAGATAGACCATGTGAAGGCAAGGGAGGGGTGGAAATTTGAAGCAAAGTTGCTGAAATTTTCCAGTTTGTGGCGAGAGCAGGAAGCGGCAATGACATAGCCATCAATGTATTCAAAAAAGAGGTGAGGGAGGTGTCCTGAGTAGCACTGGAACAAATAATGTTTCGCGTATCCTACAAAAAGGCAGGCATAGCTAGGTCCCATACAGCACCTAAGGCTGTAGCTAGGGCTTTAAATTAAAAGCGGAAGGGGTCAGCTGAAGGGAAATTTAGAAATCGGAAGAGCAAAGTCAAGGCAATGGAGCAGTACAGTGATTTGGGTAAAGATAGACTGAATGTGACTTGCATTTATATAACGCCGTTCATGACCACGCTTGATCAGCTCTGATGGACGGGCCACATTGTCCGCATGCCCGATACTAGACTCCCAAACGAAGCGCTCTACTCAGAGCTCCGTCACGGAAAGCGAGCCCCAGGAAATGCTTCAAGGACACCCTCAAAGCCTCCTTGAAAAAGTGCAACATCCCCACTGACACCTGGGAATCCCTGGCCCAAGACCACTCAAAATAGAGAAGCATTCTGGAAGGCGCCGAACACCTTGTGTCTCTTTGCCAGGAGCACGCGGAGGCCAAGCGCAAACAGCGGAAGGAGCGTACGACAACCCAAGTACCCCATCCACCCATCCCTGTAACCACCGTTTGCCCCAACGGTGACAGAGACTCTTGGTCCCGCATTGGACTCATCAGTCACCTGAGAACTCATATTAGTGTGGAAGCAAGTCATACACAACTCCGAGGAGCTGCCTAAGAAGAAGAGTAATTGTCTGAGGAGTATTACAATAAGTAATCAGAAAATTTGCTAATTTGTGGTCCTGTAAGGTTCGAAAATCCACGGTCACATTTTATTGGAACACCCTAAGGACAAGAAAATTAAAAGAGATCGTCCTATACATTTTAAAATGAACATTTTTGGCCAAGTAGTGCACTGTTGTTTTAACTCTATGTATTTTAAATGAACATTTTTGGCCAAGTCAAACCCTCAAACCAGGCAGGCTGGGAAACGTGTGGGCAGATACAGACATTGTGGAGTCTGGCTCACAAGCGAGACAGAGGCACTGGCCAATGGGGGAAAAGTGCATTCTGGCGAGTCGGGCCTGAAGCGGGGAAATCCTCAACCAATGGGATTACCCGGCCCAGTTTGAAAATATGACTCACCCATAATCAAATTATGAACGTGGACCATTATCTACCTAATTAATATGGACAGTGGACAATAGCCCGGAGATCACTGTGGTAATTGACTCCCGGGACGTTACAATGGACCAACAGACGTTGAAGCACCAATGTGCACTGAAACAATACCCCGGTCCTCACACCTACCTGTGACATCTTCTGATTACATTGTGGAGTCTGGCTCAAAAGCGAGACAGAGGCACTGGCCAATGGGGGAAAAGTGCATTCTGGCAGGCCAATCAGGGGTCAAGTCGGGCCTGAAGCAGGGAAATCCTCAACCAATGGGGACTACCCGGCCCAGTTTGAATATAGTAGAAAAAGCAGCTGGAGGAGTAGGACCTACAGAACCACAGACAACAACAGAGAGAAAGCAACTGGGGCAGTCGGAGAAGGAATCGAGCAGCAGGAAGACAGAAACCAAGAGAGAACGGAGACAGACTGTTACCGGCTGTGAAACATACCATCGTACGGGCCCTGGACTCGACTTGTGTGCAGAATATACAACCCAACTACCGAGAGACCCAACATTGTCTCAAGAAGCCGAGCCGCACACCGAACAACGCTCCGAGGCCAACCAGCTGAAGAACCGGAGACCGAAGTAACTGGGAGAGGCAACATTCACTCCAGCTACCCCGTAAACCAACCATCCTAAGGCTATTAGGATAACTGTCGAAAGGGATCGTAAGTATTATCCTGGGGTTTTCTTTTCCCAACTGTCAGCCTAGGGTCAGCCAGGTAAAAAGCGGGGTGGGGGTGGTGTTGGAAATGTCTTGTAAAGATAAAATTGTGTAAGGTTTTCGTTGTGTCTGTTTCTTCCCATAGATTTTCATAGTTTATAAGTGTGTGTCTGATATGTGTTTTGATGACGTTTGACCTTGTTGGAAACTTACCATGGTTAATAAATTGGACTTACCCATTTTTTTTGTTCCAAGTACCACTTGTCTCTTGAGTGTTTTGTTTTCCCTTGTGGAAGCTCATAATCCACCAAAATTCTGAGCTTAGAACCAGATGGGGTGCTAGGGCGCTTCAAAATCACCAGTTTAGTGGTCAGCGAGCCATAAGCTGCTGGACCGTCCCCTAGAAGGGACAGAGAGGCCCAATACACCAACAGCCACCAAAGACCCCCGTAATTGGGCAGAGCAAAAACCCCTACACTCATGGCGAGCCAAGTAGGAGCTCAGTGGGAGAATGAGCTTACAGCCTCAGAGAAGGTGGTACTGGGAAAATCTAAAATGGAGGAGAGAATCACGGACTATGTTTTCTCCAAGGTCAATTTTGCCAAAACATGGGCTCAGAACCTGAGCAGGGCACCACGTCCAGCGGACGCGGCAGCCCAGTGGACAGAAGGGCCTACACATAACAAAAGGGTGGAAAAGACAATTTGGCTGATATGTTTAATTAGGCAGGTTCGGGAGTTAGACCGCCAGGTAGGAAAATTACAGGAGGAATTAAATGATGCCATTATAACCTCAGTGGCCAGGGGGGCTGCGGGTACTAAGGTCACAGAAGAGCTAATAGAGGAAAGGAATAGAAGGGCACAGTTAGAGGAAATGTTCCGCAACCATCAGGAGTACCTGCAGAGTCAGGTTACGGAGTCACGGGCTACGGAACAGAAGTACAAGGAGTAGAGTGCAGCTTATGCTCAGCAGGTCCAAGAGCTTCAGGTCCAATTAAGGGATTTGCGTACAGCCTATAAAGTTAACACCGAAATAAGCCATGAAAAGGCAGATCATGCGCCCTGCCATAAGTGGATCCAATCCCTCCTCCAGGCTCTGTCCCAGGTAAAGGGGGCAGTCTGTCTGTTGGGGTCCAGGGAGGCAACCAAGGAGTCAGGGTATTGGGGAGTGGAAGAGGATCCGGCGGCAGAGAACAGTCGACCGCCTCCTGAGGCGCCGGTAGTGTGTCCGGCAGGCCTTACGGAGGATCAGAGGGTGCAGCCCAAGAAACCCATAGGGCATGAGACCGGCCAGGTAGAGCCGGTCCAGCCAAAGGGGTATGGGACACCCGCAGAAAGGGTCGAGTCTGCAGATTTAAATTCAGAGGCAGTTGAGGCTGAGGAAAGGGGGGAGCCAGTGGTGGTGTCTGCCGCGGGACCGATGTGCCCGGCTGTGCAGAGGAAGCACGGTCCCCCACAAGGTGCACAACCCCAAGGACCGCTGGACAGCGAGTTTATCATTCCGCATTCAGTTGCTGCATTAAAGGCCATGCTGTCACATATCCCAAAGCTCACTAGACTGGGAGATCCATATGTTCACTTCCTGGAGATAGCGCAGGCAGTGGACATGAACACAGGCGATAACGCGGAAGCAGTTAAAGTGCTCCTTTTTTCCATTGATGGGAAGATCTACCAGGCTCGTCCCCCAGATTGTCGCGGGGGACAAAGCACCCTCGCAGCACTTCAAAGGGCTATCCTAGAGGCCATGGGGTGGAACGAAGGGAGTCCCTTTGAAAGGATAGCGAAAACGCGTCAGTTAGTAGGGGAGGCCCCACAGATATACGTGGAAAGGTCATGGCTGGTCTACAGCATAGCATGTGATGGCCTGCTTGTCAGAAACAACCTTACAGCGGACCAAAGGGAAGCATGCTTTCGCACCATAATTGCGAACAGCCTGCCCAGTGTCAGGGAAAGGGCAGATCTCTGGTTCATCCCGGGAGACCCCAATCTCACTGAAGCCATCGTGATAGGCAGACTGGCTGCCACATAGCGGCGGGATGGGGAGGAAGAGGGGAAGCCAGAGAAAACAGTAAAAGGCCGGGTGCATGCGGTGCAACCCAACCAAATCCCCAGGAGAGAGTGGCATCAGGGGAGTGGACATCCTCCCGATAGAAGGGGGGTGTGTTACCGGTGTGGTAAGCCAGGCCACGACTGCAGCAACTGCAGGGCCAACCCCTACCGCGTGAAAGAAGTAAAAACACCCACGGAGGTGAAACCAGGTAATGAGAAAGTGGGTGCCACAACAATGTTTGAAACCGCTGTAGAAACCCTCAGGCAGCTGCTAACAGGCCCCGGCCATATCAATGTAGCTGTGGGTAGAGAGATCCCCACAGCTCCCATACGGCAGGAACTATGACGAGCACCCACCAAGCCTGCCTACCTGTGTCCGCTGGACTATGACTCATGGGGAAGACCGTGAGTGAAAATGGAGGTGGAGGAGAACCAGGGAACTTACTTGTTGGACACGGGGGCTTCAAGCACCCTTGTCCACACAGAGGACCCGGCATCCTCGCCCCTGTCCAGCGGTGTGCCCTACGAGCTGGTCGGCTTCATGGGGAACGAAAGAACAGGGTATTTTTCGATCCCACTGACCCTTAAGTTGGGAAGTGCGCCTGATAAGGTGGGAGCAGGCTAACAAATGTATATTGGGGGCAGACTTCATTATAGCCCACCAGATCCTGGTGGATCTGCGAAATCACTGCTTTTGGAGAACAGTGGACCCAGGTACAAACAACGAGGTCATGCTTATAGAAAGGATACAAGACAAAGGGGCTCTGTGTACTGTGAAGCCAAAAGGGGGTTATGACTTAGAGCTTCTGGTCAGGAACACCCCGGCAGAGTACAGGGCCTATGTGCGAGCCAGTCTTGCAGCATTTGCCACCCACAAACACGACTGTGGGAGAGTCACCGGAGTAGAGGTCAGGATAGACGGGGATCCCATGTCCCGACCTCAGAGGCAATATAACTTCCCGAGAGAGGCAGAAGTCGACTTGGAAGTGGCACTGAGCTCACTGGTGGAGCAGGGTGTGTTGAGACCCATAGCCACACACGTGAACTCTCCCCTGTGGCCGGTCAGAAAACCGGACAACTCGTGGAGGGCCACCGTGGACTACCGGGTGCTCAACAGAAACATCCCGGCCTGTGCTCCTACAGTGGCAGCAGTGGCAGACCTGATCAGGGAAATCCCTGCATCTGCAACCACCTTCACAGTCCTAGACATTTCAAATGGCTTCTGGTCTATCCCTGTGAGGAGAGAGGACCAGTACAAGTTTGCTTTCACCTTTAAGGAACAGCAATATACTTGGAACTGTCTCCCTCAGGGATTTCACAACAGTCCAAGCATCTTCCGCCAGTGCATGGCGAACTGTTTGAAGAGCTTCAGCCAGCCGCAACAGTTGGTGCAGTATGTGGATTACTTGCTCCTTTTCACTGACAACAGTAAAGAGCATGGTCCCCTGCTGGCAGAACTGTTGGCTGTGCTTAAGGGGGAGGGTTTTAAGATCAACCCCAAGAAGGCCCAGATAGGTGAAGGAAGTAAAATTCCTGGGTCTAACACTCAGAGCAGGGGAACGAGGGATAGATGAGGCCCGAAGGCAAGCCGTGCAGGAACTCCCGGTACCAACCACTGTTTCCGGAGTCAGATCCTTTTTAGGGATCACAGGCTACTGCAGAGATTTCATAGAAGATTATGCAGTAACTGCAGCCCCTCTACTCAGGCTCCTACACAAAGGGGTCGAGTGGGAGTGGGACCAAGGCTGCCAAGCTGCATTTCTTCAGTTGAAACAGAACCTGCAGAAGGCACCTGTACTGGGGGCTATTGATGGGGGAAAGGATTTCTATTTAGAAGTATCAGCCAGCGGGGACAGTCTGAGTGCAGTGCTTTTACAGGAAAGGCATGGACAGCTGAGACCGGTGGTGTACTCCTCTAGAGTCGTTGCAGAGGTGGAGAAGGGGTACTCCAACTGTGAAAGGCATCTGTTAGCCACTCACTGGGCTGTGAAAAGAGCACAGGTTTTCACAGGAGTATCCCCTATCACACTCCTCACCCATCACACCCCGACCCAGATGTTGTTAGATGGGAGAATAAAGGATGGAACAGTCAGCAGTGCCAGGATCACTCGCTGGACCCTCCTCCTCTCCCAAATGGCCATCAGGGTCAGGGGCCTCTGCGAGCTCAGGCTCGCAGCTAACCTCATATATGCAGGGGAGCCACACAGATGCTCAATAGAAGGGGTTTGGGACACCGACTTTGGATTTCGGGCAGGGGTACATCCCACAGGCCGCGAGATCTATGTCGATAAATCCAATTCAGTGTCCGCGGGTACAAGACTCACTGGTTGCGGAGTTTGGGAT
The DNA here is from genome assembly GCF_044704955.1 of Pristiophorus japonicus. NCBI lineage: Eukaryota > Metazoa > Chordata > Chondrichthyes > Pristiophoridae > Pristiophorus > Pristiophorus japonicus. The sequence continues at coordinate 138,349,035 of NC_091983.1, read as the reverse complement.
CCCGAGGCAGGCATAGCCTTGGCGCTTAAACTCCCCAGCACCCTGAGCGCCCAGCAGGCTGAACTGTCAGCGGTGATGTACGCGATGACTCACCCCGAGGAATTCCCCAACCCGTACACGATTTGTCCGGACAGTATGTTTACTTGCAATTCGTGTACAGAGTATCTGGCTATTTGGTCATGCAGGGGGTACACATCCGCAGATGGGGAGCCCCTGGTAACCAAACCCCTGTTAGTAAGGATAGTGGCAGCCCTAGGGAACAATAGGGATGTCTACATCCATAAGGTTAAGGTACATCCTAAGACAGAGCCCAGGGCAGAGGGTAACCCAGCGGGCGGACCTCCTGGCCAGAGAAGGAGCCTAGACAGGTCACTTCTGGGACCCATATGAGAAAAGCAGGGTGATAGCAGCTAGAGGCAAGCCAGGGAAACAAGGGAGCGCAGGGGTAGCAGTGGCTCCGGACCTGAGAACGGTTCAGGCGCAGGACCCCGTCCTCAAGGCTGCCATAGCAACCATCCTAAGTGGAGGAAAGGCCCATACAGTGCCACAGATATAGTTGTCAAGGAACGGATGTTGTTCAAAGGGGATAAGTGGGTGGTTCCAGCACAACACCAGCGGGAGTTCCTACAACTGGCCCATGAGGGTCCAGGTGCGGGACACCCCGGGCCAGAGTACACCTGGCAGAAGGTGGAACAGGCAGCATGGTGGCCAGAGCTCCGGAATGACGTCTGTGATTTCTGCGCAGCCTGTCTGGTGTGTGCAGCCAACAACCCAGACCCCCAGAAAAGAAAGGCATCCATGGGACACATCAGGCGGGTAGAGGGACCCCATGGCTGTTGATCCAAATCGACTACATAGAGCCCCTGCCAACTTCCATGGGGGGGTACAAGTACTGTCTAGTGCTGGTGGATGTATTCTCCAAATGGGTGGAAGCCTTCCTTTGCCGAACAGCTACTGCATTGGGGACGGCCAAGATCCTGGTCAGGGAAGTGTTCTCAAGGTGGGGTCTGCCACAGTTTGTGGAATCTGACCAGGGAAGCTACTTCACCGGCCAGGTGATGCAGGCCACCTATAAGGTACTGGGGATTAAAGCACGGTGGCATGTGGTGTACAACCCTCAGTCCTCAGGCCCTGTAGAGCATCTCAACCGCACCATCAAGGAAAGGCTCCGCAAGGAGACAGGGAATTCACCCAACAGCTGGCTAGAGGTCTTGCCACTGGTCCTTATGGGGATCCGAGCCAGTCAGTCGAAAAGCACAGGGTATTCACCCCACGAGCTGATAACTGGGAGACCCATGAGGACCCCAGTACACACATTGGTGCCGGGTCTCACCGAAGGACAGCTTCAGGAAGCTAACCGAGACCGCTTTGCTAGGAATCTGCTGGAACAACTGCAGCAGATTCACTGGCAGGCAGCCACCAACATGGAAAGACAGCACTTTGGTAACAAGCTGCTGCTAGAATCCCGTATCCACCACGACTGGGAAATAGGCGACTAGGTCATGGTACGCAGCTTTGCCAGGATGGGGGTGTTCGAACCAATGTACATGGGGCCCTACAGTATAGTGGACAAGGCAAGCCCTATGGTATATGCGGTCCAATTACCTCGCCGCGTAAAGCGGTTCGACCCTACTCGAGCAGGGAAAAGGAAGGCTCCTACAGGTAAAGAAACTCCACGGGAGGCAGAGGACATTCCGGTGGATCTGGAGGCTGTAGCAGAGGTCAACCCCGGCCCGAAGCCCCACAACCCGGAATAGTCCACTGTCACAGTAAGACCACCACACAGCAGAGTGAAGTGGCACAGCCTGATAGGCAGGAAAGGGACTTAGCACAGGAGAAGGGAGTCCTGTGCAGTATAACGACAGGGCAGGTAGAGGAAGGGATAGACCAATGGGAGGACCAAGGGGTGCAGCCCGCAACATGGGACTCCGCGCCCCTGGTTAGGCGTAGTTCCAGAGTGAGGCAGCCTAGGATGCCTTGGTCCCCCGTATACCTTCTGCCCGTCCCAGAGTCAAACGAGAAAAGAAGCACAAGAGGGGCAGACACTGTGCAGATATGTAAAGAGAAAAAGGTTAGTAAAGACAAACGTAGGTCCTCTGCAGTCAGAATCAGGGGAAGTCATAACGGGGAACAAAAAAATGGCAGACCAATTGAGCAAGTACTTTAGTTCGGTATTCACTAAGGAGGACACAAACAACCTTCCGGATATAAAAGGGGTCAGAGAGTCTAGTAAGAAGGAGGAACTGAGGGAAATTCTTATTAGTCGGGAAATTGTGTTGGGGAAATTGATGGGATTGAAGGCCGATAAATCCCCAGGGCCTGATGGTCTGCATCCCAGAGTACTTAAGGAGGTGGCCTTGGAAATAGCGGATGCATTGACAGTCATTTTCCAACATTCCATTGACTCTGGATCAGTTCCCATCGAGTGGAGGGTAGCCAATGTAACCCCACTTTTTAAAAAAGGAGGGAGAGAGAAAACAGGGAATTATAGACTGGTCAGCCTGACATCGGTAGTGGGTAAAATGATGGAATCAATTATTAAGGATGTCATAGCTTACTTTAGTGCCTCAGCAGGGATTCCATCCGCTCCCGTAGCCTTGTTGTTCTTGAACTGTCTTATGGCTTTTCCTACCTCGTGCAATGTTGGGGTTTCACTGAGGAGGTGGCGGGTCGCATGTTGCGGATTGGGACGAGAACACTCAAGTCAAAGGCGGAGTCTCGATTGAAGAGATCTTCGAAGTGCTCCTTGCAGTGTGCCCTGACTGCCTCGGTGTCCTTGATGAGTGTTTCTCTGTTGTTGGCCAGCAGTGGGGTGGGCCTTGAGAGTTTGGACCATCGATGGCCTTGACTGCGATGAAGAATCCTCGCACATCATGGCTGTTGGCCAGTTGTTTTCTCCATCCACCACCTGTTTTTTAAGTCCCGGGTTTTTTTGGACCTCAGCCTTGAGCCACTTATAATGTTGCTATGCTGCTCCCGAGTTGGATTGTTGCTTAAAGCTCAGAAATGCTCTGCGCTTGCGATCTATTTGTTCTTGGATCTCCTGATCATTCTCATCAAACCAGTTCTGGTGTTTTCTGCTTGAGTGACCAAGCGTCCCTTCGCAGGCACTAGTTATGGAGGCCTGGAGGGTAGACCAAGCTCTGTTGGCATTCTGCGTCTCAGGGTCATCAAGGCACGCCAGATAAGTTGTGAGGCGCTGGCTGTATAGGGCTCTCTTAGCTGGGCCTTTAAGTGCCCCAGCATTGACTTTTTTGCGGCACTGCTTCTGCTGTCCCCTCCACTTTGGGGCTATGTTGATGTCGATGATGGATCGGATTAGGCGGTGGTCCATCCAGCAGTCATCAGCTCCTGTCATGGCGCGGGTGCTGTGCATATCCTTGCGATCCCTGGCTCGGATGATGACATAGTCAAGCAGGTGCCAGTGTTTGGAGTGAGGGTGTTGCCACGATGCCTTGTATTTGTCCCTCTGGCGGAACAGGTTGTTGGTGATGAGGAGTTCATGTTCTAGACATTTTGTCAGGAGTAGGGTACTGCTGGAGTTGGCTTTCCCTACCCCCTCTCTGCCAATCAAGCCTCCCCAGAGGGCTGTATCTTTACTGACCGTGGCATTGAAATCACCTATGAGGATCAGTTTGTCGTCCGCGGGGACGCAGGACAGGGATTTTTCGAGGTTGAAGTAAAAACTCTCTTTGGTCTCATCCATTGCATCAAGTGTTGGGGCGTATGCACTGAAGACTGTGGCGCATTAGTTCCAGGATAGGGTGAATCGAAGAGTCATGAGGTGTTCGTTAACCCCGCAGGGGGAGGCTGTGAGGGGATCGACCAGCTCGTTTTTGATGGCAAAGCTGACTCCGTGAAGGCGGCGTTCTTCCTCTGGTTTCCCTTTCCAGTAAAAGATGTAACATCCACCTTGTTCCTTGAGCTGGCCTTCCCCTGCCCGCCGGGTCTCACTTACGGCGGCGATGTGGATGTCAAAGCATCTTAAGTTCCCGGGCAACTATGGCGGTGCGGCGTTCCACGGAGCCTGTCACTGTTGGAGTTGTCCATGAGGGTCCTGATGTTCCAGGTCCAGAACTTCATATTAACGGAGTGGACGATGCCTGTTTGTAAGTCCTTTTAACGTTGGGTGGCCATTGCACACCAGCTACCACACAGGCTTAGCTGAGCAAGGTCTTGGTCCAGTGGCAAGGGGGTCCAAGACGACTGGAGACCAGGCACTGCTGTATGAGCCTATGGCGAGATGTTGGCCGAATAAGGGAAAATGGGAAGGCTTCTCCTCCCACGAGCGGGCCCCCTGATATAGAGGGTCGACACTCGCCCCAACCCACGTAACAGCCCCCGGAGTTAGCAGACAGAGACGAATGGTAAGGTATAACGAAGTTTTATTACGAACGTCCGGGAACACCTCTCATCACAGCCGACTGTGAGTGGAGATGCTCCCCGAACAGCACAATCATACAACTTTTATACATTTCAAAAACCCCTCCGTTCCCTGATAAGACCTTCCTAGATCTCTAATTGGACTATCTTATCAGTGCTACTTCTCTAATTGGGCTACCTTATTGGTGCTACTTTGGATTGACAGGCCAAGACCCTCGTGACCACCTTAGGCCGTGACTAGAATGACTTCATTAGGTCAGAATTTGTTGATTCTCCTTGATGCCTGTGAGCCTGCCTCAAGCCTCTTTGCAAGGTCTTATCAATGTCTGTTTAGGTTCTCACATCGTATCCTGTCGGAATATTATTGAATTAATAACTTCTGGAGCCTTGGTACTGGAATGTACAAGGCCAAAGAGAGGCCTTTTACCTCCTTATGGGTCAGTGCAGGAACCAGCACTTTAACCCTTGTCCCGCTGGTACCCCTAATGCCAAATTTTTCTCTTACATTTCCCCCCTTTTGGCCCTTGGCTATACGCCAAGCTGGCCATATTTCCCGATAACTATCTCCCTGTAGGCAAGTTCCAGATAGGTCCGTTCACCTGGGTGGCCATCTCCCAAGCTTCGGGACCTCCTGAGACCTTTCCCGCAGAGTTATATAAGGCAAGTCCTTCCTGTAGGATTGCTTAAATTTTCATCCCTTATGGCCTTAATCATAGCGCGTGCTCTACCGTGTTATTACTGTGTCACGCTTCGGGACATATACCTTATATTCCAGAGACCTCCCTTGGTCTTCATTTTATCCCACTGGCCAGTTTTCCTAAACATCCTGGGGTCCCACCCCCCCTTTTTGCTCCGTTCTGTTCCCACCCTTCTGTTTCTCTTGCGGGGTGGATTTGGCTGCTTGTTTTGCAGCTTCGCCCGCCCAGGCATGAGCTTCTAGAACTGAAATTCCACCCAGTTGGATTTCTGCGCCCTTCCCCTTTTGGTCCTATGAACTTGCTCCTGTCCTCAGAATCTACTGGCGCACATGGCATCAACAGCCTGCTGCATTACAACCTTACTTAATACACTATACATAGCCATGCGTTAAAATAAGTTCTGTTCTTGCTCCAGTGCTTGGCTGCTGGGATGCATATTTTGTCAGTTAAATTAAACAAAGCCCCATAGTTCATGTAGTTGTGTCTTTTCTGCGTGTGCTATATCTCTCGTAGTCCATCTGTATTATCTAATGCTTGCATGGGCCTCAAGGTTCCCAGTATCATGAGTCTCCAGAGTCGAAGTAGCCGCTGTGGTCCCATCTCGGTGAGTGTTTTATCTGTAAATTTTAAACAGATAGCCTAGTTGTCACCAGGTGTTAGGTTCTGGTCTACTCATCTTTTATCCATGCATGTTGAGGTCACTCTGTGAAATCGGAGGTAAGGGTTAGGTTGGGTTTGTGGACTACACTTACCCACCGTGGGGTACATTGGCTCTATTGCCATAGGTGATGGTGCTATGGCTGCGCACTGCACTATCCGTCTGGTCCTGTTTTAAAAAAAATCTCTTCCAGCTTATTTATCTTAGCTTTTAACTCTTGAATTTGTTTTGTTTGAGTATCTTTCTTTTATTTGTATCAGGCGAGTATTATTACATCGGCTAGTTCTGTTTTATTTTTATTCTGACTATCCCACCGTTTCCTCTATCTGTCAGGTGAGTCTTTTTTATTCTATTAAGAAATCCAAATTTATAATGTCCAGTATAAAACAGCTGTCAATTATGTCATTACGTGACTTCGTGTAATCATCCAAAATTTTTTTTAAAAAGTTTTTGTGCCTTCAAAACTTGCTTAGAAATTAGGAATCGTTAAAACAGCAGAAATCATTAGTAAAGCCGTCATAGTAAAAGTCTTCTCATCAGGAAAGACGGCATTTTAGATTAAAGTCCAATTTTTTCTTTACTTCTAATTCAAGTACTTGCCAAAGAATTTTTTTTTATTGATTTAAAACGAGACCACACATTTTTAATAGCTATTTTGTTTACTGCAATCCAATTTTAAAATTCAGTAAGATTTTCTAATTCCCACAGATTTTTCTTTCTGTGCTGAGTTCGTATAGCTTAGATCTTTTCTCCTAGTTATTTTCAAAACCCTCCTGCTTGTTTAGACTGTTCGGGACTTTCCTTGATAAACAACGTCCATTTTGGAAATCTTTCAAACTGCAGCAAAACTTTCTCGTAATTTAAAATCATTATCAATGGAAGTGTCTTTTACCTCTTCAAATTATTTTTTTTCAATTAAACCAATATCATTTTCACAGCCGATATCAACTAGTATTTAGTAAGTTATGTCTTTTTCCATCGCAAACACCCCTTTTTCTTTCAGCACCTATTTAGTACGTTAAGTCTTTTTTTTCAGATCTCCTTTCTTCAAATTAGGTTTTGTATTTTACATGAAGGGCTCGTGTCTCCATAAGTTTGTTAATTTAAAATCATCAGACAATCGAAGACACTTTTTCTTTCAAATTCGTTCAATTTGTTTTCTTTCAAAGTTGCGACTTTTTCTTTTTTTTCATCACTAGGCTTTGAGGGCTGCTTTTCGTTATCTCAAATGTTCCAGTTTCAAGGCCGTTATCTCAAATGTTCCAGTTTCAAGGCCGTTACAATGTCCTTTTTTCTAAACTGCTAAAGCTTGCCGTTTTAATTTTTTTTTCCAAAATTCCCTTTTACACCTTCGCAGATAGCTCGCTACTCGCCCAAGCTTGGCGCCGAGTAGCAGCCTTGATGGTAGGTGGTCCAAAGCTTGATTGGGGACAGGCATTGGGAGGGTTAGTGGTCTGCTGGAGTTCCGTGTGGGAGGTCAGTAAGGAGTGGAAGAGTCACAGCCATGATGCTCACCAGTTAGAAGAGGCCAGGTCACCAGTGGGGAAGGAGGTCCAGCCGTCATCGAGGAGGAGAGGCCCGATCCCGCTGGAGAGATGAGGGCCTGCCGCTGGTGGGAAGTAGAAACATAGAAACATAGAAAATAGGTGCAGGAGTAGGCCATTTGGCCCTTCGAGCCTGCACTGCCATTCAATAAGATCATGGCTGATCATTCACCTCAGTACCCCTTTCCTGCTTTCTCTCCATACCCCTTGATCCCTTTAGCCATAAGGGCCATATCTAACTCCCTCTTGAATATATCCAATGAACTGGCATCAACAACTATCTGTGGTAGGGAATTCCACAGGTTAACAACTCTCTGAATGAAGAAGTTTCTCCTCATCTCAGTCCTAAATGGTTTACCTCTTATCCTTAGACTATTTCCCTTGGTTCTGGACTTCTCCAACATCGGGATGTAGGCCCGCCGCTGGAGGGAAGAAGGCCCGCCACTGGAGGGATGAAGGCCCGCCGCTGGAGGTGGGGGTGATGTCCCGGTCGCATGGTCGGAGGCTCACCTGCTCGCCAGGCATCGTCATGGATCAAGGATCTCGGTCGTCACAGCAACTACAGAGGAATCTCCCTGCTATCAGCCATTGGGAAAGTTGTCGCTAGAGTCCTCCTCAACCGTCTTCTCCCTATGGCCGAGGAGCTCCTCCCGGAGTCACAGTGCGGATTTCGTCCTCTATGGGGCACAACGGACATGATCTTTGCAGCGTGACTTCTGCAGGAAAAATGCAGGGAGCAGCGCCAGCCCTTATGCATGGCCTTCTTTGACCTTACAAAGGCCTTTTACACTGTCAACTGCGAGGGTTTATGGAGCGTCCTCCTCTATTTCGGAAATCCCAAAAGTTCGTTAACATCCTCCACCTGCTGCACGACAACAGGCAGGCCATGATCCTTACCAACATATCCATTACAGACCCAATCTGTTATGTATGTAAACCTGTAAATACCATGTCTAACCGTCAGAGGGCTTATCCCCTGCAGTCCCAAGGGATCCCACAATCCCTTGGGAGCACCTGCATATAAGGAGGCCTCACAGGCTGGAAAGGCACTCTGAGAGCTGTAATAAAGGACTATGGTCACACCTTACTTTGAGTTTGCAGTATCTAGTCTGACTCTTCATTCAAGACATAACAACTGGCAACGAGATACAGATGACGAACCCCATCGTAACTATGCAGAGAACTGTGGGTATCCTGGAGAAATTTTCGGAGGGAGATTATTGGGAAACCTTCATGGAGCGACTCGACCAATACTTCGTGGCCAGCGAGCTGGAAGGAGAAGTGAACGCTGCCAAACGAAGGGCGATCCTCCTCACTGTTTGCAGGGCACCAATGTATGACCTCATGAAAAACCTGCTTGCTCCAGCGAAACCCACAGACAAGTCGTATGATTAGCTATGCACACTGTTCTGGGAGCATCTAAACCCAAGGAAAGTGTTCTGATGGCGAGGTATCGGTTCTACACGTATCAAGAGGTCTGAAGGCCAGGAAGTGGCGAGCTACGTCGCCGAGCTAAGGCGCCTTGCAGGACATTGCGAATTTGAAGGACATTTGGAGCACATGCTCAAGGACTTCTTTGTACTTGGCATTGGCCATCAAGTAATACTTCGCAAACTTTTGACTGTAGAGACCCCAACCTTGAGTAAAGCCATAGCGATAGCCAAGGCATTTATCGCCACCAGTGACAATACCAAACAAATTTCTCAGCACACTAGTGCTGCTGCAAGTACCATGAACAAAATAATGTTTTCGAATCAAAATGTACATGGCAGGACCTACATGCCTGCAGCTGCACGTCAGCAGATGACTCAGAATCCACCATCAAGGGTGGTGAATATAACGCCATTAACACCTTGTTGCCGTTGTGGGGCTGATTCCATTCGTTTCCAATCATGTCGCTTCAAAGGATATGTTTGCAAAGGTTATGGAACAATGGGACACTTCCAACGTATGTGCAGGCGAGCTGCAAACCCTGCTAATCCTGCAAACATAGAAACATAAAAAATAGGTGCAGGATTAGGCCATTCGGCCCTTCGAGCCTGCACCGCCATTCAATGAGTTCATGGCTGAACATGCAACTTCAGTACCCCATTCCTGCTTTCTCGCCATACCCCTCGATCCCCTAGTAGTAAGGACTACATCTAACTCCTTTTTGAATATATTTAGTGAATTGGCCTCAACAACTTTCTGTGGTAGAGAATTCCACAGGTTCACCACTCTCTGGGTGAAGAGGTTTCTCCTCATCTCGGTCCTAAATGGCTTACCCCTTTTCCTTAGACTGTGACCCCTGGTTCTGGACTTCCCCAACATTGGGAACATTCTTCCTGCATCTAACCTGTCTAAACCCATCAGAATTTTAAACGTTTCTATGAGGTCCCCTCTCATTCTTCTGAACTCCAGTGAATGCAAGCCCAGTTGATTCAGTCTTTCTTGATATGTCAGTCCCGCCATCCCGGGAATCAGTCTGGTGAACCTTCACTGCACTCCCTCAATAGCAAGAATGTCCTTCCTCAAGTTAGGAGACCAATACTGTACACAATACTCCAGGTGTGGCCTCATCAAGGCCCTGTACAACTGTAGTAACACCTCCCTGCCCCTGTACTCAAATCCCCTCGCTATGAAGGCCAACATGCCATTTGCTTTCTTAACCGCCTGCTGTACCTGCATGCCAACCTTCAATGACTGATGTACCATGACACCCAGGTCTCGTTGCACCTCCCCTTTTCCTAATCTGTCACCATTCAGATAATAGTCTGTCTCTCTGTTTTTACCACCAAAGTGGATAACCTCACGTTTATCCACATTATACTTCATTTGCCATGCATTTGCCCACTCACCTAACCTATCCAAGTCACTCTGCAACCTCATAACATCCTCCTCGCAGCTCACACTGCCACCCAACTTAGTGTCATCCGCAAGTTTGGAGATACTACATTTAATCCCCTCATCTAAATTATTAATGTACAATGTAAACAGCTGGGGCCCCAGCACAGAACCTTGCGGTACCCCACTAGTCACTGCCTGCCATTCTGAAAAGTACCCATTTACTCCTACTCTTTGCTTCCTGTCTGACAACCAGTTCTCAATCCACGTCAGCACACTATCCCCAATCCCATGTGCTTTAACTTTGCACATTAATCTCTTGTGTGGGACCTTGTCGAAAGTCTTCTGAAAGTCCAAATACACCACATCAACTGGTTCTCCCTTGTCCACTCTACTGGAAACATCCTTAAAAAATTCCAGAAGATTTGTCAAGCATGATTTCCCTTTCACAAATCCATGCTGACTTGGACCTATCATGTCACCTCTTTCCAAATGCACTGCTATGATCCTTAATAATTGATTCCATCATTTTACCCACTACTGATGTCAGGCTGACCGGTCTATAATTCCCTGTTTTCTCTCTCCCTCCTTTTTTAAAAAGTGGGGTTACATTGGCTACCCTCCACTCCATAGGAACTGATCCAGAGTCGATGGAATGTTGGAAAATGACTGTCAATGCATCCGCTATTTCCAAGGCCACCTCCTTAAGTACTCTGGGATGCAGTCCATCAGGCCCTGGGGATTTATCGGCCTTCAATACTATCAATTTCCCCAACACAATTTCCCGACTAATAAGGATTTCCCTCACCATGTTACAGAGGAGGACAGGTCCACGATGGATCATGACGAACCAGAGCCTCAGACCGAGGAGGCACAGGTATATGGGGTGCACACATTTACCGCAAAATGTCCCCCGATAATGCTGAAGGTTGAATTAAATGGACTCCCGATGTCCATGGAGCTGGACACGGGCACAAGCCAGTCCATAATGAGCAAAAAGACTTTCGATAAATTGTGGTGCAGCAAGGCTTCAAGGCCAGTCCTGACTCCCATTCGTACTAAGCTGAGAACATACACAAAGGAACTGATTTCCGTAATTGGCAGTGCTAGCGTAAAGATATCCTACGATGGAGCGGCGCACGAGTTACCACTCTGGGTGGTACCGGGCGATGGCCCCACGCTGTTCGGCAGGAGCTGGCTGGGAAAGATACGCTAGAACTGGGACGACGTCTGAGCGCTTTCGTCCGTCGACGACACCTCATGTGCCCAGGTCCTAAGCAAGTTTCGCTCACTGTTCGAACCAGGCACCGGGAAGTTCCAAGGAGAAAAAGTGCAGATCCTTTGATTCTGGGGGCTCGACCCATCCATCACAAGGCGAGAGCGGTACATAGAAACATAGAAACATAGAAAATAGGTGCAGGAGTAGGCCATTCGGCTCTTCGAGCCAGCACCGCCATTCAATAAGATCATAGCTGATCATTCCCTCAGTACCCCTTTCCTGCTTTCTCTCCATACCCCTTGATCCCCTTAGCCATAAGGGCCACATCTAACTCCCTCTTGAAAATATCCACTGAACTGACATCAACAACTCTCTGCGGCACGGAATTCCACAGGTTAACAACTCTCTGAGTGAAGAAGTTTCTCGTCATCTCAGTCCTAAATGGCCTACCCATTATCCTAAGACTATGTCCCCTGGTTCTGGACTTCCCCAACATCGGGAACATTCTTTCTGCATCTAACCTGCCCAGTCCCGTCAGAATCTTATACGTTTTTATGAGATCCCCTCTCATCCTTCATCCAAGGCCCAGTTGATCCAGTCTCTCCTAATATGACAGTCCAGCCATCCCTGGATTAGTCTGGTGAACCTTCGCTGACCTCTCTCAATAGCAAAAACGTCCTTCCTCAGATTAGGAGACCAAAACTGAACACAATATTCCAAGTGAGGCCTTACTAAGGCCCTGTACAACTGCAGTAAGACCTCCCTGCTCTATACTCAAATCCCTTAGCTATGAAGGCCATCATAACATTTGCGTTCTTCACCGCCTGCTGTACCTGCATGCCAACTTTCAATGAATGCTGAACCATGACACCCAGGTCTCATTGCACCTCGCCTTTTCCTAATCTGCCACCATTCAGATAATATTCTGCCTCTGTGTTTTTGCCCTCAAAATGGATAACCTCACATTTATCCATATTATACTGCATCTGCCATGCATTTGCCCACTCACCTAACCTGTCCAAGTCATCCTGCAGCCTCTTAGCGGCCCCCTCACAGCTCACACCGCCACCCAGTTTAGTGTCATCTGCAAACTTGGAGATATTACCCTCAATTCCTTCATCCAAATCGTTAATGTATATTGTAAAGAGCTGGGGTGCCAGCACTGAGCCCTGCGGCACTCCACTATTCACTGCCTGCCATTCTGAAAAGGACCCGTTTATCCCGACTCTCTGCTTCCTGTCTGCCAACCAGTTCTCTATCACGTCAGTACATTACCCCCAATACCATGCGCTTTGATTTTGCACACCAATCTTGAAAAGCCCTGTCCTTGCAGTACAGATTCACACGAGGCACATACTGAAGTCAAGGTCACTCAAGACCTGCACCTTTATTACACAGCTCTCGAATGCCACACTTCCCTGAGACCTGTCCTTATATACCTGTCTGGGACAGGTATCCAGTGTCTCCTGCAAGTGCACCCCTGGTGGTAAGGTAAGCTTGTGGTTACAGGTCATCTCTAGTTATAGTCATGCATAGCATGGTAAGATACAGTTATGTACAGTAGTGTGAGATACATGACATCACCCTCCCCCAAGGTCTTACTGTCTTTTCGATTCAGTCTCTTAGGTGGTCTACGCTCTCGCGTGGAGTGTCTTAGTTGTGGTTCAGTTGTTTGCCTTGGTGCCTGTTTTTATTTCGGTGTGATTGCTGGTATCTCACCTGGGCTGTCTGTTTCGTTCAGTATGATTGTTGGTGTCTCGCCTGGGGTGTCTGTTCGGATTGCCGATTTCCTCTGGTTGTTCCCTCTATCTGTCCACCAGGTGTCGTGTGAGTTCCACATTGTAGTCTGCTTCTGGTTCAGCAGTGTTGTTGGTAAATCTACTTTTGACTTGGTCTACATGCCTCCATCAGGTTTGGCCATTGTCCATTTGCATCACCAGTAGCCTTGTTTCCTTCCTTGCCTGTCACTGTCCCTGCAAGCCATTTGGGACCCCTGCCATAGTTTAGCACAAGCACTTTGTCCTCTATCTCATTCCACCTCCCCCTCAAATTTCGGTCATGGTACTCAGTTAGCTTATGGCGCTTTGCCTCAAAGATTTCGTGCATGCCTGGGAGGATTAATGATAGCCTTGTCTTTAAAGTCCTTTTCATCAATAGTTGCGCGGGGGGATCCCCAGTCAACGAATGCGGATGAGATCTGTATGCCAGCAGCAGTCGCGACAGGCGGCCCTGCAGCGTGGGACCTTGGATTTTGAGCATGCCTTGTTTAATAATCTGCACTGCTCGCTCTGCCTGGCCATTGGAGGCAGGCTTGAACGGTGCCATCCTAACGTGATTTATGCCGTGGTCACTCATAAAATCTTGGAATTTTGCGCTGGTGAAGCACGGACCATTATCACTGACCAATATGTCAGGAATGCCGTGCGTTGTGAACATGGTTCCAAGGCTCTCCACAATGGTGGAGGTGGTGCTCGAGTTTAAAATGGTGCATTCGATCCACTTTGAAAATGCATCTACAACTACGAGGAGCATTTTGCCCATGAATGGGCCCGCATAGTCTACGTGCACCCGCGACCACGGTTTGGTGGGCCAGGGCCAGGGGCTCAGGGGGGCCTCCCTAGGGGCATTACTGAGTTGGGCACAAATGGTGCACCGTCGGTCGCAGAGCTCCAAGTCTGCGTCAATGCCAGGCCACCAGACGTGGGATCTGACTATGGCCTTCATGAGAACGATCCCCGGGTGCTCGCGGTGGGGCTCCCGGACAAAAGCCTCTCTGCCTCGCAGAGGCATAACTACTCGGCTGCCCCACATCAGGCAATCTGCTTGCAGTGACAGCTCATGCATGCGCCTATGGAAAGGTTTGATCTCCTCGGGGCAGGCATCGCGAGCCTCTGCCCAGTCACCAGTTAAAACACATCTTTTTACTAGGGATAACGTGGGGTCGCTGGGTGTCCAGGCTCTGACTTGGCGAGCTGTCATGGGCGAACCTGTGGACTCAAAGGCATTGATTGCCATGACCATCTCACAGTCCTGTTCGTCAGACACTTCCGTAGTCGCCAGGGGTAGCCTGCTAAGCGAGTCGGCACACTTGTCTGTGCCTTATGGTGTAATCGTAAGAGGCCAGCATGAGTGCCCACCGCTGAATACGCGCCGAGGCGTTGGCGTTGATTGCCTTGCTCTCGGATAGTAGGGACATGAGGGGCTTGTGGTCAGTTTCTAACGCGAACTTGGCCCCAAAAAGGTATTGGTGCATCTTTTTGACACCGTACACGCACGCGAGCGCCTCCTTCTCCACCATTCCGTTCCTGCACTCTGCCCACGAAAGTGACCTGGAGGCATAAGCTATGGGTTGTAATTTACCCGCACTATTGACATGTTGTAAAACGCACTCGACCCCGTACGCTGACGCATCACATGTAAGAACTAGCTTTTTACTTGGGTCAAAAAAGGCTAAAACACTGTTGGAACATAGAAGGTTGCATGCCTTATTGAAGGCGCGTTCCTGGGCGTCCCCCCCGTAGCATGTGGAGAGGCTCCAGCAGCATGCTTAAGTTCTGCATAAAGTTCCCAAAGTAATTGAGCAGCCCGAGAAAGGCGCGCAATTCTGAGACATTGCGGGGCCTGGGTGCCAGGCGAATTGCTTCTGTTTTGGACTCTGTTGGGCGGATTTCATCAGCGGCATTCCTTCTGCCCAAAAATTCAACCTCGGGCGCGAGAAACAGGCACTTGGATTTCTTAACTCTTCGGCCTACCCGCTCCAACCGCTTTAGTACTTCCTCCAAATTGCGGAGATGGGAGTCGGTGTCCCTGCCTGTGATAAGTATGTCATCTTGAAATACAACCGTCCCCGGGATGGACTTGAGCAGACTCTCCATGTTGCGCTGGAATATAGCAGCTGCCGACCTGATGCCAAATGAGCATCGATTGTACATAAAAAGGCCTCGATGTGTGTTGATGGTGGTGAGTAGCTTCGACTCGTCGGTCAATTCTTGTGTCATATACGCAGATGTGAGATCTAGTTTTGAGAAAAGTTTTCCTCCAGCCAATGTGGCAAATAGGTCCTCCGCTCTGGGCAGCAGGTATTGGTCCTGTAGGGAGACTCTGTTTATGGTAGATTTGTAGTCCCCACAGATTCGTACGGATTCATCAGGCTTCATGACTGGGACGATGGGACTTGCCCAGTCGCTAAATTACACGGGTGAGATAATACCTTCCCGCAGAAGCCTGTCCAGTTCATGTTCAATCTTTTCCCTCATCACATAAGGCACAGCTCTAGCCTTGTGATGGACCGGTCTAGCATTCTGTGTGATGTAGATTCTAACTTTAGCCCCTTTGAAGGTGCCCACACCTGGCTGAAAGAGATGTTCAAATCGACTTCGAACTGTTGAGCAGGAGGTCCGTTCCTCTGACGACATGGCGTGAACATCATCCTATTTCCAGTTTCGTTTTGCCAGCCAGCTTCTCCCCAGCAGTGCTGGGAGATCTCCGGGGTCAATCCACAGGGGAAGTTGGTTCACCGTCCCTTTGTGTGTGACTGAGAGCATGGCGCTGTCAAGGACTGGGACGATTTCTTTGGTATAGGTCCTTAGTTTGGTGTTGACCCTTGTGAGCTTTGACTGTCTCTTTTGTGCGGCCACAGCTGTTAAAATTGTTGAGCGCCCATGAGAGATTGACTCACTCCCGTATCCAGCTCCATGTTGACGGGTGTCCCGTTGAGTAGGACCCTCATCATTATAGGAGATGTCTTGTTGTAAGAGCAGTGGCCATTGATTGTGTTGACTGCTGTACCTCGGTGTCCCGGGTACTGTCCCCGCCGTCTTCTGGTCCGCTTTCCGACCCTTCCGATTCGTATACCAGCCGAGCTGCCGTTTTTCTGCACATGCGGGCCAGATGCCCTGTATAGTCGCAATTTCTGCAAACAGCATGCTGAAATCGACACCCCCTTGTTGAGTGCCTTCCCCCACATCTCCAGCACAGACCGCTTCCATTGTTTCCAAAGAATGAGCTGCGTCTGGCTGATCTCTCTTGAGCTTCTCTCAGTTTGTAGTTGATTGCTCGCATTGTGGGTTGATGATGTGTGAACGGTCGTTCATGTGGCCCTTGATGGCTTCTGGCGCCACTGCCTGCTGTTGAGGGCCTGCTTTCCTGCCTTTGTCTGTGTGTTGGGGTAGCGGCTTGTTTCACGCTGTGAACCCCTTGTTCTGATGTTTCGTTAGTTGTCGTACCACAGTGTAGATCAACCTCGTTTCTTCTTCTCTTGCCAAGAATGTCTGTGCAACCAGTGCTGCTGCCTCTAGGGTCAAGTTCTTGGTCTCTATGAGCTTTCGGAATATGCCTGTGTGGCCTCTTCCCTCAATAAAAAAGTCTCTCAGTACTTCTCTCCTTAGTTCATCGGAGAACTCACATAAGCTAGCCAACCTCCGAAGTTCCACCACGAAGTCGGGTATGCTCTGGCCCACACAGCATCTGCAGTTGCAGAACCTGTGTCTGGCCATGTGTAGGCTGCTCGCTGGCTTCAGGTGGTCTCTTACCAGTGTGCTCAACTCTTCAAATGACTTGCTTGTTGATTTCTCGGGTGCTAGCAGGTCCTTCATTAAGGCATATGTTTTCGAACCACAGCTGGTCAAGAGATGGGCTCTTCTCTTGTCTGCCTTATCATCGTCTAACCAACCTTTGGTTACGAAGCTTTGCTGGAGCCTTTCTATAAAGCCCTCCCAATTATCTCCAGCGTTGTATTTTTCATCTGAGCCATTGGTCGCCATTCTGTGGATTCTGTAATCCCATCCTCGTCGCCACTGTAAAGTCCTGTCCCTGCAGTACAGATTCACACGAGGCACATACTGAAGTCAAGGTCACTCAGGACCTGCACCTTTAGTACACAGCTCTCGAATGACACACTTGCCTGAGACCTGTCCGTATATGCCTGTCTGGGACAGGTATCCAGTGTCTCCTGCAAGTGCACCCCTGGTGGTAAGGTAAGCTTGTGGTTATAGGTCATCTCTAGTTACAGTCATGTATAGCATGGTAAGATACAGTTATGTACAGTAGTGTGAGATACATGACAAATCTCTTGTGCAGGACCGTGTCAAAAGCCTTTTGAAAGTCCAAATACATCACATCCACTGGTTCTCCCTTGTCCACTCTACTAGTTACATCCTCAAAAAATTCCAGAAGATTCGTCAAGCATGATTTGTCTTTCATAAATCCATGCTGACTTGGACCGAACCTGTCACTGCTTTCCAAATGCGCTGCTATTTCATCCTTAATGATTGATTCCAACATTTTCCCCACTACTGATATCAGGCTAACTGGTCTATAATTACCCATTTTCTCTCCCCCTCCTTTTTTAAAAAGTGGTGTTACATTAGCTACCCTCCAGTCCTTCGGAACTGATTAAGAGTCGATAGACTGTTGGAAAATGATCACCAATGCATCCACTATTTCTAGGGCCACTTCCTTAAGTACTCTGGGATGCAGACTATCAGGCCCCAGGGATTTATCGGCCTTCAATCCCATCAATTTCCCTAACACAATTTCCCGCCTAATAAGGATATCCTTCAGTTGCTCCTTCTCACTAGACCCACTGTTCCCTAGTACATTCGGAAGGTTATTTGTGTCTTCCTTTGTGAAGACAGAACCAAAGTATTTGTTCAATTGGTCTGCCATTTCTTTGTTTCCCATTATAAATTCATCTGAATCTGACTGCAAGGGACCTACATTTGTCTTGACTAATCTTTTTCTCTTCGCATATTTATAGAAGCTTTTGCAGTCAGTTTTTATGTTCCCTGCAAGCTCCCTCTCGTACTCTATTTTCCCCCTCCTAATTAAATCCTTAGTCCTCCTCTGTTGTGTTCTAAATCTCTCCCAGTCCTCAGGTTTGTTCCCGTTTCTAGCCCATTTATATGCCTCTTCCTTGTTTTTAATACTATCCTTAATTTCCCTTGTTAGCCACGGTTGAGCCACCTTCCCCGTTTTATTTTTACTCCAGACAGGGATGTGCAATTGCTGAAGTTCATCCATGTGATCTTTAAATGTACTGACATGGATAGAGAACTAGTTGGCAGACAGGAAGCAGAGAGTCGGGATGAACAGAATGGCAGGTGTGACTAGTGGGGTGCCGCAGGGCTCAGTGCTGGGACCCCAGCTATTTACAATATACATTGATTATTTAGATGAAGGAATTGAGTGTAATATCTCACAGTTTGCAGATGACACTAAGCTGGGTGGTGGTGTGAGCTGTGAGGAGGACGCTAAGAGACTGCAGGGTGATTTGGACAGTTAGGTGAGTGGGCAAATGCATGGCAGATGCAATATAATGTGGATAAATGTGAGGTTATCCACTTTGGGGCAAAAACACGAAGGCAGAATATTATCTGAATGGCGGCAGATTAGGAAAAGGGGAGGTGCAACGAGACCTGGGTGTCATGGTACATCAGTCATTGAAAGTTGGCATGCAGGTACAGCAGGCGGTGAAGAAGTCAAATAGTATGTTGACCTTCATAGCTAGGGGATTTGAGTATAGGAGCAGGGAGGTCTTACTGCAGTTGTACAGGGCCTTAGTGAGGCCTCACCTGGAATATTGTGTTCAGTTTTGTTCTCCTAATCTGAGGAAGGACATTCTTGCTTTGAGGGAGTGCAGCGAAAGTTCACCAGACTGATTCCCGGGATGGCAGGACTGACATATGAGGAGGACCGGATCGACTGGGCCTGTATTCACTGGAATTTAGAAGGATGAGAGGGGATCTCATAGAAACATATGAAATTCTGATGGAACTGGACAGGTTAGATGCAGGAAGAATGTTCTCGATGTTGGGGAAGTCCAGAACCAGAGGACACATAGAAACATAGAAACATAGAAAATAGGTGCAGGAGCAGGCCATTCGGCCCTTCTAGCCTGCACCGCCATTCAACGAGTTCATGGCTGAACATGAAACTTCAGTACCCACTTCCTGCTTTCACGCCATACCCCTTGATCCCCCGAGTAGTAAGGACTTCATCTAACTCCCTTTTGAATATATTTAGTGAATTGGCCTCAACTACTTCCTGTGGTAGAGAATTCCACAGGTTCACCACTCTCTGGGTGAAGAAGTTTCTCCTTATCTCGGTCCTAAATGGCTTACCCCTTATCCTTAGACTGTGACCCCTGGTTCTGGACTTCCCCAACATTGGGAACATTCTTCCTGCATCCAACCTGTCCAAACCCGTCAGAATTTTAAACGTTTCTATGAGGTCCCCTCTCACTCTTCTGAACTCCAGTGAATACAAGCCCAGTTGATTCAGTCTTTCTTGATAGGTCAGTCCCACCATCCCGGGAATCAGTCTGGTGAATCTTCGCTGCACTCCCTCAACAGCAAGTATGTCCTTCCTCAAGTTAGGAGACCAAAACTGTACACAATACTCCAGGTGTGGCCTCACCAAGGCCCTGTACAACTGTAGCAACACCTCCCTGCCCCTGTACTCAAATCCCCTCGCTATGAAGGCCAACATGCCATTTGCTTTCTTAACCGCCTGCTGTACCTGCATGCCAACCTTCAATGACTGATGTACCATGACACCCAGGTCTCGTTGCACCTTCCCTTTTCCTAATCTGTCACCATTCAGATAATAGTCTGTCTCTCTGTTTTTACCACCAAAGTGGATAACCTCACATTTATCCACATTATACTTCATCTGCCACGCATTTGCCCACTCACCTAACCTATCCAAGTCACTCTGTAGCCTCATAGCATCCTCCTCGCAGCTCACACTGCCACCCAACTTAGTGTCATCCGCAAATTTGGAGATACTACATTTAATCCCTTCGTCTAAATCATTAATGTATAATGTAAACAGCTGGGGCCCCAGCACAGAACCCTGCGGTACCCCACTAGTCACTGCCTGCCATTCCGAAAAGTACCCATTTACTCCTACTCTTTGCTTCCTGTCTGACAACCAGTTCTCAATCCACGTCAGCACACTACCCCCAATCCCATGTGCTTTAACTTTGCACATTAATCTCCTGTGTGGGACCTTGTCGAAAGCCTTCTGAAAGTCCAAATATACCACATCAACTGGTACTCCTTTGTCCACTTTATTGGAAACATCCTCAAAAAATTCCAGAAGATTTGTCAAGCATGATCTCCCTTTTACAAATCCATGCTGACTTGGACCTATCATGTCACCATTTTCCAAATGCGCTGCTATGACATCCTTAATAATTGATTCCATCATTTTACCCACTACTGAGGTCAGGCTGACCGGTCTATAATTCCCTGCTTTCTCTCTCCCTCCTTTTTTAAAAAGTGGGGTTACACAGTCTAAGGACAAGGGGTAAGCCATTTAGGACTGAGATGACGAGAAACTTCTTCACTCAGAATGTTGTTAACCTGTGGAGTTCCCTACTGCAGAGAGTTGTTGATGCCAGTTCATTGGATATATTCAAGAGGGAGTTAGATATGGCCCTTACGGCTAAAGAGATCAAGGGGTATGGAGAGAAAGCAGGAAAGGGGTACTGAGCTGAATGATTAGGCATGATCTTATTGAATGGCAGTGCAGGCTCAAAGGGCCAAATGGCCTACTCCTGCACCTATTTTCTATGTTTCTATGTAAAAGCCAAGAAAATACCTTTGAGAAAGCTAAGAAACTGTTATGTTCAAACAAATTGCTTCTGTTTTACGATCCATGTAAGCATTTGGTCCTAGCATGGGATGCGTCTTCGTACGGGGTTGGGTGTGTATTGCAACAAGCTAATGAATTTGGGAAATTGCAACCGGTTGCTTATGCATCCAGAAGTCCGTCTAAGGCTGAGAGGGCCTACAGTATGATCGAAAAAGAAGCATTAGCGTGTGTTTATGGGGTAAAGAAAATGCATCAGTATCTGTTCGGGCTCAAATTTGAATTGGAAACCAACCATAAGCCGCTCATATCCCTCTTTTCTGAAAGTAAGGGGATAAATATGAATGCATCGGCCCGCATCCAGAGATGCGCGCTCACGTTATCCGCATACCACTATGCCATCCGCCACAGGCCAGGCACAGAAAACGGTGCCAATGCTGTTGTAGGCTGCCATTGCCCACCACAGGGGTGGAGATGGCACAGCCCACAGATTTAGTTATGTTAATGGAAGCATTCGGGAGTGAGCAATCACCTGTTACCGCCCGACAGATTAGAACCTGGACAAGCCAGGACCCCTTACTGTCCTCAGTAAAAAAACTGTGTGCTCCACGAGAGTTGGTCTAGTGTCCTGTTAGAGATGCAGGAAGAACTAAAGCCGTACCAGCGGTGCAAAGATGAAATGTCTAATCAGGCAGACTGCCTCCTGTGGGGTAATCGGGTAGTGGTGCCAAAAAAGAGCAGGGACACCTTCATCAATGATCTCCACAGCACCCACCCAGGCATCGTAACGATGAAAGCAATAGCCAGATCCTGTGTGTGGTGGCCCGGTATCGATGCAGACTTAGAGTCCTGTGTGCACAAATGTAATACATGTTCCCAGTTAAGCAATGCACCCAGGGAGGCGCCACTAAGCTTATGGTCCTGGCCCTCCAAATCATGGTCTAGGGCTCATATCGACTATGCAGGCCCATTCTTGGGAAAAATGTTTTTAGTGGTTGTTGATGCGTACTCCAAATGGATTGAATGTGTGATAATGTCAGCAAGCATGTCTGCTGCCACCATTGAAAGCCTACAGGCCATGTTTGCCATGCACGGCCTGCCTGATGTCCTTGGAAGTGACAATGGGCCGTACTTTACCAGTGCCGAATTCAAGGAGTTCATGACCCGCAATGGATCAAACATATCACATCCAATGTCCAATGGTCAGGCAGAACGAGCAGTGCAAATAATCAAGCAGAACTTGGAAAGGGAAACTGAAGGCTCAATGCAGACTCGTTTATCCCGAGTCCTGCTTAGTTACCGCACAAAACCCCACTCACTCACTGGGGTTCCTCCCATTGAACTGCTCATGAAAAGGGCACTTAAGACAAAGCTCTCATTAGCCCACTCAGTCTACACGAACAGATAGAGAGCAGGCAGCTTCAACAGAATACATATCATGATCGCGCAAATGTGTCACGCGAAATTGAAATCAATTATCCTGTATTTGTGTTAAACTATGGACAAAGTCCGAAGTGGCTTGCTGACACTGTTTTGGCCAAAGAGGGGAGTAGGTTGTTTGTGGTCAAACTCTCAAATGGACTCACCTGCAGGAAACACTTGGACCAAACCAAACTCAGATTTACGAACTATCCAGAACAACCCACAATAGACTCCACCTTTTTTGACCCTCCAACTCACACACAAGTGGCAACCGACACAGCGGTTGACCACGAAGCAAAACCCATCACCTGCAGCAGCCCAGCAGGATTCACCACCCTCTGCAGCCCAGCAAGGCCAGCTGTGCAGCAGCCCAGCAAAGGCCCAACAAACGACTCACCATCACCATCATTTCCACTAAGACGTTCACCCAGGGAAAGGAAGGCCCCAGATCGACTCACACTGTAAATAGTTACACTATTGACTTTGTGGGGGGGGGGGGGAGTGTTGTTATGTATGTAAACCTGTAATTACCATGTCTAACCACCAGAGGGCTTATCCCCTGAAGTCCCAAGGAATCCCACAATCCCTTGGGAGCACCTGTATATAAGGAGGCCTCACAGGCTAGAGAGGCACTCAGAGATCTGTAATAAAGGACTACAGTCACACCTTCCTTTGAGCTTTGCAGTATCTAGTCTGACTCTTCATTCAAGACATAACACAATCCACGTCCGGACTGAGGTCAAAAAGGGCGGCGTCATCGCACCAACCTTCTTCTCGATCTTCCTCACTGCCCTGCTCCACCTCACAGTCAATAAGCTCCCCACAGGAATGTAACTAAACTACAGAACCAGTGAGAATCTGTTCAACCTTCACCATCTCCAGGCCAGGTCCAAGACCACCCCAATCTCTGTCGTCGAGCTACAGTACATGGATGATACCTGCGTCTGCACACATACAGAGGCTGAACTCCAGGACATAGTCAACATATTTACTGAGGCGTACGAAAGCACGGGCGTTACGCTAAACATCTGTAAGACAAAGGTCCTCCACCAGCCTGACCTCGCCGCGCAGCACTGCCCCCCAGTCATCAAGATCCATGGCGCGGCCCTGAACAACGTGGACCACTTCCCATACCTCGGGAGCCTCTTATCAACAAAAGCAGACATTGATGAGATTCAACACCGCCTCCAGTGCACCAGCGCAGCCTTCGGTGGCCTGAGGAAAACAGTGTTCGAAGACCAGGCCCTCAACTCTACCACCAATCTCATGGTCTACAGAGCTGTAGTAATACCCGCCCTCCTGTATGGCACAGAGACATGGACCATGTACAGGAGACACCTCAAGTTGCTGAGAAATAACACCAACGATGATTCCACAAGATCCTACAAATCCCCTGGGAGGACAGACGCACCAACATTAGTGTCCTCAACCAGGCCAACATCCCCAGCATTGAAGCACTGACCACACTTGATCAGCTCCGCTGGGCAGGCCACATTGTCCGCATGCCTGACACGAGATTCCCAAAGCAAGCGCTCTACTTGGAACTCCTTCGTGGCAAATGAGCCAAAGGTGGACAGAGGAAGCATTACAAGGACACCCTCTTGGCCTCCCTGATAAAGTGCAACATCCCCACCGACACCTGGGAGTCCCTGGCCAAACACCGCCCTAAGTGGAGGAAGTGCATCCGGTAGGGCACTGCGCGCCTCGAGTCTCATCGCCGAGTGCATGCAGAAAACAAGCACAGGCAGCGAAAAAAACGTGCGACAAACCTGTCCCACCCTCCCTTACCCTCAACGACTGTCTGTCCCACCTGTGGCAGGGACTGTTCTCGTATTGGACTGTTCAGCCACCTAAGGACTCATTCTAAGAGTGGAAGCAAGCCTTCCTCGATTCCGAGGGACTGTCTATGATGATGATGAATGTATGAAAAATAGAGCACTTCTTCCCTATTGGATGTAACTTGTGATAGGGATGGCAACCTGGACATAGCATGTTAGATCTCTTAATTTCCAATGAAATACGAACTCCGATTATAGTTTTAATTTCTTAGACAGCAGTAACAAGCTTCTGGCTTTAAGCCAGGTCTTTGTCCTTCTGAGACCACATGGTCAAAATGGCTGTACTTATACCTGGATCAATTTACAGAAAAGAACTCGCCTTCTTTGACCTTATTGGCTCAATTAATAGTCTTTTAACCTTTTAATTGGCTCGCTACCCAAAGTCATAAAATGTCAAGTTGCTTGATGACTTAATGCAACATGCTGAACTGCACGTAGCAGCCTTGACTTGGGGGTCTGTGAATTTTCACAGTCTGTCTAAATGCAGCCTGTTTGAATTCTCTATCAATTCCCCCTTTGATTCTTTCACAAACTGAATCATAAAACATCAGGTATCACTGGTTAAACATTCTACAAAATAATTTCATACATGTTAATCGAGTTTCCTTCTAAAATTTGTTGATGTGTTTCACCACATGTCCGGACTAGTAGCTTCCACACAAATTTACACCAACCCGAGTTCCATCGTGGCCACAATGGAAGTCTGTTTTTAGTAGGTTAATTAACCTTATTCCAATTTAATCCAAATCAATATCTTAGTTCAACCAGTAAACAACCTTCCCTTAAGCATAACATACCCCTGTGCCACGTACAGACGGTCTGCTGGGACCTGCAAGGTGTCTCACCTGCGGGACAGCAGCTACAGCCGCCTGGTCGCAACAATATTTAATCAACATAAACAAACAATATAAAAGTAAAATAATTACAATAAATAGAATTAAACCTTCCACCAATGAAGTTCCTATTGAACCTAGCCATTCAGTGGCTCCACTCCACAAAGTGAATGATTGGGGTTGCTTAAGTTTTTCTACCTCCTTTTGGATATGCTCCGCTAAGTGGGTAATTTCTTCGGAGCTATCTGGGATATATGTGCAACACTCAGTTCCGAGTAGGGTGCAACTACCTCCCTTTTCAGCCAGAATGTAATCAAGGGCCAGTCTATTCTGTAGGGCTACTGTGCGGATTGCTACCATTTCTGCATTGATTTTAACTAGGGCCTCTGAGGTATCATTGGCTACCCGTTCCACAACGGATGCCATGTTAATGGATTACCTTGCCAGTCTGGCGATTCCATACCTGGGGATCAGAATGGCAAAGAACCTCTCTGTTTCTGTGATAGCTCTCTTAGGACGGTGTAAATGTTCCGACAGTGACTTTATATGATACATATAAGGCACAATGTAGGCTAAATAGCAGGATCCCATCCAATTCTGGGGCAGCCAAGGGTAGGCCTTGTGGCCATACACCTAATAGGTGCCATTATATGCAATGAATGTTAGCTGTTTCTTTGTCAGCAACACTCCGGGGCCTGTCCAGGCTTTTCCATCTGTTTTATTCAGAATCCCCATTACGTTAAAAATTTCCACATCGGCCCAGTTTGGATGGTTCCGTGGCTTGATTATATTATAATTCCGGGAGCAGTTACTATACCCCATATTTTGGCCTCCTTTGATGTTTCTAATCAGACAGACCGATTCCCCCGGTCTTCCTATTCCCGTTGTATTAGTGACAACAAAAAATGGGGGCCGTTTGGAATTATTGTAGCACGGTTGGTATCTCCCTTCAAAGGTAGTCAGATTGTAACCTGCTGACTTCCATTTACGTGCCCAGTTTTCCATATCCTGAAACGCATTGCCTGTTTTGTTTTGATTAATTATCCACTCAGCCATTTCCGAGATATTCAAGGGAACTGGCCTCAAGGGAATCCCTCCCTTTGAGTGAATAGGAATATGCGCACACACCCAACAACTAGAAATGTTACCTTGTTTGGCATAAATGTATGACATATATAAAAAGGTATTTACATGTAATTCCCTTGCTACTCTACTATTTCCCTTTGGTGCAGAGGGTCGGCTAGTAAGAAGTAGGCCTATGCCTAGAATACCTACAATCAATAATACAGTAAATTTATACATTTTCGCAAAAAGTAATTGTCCTTATTAGATTTCAGCTTCAGTTACGGGTGCTCATTTAATGTGTGAAGCGTGGATCCAGGCTTTCTTTCCTTGGACTTTAACAGCTGCCTGGGTGGTCAATAACAGTTGATAAGGTCCCTCCCACTTGGCACCCAATGGTTTTTTATGCAACTTTTTCACATACACCCAGACTCCCGGGATGATGTCATGTCCTCCTTCGGGTGGATTACCCCTAGCTGCCGATATCTGTCGGGAAACAGAACTAATAGCATTGGTTAAGTTCTGACAGTATGATAACAAAGTGTCACTCATTAAGTGAACATCAGCTTTCCGTAAATCGATAGTTCCTAGCAGCGACATGGGTCTTCCTGTTATAATTTCAAATGGGCTTAGACCTGTAGTTCTGTTCGGGGTTGCCCTAATGCTACATAGCACTATTGGTAGTGCCTGGGGCCATGGTGTTCCTTTGGCAAACCGTTGTTTCAGAGTTCGATTCATTCGTTCTACTTGTCCTGATGATTGTGGATGATAAGGACAGTGTAAATCCCACGTAAGGTTCAGTAACCTACAGACTTCTTGGCAGACAGCACCTGTGAAGTGTGTTCCCTGATCTGAGTCAATGCTACTCGGGACTCCCCATCGGGGAATGTAATCCTTACACAAGACCTTTGCAGTATGATTGGCTGTGGCTCTTTTAGTTGGGACAGCTTCTACCCATCTAGAGAATCTGTCGACCATGACAAGAATGTTAATGTATCCTTGGCATGAAGGAAGAGATATACAATCAACCTGCAGATGCTGGAATGGTCCGACAAGGGCAGGGGGCCTCAGTTGGGGCATTACCGTGATGGGTCCAGAATTATTTTTCTGGCAGACCACACAGCGGTCTGTTACCAGCTGGGCATGTTTTTTAAATCCCCGACCCCACCAGCTTTTCTGGAACCGTGCCGTCATCTGTTGTGAGGCCAAGTGTCCCCACGAGTGGATCTGTTGAGCTAAAAAAGGCATAAGCGCTTGTGGCGCGACTGGCTTGTCGGTAACTCTTTGTCTCCAGACACCATCTTCACATAGCTTAATTCCTGCCTCAATCCATGTCCATTTTTCCTCTCGGGAGCACTCGCCTTGCATTGTTTGAAGGTCTCGTGTCAGAGTCCTGAGTGCTTTCAATCTGCACATCTGTGTTGGTTCTTCTGGAGGAACGCCCTGTGAGGCGGCATCTTTAGCTGCCTGGTCGGCTAGGGCATTTCCCTGTGCTTCTGTGATATTTTCCTTGGTATGGGCCTTACACTTCAGGATGGACACTTCCTGAGGTAATTGTATGGCCTCTAGTAAGTCTCGGACTTCTTTTCCATTTCGGATAGGTGTACCAGTAACAGTGAGGAATCCTCTTTTCCGCCAAACAGACCAAAGTCGTGAGTGACTCCAAAAGCATAACGCGAATCTGTGTGGACATTAGCTGTCTGTCCTTCTGCTATTCGACATGCTTCTGACAGGGCCCGTAACTCGGCCTGTTGTGCTGACATTCCTGAGGGTAAACATCCTTTTGCCACTACCTCATATAAGGTTGTAACTGCCCATCCTGCTTTTCTGGTACCATTGTCAACAAAGGAGGAATCATCTGTAAACAGGATGAGGTCTGGGTTGTGCAGAGACTCCTCTGCTGCTAAGGCTGCTTCTTCTGTTTCTTTTAAAATCTCCACGCAGGCATGCTCTTCACATTCTCCCCCCCTCTTGCTCCCTCGATTCTGACATCGGGAACATAGTTGCGGGATTAACCGGGCTGGCCCGGACAATATGGAGATTAGGAGCTTCCAAAACTGCTGTCTAGCGGGTCCATCTAGCTGCTGTCACCTGAGACATTCTATTCATAGACAGCAAAGTGTATAACGGTGTGGGGACACTTGACAATCAGCTTTTGGTCGAGGACTAGACCCGCAGTGATCACTACTGCTCGACATGTAGCTTCCATAGCCCTTAGGCAACTTCCCCATCCGAGGGCTACCGCATCCAGTTTTGCCGAATAATAGCCAATAGGTCTTTGCCGATCCCCATGTTCTTTTGTCAGTATAGCTGTCATATATCCTTCTTTCTCATGGACAAACAGGGTAAATGGCTTACCACTGTCGGGGATTCCCAGAGCCGGTGCCGAACACAAAGCCTTTTTGAAACTCAGGAAGGCCTCTTGCTGTTCTTTAGTGAGGGTGATGGCTTCTTTAGAGGCTCGTTTCCCCTTTAAAATATCATTCAATGGCTGAGCAAGCTGTGTGAAGGAGTCAATCCAATTTCTGTTAAAGTTACACAATCCCAAAAAAAACCTTAGTTCCTGAATAGTGGTGGGTTTTTTTAGCAGCCCGAATGGCTGCAGTTCTATCCTGGGTAAGTTCTCTCTTTCCTTGTGAAATCTTTTGTCCCAGGTATACAACCTCTTCTTGGGATATTTGTGCTTTGTCGATGCTGGCTTTATGTCCTTTCAGCCGAAGGTGATCCAGAAAAGCTCGTAAATCTTGTTCATGCTGTTCTTCCGTGTTTGAAGCTAGCAAGATATCGTCTACATATTGGATGACTGTGGATGACAGGGGAGGTAATTCTTGCAAATGGCTTTGTAAAGCCATGTGGAATACAGTAGGGCTGTTGTGGAAACCCTGCGGTAACCGGGTCCAAGTATACTGTTGTCCTTGGACCGTAAAAGCAAACCACTGTCGAACCTCCGGTGCCAGAGGCACCGACCAAAATCCGTTGGCCATATCTATAACCGAGAAATGTTTATGTTCCGGTTTGAGGGCATTAAAAATGGTGGAGGGATCTGCGACCAAAGGAGCTTTTTGATCAATACACTGGTTAGCTTTCCTATAATCGACAGTCAAACGCCAAGTCTCATTAGATTTCTGTACCGGCCACACGGGGCTATGCGTTTTAATAAGCACCCCTTGTTTCTCCAATTGCTGAATAACCGGTAAGATTCCTGCGATGGCAGTTGGACTGATGGGATACTGTTTAGTGCATGGAGGCTTGGTCCCGGTAAATGACGCAGGCTCCATCTGGAGTAGGCCACAATCGTTCTTATCTTTAACCCATATTGGGTGTTCAATTCTTCTTTCTTCAAAGTTCTAATTGACCATGTCACCCGACCATCCTCGAAATGCAACGATGAATTTATTTGGATTAGAACGTCCATTCCCAAAAGGGGTTGATCTACTGGGCCTATCCAGACAGGCGTGGTTAGTTCATGTGGACCCAGCCCTATAAGTATCGGTGTTGTCCTTTTAATTTCCATTTTATGGCCCCCAACTCCATAGGCTGTACGTGCCCTACCATCCAACGGCAAAAAGTCTCCATATTGTAGGGGTAAGCATGTTAATTCCGCCCCTGTGTCTAAAAGACAGTCCACATCCTTATCGCCCACCCTCACAGTTATATATAGCCCATCTCCCCTTTGCTGTATTAGTATGAGGAGGGGGGCCAGGGTGGGCTCTAATCGTTTTTTGCTATCCCAAGTAACTCCTTCTGTTGTTGTATTGTCAGTTGCTTAAATGCTTCTATGAGGTCGTTATCTTGTGACAAGCCTGGCTTGTTGGCTGAATTGTATCCCTGGCTGCGTCCTCTTTCCCAGCCACGACCTTGCTGTTTTGCCCTGCACGTCTTGGCCCAGTGACCTTCTTTCCCACAATAATGACATTTTCCGGGTAATTTTCCTAATGACTGTTTATCGGAATCCTGGGATTTCCATCCCATAGCCTGTACAGCTCGGACTTTAGCTCCCATATCCCGATCTAATTGGTTACATCGATCCACCAATGCTGCAAAGGTAATTCCTCTACCTTCCCAGTTCGGTAACGCTACCTTAAGCATTTTGGACAGTTCTGGCTTTAGACCTGCCACGAAAGCTGCTTTCAGGGGTCCAAACACTTGTTCATCCATTTCCTCATCCGTATTATTCATACCTGAATGTTCTAGCCATGTGCATCTAAACCGCTCGTCATACTCCAGGACCTCCTCTGTTCCTTCCTGTTGGCAGGCTGCAATTTTTCCCCAGTCTGTCTTAGCTGGACTGAAGGCTTGCAGCCAGTGTTTAATCGCCTCCCATCCTGCGTTTAATTCTTGCTCATCCTGCCCCAAAGCTTCTTTTACCTTGTCGTGCAATTTTCTTCCCTGTGTTTTTGGCACCATTATGGTCAAAATTTACACTCCGTCCCAGGGATGAAGTTGATATATATTTCTTAAGCGGTCCAATTGGTCCCACGTTTTTATTCCCCCTTTCTTTGGATTGGGCAATTCCCTGGACCATTTATCAATTTTCTCTGGGTCTGCCGGATCATGAACTAAGTATTCTGCATACACTCTTTTCTTCGTTTTTTTGGTTCCGCCCTCATTCGCAGTCTCTTCTGATTTGACTACAACTCGTCTTTTTTTAAATGGGGCAAAGCGCACCCCTAATTCTTCATCCTCCGACCCTGTATCATCGGAGGATTCAGAATTCGTATCTATTCCTCGGTCGTGTCTTCGGGTTTGCACTTTTAATTTATCCAAACATGGGTACCCTGGGAATTGACCGATACATTTTCCTTTTCCTATTACTGTCTCTTGACCTAATGATTTTTTCCATTCTTTAATTTCATCTTTAAGATCTTTAACTTCCGCTTCCAGCTGTTCAAGTTTTTTCTGTCGCAGCTGTGCACAAACAGCTTGCAATTGATCCTTTGTACGGTCAGTTCTCGATCATGTTGGGAACATATTATAATTGCATTCCGGTTTCGGATCTTTCCCATAACTGCTAGGGACCATCTAGTTCACTCTTTATTTTCCATACGGGTCGTTTTTCCCCAGACCTTTTTAATCTCGTCCAAGGACCATTGTCCTTTGGAGTTCCGTACTTTTGTTCGATCTTAATATAGGTTTTAGATAAATTGAATTGTTGCTCTATGTATTCTTTCAACTGTTCGAGGATTTCATCTATCGAAACCTCAGGTGGTGCCCGCCCGCCTTTAACAGTTGTAGGCAATTCTTTGCTCTTATCTCCTGCTGCCATAATACTGATTTCTTTACTGGGGTCTCGAGTCGTAGGCTTTCCAGCCAATCAATAGGTCGGTGATTAATTAACTAACACACTGCCGAAGTTTAGACGTCTATGGGACCTCGAGCCGACTACCAACCGGAGGGTTCGCAAACCGGAGGCTTTCGGAATCGCGTAGAAGGAGAGGCGAATTTAGACTTTTGACCGAGGACTTTTTATAAAGAGGAGTCCTTACCTCAGTATGTAGGTCCGATGTCCAAAATTCAGTTTCTTTCCTCAGCGATCGTGTTCGTGACGCCAAAATTGTTAGATCTCTTAATTTCCAATGAAATACGAACTCCGATTGTAGTTTTAATTTCTTTATTTCTGGCAGACAGCAGTAACAAGCTTCTGGCTTTAAGCCAGATCTTTGTCCTTCTGAGACCACATGGTCAATATGGCTGTACTTATACCTGGATCAATTTACAGAAAAGAACTCGCCTTCTTTGACCTTATTGGCTCAATTAATAGTCTTTTAACCTTTTAATTAGCTCGCTACCCAAAGTCCTAAAATGTCAAGTTGCTTGATGACTTAATGCAACATGCTGAACTGCACGTAGCAGCCTTGACTTGGGGGTCTGTGAATTTTCACAGTCTGTCTAAATGCAGCCTGTTTGAATTCTCTATCACAGCATTACTGTGATCAGCTGATCATCTGTACTCAATGTCATACGTATACGCTGACAAAATCAAAGCACATCTCTGCATTTGGGCTACAGCTACGGTTGGAACTGGGGACTTTGGATGGAGGATAACTGTCGGGCTTATGGTCAGTAACTATGGTAAACTTACGACCATACAAGTATTTGTGGAAATTCTTGACCCCAAAAATCAATGCCAAAACTTCCCTTGTGATCTGTACATAATTACGCTCACTGGCACTGAGTGCACTCTCCTGCTTCCTTATCCTCATCCTCGTCCTCTTCCTCCTCCTCCTACTCGTCACCTGCATCTTCCACATTATTATCATCAGCCACTCTCACCGCAGGTGGTCTTCCACTACCAGGTGCTGCAGCCTCATGATGGCTAAGTTATCATCATCATCATAGGCGGTCGCTCGAAACGAGGATTACTTGCTTCTACGCCAAAAAAAGGATGAATTCACAGGTGCTTCAATGAACGACCCAAACTACATCCTCAAGGGTGGAAGATGCCTGTACGTGGATTTTATTTAACGTGTGGTGGCTGTTGCACATCAGCCACCACACGGGCTTGGCAGAGCTAGGTCTTGGCCCAGTGGCAAGGATTACCCAAGACAACTGGAGACCAGCTCTGCTATACGGACCTAGTGCACACACATATCACAGTGTGGGCTGGCCCGTGCTGCCCCTGGGCCCTAACTTAAGCCTCCCCTGGGCCCTGATCATGTCCCTCCACAGTCTCTCGCCACTCCTTTGCCCAATCTCGCCGCTCCTGCTGTATCTGCCCACGCTCCAATCACCGACCTGGACCTTGATGACGTCACTCTTCGGTGCGCCGCCCTCCTGCACCAGCGGCAGGTCTGGGGCATAAAAGGAGCGGAGGTGAGTGGCCCGAGAGCAGCATGGAGACCTACCAGTGGGTGCGTGCAAATCTCATGAAAATGAGGAAAACACAGCTTCTGCCATGTTTCCTGCCATTTGCACAGATCAAACCAAATAGTTGATGGGGTGGAGCAGACGGGCAGCAAATAGACAGAATGTAAATTTAGGAAAAACACAGAAAATGCTGGAAATACTCAGCAGGTAGGCAGCATCTATGGAGCGACAAACAGAGTTAACGATTCAGGTCGATGACCTTTCGTCAGGCCTGAAATGTTAACTTTCTCTTCACAGGTGCTGCCTGACCTGCTGAGTATTTCCAGCTCTTACTGTTTTTATTTCAGATTTCCATCGTCCGCAGTATTACCCTTATTCCCTTATCGTTTAAGGAACTGTCTATTTCTGTCTTAAATTTCTTCAATGTCCCAGCTTCCACAGCTCTCTGAGGCAGCGAATTCCACCGACCCGCATCCCTCTGAGAGAAGAAATTTCTCCTCATCTCAGTTTTAAATGGGCGGTCCCTTATTCTAAGATTATGCCCTCTAGTTCTAGTCTCCTCTATCAGTGGAAACATCCTCTCTTCATCCACCTTGTCAAGCCCCTTCATAATCTTATACATTTCGATAAGATCACCTCTCATTCTTCTGAATTCCAATGAGTAGAGGCCCAACCTACTCAACCTTTCCTCATAAGTCAACCCCCTCATCTCCGGAATCAACCTAGTGAACCTTCTCTGAACTGCCTCCAAAGCAAATATATCCTTTCGTAAATATGGAAACCAAAACTGCACGCAGTATTCCAGGTGTGGCCTCACCAATACTTTGTATAGCTGTAGTAAGACTTCCCTGCTTTTATACTCCATCCCCTTTGGAATAAAGGACAAGATTCCATTGGCCTTCCTGATCACTTGCTGTACCTGCATACTATCCTTTTGTGTTTCATGCACAAGTACCCCCAGATCCTGTTGTACTACGGCACTTTGTAATCTTTCTCCATTTAAATAACATCTTGCTCTTTGATTTTTTTCTGCCAAAGTGCATGACCTCACACTTTCCAACATTATACTCAATCTGCCACATTTTTGCCCACTCACTTAGCCTGTGTACGTCCTTTTGCAGATTGTTTGTGTCCTCCTCACACATTGCTTTTCCTCCCATCTTTGTATCGTCAGCAAACTTGGCTACCTTGCACACAGTCCCTTCTTCCAAGTCATTAATATAGATTGTAAATAGTTGTAAATATACTTTAGTACAGGGGTTCCCAACCTTTTTGCTTCCGAGGCTCCCCTCCCGTGTTATAAAATTCCACGGCCCCTCTGTTACACAACACAAGTTTTTTTTTTATATAAGTATTAGTTATTAATGGCTCTATTACATCTTGTGTAAAAAATTTATGAAGTTACACAGTTAAGATATGATGCTGGTGGGATTGAATTATCCATGACATTTTTTAGAGCTCTTGCTAAGTTGTAACATGCAGCACACAATGAACTGACCGACAGTCTCAGGGTAGTACAGCAAGTAGCCTCCGAAATGGTCCTCTCAATGGGGCCAAGTTTCGGCCTGAGTTGCTCCTGTTTTTTTGGAGCAACTGGTTTAGAATGGAGTATCTTAGAAATTTGAATTCTCGGCATTTAGTTTGCTCCAGTTCTAGTCAGTAAGAACAGTTTCACTTTGGAACAAAATTATTTTTCAAAAGGGGGCGAGTCCGGCCACTTACACCTGTTTTCAAAGTTTAGGCAGTGAAAACTTACTCCAAACTAACTTAGAATGGAGTAAGTGAAGGTTTTTGTACTTTCGAAAAAACCTTGTCTACACTTTAGAAAATCAGGCGTAGGTTACAAATTAGACGTAGGGAATGGGGGGGGGGGGGGGTTAAAGGGAAGTTTACAAACATTAAACACTTCAGTTTTACAAATAAAGAGCCATCATCAATAATAAATGATAAATACATCAATAAATCAACCAATAAATCAATCAAAAAAAATTAATAAAAAATTTAAAACATTTAAAAAATCAATAAATAAAACATTTTCTATTTACCGACTGCAGAACTGGGAGTCCTCCAACAGCGTGCTGGGATGGCCCCCCCAGTGTGTCTCTGCCAGTGTCTCTATCTCTCTGTCTGTCTGTGTCTGTGTCTCACTCTCTGTCTGTGTCTGTGTTTCTGACAGCGAGGGGAGGGGGAGAAGGGGGGGGGGCGGTTGGGGGGGAGAAGGGGGTGGGGGGGAGAGGGGAGAAGGGGGATGGGGGGAAAGGGGGAGGAAGGAGGAGGGAGGTGGAGGTGGAGGGGGATGGGGTGGGGGGTGGAGGTAGAGGGAGGTGGGGTGGGGGTAGATGGGGGTGGGGTGATGGAGGAGGAGGAGGAGGGGGGGAGGAGGAGGGGGAGGGGGGAGGGGGTGGGGGAGGAGGAGAAGGGGGAGAGGGGAGAGGGGGAGAAGGGGAGGGAGGGAGGGAGGGAAGGAGAGAGGAGGGAGGGGGGGAGGAGAAGGGGGGGAAAGGGGGTGAATGGGAGGGAGGGAGGGAAGGAGAAAGGAGGGAGGGGAGGGGGAGGAGGAGGGGAGGGGGTGGGGGAGGGGAGGGGTGAGGAGGAGGCAGAGGGGGAGGGGGTGGGGGAGGAGGAGGGGTTGGGGGGAGAAGGGGAGGGAGGGGGGAGGAGAAGGGGGGAGAGGGGGAGAAGGGGAGGGAAGGGGGGGAAGGAGAGAGGAGGGGAGGGAGGGAGGGAAGGAAGGAGAGGGGAGGGAGGGAAGGAGAGAGGAGGGGAGGGAGGAAGGGAAGGAGAGAGGAGGGAGGGGAGGGAGGGAAGGAGAGAGGAGGGAGGGGAGGGAGGGAAGGAGAGAGGGAGGGAGGGAAGGAGAGAGGGAGGGAAGGAGAGAGGAGGGAGGAAGGGAAGGAGAGAGGAGGGAGGGAGGGAAGCAGAGAGGCTGGAGGGAGGGAAACAGAGAGGAGGGAGGGAGGGAAGGAGAGAGGAGGGAGAGAGGGAGTTAAGGAAGGAGAGAGGGAGGGAAGGAGAGAGGAGGGAGGGAGGGAAGCAGAGAGGAGAGAGGGAGGGTAGCAGTCACGGAGGTCTGGGGGAGGGGGAGTCGCGGAGGTCGGGGGGGGGAGAGAGTCGCTAAGGTCTGGAGGGGGGAGCGGAGGTCGGGTCGCCGGGCGTGGAGGGAGAGCAGGGGTCGGGTCGGGTCGGGTCCGGTCGGGTGGGAGGAGCCTTATCCACGCAGCCCCAGTGAGGCCATTCGGCCAGGGCTCGGGGCTGCGTGCTTCGGGCCCCTCCCACAGTTTTGGGCGCCTGGAGCTACTGCACATGCGCGCCCACTGTACCGCGCATGTGCACAGGTCCCAGCACTGTTTTCAGCGCAGGGACCTCGCGCCCAGCTGCAGAGGACCTGCAGGGAGCCGGCGAATAGGTACATTTTTTTTAGGTGCAGTTTCTGCCGCGAAAAACGGGCATCCAGGTCGGCCCGAAACTTGGGTCCAGTGATTCTATGCGTCGTAATGTGCGACATGTTGTATTGACGGTCAGCTTCTGTCCGGGTTATACGTAGGGGCGTCATGAGCCAGGTGGCGAGGCCGTACCCTTTGTCTCCCAATAGCCAGCTCTGCTCTTTTGGCTGCTGCTCAAACATTGCAGATGCAATGTTGTCACGTAGGATGAACGCATCATGGGTGCTGCCAGGGTATCTTCAATCGACTGACATGATGCGATGCATGTCGTCACACACGAGCTGCACATTAATGGAGTGGAAGCCTTTTCTATTCCTGTGCATCTCAGAACCCTGCCAAGATGCTCGCAAGGTGATGTGGGTACAATCAATGTAGCCCTGTATCTTTGGGAAGCCAACAATCCTTGAGAAGCCCACAGCCCTGTCATGGATTGCTTGCGTGGTCATGGGGAACTTGATGAAGTCATTCCTCTGCGCATACAGTGCAGCCATGACCTGGCGAATGGAGACATGTGTTGCACGCTGAGAGATGGTGCACACATCCCCAGTTGTCGCTTGAAACAATCCAGAGGCATAGAATGAAAGTGCAGCTGTAACCTCTACTTCAACTGCAAAAGCAGTCATCCTAACACTTCTCGGCTGCAGGTCTGGTTTCACCAACTCACAGATCTCACGGACAACTTCTTTGTGGAAACGCAACCTTCTGACACAGTCTGCATCATTCAGGTGCAGGTACGAACGCCTGTCTCGATATACCTGAGGTGGGTAAAGCCTCCTGCCCAGCACCCTACGGGCTCTGATGTTCCTGATGCAATGAGCTCTAATCAATTGTCTCCTACGTAGCACCATGATGCAGAAGGCTTGCACAAGTTATGGCATTGTCAGTATTGCCCCCATACTCAAAGTTAAAGTTTCAAAAAAGCTCAAAACGGCAGGAAAGCAGGCAGCACAGGTTCGCAGTTCTCTCTCTCTCCAAGGTCTGCATGGATGGACCACACACAAAGGTTTTGTGTCCTCTCCTCTTTCACCCGCCCCCGCTCCCTTCAGTCTTGTGACCTCTCTCTCCCTCTCCCTCCCCCTCCCCAAGCACCAAGCCTTCTGATCGGCTGTCTCCGACCCTGACTCCAACTGAGTGCCTTCCTGGTCCGCTCCGCTTCCCGCCCCTAGCCCAGTCCGTCCGCTCCTTCCCCCGTCGACCCTCTCCGGTCCCCGAATTAGGTGCTTTCCTGGTCCGCTGTGGCCCAGAGTGAGCGGCAGTCAGTTTACTCCCTCCCCCGCTGACCCTCTCCGGTCCTCGAGTGAGTGCCGGTCCCGGTCCGCTGTGGCCCAGAGTGAGTGCTGGTCAGTGCGATCCCTCCCCCACCGAGCCTCTCCAGTCCTCGAGTGAGGTGCCTTCCTGGTCCGCTGTGGCCCCGAGTGAGTGTGGTCAGTTTGCTCCCTCCCCCGCCGAGCCTCTCCGGTCCAGAGTGAATGCTGGTCCCGGACCGCTCCACTTCCCGCCCCTAGCCCAGGCTGAATGGCCTGCGATTTACTTACCTGCGCCAACTTCTTTAACTCTCCGCAAGGGTTTTCTGGAGAAGCCACTTACGCTGGCCTAGGCAGAAATGGAATAACTATCAGCTGGCCAAAGTTCACTAAATGGCCAGACTTAGCGTAGGTGGCTAGTTATGCCCCCTTTGGATGAAAAAAAAAATTACCTAAAAAAATTGTAACTAAATGAGTTACGCTGGTGCAAATTGATTGGGGAAACTGTGGATTTTTAAGTTAGGCCAGAAAAAGCAGCCTGCTCCAAAAAATGGCGCAAATCACTGGGGGAAATTGAGCCCATAGTTACGTAAAATAATTAACAAGTTCTAAAGGGCAACTGACACATCACTGTAATTTAGCATTCACTCAATTGGTGACTGTTAAATGATAGTTGAGATTAGTGCCTGAAATTATTGTAAATTGGTGAGATCAGTTTAGGATCAAAATCCTTACATAGTTGACTAATGATCAGCAATAGCTAACCAGTCTCGATAGATAAGAATCTATGTGCTGGCAGTTAGCAATGTTTCCAGAGCTCAAACAACCTGTTTCTCATATTCAACATGGTTGAGTTGATCTTCTTCCTCCCCAAGGGCGCTGACATTAGCTGCTGGTATATCAAATTAATGAGACCCTTTAGTGGCAGGATTATCTGTTCCCCTCAGATCCTCTGCTCCAGCTGATTCCTCCTCATAGTAATAACCGTTTTTGAGCTCGCTGGCTTAACACTCACCGTCCTTGATCTCCAACAACTTGTGCAATTAAATGACACAGTTATCTCTGCCTGTGACTACTAGTATAGCCGCCCAATTTGACCTACAACCTCTTACTCTCTGTCCTGGATATGTTTTATACCTGTGAAGGAACGGTCCTATATCTGCAAGGTAAAGATTGCTATAAAAGAATAGAGAAAACAAAGAGAATCTACATCAAAGACGGTGAATATTATTCTAATTTTTAAAAATCCAAGAGAATCTGAATCTACTGGGAGGTGTGCCAAGCATCCTCTTATATAACTAAAGTTAAAAGAAAAACCCCTTTCCATTCAGTTGACCAATCTGAGCAATGTGTGTCAGGTTTTACCTCTTTTGGCTTCAAACATTTCTAACAGCCATGTTAGACCTAAAAAACCCCGAAGTTAATGAGGCACGAAAACTAGGCATGCCAAGTTTCACTTTTACTCCTCTAACTACTCAGTCTTTTCTTAACAAGGGAACACACACGGGACCAGATAAGGCTTGATAATCTAGAAGTTCGATCACACAGCACCTATTCTACAGGCATAAAACTAAGTGGCTAAGGGCTAGAATTTCACCAGACTGTTGTTTGACAAATAACGGCATTTTTGTGAAAAAATAGAAGAAAAATTTTGATATTTTTTAATGGGGTAAGTTTTTGCTAAAAGATACCCCCGTCGTTAAAAAAGTGGCGTTGCTGGGGGAATTGTGTTGGAAAACGCCGTCCTTTACAACTTTACTGCGAGGCCAATATCGTGAAAAATACAGGGGACAAAACACCCCCAAAAAATGTCAAAAATAAAAAAAATTTAAATTGAGAAAACATTCACAAAAGCATTAACAACAGAATCGATGAAATTTAAAAAAAAATTCAACTTAACCTTTTTTGTAGACCTTCTTACTTACCGGCATTCTTGAAGCTGCAATGCAAGGTTTTTCAAAACGGGGTTTTGCGAAGCGAGTACGGCGGCACTAATCGACCAAACTTAGGCAGTACGTTTTTTTAGGTATGTCGTTACTGAGGTTTGTGGAATTTTAAGCAGAAGTACACCTCCCAGCATATTGGATTAGGCTGGTATGTCCAGGGAAAGTGACATAAGTTTTTTTTTGAAAAACACAATATTTGAATAAGGGTCCTTCATTTGTTGTAGGGCCTTTTTGTGAAATTGGTCTGTCCCAGTGCCTGATTCGCCACATGATAAATTCACTCAGCATCTCGTGACGCTAACAGGCAGGAAGGACCTAGCAGTTTGATTAGTAAATAATTAATAGACATATGTTACTGAATGGAATAAGAATCAGAAGTTCTAAAGGACGATCTGCACTGTAATTCAGTATTTGCTCAATTGTCCCTGCAGCAGCGCTATTTAAAGGGCTCATCAACTCCATACAGGTTAGTTGCTGGTTTGTCCGTTTAAGCTGGGTAACTGCTGGGTGTTAATTTTGCCTATTTTATGCTTCTACAACTGATTTGTGACTTCAGTTAACAACTTGTTGATGGTGCTGTCTGACTTTCAAAACAGTTTAATAGCAGTCATGGGTGGTCTAGTAAGTCTGCCTTTGAGGCTGGAAGATGAGGAGAGCGGTGAAGAAGACACAATGTGTCAGGTCCTTTTGTTTCACCAGGGAAGCTGTCATCGAGTTGTTAGCTGCTACTGCCACAGCTGGAGCCTTAAACCTGCTATGGACGGCACTGACGGTTGCTGTCAAGGTCACCATGGCCCTTATCTTTGAGTAGGAGGAGACGTGACATGTGATGCAGTCATTGAAGGAGAATGAGGGGAAGTATTGTGAGTACTGAGGGTACAGATGGTGCAGGTGTGAGCAGAAAGTAAGACAGCAGGATTCTTACCGTGACAACTTCATTGAGGTCACTGAACTTTTTCCTGGATTGCTAAGCTCTGTGGCAGTAAACTCCTCGACAGCCTCTTCCTACTGGTGGCGTGGCACCACTCCACCACCAGGGGGAACAGAATCTCTCTACTCCTGTGTATAACCTGGACTAGGACCTCCAAAGCTGCCTCTGAGAACCTGAATGCTCTCTCCCTACCTCTTCCAGACATTTTAAATTTTCACAGCATCTCCCTGCTATCTGCAGACATAGTGCATCTCCCCTTTAAAAGGCATTGGCCCACCAGTGGATAGTCAAGAGGCTATAGGGGGAGAGGAACTTACCGCAATCACAATCACTAAGGAGGTGGTACTCAGTAAGATAATGGGACTAAAGGCGGATAAATCTCCTGGACCTGATGGCTTGCATCCTAGGGTCTTAAGAGAAGTAGCGGCAGGGATAATGGATATATTGGTTGTAATTTACCAAAATTCCCTGGATTCTGGGGAGGTCCCAGCAGATTGGAAAACTGCAAATGTAACGCCCCCATTTAAAAAAGGAGGCATATAAAAAGCAGGAAACTATAGACCAGTTAGCCTAACATCTGTAGTTGGAAAAATGTTGGAGGCCATTATTAAGGAAGCAGTAGCAGGAGATTTGGAAAAGCATAATTCAGTCAGGCAGAGCCAGCATGGATTTATGAAGTGAAAGACATGTTTGAGAAATTTGCTGGAGTTCTTTGAGGGTGTCACGAACAGGGTGGATAAAAAGGAACCAGTGGATGTGGTGTATTTGGACTTCCAGAAGGCATTTGACAAGGTGCCACATAAAAGGTTACTGCACAAGATGAAAGGTCACGGGGTTGGGGGTAATATATTAGCATGGATAGAGGATTGGCTAACTTACAGAAAACAGAGAGTCGGGATAAATGGTTCATTCTCGGGTTGGCAATCAGTAACTAGTGGGGTGCCGCAGGGATCAGTGCTGGGACCCCAACTATTTACAAACTATATTAATTACTTGGATGAAGGGACTGAGTGTAACGTAGCCAAGTTTGCTAACGATACAAAGATGGGAGGAAAAGCAATATGTGAGGAGGACACGAAAACCTGCAAAAGGACATAGACAGGCTAAGTGAGTGGCCAAAAATTTGGCACAAGGAGTATAATGTTAGAAAGTGTGAGGTTATGCACTTTGGCAGAAATAATCGAAGAGGAAGTTATTATTAAAATTGCAAAGTATGGCAGCACAGCGGGACCTGGGGGTACTTGTGCATGAAACACAAAAGGTTAGTATGCAGGTACAGCAAGTGATCAGGAAGGCCAATGGCATCTTGGCCTTTATTGCAAAGGGGATGGAGTATAAAAGCAAGGAAGTCTTTCTACAGTTATACAGGGTATTGGTGAGGCCACACCTGGAATATTGTGTACAGTTTTGGCTTCCATATTTAAGAAATATATACTTACTTTGGAGGCAGTTCAGAGAAAGTTCACTAGGTTGATTCTGGGGATGAGGGAGTTGACTTATGAGGAAAGGTTGAGTAGGTTGGGCCTCTACTCATTGGAATTCAGAAGAATAAGAGGTGATCTTATCGAAACGTATAAGATTATGAGGGGGCTTGACAAGGTGGATGCAGGGAGGATGTTTCCACTGATAGGGGAGATTAGAACTAGGGGCATAATCTTAGAATAAGGGGCCGTCCATTTAAAACAGAGATGAGGAGGAATTTCTTCTCTTAGGGTTGTAAATCTGTGGAATTCAGTGCCTCAGAGAACTGTGGCTGCTGGGTCATTGAATACATTTAAGGCAGAGATAGACAGTTTCTGATAAGGGAATAAGGGGTTATGGGAAGCAGTCAGGGAAGTGGACCTGAGTCCATAATTGTATCAGCTATGATCCTATTAAGTGGCGGAGCAGGCTCGAGGGGCTGTATGGCCTACTCCTGCTCCTATTTCTTATGTTTTTCTGTTCTCATTTACGTAGCATCAGTGAAAACCTGTCATGTATCTCACACTACTGTATATAACTGTATCTTACCATGCTATACATGACTGTAACTAGATATAAGAACATAAGAACATAAGAATTAGGAACAGGAGTAGGCCATCTAGCCTCTTGAGTCTGCTCCGCCATTCAACAAAATCATGGCTGATCTGGCCGTGGACTCAGCTCCACTTACCCGCCCGCTCCCCATAACCCTTAATTCCCTTATTGGTTAAAAATCTATCTATCTGTGACTTGAATACATTCAATGAGCTAGCCTCAACTGCTTCCTTGGGCAGAGAATTCCATAGATTCACAACCCTCTGGGAGAAGAAATTCCTTCTCAACTCGGTTTTAAATTGGCTCCCCCATATTTTGAGGCTGTGCCCCCTAGTTCTAGTCTCCCTGACCAGTGGAAACAACCTCTCTGCCTCTATCTTGTCTATCCCTTTCATTATTTTAAATGTTTCTATAAGATCACCCCTCATCCTTCTGAACTCCAACGAGTAAAGACCCAGTCTACTCAATCTATCATCATAAGGTAACCCCCTCATCTCCGGAATCAGCCTAGTGAATCGTCTCTGTACCCCCTCCAAAGCTAGTATATCCTTCCTTAAGTAAGGCGACCAAAACTGCACGCAGTACTCCAGGTGCGGCCTCACCAATACCCTATACAGTTGCAGAAGGACTTCCCTGCTTTTGTACTCCATCCCTCTCGCAATGAAGGCCAACATTCCATTCGCCTTCCTGATTACCTGCTGCACCTGCAAACTAACATTTTGGGATTCATGCACAAGGACCCCCAGGTCCCTCTGCACCGCAGCATGTTGTAATTTCTCCCCTTTCAAATAGTATTCCCTTTTTCTGTTTTTTTTCCCAAGGTGGATGACCTCACACTTTCCGACATTGTATTCCATCTGCCAAACCTTAGCCCATTTGCTTAACCTATCTAAATCTCTTTGCAGCCTCTCTGTGTCCTCTACACAACCCGCTTTCCCACTAATCTTTGTGTCATCTGCAAATTTTGTTACACTACACTCTGTCCCCTCTTGCAGGTCATCTATGTATATTGTAAACAGTTGTGGTCCCAGCACCGATCCCTGTGACACACCACTAACCACCGATTTCCAACCCGAAAAGGACCCATTTATCCCGACTCTCTGCTTTCTTTTAGCCAGCCAATTCTCTATCCATTCTAATACATTTCCTCTGACTCCGTGTACCTCTATCCTCTGCAGTAACCTTTTGTGTGGCACCTTATCGAATGCCTTTTGAAAATCTAAATACACCATATCCATCGGTACACCTCTATCCACCATGCTCGTTATATCCTCAAAGAATTCCAGTAAATTAGTTAAACATGATTTCCTCTTCATGAATCCATGCTGTGTCTGCTTGATTGCACTATTCCTATCTAGATGTCCCGCTATTTCTTCCTTAATGATAGTTTCAAGCATTTTCCCCACTACAGATGTTAAACTAACTGGCCTATAGTTACCTGCCTTTTGTCTGCCCCCTGTATATGACCTGTAACCACAAGCATACTTTACCACCAGAGGTGCACTTGCAGGAGACACTGCATACCTGTTCCACACAGGTATATAAAGGCAGGTCTCAGGCAAGTGTGGCACTCGAGAGCTGTGAAATAAAGGTGCAGGTCCAGCGTGACCTTGACTTCAGCATGTGCCTCGTGTAAGTCTGTACTGCAGGGTCAGGACTTTACAAGACCAATTTCCTCCCCATTTAAACGGATGGAAAATCATGCTGACTGCCTTACAAATGCATATCTCTCCGCCCCACCCACCGCCTAATTTTGCCCTGTGTGCTGCGCCTAGGTGATCCAATACCTTCAGGTGCAGGAATATATTAATCTACCCATCATTTCCAGGTGGTGTGATTAAATTATTAGTTTATGTGACTAATCGCATCAAAACAAAAAACATATTTACAGTTCAAGCATAATTTTGCGAAATTTGATCGGAAAGGATTTTTTCAGCATGAGGAATTTTGGAAAACATTCAATTACTGTATTATGTGGTGTGATTTCCGCCCGCTACAAATAAAGATAAGCTTTAGTACACACGATAACAAGGCTGAAATACGTAATATAACATACATTCAGCAAAGTATATTCAGCAAAGTACAGTGAAGCAGTGTTGATTTATTATGTGTTCTGTAGGGAGGATTGTTTCCTGGAGTTTCATTAAAAGAAAGGGCAACAGCAGCAGAAAAGGTAGGTTTTGGGAATGGGAAAAGAAAATCCAAATGAAATATGTTCGTAAGATATGTATTTACATTTTCTATGTTTTCAACTTTGATAAGAAGTGCTGCTATAAAAAAAGTTCCATTTACAAAATAATAACTCTGTAAGGACAAAATGG
The DNA here is from genome assembly GCF_044704955.1 of Pristiophorus japonicus. Lineage (NCBI taxonomy): Eukaryota > Metazoa > Chordata > Chondrichthyes > Pristiophoridae > Pristiophorus > Pristiophorus japonicus. The sequence continues at coordinate 138,304,253 of NC_091983.1, read as the reverse complement.
ATGTGAAATGAAAATATGCATTAAACTATTTACTTGCTTTAGTTGTTTTTTCAGGTACTGATAACTCACTAATCAAAACCGAGGCATCTCCTCTCTTTTCCTGAATGGTTGTTGTAATTTCAGTGGAAGATTGGTGGAAACCTTGGTGTTAATACTTGCTATTACTTGACAAGGTTTACCTGCCACTATAATGATAGGGAAGCTGATTCACAAGACTGCATTTTTTTTCCCCGAAAGTGTGACATTTTCAACCCCCATAAAAGCTCTGTACAATAATTTAGTGCATTACCAAAGGAATATTGCACTGATTTTTATTTGGATAGTGTATTAAACTAAGGCTCCCTTTTCCTATTCAGGTAGATATTAAAGCACCCATTTCCAGAAGGGCAGTCAATTTTCCAGATCCTGGCCAACATTCTCTTTCAAGCAGAACCACTTTAACTGAGTTAAATTGTTATTCGTCTCATGCTGTTTGTGGGACTCTGCTGTACACACACTTGCTCCAGAATTTGCCTGTATAAGAACAGAGATCCCAATTCAGAAGGAATCATTGGATGTGAAGTGCTTTTCAACATCCGGAGGACGTGATAAAGTGCTATTTAAATGCAAGTTCTTTCTTTCTGATCAGTATGGATTACCATTTGAATTGAAATTAAATGCTTCCTGTCACCTTTCAGGGTTACTGCCTGTGAAACTGGTGCAAGGAAGTCGATTCACACTCACAGCTGTTTCTTCCTCAGGTAAAACATTTTTATATACTATATATTTTGTGCACAATTAGTTTGTTTGTTCTTGATAATTGTTGATTTGTATAAATAGCTGTTAGCAGTGGTCTATAAACATTGCAAAAAAAATCAGGGTGCTGAAGTTACATTGTTGTGTATTAGTAATGCAATCTTTTGAAATTCCTCTCTTATTTTAACAGAGTTCTGGTTAGAACAAAGAGACTTGAAAGTTCTAACAGCATCCACAGTTTTTGAGGGAGAGAATTCCAGATTTCTACTACCCTTTTGTGTGGAAAAAGTACTTCCTGATTTCCCTCTTAAATGGCCTAGCTCTAATTTTAAGACAATGTCTCCTTGTTCTTGATTCCCCATCAGAGGAAATAGTTTATTTGTATCGACCTTATCCTTTTAACATTGTAAAGACCTCAATCAGATCATTCAATCTTCTATACTCAAGGGAATACAAACCAAGTTTACGCAACCTGTCCTGATAATTTAACCTTCTGAGCCCCAGTATCATTCTGGCAGATTCAGGCTAACCCATCTGCTAAAATAGCAGAGAGTAATTTCAGATGATCATGGTAAGCGTTTTCTAGTATCTCACAATATAATTTCATGAAATTAGTAAATAATTTTTGGTGAAAACATTCACATTATTCCAAGTTCTTGCAAAAGACATTGAGAAGAAGAAACTTCAGATTGATCTAAGTGTCCACTTTACAATTTACCTTAATAGGGGCTGGCCTGCCATAGGCTAATATTAAGAGATGCACTTCCCTGCTCAATCTGCTAATCATTGGTTAATGATGAACTATCTGGATAAGAACATAACAGTGGTCGAAGAAAAGGTGTTTTAGGATCTTGATTAATATTTCCTCTAAATCTTCTCAGTCCCGGTGTAATCCTTGTCGTTCCTGTTAGAAACATATCCAATGGGTCATTGTTATTTTCAAAGTAGGTTGCCACAAACTAGCAACGGGACAGTAAGTGGCATACCCTGAGGGGATGGAGCAATATTTCTGAGTGCGCTGAAACATGCTTCCGGATGGGGTGGAGTGGGGAAGGCGGAGATAAAACTGACCAATAAACTCAGCGGGGCGGTAGAAATTGATTTTGTTATCCCGATTGTACTCATAAGCAACAGTTCGGGCGCAGGAGTAGGTTTTACTTCTGAATATTTGAGAGAAGTGAGTTTACTTTGGAACCGGGGTGGATTTCACTGCGGGGCGGCAAGCTCAGGCCAGTAAGTACAACTGCATCTTTACAAGAGCAATGTTTGTTGTTTAACCCACCTAACTGCTTTAGGAAACAAAGTCACTGTAACTCGTAAAAGATTTGCCAATAGTTCTCACTGTTATGCCAGTTTTGTACAAGGCGATCACTCTGTGTTACGGTCATCCAGTCTAATCGTTAAACAAAATGAGCTTTGGATTTCAGCAGGCATGAACCTAGCTGTCAAGTGTTGCTCTGGAGCAATTGGTGGGGAAAACAGCATTTGACTTCTCTATCATATGTGCCTTATTTAAAATATGTTGACTCGCATTTTGCCAGAGATGTTATCATTCCAACATCAGATAATCAGAGAAGTGAAATTGACTGGCAGGGAACCAGGCAACAGGCTTCCCACCCAATTTTTCTGCTCCAGCCCCCTTACGCTGGGCTAACCCAACGAGACAAACCCGAACCCCTTTCATTCTCCTCTTTTCTTCAAATTTCTACCTTTCTACAATATTTATACTTCAAATTTGTTTTTATGTTGGTATGTTTTATAAGTTCAGGCTTCTGGTATATTTAGATCCACACTAGGAATGCAACTTTGTAAATTTTATTTGCTTTGGTATGGCTTCTCCCACCTCCCCAACTTGTCCAGTCACTGGGCACCCGAACTGCACTGTACATGTTCAGACCTCTGAGGGCCAAATTTGGTCATCAGCATAGCGTGGTCACATCCCCAGCACCGGCTCATCCCTGGCAGGCCTTTGCCCCAGAAAATGGTGGGGACACATGTACAGCTGCTGTTGGATAATAAAAGCCAGAAAGAAGCTAGTACTTACCTTTCCAGTCTCCTTTTACTTACTACCTAGCTCCCTCAGATCTGACAATCTGAGGGTCCCAGACACAAAACACACCTTCAATTTCTTTGGAGAGCCTTAAGAGCAAAGTAAGGTGGGAGGGCTGGGAAAGTCCCCCATTTGTCTCATTTTCATGGTTATCCTACTCCTGCACCTGTTACAGGTGCCTGTTTGTTGAAGCCTTGGAAATCTCAAGACAACATAATAGGCCTCCACCTCTTTTTCTTTTCCATTGTGCTTTGGAACTGATCATTCACTAAGCACTACAGCGAGTAGTGCTTAGTAAGCACTGGAGCTGTTATCTCTTTTAAATTCCATTAAAAAAAAAAATCTTACCTGTTTTTCAGTGCCTCTGCTGTCTTGTCATTTCTTCTGCAGCCAAGTCCATATAACTAAAATACCTCAATGGGTGAAAATTTTACCAAAGATCAGTTTTCTAACCAAACATCTAGATTGAATATTAAAGTTTAATCTGATCATATAACTGAAGTGAGCACCTAAGGAGTAAACTCCTTTAGAAACCTCATGTACTTGTTTACATCAATCAATTTAATTACCTCCCCAAATAATTTCAGTAGATTTGTTGAGCACAATCTGCTAGCCCCAACTTTCTGCTGGAAATGTAGGAGTGGACAGGGCTGGAGTGGACAGGGCTGGAGTGGGCAGGGATAGCAAATCCCTCTTGGTCACTTCACTTCCAGAATTTTCTGTCAGAAATGATGGCGGCCATTGTGTATGTCCAGCTAAATTTTTTGATAACGGAATAACCCTATACATCTCACTTTTCATAATTTCTGCCATAGTATCACTGGGCATAAGAAACAGCAACTTTCAACCGGCATCTAGTGTTGCTATGGCAGGTGGGAGGGGTTTTAAATTTTAAAAGTCCCCAAAAAGTGTTCAATCAAAACGGGGCAATCAGTTGTCATAGTGCTCCTTACAGTCATCCGAATCTGAATCTGAACCCGAGTTGATTGCAGAAAATTGAGTGTGAACACTGCACTTCCAGCTGAGTCTGTCTAAAACATGCAATAGCAAATCAGGTCAAAACTAAACCAAAAGTGGAAAATCTAGGCTGTTTCTCCAGGATATTTAAATGCGCTGGTGCGCACAATATTTACAATATATGCTGTCCTGCATTTCTGTAGGAGACAGAGGACAGACTGAGAGCAAAGACTTCATAATAGTCTACACTAATTATCCTGGGAGCATGTCTCGTAGCTAAGAAGCATCTAACTGTCCCAAATGGAAAAGCGATACATGCAAAGGCTGAGAGTTTCTAGGGAGTTGATTACAGGATTGTATTATTTCTTAGAGGTCATTGTAGGGAGAGCTCTCAATGTCTGTGGCACTGAGAAGGAACATATGAATGTACAGGACAAGAAAAGAACATTGCAGTCCATCTGTCCAATCGCCATGTCTAGGAAATCTCATATTTCGTGATACTTGCTATATCCCTCTTGAATTTTTCATCAAGTGCTTATCAAACTCTGATCATCAGTCGCCACTGCCTCCCTGAGCAGTCTATTCGATACATTCAACGCACGCTACATAAAGTAGTTAAACCTGAACTGCCCATCTCCCTATTTAAGGCTGAGGCTCTTGTAGAATCTGTGACAATTTTGAAATTTTTTTTAAAAATTATTGTCGCCATGTGGATAACACTAGCAAGATGATATTTATTGCTTATCCCTGGTTGCTTTGAAGTTATGAAGAGTCAACCACATTGTGTGGGAATGGAGTCACCTGTAGGACATTAGTGAACCAGTTGGGCTTTTTACAAAAATCCAGCAGCTTTCAGTCATTTTCTAATGAATTCAATTTCACAATTTGCCATGGTGGTATTTGAACTCATGACTTCTGGATTACTAGTCCACTAGTCTACCTGGACATCTTGTGCCTCAATCTGTTACCTAGCTTTTGAAACTGACATTGTAAGACCTTGAACCCGATCTTTCCTATATTATTAGTTCCCATGTGACCCATAATCTCTGGCTGTTTACCCTCCATTTGGAAGTTTTTCCACCCGCTCAGTTTTATCCCTTACCCTTGCATCAGGGAGGCATCATACCATATTGGACTCCTGGTCATGACCGCAGAAAAAGGCTAACTAGCCCTTTTAATATTAAAGCCCACTTTAACTACTACATTCCTGTTGTCCTATTATTTTCCTTCTCCATTTAGGTGGCGCTTTGCTCCATGGTGCTAATGTGTTCATGGCTACCCTCCTTTGAGTCACCATTATTTTCTAATATGCCCCCAATGGGCAAAATCATAGGGTGAGCTGTTATTCAGTTCACAGAGACATTCATGACTTCCTGAAGGCATTTGATGAAGTTTCACATGAAAGGCTAGTACTTCAGTTCAAAACTGGTGAATCAAGGGTATGAAGGCTAATTTGCCTTGATGCTTTTGACTCAAACCTGATGCAAATTGATCAGATTTTCAAATGATGCAAAACTATTCAAGAACATCTTGCCAATGGATTGAAGTTTCAAAACCTATAATTGGAATCATAGAAAGATACAGTGCAGAAGGAGGCCATTCGGCCCATTTGAAAGAGCTATCCAATTCGTCCCAGTTCCTTCCTACCCTTGCCCTATCTCAATAGCCTGACAAAATTCCCGCTTTCAAGTATTTATCCAGTTCCCTTTTGAAAGTTACTATTGAATCTGCTTCCACCGCCCTTTCAGGCAGTGCAATCCAGATCATAACTTGCTGCGTAAAAGTTTCCTCTCCCCTCCTGGTTCTTTTGCCAAATACCTTAAATCTGTGTCCTCTGGTTACAGGCCCTCATTAAATGCTAGTGGACAGGTATAAAAATAATTAAAAAGGCTATTGGATTAGATACCACCTGGATTACTGTGTTCAGTTCTGGAAACCACCCCTCAGGAAGGATATATTGGCCTTTGAGGTGGTGGTGCTGCGTAGATTCACTAACATGGTACCAGGGCTAAAAGATTTAAGTAGACTAGGCTTGTATTCCCTTGAGTACAGAAGATTAAGAGGTGATCTAATTGAAGTGTTTAAGATGATGAAAGGATTTAATAGGATAGATAGAGAGAAACTATTTTCTTTGGCGGGGAGTTCAGAACAAGGGGCCATAATCTTAAAATTAGAGCTATGCAATTCAGAGGTGATGTCAGGAAGGACTTGTTCACACCAAAGAGTAGAAATCTGGAACACTCTGCCCCAAAAAGCTGTTGAGGCTAGGTTAATTGGAAATTTAAAACTGAGATTGTTTTTTGCTAGGTGAGGGTATTGAGGGTTACAGAACCAAGGTGAGTAGATGGAGTTAAGATTCAGTTTAGCCATAATTTAATTAAATGGCAGAATAGTCTAGAGTGGCTGAATGGCCTACTCCTATTCCGATGTTCCTCCCTTTAACTTTCCCTACTCTAAGGAAAACAATCCCAGATTCTCTAGTCTCTCAAAACGTAATTAAAGTCCCTCATCCCTGGTATCAATCTAGTAAATTGCCTCTGCACCCTGTCCAAGGCCTTGACATCCTTCCCAAAAGTGTTGCGCCAAGAATTGGACACAATACTCCAGCTGAGGCCTAACCAGTGATTTATAAAGGTTTAGCATAACTTCCTTGCTTTTGTACTCTATGCCTCTATTTATAAAGCCAAGGATCCTCTATGTTTATTTATCGGCCTTATCAACTTGTCCTGCCACCTTCAAAGAATTGAAATGTAAATCCCCAGGTTTCTCTGTTCCTGCAACCGCTTTAAAATTGTACCATTTAAGTATAGGTATTAGGCGTGGCTCAGTTGGTAGCACTCTTGCCTCTAAGTGGGTTTAAATCCAAAATCTAGGCAAAGATTCAGTACTGCACTGAGGGAGTGCTGCACTGTTGGAGGTGCCCAATAATGAGACGTTAACCGAGGCCCTGTCTACCCTCTCGGGTGGATGTAAAAGATCGCATGGCACTATTTCAAAGAAGAGCAATGGAAATTCTCCCCCGTGTCCTGGCCAATATCTATCCCTAAACCAACATCACTTAAAAAAAAAAATCACCTGGTCATTTATCTCATTGCTGTGCACAAATTGGCTGCCACGTTTTTACATTTACAACAGTGACTGCACTTCAAAAGTACTTCATTGTCTATAAAGCATTTTGGGATGTCCTTAGGTCATGAAAGGTCCGATATAAATGCAAGTCTTTTTTACTGCAATTACAAATCTCTAATTGTGTACATTAATGCTGTTTTCTTAGGATAGCATTCCCAACCCTCCCACTTTGGGCGAGGGTCCACCAGAATGGACGATTAGTCTCGCGAGCACTGCTACTGATCACCCAGGCGAAAAGGTCCTTGGCTGTCGGGGTTTGCAACCAAACCCCATTGTCTGAGTCCTTCTGGCCTCCCCGCTATTCGGAAACACACGCTTCATTGCTGGTTGTGAGGATGATAGCATCAGGGCCAACAAAAATCGCCTGGAAACTTGAGTCCAGAGAGAGCAACTGTGGGAGGGAGGGGGAGAGAAACACAAACGGGGGAGGGGGTGTGTGCTGGGGAGGGAGGGGGAGAGAGACACACAAACTGGGAGGGAGGGAGAGAGAGAGAGAGAAACAAATTGGGGGTAAGGAAAAACACAAACTAAAGGAGAAAGTGCAAAAAAGATTTACTAGCATGAAACCAGAACTGAGAGGTTATACATATTAGTAAAGATTAAACAACCTGCGGCTCTTCTTTCTAGAAAAGAGAAGACTGATGGGTGACCTGATGGAGATCTTTGAGATAATAAAAGTGCTTAATAAGATAGAGGTAAAGAAGATGTTTACACTTGCGACTGAGACCAGAACTACGGGCTATAAATATAAGATAGTCACTGATAAATACAATAGGGAATTCAGGGGAAGCCTCTTTACCCAGAGAGTGGTTGGAATGTGGAACTCGTTACCACAATGAGTAGGGAAGAGGGGTGGAGTAGGCTCGTGTGGCACATAAATACCAGCGTGGCCCTGTCGAGCTGAATGGACTGTTTCTGTGCTGTACATACTATGGGCTGAATTTTCCAGGGTGATAGTGGGCGAGATCGGTGGTGGGTCAGGTGAGAAAGTTGTTATCTTTGACAGTGGGACAGGAAGCTGCTGTCATCTCGCTCCCACGTGTCTTTCCCTCAGGCGCATCTGTCATCGCGGAGCCGACCCGACCAGCATCGGCGGGCGACCCAATTGAGATGATCATCAGGTAGATCACAGTCACTTAAGAGCCTTTTTTACACTTACTTTTTAAATTTCCCTGCATAGCCATGGGATTCACGCAGCTCGGGAACCATGTCTGTCAACCTGAGGCGGGAGATCCATGGCCATTGCTCCTGCTGATTACTTGACAGCATCAAAAACTCCCACCAGACAGATGATCACTTTCCTCAGGCAGAATCTGTTGTTCAGTCCATTTGACTTCCTGATCACTTGCTGTACCTGCATACTAACTTTTTGCGTTTCATGCACAAGGACCCCTAGGATCCTCTGTGCCGCAGCATTTTGTAATTTTTCTCCATTTAAATAATAATTTGCTTTTTTATTTTTTCTGCCAAAGTGGATAACCTCACACTTTTCCACATCATACTCCATCTGCCAAATTTTTGCCCACTCACTTATATAACCCTTTGCAGATTTTTTGTGTCCTCCTCACAACTTGCTTTCCCAACCATCTTTGTATCATCAGCAAACTTGGCTATATTACACTCGGTCTCGTCATCCCAAACTATGGGCCCAAGTTTCGGCCTCAGTTGCTCCTGATTTTTTGGAGCAACTGGTGTAGAACGGAGTATCTTAGAAATTCAAATTCTCGGCATTTAGTTTGCTCCAGTTCTAGTCAGTTAGAACAGTTTCACTTTGGAACAGAATTTTTTTTTCAAAAGGGGGCGTGTCTGGCCACTTACACCTGTTTTCAAATTTTCGGCAGTGAAAACTTACTCCAAACTAACTTAGAATGGAGTAAGTGAAGATTTTTGTACGCTCGAAAAAACCTTGTCTACACTTTAGAAAATCAGGCATAGGTTACAAATCAGGCGTAGGGAATGGTGTGGGGGGGGGGGTTTAAAGGGAAGTTTACAAACATTAAACACTTCAATTTTACAAAAAGAGTCATCATCAATAATAAATGATAAATACATCAATAAATCAACCAATAAATCAATCAAAAAAAATTAATAATTTTTTTTAAAAATCAATAAATAAAACATTTTCTACTTACTGACTGCAGCACCGGGAGTCCTCCAGCAGCGTGCTGGGACACGCCCCCCCCCCCCGCCCCCCCCCCGTGTGTCTCTGTTAGTGTCTCTATCTCTCTGTCTGCCTGTGTGTGTCTCTCTCACTCTCTGTCTGTCAGTGTCTGTGTTTCTGACAGCGATGGAGGGGATGGGGTGGGGGGGAGGATGGGGTGGAGGGGTGGTGTAGTGGGGGAGAGGGGGTGGGGGGAGAAGAGGGGGTGGGGGGGAAGAGGTGTGGGGGGGAGGGGGGGTGAGAAGGGAGTGAGGGGAGGGGGGGTTGGGAAGGGAGGGAGGGGAGGGGGTGAGAAGGGGGTGAGAGGGGAGGGGGGAGGAGAGGTAGGAGGAGGGAGGGGAGGGGGAGAGAAGGAATGGAGGGGGGGAGAGAAGGAAGGGAGGGGGGGTGAGAAGGGAGGGAGGAGAGGGGGGTGAGAGAAGGGAGGGAGGGAGGGGAGGGGGGGTGAGAGAAGGGAGGGGAGAGGGGAAGAGAAGAGGGAAAGAGAGAGAGAGAGAGAGAAAGAAAGGAGAGGGAGGCTGAACGGGCTGGGCCCGGCCGGGCCCAAGACTTCGAGCTTAGACTTACCGGATTGACAGGTAGGTGGCGTCGGGTCCGGGGTCCGGGGGGGTTGGGAGCATGGATCGGGGGGAGCGCGGGTCGGGGGGGGGGGGGCGGAGATCAGTCTGGGGGGGGGGGCGGAGATCGGTCGGGGGTGGGGGAGATCGGTCGGGGGGGGCGGAGATCGGTCGGGAGCGGAGGTCGGTCGGGGAGGGGGGGGCAAGGTCAGGAGCGGGGGAAGCGGAGGTCGAGTCGGGGGGGCAGGGGGGTGGGAGCGGGAGTCAAGTCAGGTCGGGTCTGGTCCGGAGGAAGCAGGAGCTGGGCATGGGAGGAGCCTTATGCACGCAGCCCCAGTGAGGCCCCTCCCACACAGTTTTGGGCGCCTGGAGCTACTGCACATGCGCGCCCACTGTAGCGCGCATGTGCAGATGTCCCGGCACTGTTTTCAGCGCAGGGACCTGGCTCCGCCCCCTACAACTCGTGCTGCGCCGCGCCCAGCTGCAAACGACCTGCAGGGAGCCGGAGAATCTGGAAGTTTTTTTTAGGCGCACTTTGTGGCACGAAAAACGTCCGTCCAGGTCGGGGCTGCGCCGTTCTAGGCACGGCCCGAAACTTGGGCCCATTAATACAGATCATAAATAGTTGAGTTCCCAGTACCGATCCCTGTTGCACTCACTAGTTGCTGTTTGCCAACCGTAAAATGACCCATTTATCCCGACTCTCTGTTTTCTATTAGTTACCCAATCCTCTATCCATGCTAATATATTACCCCCAATCCCATGAACTTTCATCTTGTGCAGTAACCTTTTATGTGGCATCTTACCGAATGACTTCTGGAAATCCAAATACATCACATCCACTGGTTCCCCCTTATCCACCCTGTTCGTTACATCCTCAAAGAACTCTAACAAATTTGTCAAACATGATTCCCTTTCATAAAACCATGCTGACTCTGCTTGACTAAATTATGCTTTTCCAAATGTCCTGCTACTACTTCCTTAATAATGGACTGCAACATTTTCCCAACGACAGATGTTAGGCTAACTGGTCTATAATTTCTTGGGGAGGGTGAGAAAAAGAAACACAAACTGGAGGGAGGGGAAAGTTTATGTTGGCCTGTGATGATGTACACTGTGGTTTAATGTGTACATCATGTGTTTTGGTTTTGGGGTCAGGCAGCTGTTCTGCTTCTCACTGAATTCTGATCCTCACTTCCCTGAAGCAGAGTTTCTGTGGTGGAGTATGGGAGTCGGTGAATTGAAATAGGTTTGTATAATGTATGCACCTGTGAGTATGCTCAGAGGTTGGTAGAGCTGTTGAATTGTGAGTGGTTTAGCCAGTCACGTGATGTTCACAACACTTAATAAAACACAGTCAGTATTTTTTAGGGGATCCACGATGAGGCATGTGGTTGTGAGCCTAATGGATGAACTGGTAATGACTAAAGGCAGATAAATCTCCTGGATCTGTTGGCTTGCATCCTCGGGTCTTAAGACAAGTAGCAGCAGGAATTGTGGATGCATTGGTTGTAATTTACCAAAATTCTCTGGATTCTGGGGAAGTCTCAGCAGATTGGAAAACTACAATTGTAACGCCCCTTTTTAATAAAAGGAGACAGACAAAAAGCAGGAAACTATGGGGCCAAGTTTCGGCCTGAGTTGCTCCTGTTTTTTTGGAGCAACTGGTTTAGAATGGAGTATCTTAGAAATTGGAATTCTCGGCATTTAGTTTGCTCCAGTTCTAGTCAGTTGGAACAGTTTCACTTTGAAACAGAATTATTTTTCAAAAGGGGGCGTGTCCGTCTACTTACGCCTGTTTTCAAAGTTTAGGCAGTGAAAACTTACTCCAAACTAACTTAGAATGGAGTAAGTGTAGATTTTTGTACGCTCAAAAAAACCTTGTCCACACTTAGAAAATCAGGCGTAGGTTATAAATTGGGCGTGGGGAACGAGGGCGGGGGTGGGGGGGGAGGAAGGGAAGTCATTAAATTCTACAATCATTCAGCAGTCATACTTATACAAATAAAGATCCAACCTGAATAAAAATTTATAAGCAAAGATTAAATAATCCATGTTCCTACCTGTGTGAAACAGCAGCAGCCTTCGAGCTGCTGTGCTTCAGGCAGGCTTTTCATGTTGGAGGCAGGCAGGGGTGGCATCAGTGTCTCGACGGCAGCCCCAACAGCGGCAGCAAGCTGCCTTTGAGCTGCGGTGCTTCAGGCAGGCATTCCTTCCATCAGTGGCTGGCCGGCAGCCGAGGAAGCAACACGCACGAAGCTTTCGAAGGGGGTTGAGGCCATTCAGCCATGCGATAGGGGCGGCATCAGTGGCTGGCCGGCAGCCGAAGAATCAACACGCACACAGCTTTCGAAGGGGGGTTGAGGCCATTCGACCACGTGATCGGGGCAGCGTCAGTAGCTGGCCGGCAGCCGAAGAAGCAACACGCACGCAGCCTTCGAGCTGTGAGGGGCTGAGGCCATTTGGCCACGGGATAGGGGCATCGTCAGTGACTGGACGGCAGGCAAAGACACAGCAATCAAGCAGCCTTTGAGCTGTGAGGGGGACTGAGGCCATTTGGCCAGGGACAGGGAGAGGCAGCCACATAGACAGTTTTATACTTAAATTTGCAGAATGGGTGCTGCATTGTCAACTCCACGTATTATGCAATGGTTCGCCATCAATTCACTGCATAGGAGAGAATTGATTAGAGCTCACCACACCAGGAACGTCGTAGCCCATAGGTTGATGGGCAGGAGACCTTACCCACATCGACAATATCGAGCCAGGCGCTCGTACCTGGACATGAGCGAGGCTGCTTGTGTGAAAAGGCTGCATTTTTGCAGAGAAGTTGTCGCTGAGATCTGTGATATGCTGAGAGCAGATTTTCAGCCCAGAAGCAGAACGCTAACTGCCCTGTCTGTTGCAGTGAAGGTAACAGCTGCACTTTCTTTCTATGCCTCGGGATCGTTTCAGGCTACAACTGGAGATGTGTGTGCCATCTCTCAACGTGCAATACATGCCTGCATATACCAGGTCACGGCTGCACCTTATGAGCAAAGGAGTGACTTCATCAATTTTCCAATGACCGCACAAGCGATCCATGAGAGGGCTGTGGGCTTCTTCAGGATTGCCGGCTTCCCAAAGGTACAGGGCTGCATTGATTGTACCCACATAGGCTTGAGAGCACCTGTGGAGGATTCTAAGCAGTACCGAAATAGGAAAAGTTTCCACTCTGTCAATGTGCAGCTCGTGTGTGACGACAAGCATCATGTCAGTCGATGCGAGATACCTGGCAGCACCCACGATGCGTTCATCCTACGCGACAGCGTTCTATCTGACATGTTTGAGCAGCAGCCAGAAGGGCAGAGCTGGCTACTGGGAGACAAAGGGTACGGCCTGACCACCTGGCTCATGACACCCCTACGCGTGACAGGACGGAAGCTGACCGTCAATACAACATGGCGTACATTGCGACGCGCAGCATCATTGAGGGGACCATTGGCATATTGAAACAGCGATTCCGATGCCTGGAGCATTCCGGAGGACAGTTGCAATACTCTCCTCAGATTGTCGGTCACTTCACTGTTGTGTGCTGCATGCTTCATAACTTAGCCATCATGAGGCAGCAGAAGCTGCTAGTGGAACCAGAAGACCTACGTGAGGGTCCAGTGCATGATGATAATATTACAGAACAGCAGGATGTGGATGATGACGACGATCAGGAAAGCATGCAAGTGCCTGATGCCGGAGCACGAGGTCGGAGGAAGGCCGTCCATCGTGCCCCTTTAACGATTGCTCGAGCCTTGCGCCAGCAGCTCATTCATGAATGTTTCAACTACTGATGCCTGAGGGCTCTGCGACCACTGTTGCGCATGGACATGTTTATTCTTTGCAGTTGTTCCTACGTTGTGTTGTGTTAATGGAACATGAAACAGTTTTAATGAAAAAACATTTTATTGAAAAGTTAACGTCACTGTAATAAAATATTTGTTGTATCAAACTATACTTTTTTTTATGACTCTTGAAGATCACTTAAAAACTTTAAGATCACTTATAAACTTGTAAAGTTACAAAAGTTACAAAACAATCGCAATGTGAAAAATCTTACACTCTTAAGATCACTTAAACTTCAAGATCACTTTTTAGATGCAAAATTAAATAAGATACAAAATGTGAGAGCATTTACACTATAAGATCACTTAAAAACCATAAGATCACTTATAAGTTGTAAAGTTACAAAACTTACAAAACAATTTCAATTTGAAAAACGCTACGACAGTTACATCAAGAACAAGAACAAAAGCAGCAAATAAAGGCTGCAACCATGTCTCATCCATATCTCAGTGAATGTTCACTTCTTCATGAGGGTGTCATTTGATTGGCTGGGCTGTGTGCCCTTATTGCAGCAGCTACCTCAGCCTGTGCCGTCATTTGCATGCCCTCCCTGACAGCCTGTGCCGTCAATTGCACTCCCTCGGACATTCCCTCCCTAAGTTCCCGTGTCATTACTGCTATTTCTCCCGTGAGGACTGTCAACTTTTCACCTACTGCATTGATGCCACCGATGAGTGATCGGGTAAGCTCATTGGTCTCCATACCCAATGCCACAACCTGAGCCGCATCTGTTGCACGCTACATCTCAGGAGAGCGTGTCTCCAATCTCCTCCTCTGCCTGGGTCTGCCTTGTGGCACCACTACACTGGGAGGCACGGGCACGGACGGTGGGACGCTCGGTGTTGCAAGCGGCACCACTACACAGGGAGACGCGGGCTGGGACTGTGGGACGCTCTGTGTTGCAGACGGCAGAACTAGAGGGAGAGGCTCGGGCTGGAACGGTAGGACACTCGGTGTTCCAGACGACAGCACTCGAGTGCGAGCCATGGGCTGGGATGTTGGACGAATGGGTGTAAACTGCTCCATGATATCAGCAGCAACACTGGGACCCGAAGCGTCGGAATCAAAACCATAGTAGGCGGAACCAGAACCTATGCGAGAGGGAGGCGCAGGCTGGGACGGTAGTGCACTGATTGTAGAATGCTGCATTATACCAGCAGCACCACTGGGACCTGCAACATCGGAAGCGAAACCATGGAAGGTGGAACCAAGACCGATGCTAGGGGTTGAAACTCTGATGCCCCTTGATGGGGGCTCATAAACATTAATTTGGAAGCTCTCCCCTGTAGACATTTCAGTCATCGCTGCCATCATCCAGTCTGGTTCGTCCGCATCTGGTTGTACTGGTTCTTGTTCTGTACCCTCAGGACCCTCAGAGTTGGCAGCAGCAGCAGCATCAGCAGCATCATCATCAACATCATCATCATCATCATCATCATGTTCTGCAAAATACATCAGGACAGTCAAATGCTTAACAGCAAGGGAGGGGGCCGGATGGGTGGCATGAGTACTCTCACACACAGCAGGCCAGGCAGCAGGTTGATTTAAAGGGCCACGATGCATTTTCAGGACTTACCCTCTTCCTCGCGTGTGGGCCCAGCTTGTGCTGTACTGATTGCTTTTCTCCATGTACGACTCATCATAGCAGCTACCTTTTGTTCCAAGGGTGTCAGTGGATGCAGATTGGGCACGCCTCCTCCTGTCTGAGTTGCCTCCCTTTTGTTCTGGGCCAATTTCTTCTGCAAAGAGTAAAATATAACTTTTTACTGAGTGTGTCTTTCTGCAGGGTGGGACATACAGATAGCCAGGTTACAATTACGATTAAATTAAAAATGGGAAATATTACTTACACTAACTACTTGACCAAGGTCGTGCCATTTCTTTTTACACTGGCTTCAAGATCTCATGGTATGCACCACTGCGCAGTAATCTTCTGCAACTTGGTTCCACCGTTTCTTAATTTCTTTTGGTGCCACTTTTATGCGACCTCTGTTGCTGGTATCTAGCTCCTGCCATCTCTGATCAATTACGTTGACTAAAATCTCCACTTCCTCATGCAAGAAATTCTTTGTTCTTCGTGGACCTTGATCCATTGCAAAGTTGAATTGACACTCTTATTTCTCAAAACACACAGTCCTTAATTTGCATGTACCAATGCAACACCGGTTCTGCAAGTTTAGCAGTGAAAAGCTGCACTCACTGGTTTCAGCAGGTGATTTATTCAACAGTGCTGCTAAAAGCACTCCCTCACACACAAAAATATCTCAAAAATTAAATCACAAGCCTTGCCAGGGGTCCAAGAGACAAATCTTCACTTTTCCTCCAGTCCCTTTAAAAATGGCCAAGTGCCAATGTTTGTTTCACACTGCGCGTGCGCGCACGCTCCAACGCGCACGTGCAGGGTTGCCGGCACGACATTGCCTCATTTGAATTAGACTCGTCCCCACTGCTTTCAGAATCGGTGCGAGTGTCTGGCTCAGCCCCCCGCTGTGATCTGCGTGCCGCACCAAGCTGACTTAGAGCTCCGGGAAGCCGAGAATCTCGCAGTTTTTTTCCTGCGCACTTTTGGGCGCGAAGAACAGGCGTCCAGCTCGGGGCTGCGCCGTTCTCGGCAGTCAGAAACTTCAACCCTATAGACCAGTTAGCCTAATATCTGTGATTGGGAGAATGTTGAAGTCCATTATTAAAGAAGCAGTAGCAGGACATTTGGAAAAGCATAATTCGGTCAGGCAGAGTCAACATGGATTTATGAAGGGGAAGTCTTCTTTGACAAATTTGCTGGAATTCTTTGAGGATGTAAAGAACAGGGTGGATAAAGGGGAACCAGTGGATGTGGTGTATTTGGACTTCCAGAAGGCATTTGACAAGGTGCCACATAAAAGGTTACTGCACAAAATAAAATTCACTGGCTTGGGGGTAATATATTAGCATGGATAGAGGATTGGCTAACATAGAAACATAGAAAATAGGTGCAGGAACAGGCCATTCGGCCCTTCGAGCATGCACCATCATTCAATATGATCATGGCTAATCATGCAACTTCTGTACCCCACTCCTGCCTTCTCTCCATACCCCCTGATCCCTTTAGCGTAAGGGCCACATTTAACTCCCTTTTGAATATATCCAACGAACTTGACTCAATTGTGGTAGAGAATTCCATAGGTTCAAATTTCTCTGGGTGAAAAAGTTTCTCCTCATCTCGATCCTAGATGGCTTACCCCTTATCCTTAGACTGTGATCCCTGGTTATGAACTTCCCCAACATCGGGAACATTCTTCCTGCATCTAACCTGTCTAATCTCATCAGAATTTTATATGCTTTATGAGATCCCCTCTCATTCTTCTAAATTCCAGTGAATATAAGCCTAGTCGATCCAATCTTTCTTGATATGTCAGTCCTGCCATCCCAGGAATCAGTCTGGTGAACCTTTGCTGCACTCCCTCAATAGCAAGAATGTCCTTCCTCATATTAGGTGACCAACACTGCACACAATACTCAAGATGTGGTCTCACCAAGGCCCTGAATACTGCAGTAAGACCTCCCTGCTTGTTGAATCTTCTCGCTATGAAGGCCAACATGCCATTTGTTTTCTTTACTGCCTGCTGTACCTGCATGCCTACTTTCAATGACACCCAGGTCTTGTGGCACTAATCTGTCACGATTCAGATAATCTGCCTTCCTGTTTTTCCCACCAAAGTGGATAACCTCACATTTATCCACATTTTACTGCATTTGTCGTACATTTGCCCACTCACCTGACCTGTCCAAGTCATCCTGTAGCCTCTTAGCATCCTCCTCACAGCTCACACCGCCACTCAGCTTAGTGTCATCCGCAAACGTGGAGATATTACATTCAATTCAACGAACAGAAAACAGAAAGTAGGGATAAATGGTTCATTCTCTGGTTGGCAACCAGTAACTAGTGGGGTGCCGCAAGGATCAATGCTGGAACCCCAACTATTTACAATCTATATTAATGACTTGGAAGAAAGGACTGAGTATAACGTAGCCAAATTTTCTGACGATACAAAGATGGGAGGAAAAGCAATGTGTGAGGAGGACACAAAAAAATCTGCAAAAGTACAGATACAGGCTAAGAGAGTGGACAAAAATTTAGCAGATGGAGTATAATGTTGGAAAGTATGAGGTCATGCACTTTGGCAGGAAAAAAATCAAAGAACAAGTTATTTTTTAAATGGAGAAAGATTACAAAGTGTCGCAGTACAGTGGGACCAGGGGGTACTTGCGCATGAAACACAAAAGGATAGTATGCAGGTGCAGCAAGTGATCAGGAAGGCCAATGGTATCTAGGATTTTATTGCAAAGGGGATGGAGTATAAAAACAAGGAAGTCTTGCTACAGCTATATAAGGTATTGGTGAGGCCACACCTAGAGTACTGCATGGCGTTTTGGTTTCCATATTTATGATATACTTGCTTTGGAGGCAGTTCAGGGAAGGTTCACAAGGTTGATTCCGGGAATGAGGGGTTGACTTACGAGGAAAGGTTGAGTAGGTTGGGCCTCTACTCATTGGAATTCAGAAGAATGAGAGGTGATCTTATCGAAATGTATAAGATTATGAGGAGGCTTGACAGGGTGAATGCAGAGAGGATGTTTCCACTGATGGTGGAGACTAGAAATAGTGGGCATGATCTTAGAATAAGGGGCTGCCCATTTAAAACAGAGATAAGGAGAAATTTATTTCTCAGAGGGTTGTAACTCTGTGGAATTCGCTACCACAGAGAGCTGTGGAAGCTGGGTCATTGAATAAATTTAAGACAGAAATAGACAGTTTCTTAAACAATAAGGGGATAAGGAGTTATGGGGAGCGTGCGGGGAAATGGAGCTGAGTCCATGATCAGATCAGCCATGATCTTATTGAATGGCGGAGCATGCTCATGGGGCCGTATGGCCTACTCCGTTCCTATTTCTTATGTTCTTATGTTCTTAATACCAATGTGTTGCTATGAATTCTTAAGCAAGAACCTATGAAGCAAATACATTAAAGTTTGGTTCAGTTTTATTATTTTTACAACATGCTGTGTAAAATTGTACAAAAATTTATGTTGGAAGTTATTTATGTTGTGTTTTTGCTGAATCAGTGGTATTTACTTGGTGTTCCCATTGCCGTCAATAGTGTAGCAAAATTATATGAGACGTTTTTATTTAAACATCACTATCCTTAAATGTTTCTATTATTTTATGTTCTTTGGTTTGTAAATTATGTTATTCATCTCACTGAAACAAGAATTCAAATGTTTTATTCGTGCCTTGGTGATACTCAAATATGGCAAGTGCAATAATGTCTGTAAGCAGCAGGCAAATGTCATGTGATTAAACATCACATGCATGGTGTCTATGTGATCAAATGTCACATGATCAAACCTCTAGGAATACGTTAAGCCAGAGTTGGCATCCATACCATGGGAGTTTCTATGATCCATGCATCCTGCACCAATCCAACATTAGCAAGCTCTTCTAAAGGAAAGGGAAGCCTTTAGTGGCTATGTTCCACTGGAATATACTATGTTTGGTGGCTGCGAAGAGTCCTTATTTTGCTTCTGGGGTTGTAGAAAGCCTTCTGCCTTTTGCAGCAAACAACCCATAATCACCTCTGATGGAGCTGCATTTGTGCCAAGGATTTTGAAACATATTGTTACTGCAACATCCAAGGGGTCGATGGTGTGTTCCATTGATGCATGCTGAGCTTGGTTGAGAGCTGTATAACAACTACTTAATGCTAGAGAACAAGGGCTCAAGGGGCATAGAAACATAGAAAATAGGTGCAGGAGTAGGCCGTTCGGCCCTTCAGGCCTGCACCACCATTCAATATGATCATGGCTGATTATGCATTTCAGTACCCAATTCCTGCTTTCTCTCCATACCCCTTGATCCCTTTAGCTGTGAGGGCCATATCTAACTCCCTTACTGCACCACAAAACCATGCACCTGGGTCAACTCCTTCAGTGCTTTCTGTATAATGAAGAGTGGAAGCAAATCATCACAGCTTCTTCCAGTGCATATCCTCAATTTCAACTCCATTTTCATCCTAAGGGATCACAATTCTTCTTTTGATGATCCTTTTGCTGTTCCAATACTGGAAGAATTTCCTACTGTTGCATTTAGCTTCTAGATGGGCTGTGCTTAATTCTAGTTTACTCTTTGTCCCTTTGACTGTCTTTCTTACACATTTTGGAGATTCTTGTTTTCTTTCGAGTGGTTTCTTGCATTTATCTCCCAATAGGAAGAAAATTGGGCAGGCTCCATTAAAGGTGCGCAATCGTCGCTGCCCAGTTTTCTCCACAGGCTGTGCTCAGGCGATCTAACATCCACAGGCACAATAACAGGAAAATCTTCCCCATTAAGTCCAGTCAAATATAATCAGGCATATTTTAATTAGATTACAATATGCTGTCATGTAATGTATTCTCTGTCATTTATACCTTATCACTGGATGCTAGGAATGCCAGGTGGTGTCCAGCTGTAGGCAGTGGGGGGCAGGGAGGGAGGAGAGTTGAATTTTAAAGGGCTGCTTGTCAGATAGCCATAAATGGCTCCAGTGTTTGCCTTAATTATTTAAATGACTTTCACGTCAGGAAATGGATTAGAGCCAAGGATGCAGGCAAAATGTGGGCAGAAATCCCATCCCACTGAAGATCCACTACTGGAGCGGCAAAGAGGGAGATCTAGGCTGAGAGTCAGTGGATTATTTCATCATAGAGAGCAGTACAGCCTGGTCCCCTGATGTCTAGAGAAGTGCCCTTTCCAGCAGGGTTAGTGGATAATGATCAGGAATAAGCTCTCTACACCAGGGAATTCAGGTTACTGCACTGTCCTCACTGTTACACTGGCTGCGATTAATTAACTCCATACAGGCTAGGAATTGAGCCCGGGATCTTCCTCATTTACAAAAATACATATTTGATCAGTAACACACCATGTGTTGCATTTAGCCACTGACAATTAAAGGAACCTACAATTGTAATTCTACATTTTACTTGAACAATATTGGGGCAATTTTGAGTCTGTAATGTTACAAGTAGGAACATTATGGGCAATACACACCAAATTTCCAAAATCTGTTTCCAACAGATAAAGCTTTTTGCCAGGAGCATGGACTTGTGAAATTACCCCCATTGTCATCTCGTCTTTCTTGACTAACACAACAGGGCCAAAAATTCTCAGCCCTTCCAGTATACTCCCACTTGTAAGTGTCTATGCCTTCACCCGCTTTTTACAAAGTAAGTGGCGTCAGAAGGCCTGACTTCAGGGATTCCCTATTTTAAGAATGTTGATCCTCAAAAGGGCCTGGTTTATCCTTGGCGGCAACCCATTTTCATCGGCATGTCGGCCGCTAAAGGCGATGGTGGGGCCCACCTGGTCACAATCCAGGCTTGGACCTCCCAAAAAGGAGAAAGATATTGGCAAAGATTGTTGCTGGGGCAGGCAGGCATTCTAGATGTGCCCTTAATGGCACAGGTATTGATATGTTGATGGAGTGACCTCTTCCTGACCCCACAAACTCTGGCAGAATCAGCAGCAGAGGTCATCAGTGAGCTCGATTGCAGTGTAATTACCAGAATCGTTGGCTCGGCGAATTTCTCAGCCAACTATTTTTCCATTTATGTTCACCAAAGTGACACCCCTTTCACCTTCAAACCCAGTCTCAATTAATCCCAATTATTATTTGCATGTTTTGTGCGAAGAGCTCAGATGTCTAGCCCATTCTTTCCTTGCACAGTTCTTGTTGAGGCAGCTCACCAGTCCCTACAAAACTAATTACTTCCCATTCACACCATTTTAATAACCAGTCATTGAAGCCAGTTATCATAATTATAGTTCCTGTACACCCTGATCTAGATCTTCTACCCTACCCACCTAAAAGCTCAATACTTTGTGTACATCTACAAATATCCTTTTCACTTTACAGATATCCTGCCAACAGGAACTCTAGTATCAGTGGCAGGAGTGTGAAAAAAATAAGGTGATGGTGCTTCTTCCAGAGACACCAAGATCCACCTTAAGTAATGTTTTTTGTTTTTGAGGCAACTTTCAAACAAGTTTTCACTACAGTTATTTGCTTTGGTCCTCTCGAATTCCACAGCACAATTGAAAGCTAGCAAAGCAATAATCTTGCGTGAAGAAAATTAATGTCATAAGAGTCATTACTTCAGAGGATTCTAATTTCAATTTATATAGAATGAAAATTAGCTTCTGCATGAGGCTGACTTGATGATTAAAAGGTTGTGCTTTTCTGGCACATTTCATACCCTGGGACATTGCATGAAGATCCCCAACTACCGTTGCCATCACAGGTGGATGTTAGGCAGAAATAGCAACAATGTGAACTGTTGGTGAACTCTGAGTCCTTAATCAGGCAATAATTTTAGATATGATAAAATTGCTGTTATTGCCGTATTGCAACCGCAATGGTCAACCGCGAGGGTCTATGGAGCGTCCGCCTCCGCTTCGGATGCCCCTAAAAGTTCGTCACCATCCTCCACCTGCTGCACGACGAAATGCAGGCCGTGATCCTTACCAATGGGTTCATTACAGACCCAATCCACGTCCGGATCGTGTCAAACAGGGCTGCGCCATCGCCCCAACCCTCTTCTCAATCTTCTCAATCTTCCTCGCAGTCAACAAGCACCCTGCTGGAGTGGAACTAAACTACAAAACCAGTGGGAACCTGTTCAACCTTCGCCGTCTCTAGGCTAGGTCCAAGACCACCCCAACCTCTGTCGTCAAGCTACAGTACGCAGATGACGCCTGCGTCTGCACACATACAGAGGCTGAACTCCAGGACATAGTCTACATATTTACTGAGGCATACGAAAGCATAGGCCTTATACTAAACATCCGTAAGTCAGAGGTTCTCCACCAGCCTGTCCTCACCGCACAGCACTGCCCCCCAGTCATCAACATCCATGACACGGCCCTGGACAACGTGGACCATTTTCCATACCTCAAAAGCCTCTTATCAACAAGAGCAGGCATTGACGACGAGATTCAACACCGCCTCCAGTGCAGCCTTTGGCTGCCTGAGGAAAAGAGTGTTTGCAGACCAAGCCCTCAAAATCGCCACCAAGCTCATGGTCTACAGGGCAGTAGTAATACCCGCCCTCCTGTATGGCTTAGAGACATGGACAGTAGACACCTCAAGTCGTTGGAGAGATATCACCAACAATGTCTCCGCAAGATCCTACAAATCCCCTGGGAGGACAGACACACCAACGTTAGCGTCCTCGACCAGGCCAACATCCCCAGCATTGAAGCACTGACCACACTTGATCAGCTCCGCTGGCCAGACCACATTGTTCGCATGCCTGACACAAGACTCCTAAAGCAAGCGCTCTATTCGGAACTTCTTCACAGCAAACGAGCCAAAGGTGGGCAGAGGAAACGTTACAAGGACACCCTCAAAGCCTCCCTGATAAAGTGTAACATACCTACTGACACCTGGGAGTCCCTGGCCAAAGACCACCCTAAGTGGAGGAAGTGCATCCGGGAGGGCGCTGAGCACCTCGAGTCTCATCGCCGAGAGCATGCAGAAAACAAGCGCTGTCAGCGGAATGAGCATGCAGAAAACCAGTCCCACCCTTCCTTTCCCTCAACGCCTATCTGCCCTATCTGTGACAGAGTCTGTGGTTCTCGTATTGGACTGTTCAGCCACCTAAGAATTCATTTTAAGAGTAAAAGCAAATCCTCCTCGATTCCGAGGGACTGTCTCTGATGATGATGATGCAATGGGTTGAAGCTGTAGTCCTGGCACCAGCGCATAAAATGCTTCAACTTAACATTATAAAGTACATTTTATGCATTTATGCTCCCAGCAGTGTTGCATGCTCATAACATACATCAGGAACTTCGCACAGAGATCAGCATGTTTTTCATAGTATTTTACACATTATTCCAACTTATTGTCCCACTAATCTGTCAATGTTCTCTTTATAAAATATAAATCAAATGTCCTAGCCTAGTCCTTCCAAATTGAAAACCTTAACTTAATCTTAGTCTTTCTGTTCTGTCCCTTAACATTCCTCTATTCATGTACATGATTAATAAATGATCTCTTAGTAAAGGATCTTCTAGGAATGAGTGATCATAACATGGTTGACTTTCAAATTTAGTTGGAGGGTGAGAAAGTTGGATCTCAAACCAGTGGCGTAAGCTTAAATAAAGGAAACTACAAAGGTATGATGGCTGAGTTGGCTAAAGTATACTGGGGAAATAGATTAAAGTATGGGATGGTTGATGAGCAGTGGTAGACCTTTAAGGAGATATTTCATAACACGCAGCAAAAATATATCCCAATGAGAAGGAAAGACTGTAAGAGAAGGGATAACCATCCGTGGCTAACTAAGGAAATAAGGGATGGTATCAAATTTAAAAACAAGGTCATACAATATGGCCAAGACTAGTGGGAGGCCAGAGGATTGGGAAACTTTTAAAAGCCAGCAAAGAACGACTCAAAAAAATGATAATGAAAGTAAACTCTCACGAAATATAAAAACAGATAGTAAGAGTTTCTACAGGTACATAAAAAGGAAAAGAATGGCTAAAGTAAATGTTGGTCCTCTAGAGGATGAAACTGGGGAATGAATAATGGAGAACAGGGAAATGGGAGCGACGTTGAACAAATATTTTGCATCAGTCTTCATGGTAGAAGACACTAAAAACATCCCAATAGTGAATAATCAAAGGGCTATAGGGAGGGAGGAAGTTAATACAATCATTATCATTAAAGAAGTAGTACTTGGTAAAATAATGAGACTAAAGGCAAACAAGTCCCCTGGACCTGATGGCTTACATCTTATGGTCTTAAAAGAAGTGGGTGGAGATAGTGAATGCATTGGTTGTGATCTACCAAAATTCCCAGGATTCTGGGGCAGTCCCAGCAGATTGGAAAACTGCAAATGTAACGCCCCTATTTAAAAAAGGAGGCAAACAAAAAGCAGGAAACTCTAGATCAGTTAGCCTAACATCTGTCGTTGGGAAATTGCTCGAGTCCATTATTAAGGAAGCAGTAGCGGGACATTTGGAAAAGCATAATTCAATTAAGCAGAGTCAGCATGATTTTATGAAAGGAAAATCATGTTTGACAAATTTGCTGGAGTTCTTTGAGGATGTAACGAGCAGGGTGGATGAGGGGGTACCAGTGGATGTGGTGTATTTGGGTTTCCAGATGGCATTCGATAAGGTTACTGCACAAGATAAAAGTTCACGGGGTTGGGGGTAATATGTTAGCATGGATAGAGGATCGGCTAACGAACAGAAAACAGAGTCGGGATAAATGGGTCATTTTCCGGCTGGCAAACAGTAACTAGTGGGGTGACGCAGGGATCGGTGCTGGGGCCTCAACTATTTACGAACTATATTAATGACTTAGATGAAGGGACCGAGTGTAATGTTGTCAAGTTTGCTGCTGATCCAAAGATGGGTGGAAAAGCAAATTGTGAGGAGGACACAAAAATCTGCAATGGAATATGGACAGGCTAAGTGAATGGGCAAAAATTTGGCAGATGGAGTATAATGTGGAAAAAGCAGATTAAGTCCTGCTACAATTGTACAGGGTATTGGTGAGGGCACACCTAGAGTACTGCGTACAATTTTGGTCTCCGTATTTAAGGAAGGATATATTTGCATTGGAGGCTGTTCAGAGAAGGTTCACTAGGTTGATTCCGGAGATGAGGGGGTTGACTTATGAAGATAGGTTGAGTATGTTGTGCGTGTACTCATTGGAGTTCATTAGAATGAGAGGTGATCTTATCGAAACATATGATAATGAGGGGGCTCGACAAGGTGGATGCAGAGAGGATATTTCCACTCATAGGGGAATCTAGAACTAGGGGACAGAGTCTCAGAATAAGGGGCTGCCCATTTAAAACTGAGATGAGGAGGAATTTCTTCTCTGAGGGTTGTAAATCTATGGAATTCTCTGCCCAGAGAGCTGTGGAGGCTGGGTATTGAATATATTTAAGGCAGAGATAGATAGATTTTTGAGCGATAAGATAATAAAGGGTTATGGGGAGCGGGCAGGGAAGTTGAGCTGGGTCCATGATCAGATCAGCCATGATCTTATTGAATGGCGGAGCAAGCTCAAGGGACCAGGTGGCCTACTGCTGCTCCTATTTCTTTTGATCTTATGTATTCATTAAGGGTCAACCATGGCTCATTTGATAGCACACTTGTGTCTGATTCAGAAGGTTATGGGTTCAAGTCCCACTCCAGAGACTTGAGCACAAAAATCACGGCTGACACACCAGTGCAGAACTGAGGGAGTGCTTCACTGTCGGAGCTGCCATCTTTCAGATGAGACGTTAAACACTCTCAGGTGGACGTAAAAGATGCTTGGCACTATATTGAAGAAGAGCAGGGGAGTTATCCTAGGTAGCCTGGCTAATATTTATCACTCCATCAGCATCACTAAAAAACAGATTATCTGGTCATTATCACATTGTTGTTTATTGCTGTGCATAAGTTCGCTATCGTGTTTCCTACATTCCATCATCATCATCATCATCATCATAGGCAGTCCCTCGGAATCGAGGAAGACTTGCTTCCATTCTAAAAATGAGTTCTTAGGTGACTGAACAGTCCAATACGAGAACCACAGTCCCTGTCACAGATGGGAAGTTATGGTGGGACTGCTTTGCATCACGCTCTTTCTGCTGCCTGCGCTTGATTTCTGCATGCTCTCGGCGATGAGACTCGAGGTGCTCAGTGCCTTCCTGGATGCATTTCCTTCACTTAGGGCAGGCTTTGGCCAGGGACTCCCAGGTGTCGGTGGGATGTAGCACTTTATCAGGGAGGCTTTGAAGGTGTCCTTGAAAAGTTTCCTCTGCACACCTTTGGCTCATTTGCCGTGAAGGAGTTCCGAGTAGAGTGCTTGCTTTGGGAGTCTCGTGTCAGGCATGCGAACAATGTGGCCTGCCGAACGGAGCTGTTCAAGTGTGGTCAGCGCTTCAATGCTGGGGATGTTGGCCTGGTTGAGAACGCTAATGTTGGTGCATCTGTCCTCCCAGTAGATTCGCATGATCTTGCGGAGGCATCATTGGTGGTATTTCTCCAGTGACTTGAGGTGTCTACTGTACATGGTCCATGTCTCTGAGCCATACAGGAGGGCAGGTATTACTACAGCCCTGTAGACCATGAGCTTGGTGGCAGTTTTGAGGGCCTGGTTTTTGAATACTCTTTTCCTCAGGCCACTGACGGCTGTGCTGGCACACTGGAGGCAGTGTTGAATCTCATCATCAATGTCTGCCTTTGTTGATAAGAGGCTCCTGAGGTAAGGTAAATGGTCCATGTTGTCCAGGGCCGCACCGTGGATCTTGATGACTAGGGGGTAGTGCTGTGCGGCGGGGACAGGCTGGTGGAGGACCTTTGTCTTATGGATGTTTAGTATAAGGCCCATGCCTTCGTACGCTCAGTGAAGATGTTGACTATGACTTTGAGTTCAGCCTCTGTATGTGTGCAGACGCAGGCGTAGGCTACGTACTGTAGCTTGACAACAGAGGTTGGGGTGGTCTTGGATCTGGCGAAGGTTGAACAGGTTCCCACTGGTTCTGTAATTTAGTTCCACTCCAGCGGGGAGTTTGTTGAGTCTGAGGTGGAGCACGGCAGTGAGGAAGATTGAGAAGAGGGTTGGCGCGATGACGCAGCCCTGCTTGACACCGATCCGGACGTGGATTGGGTCTGTAATGGATACATTGGTAAGGATCACGGCCTGCATGTCGTCGTGGAGCAGGAAGAGGATGGTAATGAATTTTTTGGGGCAGCCGGATTGGAGGAGGACGCTCCATAGACCCTCGTGGTTGACAGTGTCTATTATATATGTGGACTGTATTTACTCTGTACAGCCACCAGAGGGCTCATTCCCTCCCAAGGGATCCGATAATCCCTTGGGAGCACAGGTATTTAAGGAGGCTTCACAGGTTGGAGAGGCACTCTGGAGACCTGCAATAAAAGACTAAAGTCACACTTTACTTTGAGCTCACAGTGTTCAGTCCGACTCTTTCTCCATACACAACAACTGGCGACGAGGTACAGATAGCGAACTCAAAGATGCAGAGAACAGTGGCATCCAGGAGAAATTTTTGGAGGGAGATGATTGGGAAACTTTTGTGGAGCGACTCGACCAATACTTCGTGGCCAACGAGCTAGATGGGGAAGAGAGTGCTGCCAAATGAAGGCTGATCCTCCTCACTGTCTGTGGGACACCAACGTATGGCCTCATGAAGAATCTGCTCACTCCAATGAAACCCACGGAGAAATCATACGACGATTTGTGCACACTGGTCCGAGAGCATTTGAACCCAAAGGAAAGTGTTCTGATTGCGAGGTACCGGTTCTACACCTACAAAAGATCTGATGGCCAGGAAGTGGCGAATTATCTCGCCGAGCTGAGATGCCTTGCAGGACATTGCGAATTTGAAGGGCATTTGGATCACATGCTCAGAGACCTTTCCTACTTGGCATTGGCCACGAAACCATACTTCGCAAACTTTTGACTGTAGAGACCTCAACCTTGAGTAAGGCCATAGCGATAGCCCAGGCGTTCATTGCCACCAGTGACAATATGAAGCAAGTCTCTCAGCACACAAGTGCTGCTACAAATACTGTGAACAAAGTGATGTTGTTTTCGAATCGTAATGTACAGGACAGGTCACACATACCTGCAACTGCACATCCGCAGATGACTCTGAGTCCACCATCAACGGTGAAGAATGCAAGGACATTAACACCTTGTTGGTGCTGCAGGGGTGATCATCGTTTCCATTCATGCCGATTCAAAGAGTATGTTTGCAAGGGCTGCGGAACAATGGGACACCTCCAATGAGTGTGCAAGCGATCTGCAAAGCCTGTTAAACCTGCAAACCACCATGTTGCAGAGGAGGACAGATCTACGGAGGATCACGATGAACCAGAGCCTCAGATAGAGGAGGCAGAGGTACATGGGGTGCACACATTCACCACGAATTGTCCCCCGATAATGCTGAATGTTGAACTAAATGGACTCCCGGTGTCAATGGAGCTGGACACGGGCATGAGCCAGTCCATCATGGGGAAAAAAGCTTTCGAAAGGTTGTGGTGCAACAAGGCTTCAAGGCCAGTCTTAATTCCAGTTCGCACGAAACTAAGAACTTACACTAAAGAACTGATTCCTAGAATCGGCAGTGCTACCATAAAGGTTCTTACGATGGAACAGTTACCACTCTGGGTGATGCCGGGTGATGGACCCACGCTGCTCGGCAGGAGCTGGCTGGGAAAGATGCGCTGGAACTGAGATGACGTCTTAACGCTATCACCCGCTGACCAGGTCTTAAACAAATTTCCTTCGCTGGTCGAACCAGGCATCGGGAAATTCCAAGGACCAAAAGTGCAGATCCACCTAATTCCGGGGGCGCGACCCATCCATCACAAGGCGAGAGCAGTACCGTACATGATGAGAGAAAGGGTAGAGATCAAGCTAGATCAGTTGCAAAGAGAGCATCATTTCACCGATCGAGTTCAGCGAGTGGGCCAGTCCTATTGTCCCAGTCCTCAAGGGAGATGACACCATCAGAATCTGTGGCGATTACAAAGTAACTATCAATCGTTTCCCCCCGCAGGGCCAATACCCACTACCAAAGGCCGACGACCTCTTTGCAACGCTGGCGGGAGGAAAGACCTTCACGAAGCTGACTTCAGCCGACATGACGCAGGAACTGGAGGAATCATCGAAGGCCCTCACCTGCATAAACACGCACAAAGGTCTTTTGTTTATAACAGATGCCCATTTGGAATCGGATCAGCAGCGGCGATATTCCAGAGAAACATGGAAAGTTTACTGAAGTCGGTCCCGCACACCGTGGTTCCAGGACGACAACTTCATTACAGGTTAGAACACAGTCGAGCACCTACAGAACCTGGAGGAGGTTCTTAATCGACTCAACCGCGTGGGGCTCAGGTTAAAACGCTCAAAGTGCATTTTCCTGTCGCCTGAAGTGGAATTCTTGGGAAGGAGGATTGCGGCGGATGGCATCAGACCCACAAACGCGAAGACGGAGGCAATCGAGAACGCACCAAGGCCACAGAACGTGACGGAGCTGCGGTTGTTTCTGGGACTCTTGAACTACTTTGGTAACTTCTTACCGGGTCTCAGCACACTGCTAGAACCACTACATGTCTTACTACAAAAAGAAGGTGAATGGGTTTGGGGCAAAAGCCAAGAAAATGCCTTTGTAAAAGTGAGAAAATTGTTATGCTCAAACAAATTGCTTGTGTTGTATGATCCATGTAAGCGTTTGGTACTAGCATGTGATGCGTCGTCATATGGCGTCGGGTATGTATTGCAGCAAGCTAATGATTTCGGGAAACTGCAACTGGTTGCTTATGCATCCAGGAGTCTGTCTAAGGCTGAGAGACCCTACAGCATGATTGAGAAAGAAGCTTTAGCGTGTGTCTATGGGGTAAAGAAAATGCATCAATATCTGTTTGGGCTAAAATTCGAATTGGAAACTGACCATAGGCCACTTATATCCCTGCTTTCTGAGAGTAAAGGGATAAATACCAATGCACCGGCCTGCATCCAGAGATGGGCGCTCACGTTGTCCGCATACAACGATGCCATCCGCCACAGGCCAGGCGCAGAAAACTGCGCCGATGCTCTCAGTCGGCTGCCATTGCCCACCACAGAATGGAAATGGTGCAGCCCGCAGATCTAGCCATGGTTATGGAAGCATTTGAGAGTGAGCAATCACCCGTCACTGCCCGGCAGATCAAAACCTGGACAAGCCAGGACCCCTTATTCTCTCTAGTCAAAAGCTGTGTGCTTCACGGGAGCTGGTCCAGTGTCCCAGTGGAAATGCAGGAAGAGATAAAGCCGTTCCAGCGGCGCAAAGATTAAATGTCTATCCAAGCAGACTGCCTTCTGTGGGGCAATCGAGTAGTGGTCCCCAAGAAGGGCAGAAACACCTTCATCAATGATCTCCACAGTACCCACCCAGGCATCGTGATGATGAAAGCGATAGCCAGATCACACGTGTGGTGGCCCGGTATCGATGCGGACTTAGAGTCCTGCATTCACAGATGTAATACATGCTCGCAGTTAAGCAATGTACCCAGGGAGACGCCGCTAAGTTTATGGTCTTGGCCCTCCAAACCGTGGTCTAGGGTACATGTCGACTATGCAGGCCCGTTCTTGGGTAAAGTGTTCCTTGTGGTTATAGACGCATACTCTAAATGGATTGAATGTGAGATAATGTCGGCTAGCACGTCCGCTGCCACTACTGAAAGTCTGCGGGCCATGTTTGCCACTCACAGCTTACCCGATGTCCTGGTGAGTGACAATGGGCTATGTTTTACCAGTGTTGAATTCAAAGAATTCATGACCCGTAACGGTATCAAACATGTCACATCTACCCTGTTTAAACCAGCATCCAATAGTCAGGCAGAGAGAACAGTGCAAACCATCAAAAAAGGTAACTGAAGGCTCACTGCAGACTCGCCTATCCCGAGTCCTGCTTAGCTACAGCACGAGACCCCACTCACTCACTGGGATATCACCTGCTGAACTGCTCATGAAAAGAGCACTTAAGATAAGGCTCTCACTAGTTCACCCTGATCTACATGAACAGGTAGAGAGCAGACGGCTTCAACAAAATGCGAACCATGATAGCGCAACTGTGTCTCGCGAGATTGAAATCAATGATCCTGTATTTGTATTAAATTATGGACAAGGTCCCAAGTGGCTTCCTGGCACTGTCATGGCCAAAGAGGGGAGCAGGGTGTTTCGAGTCAAACTTTTAAATGGCCTCATTCACCGGAAACACTTGGACCAAATCAAACTCTGATTTACGGACTATCCTGATCAACCCACCTTGGACTCTCTCTTTTTTGATCCAACAACATACACACCAGTGGCAACCGGCACCACGGTTGACCACGAAGCAGAACCCATCATCCACAGCAGCCCTGCAGGGCCCAACACACCAGGCAGCCCAGCAAGGCCAGCTGCACAGCAGCCCAGCGAGGGCCCAACAAATGATTCAACAACACCAGCTTTCACACCGAGATGATCAACCAGGGAAGAAGGGCCCCAGATCGACTCACATTGTAAATAGTTACACTATTGACTTTGTGGGGGAGTGTTGTTATATATGTGGACTCGTATTTACTCTGTACAGCCACCAGAGGGCTCATCCCCTAAAATCCCAAGGGATCCCATAATCCCTTGGGAGCACAGGTATTTAAGGAAGGTTCACAGGTTGGAGAGGCACTCTGGAGACCTGCAATAAAAGACTAAGGTCACACTTTACTTTGAGCTCACAGTGTTCAGTCTGACTCTTTCTCCATACACAACAGTGTCAAAGACCTTTGTGAGGTCGAAGAAGGCCATGTATAAGGGCTGATGCTGTTTCTGCATTTTTCTTGCAGCTGTCGTGCTGTAAAAATCATATCCATTGTATCCCGTAATGGACGAAATCCGCACTGTGACTCCGGGAGGAGCTCCTCAGCCACAGGGAGAAGACAGTTGCAGAGGACTCTAGCGATGACTTTCTCAGTGGCTGTTAACATGGAAATTCCTCTGTAGTTGCCGCAGTCGGAGTTGTCCCCTTTTTAAAGATGGTCATGATCACTGCATCTCTGAGATCTCCCGGCATGCTCTCCTCCCTCCAGATGAGAGAGATGAGGTCATGTATTCACGCCAACAGTGCCACTCCACCATACTTCAGTGCCTCAGCGGGGATTCCATCTGCTCCCGTCGCCTTGATGTTCTTAAGCTGACTTCTGGCTTTTTCTACATCGTGCAGGGCTGGGGTTTTATTGAGGTGGGGTTTTATTGAGGTGGTGACGGGTAGCATGCTGCGGGATGGAGTCGAGGACACTCGAGTCAAAGGCAGAGTCTCGGTTAAGTATTTCCTGTGCTTTCTCCACCCACCATCTGTTCTTTAGGTCCCGGGTTTTTTGTTGGACCTCAGCTGTGAGCCATCTGTAACGTTGCTTTGCTGCTCCCGAGTTGGATTGTTGTTTAAGGCTCAGAAATGCTCTGCGCTTGCGATCTATTAGCTCTTGGATCTTCTGGTCATTCTCATCAAACCAGTCCTGGTGTTTCCTGGTTGAGTGACCGAGCGTCTCTTCGCAGGGTCTGGTTATGGAGGCCTGGAGGACAGACCAAGCGCTGTGGGCATTCTGCGTCTTGTGGTCATGAAGGCACACCAGATTAGCTGTGAGGCGCTGGCTGTATATGGTTCTCTTAGCTGGGTCTTTGAATGCTCTGGCTTTGACTTTTTTGCGGCACTGCTTCAGCTGCGGTTGGCACTTTGCAGTTATGTTGATGTCAATGATGGAACGGATTAGGCAGTCGTCCGTCCAGCATTCATTAACTCCTGTCATGGCGTGGGTGATGCGCACATCCTTGCGATCCCTGGCTCAGATGATGACATAGTCGAGCAGGTGCCAGTGTTTGGAGCGAGGGTGTTGCCACGATGCCTTGTACTTGTCCCTCTGGTGGAACACGGTGTTGGTGATGACAAGGTCGTGTTCTAGGCATCTTGTTTGGAGTAGAGTACTGCTGAAGTTGATTTCTGGCGTTGAAGTCACTGAGGAGGATCAGTTGGTCGTCCGTGGGGACACGGGACAGGGATTTTTCGAGGCTGGAGTAAAAACCCTCTTTGGTCTCATCTGTCGCATCGAGTGTTGGGGCGTATGCACAAATGATCGTGGCGCACTGGTTCTGGGATAGGGTGAGTCGGAGAGTCATGAGACGTTCGCTAATCCTGCAGGGGGAGTCACTGAGGCGGTCGACCAGCTCATTCTCGATAGCGAAACCGACTCCATGGAGGCTGCATTCTTCTTCTGGTTTCCCTTTCCAGAAGAAGGTGTAATCTCCACCTTGTTCCTTGAGCTGGTCTTCCCCTGCCCGCCGGGTCTCACTTAGGACGGCGATGTCGACATCGAAGCGTCTCAGTTCCTGGACAACTATGGCGGTGTGTCGTTCTGGGCTGTCTCTGTTGGAGTTGTCCATGAGAGCCCTGATGTTCCAGGTCCCGAACTTCATGTTAAAGGAGTGGAAGATTCTGTGTGTGAGTTCTTTTAACATGGGGTGGCCGTTGCACACCAGCTACCACACGGGCTTAGCTGAGCAAGGTCTTGGCCCAGTGGCAAGGGGGTCCAAGACGACTGGAGACCAGGCACTGCTGTATGAGTCTAGTTGCCTACGGCGAGATGTTAGCCACAGGCTCGGCGCTGAGTAGCGCCCTTCGTTGAGATGGTAGGTGGTCCGAGGCTTGGTTGGGGACAGGCATTGGGAGGGTCAGTGGTCCACTGGTGTTCAGAGTGGGAGGCGGTCAGGGTGATCACAGCCATTGTGCTCATCACGTGCTGGGGGAGAAGAGGCCAGGTCATCAATGGTCATCAGTCTGGAGCGGCAGCCAAAGTGCGCATTAAATGGATTGGGGAAATGCTTAGGTTACATAGACCTGTTTACACTTCTTACACAATCCCTGCCCTGCTACAGTACAACAGTGACTATACTTCACAAACTACTTCATTGGCTGTAAAACGCTTTGGGACTCCCAGTGGTTGTGAAAGTCTTTCTTGCTGCTTTCTTATTTGCCATTTTATGAAATACCTTCTGGAAATACATATATTTACAGCATTCACTGCATTACACAATATAAATTACTCAAAAATATCACTTAAATCGTTCAATCCGCAACCTGCTGTCTACAAATCCATGCTGACCATCTCAGAATATCCCATGCCTTTTCTAGTTTCATCTTTACTATGAATTTCAGCCAAATTATTTCCCTCTGAACTATACCTGGAATGTTCCTAAATGACAGGTTCTCGTGGAGAAAAAAATGGGCTGACACCTGCTACACATTGTGCTCAGAGATCCTCTGATGTTTCATGCATACTGTTATCCATTGCGCTAAGAGCTGCAGTAACTTAAATTATAATTAAATCAACACCAAATTATGCCAATTGGGCCTGTTACCAGCTTTTCTTTGCTTCTATTGGTTGCTGAGCTCCTCCTATAAAAAGCTAGCCTTCCTGGTTACTGTTGTGCTTCAATGGTTGGTTTAAAGGGATAAGTTGGAAATTACCAGTAAGTTTGCTGCTCACTTTTCTTTTCCAATTTTCTGGGAACCTAGCTGTTGTCTGGAGATGTCAAAAATAGAGAAAGGTACAAGGCTATAGGGAGAGTGTGGGCATTGAGATTAGTATTGGATTGCTCTAGAAAAGAGCAGGCAGAAACATCATATGGAGAATGGCCTCCTTCCGTGCTGTAAATGTCTATAGTGCCAGGAGGTCCTGGGTATTAGTTGTTGCCCAGTGGCCCTTTTGCGCTATGGGTGTGCCATTCGGAATAGTCTTCTATTTTGAGGAAGATGAGGGGAAGTCAGTGGTATCTACTGTAGGAAGAGCTGTAGCCATGCTCTATGGCATGTACACCACTGCCAGTGATGGTGAAGATAGCCACTGTAGTAAATATCTTTGCCACAGGATCTATCAAGGGGGCAGTTGGGGATATTGGCAATATCACTCCGTCTGCTGTGGCTTTGCTGCATAAGGAAGCTGCTGCAATGTGTTCTCTTCCCACTCCTGCATCATTATCTCTGGTGTCCCCCCAAGGATCTATCATTGGCCCACTCCTATTTCTCATCTACATATTGCCCATACTGTTTCCACATGCACGCTGACGACACCCAGGTCTACCTCACCACTTCTCTCGACCCCTCCACTGTCTATAAATTGCTTGTCCGACATCCAGTACTGGACGAGTAGAAATTTCCTCCAACTAAATATCCCTAGCCACCAACTCCAGCCCTCTCCCTAGCATCTGTCTGAGGCTGAACTTAGACTGTTTGCAACCTTGATGTCATATTTGATCCTGAAATGAGCTTCTGACCACATATCTGCACCACAACTAAGACGTCTATTTCCACCTCCATAACATCACCTATCTCCACCCCTGCCTCAGCTCATCTGCTGCTGAAACCCTTATTCATGCCTTTGTTACCTCCTAGACTTGACTACATCAATGCACTCCTGGCTAGCCTCCCAAGTTCATCCAAAACTCGGCAGCCCGAGTCCTAACTCGCACCAACTCCCATTTACCCATCACCCCTGTGCTCACTGACCTACATTGGCTTCCAGTTAAGCAACACTTTGATTTTAACAGTCTCATCCTTGTTTTCAACCTTTCCCTTGTGAGCATCCCTTATTTTAATTGTTCAACCATTGATGGCTGTGCCTTCCACTGGCTAGATCCTAGGCTCTGGAATTCCCTCCCTAAACCTCGCCACCTCTCTTTACTCTAAGATCGTCCTTAAAACCTATCTGTTTGACCAAGCTTTTGGTCATCTGCCCTAATTTCTCCTTGCGTCGCTTGGTGTCAAATTTTATAACTCCTGTGAATCATAGAAACATAGAAACATAGAAATTAGGTGCAGGAGCAGGCCATTCAGCCCTTCTAGCCTGCACTGCCATTCAATGAGTTCATGGCTGAACATGAAACTTCAGTACCCCATTCCTGCTTTCTCGCCATACCCCTTGATCCCCCGAGTAGTAAGGACTTCATCTAACTCCCTTTTGAATATATTCAGTGAATTGGCCTCAACTACTTTCTGTGGTAGAG
Source organism: Pristiophorus japonicus (assembly GCF_044704955.1). Taxonomy (NCBI): domain Eukaryota; kingdom Metazoa; phylum Chordata; class Chondrichthyes; family Pristiophoridae; genus Pristiophorus; species Pristiophorus japonicus. Next base: position 138,268,161 of record NC_091983.1, on the reverse strand, counting down.
AATTCCACAGGTTCACCACTCTCTGGGTGAAGAAGTTTCTCCTCATCTCCGTCCTAAATGGCTTACCCCTTATCCTTAGACTGTGACCCCTGGTTCTGGACTTCCCCAACATTGGGAACATTGTTCCTGCATCTAACCTGTCTAAACCCGTCAGAATTTTAAACGTTTCTATGAGGTCCCCTCTCATTCTTCTGAACTCCAGTGAATACAAGCCCAGTTGATTCAGTCTTTCTTGATATGTCAGTCCCGCCATCCCGGGAATCAGTCTGGTGAACCTTCGCTGCACTCCCTCAATAGCAAGAATGTCCTTCCTCAGGTTAGGAGACCAAAACTGTACACAATACTCCAGGTGTGGCCTCACCAAGGCCCTGTACAACTGTAGCAACACCTCCCTGCCCCTGTACTCAAATCCCCTCGCTATGAAGGCCAACATGCCATTTGCCTTCTTAACCGCCTGCTGTACCTGCATGCCAACCTTCAATGACTGATGTACCATGACACCTTCCCTTTTCCTAATCTGTCACCATTGAGATAATAGTCTGTCTCTCTGTTTTTACCACCAAAGTGGATAACCTCACATTTATCCACATTATACTTCATCTGCCATGCATTTGCCCACTCACCTAACCTATCCAAGTCACTCTGCAGCCTCATAGCATCCTCCTCGCAGCTCACACTGCCACCCAACTTAGTGTCATCCGCAAATTTGGAGATACTACATTTAATCCCCTCGTCTAAATCATTAATGTACAATGTAAACAGCTGGGGCCCCAGCACATAACCTTGCGGTACCCCACTAGTCACTGCCTGCCATTCTGAAAAGTACCCATTTACTCCTACTCTTTGCTTCCTGTCTGACAAACAGTTCTCAATCCACGTCAGCACACTACCCCCAATCCCATGTGCTTTAACTTTGCACATTAATCTCTTGTGTGGGACCTTGTCGAAAGCCTTCTGAAAGTCCAAATATACCACATCAACTGGTTCTCCTTTGTCCACTTTACTGGAAACATCCTCAAAAAATTCCAGAAGATTTGTCAAGCATGATTTCCCTTTCACAAATCCATGCTGACGTGGACCTATCATGTCACCATTTTCCAAATGCGCTGCTATGACATCCTTAATAATTGATTCCATCATTTTACCCACTACTGAGGTCAGGCTGTTTTCTCTGTTTTCTCTCTCCCTCCTTTTTTAAAAAGTGGGGTTACATTGGCCACCCTCCACTCGATAGGAACTGATCCAGAGTCAATGGAATGTTGGAAAATGACTGTCAATGCATCCGCTATTTCCAAGGCCACCTCCTTAAGTACTGTGGGATGCAGTCCATCAGGCCCTGGGGATTTATCGGCCTTCAATCCCATCAATTTCCCTAACACAATTTCCCGACTAATAAAGATTTCCCTCAGTTCCTCCTCCTTACTAGACGCTCTGACCCCTTTTATATCCGGAAGGTTGTTTGTGTCCTCCTTAGTGAATACTGTACCGAAGTACCTGTTCAATTGGTCTGCCATTTCTTTGTTCCCCGTTATGACTTCCCCTGATTCTGACTGCAGGGGACCTACGTTTGTCTTTACTAACCTTTTTCTCTTTACATACCTATAGAAACTTTTGCAATCCGCCTTAATGTTCCCTGCAAGCTTCTTCTCATACTCCATTTTCCCTGCCCTAATCAAACCCTTTGTCCTCCTCTGCTGAGTTCTAAATTTCTCCCAGTCCCCAGGTTCGCTGCTAATTCTGGCCAATTTGTATGCCACTTCCTTGGCTTTAATACTATCCCTGATTTCCCTAGATAGCCACGGTTGAGCCACCTTCCCTTTTTTATTTTTACGCCAGACAGGAATGTACAATTGTTGTAGTTCATCCATGCGGTCTCTAAATGTCTGCCATTGCCCATCCACAGTCAACCCCTTAAGTATCATTTGCCAATCTATCCTAGCCAATTCACATCTCATACCTTCAAAGTTACCCTTCCTTAAGTTCTGGACCATGGTCTCTGAATTAACTGTATCATTCTCCATCCTAATGCAGAATTCCACCATATTATGGTCACTCTTCCCCAAGGGGCCTCGCACAATGAGATTGCTAATTAGTCCTCTCTCATTACACAACACCCAGTCTAAGATGGCCTCCCCCCTAGTTGGTTCCTCGACATATTGGTCTAGAAAACCATCCCTTATGCACTCCAGGAAATGCTCCTCCACCGTATTGCTTCCAGTTTGGCTAGCCCAATCTATGTGCATATTAAAGTCACCCATTATAACTGCTGAACCTTTATTGCATGCACCCCTAATTTCCTGTTTGATGCCCTCCCCAACATCACAACTACTGTTTGGAGGTCTGTACACAACTCCCACTAACGTTTTTTGCCCTTTGGTGTTCTGCAGCTCTACCCATATAGATTCCACATCATCCAAGCTAATGTCTTTCCTAACTATTGCATTAATCTCCTATTTAACCAGCAATGCTACCCCACCTCCTTTTCCTTTTATTCTATCCTTCCTGAATGTTGAATACCCCTGGATGTTGAGTTCCCAGCCCTGATCATCCTGGAGCCACGTCTCCGTAATCCCAATCACATCATATTTGTTAACATCTATTTGCACAGTTAATTCATCCACATTATTGCGGATACTCCTTGCATTAAGACACAAAGCCTTCATATGTTTTACTACGTTAAAGTCGCTATGTAAATACAAGTTGTTGTTGCATTGCTCAAAAGAGTGAACCAATACATAACTCTGGGAGCAACAGCCATCAACATTTCAGAGTCCACGGGTGGTCAGTGGCATTCATGTAACCCTTCATGCTCCTCCTGAAAGGAGAGCCCCCTATATGAACCAGGAGGGCTTCTATTGCATCAGTCTGCAGCTTATATATGCTCACTGTCACTATATATAATGAGTCCTATGCTTCTACCAGTGCAGCCATAGAAAACACAATTGGCATCCTGGAGCGGTGCTTACAACACCTTGACCAGTCAGTGTTCATCAGCAAAACCCCTTGGATCAGCATTATGTGTTCCATTCTTCTTAAACTGACCACTGAGTCAGATCTCTAGCTGGAGCAGCAGCAGGACAATCTCCCAGAAGACTAGCTGCTGGGCGAGTCAGAGGAGGCAGATGTTGAAGCACCATAATGCCCTTTTAGCACTTCCAAGGCATTCAACTTGATCTGAATCAGGAAACTTTTTTTTCATGAACTACCTTCATCCCCTTCAATAAAAGTGCACAATTCTGTTGGCCACCTCTGCGATGAAACCTTGCAAATTTAGCCAGTGATAACAAATAATTCCTAATGAAAAAGGTAATACTGTCTGCCACATGATGCTTTTCCTCTTCACCAGCTGGAAGTTCTACTTCACACAAAGACTGATCAATGTATGGAATGAACTCCCAAACTGACTGAAATTATTTACAGCACAGAAACAAGCCATTTAAGAACAAACTGCAATTGGGAAGGGGGGATGGTTAGGGGAGATATGTAGGATCTTTGTGAATGGATGACTTAAGATAGGCCAATTCGGCTATAATCTCTTAAGTCTAGTGAATAAAGGGACAGTTTTCTTAAACTATATATTTTTTTATAGACATCAAGTGAGGGCAGAATCAGGCTGTACTGTCCTCTATGATGAAATGGTCCACTGACTCTCCACCTAAATCTCCCTCTTTGCCAAACCAGTAGTGGATCTTCAGCAGGAGGTGGCGTTGCCCACTTTTTGCCTGAATACCTAACTTTAGTCCATTTCCTGAGGTGAAATTTTATAGGTGGGGCCCATATATGCCCTTGGAGGCTGAACAACTCTACTATCTCGGCACACTGGTTGCCAATAATGCCAGGTCGAGACTGATGATCGAGAGACCCTGCCATCTGCCTTCTAAGGAACAGTCATAAATTCTGCCTTCTGCAAAGCGTTGAGGAAACCAGGAGACCCATTGTAACTGCATTTCTTGTCTGTCTCCCACTAAGTTTGTGAAGGGAGACTGTTGGACCTCCACAGAATTTCAGGGCTCTTAATATTAAACTAGTATAGTCTTTGAAGTATATCTTTTTTCAAAAAGTTATGAATCTGCTCATTAAGCTCAGATGTGAGTCATTCTTCTTATCCATGTTCTGCCTAAAACAGCAAAAATAACATCAACTAGCATTTTTGAAATGTCTTTAATGTAGAAAAAACATCCCAAGGCACATCACAGGAGCGTAATCAAGCTAACATTGACACTGAGCAAAACAGGAAGCTATTAGGCAGAGTGATTAAAATATTGGTCAAAGTAATGGGTTTTAAGGAGGAGGATGTGGTTTAGGAATGGAATTCCAGTGCTTTGTGCCAAGACGACTGAAGACAAGGCACCAATGGTGAGGCAAAGGGATTTTTGGATATACAAAAGGCCAGAGCTAAAGGAATACTTTAACTGGGCTGTAGAAGGTTACAGAGATAACGAGGGGCAAGGCCATGGTGATATAAATTGGAGGAATTTGGGGACTGGGAACCAGAAACCAATGTAGGCCAGTGAACACAGGCGTACAGGGTGAATGGGACATTGATGGGGAATACGATACAGACAGCATTAGTTTGGATCAACTAAGTTCATGGAGGATGAGAGGCCAGCCAGGAGAGCATTGGATAAGTCAAGTCTAGAGGTAACAAAAACATGGATGAGGGTTTCAGGAGCAGATGGGCTGAGACGGGGCAGAGATGGTTGATGTTATGGTGGTGAAAGTAGGTGGTTTTTATTGTGGTGAGAATATGGGATCAGAAGCACAAATTGGATTCAAATTGGAAACGGAGGTTGCAAACAGTCTGGTTTAACCTGAGACAGTGACCGGGGAGAATTTATGGCAAAATATTACTCTCAGCTAACATCTTATTGAGGAATAACCCACATATATTCAGTTTAATCTATATTGACTAGTGTTTTTATTACATTTTTTTCCTCAGATTAAAAACCTGACAATTGGGTGAAGATTGTTGATTAACTGATGGTTGTTTTTTGTAGGTTTCTCAACAGTGCAAGAATGTCCACGACGAGCAGTTACTACTTTCAGTACAAAGGCTGTAACTTTGTTTCCACTATCTACAACAAAGAACATTTAGAACAACTGGAACATTTTGAAATACAGGACACAGATGTCTTCGTTGTGACATACCCTAAATCTGGTAAGAAACTTGTTAGTTTCTGAAAGTGCATAAAAACTCAGAGATTACTGTTGGTACTGCTCTTTTTTTTAATATCACTAGCCCTGTCACCAAACCTGTAGCAAAGTTTTGATTTTAAGCTAGCACCTTCCCAGGATGGCTGCTATCTTTGGCACCTGTTACAAATTGTGTGTCTGTACTAGGCATTCTCTGTGGTTTAGTGTCATTGGCTGCTACAATCAACAATTTACATTTACTGTCCATATCTAGTCAAATGACAGCAAGAGCTGAGGTAATTATTACAAATTCCCTTGTGTGAACTGTATATTCTGATTTTTGGACGTGCCCCCCTGCGCGTTTCTCCGATCTTTGGAAGGCAAACTAATAGACGACAAGTCTTTAAGGTTATGAAAGGGGTTGATAGGGTAAACATAGAGATGTTTTTACTTGTGGGGGAGACACTAATAAATCCAATAAAAGGTTCTGGAGAAACATCTTTACCAGAGATGGTTAGAATATGAAACTTACAATCATAAGGAGTAGTTGAGGGGAATAGCATAGATACATTTAAGGGGAAGCTAGATAAACACGAGTGAGAAAGGAATAGCGGGTTATGCTGAGGGGTTTAGGTGAAGATAAAGGCGGGCGGAGACCCATGCACCAGTTTGGCCAGATGACCTATTTCTGTGCTGTAAATTCTATGTAATTCTAGAAACACTTCTATGGTGAGATGAGTCCAATTCTAACCCAAAAAGCTAGTTTATTTTGCATGCAGTATATTAAATTAACAGAATACAATTATCAGTGAAATCAAATCTAATTCCAACTGTTTTAGTAACATCAAAAATAGCACATTTTGTACACTAAAGCCCTGATTATAGATAAAGTGTCATTTTAACAAGTCAGTATTCAATGAACAGAGGGAAGGAAGATTCTGTTTTTTGTGGCTATTTGCTTATACCCTGTACTTTAAATTCCTGCAAATCGTGCTTGTTTCAGTTTAACAGGAAGCCAAAGACTTGACTTCTTACCCTCTGCTCGCTCTCCGTGTTAGAGATTGGCCACTTGAGCAGTCAATAAAACCTGCCATCCGCTCAGGTTTGGATCCCTGGCAGCTACCTCCTGCTGAGCTCAATTAAATTAGGCTATTCCAACATCACGACTGTCAATGTTATTGGATTATATTAATAAATTCCATTGTCTCAAACTGATGCAATTTGCGAGAAACACAGTTTAGTTACAGACTGCTGCTGGGTGGAATACACATTCCCAGAAAGCTTATATGTTGTGTGAATTTATCCCCTTTGTTAATTTAATATAAATACCTTGATATAAATTAAACCAAAATTCCTCCTAGGCAATTTAAAAAAATGTTACAGCGCTCTTTGCATAAACAACTTGCGTAGCACACCTGATAGTAGATGGAAAACAGGATGTTTGCAGTCAGAAATACCCAACAAACTTGGATCTAAATATACAGATGTGGCTGTTGTGTCTCCGGGTAATGCCACATCTGTCACATCCATGCAGCCCCTGGGGCAAATGACAATAGATGTGCCAGACAGCGGGCAGGATAGCCAGCCACAGCAGTGGTGGACGTGGCTGATGAGTTTCAAGACCATCACCGGAACTAGCACAAGGAGGTACAAGGACACCTCAAGCAGTTTCCACTGAAAACAGCAGGCCTTGCAGCACATTTATTAAACATAAGAAGTTCAAGGTTGGGCGTTTTGACACAACAGGCCTAAGGAGAAGAACGAAGAAAAGAGGCTAATATATTGGTTGCACTGTATTTGGCCTATGTTCAGAGAGCTAATTTCAGATTGTGGAGCATAATGTAGCTGCACAGCAAATGATAGGCATTGATAATAGTTGAGGAAGTACAGTAGACAGTGTTTCACAGGTACTGGAGCCACTGTCTTCATGCCATGTCAACAGCAGAGTCCTCTAAGGAGCAGCTCAGGCGCATAGCTGAATGACAGTTTTATGAGCACCTGGCATTATAATCTTCCTGGCTGCACTGGTGTTTCTGCAGTGACACACTCTTGGTCAGTGTCTGTGTGCTGCTGTGGCCCTGATTGCCTTCACCTTGAGGCTTGGCTTTCATTCTCCTCTATAGGTAAGCTTCCTTGTATTACAGACTTGTAGAGTATACAGAAGATGACAATCTTAGAGACTATGGCAGGGTTATACTGTAAACTTACCTATATCTGTTGCTTTAAGGTGCCAATGATATGCTCCATAATTATCCTGGTAGTTTGGGCCTGTTGTATCTGCACTCTACTTCTGATTGGCCACTACTAAGAAGGGTTGAAGAGGGTAGCCTCGGTTTCCAATGAAAAATCCTCGCAATTTGCCTTCACCTTCACATAAGCCTGGCAAAGATATTTGTCTTAAAATGGCTGCAGCCTGTGTTGACCTGCAATATATAGACCAATAATCCCCTGTACTTTGGAAAATCCAGCAGTACATCCTGTCACGCACTGTCACTGTTCAGTGGGGAAAAAGTTAAAAATATTGACCCTTGAACAATACTTCAGTCACCTGTTTGATATACCTTAGAAAACAAATTGGCAGAAACTGCTGTTTCCCCTGTGCCAACTTGGCAGGATTAAGGCACAATATTGAAGGACACTTGTCACCTCGACTGCCACTGGCAAGCTTTCCCTCTGGGGGAAGTTGGCTTGACATTTCTTTTGAAGTATGTGGCACGGTTCTGAAGTTGCTTTCCTGCTGACCCTGAGCCTATTATGGAAGCCCTGCTCTTCATTCGCTGTCAGCTTTCATATTGGTAGGTGCAAACCATGTGCCTCTGATGTCGGCTGATATCCGGCATATTCTTGTTTTTCTTCATCCTATTCCATTAAAATAAGCGAATGGGAGCACTGAAAACAATCTCAATATTTTACAATTGTCTGGCAGCTTAAAGAAATCATTAGTTGGCCTTTGGGACATTCCTTTGTTTTGTTCCTCAGCAGCCAAATGGAATAATTCTAGTTCTCTACGCTGCCTTGATCCCTTGCAGATTTTTTAACCATTGCTATTTGCTGCTGCTCTACTTACTTTAAATTTAAAAGCTTGTATAGCTTGTTCATCTATGAATGATTCCGTATCCCATCCACCACTGCTATATTTTGTTTTTTTAATCTAGACAATTCTCTCCAGTTCAGTGTCTCAGCATGCTCACGTAGGTGCACTTTTGCTCCTAATGGCCAGAATATGCGTTTACCTGTCCAATATCTAGGTAATTTGTAGTGGGCCCAGGGAAAAGAAACAAACTCCCGTAAGTATTGGCTCAAGTTTCGGCTCGAGTTGCTCCTATTTTTTTGGAGCAACTAGTTTAGTATGGAATAACTTAGAAATTGCAATTCTCGGCATTTAGTTTGCTCCAATTCTAGTTAGTTAGAATAGTTTCATTTTAGAACAGTTTTTTTTCAAAAGGGGGCGTTATCAGCCACTTACACCTGTTTTGCAAGTTTAGGCAGCGAAAACTTACTCCAAACTAACTTAGAATGGAGTAAGTGTAGATTTTTGTACGCTCAGAAAAACCTTGCCTACACTTTATAAATTAGGCACAGGTAGCGAGAGATGGGATGGGGGGGGGGGGGGGGAAGGGAAGTTAGGGGATTTTACAAAGCATTAAACACCACTTTTAACCATAAAGGTGCATAGAAACCATCATAATTTTTAAATAACAATAAATGAACATTAAATCAAGCAATAAAAATTAGAAGTCCTACCTTGGCGACTGAAGCACGCACCGGAACTGGTGTATTTTGTACCTGGACGCTTATTAATTTAGGTGTTTATTAATTTGGTGCTTCCAGATTGCAAGATTCCACTTTTAGAATTCCAACCAGACCGGAATAAAAGCAGGGCATTTCTCCCCCAGTCTAGGCACGCACCCTGCGGATGCGGTCTTGAAGTGTCATCTCCTTACTTTGCCGAAATCTGTGGTTGTCGGAGAATGTTCAAAGATGTGGATCCTGAGTCCAGCTCAGAGTCGTCAATATCGGGCAGGTCCCACATCTGAGCGTTTCAGTCACGAGTCTGTATCAGCCACTTACCTGGAGTGTTTTCTCACAGCCAGAACATAGTCTTGTTAAATGGGACAAGCTGCGTCTGTCAACAGGAGTTGTGTGCGAGTTTTCTGCCCTGTCATCCCGGTGATATTCGGTGTGGGTGTTTCTAGGAAGCCCAAGTCCCAATAACTATTTAAGCACATCTTCAATGCCCGGGGAGCCCATTCGGCCAGGGCTAGGGGTGGCATGCTTCGGGCCCGTCCCACGCAGCATCGCGGAGATTCGGGCTGCGAGGAGCTACTGCACATGCGCGCACACTCTTTTTCAGCACCGAGGCCGAAGACGTCTTGAGGAGCTCGGAGAATTAGAAGGTAACTTTTCGGCGCCCTTTTTATTCTTGAGGTGCGCCGTTTTTACAGGGGGCAGAAACTTGGGCCCTATATTTCAAATGACTGGATATATCGCTTGTTCTCCTGCTATCTTCTTTGATGTTGGAAAGCAGTAGAATGAATATTTCAATAGACTGTAGCATAGATTATAAACTACCAAACATTTGTTGATAGTAACTAGAACACTAACACTGACACCAACTTCTTAGTTGGCAAGCACAAATCATTTTTTGCCATTTTTTCCACTTGGATATTTGACCGAGCAGAAAATCTAGGCGAATGTGTCCATATATTTTCCCCTGTAACTCCTCCCTCTCTCTTTCCTTAGAGTAATTTACCTTTGTGCTTTCCTTACAAGTTGTGGGGGTTGGTTCTATTTGTAGTCCATTTGTTCATTAAATATTGTGATGCAATATTTACCTCATCTCATGATGTCATTTGAGAACTGTTGCACTACAAGGAGGTGGACACATAATTTGAAACGTACCTTTTGGAGTAAAACACTTCAGTGTGCACAGCACAATGTCGTCTCCGAAAATGGTAATTGAGGTTGTATGTATAGCATAGGTCCCTGATTTTCATATGTTAAAAAGCCTACCGCCAGAAACAGATTGGTTAAAAAGCCTACCGCCAGCAGTAGACCCCGTTAAAAATGACAGTGGCCAGAGCGTCTGCATAAATGGGCAGTTAGTCTAATGACCCCATTTTGAGGCCATTACCACCTCGCTAACGCTGATTTGGCAAGTTAAAATTGGCCCCATAGTTCTATAATCGGGGAGTAGCATTTCCTCCATGAGGTGAAAGGTTATGAGTTGTATGTTGAGGGATCCTACTTCTTTTGATTTACTATTTTTTTCTGTCACACACCAGGCACTATTTGGATGCAGCAAATAATGAGTTTAATTTATTCTGATGGTGACCCAGCTGCCGTACAAGGCAAACCAGCATTGGAACGTGTTCCTTGGATTGAGGTGCCAAACTCAAATTTTTCTGCACGCCCATCACCTCGCCTGAATGTCACACATTTGCCCTACCACTTAATTCCAAAAGCATTGAAGGAAAAGAAGGGAAAAGTAAGAATTTTCTTTCCACTATCATTTGTTGCATAATGTAGCTATGCTTTCCAAAGCTATTTATGTGTCAGCATTAAAAAAATTTTCTTGTTGCATATTGGATGCGTGACTACAGATAACTGTAACAAAGATAAGACATTTCATAAAATACACCCTGATGATTCCTAAATGTACTTATTATACCTGCCTCTGATTGAATCCTCCCAGCTCTGGCTTCAGTTTAGGTGGGGCTTACTGTTCTGCTCCCACCACCCTCAAGTCTGTGAAAATTGGACCTCTCGCCCAACACTCCCCACTGCCACCTCTCTCCACTTCTGAGCTTTTGACAATTTCTGCCCCCTTCCTGATGTTAATCCCACCATATTTCTGTTTACCTTTCACTTTCAAAAGTGATGCATGGACTGCACTTTCTGACCCAGCCCATTCATCTCTTATCTTTGTGCCTGCCTGGTCCAGTGCACGCATAGAAGCTGGGCCCATCTCCCAAACCTGACCACTTTAAAGGCACTGGCTCCTTGTGGTGTTTCAGTTCCGCAGGCGGTCTCTGTAGCCATTCTTCATGTGTGCACCTAGATCACTATACTCATTACACTGCTAAACCAATATAACCGGAGTCAGGAATCCATTCCACGAGGTGCCTCCCTGTCTTTGCGTCTATCTGATTTTCTGCCAGAAGTGCATATTTAAATCATCTAATCAGATAGTTCCAACTAAATATCCAATCATGTATTTGGGAATCTGTCAAAACTGCTGTTTCCAGTGCCAGGGTAACATATTACATTGACAAATGATACTACATGGGATCCATCATTCTACTGAAGATGATCGATCCTCATAAAATATGCTAGAACAATAATTTGAAGAATTAATTGATATAAGGTGTCAGCTGTGGCTCCGTTTGTCCCATTTGCCCCTCTGATTCAAGTCCCAATCCAGCACAAAAATCTAGGCTGATACTCCAGTGCAGTGTTGAGGGAGTGCTGCATTGTTGGAGGTGCTGTCTTTCAGATGAGTTGTTAAATCTGCTCTCTCAGATGGACATAAAAGATTCCATGTCACTATTTCGAAGAAGAGCAGGTGGCCTGGACAATATTTCAAACAATATTTCAACATAAAAAAACAGATTATCTGGTCATTATCACATTGCTATTTATGGGAGCTTGCTGTGCGCAATGAGCTACTGCATTTCCTACCTTACAACAGTGACTATAATGATTTGGGTTGATTCTTCAAATGTACTTAATTGGCTGTACTTTGGGACATCCTGAGGACGTGAAAGGCGCTATATAAATGCAAGTCTTTCTTTCGAATTAAAACAAATAATTAATTTAACCAAAATGTATAGTTTGAAGAATCAACCCAAATCATTAAAAGTTTTTTTACATCTGTCAAAGTATACAAAGCGCACAAAGCGTGAGGACAGGGAATTTCAGCCCTTGAGTGTTCTTTGAAATACCATGTTGGTTCATCACCCCTAAAAGTGTATCAGAGGTTTTAGTCACAAGTTTGTATAGATTTTTATCTCATGATATAAATACCAGTATAGGAAAGTTACTTTGGCCCAGATTTTTCTGGAACAGGGTACCTCGTGGTGTGCCCTGTTAGTTAGACTTGTTGGTACACATTTAGGTTTAAAAAAAATTTGCCCGCAAAGTTGTTGGAAGTGCGAGCTGATAATAGCGCAACAAGGACAACAGGGCATCTGGGACCTTGGTGAATAATGGAACTGACAGTGTGCCTCCTTATCCAATGAGATTAAAGGATTTAGAAATAAACAGAGGAAGGACTGAGATAGTGGGTGAATTTAGTGTCAGAATCCAGTACAGAAAGATTGGATTAAAAGAGACAAAGGAAAAGTAAGAAAAATAATTTAAAATTTGACATTTTATAAATCTCAAACAATTCACAACCTGAAGGAATGAGACTTCACACTTCTAATTGTTCACTTTTCGGGCAAGAGAGGTTGATTGGCTATCATTAACAATTATCACATTGTTAAAAGGTGACTAAATTACTAAACTTGCCCATCTGTGGTGAGTTTAATGGTCAATTAATGTGCAAATGCAGCAACTTCATGAAACTCACGAGGATGTTAAGGGTGAGATTCTGTTTTTGTGAAGCTAACGATGGAACGGCGCAAATTAACCAGCAACTTGTGGCGATTTGCAATTCATGGGGTATCACTTCCTTACCACACGATGCCTGCCGATTTGTGCATTAATAACTGCGGCATTGTTCAGACACCATTTTTTTCCAGCCAAATGTGGGCCGATACTATATGAACTTAAAGGTGTAGAACTGATTCGCTGCAATTTCTAATATCAGAATATATTTGCACACTTTGCCAAATTTTTTCATTCATATAATTTTAGGTGCTCTGCATTTCACACTCTGCTACTTTTCATACAGATTATTTATGTTGCACGGAATCCTAAGGATGTACTGGTCTCTTCCTATTATTTCCATCAGCATCTTGCCATGTATGAATCACCAAAGGATTTTCCAGACTTTCTAGAAAAGTTCATTCATGGTAGAGGTAAGTATTTAGGTTATTATTTCATGAACTTTGTGTAAATGTGTCCGTTTTATCAAACTTCATCCTTCTGCATAGTATTGACTTGGTTATTTTTTATTATGTTTAAGTAATAATGGATTGATTGAATGGAACCCTGTGATATTTTTGAACACCAACTATTATTATTACATTTCTTTTAGATGATGGGGGAGGAATAGTTATAGTAATCTAAATCTGGGTATTTCTGGAAAATGATTGACATGGTCAACCCAAAAAAAGAGTGACAGCGCGAGCCCACACAGAAGGACCAATTTTTCAGGGCCAATTATGCAAGGCTCTGGTCTCAGCACAAAACTTTGTTAGTGGCAAGAAGTGGATGTAAAATCAGATAAGTAGACTTATGTACCAGAAGTGCAGCATGCCATATTGTGTGACAAAGAATTTTGGAACTTTGCCAGAAGCTGTGCTTCTGCCCTTGTCAACTTGTTATACTGTAATTGCACATTCGCGTCAATTGAAGAGCTTCAGGAATCAATATAATAGACTTTTCTTTCTTTCTTTTTTTCTATATAATGAAAATGAAAGTATAACAGAAATAAGACAGGGTGAGAGTGAATTTGTCTTCCTGAAATTGTAAACAGGAGTGGGTAAAGAGAAGAGCGATCTCTCTATACTGAAAATGAAGATAGAATTATAAGGACAGAATATATGACTTTAAATTAGGGACTGAATGTCATCTGCACACCCTGATCCTTTGCATATTCAAATAAGGTACCTAATAATTGTTTGAGGTGCCCTCTGCAATATTGGGTTACCCTAAATCTAGTCGGCCCGATAATGGGTGCATTCAAGAAGGCCAGGTCTATATGTGACCCAACAGGTGGTCCGTAAAGGAAGCGCTGCAGGCTGCAACAAATAAGGAAACTATACTTGTCTCAATGTGGAGCTGGGAGGGAAAGCAGTGCTCCTCTAGACTCCACATTGAAACCACATGGGCCGCTGCCAGCCACTTCTTACCCCTCGATCACAACCTTGACCCCCTCCTGATCGCAACCTTGACCCACTCCCCACATTCGCCGCTGCCACCCTCCTGATCCCTCTGCTACCCTCCCCGATCGGTACCTACCCTTCCTGATTCTGGCCACCACTACCCATCCTTTTGGTCACCTCCTAGTTGTCCCCCTTCCATTTCCATTTTGGGGACTTGCCTAAGAGCTGCTGCTAGCGTCGGAGCGTCCCGATTTTGGAATCCTGTTTTCCAGCGATCTGTCTCAGGACAGCTATTAGATGTTCACAGCTTTCCAGCTCGATGATAATAAAGCCTTCGGCCCAATATTACATGCACTTCGGGCCTATCCATTCAGGCACACAAATCGATTCCTGTGCACCTGTTTTTGAGCGTGCTCAAGTTTTTAGGCCAATATATTTTATATATGCCAGCCAATTAGATATTTCAATGCAATATTGATGCAATAAATTGATACCTCATTAATATATTGATTTTTATTACATAACAAAACTAGATTTTCTTAATGTGTGCAAATCAACCAGGTCTGTTAAATATGTTTTACATAACTTAATTATTTGCTGGAACCTACTTTAAAATTCATCTCGTACAACAGAAAATAAGGATTTCTAAGTGCCTGCCTGTCTGCTGACATTGTTATAACTCACTATGTAAATCTGTAACGTTAACTTTGCCTCGGTTTTCACAGAAGAGTGTGGTGGGGGAAATAAAAGGATATAAGAGGAGGACATGGAGCAATTAGGATAATTATAGATTATCAGGGGAGGTCAAAGAGGAGGTAGCAGTGACTCTGATCAGTCTTTCAAGCACCTTTGGAATTGGTAGTTATGCCAGACGACTGGAGAGTTAACAATGTAACATCTCTATTCAAAACGGGCTAAACTAGGTAACTATTGACTAGTTGACCTAATGTTGATCATTGGTAAGTTGGTAGACATCATAACACACAAGGTAATGAAGGACAGCTAACGTGGATTTGTAAAAGGCATATTGCGTCTGACAAATTTAGGAGAGTTTATTTGAGAGAATAGTGGAGTTGTTGATAAAGTAGATGCCATGGATGTTGTGTATATGGATTTTCAAAATACATTTGATATGTTGCTACATAGGAAGCTTGTTGATAAAATTAAGATACATGTTAATGGGATGGATAGGAAGCGTTGATAGAAGGATGATTAAAGGTCAGAAAACAGGTAGTAAGTAGTAGTTTTGGAATGGAGAGATGTAAACAGTGCTGTCCCCCAATGGTCCATGTTGAAATCATTGCTCTTCTCAAGATACATAAATGATCTGGACTTGAGTATAGGGAGCATAATATCAACATTTGCAGATGAAACGAAATTTGCTGTGGCACCTATGTTTTGTGTCTCCCAGCTCCTCCGTGTTTGCTGCAGAGGAACTTTATTTTGCTCCAGCAATTGTAGTTCGCTGCTTCCCAAATTGTCATAAGTTTTGCTTTTAACTATAAATAATGTAAAATCTGTGTATTATATCAAAATCAGAACAGAATATATGATAAAGTGGGGACTGAATCAGGTCTGTACACCCAGAATCACTTATCCCCACCCTCTAACCCAGCTTCATTCTGCATCAACTAAAAATAGACTTTTAAAGAAAAATGGGGCAATGACTGTTTTTCTCCACAATTAATAACCATTAATTCCCTTCCCATTACCCCACCAAGCAAAACTTCCCCAAAATGTCTTCCTCTCCAAGCTCATCTTATCCATGAGAACCACCCCCTACTGTCTCCACCGTATTGCCACTAAACTGCTGACCACCCAACTTCCCTTCCTGGCCCCATGCTAGCTGATATTCTAAATGGTTCCCTCTCCTCAGGTGCTGTTCCCCTCCCTTTCAAATCTGCCATCATCACCACCCGAAAAAATCCACCCTTGACTCCTCTGTCCTTGCAAACAACAAACCCAACTCCAATCTCCTTTCCCTCAAGTCCTTGAATGTGTTGTTGCCTCCCAATTCTGTGCCCATATTTACTGCACCTCCATGTTTGAGCCTCTCCACCAGGTATCTGCCTCGTCACAGCACTGAAACAGGCCTAATCAAAGTCACAAATTACACCCTTTGTAACTGTGACCGAGGTGCACTATCAACCCCCCTCCTTCTCTACTTGTCTGCTGCCTTTTTTTTATTCGTTTACGGGGTGTGAGCATCGCTGGCAAGGCCAGCAGTTATTGCCAATCCCGAATTGCCCTTGCGAAGGTGGTGGTGAGCAGCCTTCTTGAACCGTTGCAGTCCGTGTGGTGAAGGTAACTCCCCCACTGCTGTTAGGGAGGGAGTTCCAGGAGTTTGAACCAGCGATGATGAAGGAATGGCAATATATTTCCAAGTCAGGATGGTATGTGACTTGGAGGTAAATGTGGAAGTGGTGGTGTTTCCATGTGCCTGCTACCCTTGTTCTTCTAGGTGGTCGTGGGTTTAGGAGATGCTGCCAAAGAAGCCTTGGTGAGTTGCTGCAGTGCATCTTGTAGATGGTACACACTGCAGTCACGGTACGCCGATGGTGGAGGGAGTGAATGTTTAAGGTGGTGGATAGGGTGCTAATCAAGCGGGCTGCTTTGTCTTGGATGGTGGTGAGCTTTTTGAGTGTTGTTGCAGCTGCACTCATCCAGGTAAGTGGAGAGTACTCCATCACACTCCTGACTTGTGCCTTGTAGAGGGTGGAAAGGCTTTGGGGAGTCAGGAGGTGAGACATTCTCCGCAGAATACCCAGCCTCTGACTTGCTCTTGCTGCCACAATATTTATGTGGCTGGTCCAGTTAAGCTTCTGGTCAATGGTGACCCCTAGGATGTTGATGGTGGGGGATTCTGTTGTGTTCCTAACACACATGAGACTGCACACAGGGAGGTTAAAGTAACAGTTACCTCAGTCTTTATTAAGACACTCCAGAGTGAGTAACAGGCCTTAGGGGCCGGCTTATATACAGTGCTCCCAAAGGATGCTGGGATCCCTTGGGACTTCAGGGGATGTGCTCCCTGGTGGCGGAACACAACATCCCTCCCCCCCCGCCCCACCCCCAAAGTCAAAGTGAAAATTATTTACAAGGTGAGGCGGTCGGGAGCCTTTCTTTCCCTGGTGGACCACCTCGGTACAAATGTCTGTTCTGGTGTGTTGACTGTGCCCTCGCTGTGCTGGTGTGTTGTTGGCCCTGCAGGGCTGCTAGGTGAGCCTGGCCTTGCTGGGCTGTTGGGCGTGATGGGTTCGATTTCCTCGTCCGGCGTGGTGTCGTTGATCCTTTGGGTGTATGTTGTGAGCTCGAAAAAGATGGTGTCTGCTGTGGATTGTTCAGGGCAGTCTGTGAACTGCAGCCTCGTTTGGTCCAGGTGCTTTCTGCAAATTTGTCCATTGTCTAGTTTGACTACAAACACCCTACTCCCTTCTTTAGCTATCACCGTGCCCGCGATCCACTTGGGACCATGTCCATAGTTTAGCACATACACAGGGTCATTCAGACCAATTTCCCGTGACACAGTGGCGCGACCATCATTTACATTTTGTTGCTGCCGCCTGCTCTCTACCTAATCATGCAGGTTGGGGTGAACCAGCGAGAGTCTGGTTTTAAGTGTCCTTTTCATGAGGAGCTCAGCCGGTGAGACCCCTGTGAGTGAGTGGGGTCTTGTGCGGTAGCTGAGCAGTACTCGGGACAGGCGAGTTTGGAGTGAGCCTTCTGTGACTCGTTTGAGGCTCTGTTTGATTGTTTGTACTGCCCGTTCTGCCTGCCCATTGGAGGCTGGTTTAAACGGGGCTGAGGTGACATGTTTGATCCCATTGCGGGTCATGAATTCTTTAAATTCGGCACTGGTGAAACATGGCCAGTTGTCACTGACCAGTATGTCAGGCAGGCTGTGGGTGGCAAACATGGCCCTCAGGCTTTCAATGGTGGCGGTAGAGGTACTTCCTGAAATTATTTCACATTCAATCCATTTTGAAAAAGCATCCACCACCACCAGGAATATTTTACCGAGAAACGGGCCCGCATAGTCAACATGGATCCTCGACCATGGTCTGGAGGGCCAGGACCACAAACTTAGTGGTGCCTATCTGGGCGCATTGCTCAACTGAGCACACACGCTGCATTGTCGTACACAGGACTCTAAGTCAGAGTCGATACCGGGCCACCACACATGGGATCTGGCTATTGCTTTCATCATTACTATACTTGGGTGTGTGCTGTGGAGATCCGGGATGAACCTCTCCCTGCCCTTTTTTGGTAGCACTACGCGGTTACCCCACAACAGGCATTCTGCCTGAATGGACGGCTCATCCTTTCGCCACTGGAACGGCTTGATTAGCACTTGCATTTCAATGGGGATGCTGGCCCAGCTCCCATGTAGTACACAGTTTTTTTACTAGGGACAGCAGAGGATCTTGGCTGGTCCAAATCCTAATCTGGTGGGCCGTGACAGGTGATTTATCATTTTCAAATGCTTCCATGACCATCAACAAATCTGCGGGCTGCGCCACCATCAACAAGTTTGCAGGCTGCGCCATTTCCACCCCTGTGGTGGGCAATGGTAGCCGACTGAGAGCAGCCGCACAGTTCTCGGTGCCTGGCCTGTGGTAGATGGTATAGTTATACGCTGATAGCTCGAGTGCCCACCTTTGTACGCGGGCTGAGGCATTAGTATTTATCCCCTTGCTTTCAGCGAACAGGGATTATGAGGGGCTTGTGATCGGTTTCCAGCTCAAATTTGAGGCCAAACAGGTACTGATGCATTTTCTTTACTCCGAACGCACACGCTAATGCCTCTTTCTCAATCATGCTGTAGGCCCTCTCGGCCTTAGACAAGCTCCTGAAAGCATAGGCGACAGGTTGCAACTTCCCCGCAATGTTAGCTTGTTGTAATACACACCCGACTCTGTATGACGACGCATCACATGCTAGCACGAGTCTTTTACACAGATTATACAATACAAGCAGCTTGTTGGAGCATAAAATGTTTCTGGCTTTCTCAAAAGCAATTACTTGTTTTTTTCCCCATACCCAGTTCTCACCTTTACGCAATAACACATGTAGGGGCTCTAAGAGGGTGCTTAACCCCAGTAGGAAGTTACCAAAATAATTGAGGAGTCCCAGGAACGACCGCAGCTCCGTGACGTTCTGTGGCCTGGGCGCGTTCCTGATAGCCTCTGTCTTGGCGTCTGTGGGCCGAATGCCGTCCGCCGCGATCTTTCTCCCCAAAAATTCCACTTCTGTTGCCATGAAGACGCATTTCGACCTCTTCAGCCGCAGCCCTACGCGATCCAGTCGCTGGAGGACCTCCTCCAGGTTTTGTAGGTGCTCAACGGTGTCCCGACCCGTGACCAATATGTCGTCCTGAAAAACCACCGTGCATGGTACCGACTTGAGTAGGCGCTCCATGTTTCTCTGGAAGATCGCTGCAGCCGACCGAACTCCAAACGGGCATCTGTTGTGGATGAACAATCCCTTGTATGTGTTGATGCAGGTGAGGCCCTTCGAAGACTCCTCCAGCTCCTGCGTCATGTAGGCCAAAGTCAGGTCGAGCTTGGTGAACGTCTTGCCTCCTGCCAGCGTCGCAAATAGGTCGTCTGCCTTAGGTAGCGGGTATTGGCCCACTCGCTGAACTCCACTGGGGAGATGATGCCCTCGCGTTGCAGTTTGCCCAGCTCGATTTCCACTCTCTCCCTCATCATATGAGGTACCGCTCGGGCCTTGTGGTGAATGGGTCGTGCCTCTGGGACCAAGTGGATCCGCACCTTCACCCTGTAAAAGTTTCCAATGCCTAGCTCAAAAAAGGAAGGAAATTTGTTAAGAACCTGGCTGCATGAGGCCGCATCGACATGTGATAACGCTCGGATGTCATCGCAGTTCCAGCGGATTTTGCCCAGCCAGCTCCTTCCAAGCAGTGTGGGGCCATCGCCCGGGACAATCCAGAGTGGCAGTTCATGCACCGTGCCCTCGTAGGTGATCTTGACCATGGCACTGCCCAGGACAGTGATAAGCTCTTTTGTGTACGTTATCAGTTTCGTGTGGATGGGGCTCAGGGCTGGTCTGAATGCCTTGTTGCACCACAGTCTCTCAAACATCTTTTTACTCATGATGGATTGGCTAGCGCCAGTGTCCAATTCCATGGCTACGGGTAAGCCATTCACTTTTACGTTTAGCTTTATAGGTGAACAGTTTGTGTACTTCAGCATCTGCCTCCTCTCTCTGAGGCTCAAAATTGCTTTGGTCCACTATGGACCGATCTTCCTCTATCACGTGGTGGTTAGTAGGTTTTTCAGAGCTTGCAGCTCATCTGCAAGCTCGTTGGAGGTGCCCCATTCTTCCACAGCTCTTGCAAACATACCCTTTGAAGCAGCATGAATAGGCTGAATGGAAGCCTCCACAACGCCAACAAGGTGTGAATTGCCTTGCATTCATTCTTTATTGCGGACTCTGAGTCATCTGGGTCACCTGAGGCCTGCTGGCAATTGCAGACTCGTGGTTACTGCCCTGTACATTTCTGCTCGCAAACACAGTTCCAGTTAATTTATGAACATTGCTAGCACTTGTGTGCTGAGAGATTTGTTTGGTGAACATAAACGCTTGTGCTATCGCAATGGCATTACTGAGGGTCGGTGTCTCTACAGTCAAAAGTTTTCGTAAGATGGTCTCGTGGCCAATGTCCAGTACAAAAAAGTCTCTGAGCATTTGCTCCAGGTAGCCATCAAACTCACATTGTCCTGCAAGTTGCCTTAGCTCGGCGACGTAGCTCGCCACTTCCTGACCTTCAGATCGCTGGTCCGTCTCGAACCGATACCTTGCCATCAGCACGCTCTCCTTCGGGTTAAGATGGTCCCGAACCAGTGTACACAGCTTCTCATATGACTTGTCTGTGGGTTTCACCGGAGCCAGAAGATTCTTCATGAGGCTGTAGGTTGGTGCCCCACAGACTGTGAGGAGGACCGCTCTCTTTTTTGCAGCGCTTCCTTCTCCGTCCAGTTCATTGGCTACATAGTACTGGTCTAACCATTCGACATAGGCTTCCCAGTCCTCACCCTCCGAGAACTTCTCCAGGATGCCCACAGTTTGCTGCATCTTTGTTTTGGATTTGTGTACTCGTTGCCAGTTGTTGTGTTGCTAACACAGGTGAGAGTGCACATGGGGAGGTTAAAGTAACAATGACCTCAGTCTTTATTAAGACACTCCAGAGTGAGTAACAGGCCTTAGGGGCCGGCTTATATACAGTGCTCCCAAGGGATGCTGTGATCCCTTGGGACTTCAGGGGATGCACTCCCTGGTGGCGGAATATGGGAGTGCATGCTTTACAGATACAGAGAGAGCCGGAAGTCGAGAGAGGCAGCGGCCTATAAAAGGCTCAGCAGTCCGGGGAGCGTCGAGAGAGGCAGCGGCCTATAAAAGGCTCAGCAGTCCGGGGAGCGTCGAGAGAGGCGGGAGTCGAGAGAGGCAGCGGCCTATAAAAGGCTCAGCAGTCCGGGGAGCGTCGAGAAAGGCGGGAGTCGAGAGAGGCAGCGGCCTATAAAAGGCTCAGCAGTCCGGGGAGCGTCAAGAGAGGCAGCGGCCTATAAAAGGCTCAGCAGTCCGGGGAGCGTCGAGAGAGGCAGCGGCCTATAAAAGGCTCAGCAGTCCGGGGAGCGTCGAGAGAGGCAGCGGCCTATAAAAGGCTCAGCAGTCCGGGGAGCGTCGAGAGAGGCAGCGGCCTATAAAAGGCTCAGCAGTCCGGGGAGCGTCGAGAGAGGCAGCGGTCTATAAAAGGCTCAGCAGTCCGGGGAGCGTCGAGAGAGGCGGGAGTCGAGAGAGGCGTACCGGTGCAGCTCCAGCTGGGAGAGAAGGCAAAAAAGAAGTAGAAAGAAATCAAAAGGTGACGTCACAGCCAACGTGGTAAGTGATTGGCTGCTGATTGGTGAGTAGATTTTCTTTTTCTTTATTAGTCAGTAACTTTTAACATTGTTGTCGCCAATTTAAGTGTATCTAAGGGTTAAGTCATGGCAGGACAGCTCGGTCACGTGATATGCTCCTCCTGTACCATGTGGGAACTCGGGGACAACACCAGTGTCCCTGACGACTACATGTGCGGGAAGTGTGTCCACCTCTGGCTCCTGACGGTCCGCGTTGCGGAGTTGGAGCTGAGGGTGGATTCACTCTGGAGCATCCACGATGCTGAGAATGACGTGCGTAGCACGTGGAGCGAGTTGGTCTTACCGCAGGAGAAGGGTCCACAGCCAGCGAGGGAATGGAAGACCAGCAGGAAGAGTAGTGCAAGGAAGGTAGTGCAGGGGTCCCCTATAATCATCCCACTGCAAAACAGATACACTGCTTTGAGTACTGTTGAGGGGGATGACTCATCAGGAGAGAGCAGCAGCAGCCAAGTTCATGGCACCGTGGCTGGCTCTGTTGCACAGGAGGGCAGGAAAAAGAGTGGGAGCGCGATAGTGATAGGGGATTCGATGGTGAGGGGAATAGATAGGCGTTTCTGCGGCCGTAACCGAGACTCCAGGATGGTATGTTGCCTCCCTGGTGCAAGGGTCAAGGATGTCTCGGAGCGGGTGCAGGACATTCTAAAAAGGGAGGGAGAACAGCCAGTTGTCGTAGTGCACGTTGGTACCAACGACATAGGTAAAAAAAGGGATGAGGTCCTACGAAATGAATTTAAGGAGCTAGGAGCTAAATTAAAAAGTAGGACCTCAAAAGTAGTAATCTCGGTATTGCTACCAGTGCCACGTGCTAGTCAGAATAGGAATCGCAGGATAGCTCAGATGAATACGTGGCTTGAGCAATGGTGCAGCAGGGAGGGATTCAAATTCCTGGGGCATTGGAACCGGTTCTGGGGGAGGTGGGACCAGTACAATCCGGACGGTCTGCACCTGGGCAGAATCGGAACCAATGTCCTCTGGGGAGTGTTTGCTAGTGCTGTTGAGGAGGAGTTAAACTAATATGGCAGGGGGATGGGAACCAATGCAGGGAGATAGAGGGAAACAAAAAGGAGGCAAAAGCAAAAGACAGAAAGGAGATGAGGAAAAGTGGAGGGCAGAGAAACCCAAGGCAAAGAACAAAAAGGACCATTGTACAGCAAAATTCTAAAAGGACAAAGGGTGTTAAAAAAACAAGCCTAAAGGCTTTGTGTCTTAATGCAAGGAGTATCCGCAATAAGGTGGATGAATTAACTGTGCAAATAGATGTTAACAAATATGATGTGATTGGGATTACGGAGACGTGGCTCCAGGATGATCAGGGCTGGGAACTCAACATCCAGGGGTATTCAACATTCAGGAAGGATAGAATAAAAGGAAAAGGAGGTGGGGTAGCATTGCTCATTAAGGAGGAGATTAAGGCAATAGTTAGGAAGAACATTAGCTTGGATGATGTGGAATCTATATGGGTAGAGCTACAGAACACCAAAGGGCAAAAAACGTTAGTGGGAGTTGTGTACAGACCTCCAAACAGTAGTAGTGATGTTCGGGAGGGCATCAAACAGGAAATTAGGGGTGCATGCAATAAAGGTGCAGCAGTTATAATGGGTGACTTTAATATGCACGTAGATTGGGCTAACCAAACTGGAAGCAATACGGTGGAGGAGGATTTCCTGGAGTGCATAAGGGATGGTTTTTTAGACCAATATGTCGAGGAACCAACTAGGGGGGAGGCCATCTTAGACTGGGTGTTGTGTAATGAGAGAGGATTAATTAGCAATCTCGTTGTGCGAGGCCCCTTGGGGAAGAGTGACCATAATATGGTGGAATTCTGCATTAGGATGGAGAATGAAACAGTTAATTCAGAGACCATGGTCCAGAACTTAAAGAAGGCTAACTTTGAAGGTATGAGGCGTGAATTGGCTGGGATGGATTGGCGAATGATACTTAAGGGGTTGACTGTGGATGGGCAATGGCAGACATTTAGAGACCGCATGGATGAACCACAACAATTGTACATTCCTGTCTGGCATAAAAATAAAAAAGGGAAGGTGGCTCAACTGTGGCTATCAAGGGAAATCAGGGATAGTATTAAAGCCAAGGAAGTGGCATACAAATAGCACTAGCAGCAAACCTGGGGACTGGGAGAAATTTAGAACTCAGCAGAGGAGTACAAAGGGTTTGATTAGGGCAGGGAAAATGGAGTATGAGAAGAAGCTTGCAGGGAACATTAAGACGGATTGCAAAACTTTCTATAGATATGTAAAGAGAAAAAGGTTAGTAAAGACAAACGTAGGTCCCCTGCAGTCAGAATCAGGGGAAGTCATAACGGGGAACAAAGAAATGGCAGACCAATTGAACAAGTACTTTGGTTCGGTATTCACGAAGGAGGACACAAACAACCTTCCGGTTATAAAAGGGGTCGGGGGGTCTAGTAAGGAGGAGGAACTGAGGGAAATCCTTATTAGCCGGGAAATTGTGTTGGGGAAATTGATGGGATTAAAGGCCGATAAATCCCCAGGGCCTGATGGACTGCATCCCAGAGTACTTAAGGAGGTGGCCTTGGAAATAGTGGATGCATTGACAGTCATTTTCCAACATTCCATTGATTCTGGATCAGTTCCTATAGAGTGGAGGGTAGCCAATGTAACCCCACTTTTTAAAAATGGAGGGAGAGAGAAAACAGGGAATTATAGACCGGTCAGCCTGACATCGGTAGTGGGTAAAATGATGGAATCAATTATTAAGGATGTCATAGCAGTGCATTTGGAAAGAGGTGACATGATAGGTCCAAGTCAGCATGGATTTGTGAAAGGAAAATCATGCTTGACAAATCTGGAATTTTTTGAGGATGTTTCCAGTAGAGTGGACAAGGGAGAACCAGTTGATGTGGTATATTTGGACTTTCAGAAGGCGTTCGACAAGGTCCCACACAAGAGATTGATGTGCAAAGTTAGAGCACATGGGATTGGGGGTAGTGTGCTGACATGGATTGAGAACTGGTTGTCAGACAGGAAGCAAAGAGTAGGAGTAAATGGGTACTTTTCAGAATGGCAGGCAGTGACTAGTGGGGTACTGCAAGGTTCTGTGCTGGGGCCCCAGCTGTTTACACTGTACATTAATGATTTAGATGAGGGAATTAAATGTAGTATCTCCAAATTTGCGGATGACACTAAGTTGGGTGGCAGTGTGAGCTGCGAGGAGGATGCTGTGAGGCTGCAGAGCGACTTGGATAGGTTAGGTGAGTGGGCAAATGCATGGCAGATGAAGTATAATGTGGATAAATGTGAGGTTATCCACTTTGGTGGTAAAAACAGAGAGACAGACTATTATCTGAATGGTGACAGATTAGGAAAAGGGGAGGTGCAAAGAGACCTGGGTGTCGTGGTACATCAGTCATTGAAGGTTGGCATGCAGGTGCAGCAGGCGGTTAAGAAAGCAAATGGCATGTTGGCCTTCATAGCAAGGGGATTTGAGTACAGGGGCAGGGAGGTGTTGCTACAGTTGTACAGGGCATTGGTGAGGCCACACCTGGAGTATTGTGTACAGTTTTGGTCTCCTAACCTGAGGAAGGACATTCTTGCTATTGAGGGAGTGCAGCGAAGGTTCACCAGACTGATTCCCGGGATGGCGGGACTGACCTATCAAGAAAGACTGGATCAACTGGGCTTGTATTCACTGGAGTTCAGAAGAATGAGAGGGGATCTCATAGAAACATTTAAAATTCAGACGGGGTTAGACAGGTTAGATGCATGGAGAATGTTCCCAATGTTGGGGAAGTCCAGAACCAGAGGTCACAGTCTAAGGATAAGGGGTAAGCCATTTAGGACTGAGATGCGGAGAAACTTCTTCACCCAGAGAGTGGTGAACCTGTGGAATTCTCTACCACAGAAAGTTGTTGAGGCCAATTCACTAAATATATTCAAAAAGGAGTTAGATGAGGTCCTTACTACTAGGGGGATCAAGGGGTATGGCGAGAAAGCAGGAATGGGGTACTGAAGTTGAATGTTCAGCCATGAACTCATTGAATGGCGGTGCAGGCTAGAAGGGCCGAATGGCCTACTCCTGCACCTATTTTCTATGTTTCTATGTTTCTACAACAGATTCAATGATGGTAATGCTGTCGAATGTCAAGGGGTGGTGGTTAGACTCTCGCTTGTTGAAGATAGTCATTGCCTGGCACATGTGTGGCGCAAATGTTAATTGCCACTTATCAGCCCAAGCCTGAATGTCATCCAGGTCTTGCTGCATGCGGGCATGGACTGCTTCATTACTGGAGGAGTTGCGCATGGCACTGAACACTGTCCAGTCATCAGCGAACAACCCCAAGGGAAGGTCATTGATGAAGCAGCTGAAGATGGTTGGGCCTAGGACTGCAGTGAAGAATTCCTGTGGCGATATTCTGGGGCTGAGATGATTGACCTCCAACTCCCATAACCGTCTTCCTTTGTGTTAGCTTTGGCTTGTGGAAAGTTTTCCCACTGATTCCCATTGACTTCAGTTTTACTGGGGCTCCTTGATGCCATACTCGGTCAAAAGCTGCCTTGATGTCAAGGGCAGTCACTCTTACCTCACCTCTAGAATTCAGCTCTTTTGTCTATGTTTGGACCAAGGTTGTAGTGAGGTTTGGAGCCAAGTGGTCCTGGCAGAACCCAAACTGAGCATCAATGAGCAGCTCATTGGGGAGTAAGTGCCACTTGATAGCACTGTCGATGACACCTTCCAGCACTTTGCTAATTAAGAGTAGACTAATGGGGCGATAATTGGTCGGATTGGATTTGTCCTGCATGTTGTGGACAGGACATAGCTGGGCAGTTTTCCACATTGTTGGATAGATGCCAGTGCTGTAGCTGTACTGGAACAGCTTGGCTAGAGGCACGACTCGTTCTGGAGCACAAGTCTTCAGCATGACAGCTGGGATGTTGTCAGGGCCTATATCCTTTCCTGTACTCGGCTGTTTCATGATATCACGTGGAGTGAATCGAATTGGCTTAAGACTGGCTTTTGTGATAGTGGGGACCTCAGGAGGAGGTCGATATGGATCATCCGCTCGGCACTTCTGGCTGAAGATGGTTGCAAACGCTTCAGCCTTTGTCTTTTGCACTCACGTGCTGGGCTCCAGCTTCCACAGGTTGGGACCCCATTTTTAGGTATGCCTCGTGCACTACCTGGCATGCTGTTATACACTCCATATTGAACCAGAGTTGGTCCCCTGGCTTGATGGTAATGCTAGAGTGTGGAATATGCCAGGCTATGAGGTTACAGATTGTGGTGGAGTACAATTCTGCTGCTGCTGGTGTCCCATAGCACCTCATGGATGCCCAGTTTAAGCTACTAGACCAATGCCTATCCGCCATTGTCCAGCCGAGTGGGACTATTCTCACCTTGTTCCAATCTTGTCTATCCAGATATAGCCAGAGAATCTCCTGCAATGACTTCTCTTCCTGCCCCCACAGCATTACCTCTGGAGTTCACGAGGATCTATCTTTGAGCTCTTCCTATTTTTCATCAACATGCTGCTTCTTGACAATATCTGAAAGCACAATGTCAGGTTCCACATGTACACTGACAACAACCACCTCTACCTTACCACCATCACCATCACTTCTCTCAACCCCTTCACTGCCTCTGTGTTGTCAGACTGCTTATCCAATATCCAGTCCTATATGACCAGCAATTTCCTCCAATTAATACATTGAGAAATTTGAAATCGTTGTTCGGCCCCCGCCACTAACTCCATTTGTTAGCCACCAATTCTATTCCCCTCCCTGACCACTATCCCAGGCTGAACCAGACTGTTTGCAACCTCTTTGACCCTGAGCTGAGCTTCCAACCCCATATACTTTCCATCGCAAAGACCGTCTACTTCCACCTCTATAATATTGCATGTCTCTACCCCTGCATCAGCCCATCTGCTGCTGATACCCTCATCCATGCTTTTGTTGCCTCCAGACTCGATTATTCTTTCCTGGCCGGCCTCCCATCTACCATCCTCCATAAACTTAAGCTCATCCAAAACTTTGCTGCTCGTAGCCTAACTCGCACCAACTCCCATTGCCCCATCACCCCTGTGCTCGCTGATCGACATTGGCTGCCAGTCCAATAATGCCTCAATTTTAAAACTCGTCATCAAGTTCAAATCTCTCCATGGCCTCGCCCCTCCCTATTTCTGTAGCCTCCTCCAGGCCTACAACCCGCTAAAATCTCTGTGTTCCTATATCTCTGGCCTTTTGTGTATCCCCTACTTTCTTTGCCCTGCCATTGGCCGCCATGCCTTCAGCCATCTAGGCCATAAGCCCTGCAATTCTCTTCTTAAAGTTCTC
Source organism: Pristiophorus japonicus (assembly GCF_044704955.1). Lineage (NCBI taxonomy): Eukaryota > Metazoa > Chordata > Chondrichthyes > Pristiophoridae > Pristiophorus > Pristiophorus japonicus. The sequence goes on along the minus strand of NC_091983.1, from coordinate 138,239,781 downwards.
CTCTTGTAAGACGCTCTTTAAAATGTACCTTTTTGACTGAATGATTTCTTCTTTAGCTCGGTCTCAAATTTTGTTTGATTACCCTCTTGTGAAGCACCTTGGACTATTTTACTACCTTAAGGTCACTTTATAAATGCAGGTGGTTGTTATTGTTATGAAATTGTAGGAATGTACAGCTTTGAAATGCAATTGGCTGTTATGTTGAAAAAAAACATTTAAGTTGGGTAGATTTGTTGAGTTTGTTCGTTCTTGTGAATTAGCACTGGCATGGAACTGTTGGATCGAATGACCTGTTTCTGTGCTGTAAATACTTTGTAATGGGAATACTTTAATTGAAAGTTACAGGGTTGTAAAGCCAATCTTAGTCATTCTAAACTGAAGTATTACAGAATTTGTCATGTTTTTTCCAATACACTGGGGCCGAAATTCTGGGTCCAGATAAAGTCCGTTACCGCTGTTTTGCGGTGGCCATGGGGCGGAATTGAGTGGCCACTGCGTTGCAGTCCTTTGGCCACCATGATCCAAATTCACCTCGGGGATTTTTCAGGCGGTCCCCACTTCAGCCCCGCTGCTGTTGACTGCCCCAAACGTGTCATCAAAGTACGCTCCGCTGCTCTTCTGCACCTCCATCCCACTCCGCGCAAAATTTACTTCAACAAATCCACGAGCCGCCGCGCGGTGCCCTCGACAGCTTTTTCTGTTGGTGCACCTGTTTTTTTGTGAGTGAGTCACGGCAGCGCAGTGGCCCTTCAAGAGGAGGGTGTACTGCCGTGGCCGCCATGTTTTTTTTTTGCCAGCCGACTTCCCGATCGGCTGGACATTTATGGCCCCGAGTTCGGCCAGGCCGCCAACAGGCAGCCTGACAACCCCTCTTGGGTGCCAGGCCGCTGGCCCAGCCGAAACCCTCCCTGGTGGCCCAGTGGCCGAACCTAAAAGAATGCTCCATCTCTCCCATTTAAATGAGAGGAGAGATGTGGTGATGCACACGCGCACTGACGTCACCACCGTTCCGCCGTTGAGTGACAGCGGTGGAGACTCCGTCCCGCCCCCACTTCCACCCCTCACCAGTACTTACCGCTGCACTTCCAATCCCATTATGACCGGCTTCTGGTCCAATTCGAAAAAAACGGCAAAGATAATAAAATCGATCGAGAGCTGGCCTCATAAGGCCCGATCGTAAAAACATTCAAAAAAAGGTAGGTGCGCCAGCTTTCTGGTGGGCCTGAATTTTGGCCCCACTGTCTGTTGCATGCAAGGCCAGACCAGTGGTGCAGTCTTAGAAAATCCTGCCCAAGTAGTCAAAATGCTTATAAGCTCAGTGTGAGACAGTAAGATGTGATAGTGCAGGTTCATCACCGTTATGACTTTAAAAAGTGAATTAATAATTGCAAAATATTTTCTATAAAAATAAACCGTGGACTTGTATCCTGGTTTACGGATGAAATGTGATCACCTTTAATTGCTTAAAATCCTTACAGATTGCTAAAAGTATTTGCTAAATTGTCCATAATTGTTAAATCAGCTGAAATGTAATATAACCTTTAATATTTGTTTTCTCTAACAGTGGAATTTAGCTGCTGGTTTGACCATATCAGGGAGTGGTATGCTCACAAGGATGAATTCAACTTCTTGTTCATAACATACGAGGCACTGAAGAAGGTAATGCAATTATGCTAGTATTGCATTTTTGTGCTCTCTTGTTTGCACTACCTGAACTGATGCAGTAGCATGGTCCTTCCAGTAATTGAACATTTTGACAAGTGCTAGCCCGAGTGCACTACATACTAATTTAAGTTGCTCTAGTCAGGTTTTCAAAAACAAGACTAAAATCCTGGAAAAGGGCAATGGACAAATGATCTTATCTCACTTATTCTCCTAAAGAAAATACTTGTGTGTGTGTGTGTGTGTGTGTGTGTATATAGCATCCTTCATGACCTCAGAACTTCCCAAAGCACTTTACAGCCAATTAAGTACTTTTGAAGTGTCGTCACTGTTGTAATATAAGAACAGGATGGGGGGAGAATTGCTGTGGTTTCTTTATAGGTAGTTTCATGAGATCATGCTTCTGGCACGAAGACTCACTAGCTGCAAGCAAATAATGGACATTAATGAACAGAGAAAGATTGTGTGACATTGGATATGCAATCCTGGCAGGTGTGGGTCCACGCTGGGAGTATAAACTTGTTTAAAAAAAAATCCTTTCATTCTTGTGTATAGTAAAGTCATAAACACTTTTCTTATGCTATGTATAACAGCATTTGCAATGTTGTTATACATAGCAACCAGAGCAATTCTTCCTCCAGTGTTATCAGTTCCTGGTATTCAGAGCATTGTACCGGAGATGAATCAGTAACTTTCTATTGCACTTTGGCAGGTTCAACTCTTTAAAAACCTGGGGTTAAGCAGGTCGAAATTAGATGATATATCAATAGTTGCATCACCTACCCAGTTATTAGTAACATTAATTATAGAATGATTCAGTACTCTTACAGGGCAATCAGTGAATAATATGGGAGGTATTTCATTATCAAGTGTCATAGAAACTGTTGCTACTCTTAAGCTTCCAGGATAGGTAACTGTTTACTATATTGATGCCCGATAGGATCTTAGAGCATCAATACAAAAAATTTGCAACTTCGTTGGAAGACAGTTGGATGATGATAAACTTGATGCCGTGATAGAACACAGTATGTTCGACGTTATGAAAAAGAATCCAATGGCGAACTATGAAGGAATTCCCAAAAAATCCTCAGACGGTGCATTTCTTCGAAAAGGTACCAAGTATGAATTGTTTGAATAGCGGTAGATTTTATGCACGTGCTCCTGGCACCGCACTTATGGTTTTGGGAACATATCAGGAATTTGGGCAGAGAGGTCGGCGGTTTGAAAGAAAAGGAAATTAATGGTTGGAAAATCATGCAGTGTGTGCTGACCTCAGTGCCCAAGTCCCTGATGATCATTCCTGTTGCACAAAGCTTTGTGATTGGAGTATGAATGTATATCATCGACCCTATGGAGGAGAGTTTCTGGTAAAGCAGTTAGTGTTGCATCAGTTAACCTCTTTAAATTGAACTGGACGAATATCTGGTTCGGAACAGCTGCTGTGAGTTATGAGGATGAGTGGAGATAGAAAGGATTAAATATTTTGTGGAATATGATGTTTTTTTGAACTGATGGGACCATGTTCATGACCAGGAAGGCAGCTGATCAAGGATGAATCATGTAGGATAAAAGGACGAGATAGGTATGCTGGAGGTTTATGTAATTTAGCATTGGGAATCTTGGCAGAAGGAAAAAAAATGGTCTTTTCTCATTTCCTGCTTTTTTAAGTTCTTTATAAACCCTAAACATAAAGGGCTCAATTTTCCCCAAGCCCGTTTTCTGGCATATTGCCAGAGTTATGCCGGGTTTTCTAGGCCAGAAATGCGGCAGATATATTTTGCCAAACTTTCCCCGATGTATAATTCGAATTTAGTGCCGCGCAGCTTGTCCAGTTTCCTCAGGGGGTGGAGCCTTGATCTGCGCCAAAAAGATCAGGTTGCCAGGGTAACCAGTGACACAATGTGCCCCTAGCCAAGGCCGAAGGGCTTGCCGGTCCGCTCCCCCGCCCGACCCTGGCCCCAAGTGCCCTCCTGGTCCGCTACCCCACCCCTAGCCAAGGCCGAAGGGCTTGCTGGTACATCCCCCACCCGACCCTGGCCCCGAGTGCCCTCCTGGTCCGCTCCCCGCCTGACCCTGGCCCCGAGTGCCCTCCTGGTCCGCTCCCCGCCTGACCCTGGCCCCGAGTGTCCTCCCGGTCTGCTCCCCGCTCCTAGCCCAGGCCAAAGGGCTTGCTGGTCCACTCCCCCACCCGACCCTGGCCCCGAGTGTCCTCCCGGTCTGCTCCCCGCCTGACCCTGGCCCCGAGTGCATTACTGGACCCGCTCCCCGCTCCTGGACCAGGCCAAATGGCTTGCCGGAAGGCTACCCCACCCCTATTTCAGGCCGAATGGCCTCCTCCCTCCCAGTCCACGCACCTAACTACACCCAAAAGGCTTCCCCCCCCACCCCCACATCCCCTTTCACCCCTCACCTATCTCTCTCCCCCTCTGTCTTATCTTTCCTGCTGCTGTTGTCTGGGCATCTGCTGCACTTACCATGCCGATTTCCTTACCTGCGCCGATTTCTTTAACTCTCTGTAAGGTTTTTCTGCAGAGGCCACATATGCTGGCTTAAGCAAAACTGGAGTAACTCTCAGCTGCCAAACTTCCCTAAATAGCCAGAATTGGCACGGGTGACAGGTTTCAACCCCTTTGGCTGAAAAAAAAAAGTACCTAAAAAAACTCATAACTAACTGAGTTACACTGGTGCAAATTGATTGGGGAAAATGTGAATTTTTAACTTAGGCCAAAAAAAGCAGCTTGCTCCAAAAAAACAATGCAAATCACTGGGGAAAATTGAGCACTATATAACTGAAAAATGTTCAATTTAAAATGTATGAACAACATTAAGACCAAGCTGCCAAAAATCCTCAAGGACCCCACTCATTTTCTCCTGGAATTACAGTGGAATCTTGTGGAAACTGGTCTCCATAGTTACTGGAAGTTTCCAGTTTGCCTTGTATGGGACAGAAGCTCTTTCCACTCCTTACAAGGCAAAGAGTGCCAATGGGGCAGTGCCAAGTAGTTGGGGACTCCCCCCTACACTAGGAAATCCTACTCTCTGGCTTTGTTGGGACCTGACATATCAGCGAAGGCTGGTATGCCCAGTAAAATAAAACTTTCAGCCTCCACATAGGCAGATATAGTCCCCACTGGCGGGCTTCTGGTCATGGACGTGACATGAATTTTTGAAGGAATATGATTTTTTTTAAATGTTGATATCTGCCTTCCTGCTTAGGGGCTGAGGAGCATAGCTGGAGTCTGGGGAAGGTGGGAGCCTGGGTGACCCCTCTGCGCCAGCTGGTGCTGGAGTTCTGGCCGCGTGGTGCAGTCAGGCACCAGTGATGCACCCACCGTTGTGCTTGTGCTTGCCTTCCCAATGCTAATTAGGTCTCTCTCACTGACTCTGCAAACACTGGTGGGGTCACCATTGGAGGGCACCACCAGGCACGATTCCAACAGTTATACTGGGATTGTGTTCTAAGGCATTTCCTCCTCCAATAGAAGCTGAAACTAATTTTATGAAAAGGAAGAAAATTAAAAGGTAATTATGGATGAGGAGGGCCATTCAACCCATTCTCATTCACCCATCCAGAAAATTCCTAAAATTCTCACGATTGCGACATCCAGTTATTAAATGATTCCAGGGTTTTCACTTTCACCACACTATCTGGAAGCCCATTCTGCATGTTGATAATTCTTTGTGTGTAGAAAAACATCTTGATATTGGTCCTAAATGTATGTTGCTAGTTTGAATTGGTGTCCCCTTGTACTATTCACACCATTTAAAATCATTTTCCGGAATGACCTTTTCCATTTCACTTACTATGTTGTATACCTCAATGTGGTTACGGGGTCAATTTATTTAAGTCGTTCCTGCCAGGTGGTAAATAGGAGGTAGCGAATCTGCCACCCTGTTTACATCCTGCCCAATGGAACATCGGGTGCCATTTAAAATGGGTGACTGGCCCAGCTGGTGAGAACAGTTAAAATCGGCCCCCAACTCTCAGATGTCTCCTTTTAAGGCTGAAAATCTCAGTTTACTCTAATCTCTCCTTATAACTCAAATCACCCACATAGCCTTGCACTACTTCCAATGCTTGAATGTCTCCCTTGTGACTCTTTAACCAGAACTGGACATCGCAATCAAGGTCTGGTCTGATCAAAAACACTGCATTGTTTGATTATGACTTTCTCTGACATGTACTCTACCATTTTGTCAATGTAGTTCAAGATTCTGTTGGTTTTGATAGAGATGTTGACTGTTGACGTTATTAAAACTCCTACGTATCTTCCAACTTCATCCTTAGCTATTTCAACACCATTCATGGAGTGCATGTGTCACCCATTTTTCCTTCCCATGTGCAGTACTTTACACTTGGCCTCATTAAATTTCATCTGCCATTGATCTGCCAACTTGCATATTTAGTTCAATGCATTGTCATTTCTAAGCTGCCTCCTTTGATTCCACTGCTCATACTAGTGTGGTATCATCTGCACATTTGACCAATTTGCTTTTAGTTAATAAATCAAAGTCATTTATCCAAATTAGCAACATTAGCAGTTCCAGCACGAGCCCTGGGATATCACACTTAGCACTTACACCCCAAGATAACTCCTGTTCTATGTACCCATTGCTTTCTACCTTCAGCTAATTGTTTACCTGTTCCCAAGATTTACCTGAATCCCCACAGCTTTGTGCTTTGTGTGAACCTTATCAAATACCTTTTGTAAGTCTATATACAAACATGTCATAAGGCATATCACAGTCCACGTGGACTATCACTTCCTCGAAGAAGAGGAGGTTAAAAATTGCACTTAATTGCATAAAATGGGCATAATGATGACCTATTTTGGAGATAACGTTTGAGGCCCAAATGATCCGCTATTGAGGCAGGCCATTTTTTCAGGCACCCCTGGCAACCATCTAAAACAGGCATTGGGCTCCTTCCAGATGTAAATGAAGGGCCTAAAGCCCATCTATGGATCCCTTGTTGTAATTGGAGTACAATGAGTAGAGCAGGAGCTGGGTTCGCTCTGCTCAGGATTCTTCACTGCGGTCTAAGCAGCAACCATCAACAAAAAGTAAAAATTCAGAAATCATACCTGTGGAGCCAGGAGGAGCAGGAGTCCTGTCCCAACTCCACAGTACTCGAGATTACACCCCCCTTCCTTGCCCCCCGCCCCGGGTTACCATTCCATGTCCCTTTCCGCGACAAACGCCCCCCCCCTTCCCCATTACCATGCCATGTCCCTTCCTGTGACATTCATTTCCCCGTTACCATTGCATGTCCCTTCCTGTGACATTTGTTCCCCAGTTACCATTCCATGTCCCTTCCTGCGACATACGCCCCCCCCCCCCCCCCCCCGCCCCTCCCCATTACCATTCCATGTCCCTTCCCGCAACATACTTTTGGGCTGTTGCCAGCGAGACAAGCAGCCCGACATTCATATTTTTGAAGTGGGCGAGCAGCTCGTGAAGCCACGACAGGCAACACACCCAAGTAATGTTAATGAGGCCCGGTGTCCAATTTTGAGCTGGCCTTGAGTTTCCCAGTTAGGGGACACGTGGCACCCATTTCAGGATCGAAAATGGGCCTGAAGGAATTTCCATCCCAAGGAGGTTGATCAGACAGGATCTCACCATTCTGAATCCATATTGGCAGCTGTTTATTATTGTACAGATAATCCTCAATTTTGCTCCCGATAATCAATTCTATTACCTTGCATGGATGCAGTCAGACGATAGTTAAATTGGAGAATAATTTGAGAATTGTATCTTGCTGATATTATCAAAAGTATGTTTTATTTTCTAACTTTTTTCTCCCCTCAATTCTTTTTTCATTATTATTCCATTTGCTTATTGTAAAGATCCTTATCACTGATTTTCATTTTTCTTTTCAGGTTCAATTGGAGACTGGAAAAATAATTTCACTGTGACTCAATCTGAGATGTTTGACAGAATTTTCCAAGAAAGAATGAAGGACGTGCCGTTAGAGTTTATCTGGGATAATGAATAAATAAAAGGCAACAGTTCACAGAATGTGACATTCTACAAATAAATGAAAGAAAATGATTGCAGATCATGCATATATGTATCTCTAAATAGGTTATTTGTGGTGAATTATACCAAGAAGGGTGAATTTATACATTTTAAGTATCATCTATATCATTCAGTGTATGAAAGCTTAGGTACAGGGTGAGCTTTAAGCATGTGATGACTATTAATCATCCGAATCCTGTGGATTGGCACAAAATTGGCAATTTGGACATTTTTTTTGTTTTACGGTTGGAAAATAGCCCTTTAAATACATTTGTATTTTCTGTATTTGAAAGTAATGAAGCAGATATTCAAAAGTGAAGAGGAGATTGTCAACCATATTCAAAAAAATGACAAACTAGAGAAGAAAGTATGTATTATTTCCTAAAAATTTGACTTTTGTCATGTATTTTTCAAAGTTCATGTGTGGGAAAGTTATGGAGCATGCATGATAATGATTCTTTAGTCTAACATCACAGTTTGGATGTGTTCATTTCTAATGGAAGTTCTTTCAGGTGGTTGTTTTATTTTTCCATGAAAAGATGTATAAATGTAGATATTCAGCTGTAAAATTTAAAAAATAATCAGTACAAAATACTAAAGACAGTTATATGGAATTGCATTTACAGCATGGAAACAGGCCATTTGGCCCAATTATGTACTATGCCGGTGTTTATGCACCACACGTTTCTCTATTTACTTCATCTCCCCTTTTTCAACATATTCTATTCCTTGCTCCCTCATGTACGAGCTTTCTTTTAAATGCACCTATGATATTCGCCACAACTACTTAATGTGGTAGCAAGTTCCACATTTACTACTGACTCGCTATCTGTTTGCCTCTTTTAAGAAATAGGAAATAGTAGCAGGAGTAGGCCATTTGGCCCCTCGAGCCTGCTCCGCCATTCAATAAGATCATGGCTGATCTGATCATGGACTCAGCTCCACTTTCCTGCCCGCTCCCCATAACCCTTTACTCTTGCATCGTTCAAAAATCTGTCTCTCTCCACCTTAAATATATCCAATGACCCAACCTCCACAGCTCTCTAGGGCAGAGATTCCATAAATTTACAACTCTCTGAGAGAAGAAATTTCTTCTCATCTCAGTTTTAAATGGGTGGCCCCTTATTCTAAGACTATGTCCCCTAGTTTTAGTTTCCCCTATGAGTGGAAATATCCTCTTTCATCCACCTTGTCGAGCCCCTTCATTATCTTATTCTAAGACTATGTCCCCTAGTTTTAGTTTCCCCTATGAGTGGAAATATCCTCTCTGCATCCACCTTGTCGAGCCCCTTCATTATCTTATAAGTTTCAATAAGATCACCTCTCATCCTTCTGAACTCCAATGAAAATAGGCCCAACCTACTCAATCTATCTTCATAAGTCAACCCCCTCATCTCCGGAATCAACCAAGTGAACCTTCTCTGAACAGCCTCCAATGCAAGTATATCCTTCCTTAAATACAGAGGCCAAAACTGTACGCAGTACTCTAGGTGTGGCCTCACCAATACCCTGTACAGTTGTAGCAGGATTTCCCTGCTTTTATACTCTATCCCCTTTGCAATAAAGGTCAACATTCCATTTGCCTTCCTGATTACTTGCTGTACCTGCATACTAACTTTTTTGTGTTTCATGCACAAGGACCCCCAGGTCCCTCTGTACTGCAGCACTTCCCCTATGAAATAGCAGCTTTCATAATTTTGTCATGATGTGTATGCAGTTTTTTCCCCCCTGCACTTCCCATAAATAGTACATACACCAGCCATAGTGTGAGTGGATATTGATCCCTGTGGCAGGGCACTGATCAATTACTTTACCCTGAATGATAGTGAGCTTCCATGAGTAGTATTCTGTCACGCTCTTGACTTGACCCTTGTAGATAGTGGAGGGGATTTGAGGGATCAGAAAGTGAGCCACTTGTCACAAAGTAGCCAATGTCTGCTCTTTCTTTGTTGTCACTGTGCTGATGGCGCTAATTCAATTAAGCATCTGGTAAATAATGCCCAATCACCCCCATAGATATTGATAAAGGGGGGACTCAGTGATGATAGTGAAGGGGAGGTGATTGGGTGTTACTTGTTGGAGACGATCATTACCTGGCACTTATATGGTGTGAATGTTACTTGTCCCTGGTCAGCCCAAGCCTGGATGTTGTCCTGGTTCTGCTGTAGGCTGGCAGGGACTGTTTCAGTAACAGAGAATTGTGAATGCTGTTGAATAATATAGAATCATAATTAGAAGGTCACTCCTGACCTTGTGATGGAGTAAAGGTCATTGATGAAACTGCTGATTGTCAGGCTGAAAACATTTCCCTGAGGATCTCCTGCAGCAATATCCTGCAGTTCTTATGATTGATCTCCAACAAGCTTCCAAGTGAAGCAACCCCAGCTCTTTTGTGTCAGACATGACTCCAGCCACTGAATGATTTCCCCAATCTGTTCCCCATTCATCTCTGTTTTGCCAGGGGACCTGGTGCTGCACTTGGTTTCACAGCAAGAATGTTTAAAGAATTACATTTTTATATTTGGAAAGGATTTATTTTGTTTGGAGGTGGGGAGGAAGCAAAAGAACCTAAATAATGTCACCAGTGCAAGTGACACAATAATGTGATATGATGTGATTTATGATCATCCAGCATATGTTTATAAACAAATACAATAAGGTTTGTTACTTTTTTCATGTAAATAATTGTTTTCTATATTTTGAGGGAAATGGTCCATTAGCTTTTTTTTGTGGTTGACCTCTTTGGGCATTTTCCTTTTACTCTGAAGACTCAATGGAAATAGTATGAATATGTAATGAATTACTTGAGCATGTACTCTTTTGTAGCGGGTTTAAATTCAATAGATCATATATTCTAATGTTAATGTGGGTTTTTATCACTGTGATTAACTTCTGTCATTATTGAATAATTTGGTGCATTGGATAATATATACTGATGCTAAGAAATAAATCTCATTAACCATTTATAACATTTGTCCTTTGAATTAATAGTCTATTTTAAGCGTTTCCCAGCCAATGACTTATTTTCAAGTGTAGTCGGTGTTGTAATGCAGCTAATTTGTAGTAATTGAATCAATAGAGTGGCGTTTCTCCAATGCCACAAAACAATAGCCAGTACTGAACAATTGCTACTTGTACAAAGAGGACACCACTAATACAACTGGTTCAAAACAAACTAAAAATGCATGAGTTAAATAAATGTTGTCTTGAATACTCAGTAAACGGGATTTCCACCACAATTTCAGTCAAGTTATGGCAGTGGAGCCAGACCAGCTATGAGGGAATTCACAACTTGTAACTTACCAGCTCAGCGACTGGTAGGCTCACCACTGTTTTTTGTTGTTCTCTGCATCTCATCATCATAGGCAGTCCCTCGCAATCAAGGAAGCCTTGCTCCCACTCTAAAAACGAGTTCTTAGGTGACTGGAGGAGGTGGGGTAGCATTGCTGGTTAAAGAGGAGATTAATGCAATAGTTCGGAAGGACATTAGCTTGGATGATGTGGAATCTATATGGGTAGAGCTGCAGAACACCAAAGGGCAAAAAACGTTAGTGAGAGTTGTGTACAGACCTCCAAACAATAATAGGGATGTTGGGGAGGGCATCAAACAGGAAATTAGAGGTGCATGCAATAAAGGTGCAGCAGTTATAATGGGTGACTTTAATATGCACATAGATTGGGTTAACCAAACTGGAAGCAATACGGTAGAGGAGGATTTCCTGGAGTGCATAAGGGATGGTTTTTTAGACCAATATGTCGAGGAACCAACTAGGGGGGAGGCCATCTTAGACTGGGTGTTGTGTAATGAGAGAGGATTAATTAGCAATCTCGTTGTGCGAGGCCCCTTGGGGAAGAGTGACCATAATATGGTGGAATTCTGCATTAGGATGGAGAATGAAACAGTTAATTCAGAGACCGTGGTCCAGAACTTAAAGAAGGGTAACTTTGAAGGTATGAGGTGTGAATTGGCTGGGATGGATTGGCGAATGATACTTAAGGGGTTGACAGTGGATGGGCAATGGTAGACATTTAGAGACTGCATGGATGAACTACAACAATTGTACATCCCTGTCTGGCATAAAAATAAAAAAGGGAAGGTGGCTCAACCATGGCTATCAAGGGAAATCAGGGATAGTATTAAAGCCAAGGAAGTGGCATACAAATTGGCCAGAAATAGCAGTGAACCCGGAGACTGGGAGAAATTTAGAACTCAGCAGAGGAGGACAAAGGGTTTGATTAGGGCAGGGAAAATAGAGTACGAGAGGAAGCTTGCAGGGAACATTAAGACGGACTGCAAAAGTTTCTATAGATATGTAAAGAGAAAAAGGTTAGTAAAGACAAACGTAGGTCCTCTGCAGTCAGAATCAGGGGATGTCATAACGGGGAACAAAGAAATGGCAGACCAATTGAACAAGTGCTTTGGTTCGGTATTCACTAAGGAGGACACAAACAACCTTCCGGATATAAAAGGGGTCAGAGGGTCTAGTAAGAAGGAGGAACTGAGGGAAATCCTTATTAGTCGGGAAATTGTTTTGGGGAAATTGATGGGATTGAAGGCCGATAAATCCCCAGAGCCTGATGGACTGCATCCCAGAGTACTTAAGGAGGTGCCCTTGGAAATAGCAGATGCATTGACAGTCATTTTCCAACATTCCATAGACTTTGGATCAGTTCCTATGGAGTGGAGGGTAGCCAACGTAACCCCACTTTTTAAGAAAGGAGGGAGAGAGAAAACAGGGAATTATAGACCGGTCAGCCTGACATCGGTAGTGGGTAAAATGATGGAATCAATTATTAAGGATGTCATAGCAGCGCATTTGGAAAGAGGTGACATGATAGGTCCAAGTCAGCATGAATTTGTGAAAGGGAAATCATGCTTGACAAATCTTCTGGAATTTTTTGAGGATGTTTCCAGTAGAGCGGACAAGGGAGAACCAGTTGATGTGGTATATTTAGACTTTCAGAAGGCTTTCGACAAGGTCCCACACAAGAGATTAATGTGCGAAGTTAAAGCACATGGGATAGGGGGTAGTGTGCTGACATGGATTGAGAACTGGTTGGCAGACAGGAAGCAAAGAGTAGGAGTAAATGGGTACTTTTCAGAATGGCAGGCAGTGACTAGTGGGGTACCGCAAGGTTCTGGGCTGGGGCCCCAGCTGTTTACATTGTACATTAATGATTTAGACGATGGAATTGAATGTAATATTTCCAAATTTGCGGATGACACTAAGTTGGGTGGCAGTGTGAGCTGCAAGGCGGATGCTATGAGGCTGCAGAGTGTCTTGGATAGGTTAGGTGAGTGAGCAAATGCATGGCAGATGAAGTATAATGTGGATAAATGTGAGGTTATCCACTTTGGTGGTAAAAACAAAGAGACAGACTATTATCTGAATGGTGACAGATTAGGAAAAGGGGAGGTGCAACGAGACCTGGGTGTCATGGTACATCAGTCATTGAAGGTTGGCATGCAGGTACAGCAGGCGGTTAAGAAAGCAAATGGCATGTTGGCCTTCATAGCGAGGGGATTTGAGTACAGGGGCAGGGAGGTGTTACTACAGTTATACAGTGCCTTGGTAAGGCCACACCTGGAGTATTGTGTACAGTTTTGGTCTCCTAACTTGAGGAAGGACATTCTTGCTATTGAGGGAGTGCAGCGAAAGTTCACCAGACTGATTCCCAGGATGGCGGGACTGACATATCAAGAAAGACTGAATCAACTGGGCTTGTATTCACTGGAGTTCAGAAGAATGAGAGGGGACCTCATAGAAACGTTTAAAATTCTGATGGGTTTAGACAGGTTAGATGCAGGAAGAATGTTCCCAATGTTGGGGAAGTCCAGAACCAGGGGTCACAGTCTAAGGATAAGGGGTAAGCCATTTAGGACCGAGATGAGGAGAAACTTCTTCACCCAGAGAGTGGTGAACCTGTGGAATTCTCTACCACAGAAAGTTGTTGAGGCCAATTCACTAAATATATTCAAAAAGGAGTTAGATGTAGTCCTTACTATTAGGGGGATCAAGGGGTATGGCGAGAAAGCAGGAATGGGGTACTGAAGTTGCATGTTCAGCCATGAACTCATTGAATGGCGGTACAGGCTCGAAGGGCCGAATGGCCTACTCATGCACTTATTTTCTATATTTCTATGTTTCTATGAACAGTCCAATAAGAAAACCACAGTCCCTGTCACAGGTGGCACAGACACTCGTTGAGGGAAAGGGTGAGTGGGACTGGTTTGCTGCACGCTCCTTCCGTTGCCTGCGCTTGGTTTCTGCATGCTCTTGGCGATGAGACTCGAGGTGCTCGAGATTCGAGGCGCATCTACGGTGTGCTGGTGATGCTGATGCCTCCTTCTCATCCACAGAAGCACGGAGGGCAGTCTTGAACGCATTAGGGATAGGTTAGAAAGAGTGCTGTGGGTTAGACTTATCCTGAAGGCAGGGGAATTGCAATAATTGTGGTGGTGACTGTTGTGTTTGCAATAACTGTCAGACTGAGTACTGTTTAACTCCAAGAGGTATGACCTTAGCTCTGCTTTATTAAGGCTCAAAGTGACTAATATACAAAATGGCTGGCCTTTTATACTTGGGCTGCACACACGTGCATGCAGCCCAATGACCTCCAACGGGTCCTTTTCGTGGCGTGCCACAGGGCTCAGTGCTGAGACCCCAGCTCTTTACAATTTACATTAATGATTTAGATGAAGGAATTGTATGTAATATCTCCAAGTTTGCAGATGACACTAAACTGGGTGGTGGTGTGAGCTGTAAGGAGGAGGCTAAAAGGCTGCAGGGTGACTTGGACAGGTTAGGTGAGTGGGCAAATGCATGGCAGATGCAGTATAATGTGGATAAATGTGAGGTTATCCACTTTGGGGGCCGAAACATGAAGGCAGAATATTATCTGAATGGCGGCAGATGAGGAAAGGGGGAGGTGCAACGAGACTTGGGTGTCATGGTTCATCAGTCATTGAAAGTTGGCATGCAGATACAGCAGACGGTGAAGAAGGCAAATGGTATGTTGGCTTTCATAGCTAAGGGATATGAGTATAGGAGCAGGAGGTCTTACTGCAGTTGTACAGGGCCTTGGTGAGGCCTCACCTGGAATATTGTGTTCAGTTTTGGTCTCCTAATCTGAGGAAGGACATTCTTGCTATTGAGAGAATGCAGCGAAGGTTCACCAGACTGATTCCCAGGATGGCAGGACTGACATATGAGGAGAGACTGGATCCACTGGGCCTGTATACATTGGAGTTTAGAAGGATGAGAGGGGATCTCATAGAAACTTATAAGATTCTGACAGGACTAGACAGGTTAGATGTGGGAAGAATGTTCCCGATGATGGGGAAATCCAGAACCAGGGGACACAGTCTAAGGATAGGGGGTCGGCTATTTAGGACTGAGATGAGAAGAAACTTCTTCACTCAGAGAGTTGTTAACCTGTGGAATTCCCTACCGCAGAGAGTTGTTGATGACAGTTCATTGGATATATTCAAGAGGGAGTTAGATATGGCCCTTATGGCTAAAGGGATCAAAGGATATGGAGAGAAAGCAGGAAAGGGGTACTGAGGTGAATGATCAGTCATGATCTTATTGAATGGTGGTACAGGCTCGAAGGGCCGAATGGCCTACTCCTGCACCTATTTTCTATGTTAACAGTGACGCCATTGAGTGGCTAGTGATCCCAAAAATACATACATGACAATACCCCTCTCTGAGATATTAACACAGTCTTTTACAAATTGAGACGGCCCGGTGTTTTACGCTCCCGGGTTGATCATCTCAATTTAACTCCAGCCTTGGGTGAGTGTTCAGAGTCTGTTGTGACTGGTGGCTAGGTGGCTGACCTGGTGGGAATAGCAATGTCCATGTCAGGGATTGAAAGTCCGTTTTCATTGAATGTGTCAGTGATTGAAAGTCCCGATTCACTGATGATCACTGAGTCCTCTGATGACTGGGGGTAGGTTGGTTGGTCGTCGATTGTCTCTTCCTCCGACTGTTCCGGTTCGTCTATGTGCCGCAGCTTTGTCTGATCCATATGTTTCCTGCATGTTTGCCCTTTTTTGAGCTTGACAATAAATATCTGTTGCCTTCCTTGGCCATGATAGTACCAGCGATCCACTTGGGACCCTGACCATAATTCAGAACATATACAGGATCATTTACAGAAATATCGCGTGACACAGCTGTGCGATCGTGATACCCTTGCTGACTTTGTCTTCTATATTCAACATGATTATTCAAGTTAGGATATACAAGAGATAGCTTGGTCTTAAGACCTCTCTTCATCATTAGTTCAGCAGGCGAGACCCCGGTAAGCATGTGTGGTCTTGTCCTGTAACTAAGAAGTATGCATGACAGGTGGGTCTGCAGTGACCCTTGGGTTACTCGCCTCATACTCTGCTTTATGATTTGGACAGCACATTCTGCTTGCCCATTGGATGCAGGTTTGAATGGTGTTGACCTTACATGTTTGATACATTGAGTTTCATGAACTCTTCAAACTCCTGACTGGTGAAGCACGATCCGTTGTCGCTAACAACGATGTCAGGCAGACCATGTGTCGCGAACATGATACTGAGATTCTCAATGGTAGCTGTGGATATGCTGAATAACATGATTATACACTCTATCCACTTCAAATATGCATCCACCACAACTAAAAACATCTTCCCCAGGAAGGGACCTGCAATGTCTATGTGGATCCTGAACCATGGTTTGGACGGCCACGACCATAGACTGAGCAGCGAGTCCGCTGGTGCTTTGCTGAGCTGCATGCAAGTGTTGCACTGATGCAGACGTGATTCCAGCTCAGAGTCAATTCCCACTCACCATACATGAGACCTGGCGATGGCTTTCATCATTACAATGCTAGGATGTGTGCTATGTAGCTCACGTACAAATTTCTCTCTCCCTTTCTTGGGCATAATAACACGACTGCCCCACAGGATACAATCCGACTGAATAGACAGTTCATCTTTACGACGAATATAAGGTTTGGTCTCCTCACACATTTGCTTGTGTATGGCAGACCAATCACCTTTGAGGATGCAACTCTTGACCACCGATAAAATCGGGTCCTGGCTGGTCCAAGCCGTGACAGGGGTTCCTTCACTCTCAAAAACATCCATAACTTAACAATAGGTCCGCCGGTTGTGGCGTTTCCACCTCCGATGTGGGCAACGGCAGACGGTTCAAAGCATCGGAACAATTCTCGGTGCCAGGTCTAAGTCGAATGACATAATCATAAGCGGATAATGTCAGCATCCACCTCTGGATGTGGGATGAAGCATTGGTATTGATACCTTTGTTTTCAGAGAACAGTGAAATGAGCGGCTTGTGATCTGTCTCCAATTCAAACCCAAGACCATCTTTTTAACCACATATACAGAGGCTAGTGTTTCTTTCTCTACCATGCTGTAGGCTCTTTCCGCTTTAGACAAACTTTTTGAAGCATGCGCGACTGGTTGAAGTTTATCCGACTCATTAGCTTGTTGGAATACGCAACCAATTCCATATGATGAAGCATCACAGCCAATACTAAATGTTTACATGGGTCATAATGTACCAGCAGCTTGTTAGAGCCAAGCAGATTAGTGGCTTTCTCAAAAGCTCTGTCTTGAGACGCACCCCACACCCAGTTGTCGCCTTTTCTTAGCAGCATGTGCAGTGGTTCTGATAATGTGCTCAATTTAGGTAGGAATGACCGAAGTAGGAATGAATGCAGCTCCATCACATTCTGCAGCTTGGGTGCATTCTTAATGGCTTTGGTTTTTGCGTCCATGGGCCTGATGCCGTCAGCAGCAATTTTCCTCCCCAGGAATTCGACCTCTGGTGCCATGAAGACGCACTTCAAGCATCTCTTCGACGTCTCGACCAGCTCCTGTGTCATGTAGGCCGATGTCAAGTCCAGTTTGGAAATGACTTCCCCCCGGCTAGCATTGCAAACAAGTCATCAGCCTTCGGTAACAGGTACTGATCCTGTTTCGAAACTCTGTTGATCGTAGCCTTGTAGTCTCCACAGATTCTGACTGTGCCATCACTTTTCAGCACAGGAACAATGGGCTGGCCCATTCAGTAAATTCAACTGGTGATATAATCCCTTAACGCTGGAGTCTGTCCAGTTTGATTTCGACTTTTTCCCTCATCTTATACGGAACTGCCCAAGCTTTATGATGGACGGGTCTTACATCTAGTCCACGTGGATCTACACCTTGGCTCCCGTGAAGTTGTCGATGCCTGGTTCGAACAGTGAGGGGAACTTGCACAGTACTTGGGCACATGAACCTTGCTCCGATGACAATGCCTTGATGTCATTCCAATCACATCTGATTTTTTCAAGCTAGTTCCTGCCGAACAGCATTGGGCCATTACCTGGGACAATCCATAGCGGTAACTCGTGAATCTCATCGTCATACAACATTCTAATTGTGGCACTGCCAATCACTGTTATGAGTTCTTTGGTGTACATGTGCAACTTCGCATTGACTGGACTCAGCCTGGGCCTCAGCCTTAGTATCCCACAGCTTGTCGAATGCCCTCTCCCCCATGACCAGTTCCATCGATGCCGGCACCGCATTAAATTTCACATTGATCATTATCGGTTTGCTCTTAGTTAGGAACGAGTACAGTCCATACACTTCCTCCTCTGGTATCTCGGATTGTTTATCCGGATCCACACTAGTCTGACAATCATCCTCCACGTGGTGTGTCGCAGCACGCTTGCTCATCTGCGGACACTTGCGCTGGAGATGCCCCACTCTCAGACAGCCTTTGCAACTATATTGCTTAAATCAGCACCGCTGGTGCCGGTGACTTCCCCCACAACGCCAAAACGGAGAAATCGGATGCATTCCCGCTGACGGACTTTGGGCAACCACAGGTTTCGCATATGCAGTTGGGTAGGCCCTACCATGTGCCGCTCTGCCGAACGCCGAATCAATCATATTTACAGTACTTGCTGAGTTTTGATTTTTCACTGATATCTGCTTTAGACTTCTATCCATCGTCATGCATGACTGAGCGATCATGATGGCCCTGATCAAGTCCAATGTCTCCACCGGCAGTAGTTTACACAGGATCACCTCATGGTTGATACCAATTACAAAGAAGTCCCGCAGCATGTCTGCAAACACAACCCCGAACATACACGGTCCCGTTAGACATCTCAGGTTGGCAACGAATTCCACCGCATTCTGGCCCTCTGAGCGAATGTGCGTGTAAAATCTGTATCTTGAGATGATGATGTACACAATTCTTCATACGTCTTCTCTGTTGGACTCACAGGCAGGAGTAGATTCTTTATCAGACCATAAATATTTGGACCGCAAACCGTGAGGAACACCGCCCGGTGCCAGTCTGCGTCGCCGACCTCCTCCATTTTGTTGGCCATGAAGAACTGCCTCAAATGGCTCACAAAGTCTGCCCAATCTTCTCCTTCCATAAATTGCTCCAACAATCCAATTGTACTCATTTTTGCATGCAAAGGTTCTTGTCGCCAAATGTTGTGTATAGAAACATAGAAACATAGAAAATAGGTGCAGGAGTAGGCCATTTGGCCCTTCAAGCCTGCACCACCATTCAACAAGATCATGACTAAACTCCTGACTCCCCAAAGCCTTTCCACCATCTACAAGGCACAAGTCAGGACTATGATGGAATACTCTCCACTTGCCTGGATGAGAGCAGTTCCAACAACAATGAAGAAGCTCGACACCATCCAGGACAAAGCACCCCGCTTGATTGGCACCCCATGTACCACCTTCAACATTCACTCCCTCCTCTACCGGCCTACCATGGCTGCAGTGTGTACCATCTACAAGATGCCCTGCAACAACTCGTCAAGGCTTCTTCGGCAGCACCTCCCAAACCCTCGACCTCTATCACCTGGAAGGACAAGGGCAGCAGGCACATGGGAACACCATCACCTTCAAGTTCACCTCCAAGTTACACACCATCCTGACTTGGAAATATATCACCTTTCTTTCATCGTCGCTGGGTCAAAATCCTGGAACTCCCTCCCTAACAGCACTATGGGAGTACCTTCACCACACGGACTGCAGTGGTTCAAGAATGCGACTCACCACCATCTTGTCAAGGGCAATTAGGGATGTGCAATAAATGTTGGCATAGCCAGCGACGCCCACATCCCGGAACAAATAAAAAAAATAATTGACAGCACGCACTAGTTAACAGAATGAAATCAGTTTCTGTTCATGAAATTGAAGGGTTTGTTATAAAGGATTTCGAGTGTCACATGCGTTCCAGTAATTGCACCTTGCACCTGTGGGAACCTCCTTGTCTCTCTCTTGTTTCTTTGGTTCCATTGAGAAGGAAATGAACTGTACAGCATTCCTGAAGAGAGCATCGGTGCCTAAATAATATGTTAAAAGTCTGCAGACACTGCCTGGAAGGATCCAGTGAAAACGAAAAGCAGTGGTGACTTTCCCAGACACAAATAATGCTGCTCTCCTGATGATAGTGGGCTGAAAAGCAGCTGGCATAGTTCCCTAATTGATCTCTGGAGGAAGTGCAGTCTTCCAAGGCAGTGACCAGCATAGAAGACTAAGTAAGACCTTCTTGGTCTGTAAATCCTTTTGAGTGGCAATCTACATATTTCTTCTGTGATGTCTCACTGTATTTCTCCTTGTCCTCCTCCTCTTCCTAACATAGAAATAGCAAGATTCCCATCAGGAAATCCATGCTGCCCCATCCAAAACTGAACTGTGTGTGCAGCTGACTAAAAATTGCAACAAAAGTCCCGACAGAAACCTTCAAAGTACAGAGCCAAATAGATTATGTAGACAAAGTAAAACCAACCTCAAGTTCCAGCAAACAAAATGGCCTCCTCAAACTGCCTCAGATACACCTTAGTGGTGCTCATACCACCAATGCTGGTGCTGGTGATCATTTGGGTTTGGGATGGAAGTTGGAGACAAGGGCGGGGGTTATAATTTTAACCCCCCTAGGGCGGCTGGGAGATTAAAAATTAAAAATGAGGCAACTCAATCCCAAAGCTGCCTATTTTCGGTTTTGACGAAGGCGGTTTGGGGGGCGGTCAGCCAACCCGCTCTTGGGGTTCAAAATACCTCCATTTTAATGTAACTTTTATTTTTCACACCTGCTGGAAAGTGTGAAGCGCCAGCTCCATCAGGTAAGTGCCTTTCCAGCACTGCCTGTAGACCAGGAGGAGCAGGCGTGATTATCCCCTGGCCCCACAAAGAAACAGATAAATTCCCACAATCTGTCTGAACCCCCATCCTCCGCGATTTGTTGGACCTCCTCACGATGCACGATGACTGAACCCCCTCCCGATCACTTCCCCTCATTCAATGACTGCTCCCCTGCCAATGCCAGATGCCGAGCTATGGCCTGGAGTCGCAGGACTACCCGCCTCACTATCAGCCAGCCTTCAATATGGCGGGCTCTGGCCGAAAAACAGAATTTAAAACAAAAATCAGGTTGTGCCGTTAAATTCAACAGAACCTCGGTCACTAAACCTCCCCTCAACCTTGCCCCTGCACCTTTCCAGTCTCCCTGTTATTATCAGAGCCAATGGGTCAGAGGGGTTAGCCACATCAATGTGACCTCATTCAAAGACAGCAGAACAGACTCCCACAGGCGTTAAAGTGGATTGGCAAATTTTTGGGTGTATGTAATTCTAGTATCAGCTGTGGCTCAGTGGGTAGTACACTCGGCTCTCAGTCAAAAGGTTACGGGTTCATAGAAATATAGAAACATAGAAACATAGAAAATAGGTGCAGGAGTAGGCCATTCGGCCCTTCGAGCCTGCACCACCATTCAATAAGATCATGGCTGATCATTCACTCAGTACCCCTTTCCCGCTTTCTTTCCATACCCTTTGGTCCCTTTAGCCGTAAGGGCCATATCTAACTCCCTCTTGAATAAATCCAATGAACTGGCATCAACAACTGTCTGCGGTAGGGAATTCCACAGGTTAACAACTCTCTGAGTGAAGAAGTTTCTCCTCATCTCAGTCCTAAATGGCTTACCCCTTATCCTTAGACTGTGACCCCTGATTCTGGACTTCCCCAACATCGGGAACATTCTTCCTGTATCTAACCTGTCCAGTCCCGTCAGAATTTTATATGTTTCTATGAGATCCCCTCTCATCCTTCTAAATTCCAGTGAATACAGGCCCAGTCGATCCAGTCTCTTCTCATATGTCAGTCCTGCCATCCTGGGAATCAGTCTGGTGAACCTTCTCTGCACTCCCTCAATAGCAAGAAAGTCCTTCCTCAGATTAGGAGACCAAAACTGAACACAATATTCTAGGTGAGCCCTCACTAAGGCCCTGTACAAGTGCAGTAAGACCTCCCTACTCCTATACTCAAATCCGCTAGCTATGAAGGCCAACATACCATTTGCCTTCTTCACTGCCTGCTGTACCTGCATGCCAACTTTCAATGACTGATGTACCATGACACCCAGGTCTCGTTGCACCTCCCCTTTTCCTAATCTGCCACCATTCAGATAATATTCTGCCTTCGTGTTTTTGCCACCAAAGTGGTAACCTCACATTTATCCACATTATACTGCATCTGCCACACGTTTGCCCACTCACCTAACCTGTCCAAGTCACCCTGCAGCCTTTTAGCATCCTCCTCACAGCTCACAACGACACTCAGCTTAGTGTCATCTGCAAACTTGAAGATATTACACTCAATTCCCACATCCAAATCATTAATATCTAGTGTAAATAGCTGGGGTCCCAGCACTGAGGCCTGCGGCACCCCACTAGTCACTGCCTGCCATTCTGAAATGGATCCATTTATCCCGACTCTTTGCTTCCTGTCTGCCAACCAATTCTCTATCCACATCAGTACATTACCCCCAATACCATGTCATTTAATTTTGCACACCAATCTCTTGTGTGGGACCTTGTCAAAAGCTTTTTGAAAGTCCAAATACACCACATCTACTGGTTCTCCTTTGTCCACTCTACTAGTTACATTCTCAAAAAATTCTAGAAGATTTGTCGAGCAGGATTTCCCTTTCATAAATCCATGCTGACTTGGACTGATCCCGTCACTGCTTTCCAAATGTGCTGCTATTTCATCTTTAATAATTGATTTCAACATTTTCCCCACTACTGATGTCAGGCAACCAGTCTATAATTACCCATTTTCTCTCTCCCTCCTTTCTTAAAAAGTGATGTTACATTAGCTACCCTCCAGTCCATAGGAACCGATCCAGAGTCAATAGACTGTTGGAAAATGATCACCAATGCATCCACTATTTCTGGAGCTACTTCCTTAAGTACTCTGGGATGCAGACTATCAGGCCCCGGGGATTTATCGGCCTCAATCCCATCAATTTCCCGAACACAATTTCCCGCCGAATAAAGATTTCCTTCAGTTCCTCCTTCTCACTAGACCCTCGGTCCCCTAGTATTTCCGGAAGGTTATTTGTGTCTTCCTTCGTGAAGACAGAACCAAAGTATTTGTTTAACTGGTCTGCCATTTCTTTGTTCCCCATTATAAATTCACCTGAATCTGACTGCAAGGGATCTACGTTTGTTTTCACTAATCTTTTTCTCTTCACATATCATAGAAGCTTTTGCAGTCAGTTTTTATGTTCCCAGCAAACTTCCTCTCATACTCTACCTATGCAATAACTGTTAGACTGAGTAATGTTTAACTCCAAGAGGGATGCCCTTGGCTCTGCTTTATTAAGGCCCAAAGTGACTAATATACAAAATGGCTGCCCAATGGCCTCCATCAGTGATGCCATCTGGTGGCTAGTGATCCCAAAAGTACATACATGACAGTGACAAATGGAGATATTTAAACATGTAAGAATCCAGCAGTAATAATCTGCATATGAATGCTCCTTGCAGCTAGTGATAAAGAAATCACTGAGTTTATGTTCCTCTGCCTTCACAGCAACTGCGGTCATCTCCATGTTCAAGTCTTTCTGAATGACAAAGCAATGCAGAGCACAGCAAGTGACCGCTATGCGGGAGATATGTTTGGGAGCTCCTAATCTGTTCAGGCATGGAATCCTATTCTTCAGGACCCACATAGTTCAATCAATTACATAAAACACAAGAATTAGTAGTAGGAGGAGGCCCCTCGAGCCTGCTCCACCATTCAATAAGATCAAGGCTGATCTTCAACCTCAACTCCACTTTCCTGCACTATTCCCATATCCCTTGATTCCCTTAATATTCAAAAATCTATTGATCTCTGTCTTGAATATACTGAAAGACTGATCTTCCACAGCCCTCCGGGCTAGAGAATTCCAAAGATTTCACCACCCTCTGAGTGAAGAAATTTCTCCTCATATCAGTCCTAAATGGCCGATCCCATATTCTGAGACTCTAATCCCTGGTTCTAGACTCTTCAGACAGGGGAAACATCCTCCCTGCATCTATCCTGTCAAGCCCTGTATGAATTTTGTTTGTTTCAATGAGATCACCTCTCATTCTTCTAAACTCTGGAGAATATAGACCTAGTCTACTCGATCTCTCCTCATAGGACAATCCCCCCATCCCAGGACTCAGTCTGGTGAACTTTTATTGCACTCCCTCTAAGGCAAGTATATCCTTCCTTAGTTAAGGAGACCAAAACTGTACACAATACTCCAGGTGTGGTCTCGCCAGGGCCCTCTATAATTGCAGTAAGACATTTTTGCACATGTACTCAAATCCTTTTGTAATAAAGGCCATCATACTATTTGCTTTTTAAATTGCTTGCAGTACCCGCATGTTAACTTTCAGTAATTAGTGTACAAGGACACCCAGGTCCCTCTGAACAGCAACATTTCCCAATCTCACCATCTCTTTCTATTTTTCCTACCAAAATGGATAACTTCACACTTCACATTATATTCTATTTGCCATATTCTTGCTCACTACTTAGCCTGTCTATAGCCCCTTGAAGCCTCTTTGCATAACCACTTGAAAAAAAAGAAAGACTTGCATTTATTTGCCGCCTTTCACAACCATTTGCCGTCTCCAAGTGCTTTACAGCCAATGGAGTAATTTTTGAAATGTAGTCACTGTTGTAACATAGGAAACGCGGCAGCCAATTTGCACACAGCAAGCTCCCACAAACAGCAATATGATAATGACCAGATAATCTGTTTTGTTATGTTGATTGAGAGATAAATATTGGCCAGGACACAGGGGATAACTCCCCTGCTCTTCTTCAAAATCGTGCCCTGGGATTTTTTACATCCATCTCAGAGAGCAGATGGGGCCTCGGTTTAACATCTCATCTGAAAGACAGCACCTCCAGCAGTGCACACTCCCTCAGTACTGCACTGGAGCGGCAGCCTAGATTTGGATGCTTAAGTCTCCAGAATGGGACTTCGAACCCACAAGCTTCTGGCTCAGAGGCAAAAATGCTACCAACTGAGCCACAGCTGACAGTTGATGAATGGGCCACATTGCAGCACTCTTCATCTTCTGTTTTAGCCATGTGCAGAGGGGTCATGATCCACTTAAGCAGAGGATAAGCCTTATCATCCAAAAGCCATTGGACATGTCGCTCTCTGCCTTGAAAAGATCAGGGAAATGGAAATCCTGAGCACAAAAGCATCGTGAAAAATACCTGCATATTTGGCATTCACATGCTGAAATCTTTTGAAGCTGGTCACAAACAATTTGCACATTAACTGGGTGCTATCTTTTCCTGGTGGAGAGTTCAGTGGACCATTACTGTCAGCTATTGCACCCTGAACTGTGGGAAACCCACAACATGAGAAAACTGTAATCATCAGGAATTTTATGAATGCCCCAACTCTCCTGAAGATTGTATCTATAACCTGCCAAATTAATGACCGGGCAGCACCCTGTGTATTGGTGCCAAGTCCCCTGTTTCAGCATAAAATGAATTAGTGGAAAAAATACTGCAGTGGTGAGATTCACAGCTACTGTTGCAGAGCTGTTTGGGCAGATGTTTGTGACAGTAGGTCTTCTTGCAGCAGCTGGCAACGATCAGCTGTAGACACTATTAAACCTCAATCTTTTCATGCAGAGCTCCTCACTCGGATCTTGTTAAGATTTGTGTGGCCTATAAACTCAATTGAGATCATTTTAGCCTAACATGCCGGGCAGGAAACCCATGGGATCGGATGGAATGCTGGTTCATATTCTGCCCAATTGACTATCCATTGACTTCAATGAAGGATTAAAATCAGACGGGGTGCAAAACCAGCGTTGTACCTGATTTTGTCACATTTCCCAATGGGTGGGTTAGGTTCAATTTGTCCCCTTCGTGTGGGTTAATATCTGGTGGGCTGCATCCTCCTTAGCTGCTGCCCCAGTCTTCTTTCCTCCCTTCTGTTTTCCTCCTCTGCCAAACAAAGGAATTGTGATAGGGAAACCCACATGAATATGCAAGAAGCCCTTGATTTGGGCGAGGGTGAAAATGTCATGTTTCTCAGTCTATCAGATGAAAGTCTACCTCCATAAATCACCAACACACACAAAAAGTTTTCAAAACTAGATATATCCCTAAGTAGCTTCTCCAGGCTGAAGACTGCATACAATGAAACACTTCCACCAGTATCAGATGATGCTGGTAACAGACGTACCTCTTTTATCTCGCTAACATCATCATCATAGGCAGTCCCTCGGAATCGAGGAAGACTTGCTTCCACTCTTTACATTAGGTGGCTGTACAGTCCAATCTCGCTAACACTGACTGCAGTGGCAATGCACATTATGGGATTTGGCCCAACTACACGATCCCTGTGACTTGCATAACTGTAAATGAGCTCTCACACAAAGTTAGGGTATAAAGATAAATGAGTCAGCAAGCTGAATTGGAAATGAACTGAAAGTAAAATGATATGGAAACCCATCAGAATCGTGTCTCACCCCAATATCCGAGATAGACGACGAGGCTGTTGCAACATTTTTACAACATACAATGCTGCAAATAGCAAGAAAATACGCCGCTTTTATGAGCCCCAATTTTAAAAGAGAGTAGGGATAAACGAGTCATTTTCAGCTTGGTGGCCTGCAACTAGTGGGATGCCGCAACAATCAGTGCTTGGGTCTCAACTATTTACAATTTATATCAATAACTTAGATGAAAGGACCAAGTGCAAGTTATCCAAGTTTGCTGATGATACAAAGCTAGGTGGGAAAGTTGTTGTGTCTATAAGCACTCTAGTAATGACTCCACGAGGTAAGATATTGTACTTGAACTGTGGTGACCTTAGTCCATTTATTGCAGCTCCTGAGTGAGGGTACAGCATAGTTTTATACCTGGTTACCTGTCATGTACAGGTGACCCCTAGGTCTCCACCAGTTGCACCCTCTGGTGGTACAAGCATAGTGTATACAGTGTGAAGGTACATTCAGTAGTCTTATGTAACTGTACATTGAGTGTACAGGGAGTATACTTATGGTATACATACACAACATCACTCTCCCCGAAGTCTTGTGCCACTGGCCTTTGCATTGTGTGCTCTGGCCCTAGACTTGAGTGCCCAAAGCCTTTGCATCTTGTCTATGCTTTGGCTTGGCTCTCTCCCTGTTGAATCCCAAGTCCTTATTGTCACAACATTGGGAAATGGTCAACAGTGGACGATTTGAGGTTGCAGTGGGGGTTGAGTGGGTACTGGGTGTGCTTCATGTGTGTCCATGGCTACATACATCCATTTCCCCGCACACCCCCATACATAGACTATGTGTGTGGCTCAACACCTGCATGTGCATACATGTACAGAGAGAAAGAACAAAAAAACATAGGATTAATTACATCACTGTTTGGATTCTGCAGTAGTGGAACAAGTACATTTTACAGGTAAGGTACATACGTGGTATCACAGTCTTGCCCCTGGTGCGGGTGGGTGAGGACGCTAGTTCCAGAGTGACCGGACTGTGTCATAAGAACATAAGAACATAAGAATTAGGAACAGGAGTAGGCCATCTAGCCCCTCGAGCCTGCTCCGCCATTCAACAAGATCATGGCTGATCTGGCCGTGGACTCAGCTCCACTTACCCGTCCGCTCCCCATAACCCTTAATTCCCTTATTGGTTAAAAATCTATCTATCTGTGATTTGAATACGCTGTTTTACTGTCATACTCCCTATATTCAAATCTAAATCGTTGATATATACCACAAAAAGCAAGCGACCCATTACTGAGCCCTGTGGAACCCAACTGGAAACATCCTTCCAGTCACAAAAACATCCATCAACCATTACCCTTTGCTTCCTACTACTAAGCCAATTTTGGATCCAACTTGCCACTTTGCCTTAGATCCCATGTGCTTTAACCTTCGTAACCAGTCTACCATGTGGGACCTTTTCAAAAGCTTTGCTAAAGTCCATATATACTACATCATACCCTCATCGACCCCCTTGGTTACCTCCTCAAAAAATTCAATCAGGTTAGTCAAACACGATCTTCCCATAACAAATCCACGCTGACTGTGCCTAATTAATTCTTGCCTTATAAATGTAGATTTATCCTGTCTTTCAGGATTTTTTCCAATAATTTTTCCACCACTGAGGTTAGGCTGACAGGCTTGTAATTACTCGGCCTATCCCTGTCTCGCATTTTAAACAAGGATACTCCATTAGCAGTCCTCTAGTCCGGCACCATGCCCAAATCCAAAGAGGACTGGGAAATGATAGTCAAGGTCTCTGCTATTTTCTCTTTTACTTCGCTCAACAACCTGGTATGCATCCCCCTGAGAGAATAAATTCCTCCCCAACTCAGTTTTAAATGGGTGGTCCCTTATTCTGAGACTATACTCCCTAGTTTCCCCCTTGAATGGAAATATCCTCACTGCATCCACCATGTCGAGCTCCCTCATTATCATCTATGTTTTGTTCAGATCACTTCTCATTCTTTTGAACTCCAATGTGTACAGGCCCAACCTACTCAACCTATCTTCATAAGTCAAGCCCCTCATCTCCGGAATCAACCTCGTGAACCTTCTCTGAACAGCCTCCAATGCAAGTATGTCCTTTCTTAAATACAGAGACCAAAACTGTACGCAGTACTCCAGTGTGGCCTCACTAATACCCTGTACAGTTGTAGCAGGAATTCTCTGCTTTTATACTCCATCCCCCTTGCAATAAAGGCCAACATTCCTTTTGCCTTCCTGATTATTTGCCATATCTGCATACTAACTTTTTGTGTTTCATGACAAAGATACCCAGGTCCCTCTGTACTGCAGCACTTTGCAATTTTTCTCCATTTAAAACAATAATTTGCTTTTCTATTCTTTCAGCCAAAATGAATAACCACATATTTTCCCACATTATACTCCATCTGCTAACTTTTTGCCCACTCACTTAGCCTGTCTATATCCCTTTGCAGATTTTTGTGTACTCCTCACAATTTGCTTTCCCACCCATTTTTGTATCATCAGCGAATTTGGCTACATTACACTTGGTCCCTTCATCCAAGTAATTAATGTAGTTTGTAAATAGTTGAGGCTCCAGCACAGATCCCTGCAGCACACCACTCGTTACTGTTTGCCAACCGGATAATTACCCATTTATACCGACTCTCTGTTTTCTGTTGGTTAGCCAATGCTCTATCCATGCTAATATATTACCCCCTACCCCGTGAACTTTTATCTTTTGCAGTAACCTTTTATGTGGCACCTTTCGAATGCCTTCTGGAAATACAAATACACCACATCCACTGTTTTCCTTTTATCCACCCTGCTTGTTACATCCTCAAAGAATTCCAGCAAATTTGTCAAACACGATTTCACTTTCATAAAACCATGCTAACTCTGCTTGATTAAACTATGCTTTTCCAAATGTCCTGCTACTGTTTCCTTAATAATAGACTCCAGCATTTTCCAAATGACAGATTTTAGGCTAACTGGTCTGTAGTTTCCAGCTTTCCGTCTGCCTCCTTTTTTAAACAGGGGTATTACATTTACAGTTTTCCAATCCGCTGGGACCTCCCAGAATCCAAGGAATTTTGGTAAATTACAACAAATGCATCCACTATCTCTGCAGCCACTTCTTTTAAGACCATAGGTTGCAAGTCATGAGGTCCAGGGGACTTGTCCACCTTTAATTCCATTATTTTGCCGAGTACTACTTCTTTAGTGTTAGTTATTGTTTTAAGTTCCTCACTATAGCTCCTTGATTATCCACTATTTGATGTTTTTAGTGTCTTCTACCTTGAAGACCAATACAATATATTTGTTCAAAGTCTCTGCCATTTCCCTGTTCCCCATTATTAATTCCCCAGTCTCATCCTCTAAGGGACCTACATTTACTTTAGCCACACTTTCCGTTTTTATTCACCTGTAGAAACTCTTATTATCTGTTTTTATATTTCATGCTAGTTTACTTTCATAATCTATCTTCCCTTTTGTTGTGTATCTGTAAAGCATGCACTCCCATGTTCCGCCACCAGGGAGCTCATCCCCTGAAGTCCCAAGGGATCCCAGCATCTCTTGGGAGCACTGTATACAAGCTGGCCCCTAAGGCCTGTTCCTCACTCTGGAGTATCTTGTTAATGACTGAGGTCACTGTTACTTTAACCTCCCTGTGTGCAGTCTCATCTGTGTTAGGAACACAATAACTGGTGACGAAAATACGAATCCAACGCAAAGATGCAGCAAACTGTGGGCATCCTGGAGAAGTTCTCGGAGGGTGAGGACTGGAAAGCCTATGTCAAATGGCTAGACCAGTACTTTGTAGCCGATGAGCTGGATGGAGAAGGAAGCGCTGCAAAAAGGAGAGCGGTCCTCCTCACAGTCTGCGGGGCACCGACCTACAGCCTCATGAAGAATCTTCTGGCTCTGGTGAAACCCACAGAGAAGTCGTATGAAGAGCTGTGTACACTGGTGCGGGAGCATCTTAACCCGAAGGAGAGCGTACTGATGGCGAGGTATCGGTCTTACACGTGCCAGCGATCTGAAGGTCAGGAAGTGGCAAGCTACGTCACAGAGCTAAGGCGACTTGCGGGACAATGTGAGTTTGATAGCTACCTGGGGCAAATGCTCAGAGACTTTTTTGTACTGGACATTGGCCATGAGACCATCCTACGAAAACTTTTGACTGTAGAGACACCGACCCTCAGTAAGGCCATTGCAATAGCACAGGCGTTTATGTCCACCAGTGATAACACCAAACAAATCTCTCAGCACACAAGTGCTAGCAAGGTTCATAAATTAACTGGAACTGTGTTTGCAAGCAGAAATGTACAGGGCAGAAACCACGAGTCTGCACTGCCAGCAGGCCTCAGGTGACCCAGATGACTCAAGAGTCCCCAACAAAGGATAAATGCAAGGCAATTCACACCTTGTTGGCGTTGTGGAGGCTTCCATTCAGCCTATGCATGCCGCTTCAAAGGGTATGTTTGCAAGAGCTGTGAAACAATGGGACATCTCCAACGAGCTTGCAAACGAGCTCTGCAAAACCTGCTAACCACCATGTGGCAAAGGAAGATTGGTCCATGATGGATCAAAGCAATTTCGAGTCTCAGAGAGAGGAGGCAGATGCTGAAGTACACGGGGTGCACACATTTTCGACGAAATGTCCACCTATAATGCTAAACGTAAAATTGAATGACTTACCCGTAGCCATGGAACTGGACACTTGCGCTAGCCAATCCACCATGAGTAAAAAGATGTTTAAGAGACTGTGGTGCAACAAGGTATTCAGACCATCCACACGAAACTGAGAATTTACACCAAAGAGCTTATCACTGTCCTGGGCAGCGCCATTATTAAGGTCACCTACGAGGGCATGGTGCACGGACTGTCACTCTGGATTGTCCCAGGCAATGGCCCCACACTGCTTGGAAGGAGCTGGCTGGGCAAAATCCGCTGGAACTGCGATGACATCCGAGCGCTATCACATGTCAATGAGGCCTCAAGTACCCAGGTTCTTAACAAATTTCCTTCCCTTTTTGAGCCAGGCATTGGAAACTCTTCCGGGGCGAAGGTACGGATCCACTTGGTCCCAGAGGCACAACCCATTCTCCACAAGGCGCGAGCGGTACCTCATATGATGAGGGAGAGAGTGAAAATTGAGCTGGACAGGCTGCAATGCGAGGGCATCATCTCCCCAATGGAATTTAGCAAGTGGGCCAGCCCGATTGTTCCAGTACTCAAAAGTGATGGCACGGTCAGGATTTGCGGCAATTATAAAGTAACTATTAATCGTTTCTCGTTACAGGACCCATACCCGCTACCTAAGGCAGACGACCTATTTGCGATGCTGGCAGGAGGCAAGACGTTCACCAAGCTCGACCTGGCTTCGGCCTACATGATGCAGGAGCTGGATGAGTCTTCGAAGGGCCTCACCTGCATCAACACATACAAGGGATTGTTCATCCACAACAGATGCCCGTTTGGAGTTCGGTCGGCTGCAGCGATCTTCCAGAGAAACATGGAGAGCCTACTCAAGTCGGTAACACACACGGTGGTCTTTCAGGACGACATATTGGTCACGGGTCGGGACACCGCCGAGCACCTACAAAACCTGGAGGAGGTCCCCCAGCGACTGGATCATGTAGGGCTGCGGCTGAAGAGGTCGAAATGCGTCTTCATGGCAACAGAAGTGGAGTTTTTGAGGAGAAAGATCCCGGCGGACGGCATTCGGCCCACAGATGCCAAGACAGAGGCTATCAGGAACGCGCCCAGGCCACAGAATGTCATGGAGCTGCGGTCGTTCCTGGGACTCCTCAACTATTTTGGAACTTCCTACCGGTGTTAAGCACCCTCTTAGTGCCCCTAGATGTGTTATTGCGCAAAGGTGAGAACTGGTTATGGGGAAAAATACCAAATAATTGCTTTTGAGAAAGCCAGAAACATTTTATGCTCAAACAAGCTGCTTGTATTGTATAACCCATGTAAAAGACTTGTGCTAGCATGTGACGCGTCGTCATATGGAGTCGGGTGTGTATTACAATAAGCTAACGTTGCGGGGAGTTGCAATCTGTCGCCTATGCTTCCAGGAACTTGCCTAAGGCCGAGAGGGCCTACAGCATGATTGAGAAAGAGGCATTAGCGTGTGTGTTCGGGGTAAAGAAAATGCATCAGTACCTGTTTGGCCTCAAATTTGAGCTGGAAACCGATCACAAGCCCCTCACATCCCTGTTCGCTGAAAACAAGGGGATAAATACTAATGCCTCAGCCCGCATACAAAGGTGGACACTCGCGCTATCAGCGTATAACTGTACCATCCGCCACAGGCCAGGCATCGAGAACTGTGTGGATGCTCTCAGTCGGCTACCATTGCCCACCACGGGGGTGAAAATGGCGCAGCCTGCAAACTTGTTGATGGTGGCGCAGCCCGCAGACTTGTTGATGGTCATGGAAGTGTTTGAAAATGATAAATCTTCTGTCACGGCCCGCCAGATTAGGACTTGGACCAGCCAAGATCCTCTGCTGTCCCTAGTAAAAAACTGTGTACTGCATGGGAGCTAGGCCATCATCCCCGTTGAAATGCAAGAGCTAATCAAGCCGTTCCAGCGGCGAAAGGACAAACTGTCCATTTAGGCAGACTGCCTGTTGTGGGGTAACCATGTAGTGCTACCAAAAAAGGGCAGGGAGACATTCATCTCGGATCTCCACAGCACACACCCGGGTATAGGAATGATGAAAGCGATAGCCAGATCCCACATGTGGTGGCCCGGTATCGACTCTGACTTAGAGTCGTGTGTACGGCAATGCAGCGTATGTGCTCAGTTGAGCAACGTGCCCAGAGAGGCACCACTAAGTTTGTGGTCCTGGCCCTCCAGACCATGGTCGAGGATCCATGTCGACTATGCGGGCCCGTTTCTCGGTAAAGTGTTCCTGGTGGTGGTGGATGCTTTTTCAAAATGGATTGAATGTGAAATAATGTCGGGAAGCACTGCCACCACCACCATTGAAAGCCTGAGGGCCATGTTTGCCACCCACGGCCTGCCTGACATTCTGGCCAGTGACAACGGGCCATGTTTCACCAGTGCTGAATTTAAAGAATTCATGACCTGCAATGGGATCAAACATGTCACCTCGGCCCCGTTTAAATCAGCCTCCAATGGGCAGGCAGAGCGGGCAGTACAAACCATCAAACAGAGTCTTAAACGAGTCACGGAAGGCTCACTCCAAACCCGCCTGTCTCGAGTACTGCTCAGCTACCGCACGAGACCCACTCGCTCACAGGGGTTCCCCGACTGAGCTACTCATCAAAAGGACACTTAAAACCAGACTCTCGCTGGTTCACCCCAACCTGCATGATTAGGTAGAGAGCAGGCGGCAGCAACAAAATGTAAATGATGGTCGCGCCACTGTGTCACGGGAAATTGATCTGAATGACCCTGTGTATGTGCTAAACTATGGACATGGTCCCAAGTGGATCACGGGCATGGTGATAGCTAAAGAAGGGAGTAGGGTGTTTGTAGTCAAACTAGACAATGGACAAATTTGCAGAAAGCACCTGGACCAAATGAGGCTGCGGTTCACAGACTGCCCTGAACAACCCACAGCAGACACCATCTTTTGCGAGCCCACAACACACACCCAAAGGATCAACGACACCACGTTGGACCAGGAAATCGAACCCATCACGCCCAACAGCCCAGCAGCAAGGCCAGGCTACCCTGGCAGCCCTGCAGGGCCAACAACATGCCAACCCAGCGAGGGCACAGCCAACACACCAGAACAGACATTTGTACCGAGGCGGTCCACCAGGGAAAGAACGGCTCCCGACCACCTCACCTTGTAAATTGTTTTCACTTTGATTTTGGGGGGGGAAGTGATGTTGTGTATCTGTAAAGCATGCACTTCCATTGTCCGCCACCAGGGAGCTCATCTCCTGAAGTCCCAAGGGATCCCAGCATCCCTTGGGAACACTGTATATAAGCCGGCCCCTAAGGCCTGTTCCTCACTCTGGAGTGTCTTGTTAAAGACTGAGGTCACTGCTACTTTAACCTCCCTGTGTGCAGTCTCATCTGTGTTAGGAACTTTCCTTATTATTTTTTTAGTCATTTTTTGTTGGCTTTTACACATTTCGCAATCCTCTTGCCTGCCATTAGTTTTGACCACTTTGTATGCAATTGTTTTCAATTTGATACCATCCCTTATTTCCTTTGTTAGCAATGGATGGTTATCTCTTCTATACAGTCCTTCTTTCCATTGGAATATATTTTTATTGAGAGTTATGAAATACCTCCTTAAATGTCTGCAACTGCTCATCAACCATCCCACACTTTAATCTATTGTCCCAGTCCACTTTAGCCAAGTCTGCCCTCATATCTTTTTAGTCTCCTTTATTTAAACTGAGATCCAACTTGCTTACCCTCCAATAGAATTTGAAATTCAACCATGCTATGGTCATTCATTCCAAGAGAATCCTTTACTGGGAGATTGTTTATTATTCCTGTCTCATTACACAGGACCAGATCTAACTTAGCTTGCTCCCTTGTAGGTTCTGTAACATACTGTTCTAAGAAACAATCCCGTATGCATTCTATGAATTCCCCCTCAAGGCTCCCTGATTCCTCCCTGGTCGGTTCCGCAACATATTGTTCAAGAAAACTATCCCGGAAGCACTCTATGAACTCTTCCTCAAGGCTACCCTGGCCAATTTATTTGTCCAATCAATATGAAGGTTAATATCGCCCATGATTATTGCCGTTTCTTTTTTACAAGCCTCCATTATTTCCTGATTTATACTCCGTCCAACAGTGTAGCTACTGTTAGGGGGCCTATAAACTATGCCCACCAGTGACTTTTTTCCATTATTATTCCTTATCTCCACCCAAACTGATTTAACATCTTGCTCTTTTGAGCCAATATCATTTTTCACTATCGCACTGATCTCATCTTTTACTAACAGAGCTACCCTGCCTCCTTTTCCTTTCTGTCTGTCCTTCCGAATTGTCAAATATCCCTGAATATTTAGTTCCCAGTCTTGGTCACCTTACAGCCACATCTCTGTAATGGCTATCATTTGTAAATATTTGTGCCGTCAACTCATCTATTTTGTTATGAATGTTGCGTGCATTCAGATAAAGAGCTTTTAAATTTGTTTTTTTTACCTTTTTTTCCTGCTTTGACCCCACTTCCTGATGCATTTTTATGCTTATACATTCTGTCCCTTTCTGTCACATTCTGGTTATCATTTCCCCGAGTGTTACCCTGCTCTATTGCCTGCTCCTTGTTCTTTGACTTTTTAAATTTCTGCTCACCTGAACCCTCCCCCCATTAGTTAGTTTAAAGCCCTCTCTAAAGCCCTAGTTATTTGATTCGCCAGGACTCTAGTCCCAGCACGGTCTAAGTGGAGTCCATCTGAACGGAACAGCTCCCTCTTATCTCAGTACTGGTGCGAGTGCCCTTTGAACCAAAACCCATTTCTCCCACATCAGTCTTTGAGCCACGTGTTATCTGATCTTATTTATCCTATGTAAATTTGCTTGTGGCTCAGGTAGTAATCCAGAGATTAGGAGAGAGTGGATTTTATGTCGGGGTCAAAATTGATAGCTTCTGTCTTCCCAGTGTTCAACTGGAGTTAATAATTGGGGATTTGGGTGTAGACGTGTCTCTGGGGTGAAAGAGATAGAAGTGGGAATGGGCCATTAAGAGCTTTTCACAGCTTGTGGAATGTAACTGGTCAGAGCTCATGAATTCTGATGTTACATCATGCTATCAGTCTCATCTCTTTCTGTGACATTCACATGGAAGAGGGAAGATACACAAACCACGCAACCCCACTTCTGACAGAATTTTGAACTTGCCACAAAAAGAACTGATGAACTGGCATAGCTGGGTCTAGCCCCAAATTCCTCTTTTGCCCATTCAGATAATTATGGTTTTGTTTTTCCATGGCCCTAGTAGGCTCTATTACATGTCTCCAGCTAGATGTTTCGATCAACTTGAAGAGTAAGTGTATGTGTGTGTGAGTGTGCCTGAGTGTGAAACTCTGCAATTCACCTTACTTGTGTGTGTGTCTGAGTGTGAAACTCTGCAATTCATCTCACTTGTGTGTGTGCCTGAGTGTGAAACTCTGCAATTCACCTCACTTGTGTGTGTGTCTGAGTGTGAAACTCTGCAATTCACCTCACTTGTGTGTGCCTGAGTGTGAAACTCTGCAACTCTTCAGAAGATTATGCTTCTTGCAGTTTCAAATCAGTTTGAAATTTGTATCTATGGCGTAGCTGAACTGGATGAGACCAGCTATTCTGAGAAAACTATAATAAATAAAGACAGATAGCATAAATTCAGCCATGCAGCAACTGCTTTTCGGGCACTAACAGGCCTACTAAGCTCCCAGTATGGTGGGCAGAAAGTACACACAGATTTCTGAACAGAAGTGCACCTGCCGCCATATTGAGGAACAACAACAACTTGTATTTATATAGCGCCTTTAACGTAGTGAAACATCCCAAAATGCTTCACAGGAGTATTATGAATCAACAAATTTGACACCGAGCCACACAAGGAGAAATTAGGGCAGGTGACCAAAAAGCTTGGTGAAAGAGGTAGGTTTTAAGCAGCATCTTGAAGGACAAAAGAGAGGTAGAGACACGGGGAGGTTTAGGCAGGGAGTTCCAGACCTTGGGCCTAGGCAACAGAAGGCACAGCCACCCATGGTTGAGCGATTATAATCTGGGATGCTCAAGAGGGCAGAATTAGAGGAGCGCAGACAGCGGGGGGTGGGGGGGGGCGGGCAGGTAGTGGGGCTGGAGGAGATTACAGAGATACGGAGGGGCGAGGCCATGGAGGGATTTGAAAATAAGGATGAGAATTTTGAAATCGAGGTGTTGCTTAACCAGAAACCAATATAAGTCAGCGAGCATGGGGGTGATGGGTGAGTGGGACTAGGTTCGAGTTAGAACATGGGCAGCTGAGTTTTGGATCACCTTTTGTTTACAAAGTGTAGAATGTGGGAGGCCAACCAAGAGTGCATTGGTATAGTCAAGTATAGAGGTAACAAAGGCATGGATGAGAGCTTCAGCAGGGGATGAGCTGAGGCAAGGGCGGAGACGGGCGATGTTACGGAGGTGGAAATAGGCGCTCTTAGTTATGGAGCGGATATGTGGTCGAAAGTTAATTTCTCAATCAGATATGACACCAAGGTTGAAAACTGTCTGGTTCAGCCTCAGACAGAAGTTGGGGAGAGGGATGGAGTC
The DNA here is from genome assembly GCF_044704955.1 of Pristiophorus japonicus. NCBI lineage: Eukaryota > Metazoa > Chordata > Chondrichthyes > Pristiophoridae > Pristiophorus > Pristiophorus japonicus. The sequence continues at coordinate 138,202,022 of NC_091983.1, read as the reverse complement.
AGTGGCTAGGGAACGCAGTTTGTGATGGGGACTGAAAACAATGGCTTCAGTCTTCCCAATATTCAATTGGAGGAAATTTCTGCTCATCCAGTATTGGATGACGGACAAGCAGTCTGATAATTTAGACACCATGGAGGGTTGAGAGAAGTGGTGGTGAAGTAGAGCAGGATGTCGTTAGCATACATGTGGAAACTGACGCCGTGTTTTCGGATGATGTCGTCAACGGGCAGCATATAGATGAGAAATAGAAGGGGTCCAAGGATAGATCCTTGGGGGACATCAGAAGTAATGATGCGGGGGTGGGAAGAGAAGCCACTGCAAGTGATTTTCTGGCTACGATTAAATAGATTAGAATGGAACCAGGCGAATGCAGTCCCACCCAGCTGGACGACGGTGGAGAGGCCCGTTGGAGGAGGATGGAGTGGTCAACTGTGTCACAGGCTGCAGACAAATCAAGAAGGACACGGAGGGACAGTTTACCTTTGTCACAGTCACAAAGGATGTCATTTGTGATTTTGATGAGAGCAGTTTCGATATTGTGGCAGGGGCGGAAACCGGATTGAAGGGATTCAAACATGGAGTTCCGGGAAACAAAATATGAATAATATGTCCTTACTATAGAGTATAAATGGACACGAGGCCCATACTTGAGAGAAGGTCACTCTGTGAACAGTTACCTTTATTACCAAGACCTCAAGAGGCAGACGATGGATGAAGCTTCCCCTTTTATACCGGAAAGTCCAGGTTAGGAGTGTCTCCCACAAGTTCACCCCCTGTGGTCAGTGTTCTCAAGGTGTACAACTTAGGTCAGCTTATACATGGATTACAATGACAGTTGAATACATGACATCACCTCCCCCTCCCCCCCCCCCCAAAGTCTTATTGGGATCACAGGTTAAGTCTCTCTGGTGGTTTACGCTCCCTTGTAGAGCGCCTGAGTTGGGGCTCCGGTTGTTGGGCGCAGGCCTGAGTATCTGCTGTTTGCGGTGCCTCAGATCTGTCCGGACTGCCCACAGTGACTGGGCTCTCCTCCACTTGGTTCCGGTGTTCGGTCACCTGTGGTGGAGTAAACTCTACGTCGTGTTCTTCCTCTGCTTTTTCTATGGGGTTGCTGAACCTCCTTTTAGTTTGACCCACGTGTTTGCGGCAGATTTGTCTATTGGTAAGTTTAACTACCAAAACCCTATTCCCCTCTTTGGCAATCACAGTGCCTGCAAACCTTTTGGGCCCTGGACTGTAATTAAGGACAAAAACAGGGTCATTGACATCAATACATCGCGCCCTCGCATTCCTGTCATGGTAGTCACATTGTGACTGATGCCTGCCCTCAACAATTTCTTTCATAGTAGGGTGTAAAAGGGATAACCTGGTTTTGAGCGTCCTTTTCATTAGCAGCTCTGCAGGTGGAACCCCTGTGAGCGAGTGTGGTCGGGATCTATTGGCCAACAGGAGGCGTGATAAGCGGCTTTGTAGGGAACCCCCTTGGATACTGAGCATCTCCTGTTTCATTATCTGCACTGCTCGTTCCACCTAGCTGTTGGAGGCCGGCTTGAATGGTGCCGTTCTGACATGGTTGATTCCATTGCCTGCCATGAAGTCCTGGAATTCAGTGCTTCTGAAGCACGGGCCATTGTCGCTGACCAAGACATCCGGTAGACCATGGGTGGCGAACATTGCCCGTAGACTTTCTACCATGGTAGAGGATGTGCTTGAATTTAAAACGACACACTCAATCCATTTGGAGTAGGCATCTACTACAACCAAAAACATTTTTTCCATGAAAGGACCTGCGAAGTGCACATGGATGCGTGACCATGGCTTGGCGGGCCAGGACCAGGGGATAAGGGGGGCTTCCCCTGGGTGCGTTGCCCAGCTGAGCACACGTGTTGCACCTGCGAACATGAAGTTCCAAGTCTGCATCTATCCCTGGCCACCAAACGTGTGACCTGGCAATTGCCTTCATCATGATAATGCCCGGGTGCTCATTGTGACGTTCTCTGATAAACACCTCTCTGCCCATCTGGGGCATGACTACTCAGTTTTCCCACAGTAGGCAATTGGCCTGAATCGAGACTTCATCCTTGCACCTATGTAACGGTTTAAAGTCCTCAGGGCATGACCCATACGTGGCTGACCAGTCCCCATTCAGGACACATTTCTTAACTAAAGACAGTAGCGGGTCTTTATTTGTCCAGACTTTAATCTGACGGGCTGTCACAGGTGAGCCTTCACTTTCGAAAGCTTCAACAGACATGACCATCTCAGCATCATGCTCAGCTGCCCCCTCAGTGGTGGCGAGTGGTAGCCAGCTGAGTGCATCGGCACAGTTTTCAGTGCCCGGTCTGTGCCGAATTTTGTAGTCATAGGCGGCTAACGTAAGTGCCCACCTCAGTATGCGGGCTGATGCATTCGCATTTATGGCCTTGTTGTCGGCCAAAAGGGATGTTAGGGGTTTGTGATCTGTCTCCAGCTCAAATTTCCTGCCAAACAGGTACTGGTGCATTTTTTTACTGCATATACACATGTTAGCGCTTCTTTTCTACCATCCCGTAGCCCCTCTCTGCCCGGGACAAACTTTTGGAGGCATAAGCTACCGACTGTAACTGACCATTGGCATTCACATGCTGCAACACACACCCGACCCCATAGGACAACACATCACACGTTAAAACTAGTTTCTTACATGGGTCATGTAACGTTAACAGTTTGTTGGAGCATAACAAATAGCGTGCTCTATCAAAAGCCCTTTCCTGGCTGTCCTCCCCAGACCCAATCGCGACATTTGCGTGGGAGCACGTGCTCTAACAGCATGCTCAATTTGGGAAGAAAGTTGCCAAAATAGTTCAGGAGCCACAGGAACGAACCCAGCTCCATCGTGTTATGGGGTCTGGGTTCTCTCTGAATCGCTTCCATTTTGGATGCAGTAGGTCTGATCCCGTCTGCTGCTACCCTCCTCCACAGGAATTCTACCTCTGGAGCTAAGAAGATGCACTTTGCCTTTTTCAGTCGCAGCCCTACCCGGTCCAGTCTGCGTAGCACCTCCTCCAGATTGTGGAGGTGTTCTTCAGTATCGCGACCCGTGATGAGGAAGTCTTATTGAAAAACCACCGTCCTTGGAATCGACTTGAGGAGGCCGAACGAATCCCTAACGGACATCTGTTATATTCAAACAACCCCTAGTGTGTCGTGATGGTGGTCAGCTTCTTCGACTCACTCGCCAGCTCCTGGGTCATGTAAGCCGAGGTCAGGTCCAATTTTGAAAAAAGTTTGCCACCGGATAGCGTCGCAAAGAGGTCCTCCGCTCTCGGTAGTGGGGAATGGTCTTGGAGTGACACCCGATTGATGGTGGCCTTGTAATCGCCACATATCCTGACCGACCCATCTGTCTTGAGCACCGGCATGATCGGGCTCGCCCAGTCACTGAATTCGACTGGCGAGATGATGCCTTCCCTCAGCAGGCGGTCCAATTCGCATTCTATCTTTTCCCGCATCACGTACGGCACCACTCTGGCCTTGTGGTGTACTGGCCTGGCGTCCAGGTTTATGTGAATCACTACCTTGGTCCCTATGAAAGTGCTGATGCCGGGTTGAAATAATGAGTCAAATTTGTCCAGGACCTGTGAGCATGATACTCACTCCACAGAAGAAATTGCATTGACATCGCCCCATTGCCAGTTCATGATAGCAAGCCAACTCCTCCCCAGTAGTGCGGAACTGTCCCCCGTGACAATCCAGAGTGGCAACCTGTTCTCCGAATCTTTGTGGGTCACGACTACCGTGGCGCTGCCTAGCACCGGAATGATCTTCTTTGTACATGTCCGTAGCAGTGCATCAATCAGCAATAATTTTAGCCTTCTGGCCTTGGACACCCACAACCTATCGAACTGTTTGATACTCATCAGTGACTGGCTGGCCCCCGTGTCCAGCTCAATTAATACTGGGATGCCATTGAGGAGCACTTTCATCATTATCGGTGACATCCTGGTATATGAACTGCATATGTGCTCCACATGAACTCGCTGAACTTCAGCTTCCAGCGATTTCCCCCAGTATTCATTTGGCCTCGTAGGGCTTACATCGGGCCCGTCCTCCTTGTACATCAACCTGGCTGCAGGCTTCCTGCAGATATGCGCCAAGTGACCGCTGACATTGCACTTTCTGCAGGTATATTGCTGATACCTGCAAGCTCTGGCTGAGTGTTTGCCTCCACACCTCCAGCATGAACTCAGGCCCCATTGTTGGAACAAAAGTTCCATTACCAGTCGATCGTCTCTGACTGTCTCTGTAACTGTCCTTAAGCGCACCATTAACAGGTGTTGATGGCTCCATTACTGGCCGCATTGGCCATTGCGATGGCATGAATTGCCGTTCAGCTAGCCATTGTCTTGTTGAATTACCCCTTTGGGTTCGACTGCATGCTGGGGCATGTCCGATTGCCCTTGTCTGTCTAGAGAACCATGTGCCGCGTTAACAATGTTGACTCCCTGGTTGTTTGCCGCATTTGAAGCAAGATTTTTGTCATACATCATTCTGGTCTCTTCCTCCCGTGAGATAATTGTCTGGGCTATCATAGCCGCCGCTTCCAAGGTCAAGTATTTGGTCTCAATCAGCTTCCTGAAAACCCCAACGTGCCCGATGCCCTCAATAAAAAAGTCTCGCAGCATCTCCACTCTGCATGCATCTGGGAATTTACATAGGCTCGCCAGTCGCCGGAGGTCTGCCACGAAGTCTGGAACACTTTGCCCTTCTCACCGCCGGTGCGTGTAAAACTGGTGTCTCGCCATGTGCATGCTGCTCGCCGGTTTAAGCTGTTCCCCGATCAACTTACTGAGCTCTTCGAACATCTTGTCCGCCGGCTTCTCTGGCGCTAGAAGGTCCTTCATCAGGGAGTACGTTCTGGATCCACAAACCGTCAGGAGATGAGGCCCGCATTTGTCGGTCGAATCCTGTCCCAACCATTCCTTCGTGACAGAACTTTGCTGTAGTCTCTCAATAAAGTCGTCCCAATCATCACCAATGCAGTACCTCTCTTCTGTGCTGCTAGTGGCCATGCTCGCGTGGTTTAAATTCCAGTTTCTCGTCGCCAATAATATGTCTTTACTATACAGTATAAATGCACACGAGGCCCATACTTGAGAGAAAAGCATTCTGTGACCAGTTACCTTTATTACCAAGACCTCAAGCGGCAGACGGTGGGTGGAGCTTCCTCTTTTATGCCGGAAAGTCCAGGTTAGGAGTGTCTCCCACAAGTTCGCCCCCTGTGGTCAGTGTTCTCAAGGTGTACAACTTAGGTAAGTTTATACATGGGTTACAATGACAGTTGAATACATGGCAATGAACTTTGCCAATGGCTGAAGTAGGCATTAGGTCCTTTGCATATGCAAGTAAGGTGCATAACGCCTGCTTGAGACCCCTCTCCAAGATTGGATTGCCCTGATGCAGCCAGTGCCATTGCTGGCTGCACTAAGGGAAACCAGCCCTTGGGATCGCATACAACCATAAAGGTAAGTAACTTATCTGAATGTGGAGCCAGGAGGAGCAGGATGCTCATCCCAACTCCACACTAAGGGAATTGATCGTCTTTATTATATTCTGTCACCAAGAAGTACAGGAAATTAATGTTGTCACTGTGAAAACTATATTCTGTTTGTTAGTATATTTTAGTCCATCTTGGACAATTCCAGGCCAAATAGTACAGTCAGCTGGCAACTAAATCTCTCTCCAAAGATATTAAGTGAAATTAATGGGGATAATTTTCACTTTGTGCAATCGTGTAAATGGCACATTATCGGCTCCGCCACCCGTTAAAGACCTCTTCAGACTTTTGCTTCCATTGAAATCAGTGACCGAGCAGTTATCGCCCATTTTACGTTATCATCTGAGGTCAAAATGATCCCCGCTGAGTTTAAGCCAGTCACAACCCAGTTCCTGGGAGGCAAGCATCCACAGCACAAAACTGACTCTAACTTGGCACTAGTCAGCAACCTAACTCTGGCAAGCCATGGACTTGCTGATGTGGGAAATTGAAAAATTCATATTTATCATTGGGAGAGGTGTCTTCTCTAAGGCTAAGGCAAGTTGTTGAGGCAGAGTAGAGAAATCCTGGGGCCCCGATTTTATCAGCACCTGGAGACCGGATGGGGCAGTTAAAATGAAGCCAGTTACTTACCCCCTCTGATCCCACTGCCTTCCCGCCCTGTCCCGATCTTAACCTCTTTTAAGAAGGTGAGAGGGACATCCGCAGGAAGGCAGCGAGTCCTTCTTTAAATATGCAGCTCAGGTCCAATGATGTAATCGGCACCCAATCTGCTATTTTAACTGGAGGCCTGAGCGGGGGATCAGTGCTGGCTTCCACAGACCTACCAAAAGAGAGATTGTGAGCCGGAAGAGGTCCAGCAAGCACGTTTTAAAATTTTAATTTTAGGGTTCCTTGCCCTGGGCTCCCCCAGGCCACAGCCAGAGGCTCCCGCCCCAAATTGCAGCTAAAACCCTTCCCGATCGCCTCCAGACCTGCCACTGACTACCAAGCACTGTTTCCGATGGGTCCCCGGCTGTGGCCTCCTACCACTAAAATTAGCTACAGATAGTTGATTTGGCTGGGTGTGGGCAGGCCTCCGGGAACATTTATGTAAATGAGGTCTGGCTATTAAGATCGGCTGGGCCTCAATGACACTGGACTTCCCAGATGTGCCGCCCACATCGAGGCTCCATACCCGCTTACCCATCAAAATCAAGGCCCCTAACTCTGCAGCTGGCTGTGCTGATAGCTGATTTGGAAGTGCATAATGGTGGCATTTGTTGACAATGGTGGAAAAGTTTATCAATTCTCTTGCACTGATGAGCACAAAATTCACCCTCAGTCAAAAGGCTTTAAAAAAATGATGCTGGATTAAGACGTCTTTGTGGGAACAATGGTTAATTGTTAATTTTCCAGGAATTTGGGTGATGGAATTTTGGAAGACATAAAGATTCATTTATCAGCTTTACCGCCACTTTGGATATTCTCCAACTCTTCTGAACTCTGTATAAATGGCTGTTTTGTTTTTAATTTAGGTTAAATTACTTTAGTACACTGAAGGATACTGAGGTAAGCCATACAATTGGGCAGATTATAGCAGAAGTATATTTACAATTTAAATAATCTATTCAGACATGTCATTTAAACTTATTTACACTTAAATCTTTGTACAGACTAAATCCAACTGAAAAGTATCAGTTTTATCTGAAGTCCTGGATGACAAGGTCTATAAAATATTACAAATGTAGTCATATTGAATACAATACACAACAAACTTTTATTAACAATCTTACAATAAAACAAAACTGGGAACGAACACTTGACGTGGAGCCTTGGGAAATGATTTATATCCCATGAGTGGGTTGACCTGATAAATCACCAGTAATTAAGTCACATCTGAATTGTTGTCAGAGTCACCAGGTCCCACAGCTTGTCATCACATGTTCTGTTCATACCACATCTTAGATAAATAGTTAACATGAAATGGTAAAGGTGAATTGGAAATATCAGTTGGTAGCACTCTCACTTTTAAGTCATAATGTTGTGGGTTCAATCCCCACTCCAGAGCGCTGAAAATCTGCATCCATTCCAGTGGAGTCCCACTTCATCATCATAGACAGTCCCTCGGAATTGAGGAAGACTTGCTTCCACTCTTAAAATGAGTCCTGAGGTGGCTGAACAGTCCAATACGAGAACCACAGCCCCTGTCACAGGTGGGACAGATAGTCGTTGAGGGTAAGGGAGGGTGGGACAGGTTTGCTGCATGCTCTTTCCGCTGCCTGCGCTTGATTTCTGCATGCTCTCAGCGATGACACTTGAGGTGCTCAGCGCCCTCCACGATGCACTTCCTCCACTTAGGGCGGTCTTTGGCCTGATGTAACTTTGGTGGGAATCTGCCAGAGCAGCCCAAAACTAGGCTGGTATCTCGATATTTTACAGAGAAGAAGCAACTTCAATTTATATAGTGCCTCTCATAACCTCAGGTCCATGCAAAACACTTCACAGCCAATTAAGTATTTTTGAAGCCTAGTCACAGTTGAAATGTAGGGAAATACATCACTGACTTTTACAGAGCAGGATCCCACAAACAGCAATGAAATAATAACCAGATAATCCGATTTAGAAGAATGAGAGGAGATCTCATAGAAACATATAAAATTCTGATGGGATTGGACAGGTTAGATGCAGGAAGAATGTTCCCGATGTTGGGGAAGTCCAGAACCAGGGGTCACAGTCTAAGGATAAGAGGTAAGTCATTTAGGACCAAGATGAAGAGAAACTTCTTCACCCAGAGAATTGTGAACCTGTGGAATTCTCTACCACAGAAAGTTGTTGAGGCCAGTTCGTTAGATATATTCAAAAGGGAGTTAGATGTCGCCCTTACGGCTAAAGTGATGAAGGGGTATGGAGAGAAAGCAAGAATAGGGTACTGAAGTTGCATGATCAGCCATGATCATATTGAATGGTGGTGCAGGCTCGAAGGGCCGAATGGCCTACTCTGGCACCTACTTTCTATGTTTCTATATTTCTATGTAGTGATGTTGATTGAGAGATATATGCTAACCAGGACAACAGAAGAACTCCCCTGTTTTTCTTTGAATAGCGCCATGGGATCTTTTACATCCACCTGACATGACAGGCAAGACCTCAGTTTAACATCTAATCTGAAAAACAGCACCTTTGATCATACAGTACCCCTTCAGTATTTCACTGAAGTGTCAGTCTAGATTATGTGCTCAAGGCTCTGGAATGGGGCTTGAACCCACAACCATCTGACTGTGAGCCAAAGCTGACATATTTTGCCCAATATTCTAGGAAGGCCTTAAGGGGGCAGAGCCTAAAGCAGGGACATATGTTGGGGCTTACTTTATGATAGAATCTAGCACACCTGTTTAGATCAGGCATTCCAGTTGATTAAGGGGAGGATGTAGGGCCCGCCTGGGGGTCCAGGCTGGTATTGGAGCCTGGTAATGATAGCATGGCAACAAAAAGGCCAAGAGGCAGTTGCAAGATGTCCTAGCCCAGGACTCTTTGCCCATACTTTGCAGCCTGGGCTGAGGGGCGGTGGGGGGCCTGGGGGGGGGGGCAGGGAGGTGGGGGGTGCGTAGGGGCTGGGTGCTGCAGCTGCTCCCCTAGCCTGTCAAAGACGTTTAAAGCATGAGATCTTTTGAAGTTTAGCAATGACAGTGACAATGATCAAGGGCAGGCTCAGCTTAGTACTTGCACCAAGAAATAGTGCCCAATGTGTCATGTTTGTAACCTTCACATAACTGTAACCAATATGTAACAACACTGTACACTGTATACACCTGTGAAATACACACCTTGACCACAGGGGGTGAACTTGTGGGAGACACTCCTCACCTGGTCAGCCAGGTACTTAAAGGGAGGTTTCACGCAGGCTCAGCACTTCTTGGTCCTGGGAATAAAGGTGCAGGTCATGTCGTGACCTTGTCTGCAGTATATGCCTCGTGTGACTTTATAGTACAGTGCAGAGACACCACATTTGGCGACAGGAAACGGGAAACGGGAATCAACGACTCACGAGAATGGCCACCGGTAGCACAGTTGAAAGGTACTGTGTTGGTGACGACTGGGACGATTTCGTTGAGAGGCTCCAGCAGAGCTTTGTTACGAAGGACTGGCTGGGAGCTGCAGCGGCTGACAAGCGAAGGGCGCATCTACCGACCAGCTGTGGGCCTAAGATATACGCGCTGATGAAAGATCTGCTCACACCTGAGAAGCCGGTGGACAAAACCTTTGAGGAGCTCAGTAAACTGATCGGTGAGCACCTCAAACCGGCGAGCAGTGTACACATGGCCCGACACAGATTCTATTCACACAGACGTTGGGAGGGACAAAGCATACCGGACTTCGTTGCGTACCTTCGGCATTTGGCCAGCCTCTGTAAGTTCACAGATGCCTGCAGGGGGGAGATGTTAAGGGATTTCTTCATTGAGGACATTGGTCATGCTGGGATTTTCAGGAAGCTTATTGAGACCAAGGACTTGACTTTGGAGAGGGCAACTTTGATAGCTCAGACCTTCATGGCAGGGGAAGAGGAGATCAAGATAATTTACGCGAGCAGCCCTGGTTTCAACGTGGCGATGAACCAGGCAGTTAATGTTGTAAAAGCGTTACAGAACCCCGCAGGCAGGCAAGGGCAATTTGACACCGCCCAGACAGCAACAGATTCCAGGGTGGGACAGCAACAGAGACAATGGCAGGGGGATCGGCAATTCACACCATTACAAGGGACAATGCATCCCGGGATGGAACCATTGACACACAGCAACAGAGCGCTCAGGAGTAATCAAAGAAACAATCAGAGAGGAATGCCTGGTAACAGTCCCTTTGTCCACAACAATCTCAGCTCATGCTGGAGGTGCGGGGGCAGACACAATGTGAAAACCTGCAGGGTTCAACATTTTATCTGCAGAAGCTGCAATTTCAAGGGACATTTGGCTAGAATGTGCAGAAAACCCATAGCGAGATTAGTTTACGAGGCAGAGGAACCAGACGAAGAGTCTGCAAGGCAGTTGGATGCTTGGAGCGCAGCCATGGACGCTGAAGTCCAGCGGGTTCACGTGGCAGACATCCACAGTTCATACACTAAAACGCCGCCTATGATGATGAAAGTTCTATTAAATGGCATCCCGGTACGCATGGAGCTGGACACAGGAGCTAGCCAGTCACTTATGAGTGTCCAATAATTCGAAAGACTATGGCCACTCAAAGCTAGCAGACTCAAACTAGAACGCATTGAGACGCAATTACGAATGTACACCAAAGAGATCATCCCAGTGCTCAGCAGTGCAAATTTGGTGGTCACACATAATGGATCAGAGAACCGGCTGCCGCTCTGGATTGTCCCAGGGAATGGTCCCAACATTTTGGGGAGGAGCTTGCTAGCCGAGATGAATTGGAAATGGGGGGATGTGCACGCCATTTCATTTGTGGAGCGAAGTTCATGCTCACAGGTCCTACAGAAATTCAAATCGCTATTTCAACCTGGGGTCGGGATCTTCAAGGGCACCAAAGTAATGATACGCATCACCCCGGACGCCAGACCAGTGCACCACAGAGCCAGAGCCGTGCCGTATGTGATGCGTGAGAGAATTGAGAGTGAGTTGGACAGGCTGCTAAGAGGGGGCATAATATCGCCTGTTGAATTCAGTGACTGGGCAAGCCCCATCGTCCCTGTCCTTAAAGCAGATGGCTCGGTCAAGATTTGTGGCGACTACAAGGCCACCATCAACCAAGTGTCACTACAGGACCAATACCTGCTTCCGAGAGTGGAGGAACTTTTTGCCACGCTGGCAGGTGGCAAGTTGTTCACCAAGTTGGACCTCACTTCAGCCTACATGACTCAGGAACTGGTTGAAGAATCCAAGCTACTAACCATGATCACTACGCAAAAGGGGCTATTTGTATATAACAGGTGTCCGTTTGGCATTCGTTCAGCAGCCGCTATCTTCCAGAGGAACATGGAAAGCTTGCTTAAATTCATTCCTGGCACAATTGTATTCCAAGATGACATCCTTATCATGGGTCGAGACACCGAGGAACACCTCCACAACCTGGAGGAGGTGCTACACCGACTGGACCGAGTAGGCTTGCGACTAAAGAAGCCCAAGTGTGTGTTTATTGGCCCCAGAGGTCGGGTTTTTGGGCAGGAGGGTTGCCGCAGACGGGATCCGGCCCACTGAAACCAAAACGGTGGCAATCCGTCGTGTGCCCCGGCCCGGCAACACATCGGAGTTGCGGTCAATCCTGGGACTCTTAAACTACATTGGAAACTTTCTGCCGAACTTAAGTACAATGTTGGAGCAGCTACACGTGCTCTTGCGTAAGGGTTGCGAATGGTTTTGGGGGGACTGTTAAGAACGGGCTTTCAATCGGGCGCGGAACCTGCTTTGTTCTAATAAGTTGTTGACCTTGTATGACCCCTGTAAGAAACTGGTTCTGACATGTGATGCATCGTCCTATGGGGTTGGGTGTGTGTTGCAGTAGAGTAATGATGAGGGCCTTCTTCAACCTGTGGCTTATGCCTCCAGGTCGCTCTCCCAGGCAGAACGGGGATATGGGATGGTTGAAAAGGAAGCACTCGCATGTGTCTATGGGGTAAAAAAGATGCACCAGTACCTTTTTGGCAGAAGGTTCGAGTTAGAAACGGATCACAAGCCGTTAACATCCCTGTTGTCCGACAACAAGGCTGTCAATGCCAATGCGTCAGCTCGTATACAGTGATGGGCCCTCACACTGGCTGCGTATGACTACACCATACGGCACCGGCCAGGCACCGAAAATTGCGCTGATGCGCTCAGCAGGCTCCCACTGGCGACCACCGAGGGGGCGTCGGAACAAAGCGCGGAGATGGTCATGGCCGTTGAGGCTTTCGACACTGCAGGCTCCCCCATCACAGCTCACCAGATCAAAATCTGGACCAACAGAGATCCCCTCCTATCCCTGATAAAGAAATGTGTCCTGACCGGGGATTGGGCGCCCGCACACGGAGCCTGCCCCGAGGAGGTCAGACCGTTTCATAGACGGATGGACGAGCTCTCCATCCAAGCCGACTGCCTGCTATGGGGCAGCCGGGTAATCATGCCCCAGAAAGAAAGGGAAGCTTTCATCAGGGAACTCCACAGTGAGCACCCAGGCATCGTGCTAATGAAGGCTATTGCCCGGTCACATGTATGGTGGCCGGGAATTGACTCAGACCTGGAACACTGAATTCGCAGGTGCACGACGTGTGCTCAGCTGGGAAATGCCCCGAGGGTGGCCCCCCCCCTCAGCCCGTAGCCTGGCCCACCAAGCCATGGTCACGCATTCACGTAGACTACATGGGCCCGTTTATGGGAAAAATGTTCCTGATTGTTGTCGATACATACTCGAAATGGATCGAGTGCATCATATTGAATTCGTACACGACATCCACCAGTGTGGAGAGTCTGCACACGGTATTTGCGACCCACAGCTTGCCAGACATCCTAGTTAGCGACAATGGCCCGTGCTTTACTAGCTATGAATTCCAGGAGTTTATGTCGGATAATGGTATCAAACACGTCAGGACAGCACCGTTCAAGCCAGCTTCCAATGGCCAGGCGGAACGTGCGGTTCAAATCATAAAACAAAGCATGCTCCGGATTCAAGGACGCTCCCTTCAGTACCGCCTATCGCGCCTCCTGCTGGCCTATAGGTCCCGGCCGCATTCGCTCACGGGAGTCCCGCCCGCGGAACTACTCATGAAACGCATGCTTAAAACGCGGCTGTCCCTCATTCATCCTGCTCTGTCGGACATTGTTGAGGGCAAGCACCAGTCCCAAATCGAGTGCCATGATCGCAACTCAATGGGGAGATGCATAGAAATCAATGACCCTGTATTCATTCTCAATCACGCATTGGGACCCAAGTGGCTTGAGGGCACTGAAATAGGCAAAGAGGGGAATAGGGTCATAGTGGTCAGACTAAACAATGGGCAGATATGTCGCAAACATCTGGACCAGGTAAAGAAAAGGTTCAGCATGGACACTGAGGAACCTGAAATAGACCATGGGATGTCAACCACACCACTGCCAGTGAACGAGCAACAATGACATTCAACAGCATGCACAGCCCCTGCAGCCAGCCCAGACAGGCCGGAACCAACTCGGGCGACAGAGACACATGCCACGGCCCAACCACCAGAGCCACAACTGCGGTGCTCCACGAGAGAGCGTCGACCGTCTGAAAGACTCAATCTTTGACCCAGAGACATTAGGGGGGAGGTGATGTCATGTTTGTAACCTTCACATAACTGTAACCAATATGTAACAACACTGTATACTATATACAACTGTGAAATACACACCTTGACCACAGGGGGTGAACTTGTGGGAGACACTCCTCACCTGGTCAGCCAGGTACTTAAAGGGAAGTTCCACGCAGGCTCAGCTCTCCTTGGTCCTGGGAGTAAAGGTGCAGGTCGTGTAGTGACCTTGTCTGCAGTATATGCCTCAAGTGACTTTATAGTACAGTGCAGAGACACCACACAATGGATATTCGAGGCTCAGAACTTTAGCACAGAATCTATGCTAGCACTTCACTGTAGCACTAAGAGGGTGCTGTATTGTGTCAACAGCTGTTTTTTAGATGCGAGAGTAAACCAAGGCTCCATGTGCCTGTTCAGCTGGACGAAAAAAATCCCATAGCACTAGTCAAAGAAGAGCATGTTTGGTTTGTTCTCCTGGCATCCCTGCTGACAATTATCCTTTAACTAACACCACGTAAACCTGACTGGGATCCATTCCCTTGTGATTTTCATTTGTGGAATGGTATCATATTCTGTGATACCAGGGGCTAGAATTTCCACTCGAGATCACTGGGCTAGCGGCCATATAGCACCCAAAAAGACAGGCTTAAAAAGTGGAAAGTTGGGCCGGAACATCGTCGAAAAATTGCCGGTCCAACTTTCATGTCACATCGCCGAGGTGATCGCCCACACATGACCCAGCGCAACTTTTGGCACATCGCCCATACATCGCCGGGCTGATCGTTCGCCGAGAAGATCGCTGGACATTGCTGGAGAAAAGCTGCTTTTACCTGCTGTTCCTCACAGAACCCGGCACTACGGACACCATTTTGAATGTCGGAGGAAGTGAGATGCTGCTTAAAGAGGGACTTATAATTTGTGAGTTATTTAAGGTCCTTAAAGTTACTGATTGATCCACTCACATTTATATTTATATTTATTTTAGTACAAAGGTCATTTATAGCAATAGTGATAATGATAGTGATAGTGATGGGGTCTGTATCTTCTCTACCATTACTTGTAAATGCTCACATGCTGGAGTCTAAAGTTGGGTTTTGTGAAAGGTTTAGTGAAGGGTCTAATAGAAGAGGTGGCAGACTAATGCAGAGGCGGAGGAGGAGAACGTACAGCTGACGAACTTACAGGGAAAAGCAATTATACATCAACTTGTCTGATAATGCGTGCCTTAGGAGACTGCGCTTCCGAAAGGAGGTCATCGATGAGATATGCCAGCTCATCAAGGGGAATCTGCAGCCTACCAGCACCATCAGGACCACACTGCCCGCTGAAATAAAGGTTACTGCGGCACTATCCTTCTACGCATCGGGCTCCTTTCAGGCTTCAGCTGGCGACATCTGTGGTGTCTCTCAGCATGCCACACACTGCTCCATTCGACAGGTGACTGAAGCCCTTTACGCTTGCAGGATGGACTTTATAAGCTTTCCTATGACCAGGGAGGCACAGACCGGGAGGGCTTTGGGTTTCTCAAGAATAGCAAACTTCCCCAAGGTGCAGGGAGCAATAGACTGCACGCATATCGCCCTGAAAGCACCTTTACAGGATGCGGAGGTGTTTCGTAACCGAAAGGGTTTCTACTCCCTGAATGTGCAGCTTGTTGTCGACCACAACCAAATAATCATGGCAGTTAATGCTAAATTTCCAGGCAGCCACCATGATGCGCACATCCTACGTGAGAGCGCTGTCCCTGACCTGTTTAACAGTCAGCCACAAGGTCATGGTTGGATGCTGGGGGATAAAGGATATGGCCTTGCCAACTGGCTCATGACCCCCCTGTGTAATCCCCAGACGGAAGCCGAGAAGTGTTACAACGAAAGCAACACAGCCACATGCAATATCGTTGAAAAGACAATTGAACTGCTGAAGCAGCGCTTCACATGCCTGGACCACTCTAGAGGCAGCCTACAATACCACCCTGATCAGGTCGCTGAGTTTATTGTGGTATGCTGCATGCTGCATGCTGTATGCTATAAGGAGAGGACAACAATTGCCAGATGGGGCTGCCGGTCCACCTCAGGAGAGAGTGGAGGCGGAAGAGGTAGATAAGGAGGAGGAGGCTGGTGAAGACCTTGGGGAGGACAATCAGTCTGGTAATGAATCCATTAAGACTGGAAAAACCACATGAGAGTAACATGGCTGCAAAGTTGTTGCGCCAGCAGCTCATAAATGAACGCTTTGCATAAACTTACATTGGGGACAGTCACAGTTACAGTTACAGAAAGACAACAGTTGCATTTGCATTGAGTTACGTTTCATCCTTGCCTGGTCTGGCCTGGCCATTGTTTTACAATAGTTGCATTCATGTTTTACCTTAACTTACGGTATTAGAAAACACTGCACAACAATTGTAAAGTGAAATAATTTTTTTTTAATGAATTAACAAAATATATGAATTATTTAAATGTAACATCCACCCACCCACCCCAACAGTGAACCAACAGTAAATTTAAAAAACAACAATGAACAATGAACAATATAACAATAACAAGAGCAACAATAAAGCACCCCCCTCCCTACCTGCGGCCATGTTTCCCTCCAGGTCCTGTACCCCCCCGTGTCTTAACCACACCCACCCGTTTTGGTCCCCGGGTACCGAGACGAGTCTGGCGTACAGTGGGCGACGGCAAGACTTCCTGCCATGGTGGGGGGTGCGGAGGGGGGTGACGGTGGCTCGATCTGCTGTTGTGGTGTTGGAGGGGAAGACGAAGCTGTGCAATCATCTTCCGAGTCATAAGGAAGTGCTTCCTCCTGACTTGCTTGTGTGCTGACGCTGGAGGTTTGCCTGATGGCATCTTGGAGTTCAGTGCCGTGTCCTGCCACTATCGCATGCCACAAGGCATTGATGGAGGCGGTCTGTGCATGCATCTCCCAGAGCATCTGCTGCGTATCCTCCGAATTGCAAGCAGATGCCCGGGACATAGCCCTTGTGTATACCGCGAAAACCTGGAGTAGCTCACGACTTATTGCGACAGTCTCCATGCACAGTCTGGTCAAGTCCTCAGTCCGATTGGCCAGAGGAAGCATGTGCTGACCTTGCTAACCCGACCTCCATGGGGTCGGTGTGAGCACTAACATGTGCCTTGGTGTCGCTGGCTGCAAACCGCTTGGTCCTGCTACCTCTTCTGTCGAAACCAATGTTGTGGCCGCAGGTCCCACAGGTACATTAATTAGAGGCTCGGGGATGCTAGAGGCATCCTCTTCCATTTCCATAACATTGTCCTCCTCCTCAGGGTAGGTGTTATCTTCCTCCTCCCCTCCCATGGTGAGGACCACCTGCAGCTGGAGGGGGAGGGGTTCCGGTCGCGCCTCACTGTGCATGGGTGTTGTTGGACCTGCAAAACACAATTGAGCTTATTGAGCTTATTAGAATGGAAGGGTACACATTCTTGCACTGCCCTGGCATATAAAGGAGGAGCAACACTACTACAATAAATGAGACCAAGAGACATTACATAACACGCATCACACGGTAGTACATATGGCAGTAAATCCAAGTTGAAATTCAGTTACACAGAGAGCTCTGGAGGCTGGATCAGTTAGAGAAAGACAGAATGATAAGGGGGTGAATGTTTATGGGGAGCGGACAGAGAAGGAGACAGATGGCCAGATCACCTGCTCCTGCTCTTATCTCTTGTCAACCTGAGAGTAGCACAGAGGCTGCATGGGAATCAGGATAGCTACATGCATAACATGACATCATTTGTATACTGTAATGAAATGACGTTACATTACTTTAACACTGCTTCACGTGTTACTCACGTGACGCAAGTGAGGGCTCTGCCTCACCACGGGTGGGTGAGCGAGTGTGGCCTCCCACCAGTGCCGCTGCCTGTTCCTCTAACGCTCTGAGGATGGCGAGCTGGGCAGGGCCTCCTCCGGTATGCCTACGCTCCGCACGATTCTTCGCTAACAACTTCTGCAAACATGAAAAGAGCATGGCATAAGCTAATTGACTAGGTACTATCATGGAAAGACAGCAGTCTCCAACGTTATATGCTAACAGGGTTTTTATCTACAATTGATGCACGGTTGTAACAAAGATTGTGTTTAGGATCTTATGCTTGACACAAACATTCTCTCGACTACAATCTCCATTGAAGTGCCCCCAGCGGTGGTGGGAATCAGGATAGCTGGTGAACTCTGCAATGACAGGAGCTAATGTCCCAAAGTGTCTCAGGGCAGACAGTGAGCCAGGGCAGCTCTCCCACAGTCCATACTGAGTCACTGTGTAAGTGACAGCAGCCGGAGAGACTTAAAAAGGGCATAGGTTCATAGCTCTGTCCAGACCTGAGCAGGGAATATATGTAATATACGTAAGAATAACAAGCTTAATTTCAATCCTGGAGATTTATAATTATAATTACAATTTGCATCATTACAATATAAAATCTATACTTACTCTTGGGCGAAGCAACCAGGCTGTTCCAGCGCTTCTGGTACTGGTCTGATCCTCTCGCCTTGTGGGATGCCAACAAGACCAGGTCGGCAATCTCGCTCCTCCTACCCTCCACCTCCTGCCCACTACTGGACTCGTGGCTATCATCACGAAAAAATCGAATCTATAAAGCTCTCAATCAATCAATACTCTCTCTCCTCTCCACAGCATTTCTCTCTCTCTCTCTCTCCCTTTACTTCTGCACATGCGTGGATGGCCCCTGACCTCCCAATCACGGGAAAACCTGCTTACCAAAAAAAAAAACGCATGCACAGAAGGCCGTTGCTCGGGAAGCTGAGGCCCATTTTGCTAGGGCTCATTTCACATCGCTGGGCTATCGCCCCCCAAAAAAGCTGAAAGTCGCGGTCCCAAAAATGGGCGATGTTCCAGCGATAATGAAGCCTGAAACATCACTAAGGCTGGAACATCGCCCATTTTTTGGGCACTAGCGATTTAAGTGGAAAGTCGAGCCCCAGGTCTTCACTCCCTTTATATTGCTTCCAAAGGTGTGGGTGCAGAGTCTATATCTACATCTACAAGAGATGCAGTCTCAGCATGGAAATGAGGTGGCAGAAGATGTTTCCTGCCTCATGTTCCTCCAGGTTTGACAGAAGGTTGCCTTGGATTGGTTCAGTGCTGATATTGAATGGGGAAGAAAAGAAGAAGGGAGTATTTTCTGTTCCCAACTGTTTTCTGAAAAAATAAACATAGGTATAAAAATCTGCCTTATTTTATGAAGTGTCAATTTTTCTAGCATTGCAGAGATCCAACATTTCAGGTGAACTGAACAGAATGGCTGATTCAGGAACAATTTAACATGTACTTTGTACATGATTAGACTATTTGCTGCCCTTTGTCATGTGTTACTTCGGCAAACTACTGTTGATTGCTGGTTAACAATGACAGGAGAATTTCCCTTTATTTTCTACTGTTTTTGAGTGTTAAAATAATTGTTAACATATTTTCTCAATCACGTAATGGGGCAATTTCCTGTGAAATCATGTTAGCCAAGGCAGGTTTCTTTCGAACCTGGACTACTTTTGACATAAAGATTTTTAATATCATCACGCAGTTTGTTTGAAGTAGGTTTTCAGGAAGTAATCACTGTCAGAGTTCAACGCATTATAAAATCAGTGCTAGCTGTCACATGATAGACAATCTTTTGGCGTGCCTGTAGTAAACAAAGCAGAAGATTACTTTTCCTGAGGTAAACCCATTTAAATTTGTTATAAAGGGCTCAAGTTTCGGTCTGAGTTGCTCCTATTTTTTTGGAGCAACTAGTTTAGAATGGAGCATCTTAGAAATTGTAATTCTCGACATTTAGTTTGCTCCAGTTCTAGTGAGTTAGAATAGTTCCATTTTAGTTCGGATTTTTTTTTCAAAAGGGGGCGTGCCCAGCCACTTTCGCCTGTTTTGCAAGTTTAGGCAGCGAAAGCTTTCTCCAAACTAACTTAGAATGGAGTAAGTGTAGATTTTTGTACGCTCAGAAAAACCTTGCCTACACTTAGAAATCAGGCGTAGGGATCGAGAGATGGGGGGGGGGGGGGGAGGTGTGGGGGAAAGGGGGTTTACAAACATTAAACATTTCATTTTTACAAATAAAGAGCCATCATCAATAATAAATGATAAATAAATCAATAAATCAACCAATAAATGAATAAAAAAAAATTAAAACATAAAAAATAAAAAAAGAATTAAAAAATCACTCAATAAATAAAAAATTATTTCTACTCACCTACTGCAGCACCGGGGAGAAAAGAGGGAGGGGGGAGAAGAGAGGGGGGGAGGGAAGGGGGAAAAGAGAGGGGGGGAGAAGATGACCGAGGGGGAGGGTGGGGGGGGAGAAGAAGATGAAGAAGCTGGGCCCCGCTGAGGACTTCGGGTGGGGCCCGCACGCAGCCGATGCCGGGCTGCCACCGATGCCGACTCTTCAGGCCGGGCCCGCCCCCAGCGAGATGCCGGGTGGGCCCCGCCGACGACAAAGAAGCCGGGCCCCCGCCGACTCTTCGGGCGGGGCCTGTCCCCAGCGAGAGACCGGGTGGGCGGGCCCAGCCACCGACAAGGTAAGATGTGTCAGGCCACTTGGCCGGGGATAGAAGCGACGTCCCTTTGGCCAGGGATAGGGTCGTCGCCCGGAGACAGGACGCGCTGGGAGGGCTGGGAGCTACTGCGCATGCACGCAGCCTCCACTGCACATGCGCGCAGCTGCCGGCACTGTTTTTGGCGCAGGGCTGTAGCTCCGCCCCCACCAGCTCCTGCTGCACAGCACCGAGCTGGAAATGGGCCTACAGCTATCGGAGAATCGCGAGGTAAGTATTCAGCGCAATTTTTGTTCTACAAATTAGGTGGGCCTCTCCGATGTGCGCTGCTCTAGCGGGGGTCTGAAACTTGAGCCCTTGTAAGTAAATAATGACTCCCACCTGGTACTGTTGTGGCAAATTTATATTCACTGTTTTTAAAGTTACATATTTCTTTTGCACTAATTTTCTGTTCAAGTTTAACTAGATTTGGATCTTCATTTATATTACATAATTTCACTTATGCAGAGAGATTAAAGAAACTGTGATTGTTCTCCTTAGAGCAGAGAAGGTTAAGGGGAGATTTAAAAGAAGTGCTCAAAATTATGAGTGGTTTTGATAGAGTAAATAAGGAGAAACTGTTTCCACTGGCAGGTGGATTGGTAACCAGACAACACAGATTTAAGTTCATTTGCAAAAGAACCAGATGAGAGATGAAAATTATTTTTTTTATAGCGAGTGGTCTCACTTCTCCCACTGTGTCAATCACAGATAAGGCCATCTCTGATCACATCCTTGTATTGCTCTCCACCCACTGCCCCCTTTCCCCTTCCAATCCTACTTCCTTCTGTGTCCTGGAAAAAATTATTTTCCTATTTATTTACAATTGCACTTTCAAAACCCCAGCCTTTGGCTTGCAATTCACTACAATATTTCTGCAGCTATCGATCTGCTCAACTACACCCTCACCTCAACATTTGATGCCCTAATCCCCAGTAAAAACCATTACTCCCTCTCAACCTGGCTGTTTCCCCAGTATATCTTCGCTCCCTTAAGTCCAAGGGACGCAGACTTGAAAGGATATGGCAGACATCTGTTTCAGCCATTCACTGCCAGATCTGGCTAGACCACATAAAGCACTAGTGGGTCCTGCTCTAGTCTGCCAAAACTGCTCACTATTCCAGAATCATTATGGAATGTAAAGATAACCCCGGCTTCTTTTCTCTACTGCGAAATGTTTCATTTAACCTCTCTCCCCTACCTCCTCCACCCTTACCTCCATCAACAAGTGCGAGGAGATTGAGACCATCCGAACAGCTGTCTTTGCCGCTTCCCTCCCTTCCCCTAGCTCACCGGGCCAAACTTCCTCTAAGGTTCCCCTCCTGCCCTAGCCCTGAATTTGCATCTTTCTCTAGTTTCTCTCCTATCTCCCCTCATGCCCTCTCTAACCTCATCTTGTTCATGAGACCCACCTCCTACTTCCTCAACCCTATTCCCACTAAACTGCTGACCACCCAACTTCCTGTCCTGGCCCCCATGTTAGCTGATATTGTTAATGGTTCACTCTCCTCAGGCACTGTCCCCCTCCCCTTCAAATCTACCATCATCACCCTTCTCCTTAAACAAACAATCCCTGACCCCTCCGTCCTTGCAAACAACCGCCCCATCTCCAACCTCTGCTTCCTCTCCAAAGTCCTTGAACATGTTGTCACCTCCCAAATGCATGTCCATCATTCCCAGAACTCCATTTAGAAACCCTCCAATCAGGTTTCCACCCCTGCCACAGTACCGAAACAGCTCTTATCAAAGTCACAAATGAGATCCTATGTGAAACTATTCCTCCTCATCTTTCTCGACCTGTCTGCAGCCTTTGACACGGTTGACCACACAATCCTCCTCCAACGCCTCTCCACTGGTGGTTCACTCGCCTGGTTCCATTCTTATCTATCTAGTCATAGCCAGAGAAACACCTGCAATGGCTTCTCTTCCCACCCTCACAATGTTACCTCAAAGATCTATCCTTGGCCACTTTATATTTCTCATCTACAAGCTGCCCCTCGGTGACATAATCCGAAAACACAATGTCAGTTTTCACATGTATGTTGACGACCTCACCACCACTTCCCTCGATCCCTCCACTGTCTCTAAATTGTCAGATTGCTTGTCCGACATCCAATACTGGATGAGCAAAAATTTCCTCCATCTAAATATTGGGAATACTGAAGCCATTGTCTTCGGCTCCTGTCACAAACTCCATTCCCTAGACACCGACTCCATTCCTTTCCCTGGCAACTGTCTGAAGCTGAATCAGACTGTTTGCAACCTTGGTGTCATATTTGATCCCAAAATTAGCTGCCAACCACATATCCGCACCATCACTAAGACCACCTATTTCCACCTCCATAACATCGCCCAATTCCACCCTTGCCCCAGCTCATCTGCTGCTTAAATCCTCATCCATGCCTTTGTTACCTCTAGATTTGTTTTTTCCAATGCACTTCTGGACTGCCACCATGTTCTACCCTTCATAAACTTGAGGTCATCCAAGTCACGTTCACCCATCACTCCTGTGCTCGCTGACCGACATTGGCTCCTAGTTCAGCAACACCTCGATTTAAAAATTCTCATCCTTGTTTTCAAACCCGTCCATGGCCTCACCCCTCCTTATCTCCGTAACCTTCTCCAGCCCTACATTCCCCGGATATCTCTTCACTCCTTCAATTCTAGCCTCTTGAGCATCCCCGATTTTAATCGATCCACTATTGGCCACCGTGCCTTCAGCTGCCAAGGATCCCATCTTTGGAATTGCCTCCCTATACCTCTTCGTCTCTCTACCTCTCTTTCCTCATTTAAGGCGCTTCTTAAAACCAACCTCTAGACCAGGCTGCCCTAATATCTCCTCATGTGGTTCGGTGTCAAATTTTGTTTGATAATGCTTCGATGAAGCGCTTTGCGACGTTTTACTACTTTAAAGGTGCTATATAAATGCAAGTTGTTGTTGTTGAGTTGTTATGATCTGGAATGCACTGCCTGAACGTATGGTTGAAACAGCTTCAATAGTAACTTTCAAAAGGGAATTGGAAAATAATAGAAAATTAAAAATTTGCCGAGTTATGGGGATAGAGCGGGGTGCGGGACTAATTGGATAGCTCTTTCAAAGAGCCAGCTCAGGCACAATGGGCCAAATGTCCTCCGTTTGTGCTGTAAGATTCTATAATATCCTGAAAATATATTTTAAAATCTTTTTAAAACACGTTCAAGTCTAAAAGATTTGAGTTTAATTGAAGACAAAATGAACTTGTCTGGAATGTGTTAGAGTAGAGAATGTACTTTGAACAACAGTGTTGCAATTCCGAGGTCACCTTGAAAGCATTTGAGATAATGCATGAGAACTACAGTACAAACTGAAACTTTGCAACATTTTATGAAATAGTAGGCTGACAGCTTTGGACTTTAAAGTATTTTTTACTGAATTACTTTATAAAAACTAGTTCTACCCATATTTTTCAATGGTAGGAAGTTTCTAAGCCTGCTTGAAGTATCAATGCAATTGTCATTACCATGAAATGTATTATCATTTCTTATTTTTTATCAACTAATAATTGTAATGAATTAATGTGTTAATGCATTCAGAAGAAGAGCAATCACCAACTTTTTATTATGTTGACAACACACACAAGCAATATGATCGGCTCGCTTTTATTCTGAATTAAACTGAGTAATGCCTATCACCTTGGAATAATTGCCAGTCTAAAATTACAAAAGAAAGAAAGACTTACATTTCTATAGTGCCTTTCACCACCACCGGACGTCTCAAAGCACTTTACAACCAATGAAGTACTTTTGAATTATAGTCACTGTTGTGATGTGGGATACGCAGCAGCCAAGTTGCGCACAGCAAGCTCCCACAAATAGCAATGTGATAACGGCCAAATAATCTGTTTTTGTTATGTTGATAGAAGGATAAAAATTGGCCAGGATACCAGGGATAACTCCCCTGCTTTTCTTCGAAATAGTGCCATGGCATCTTTTACATCCATGTGAGAGGGCAGACGGGGCCTCGGTTTAACGTCTCATCCAAAAGAAGGCACCTCCGACAGTGCAGCACCCCCTCAGCACTGCACTGGAGTGTCAGTGTAGATTTATGTGCTTAAGTCACTGGAGTGGGACTTGAATGAACTTCAACAATTGTACATCCCAGTCTGGAGTAAAAATAAAATGGGGAAGGTGGCTCAACCAGGTGGCGAGCAAAGCAAATTAAGGATAGTGTTAAATCCAAGGAAGAGGCTTATAAATTGACCAGAAAAAACAGTAAACCTGAGGACTGGGAGAATTTTATAATACAGCAGAGGAGGTCAAAGGGTTTAATTAGGAGGGGGATAATAGTGTATGAGAGGAAGCTTGCTGGGAACATAAAAACTGACTGCAAAAGCTTCGATAGATATGTGAAGAGAAAAAAAATTAGTGAAAACAAACGTAGGTCCCTTGCAGTCAGATTCAGGTGAATTATAATGGGGAACAAAGAAATGGTGGACCAGTTAAGCAAATACTTTGGTTCTGTCTTCACGAAGGAAGACACAAATAACCTTCCGGAAGTACTAGGGGGCTGAGGGTGTAGTGAGAAGGAGGAACTGAAGGAAATCCTTATTAGGCGGGAAATTGTTTTAGGGAAATTGATGGCATTGAAGGCCGATAAATCACCGGGGCCTGATAGTCTGCATCCCAGAGTACTTAAGGAAGTAGCCCTAGAAATAGTGGATGCATTGGTGATCATTTTCCAACAGTCTATCGACTCTGGATCGGTTCCTATGGACTGGAGGGTAGCTAATGTAACACCACTTTTTAAGAAAGGAGGGAGAGAGAAAACGGGTAATTATAGACTGGTTGCCTGACATCAGTAGTGGGGAAAATGTTGAAATCAATTATTAAAGATGAAATAGTAGTACATTTGGAAAGCAGTGACGGGATCAGTCCAAGTCAGCATGGATTTATGAAAGGGAAATCCTGCTCGACAAATCTTCTAGAATTTTTTGACGATGTAACTAGTAGAGTGGACAAAGGAGAACCAGTGGATGTGGTGTATTTGGACTTTCAAAAGGCTTTTGACAAGGTCCCACACAAGAGATTGGTGTGCAAAATTAAAGCACATGGTATTGGGGGTAATGTACTGACGTGGATAGAGAATTGGTTGGCAGACAGGAAGCAGAGAGTTGAGATAAGCAGGTCCTTTTCAGAATGGCAGGCAGTGACTAGTGGTGTGCTGCAGGGCTCAGTGCTGGGACCCCAGCTATTTACAATATATATTAATGATTTAGATGAGGGAATTGAGTGCAATATCTCCAAGTTTGCAGATTACACTAGGCTGAGTGGCAGTGTGAGCTGTGAGGAGGACACTAAAAGGCTGCAGGGTGACGTGGACAGGTTAGGTGAGTGGGCAAACGCGTGGCAGATGCAGTATAATGTGGATAAATGTCAGGTTATCCACTTTGGGGGCAAAAACACGAAGGCAGAATATTATCTGAATGGTGGCAGATTAGGAAAAGGGGAGGGGCAACGAGACCTGGGTGTCATGGTACATCAGTCATTGAAAATTGGCATGCAGGTACAGCAGGCAGTGAAGAAGGCAAATGGCATGTTGGCTTTCATAGCTAGGGGATTTGAGTATAGGAGCAGCGAGGTCTTACTGCAGTTGTACAGGGCCTTAGTGAGGCCTCATCTGGAATATTGTGTTCAGTTTTGGTCTCCTAATCTGAGGAAGGATGTTCTTGCTGTTGAGGGAATACAGCGAAGGTTCACCAGACTGATTCCCGGGATGGCAGGACTGACATATGAGGAGAGACTGGATCGTCTGGGCCTGTATTCACTGGAGTTTAGAAGGATGGGAGGGGATCTCATAGAAACATATAAAATTCTGACTGGACTGGACAGGTTAGATGCAGGAAGAATGTTCCCGATGTTGGGGAAGTTCAGAACCAGGGGACACAGTCTAAGGATAAGGGGTAAGCCATTTAGGACCGACATGAGGAGAAACTTCTTCATGCAGAGAGTTGTTAACAGATGGAATTCCCTACTACAGAGAGTTGTTGATGCCAGTTCGTTGGATATATTCAAGAGGGAGTTTGCTATGGTCCTTACAACTAAAGGGATCAAGGGGTATGGAGAGAAAGCAGGAAAGGGGTACTGAGAGAATGACCAAATGGCCTACTCCTGCACCTATTTTTATGTTTCTATGTTTACTGCCATTGAATATCAAGGGGAAGTGGTGGTTGGAGATGGTCATTGTCTGGTACTTGTGTGGCGCGAATGTTACTTGCCACCTATCAGGCCAAGCCTGAATGTCGTCCACAACTTGCTGCATGCGTGCATTGACTGCTTCATCTTCTAAGGAGTTGCGAATGGAACAGAACACTGTGCAATCATTAACGAACATCCCCACATCTGACCTTATAATGGAGGAAAGGTCATTGATGAAGCAGCTGAAGATGGTTGGGCCTAGGACACTGTCCTGAGGAACTCTTGCAGCAATGTCTTGGGGCTGTGATGATTTACCTCCAACAACCACAACCATCTTCCATTGTGCTAGGTATAACTCCAGCCAGTGGAGAGTTTTCTCCCTGATTCCCATTGACATCCGTTTTACGAGGGCTCCTTGATGCCACCCTCGGTCAAATGCCACCTTGATATCAAGGGCAGTCACTCTCACCTCACCTCTGGAATTCAGCTCTTTTGTCCATATTTGGACCAAGGCTGTAATGAGGTCTGGAGCGGAATGGTCCTGGCACAACCCAAACTGAGCATCAGTCAGCAGGTTATTGGTGAGTAAGTGATGCTTGATAGCACTGTCGACAACACCTTCCATCATTTTGCTGATGATTGAGATTAGACTGATGGGGCGGTAATTGGCCAGATTGGATTGTCCTGTTTTTTTGTGGACAGAACATGCCTGTTTACACATTGTCGGGTAGATGCCAGTGTTGTAGCTGTACTGGAACAGCTTGGCTAGAGGCATGGCTAGTTCTGGAACTCAAGTCGTCAGCACAACAACCAGGATGTTGTCGGAGCCCATAGTCTTTGCTGTATCTAGTGTGCTCAGCCATTTCTTCATATCATGTGGAGTGTATTGAATTGGCTCAAGATTGGCTTCTGTGATGATGGGAACCTCAGGAGGAGGCTGATAGGGATCATCCACTTGGCACTTCTGGCTGAAGATGGTTGCAAACGCTTCAGAGTTGTCTTTTGCACTTGTATGCTGCGCTCCGCCATCATTGAGGATAGGGATGTTCATGGAGCCTTCTCCTCCCGTTAATTATCTCCTACAGTGAATGTCCGCTATGGAGGAAGCTGCCCTGATGCTTTCACCATGCACCAATCTAGCCAGACCAGCACTAATGGCTCAACACATATATCAGAGTGGTTGATTGGTGATCAAGGCTATCTCATGAAATCATAGCTTATGACTCTAGTAAGGTTTCTGCAAAAAGGGAGGACAACATACATAATGAGGACCATACAACTACAAGGTTTGTGATAGAGCAAATTCTAGGCATTCTCAAGATCCATTTTAGGTGCCTGGATAAATCTGGTGAAGACCTGCGGTACAGCATTGCAAGAGTCTCCAGAATCATTGCAACATATTCCTATAATATAACATTACAGTGAAGAATGACTCTCTGCTTTTGGAAGTTGAAATAACATGATAATGATAAGGACTGGAATACCTTCCCCCTCAGAACAAGGAGGCTGCACAGGAAGGAGCGGACCGAGAACAGAACATGGCCAGCAGCCAGAGAAAAAAGGGCACAGTACTTTGGTCCAGTACTTACAATGAATAAAAGTTGACACACCAAATAATGTTACTTCACAACTGTTCTCCTTTTCAGAGTTCTTTAGTGGCAAAGACTTTGGCCTATTTCCTTCATAAGACAGAGGCCTATCTTTCCCCTGTCATCCTCCAGGTCCAACAAGAATATACAGAAATGAACTCAACTCCATGTGGTCAAACAGTATTTACTTTAAGCAGAAACATTCATCAAAAAGTTCTAAGAAAAACATTCATCATCTTCAATTGTGTCTTACACCATGTCTTCCAACATTCCATGGACCTATGGATTGGAGGGTAGCTAATGTAACCCCATTTTAAAAAAAAGGAGGGAGAGAGAAAACAGGGAATTATAGACCAGTTAGCCTGACATCGGTGAATGTTGGAATCAATTATTAAAGATGTAATAGCAGCGCATTTGAAAAGCAGTGACAGGATCAGTCCAAGTCAGCATAGATTTATGAAAGGGAAATCATGCTTGACAATTTTTTTTAGAGTTTTTTGAGGATGTAACTAGTAGAGTGAACAAGGGAGAACCAGTGGATGTGGTGTATTTGGAATTTCAAAAGGCTTTTGACAAGGTCCCACACAAGAGATTAGTGTGCAAAATTAAGGCACATGGTATTGGGGGTAATGTATTGATGTGGATAGAGAATTGGTTGGCAGACGAGAAACAAAGAGTGGGAATAAATGGGTCCTTTTCAGAATGGCAGGCAGTGGCTAGGGGGGTGCCGCAGTGTTCAGTGCTGGGACCCCAGCTATTGAAAATATACATTAATGATTTAGATGAAGGAATTGAATGTAATATCTCCAAGTTCGCAGATGACAGTAAGCTGGGTGGCAGTGTGAGCTGTAAGGAGGATTGTAGGAGGCTGCAGAGGAACTTGGATAGGTTAGGCGGATGGGCAAATGCATGGCAGATGCAGGATAATCTGTATAAGTGTGAGGTTATCCACTTTGGTGGCAAAAACAGGAAGGCAGGTTATTATCTGAATGGTAACAGATTAGTAAAAGGGGAGGTGCAACGAGACCTGGGTGTCATGGTACATCAGTAATTGAAGGTAGACATGCAGGTACAGCAGGCAGTAAAGAAAGCAAATGGCATGTTGGCCTTCATAGCGAGGAGATTTGATTATAGGAGCAGGGAGGTCTTACTGCAGTTGTACAGGGCCCACACCTTGAGTATTGTGTGCAGTTTTGGTCTCCTAATCTGAGGAAGGACATTCTTGCTATTGAGGTAGTGCAGCGAAGGTTCACCAGACTGATTCCTGGGATGGCAGGACTGACATATGAAGAAAGACTGGATCGACTAGGCTTTTATTCACTGGAATTTAGAAGAATGAGAGGGGATCTCAAAGAAACATAAAATTCTGACGGGATTGGACAGGTTCGATGCAGGAAGAATATTCCCGATGTTGGGGAAGTCTAGAACCAAGGGTCACAATCTAAGGTAAAGGGGAAGCCATTTAGGACCGAGATGAGGAGAAACTTCTTTACCCAGAGAATTGTGAACCTGTGGAATTCTCTACCACAGAAAGTTGTTGAGGCCAGTTTGTTACATATATTCAAAAGGCAGTTTGATGTGGCCCTTACGGCTAAAGGGATCAAGGGGTATGGAGAGAAAGCAGCAATGGGGTAGCCATGATCATATTGAATGGCGGTGCAGGCTCGAAGGGCTGAATGGCCTATTCCTGCACCTACTTTCTATGTTTCTATGTTTCCTCTCTGTGCCAGCTAACTTACTTGCTCTAGCTCCTAATATACTACAGTACTCTTACGAGGTGCTACCTGAGTGAGATGAGGTTGAGAAGGTTCCCTTGGAGCCTTCGGGACCAGAAGTGACTTGAATCAGTGATGCTGTTGTCGCAGAGGAACCAGCTTGCAGCCACCTTTCCCTTGTAGTGACAAGGAGTACCAGGCCCATGTCTGAAGCTCTCATGTTGCAGGCATTGGAAGGGACCAGAAAGAACCGGGCACATTGCCAGTCTCAACAGGTACCTGCGACCATCTGCGACCACGTCTCACTGCACACAGTTGCTGGGCACAGGCACTGAGATGCTGTTGGTCAGTATCATCACAGACCGAATAGTCCCAATCAGGTCTTAGAAGTCCTGTTCAAAGCATCTATTGCAGCACTGTTAGCTGCAACTCCGGAAGCCACCAATGTTCTTAGAAGCTCTTCCTAATGTCCTGGTGTTGCTGAAATCTTCCAGATTGTCACTCTCTCCAGAGTTATCTGCAGACCATGAGAAACTCCCTGCAGTGTGCTGTGGATGAAGATAGTGGACGCCTCTCACTTGTCCATCTTCTCAACCAACTTCACACCCATTCTGGGTGGAAGTTAAAATCCACCCCCCACCCCATCCCCCCACAACCCTCACGGCCCCCCCCTCCGCCCTCCCCCATCCCCCTACCCAATATTTCCAAGAATAGGGACACTAATATCTGAAAATTAAACAAAAACCTCCTTGTTACAATGGTTTGATCAGATTATAACTGCTTATGGAATGCTTATGCGTGGGTCATAAATCATAAAGTCCCCTCTTTTGGATAGGCTGATAGTACAGTTCAATCGTTCATTTTGAAAGAGGTACATTTTATTTTCTTAAAAAGGCAATACAAATTTACTTAAATGTTTGGCAAATGTTTTTGTTTCTCAACATCACGGTCATTCTTGGAAAAATAGGTTATCAAAATGCTGTTACATCACTTGCATTACAACAAATGGACAAAAACATAACACTTCTTGGAAATCTTCTCAGATAGCTTCCAACAAAAACTGTTACCGTGCAAATATTTTTATTGTGTATTGGAGCTGCATTGCAAATGCTCAGAAACTGCTTGAGTACCGGTTGCTGCAGTTCTGCAAGCTGCCTATGCAACTGAGCCCAACAATGTGGCAATGCCCCTGATACTCTGGGAACCATTTTTTCTACACTTCTTTCCTTGAAGAAGCAAAGTCATGTTTAACACTGCTTTAAGGGTGTTTTTTTTTGGACTCTTTCAGGATCATTGCAAATACTATACTAAACATTGCTTTTCTCTATGCCCGGAAGTGACTGTAGATGTCATGTATCTTACATTATTATATATAACTGTATCCTAACATGCTATACATGACTGTAATAAGATATGACCTGTAACCACCAGCATACCTTACCACCAGGGGTGCACTTGCAAGAGACAGGTATA
Organism: Pristiophorus japonicus; assembly: GCF_044704955.1. NCBI lineage: Eukaryota > Metazoa > Chordata > Chondrichthyes > Pristiophoridae > Pristiophorus > Pristiophorus japonicus. Next base: position 138,170,729 of record NC_091983.1, on the reverse strand, counting down.
TAAGGACAGGTCTCAGGCAAGTGCAGCATTCCAGAGCTGTGAAATAAAGGTGCAGGTCCAGAGTGATCTTGACTTCACTACATGCCTCGTGTGAATCTGTACTGAGGGGACAGGACTTTACAGTGGCGACGGGTTACGGGATTACAGAATCCACAGAATGGCGAAAAACGGATCAGATGAAAAGTACAATGCGGGAGACAATTGGGAGGACTTTATAGAAAGGCTCCAGCAAAGCTTTGTAACCAAAGACTGGTTAGGCGACAATAAGGCAGACAAGAGAAGAGCCCATCTCTTGACCAGCTGTGGCTCGAAAACATACGCTTTTATGAAGGATCTGTTGGCACCCGAGAAACCAGAAAGCAAGTCGTTTGAAGAATTGAGTACACTGGTAAGAGACCACCTGAAGCCAGCGAGTAGCCGACACATGGCCAGACACAGGTTCTACAACTACAGACGCTGTGTGGGCCAGAGCATACCCGACTTTGTGGCAGAACTTTGGAGGTTGGCTAGTTTATGTGAGTTCTCTGATGAACTGAGGAAAGAAATGCTGAGAGACTTTTTCATTGAAGGAATAGGCCATGCAGGCATATTCCAAAAGCTCATTGAGACCAAGAACCTGACCTTAGAGGCAGCAGCACTGGTTGCACAGACATTCTTGGTAGGGGAAGAAGAAACGAGGTTGATTTACAATGCAGGTACGACAACTAACAAAATATCAGAAGAAGAAGTTCACAGCACTAAACAAACTGCTACCCCCACACACAGACAAAACCGGGAGAACAGGCTCGCGACAGCAGGCAGAAGCCATCAAGGGCCACAGGAACGGCCACAGGAACGGCCGTTCACACCTCATCAACCCACAATGCGAGCAATCAACTACAAACTGAGAGAAGCTCAAGAGAGATCAGCCAGATGCAGCTCATTCTTTGGGAACTCTTTGAACAATGGAACAGGTTTGTGCTGAAGGTGTGGGGGTGGGCACTCATCCATGGGATGTCGATTTCAGCAGGATATTTGCAGAAATTGTGAATATACAAGGCATTTGGCCCGCATGTGCAAAAAAACGGCAGCTCGGCTGGTATACGAATCAGATGAGTGGGAAAGCGGACCAGAAGATGGTGGGGACAGTACCCAGGACACCGGTGTACAGCGGGTCAACATGATCAATGGCCGCTGCTCCTACAACAGGACACTTCCTATAATGATGATGGTCCTACTCAACGGGATATCTGTCAACATGGAGCTGGATATGGGAGCGAGTCAATCTCTCATGGGCGCTCAACAATTTGAACAACTGTGGCCACATAAAAGACAGACCAAAACTCACAGGGGTCGACACCACACTAAGGACCTATACCAAAGAAATCGTACCTCGGCAGCGCCATGCTCTCTGTCACACACAAAGGGACAGTGAACCGACTTCCCCTGTGGATTGTCCCCGGAGATCCCCCCAGCACTGCTGGGGAGAAGCTGGCTGGCAAAACTAAACTGGAAATGGGATGATGTCCATGCCATGTCATTAGAGGAACGGGCCTCCTGCTCAACAGTTATAAAGCGATTTGAACATCTCTTTCAGCCAGGTGTGGGCACTTTCAAAGGGGCCAAAGTCAAAATCTACATCACACAGGATGCTAGACCGGTCCATCACAAGGCCAGAGCTGTACCCTATGTGATGAGGGAAAAGATTGAACACGAACTAGACAGGCTTCTGTGGGAAGGCATTATATCACCTGTGGAATTTAGCGACTGGGCAAGTCCCACCATCCCAGTCATGAAGCTTGATGGATCCATACGAATCTGTGGGGACTACAAATCTACCATAAACAGAGTCTCCCTACAGGACCAGTACCCGCTGTCCAGAGCGGAGGACTTATTTGCCACATTGGCTGGAGGTAAACTTTTCTCAAAATTAGACCACGCTCGCGTGCGTGTACGGTGTCAAAAAGATGCACCAATACCTTTTCGGGGCCAAGTTCACGTTAGAAACCGACCACAAACCCCTCACGTCCCTCCTATCCGAGAGCAAGGCAATAAACGGCAACGCCTCGGCGCGAATTCAACGGTGGGCACTCATGCTGGCATATTCCAGGGCAACATGGAGAGTCTGCTCAAGTCCATCCTGGGGATGGTTGTATTTCAAGATGACATACCTATCACGGGCAGGGACACTGACTCCCATCTCCGTAATTTGGAGAAAGTACTAAAGTGGTTGGATCGGATAGGCCTACAAGTCAAGAAATCCAAGTGCCTGTTTCTCGCACCCGAGGTTGAATTTTTGGGCAGAAGGATTGCCGCTGATGGAATCCGCCCAACAGAGTCCAAAACAGAAGCAATTCGCCTGGCACCCAGGCCCCGGAATGTCTCAGAACTGCACGCCTTTCTCGGGCTACTCAATTACTTTGGGAACTTTATGCAGAACTTAAGCACACTGCTGGAGCCTCTCCACATGCTACTCAGGAAGGGGTGCAATTGGTTTTGGGGGGACGCCCAGGAACGCGCCTTCAATAAGGCACGCAACCTTCTGTGTTCCAACAGTGTTTTGACTTTCTTTGACCCAGGTAAAAAGCTAGTTCTTACATGCGATACATCAGCGTATGGGGTCGGGTGCGTTTTACAACATGTCAATAGTGCGGGCAAATTACAACCCATAGCTTATGCCTCCAGGTCACTTTCGCGGGCGGAGCGCGGGTACGGAATGGTAGAGAAGGAGGCGCTCGCGTGCGTGTACGGTGTCAAAAAGATGCACCGATACCTTTTCGGGGCCAAGTTCACATTAGAAACCGACCACAAGCCCCTCATGTCCCTCCTATCAGAGAGCAAGGCAATAAACGCCAACGCCTTGGCGCGAATTCAATGGTGGGCACTCATGCTGGCGTCCTACGACTATACCATAAGGCACAGACCAGACACAGACAACTGTACCGACGCGCTCAGCAGGCTACCCATGGCGACCACGGAAGGGTCTGACGAACAGGACTGTGAGATAGTCATGGCAATCAATGCCTTTGAGTCCACAGGTTCACCCATGACGGCTCGCCAAATCAGAGCCTGGACGGCCAGCGACCCCACGTTATCCTTAGTAAAAAGATGTGTCCTAACCGTTGACTGGGCAGAGGCTCGCGATGCCTGCCCCGAGGAATTAAAACCCTTTCACAGGCGCATGCATGAGCTATCACTACAAGCAGACTGCCTGATGTGGGGCAGCCGAGTAGTCATGCCTCTGCGAGGCAGAGAGGCATTTGTCTGGGAGCACCCGGGGATCATTCTCATGAAGGCCATAGCCAGATCCCACGTCTGGTGGCCTGGTATTGACGCGGACTTGGAGCTCTGCGTCCGAAGGTGCATCATTTGTGCCCAACTCAGCAATGCCCCCAGGGAGGCTCCACTGAGCCCCTGGCCCTGGCCTACCAAACCGTGGTCGTGAGTGCACGTAGACTATGCGGGCCCATTCATGGGCAAAATGTTCCTCGTAGTTGTAGATGCATTTTCAAAGTGGATTAAATGCACCATTTTAAACTCGAGCACAACCTCCACCATTGTGGAGAGCCTCGCAACCATGTTTGCAATGCACGGAATCCCTGACATATTGGTCAGTGACAATGGTCCGTGCTTCACCAGCGCAGAATTCCAAGACTTTATAATTGACCACGGCATAAATCATGTCAAGACGGCACCGTTCAAGCCGGCCTCCAACGGCCAGGCGGAGAGAGCAGTGCAAATCATTAAACAAGGCATGCTTAAAATCCAAGGTCCCACGCTGCAGGGTTGCCTGTCGCGACTGCTGCTAGCATAAAGATCTCGTCCGCACTCACTGACTGGGATCCCCCCGCGCAACTGTTGATGAAAAGGACTTTAAAAACAAGGCTCTCATTAATCCTCCCAGACATGCTCGAAATCGTTGAGGCAAAGCGCCGTAAGCTGACTGAGTACCATGACAGAAATTTGAGGGGGAAATGGAATAAGATAGGGGACAAAGTGTTTGTACTAAACTATGGCAGGGTCCCAAATGGCTTGCAGGGACAGTAATGGGCAAGGAAGGAAACAGGCTACTGGTCGTACAAATGGGCAATGGCAAAACCTGCCGGAGGCATGTAGACCAAGTCAAAAGCAGATTTACCAACAACACTGCGGAACCAGAGGCAGACTACAATGTGGAACTCGCATCACACCTGGTGGACAGACAGAGGGAACAACCTGAGGAAAGGGCAATCCTAACAGACAGCCCAGGCGAGTCAACAACAATCACACCAATCGAAACAGACAGCCCAGGCGAGATACCAACAACCACACCCAAAGAAAAACAGACACCAAGGCAAACAACTGAACCACAACTCAGAAGCTCCACGCGAGAGCGTAGACCACCTGAGAGACTGAACCTATAAAGACAATAAGACCTTGGGGGAGGGTGATGTCATGTATCTTACATTATTATATATAACAGTATCCTAACATGCTATACATGACTGTAATAAGATATGACCTGTAACCACCAGCATACCTTACCACTTGCAAGAGACAGGTATATAAGGGCAGGTCTCAGGCAAGTGCAGCATTCCAGAGCTGTGAAATAAAGGTGCAGGTCCAGAGTGACTTTGACTTCACTACATGCCTCGTGTGAATCTGTACTGAGGGGACAGGACTTTACAATAGATATGTGGGTTTGCTTTGCTGGTCAGTGTCATGACCAGAAGGGTCAAATTCTCAAATGGCCAAAAGATTATTTAAAAATGCATTTATGTAATAGTGCTATGCAAACTATCAGGGGGATCCACTCTCACGAATATCAATGTTTAGAATTGATTACAGTAAGTGCCTGTTATAAATACTGGGCCTACACAAGATATTCTTGAAAGCATCACTGATCTCGCCCATAAGTGGATTGCCCATCCGTTATGATCAGAAGATTATCTTACTGTCCAGTATCTAGTGGTATGACAGAAGGAACCCAGGTCTGTAACAATGAAATCCTTGCTATGTGAACTGGATCACATATGGGAAGCCTAGCGGCGGCAAACAGCAGGAGCTGAGGAGAAGTCGTGAGTAGGCAGTGGGTAAAAGAAAAATGATTGTCTAGGTAACAAAACAGTATAGTCGGAGGTCCATAAAGATAAACTTTAATCATTAGATTTTTAAAAGATTTAAGAGAAAAATAAGTACGACGCAGTGGCTTCAGGCAGACTCAAAGCAGTTAAAGACCAGTAAGCTCCTCTTTGGGGCAGAGTCCTGCTGGGGAGGAACTTCTGCCTATGTCTCTGAATCCATCCTGACCCCAACCCTTGTCTCTGGATATCTTTTCTGATACAGCAGAATGCAATTGCAGAGCCAGTAAAGATGGCGAGAGCTTCAAAATTTGCAACAAGTTTTCCAATGAAGGCCGTTGCCGAGATTGAGACGTTAACTGAGTTCTGGGCTAAATTGGAGACAAAGGAGGTCACTACAAGCACTGTCCTTCGTTTGGGGGAACTGGGACTACTTCCTGGGTACTCATAGAATCATAGAAATTTACAGCATGGAAGGAGGCTATTTCAGCCCATCGTGTCCGCACCGGCCGACCAAGAGCTATCCAGCCTAATCCCACTTTCTGGCTCTTGGTCCATAGCCCTGTAGGTTATGGCACTTCAAGTGCATATTGTTATGTCTGTAATGTACCTATGAATGACTCCAGAGGCAATGTGTTGTACTCAAACCTTGGTCCTTTATTCGTAACTCCAGAGTGAAGCAGCCGCACGGTAGCTCCCCTTTTATACAGCCCCTGCCACCAGGGCAGGAAACCCCAGTCTCCACCAGTTGCATCCTCTAGTGGTGCCAGCACAGTATATACACCGTGTAAACCTTATTGATAGTACATCAGATAAACAAGTCTCCATCTTATGCAACTATACCGTGACTACACAGAGAGTATATCTATAGTCTGCATATATAACATACATCCAAGTATCTTTTTAATGTGGTGAGGTTTTCTGCCTCTATTACCCTTTCAGGCAGTGGGTTCCATACCCCCACCAACCACTGGGTGAAGGAATTACTCCTGATATCTCCTCTAAACCTCCCCCCAATTACTTTAAATCTATGCCCCCTGGTTGTTGATCTCTCTGCAAAGGGAAACAAGTCTTTCCTATCCACTCTATCCAGGTCCCTCATAATTTTATACACCTCAATCAGGTCTCCCCTCAGCCTCCTCTGTTCCAAAGAAAACAGACCCAGTATCTCCAATCTTTCCTCACAGCCAAATTTTCCAGTCCAGGCAACATTCTTGTAAACCTCCTCTGCAACCTTTCCAATGCAATCACATCTTTCCTGTAATGTGGTGACCAGAACTGCACATAGTACTCCAGCTGTGGCCTAGCCAGTGTTTTATAAAGTTCAAGCATAACCTCTTTGCTCTTGTATTCCATGCCTTGACTAATAAAGGCAAGTATTCCATCCGCCTTCTTACTCACTTTATCTACCTGGCCTGCTACCTTCAGGGATCTGTCGACCTGCATTCCAAGATCCTTTGTTCCTCTACACTTTTCAGTGTCGTACCATTTAATGTGTATTCCCTTGCCTTGTTAGACCTTCCCAAATGCATTACCTCACACTTATCTGGATTAAATTCCGTTTGCCACTGTTCTGCCCACCTGACCAGTATATTGATATCTTCCTTCAGTCTCAGCATTCTTCTTCATTATCAACCACACAGCCTATTTTAGTGTCATCTGCAAACTTCTTAATCATACCCCCTGTCGTGTATTTAACCATCTTGCAATGACATAGTCATGTAACTGTAACTCATGTACACTGTACCTGTACCCTAGAAATGCACACCCTGACCACAGGGGTGAACTTGCGGGAGACACTCCTCATCTGGGTTTCTAGGTATAAAAGGGGAGGTCCCACCCAGGGTCAGGATTCCTTGTCCTGGCAATAAAGGTGAAGGTCACAGAGTGACCGTGTCTGATATATCTATGCCTCGTGTGAGTTTGTAGTAAGGTACACCCGAACATTTAAGTCCACACGTATATACCACAAAAAGCAAGTGACCCAGCACTGAGCCCTGCTGAAGCCCATTGGTTACAGCCTTCCAGTCACAAAAACACCCATCAACCATTACCCTTTGCTTCCTGATCCGAAACAACTTTGGATTCAACTTGCCACTTTGCCCTGGAACCCATGGGCTATTACTTTTGTGACCAGTCTGCCATGTGGGACCTTATCAAAAGCTTTGCTCAAATCCATATACAATACATCATATGCACTGCCCTCATTGACCCTCCTGGCTACCTCCTTGAACAATTCAATCAAGTTAGTCAGGCACGACCTTCCCTTGACAAATCCATGCTGACTCTCCTTGATTATTCCCTGTCTTTCCAAATGAAGATTTATCCTGTCTCTCAGGATTTTTTCCAATCATTTTCCCAGCACCGAGGTTAGGCTGACTGGCCTGTAATTACTCGGTCTATCCTTTTCTCCCTTTTTAAACAACGATACAACATTAGCAGTCCTCCAGTCCTCTGGCACCACACCTGTAGCCAGAGAGGATTGGAAAATGATGGTCAGAGCTTCTGCTATTTCCTCGTTTGCTTCTCTTAACAGCCTGGGACACATTTCATCTGGGTCTGGGGATTTATCTACTTTCAAACCTGCTAAGCCCCTTAATACTTCCTCTCTCACTATGTTTATCTCGTCTAATATTTCATACTCCACCTCCCTTATTGCAAAGCCTGCATCACCCCTCTCTTTTGTGAAAACAGATGCAAAGTATTCAATAAGAATCCTATCCAGCTCTTCCACCACCACACACAGATTTCCTTTATGGGGCTAGAACCTCGACCTTTTTTTGTGTGCTTCACACCCACTTAACACCCATTTTACCGCTGAAATGACGTATAATGCCTATATAGCGCCCATTTTGGCACAAAATGGAAACTGACGGGCTTTTTTAGGAGACTTATCGGCGAGCGTTATTTTCCCAATGTGCTTAATGCCGGGAAAAAATATTACCGCCCGCCCACTTTTTTGGGGCGGAATCTGCAGGATGGGTGATATCAATGCCCATAATATCGCCCAGCATTACTTTCCTCACGGAATTAATACCGAGATTCAATATTAACACCCGGCCACTGTTTTTTGTCATAAAGAACATAATTACCCAAACTAGCGGCCATGGAGATTGCCCACCCTCAATTTCACCACCTCCTACACATATCGCCCAGAATATCGCTCGCTCAAAAAACCGCCCACAAAAAGTGGAACTGACCGGAAAGAACGCCATTGGTGTGGCTGGCATTTGTTAAATCCCACTCTTACATGAGGAGCTGATATCAGAAAGATTTGCCTGAAAGAGCGCTGATGTGAGTGACAACGCTGACACACTGCTGTGTGTGTGCAGCTCAGACATCAATGGTGCCCATCACCTTGGTGCCAGTTAAAGTTTACGTTGATTGATGTTACATTGTATTTAACCCTTTCATGGTAAGGAATCACCAGTGTATAATGGTCCAGCTATCTGAGACAATGTGCAACAATGTTATGTTCAATAACAAAAGTTTAATACCAACATTGGTCTGAAATCATAAGTATCACAGCCAATAACACCCAATCTCTGCCCACACCCCACTTTTTCCACCATTGACATAAATCACATGTTCAACATGTCCACCAACACAGAATACAAAGGCAAAGCAGGAGCGTAGTCCCCAGCCTCCATACATTGCAACAAATTGCATGCACCCAGATGGAGATATAACACAGCCATCACCTGCGCACATGCACCTCACTTTTCTTCCCCCCTCTCCTTCTTCTCCCTACCTCTACCCCTTCCCCTCCTCACTCGACAGTGCCTGGCCGAGGAGCACCTCAGACGGTGCCTCATTGGGGGGGATGAAAGCGTTGCGTTGATTGCACGGGTACGGGAGCGGGGGGTAGCGAGGGGGCAACATTCTCTGATGCAGAAGCAGGATCTTGGTCATTGCTCTCATCTGTCATTCGCAGTGGTCGTGCGAAACCTAGGGGTGGAGTACCACGCACGAGACATCCAAAGCAAATGCTCTATGCAGAGCTCCTTCACGGCAAATGAGCCAAAGGTGGGCAGAGGAAATGTTACCCTCAAAGCCGCCCTGATAAATTGCGACATCACCACTGACACCTGGGAGTCCCTGGCCGAAGACCACCCTAGGTGGAGAAAGTGCATCCGGGAGGACATTGAGCTCTTTGAATCGCAACGCCGCGAGCATGAAGAGGTCAGGCGCAGGCAGCGGAAGGAGTGTACGGCAAACCAGTCCCACCCACCCCCTTCCCCCGCCGAATATCTGTCACACCTGTGATAGGGTCTGTGGCTCTCGCATTGGACTGTTCAGCCACCAAAGGACTCACTTTAGGAGTGGAAGCAAGTCTTCCTCGATTCCGAGGGACTGCCTATGATGATGATGTTGGCTGTACACCCTGAAAAGGACTTTTGAAATACTGTGACAGATGGCTGGTCTGGATTAGGAAGAAACCTGTTACTGGGAGAAACAAGTGGAGGCGGACCTCTCCCACAGAAACTGGTGAGAGAAGCTAGGTCTGTTCAAATGTCAATTTGAACACTGGCCTGTCAGCGGCCAATAACATCAGAGTTTGGTGCTCTTAGGAAGGCCAAGGGACTCTTTTGTGTGTGGAACCAAGTTGTCTAGGGAAGAGAGCAAGGTGCAAGGACAAGACCAACACCTGCATTATCTCCACAACCGTCCAGCAATTAGGATTAATATGCCATTTAACACTCACTCGGGAAGCCTGCAGCAATCGATCGGCTGGTTTTGCTTAGACCCAGCATATCTCAGATAAGACTTGAAGAAGCCAGAAAGGTTCCCCAGAGGCAACAGAACCATCCAAACCCAGCCAGAATTGTGAAATAACAGGAGTATAACTGTTGAGTATTTTGGAAGCTCGATCTTCGTTCTATCGCATCCTACGAGAAGGCACGTTTACTCACCCCTCGAAGATAAGGACCAAGAGCGAAGCCTCGCTTCTCCAACCAGACAGACTTCAACTTTAACCTGGATCTCGCATGCTTCAGTCAAGCATGGGGCCGTGGAGTCGAACCGCTGAGGAAGGACCAGCGAGCAAGGAAGGGTAGATTGGGTGAAAACTCAATAGTTGCATACTCACCAACTGATCCACGAAAGTGCGTGAGGGGGTGTCAGTGTGCCCTAATCAAACCAGAGGGGGATTTAGAGTTAGGTGGGTCCCTAGAGGGTTTAGCCCACGGGAAGGGTTGGTCTGTTGTAAGGCTAACAAGGGAAGTGCACTGTTTTACTAGGTATTACTGCATTGTGTCGTTCTACTTCACAAGCATCTGGCGAGTGGAGTGGAGGTGTTGATCTGTTGTAATAAACCTTGTGTGATTTTGAAATTGAAACGTTGGTCCGTGTCTCACTATAAGACAATCCGTTGTAACTCTTTTCACTCCAACATAAGGATAGGGTTAGTGTGCTTGCTATAAGCGGGTGTTAAATCATAAACAGCAGATTGGATAACTGTGAGAGACCTATTGGCACCGGTCTCTGCGGAAAACCAACTCGTAGCACAGCAAGCAAGGCAGGGCCGATTTGGCACCGGTCACTGCCAAGTAAAAACCCTTACATATTTGGACCGTACAGCGAGGCCTTGAAAACCTCAGGAAATAACTGTAGACTGACCACTTACAGACGTGATTCACCTCTGCGGGGCGGTAGTGCGGCGTTAGTGGGGCGCAAGGCACAGCGGCGCACTGATGACGTCATAGCGTTGCTCTCCACCTCTTAAGGGGTCCGCATGCACGGCGATGACATCATTGCCATGTGTGCCCCCACCCGGGGCGAAAAGCACGGGGTGTGGCGCAAGCCCGTTTTCACCCGCGGAATCCCGGGGGCAATTCTGGGCTGGTTGCTTCCGCCACCTGCCCCCGAGCGATAAATTATAAGCGCCCCAATAGCACCTCCCGGATTTCGGCCCCGAAGATCTGTGGGGATCTTGATGTGTTGTGGGATTAGGCTCATGACTGGCAAAATAATGTTTAATTTGGAAAAGTGCAATAACCTTCCAGAGCTGGGACATTTATCGCCCGGCCCGAAAGTTCCGGCACCTCGCACCTGGGTTTAGCACCCCACCGACAACGTAAGCATTACGCGGATGCTCCATGTAGTGCTGATGCGGCAGAACGCCCTTCCCCTTCATTTAAAGGGGAGGGCAGCTTCGCGTTCTGCAGTCCCTTTGGCAGCCGCAACTGGGCCACCAGGGATGCCCTCGACTGGGCCAACAGCTTGGCACCCATAATGGAGTGCCGGACTGCAGGATGGCTGCCTAGTCGAGGCGAGGGCCGCCATTGTCGGGCCGACAGAAAAATATGACGGCCCATGGCGCAATTGGCCTCCCCTTTAAGGAACGCCCGGCGGCGGATGCCCACAGCTTCTCGACCCGCGAAGCTGGCAGTGATATCGGCCGGCACCATCCTCGTGGGACGCAAAGGGGTCGGCGCGCAATGGTGAGGGGTCAGCACACACCGACGTCATCACTGTGCGTGCGCCTGCCCGGGGCGCAAATCACGGGATGTGGCACTACCGGCACAATGCCCCCCAAACCTCTGGGCAATTTCCCCAGAGGCACCATCGACCCCTTTCCCTGGGCGCTAACCTTGTTGCGCCCCATTAGTGCCTCCCAGAGGCGCTAATAGGGCTATAAAAAAGGGCAATTTCGCCCCCATACAGCCTTCAGGGAAAAACATTAAAGAACGTGGAGAAAGTAAGAGATCTGAACATAGTAAATAGTAAACAGGATATAGCAGACTTCAGGAAGACAGAGACAAACTGGTGAAATGGGCAGACACATGCCAGATGCAATTTAATGTGGATAAGTGTGAAGTGATGCACGTTGGGAGAAACATGGCAAGGCAGTATAATCTAAATCCTACTTTTTTAAGGGGTGTGTAAGAGCAGAGGGACTTGGGGTGCATATTCACAAATCTTTGAAAGTGGCAGGGCAAGTTGATAAGGCAGTTAAGAAAGCGTATGGGATATTTGGTTTTGTAAATAGGGGCATTGAGTATAAAAACAAGGAAGTCATGCTAAACCTTTACAAATCTCCGGTTAGGCCTCAGCTGGAATATTGCGTCCAATTATAGGAACCACACTTTAGGAAGGATGTCGAGGCCTTGGAGAGAGTACAGAGACGGTTTATCAAGATGATCCCAGGGATGAGGGACTTGGGTTATGTGGAGAGATTGGAAAAGCTGGGATTGTTTTCCATAGAACAGAGAAGGTTAAGGGGAGACCTAATAGAGGTAATCAAACTTATGAGGAGTTTTGATAGAGCAAGTAGATAGAAATTGTTTCCTCTGGCAAGTGTATCGGTAACCAGAGGTCATAGATTTAAAATAATTGGTAAAAGAACTAGAAGGGAAATGAGGAGAAATGTCTTCACACAGAGGGTTACGATGATCTGGAACGCATTACCTGAAAGTGTGGTGGATTCCGATTCCATAGGAACCTTCAAAAGGCAATTGAGCATGTGCTTGAGGAGAATTAATTTGCAGTTATGGGGGAAAAAGCTGGGGTGTGGGACTAAATTGGACAGATTTTTCAACAACCCGGCACAGGCACAACGGGCCAAATGGCCTCCTTCTGTGCTGTAAGATTCTATGCTCTATGAATAAGAGTTGTAATCCAATGGGATTAATCAGTATCATAGGCAGTCCCTCGAAATCAAGGAAGATTTGCTTCCACTCTAAAAGTGAGTTCTCACGTGGCCGTACAGTCCAATGCAGGAATTACAGTCTCTGTAACAGGTGGGGCAGACAGTCGTTGAAGGAAAGGGTGGGTGGGGAGCCTGGCTTGCTGCACGCTCCTTCCTCTGTCTGCGCTTGTTTTCTCTATGCTCTCGGCGACGAGGCTCAAGATGCTCAGCGCCCTTCCAGACTCTCTTCCTCCACTTAGGGTGGTCTTGGGCCAGGTGCCAGTGGGGATGTTGCACTTTACCAAGGAGACTTTAAGGGTGTCCTTGAAACATTTCCTCTGCCCACCTGGGGCTCGCTTGCCGTGTAGGAGTTCCGAGTAGAGCACTGGCTTAGGGAGTTTCATGTCAGGCATGTGGACGACCTAGCAGGTTTCAGTGGGCTTCGACTTCAGCACTCGCCTTCCCACCTATCCCATTCACCCTCCTGCAGTCGTTGCTGAGGTGGGAGAGGGAGAAGAAAAAATTTTATTCTTACAAAATGAGCAACATCATACACTGATATAAAATCAGTGTTTCAGGACCTTCATACTCATTCAATGTTACTCCTGTTATCAATTGCTTATCATTTTGTCAACAATTTTTATATTAGATATTGTATACATGCCTTTTCACAATCGTACATGTTTGACAGCAGATTAAATAAAAAGAAAGAAAGGACCTCAGCCAATGAAGTGCACTTGAATTGTATTCATGGTTGTAATGTAGGAAACACACCAACCAAAATGCATACAGCAATGTCGCACAAACAGCAATGTGATAATGACCAGATAATCTATTTTAATGATGTTGGTTGAGAGATAAATATTGGCCAGGACACCAGTGAGAATGCCACTGCTTTTCTTTGAACCCAAGGGGATTTTTACGTTCACCTGAGAGGGCTGTCAGTGCCACAGTTTAACATCTCAGCCATGATCTTATTGAATGGCGGAGCAGGCTCGAGGGGAAGTATAGCCTACTCCTGCTCCTATTTCTTATGTTCTTATCCGAAAGGCGGCACCTCCAACAGTGCAGCACTCCCTCAGCACTACACTGGAGTGTCAGCTTACATTTTGTGTTCAAGTTTCTGGAGTGGGACTTGAACCCACAATCTTTTCAGAGCCAAGAGTGCTACCAGTGAGCCATGGCTAACATTCAGCATTTAATAGGTAGTGTTAAGTATTTATGTCTAGTAAAATGTTGGGGCCCCTTACTTGCCAACATTTACTCCACAATTAACATCACTAAAACAAGTTATTTGGCCATTTATCTCATTGCTCTTTGTACTTTGCACAAATTGGCTGCTGCATTGCCTCATCATAGGTGGTCCCTTGTATCGAGGATGACTTGCTTCCACGTCAAAAAGGGATGAGATCACAGGTATTTTAATGAACGATCTAATATTCCAGGTCCCAAACTACATCCTGAAGGGTGGAAGATGCCTGTGTGTGGATTTTTTTAACGTGTGGTGGCCGTTGCACACCAGCTTGACAGAGCTAGGTCTTGGTCCAGTGGCAAGGATTAACCAAGACGACTGGAGACCAGCTCTGCTGCACGGACCTAGTGCGCACACAATTGCAGTGTGGGCTGGCCTGTGCTGCCCCTGGGCCCTCGCCTCTTCTGGCCCCAAACTCTCACATCTCCTGTGCCCCCAATCGCATCGCTCCACGATCACGGCGCTGCTCCTGCACCCCAACCTCGCCATATCTGCCCACGCTCCATTCACCAACATGGACCTTGATGACGTCCCTCTTCACTGCCATTGCTCTCCCTACATTACAAGTGACTATACTTCAACCATAATTTGTTGGTTGTGAGGCATCTTGAGCCATCCTCAGGTCATGAAAGGAATTACATAAATACATGATTGTTTTTCTTTTAAAAATATTTCTATACTCTGCTGCAAAGTTAGGTTTCATTATGTATTTAATTTATTCTGGTGCATAGTAAATAAATAGATTTTATGCACTGCTCATGTTGATTTTAAATTAATAAATAATTCTGGTGCTGCTTTTCCCCTGTAAAAGAGATAACTGACCTCTGCTTGGTTCCTAAATAAATAAATAACATCCTTCAATGATAAATAATTAAGCCATTTATTTCCCCCCAAACAAATGAATGGCCTCTGCTTTTTCCCAAATATATTAATAGCTCTTACTTTGGTACATAAAGCAGGCAGTTTATTGAGATCAGTGGTTTGAAGGCAGACATAGTGTACCTGCAAGTTTCTCGTTAGCTCTCTGGTGTATAGACAGCTCTGCTGGTGGTGAGCTGTCTCATTAAATTACTATTATTATTCGTCAACATTTATAAAGTGTCAGTATTTCTATCATGCTATCAATGTTAATCTATACATGAATACTTATATAAAGCCTGTATAAAACATGAAGTATTGCAGGTCCAGGTCACTAGGTGGTGATGTTGCTTTTTCCCCACCATATCCCTGAAGTCCACCTGCCAGTTTTTTCTCAATATTCAGGTTTTTAATGCATGATTTTTTTCAAAATTCAATTTATCAGTTTCAACTCAGTCCTCAGCCAGTTGCTCAAAGCAGCCTGGTTTCAGCCGTCTACCCACCGGGCCTATTTTCTGCTGCCCGATTCCACTTTAGAGCCTAGGGCCATAGCCTACCTAGCGTTTCTACTCACCCCCACCCTCTCCAACTTGGTTTCCTTTACTCAGTGGTAGTGGTTGGGCTTTGTGCCTTCGGCCAACCCATTTAACCCGCTTCTGACTGCCAAGTTATAATTTTGGGCTTCTCCCACCAGTCTTCATCCCCATCCCAAGTTTCATGCCCTGTTTACAAAAGAAAAGGATGAAGTTTATGTTGCAGTAGCGAGGTGGGGAGTAGAGATATTGGATAGGATAAAAATCGGTTGGCATCACTCAAAGTTAACAACTCACCCGGTTCAGATGACATGCAGCCTAGGTTGCGTAGGGAAGCTAGCGTGGAGATAGGAGAAGCTCTGAGCACACACTTTCAATCCTTCTTGGATATAGGAGTGGTGCTAGAGGACTGGAGGATTGTAAATATTACACCCCTGTTCAAAAAAGGGGAGAGGGATCAACCTGGTAAATAAAGGCTAATCAGTCTAATGTCAATGGTGGGAAAACTACTAGAAACCATTGTCAAGGACAAACAGCAATGTGATAATGACCAGATAATCTATTTTAATGATGTTGGTTGAGAGATAAATATTGGCCAGGACACCAGTGAGAATGCCACTGCTTTTCTTTGAACCCAAGGGGATTTTTACGTTCACCTGAGAGGGCTGTCAGTGCCACAGTTTAACATCTCAGCCATGATCTTATTGAATGGCGGAGCAGGCTCGAGGGGAAGTATAGCCTACTCCTGCTCCTATTTCTTATGTTCTTATCCGAAAGGCGGCACCTCCAACAGTGCAGCACTCCCTCAGCACTACACTGGAGTGTCAGCTTACATTTTGTGTTCAAGTTTCTGGAGTGGGACTTGAACCCACAATCTTTTCAGAGCCAAGAGTGCTACCAGTGAGCCATGGCTAACATTCAGCATTTAATAGGTAGTGTTAAGTATTTATGTCTAGTAAAATGTTGGGGCCCCTTACTTGCCAACATTTACTCCACAATTAACATCACTAAAACAAGTTATTTGGCCATTTATCTCATTGCTCTTTGTACTTTGCACAAATTGGCTGCTGCATTGCCTCATCATAGGTGGTCCCTTGTATCGAGGATGACTTGCTTCCACGTCAAAAAGGGATGAGATCACAGGTATTTTAATGAACGATCTAATATTCCAGGTCCCAAACTACATCCTGAAGGGTGGAAGATGCCTGTGTGTGGATTTTTTTAACGTGTGGTGGCCGTTGCACATCAGCTTGACAGAGCTAGGTCTTGGTCCAGTGGCAAGGATTAACCAAGACGACTGGAGACCAGCTCTGCTGCACGGACCTAGTGCGCACACAATTGCAGTGTGGGCTGGCCTGTGCTGCCCCTGGGCCCTCGCCTCTTCTGGCCCCAAACTCTCACATCTCCTGTGCCCCCAATCGCATCGCTCCACGATCACGGCGCTGCTCCTGCACCCCAACCTCGCCATATCTGCCCACGCTCCATTCACCAACATGGACCTTGATGACGTCCCTCTTCACTGCCATTGCTCTCCCTACATTACAAGTGACTATACTTCAACCATAATTTGTTGGTTGTGAGGCATCTTGAGCCATCCTCAGGTCATGAAAGGAATTACATAAATACATGATTGTTTTTCTTTTAAAAATATTTCTATACTCTGCTGCAAAGTTAGGTTTCATTATGTATTTAATTTATTCTGGTGCATAGTAAATAAATAGATTTCATGCACTGCTCATGTTGATTTTAAATTAATAAATAATTCTGGTGCTGCTTTTCCCCTGTAAAAGAGATAACTGACCTCTGCTTGGTTCCTAAATAAATAAATAACATCCTTCAATGATAAATAATTAAGCCATTTATTTCCCCCCAAACAAATGAATGGCCTCTGCTTTTTCCCAAATATATTAATAGCTCTTACTTTGGTACATAAAGCAGGCAGTTTATTGAGATCAGTGGTTTGAAGGCAGACATAGTGTACCTGCAAGTTTCTCGTTAGCTCTCTGGTGTATAGACAGCTCTGCTGGTGGTGAGCTGTCTCATTAAATTACTATTATTATTCGTCAACATTTATAAAGTGTCAGTATTTCTATCATGCTATCAATGTTAATCTATACATGAATACTTATATAAAGCCTGTATAAAACATGAAGTATTGCAGGTCCAGGTCACTAGGTGGTGATGTTGCTTTTTCCCCACCATATCCCTGAAGTCCACCTGCCAGTTTTTTCTCAATATTCAGGTTTTTAATGCATGATTTTTTTCAAAATTCAATTTATCAGTTTCAACTCAGTCCTCAGCCAGTTGCTCAAAGCAGCCTGGTTTCAGCCCTCTACCCACCGGGCCTATTTTCTGCTGCCCGATTCCACTTTAGAGCCTAGGGCCATAGCCTACCTAGCGTTTCTACTCACCCCCACCCTCTCCAACTTGGTTTCCTTTACTCAGTGGTAGTGGTTGGGCTTTGTGCCTTCGGCCAACCCATTTAACCCGCTTCTGACTGCCAAGTTATAATTTTGGGCTTCTCCCACCAGTCTTCATCCCCATCCCAAGTTTCATGCCCTGTTTACAAAAGAAAAGGATGAAGTTTATGTTGCAGTAGCGAGGTGGGGAGTAGAGATATTGGATAGGATAAAAATCGGTTGGCATCACTCAAAGTTAACAACTCACCCGGTTCAGATGACATGCAGCCTAGGTTGCGTAGGGAAGCTAGCGTGGAGATAGGAGAAGCTCTGAGCACACACTTTCAATCCTTCTTGGATATAGGAGTGGTGCTAGAGGACTGGAGGATTGTAAATATTACACCCCTGTTCAAAAAAGGGGAGAGGGATCAACCTGGTAAATAAAGGCTAATCAGTCTAATGTCAATGGTGGGAAAACTACTAGAAACCATTGTCAAGGACAAACAGCAATGTGATAATGACCAGATAATCTATTTTAATGATGTTGGTTGAGAGATAAATATTGGCCAGGACACCAGTGAGAATGCCACTGCTTTTCTTTGAACCCAAGGGGATTTTTACGTTCACCTGAGAGGGCTGTCAGTGCCACAGTTTAACATCTCAGCCATGATCTTATTGAATGGCGGAGCAGGCTCGAGGGGAAGTATAGCCTACTCCTGCTCCTATTTCTTATGTTCTTATCCGAAAGGCGGCACCTCCAACAGTGCAGCACTCCCTCAGCACTACACTGGAGTGTCAGCTTACATTTTGTGTTCAAGTTTCTGGAGTGGGACTTGAACCCACAATCTTTTCAGAGTGGGTTACCAGTGAGCCATGGCTAACATTCAGCATTTAATAGGTAGTGTTAAGTATTTATGTCTAGTAAAATGTTGGGGCCCCTTACTTGCCAACATTTACTCCACAATTAACATCACTAAAACAAGTTATTTGGCCATTTATCTCATTGCTCTTTGTACTTTGCACAAATTGGCTGCTGCATTGCCTCATCATAGGTGGTCCCTTGTATCGAGGATGACTTGCTTCCACGTCAAAAAGGGATGAGATCACAGGTATTTTAATGAACGATCTAATATTCCAGGTCCCAAACTACATCCTGAAGGGTGGAAGATGCCTGTGTGTGGATTTTTTTAACGTGTGGTGGCCGTTGCACACCAGCTTGACAGAGCTAGGTCTTGGTCCAGTGGCAAGGATTAACCAAGACGACTGGAGACCAGCTCTGCTGCACGGACCTAGTGCGCACACAATTGCAGTGTGGGCTGGCCTGTGCTGCCCCTGGGCCCTCGCCTCTTCTGGCCCCAAACTCTCACATCTCCTGTGCCCCCAATCGCATCGCTCCACGATCACGGCGCTGCTCCTGCACCCCAACCTCGCCATATCTGCCCACGCTCCATTCACCAACATGGACCTTGATGACGTCCCTCTTCACTGCCATTGCTCTCCCTACATTACAAGTGACTATACTTCAACCATAATTTGTTGGTTGTGAGGCATCTTGAGCCATCCTCAGGTCATGAAAGGAATTACATAAATACATGATTGTTTTTCTTTTAAAAATATTTCTATACTCTGCTGCAAAGTTAGGTTTCATTATGTATTTAATTTATTCTGGTGCATAGTAAATAAATAGATTTCATGCACTGCTCATGTTGATTTTAAATTAATAAATAATTCTGGTGCTGCTTTTCCCCTGTAAAAGAGATAACTGACCTCTGCTTGGTTCCTAAATAAATAAATAACATCCTTCAATGATAAATAATTAAGCCATTTATTTCCCCCCAAACAAATGAATGGCCTCTGCTTTTTCCCAAATATATTAATAGCTCTTACTTTGGTACATAAAGCAGGCAGTTTATTGAGATCAGTGGTTTGAAGGCAGACATAGTGTACCTGCAAGTTTCTCGTTAGCTCTCTGGTGTATAGACAGCTCTGCTGGTGGTGAGCTGTCTCATTAAATTACTATTATTATTCGTCAACATTTATAAAGTGTCAGTATTTCTATCATGCTATCAATGTTAATCTATACATGAATACTTATATAAAGCCTGTATAAAACATGAAGTATTGCAGGTCCAGGTCACTAGGTGGTGATGTTGCTTTTTCCCCACCATATCCCTGAAGTCCACCTGCCAGTTTTTTCTCAATATTCAGGTTTTTAATGCATGATTTTTTTCAAAATTCAATTTATCAGTTTCAACTCAGTCCTCAGCCAGTTGCTCAAAGCAGCCTGGTTTCAGCCCTCTACCCACCGGGCCTATTTTCTGCTGCCCGATTCCACTTTAGAGCCTAGGGCCATAGCCTACCTAGCGTTTCTACTCACCCCCACCCTCTCCAACTTGGTTTCCTTTACTCAGTGGTAGTGGTTGGGCTTTGTGCCTTCGGCCAATCCATTTAACCCGCTTCTGACTGCCAAGTTATAATTTTGGGCTTCTCCCACCAGTCTTCATCCCCATCCCAAGTTTCATGCCCTGTTTACAAAAGAAAAGGATGAAGTTTATGTTGCAGTAGCGAGGTGGGGAATAGAGATATTGGATAGGATAAAAATCGGTTGGCATCACTCAAAGTTAACAACTCACCCGGTTCAGATGACATGCAGCCTAGGTTGCGTAGGGAAGCTAGCGTGGAGATAGGAGAAGCTCTGAGCACACACTTTCAATCCTTCTTGGATATAGGAGTGGTGCTAGAGGACTGGAGGATTGTAAATATTACACCCCTGTTCAAAAAAGGGGAGAGGGATCAACCTGGTAAATAAAGGCTAATCAGTCTAATGTCAATGGTGGGAAAACTACTAGAAACCATTGTCAAGGACAAACAGCAATGTGATAATGACCAGATAATCTATTTTAATGATGTTGGTTGAGAGATAAATATTGGCCAGGACACCAGTGAGAATGCCACTGCTTTTCTTTGAACCCAAGGGGATTTTTACGTTCACCTGAGAGGGCTGTCAGTGCCACAGTTTAACATCTCAGCCATGATCTTATTGAATGGCGGAGCAGGCTCGAGGGGAAGTATAGCCTACTCCTGCTCCTATTTCTTATGTTCTTATCCGAAAGGCGGCACCTCCAACAGTGCAGCACTCCCTCAGCACTACACTGGAGTGTCAGCTTACATTTTGTCTTACAAGTTTCTGGAGTGGGACTTGAACCCACAATCTTTTCAGAGCCAAGAGTGCTACCAGTGAGCCATGGCTAACATTCAGCATTTAATAGGTAGTGTTAAGTATTTATGTCTAGTAAAATGTTGGGGCCCCTTACTTGCCAACATTTACTCCACAATTAACATCACTAAAACAAGTTATTTGGCCATTTATCTCATTGCTCTTTGTACTTTGCACAAATTGGCTGCTGCATTGCCTCATCATAGGTGGTCCCTTGTATCGAGGATGACTTGCTTCCACGTCAAAAAGGGATGAGATCACAGGTATTTTAATGAACGATCTAATATTCCAGGTCTCAAACTACATCCTGAAGGGTGGAAGATGCCTGTGTGTGGATTTTTTTAACGTGTGGTGGCCGTTGCACACCAGCTTGACAGAGCTAGGTCTTGGTCCAGTGGCAAGGATTAACCAAGACGACTGGAGACCAGCTCTGCTGCACGGACCTAGTGCGCACACAATTGCAGTGTGGGCTGGCCTGTGCTGCCCCTGGGCCCTCGCCTCTTCTGGCCCCAAACTCTCACATCTCCTGTGCCCCCAATCGCATCGCTCCACGATCACGGCGCTGCTCCTGCACCCCAACCTCGCCATATCTGCCCACGCTCCATTCACCAACATGGACCTTGATGACGTCCCTCTTCACTGCCATTGCTCTCCCTACATTACAAGTGACTATACTTCAACCATAATTTGTTGGTTGTGAGGCATCTTGAGCCATCCTCAGGTCATGAAAGGAATTACATAAATACATGATTGTTTTTCTTTTAAAAATATTTCTATACTCTGCTGCAAAGTTAGGTTTCATTATGTATTTAATTTATTCTGGTGCATAGTAAATAAATAGATTTTATGCACTGCTCATGTTGATTTTAAATTAATAAATAATTCTGGTGCTGCTTTTCCCCTGTAAAAGAGATAACTGACCTCTGCTTGGTTCCTAAATAAATAAATAACATCCTTCAATGATAAATAATTAAGCCATTTATTTCCCCCCAAACAAATGAATGGCCTCTGCTTTTTCCCAAATATATTAATAGCTCTTACTTTGGTACATAAAGCAGGCAGTTTATTGAGATCAGTGTTTTGAAGGCAGACATAGTGTACCTGCAAGTTTCTCGTTAGCTCTCTGGTGTATAGACAGCTCTGCTGGTGGTGAGCTGTCTCATTAAATTACTATTATTATTCGTCAACATTTATAAAGTGTCAGTATTTCTATCATGCTATCAATGTTAATCTATACATGAATACTTATATAAAGCCTATATAAAACATGAAGTATTGCAGGTCCAGGTCACCAGGTGGTGATGTTGCTTTTTCCCCACCATATCCCTGAAGTCCACCTGCCAGTTTTTTCTCAATATTCAGGTTTTTAATGCATGATTTTTTTCAAAATTCAATTTATCAGTTTCAACTCAGTCCTCAGCCAGTTGCTCAAAGCAGCCTGGTTTCAGCCCTCTACCCACCGGGCCTATTTTCTGCTGCCCGATTCCACTTTAGAGCCTAGGGCCATAGCCTACCTAGCGTTTCTACTCACCCCCACCCTCTCCAACTTGGTTTCCTTTACTCAGTGGTAGTGGTTGGGCTTTGTGCCTTCGGCCAACCCATTTAACCCACTTCTGACTGCCAAGTTATAATTTTGGGCTTCTCCCACCAGTCTTCATCCCCATCCCAAGTTTCATGCCCTGTTTACAAAAGAAAAGGATGAAGTTTATGTTGCAGTAGCGAGGTGGGGAGTAGAGATATTGGATAGGATAAAAATCGGTTGGCATCACTCAAAGTTAACAACTCACCCGGTTCAGATGACATGCAGCCTAGGTTGCGTAGGGAAGCTAGCGTGGAGATAGGAGAAGCTCTGAGCACACACTTTCAATCCTTCTTGGATATAGGAGTGGTGCTAGAGGACTGGAGGATTGTAAATATTACACCCCTGTTCAAAAAAGGGGAGAGGGATCAACCTGGTAAATAAAGGCTAATCAGTCTAATGTCAATGGTGGGAAAACTACTAAAAACCATTGTCAAGGACAAAATAATTCTGATTTGGAGAAGCATGGGTTAATAAGGGACAGCCAACATGAATTTGTTAAAGGTAAATCATGTCAAACTCACCTGATTGAGCTCTTTGATGAAGTAACAGAGAGGGTTGATGAATGTAGTGCAGTAGATGTTGCATATATGGACTTTCAAAAGAAATTTGATAAAGTACCACATAACAGATTTATTTGGAAAATAGAAGCACATGGTATTAAAGGGACAATGGTAATGTGGATATGTAACTGACTAAGGGATAGGAGACAGAGAGTAGTGGTGAATTAATGTTTTTCTGACTGGAGAGAAGTATGCAGTGAGGTCCTTCAGGGGTCGGTGTTAGGACCATTGCTTTTCTTGCTTTATATAAAAGACAGACTTGGGTATAGGATGTACAATTTTGATGTTTGCGGATGATACAAAATTTGGCAACGTATTAATAGTGAGCAGGATAGTAGCAGGCTTCAAGCTTCAGGAGGATGTAGACAGACTGGTGAAATGGGCAGACATATGCCATATATAATTTAATGCGTTAAGTGTGAAGTGATGCACTTTGAAAGAAACAACACAGAAAGGCAATATAATCTACCTGGTACTATTTTGAGGCAGGTACAAGAATAGAGGAGCCCACATCATGAGCAGCGAATACAGTATACTAAATTGAAAGAAGTACAAGTGAATCACTGTTTCACCTGGAAGGAGTATTTGGGGCCCTGGACTGTGGGAAGGGAGGAGGTAAAAGGGCAGGTGTTGCATCTCCAGCGCTTGCACGGGAAGATGCCGTGGGAAGGGGAGAGGGTACTGGGGGTGATTGAGGAGCGGACCAGGGTGTTACAGAGGGAGTGGTCCCTTCGGACTGCTGAGAGGGGAGAATCATAGAATCAGAATTGGCCTTATCTGTGATTGACATGATGGGAGTAGCAAGGCCACGTGAGATGGGAAGGTCAAAGGGTTAGCCGTGAATATGGGTAGGGGAGTTTATATGGAGGAAGAGTTTAAAGGAGGATAGGAGGGCACTGAACTCAGAGGAGAGAAAGCATGATGAATTGAGATGGAGGTTGAAAGCACCAAAGATGAGAAGTGGCTCGGTGCAGCGGGAGGAAAGCAGTGGAGATACCTCACTGAGAAAATGTTCATCATAATTGGGTGGACAGTAGGGAACGAGAATTTTAAATGAGACGCAAGAGGGGTGGAACAAGGTGTAATCCTGAAAGGAGGAGAAAGTGCCAGAGAAGTCGGGGGAGACCAAGGTATGATTGGCTGATAAGAATTATGCCGCCACCGCGGCAGTCTGGGCGGAATAAATGGTGGAAAGTATAGCCAGATGGGAAGGCTTCATTTAGGGGGAAACTTAAGAGAACATACAAATGTAAGAAATAGAAGCAGGTGTAAGTCATTTCTAAGAGGGAGTCAAGCCTGGGACTGCAGCAGGAGAGTAGGAAAGTTGAGCAGTGCTGAAGGGTTGGGGTAAGGATTTGGGAGGGCAGAGTATCTGAGAGAGGAGAAATGAAATGAGGCATAATGACAGGAGAGAGGGGTCTAGGAAGGGTAAAGAGAAAATAAGTTAAAAAAGTGGAAATAGAAGTGATGGGCTCGGGTCTGGAATGGCAGCCAAAACGCACATATGAATAGACACGGGGAAAACTCAAGTTACATACAACTGGTTATGTAGCAATTATTAGGATACATACACTGTCACTAAGAGGAAGTACAATGGACAGCATACAGTAAACACACATTCACATATCGCTTTAAGGAAAATCAACTGGGTTCACTTTATATTAACTTTTCCCAGAGAGTGTCTTTCTGAAAACGTATAGTAAGGTAGTAGAAAATCCACTGATGGGCTTCCATGGTGGCTAAGAGAGCAATGTTAGGCATACTGCATTGGACCAAAATATGGTGCACACTTGGAAGAATGGTTTGTGAAAAGTGCAGCTTAGACATTGAAGTGAATGTCTCCTCAAAGAGAGCCCAGGATACTACTGTTCCTGGTTGCAAAAGAATTTCTCAGCAACATTCCCTGGGATGATAAATTTGTGCTTTGTTTGGCAGACAACGATGACCTTGGAGACTCTGGTGAACCTGTACTACAAGACACTCTCTGATCTGTCCAGACATCCAAAATGCTTCAAGGGCCTAGAAATTGAATCTCGCTCAAATTGGGGTGCGATACCAGTGCAGCGAAAACACGCCTAATGATTCCAGTGGCAGGACCACATCAAATTGTTCCGTCGGCCTCATTGAATTATCACTAGTGATCTGTATGTGCCAATAATGGCCCCAGAGACAGCTCGCTGATCCCAGAGTAGGGGGACAACCAAATCTGCTTGTGTCGATGCTGGCTG
Source organism: Pristiophorus japonicus (assembly GCF_044704955.1). Taxonomy (NCBI): domain Eukaryota; kingdom Metazoa; phylum Chordata; class Chondrichthyes; family Pristiophoridae; genus Pristiophorus; species Pristiophorus japonicus. The sequence goes on along the minus strand of NC_091983.1, from coordinate 138,145,431 downwards.
AGGTCGTTAGATTGGCCATTATTGCAAGGGGCAGAGAGTATAAAAACAGAGAAGTCCTGCTACAACTGTACAGGGTATTGGTGAGGCCACACCTGGAGTACAGCATACAGTTTTGGTCTCCGTATTTAAGGAAGGATATTGAAGGCAGTTCAGAGAAGGTTCACTAGGTTGATTCCAGAGATGAGGGGGTTGATTTATGAAGATAAGTTGAGTAAGTTGGGCCTATACTCATTGGAGTTCAGAAGAATGAGAGGTGATCTTATTGAAACTTATAAGATAATGAGGGGGCTCGACAAGGTGGATACAGAGAGGATATTTCCACTTATAGGGGAAACTAAAATGAAACATAGAAAATAGGTGCAGGAGTAGGCCATTCAGCCCTTCGAGCCTGCACCACCATTCAATAAGATCATGGCTGATCATTCACCTCAGTACCCCTTTCCTGCTTTCTCTCCATACCCCTTGATCCCTTTAGCCGTAAGGGCCATATCTAACTCCCTCCTGAATATATCTAATGAACTGATATCAACAACTCTCTGTGGTAGGGAATTCCACAGGTTAACAACTCTCTGAGTGGAGAAGTTTCACCTCATCTCAGTCCTAAATAGTTTACCCCTTATCCTTAGACTGGGTCCTCTGGTTATGGACTTTCTCAACATCGGGAACATTCTTCCTGCATCAAATGAGGGAAATAGTCGCATTTAAAATTGAGATGAGGAGGAATTTCTTCTCTCAGAGGGTTGTAAATCTGTGGAATTCACTGCCCCAGAAAACTGTGGTGGCTGGGTCATTGAATATATTTAAGGCGGAGATAGATAGATTTTTGAGCGATAAGGGAATAAAGGGTTATGGGGAGCGGGCACGGAAGTGGAGCTGAGTCCATGATCAGATGAGTCATGATCTTATTGAATGGCGGAGCAGGCTCGAGGGGCCAAATGGACTACTCCTGCTCCTATTTCTTATGTTCTTATGTTCTTATCATTCAATAAGATCATGGCTGATCTGATCATGGACTCAACTCCACTTTCCCGCCTGCTCCCCATAACCCCTTATCCCCTTATCATTTAAGAAACTGTCTATTTCTGACTTAAATTTATTCAATGTCACAGCTTCCACAGCTCTCTGAGGCAGCAAATTCCACAGATTTACAACCCTCTGAGAAAATAAATGTCTCCTCATATCAGTTTTAAATGGGCGGCCCCTTATTCTAAGATCATGCCCTCTAGTTCTAGTCTCCCCCATCAGTGGAAACATCCTCTCTGCATCCACCTGGTCAAGCCCCTCATAATCTTATACATTTCGATAAGATCACCTCTCGTTCTTCTGAATTCCAATGAGTAGAGGCCCAACATACTCAACCTTTCCTCATAAGTTAACCCCCTCATCCCCGGAATCAACCTAGTGAACCTTCTCTGAACTGCCTCCAAAGCAAGTATATCCTATCATAAATATGGAAACCAAAACTGCATGCAATATTCTGGGTGTGGGCTTTTATCTTATAAAGCTGTAGTAAGACTTCCCTGCTTTTATACTCCATCCCCTTTGCAATAAGGGCCTCCCTGACCACTTGCTGTACCTGCATACTATCCGTTTGTGTTTCATGCACAAGTACCCCCAGGTCCCACTGTACTGCAGCACTTTGCAATCTTTCTCCATTTAAATAATAACTTGCTCTTTGATTTTTTTCTGGCAAAGTGCATGACCTCACACTTTCCAACATTATACTCCATCTGCCAAATTTTTGCCCACTCACTTAGCCTGTCTATGTCCTTTTGCAGATTTTTTGTGTCCTCCTCACACATTGTTTTTCCTCCCATCTTTGTATGCATTTTTATGTTCTTATGAAGAGTTCGAGGGAGGAGGCAATTGGAAGGGGTGTGAGTAGAGGCCGTCAGTGGGACGTGGATTTAATATGGAGCCGGGTGAAGGACTCCTTTTCCTCCCAGATCCTCAATTTGGTAAATAAAATTGTACAAACTTATTAACAGTCCCTTTAAGGACCATTAGTTTGCCTGACAAGCTGATGAAGAAAGTGCGCAAATTAATTTTGCAAAGGCCTTTCATACAGGTGTTGGGCCTCCTATTTTGATATGTTTCAGGCACATGTCTAGGACACCTACGGAAGAGCCTTCACCACTATGGCAAGCCTTGGACATCGGCACAGAACGTGTGCACCCATGTCATTTTACATGTATGAAACAAGCACAGAGTGATCCAATTTTTAGGCCAAGATATCAATAGTCTTTTCTATTATCACCCTGAAAGCTTTATGAGTCTTGTCGTATCTGTGCTCACTTCATGATTGTGCTTTCACGTCGTCCTTCTCCTTCAAATAAACCAGGTGCAAATGGTGCATGAACTTGTTCTAACCACCTGGACGCTGATAGAGTGGAAACTCTTGTCATTCATGAACACCGTGGCATTGCAGATCTATGTATGGATGACCACAAAGGTGCAATTAATTACGCCATGGACTTTTGAGAATCCTGCAAGATGAAAGAATTGCAGTGCCCTGACATTCTTCTATTGCTTTTCCTTGGAGAAAATGATGCAGGCATTTTCCCAAGTTGAACAAGGCAACAAAGCATCCATGACCTGCCTAATGCAACGATACAGTGTGAATGAACTGATGCTGTAGAGATCCCCTGTGGTAGCCTGGACCGACCCAGAAGAATAGAAATTGACAATGATTAAACCTTGACTGCTGGTGCTGGTCCTGTGGTTGATATTGTCTTCAGGTCAGCTGTAGCAGTGCTCTAGTCTGCAAAAACAATTCTCTTTTGACAAAATAAAAGACTTGTATTTATATAGTGTCTTTCATGACGTCCCATTACACTTTACAGCCAATTGAGTACTTTTTGAAGTGTAAACACTATTACCATGTAAGAAACGCAGCTGTCAATTTGCGCACAGCAATCTCCCACAAACAGCAATATGATAATGACCAAATAATCTGTTTTTAGTGATGCTAGTTGTGTGATAAATAAAAGGCAGGACATTGGGGATAACTTTTTCAAAATAGTGCCATGGGATCTTTTACGGCCACATGAAAGGGCAATCAGAACCTTGCGTTAGTTTCTCATCTGAAAGACGGCACCTCCAGCAGTGCAACATCCCTCAGTACTGCAGTGACGTGTCAACCTAAGGTTTGTGCTCAAGTCTCATAGGGGCCGAAGTTTCGGCTCAAGTTGCTCCTACTTTTTTGGAGCAACTAGTTTAGTATGGAGTATCTTAGAAATCGCAATTCTCAGCATTTAGTTTGCTCCAGTTCTAGTTAGTTAGAATAGTTTCATTTTAGTACAGTATTTTTTTCTGACATGTTTACCAGTCAGCCATAAGGTCAATGCTGGATGCTTGGTGACAAAGGATATGGCCTCGCCACCTGGCTGATGACCTCACTGCATGACACCCACACCGAAGCCGAGAAGCGATACAACGAGAGCCAAAAATCCACTTACAATATTGTCAAGAAAACCATTGGAGTGCTTAAGCAGCATTTTAGATGCCTGGACCACTCAGGAGGTGAGCTCCAATACCACCCTGAGCAGGTAGCTCAATTCGTGGTGGTGTGCTCCATGCTGCACAACTTGGCTATCAGGAGGGGACAAGAATTACCAGAAGGGACTGTCGGTCCACCTCAGGAGAGAGAGGAAGAGGAGGACGAGGAGGTGGACGCTGACCTCGGGCCAGACAATCAGGATGACGCTGAAATCATACCCCCCCCTCTAGACTGCAGGAAAGGGCCCGTGGTGGCTACATAACTGCAAGACTCTTACGTCAGCAGCTCATAAATGAGCGCTTTGCTTGAAAGAACGTTGTTGTTATTTACAAAGCTGCAACACTGCTGGGTGTGCAGGTCATACATCAATGGTGTGCATCACCTTGGTGACAGTTAAAGGTTAAGTTGATTCAAGTTAAGTGTAATTATACCCTTTCATGTTAAAGAATCACCAGTGTGTAATAGTGCAGCTATCTAAGGCCATGCCAACAAGGTTATGTTAAATAAAAAACATTTAATCCAACCATTTGTCTGAAATCATAAGTATAACTGAAAAAAACACCCCACCCTACCCCCGCCCCAACCCACAACAAATTTATCACATTTACATCATTACAATGGTCCCCATTTCCAGCAAAAGAGAACGCAAATGCAAACCAACAAGGTAACCCCCTTGCCCCTTGCTCCAACCCTCCCACCAAAATAGCAACCTAAAAATATGTCCCAGACAACACCTGCAGCCACGCACCTCACTTTCCTTCCCCCCATCCCCGGTTCTCTTCCCCACTTCTACTCCTTCCCCTTCCCTTCCTAACTCCAAGTCGCCTGGCCGAGGAGCTGCTTCATTGGGGGGATGATGGCAGAGCCGCTGCTTGGACGGATACGGGAGAGGACGGTCCCGAGGTGGGAATGTGCTCCGAGTCAGAAGCAAGGTCTTCCTCCTGGCTCTCATGTATTGTTTGCAATGGTGGTGCAGCACCTTGGGGTGCAGTGCCATGCTCCGGGACCACTGGGAGCCCTCTGCCACCAGTGTTCCTGGCTAACAGCTCCAGGGCCTCTTCCATCCCTTCCATGTTATATATTATTTGTTGGACAAAAACTCGGTGCCAACTACCTTCTTGGTGCTTAGTAGGCTTTTTGCTGCTGGTGAATCTTCATCCTGCCTCCCATAACAGCCAAACAAGCACACACTACACCCACATATGCTTTCAGTCCATCTCTGCTCCCTCTCTCTCTCTGTCTCCTCTTCTGCGCATGTAATGATGACCCCTGACTTCCTGAAACACGAGAAACGAGCGTTGTTATGCCGCTGCTATCGTCGGCGACACTTTACAGCAGAAGGTCAAAAAATTTTAACGTCAATGCCCATTTCAGATCGCTCGCGGTAACTCTCATTTTAAAGAATGGAAAGTTAGGGTTTTGGAAATGGGCGATAATCCTGCAATCTCAAAACCCATATTTACCGCCCACGCTTGAAATAACGCCCATTTTTGGCCGATTTGCACAAAAGTAGAAAGTCTAGCCCCTAGCTCTGTCAAGCCCGTGTGGTGGCTGGTGTACAACGGCCACCACACGTTAAAAAAATCCACACACGGGTATCTTCCACCCTTCAACATGCAGTTCTAGACCTGGAATATTAGGTTCTTCATTGAAACACCTGTGAACTCATTCCTTTTTGGCGTGGAAGCAAGTCATCCTCGATTTGAGGGACCAGCAAAGAAGAACTCAGTGATAATCTCAGATAAGTGCACTCTAGACAGTGGATCAGTGCCATTGTGGGCATATTGCCTCAGGTATCTTCCTGGAATTCCTTTGTTTATCCTTTTCTTCTGCCTGCAAAAAAAACTAATTGGTAAAGGAGCACAAATTGATTTACCCATTGTCACAATTTTGGTGCCAGCAATCAAAATGTAAACAATTCTACTTCAAGAAACTACTTCCTGAAAGGGCATAACAAGTCTGACCTTAACAGCCATTTTATAGGGTGGGCTAAATAACATGGGAAATTGAAGCATATTGTTAAATCAGCTATGGAATTGAAGTTCTCATACATTTTGTATGCTCAATAAATTCTGTGCTGCATAAGTGCAGCATCAGCAAAATTTGAATCTATTCCATCTCCTGAAAGCATAGATGAGGGTTTCAGTAGCAGATGGACTGAGGCAGGGGAAGAGTTGGGCAATAATGCAGAGGTAGAAGTAGGCAGTCACGGTGATGGAGCTGATAAGGAGTTGGAAGCTCAACTAAGGGTCATATAGGATGCTGACATTGTGAACAGTCTGGTTCAACCTCAGACAGTGGTCAGGGAGAGGGATGGAGTCGATGGCGAGGGAACGGTGTTTGTTCTAAGGAATGATGTTTGTAACAAAAGACAATGATTTGAGCCCTCCCAATATTTAATTCGAGGACATTTCTGCTCATCCAATACTGGATGTCGGACAAACAGTATAACAAATCATAGGCAGTGTAGAGGTCGAGAAAGATGGTGGTGAGCTAGAGCTAGGTGTCGTCAACCTTCATATGGAATCTGACGTGTCATTGGATGTTATCGTAGGGCAGCATGTAGATAAGAAATAAAAGTGGGCCAAGGGTATATCCTTGTATCATTTTAAACATCTTGATTCGATCACCCCTCAATCTTCTATACATGAGGTAATATAAGCCAAGTTTATGCAACCAGTCCTAAGAATTTCATCCTTTAATTTCCGGTGTCATTCTGGTGACTCTGCACTGTACCTCTTCCAAGGCCACTATACCCTTCCTGCGCTCCGGTGCATAGAACTGAACACAATACTTCAGATGGGATATGACCCAAGCTCTATATAACTGAAACATAACTTCCTGCCCTTTGTACTCCAGCTCCTTTGAGATTATGGCCAATATTCCATTAGCCTTCTATGATTACTTTTTGTACCTGACAAATAGATTTTAATGATTTGTGTACATGAACACCAAAATACTCCAATTTGTCTCTGGAATCGAAAGTAGAAGACCTCACACTTCTCCACATTGAATTCCATTTGCAAGAGTTTAGCCCTGAAGTCGGATTTTTAGAAACCCACCATAGTGCAATAAGTGTTGCAGTCTGGGAAATGTGTTCAGAAAAGTGGACAAGCCAGTAAGCAGGTGCAGTCTGGGTAAAGTGCTTTTGCCTGGCAACAACTCGCAAGACGAATCACAAAGCAGTTTATCTGTAAGAGGATGCGATGGCAAGTTTAACAAGATAGACATTGAATAACAGGAAACATGGCTTGTGCTTCATAGCAAAAATGTAAAAAGCCCCCAATGTAATGGAATTGATGACACGTTGCGGTTTTTTGCTTTAAATACTGAGAGCTGCTAGCCAAAAACCGAGGCAGCATTAACAGGTTGCGTGAACTCTATCCAAATTGCCGTTCTCCCTTGGCCAAGGTATAGGTATTCGAAAATAAACATATTTTTATTCTTTATCAGACTTGTGTGTTGAGCCTTATTTTGGTTCCACTACTGCCCACTCATTTAATCTGTCTAAGCTCCTTTGTAACTTCCTGCTCCCATCTGCACAACTTACTGTGCCTCCCAACTTAATGTTACCTGGAAACTCGGATATATACCTCTAAATATCTTCATCCAATTCATTGATAAATATGGTGAAAAGATGAGTAAAAATCCTTGGGGAACACTTGTCACATTCCCCCAATCAGAGTGTGTGCCCTATGTCACGATTCTCAGTCTCCTACCTCCTAACAAACTTCCAACCCATGTCGCAAAGTTTTCCCAATTCCGTGCATGTAAGTTTTGCTAACAACCTCTGTTGTGGAACCTTATAAAATACTTTATATTATTTCCTTCCTATCTATTCCACTTACTGCCACTTCATAGTGTCGCCATGTGGAAAACTTGCGATAATACAGGTTATGATAAAGAAGTACATAAAGGGTAAGTTAAGAACAAAAGGGCAGCTTATGACAGATACCGAGATCTCAACAGTGCAAAAACTCTAGAGGAGTATAAGAAGTGCAGGGGTGCAATTAAAAAAGATATCAGGAAAGCAAAGCGAGAGCATGAAAGAATGTTGGCAAGTAAAATTAGGGAATATCCAAATATGTTTTATAAATACATTAAGAGCAAGAGGATAACTAGAGAAATAGTGGGGTCAATTAGACACCAAGCACTAGAACCTTCACTTTTGTGCTTATCGCCAAAAATGGGCATTATTTCTGGCATGGGCGGTAAAAAAGGGTTTTCAGATCGCCGGCTTCTTGCCCATTCTCAAAACACTGAGTTTACATTTTTGAAAACGGGCGTTAACGCGAGCGATATCAAATGGGCGGTAGCGTTATATTTTTTGACCTTCTGCCATAAAGTGTGGCCGTCCTTAGCAACGGCATTGCAACGCTTCATTCCCGCGATTCTGGAGCTCAAGGGTCATTATGACTCGCACAGAAGAGGAGACAGAGAGAGAGGGAGCTCAGAGGGACTGAAGGCGTGTGTGGGTGTGGTGTGGCTGCTTTGGGAGGAAGGAGTGAGACTTTAGAGCTTCACAGCAAGTAGGCAAACAAAAATTAGCTGTTACCAGCCACATATTTGACCGAATTTGCCCTATAATGGAGGGAGAGGAGGAGGCATCGCAGCACGCTGTGGAAACTGACGCTGGAGAGAGCAGCGAGGTTGGAGAGGAGCACATTGGAGGCCGCAAAAGAGCCAGGAGGTTCTCGGATGAGGCAAATGTCTCCCTCCTGCAGGAGGTCGAGTTACGCTGGGGTGATTTGATACAGGAACGAAGTGGGAAGCCCATCACAAAGGCCTACCAGAGGATATGGACTGAGATAGCAGAGGTGGTCTCGTCGGCGACCAACGAGGTGCATGAGGGCAACCAATGCCGCAAACGATGGAACGACCTTGTGGGATCCGCAAGAGTCGGTATTATATTGATTTACATGTACTTGTGTATTTATATAATTTAATTTGTAACAGTCATGAGTGACTATCAGCAGATGTGAGGACTTGCACTTTTACCGGGAATGTTTTACTCAAAGCCTGTGGTCACGGTGTACGTCTTTAGGTAAAGAATGATAATTGTCATACTAATCATGATAACATCTGTCTGTTATTTGTTGTATCAGTGTCTGTGACAGTACCTAGCAATGATATCACGCATTGATCTCATGCCATGTCGTCCTGTCACCTTTTACAGAAGAAGCTATTGAAGATGAGGTCCATGCAGAGGCAAACGGGTGGGGAACCACCAGTCCCCAGCGACATCACAGAGGTGGAGGAGCGAGTGCTCGCACTCGTGGGGAAGCACTCCCGGACAGCCACGGATGCATCTGCAGACCCTGAAGTAATACCACGTGAATAAAGCTTACACCATTGCGTGATGTAAAGTCAAAGGTAGTAATCTCAGGATTGCTACCAGTGCCACGTGCTAGTCAGAGTAGAAATAGCAGGATAGTTAGGATGAATACGTGGCTTGAGGAATGGTGCAAGAGGGAGGGATTCAAATACTTGGGACATTGGAACCAGTTCTCGGAGAGTTGGGACCAGTACAAACCGGACGGTCTGCACCTGGGCAGGACTGGAACCAATGTCCTAGGGGGAGTGTTTACTAGTGCTGTTGGGGAGGATTTAAACTAATAGGACAGGGGGATGGGAACCTATGCAGGGAGACAGAGGGAAGTAAAATGGGGTCAGAAGCAAAAGGTATAAAGGAGAAAAGTAGAAGTGGAGTGCAGAAAAATCAAAGGCAAAAATCAAAAAGGGCCACATTACAGCATAATTCTAAAAGGACAAGTAGTGTCAAAATAACAAGCCTGAGGCTCTGTATCTCAATGCGAGGAGTATTTGTAATAAGGTGGATGAATTAACTGCGCAGATAGCTGTTAACGGATATGATGTAATTGGGATTACGGAGACATGGCTCCAGGGTGACCAAGGCTGGGAACTCAACATCCAGGGGTATTCAATATTCAGTAAAGATAGACTGAAAGGAAAAGGAGATGGGGTAGCATTGTTGGTTAAAGAGGAGATTAACGCAATAGTAGGGAAGGACATTAGCATGGATGGTGTGGAATCTGTATAAGTAGAGCTGCGGAACACCAAAGGGCAGAAAACGCTAGTGGGAGTTGTTTACAGACCACCAAACAGTAGTAGTGAGATTGGGAATGGCATCAAACAGGGAATTAGGGATGCATGCAATAAAGGTATAGCAGTTGTCATGGGTGACTTTAATCTACATATAGATTGGGCTAACCAAACTGGTAGCAATACGATGGAGGAGGATTTCCTGAAGTGTATAATGGATGGTTTTCTAGACCAATATGTCGAGGAACCAACTAGAGAGCTGGCCATCCTAGACTGGGTGTTGTGTAATGAGAGAGGATTAATTAGCAATCTTGTTGTGCGAGGCCCCTTGGGGAAGAGTGACCATAATATGGTAGAATTCTTTATTAAGCTGGAGAGTGACACAGCTAATTAAGAGACTAGGGTCCTGAACTTAAAGAAAGGTAACTTCGATGGTATGAGACGTGAATTGGCTAGGATAGACTGGCGAATGATAGTTAAAGAGTTGACAGTGGATAGGCAATGGCAGACATTTAAAGATCATATGGATGAACTTCAACAATTGTACATCCCTGTCTGGCGTAAAAATAAAATGGGGAATGTGGCTCAACCGTGGCTTACAGGGAAATTAGGGATAATGTTAAATCCAAGGAAGTGGCCGATAAAGTGGCCAAAAAAAGCAGCAAACCTGAGGACTGGAGAAATTTAGAATTCAGCAGAGGAGGACAAAGGGTTTAATTAGGAGGGGGACAATAGAATATGAGAGTAAGCTTGCAGGGAACATAATAACTGATTGCAAAAGCTTCTACAGATACGTGAAGAGAAAAAGATTAGTGAAGACAAATGTGGGTCTCTTACAGTCAGAATCAGACGAATTCATAATGGGGAACAAAGAAATGACAGACCAATTGAAGAAATACTTTGGTTCTGTCTTCACTAAGGAAGACACAAATAACCTTCCGGAAATACTAGGGGACCGAGGGTTTAGCGAGAAGGAGGAACTGAAGGAAATCCTGATTCGTAAGCAAATTGTGTTAAGAAAATTGATGGGATTGGGCGATAAATCCCCAGGGCCTGACAGTCTGCATCCCAGAGTACTTAAGGAAGTGGCCCTAGAAATAGTGAATGTATTGGTGGTCATTTTCCAACATTCTATAGACTCTGGATCAGTTCCTATGGACTGGAGGATAGCTAATGTAACCCCACTTTTTAAAAAAGGAGGGAGAGAAAACAGGGAATTATAGACCGGTCAGCCTGACATCAGTGGTGGGGAAAATGTTGGAATCAATTATTAAAGATGTAATAGCAGCGCATTTGGAAAGCAGTGACAGGATCGGTCCAAGTCAGCATGGATTTATGAAAGGGAAATCATGCTTGACAATTCTTCTAGAATTGTTTGAGGATGTAACTAGTCGAGTGGACAAGGGGGAGCCAATGGATGTGGTGTATTTAGACTTTCAAAAGGCTTTTGACAAGGACCCACATAAGAGATTAGTGTGCAAAATTAAAGCACATGATATTGAGGGTAATGTACTGACGTGGATAGAGAACCGGTTGGCAGACAAGAAGCAAAGAGTGTGAATAAACGGGTCCTTTTCAGAATGGCAGGCAGTGACTAGTGGGGTACCGCATGGTTCAGTGATTTAGACAAAGGAATTGAATATAATATCTTCAAGTTTGCAGATGACACTAAGCTGGGTGGCAGTGTGAGCTGTGAGGAGGATGTTAAGAGGCTGCAGGGTGACTTGGACAGATTAGGTGAGTGGGCAAATACATGGCAGATGCGGTATAATGTAAATAAATGTGAGGTTATCCACTTTGGTGGTAAAAACAGGATGAGTAAAAGGGGAGGTGCAACAGATTAGTAAAAGGGGAGGTGCAACGAGACCTGGGTGTCATGGTACATCAGTCAGTGACAGTTGGCATACAGGCTCAGCAGGTGGTGAAGAAGGCAAATGGCATGTTGGCCTTCATAGTGAGAGGATTTGAGTATAGGGGCAGGGAGGTATTACTGCAGTTGTACAGGGCCTTGGTGAGGCCAAACCTTGAATATTGTGTGCAGTTTTGGTCTCCTAATCTGAGGAAGGACATTCTTGCTATTGAGGAAGTGCAGCGAAGGTTCACCAGACTGATTCCTGAGATGGCAGGACTGATATATGAGGAAAGACTAGATCGACTCGGCTTATATTCACTGTAATTTAGAAGAATGAGATGGGACCTCATAGAAACATATAAAATTCTGACGGGATTGGACAGGTTAGATGCAGGAAAAATGTTCCCGATGTTGGGGAAGTCCAGAACCAGGGGTCACAATCTAAGGATAAGGGGTAAGCCATTTAGGACTGAGACGAGGAGAAACTTCTTCACACAGAGAGTTGTGAGCATGTGGAATTCTCTACCACAGAAAGTTGTTGAGGCCAGTTCATTAGATATATTCAAAAGGGAGTTAGATGTGGCCCTTATGGCTAAAGGGATCAAGGGGTATGGAGCGAAAGCAGGAATGGGGTACTGAAGTGCATGATCAGCAATGATCATATTGAATGGTGGTGTAGGCTCGAAGGCCAGAATGGCCTACTCCTGCACCTATTTTCTATGTTTCTATATTTCAATAGATGCCACACCAACTCATATCCGAACAGTTATATATGATAGATGATTTCTAAAAGCGTCATAGAAGTAATGCTGGCCTGATGAAAATCATCGCAATGCACAATGTGTTGATGGTGATGAAATGTGATGTCTGCGATGATTTTGAGAGCGGTGGTGCTTTTGTCGTGCATATGCTGTGTATAGCGCTGGAATAACCTTAACACGCTTGCACCCGCTTCTCCTCTAATAACCTCATTTGTGTCTTGCAGCTCAGCCAGCAGTACGATCCTAGGCAAGGCCACAGAGGCCAGAAGGTGGGGGGGCAGGGCAGGTGTCAGCGGACGATCCTACTACATCTGGTGCTGAGGAGCTCCAATTGTCACCCATCAATCCACTGGTTCTGTTCTCGAAGGATGAGAGCGCGGACTTCCAAGAAGAACCTGCATCGCCACGCTCCAGAAGCCATTCCACCCCAAGGCCATCTATTGCTCCTCCGGTCATTCCCGCCTCCACTCTGGAGGTGCCGGCCCCAAGCACCTCTCCACAGGGCACCCCATTTGTCCCTAGGACGGCGCCTACCCTGCAGAGGCCTTGTGGACGCAGCAGGTCTGTTCCACGAGTGCGACATGACACCGGAGAGATGGTGCAGTTGTCCAGGAGGAGTGTGGACATTGGTGACCAGCTCATCGAAGCCTTGGGGGGCTTATCCCGACACCTGGCCACCATGGCCGAGTACATTCCACGCATGGCGGAGTCCCTGGATGCAATAGCTAGGAAACACGTTTAAAACACGCACAGGCATCTTCCACCCTTCAGAATGTAGTTCAGGACCTGGAATATTAGGTCCTTCATTGAAACACCTGTGAACTCGTCCCTATTTTTGGCGTGGAAGCAAGTCATTCTTGATATGTCCTTACTATACAGTATAAATGCACACAAGGCCCATACTTGAGAGAAGGTCACTCTATGACCAGTTACCTTTATTACCAATACCTCGTGATGCAGATGGGTGGAGCTTCCCCTTTTATACCTGAAAGTCTGGGTTAGGAGTGTCTCCCACAAGTGGTCAAGGTTCTCAAGGCGTACAACTTAGGTCAGCTTATACATGGGTTACAATGATAGTTGAATACATGACATAACCTCCCCGCCAAAGTCTTATTGGGAACACAGGTTAAGTCTCTCTGGCAGTTTACGCTCCCTTGTAGAGCGCCTGAGTTGGGGCTCCGGTTGTTGGGCGCTGGCCTGAGTGTCTGCTGTTTGCGGTGCCTCAGGCCTGTCCAGACTGCCCACAATGACTGGGCTCTCCTCCACTTGGTTCTAGTGTTCGGTCACCTGTGGTGGAGTAAACTCTACATCGTGTTCTTCCTCTGCTTCTTCTATGGGGTTGCTGAACCTCCTTTTAGTTTGATCCACGTGGTTGCGGCAGATTTGTCCATTGGTAAGTTTAACTACCAAAACCCTATTCCCCTCTTTGGTAATCACAGTGCCTGCAAGCCATTTGGGCCCTGCAGCGTAATTAAGGACAAAAACAGGGTCATTGGCATCAATACATCGCGCCCTCGCATTCCTGTCATGGTAGTCACATTGTGACTGACGCCTGCTCTCAACAATTTCTTTCATAGCAGGGTGTATAAGGGACAACCTGATTTTGAGCATCCTTTTCATTAGTAGCTCTGTGGGTGGGAGCCCTGTGAGCGAGTGTGGTCGGGATCAATTGGCCAACAGGAGGCATGATAAGCAGCTTTGTAGGGAACCCCCTTGGATTCTGAGCATTCCCTGTTTGATTATCTGCACTGCTCGTTCCGCCTGGCCATTTGAGACGGGCTTGAATGATGCCGTTCTGACATGGTTGATTCCATTGCCTGCCATGAAGTCTTGGAATTCAGTGCTTGTGAAGCACGGGCCATTGTCGCTGACCAAGACATCCGGTAGACCATGGGTGGCGACCATTGCCCGTAGACTTTCCACCGTGGCAGAGGATGTGCTTGAATTTAAAATGGTACGCTCAATCCATTTGGAGTAGGTGTCTACTGCAACCAAAAACATTTTTCCCATGAAAGGACCTGCGTAGTCCACATGGATGCGTGACCATGGCTTGGCGGGCCAGGACGCGGGGATAAGGGGGACTTCACTGGGTGCGTTACCCAGCTAAGCACATGTGTTACACCTGTGAACACAAAGTTCCAGGTCTGCATCTATCCCTTGCCACCAAATGTGTGACCTGGCAATTGCCTTCGTCACGACAATGCCCGGGTGCACATTATGAAGTTCTCTGATAAACACCTCTCTGCCCTTCTGGGGCATGACTACTCGGTTTCCCCACAGTAGGCAATTGGCCTGAATCGAGAGTTCATCCTTGCGCCTTTGAAACGGTTTAAATTCCTCAGGGCATGGCCCGTACGTGGCTGCCCAGTTCCCATTCAGGACACATTTTTTAACTAAAGACAGTAGCGGATCTTTATTTGTCCAGACTTTAATCTGACGGGCTGTCACAGGTGAGCCTTCGCTTTCAAAAGTTTCAACAGCCATGACCATCTCAGCATCATGCTCAGTTGCCCCCACAGTAGTGGCTAGTGGGAGCCTGCTGAGTGCATCGGCGCAGTTTCCAGTGCCCGGTCTGTGCTGAATTGTGTAGTCATAGAACATAAGAACATAAGAATTAGGAACAGGAGTAGGCCATCTAGTCCCTCGAGCCTGCTCCACCATTCAACAAGATCATGACTGATCTGGCCGTGGACTCAGCTCCACTTACCCGCCCCTCCCCATAACCCTTAATTTCCTTATAGGTTAAAAATCTATCTATCTGTGATTTGAATACATTCAATGAGCTAGCCTCAACTGCTTCCTTGGGCAGAGAATTCCACAGATTCACAACCCTCTGGGAGAAGAAATTCCTTCTCAACTCGGTTTTAAATTGGCTCCCCCGTATTTTGAGGCTGTGCCCCCTCGTTCTAGTCTTCCCGACCAGTGGAAACAATCTCTCTGCCTCTATCTTATCTATCCCTTTCATTATTTTCAATGATTCTATAAGATCACCCCTCATCCTTCTGAACTCCAACGAGTAAAGACCCAGTCTACTCAATCTATCATCATAAGGTAATCCCCTCATCTCCGGAATCAGCCCAGTGAATCGTCTCTGTACCCCCTCCAAAGCTAGTATAATCCTTCCTTAAGTAAGGTGACCAAAACTGCATGCAGTACTCCAGGTGCGGCCTCACCAATACCCTGTACAGTTGCAGCAGGACCTCCCTGCTTTTGTACTCCATCCCTCTCGCAATGAAAGCCAACATTCCATTCGCCTTCCTGATTACCTGCTGCACCTGCAAACTAACTTTTTGATATTCATGCACAAGGACCCCCAGGTCCCTCTGCACCGCAGCATGTTGTAATTTCTCCCCATTCAAATAATATTCCATTTTCCTGTTTTTTTCCCCGAGGTGGATGACCTCACATTTTCCGACATTGTATTCCATCTGCTAAACCTTAGCCCATTCACTTAACCTACCTAAATCTCTTTGCAGCCTCTCTGTGTCCTCCACACAACCCGCTTTCCCACTAATCTTTGTGTCATCTGCAAATTTTGTTACACTACACTCTGTACCCTCTTCCAGGTCATCTATGTATATTGTAAACAGTTGTGGTCCCATCACCGATCTCTGTGGCACACCACTAACCACCGATTTCCCTTTGCTGCTAGAACAAGCCCTTATAGGCTTTTCAGTAAAAACTTTATTGAGGTTAAAACGTTCTCCACTGCCACTGATAGTAAACTCTACGCTTGTAACCCTTCCATCTCAAAAGCCAGCTGTCAAAAGAAAGATCTCACATCCAGTTGCTGATCTGCAACCTTTCCCAGCATGTCTCCATATTGATCCAAGTTCCAATTTCCAGATGTTTCTCTGGCGCCGCTCCCATTCAAGTACATGACCTACAATTTACTAAATATATTCAAAAAGGAGTTAGATGTGGTCCTTACTACTCGGGGCTAAAGGGGTATGGCGAGAAAGCAGGAATGGGGTACTGAAGTTGCATGTTCAGCCATGAACTCATTGAATGGCGGTGCAGGCTCGAAGGGCCGAGTGGCCTACTCCTGCACCTATTTTCTATGTTTCTATGTTTCTATCATGTACGGCACCGCTCTGGCCTTGTGCTGGACTGGCCTGGCGTCCGGGTTTATGTGAATCGCGACCTTGGCCCCCATGAAAGTGCCGATGCCGGGTTGAAATAATGAATCAAATTTGTCCAGGACTTATGAGCATGATACTCGGTCCACAGAAGAAATTGCATTGACATCGCCCCATTTCCAGTTCATGACAGCAAGCCAACTCCTCCCCAGTAGTGCGGGACCATCCCCTGGGACAATCCAGAGTGGCAACCTGTTCTCCGAATCTTTGTGGGTCACGACTATCATGGCGCTGCCTAGCACCGGAATGATATTCTTTGTATATGTCCGTAGCCATGCGTCAATCGGCAATAATTTTGGCCTCCTGACCTTGGACACCCACAACCTTTCAAACTGTTTGATACTCATCAGGGACTGGCTGGCCCCAGTGTCTAGCTCCATTAATACTGGGATGCCATTGAGGAGCACTTTTACCATTATCGGTGACACCCTGGTATATGAACTATATATGTGCTCTACATGAACTCGCTGAACTTCAGCTTCCAGCGTTTTCCCCCAGTATTCATTTGGTCTCGTAGGGCTTACATCGGGCCCATCCTCCTCATATATCAACCTGGCTGCAGGCTTCCTGCACATACGCGCCAAGTGACCGCTGACGTTGCAGTTTCTGCAGGTATATTGCTGATATCTGCAAGCTCTGGCTGGGTGTTTGCGTCCACACCTCCAGCATGAGCTGGAGGCCCCGTTGTTGGAAACAAAAGGTCCATTACCAGTCGATCATCTCTGACTGTCTCTGTAACTGTCCTTAAGCGCACCATTAACAGGTATTGATGGCCCCATTACTGGCCGCATTGTCCATTGCGATGGCATGAATCGCCGTTCAGCTAGCCATTGTCTCTGTTGAATTCCCCCTTTGGGTTCGACTCCGTGCTGGGACATGTCCGATTCCCCTTGTCTGCCTAGAGAACTGTGTGCCGCATTAACAATGTTGACTCCCCGGTCGTTTGCCGCATTTGAGCCAAGATTTTTGTCATACGTCATTCTGGTCTCTTCCTCCCCTGAGATAAATGTCTGGGCTATCAGAGCTGCCACTTCCAATGTCAAGTCTTTGGTCTCAATCAGTTTCCTGAAAACCCCAGCGTGCCCGATGCCCTCAATAAAAAAGTCTTGCAGCATCTCCGCTCTGCATGCATCCGGGAACTTTCATAGGCTCGCTCGTAGCTGGAGATCTGCCACGAAGTCTGGAACGCTTTGCCTTTCTCGCCGCCGGTGCGTGTAAAACTGGTGTCTCGCCATGTGCATGCTGCTTGCCAGTTTAAGGTGTTCCCCGATCAACTTACTGACCTCTTCGAACGTCTTGTCCGCCAGCTTCTTTGGCGCGAGAAGATCCTTCATCAGGGATACATTCTGGATCCACAAACCGTCAGGAGATGAGCCCTGCGTTTGTCGCCCGAATCCTGTCCCAACCATTCCTTAGTGATGAAACTTTGCTGTTGTCTCTCAATAAAGTCGTCCCAATCATCACCAACACAGTACCTCTCTTCTGTGCTGCTAGTGGCCATGCTCGCGTGGTTTAAATCCCAGTTTCTTGTCCCCAATGATATGTCTTTACTATACAGTATAAATGCACACGAGGCCCATACTTGAGAGAAAGTCACTGTGACCAGTTACCTTTATTACCAAGACCTCAAGTGATGAAGGTGGGTGGAGCTTCCCCTTTTATACCTGAAAGTCTAGGTTAGGAGTGTCTCCCACAAGTTCGCCCCCAGTGGTCAGTGTTCTCAAGGTGTACAACTTAGGTGAGTTTATACATGGGTTACAATGATAGTTAAATACATGACAATTCTCATAAACCTCTCAGCCTCGCTACCTCTCCACCTCTCTTTCTTCCTTTAAGATGTGCTTTAAAACCTTCCTCTTTGGTCTAGCTTTTGGTAACCTGCCCTAATTTCCCCTTACATGGCTCAGTGTCAAATTTTATTTTATTACACTCCTGTGACGCACCTTGGATGCGTTGTACTATGTTAAAAGCGTTATATAAATACAAGTTGCTATTGTTGTTGTCGAAATATTTTGCCTCGCATTTTGACAAACTCTCTATTCTTGTGTCATCAACAAATGTTGATGTTGTGTTCCCCATGCCAAAGTTGAAATCAGCTGTACATAAGCACAAACATGCACCTCCCACTGACCCTGGGTTACATCGAATCATAGAATCATAGAAACATAGAGGTATACAGCACAGAAGGAGGCCATTCCGGCCCATCATGTCCATGCTGGCCAACAAGAGGCTATCCAGCCTAATCCCACTTTCCAGCTCTAGGTCTGTAACCCTGCAGGTTACGGCACTGTAAGTGCACATCCAAGTACTTTTTAAATGTGATGAGGGTTTCTGCCTCAACCACCGTTTCAGGCAGTGAGTTCTAGACCCCCACAACCCTCTGTATGAACAAATTTCCCCTCAAAACCCGTCTAAACCTTGTACCAATTACTTTAAATTTATGCCCCCTGTTTGTTGACCTCTCTGCTAAGGAAAATAAGTCCTTTTTATCCACTATATCTAGGCCCCTCATAATTTTATACACCTCGATGAGGTCTCTCCTCAGCCTCCTCTGTTCCAATGAAAACAAATCTGCCCTCATAGTTAAATTCTCCATTCCTGACAACATCCTCGTAAATCTCTTCTGTAACCTCTCCAGTGCAAACACATCCTTCCTGTAATGTGGTGACCAGAATTGCATGCAGTGCTCCAGCTGTGGCCTACCCAGTATTTTATACAGTTCAAGCATAATCCTCCTGCTCTATTCCATGCCTCGACTAATAAAGGTAAGCATTCCGTATGCCTTCTTAGCCACCTTATCTACTTAGCCTGCTACTTTCAGGAATCTGTGGACATGCACTCCAAGGTCCCTTTGTTCCTCTACACTTCTCAGTATCCTATCATTTAATGTGTATTCCCTTTCCTTGTTAGCCCTCCCCAAATGCATCACCTCACATTTCTCTGGACTAAATTCAGTCCTTGACAGTTCTCTGAATCTTCACATAATTAAAAACAATTTTCCCATTACTTCCACAATTTTCTACAAACTTCTTTTCCAATATCCTTTTAGCTGATCTAATAGCAGGTTTGTTTTCATTAGCTGTTCCCTGTATTTAACTCTTTTCATCTTTACTTGAGTATTAGATGCCTTTAATTTGATGAAACATTTCTCTTTACATCTTATTTGTATCTGTAATGCTGTTGTATGAATGTGCTTGGTCATCAAACTGCTGTTCATATTATAATCATATCCTGTGGTGTAGACAGCATTTGGAATTGCTATAAAATTCATGAAATCTGAATGGCAGTACCACTCCAGACTATGCAATCATTGTGCAATCCCAGCCTAACTGGTCTCAGATCAGTATGCACAATTTAACTGCAGCCTAAATCATGTCAGTAAAATTAAACAACAGTTATACTGTTCATCTTGTGTTGGACAACTCAAAAATTAGATTGCATCAATGCAAAATATGCACCATAACTGCCCCATAAAATTCATATTTGTGTTAGATTTGAGACTGGGGACTGGAGTTGATAGAGTCACACTGGAGCAGACAATGGGAATGGGAAGTAAGGGTCAGACTGGGATTCAGAATTGAGAGTCAAACTCGGATTGGAGACTGAGAGGGGAATTTTAACTTTAAAATAAACAGGTCGGTTAGGAGTGTGTGGGTAGTTAAATGGTTAAAAATCGGACCTCGAACTCCAACCCGCCCACTTCTGGTTTTAACGGAGGCAGGACAGGGGAGCTGAAGTGATGCAAAATTCACAAGAAACCCCCCCTGTGTTTGGGCTCATTCGAAAGGAAATTTAATTTGGGACTATCTACCGAAAAGTTTGGAACTCTAAAGTGCTTATGAAAGAAACTACAAACTTTAATAGAATTTTGGATTTTAAAAGACAAACAAGGCTGTGGGCGGACCGACGGAACTAGCTGGAGACAGTCTAATTAAGTGAAGTTACCTGGGTGTGAGGACTAAGTTAACCTGTCTGGAAGAATGAGTATTCAAAAATCCTTCCCCCACAAGAGACATTAACATCACAAAATCACCCAGAGGTAGCTACCCATCAACATGGGTCTGGACAACCATTTCAGTATATACATCACAAAGAGGCCCAATCCAGCCTGTATGCGAAAGACTAAGCACTAAAGGGCATTGCAATTACCAAACTAATATTTCTATCAGGAAACAGTTTTCGAACATCAACTCACCCAAAACATATCAACTTTTAACAAGCCCGCCAAAATATTACAAAGAAGAACCAAGCCTGCCAAAATTATACAAAGGATTTTTAAAAGATTTGGCGCCAAGATTAGAATACTGAAATCGTATAACTGGCTCCTATTTTCAACAGAGGTTAGGTGGTTGCTAAGTAGCTACAAGGCTGCTACTATCTCAGATGCCATACTACACCAGGTGCTATACTGCGAGTATGTCATCACGACAAGGAGAGAAACCAACACGACAGTTGTAAACTAACTTCTCCAGCCTCGAAATCCTGAAGTCCTGTAGGAAGGAAGAACATCACTATCACAGTCAACGTGGTATCAAGGGAAAAACAACCACAATCTCCCGTTAACTATCAAAAGAATTGGTAAGCATAGTCCCTGCCTGCCCTGGAGTCTAACCTAGCTAGAATTAGGTTTCGGGAGGTGGGAGGTATAATTTACTGTAACCCCCTTTGAATGTGTAGTGGTTCTTTATTAGAGTGATTTTAAGTTTGACCTTGTACCTTTCCTTGTACTGTCCTTTATTAGAGTGATTGTAAGTTTGGCCTTGTATTTTCTTACAAGAGTAATAAGCCTGTATTACTTTGACTGTAATAAAAACAAGTTTCTTTTGCATCAAACCAGTGTCCTTTGCACTTTTGTCACACCCCCCAAATAAATCCAAAGGAGTGGGAGCGATTCGAACCGCTCCAGTTGGTCAGAAGGGAACCTGACCCCCTCATAGAGACCACCCCCTTACAGAGCGGGGCGGGGGCAGGCAAACAACCCGCTCCTAGGAGGCGGGTTGTCAATTTAAATAATTTAATGTGGCTGGAGGCCTTTTCTTTAACCACCATTTTGTTTTTAACTCTATCTGGTGGGGTTTTACATACTTCATAAAACCGGCAGTTACAGCAAGGCGAGGACTGCTTCATCTACGAGGTAAGTGCCTTTACGCTTACCTCCTAGATCTCGGGCCCTGGCCTAATCCATCCCTCGTGATCGTGAGGGGGTTTCCTCACAAGGCCTACGATCGCCTTCCCAGAACCCCCAACCTCCACCAATGATGCTGAGGCCATCCCTGATCTTCCCACTGATCCTCCAGTGGTTGGCCCCAATCTTCCAGTGGCCAGCCTCGATCATCCAGAGGCCAGGCACGATCCTCCAGCCCTGAAACTCTTTCCTCCACCTGATCACCTGCCCGCCCCCATCCCTCATCCTCTTAATGGCCCGATCCAACCCCCCACCATCCTGATCTTCTACCAATCCACCGATCCTCTTAATGGCCCAGACCCCACATGAACACTCCCCCCACTCCTCAGAGCCCCATGCACACAATCTGCCTACCCCATTAAAATCCAGCCCTAAGAGTCAGCTTGCGATTGGAGAATGAGGGCTGAATTTTAACGTGGGTGAGTGCATGGAGTTGGGTGCGGGTGGGGGAATGAAATCCGGCCAAAATGTGAGCACATCAGAAAGCCGGCTCCAACCCGCCGACTTCCGGATTTAACTCCAGTGCGTTAGGCTACGTGCAGCCCCCTTGGGAGAGGCGACTGCGATATTAACATGGGTTTTGCCGGAATTCCTATGGGAATAGAGTTCCCTCTATTGGATTACTGCTCCACCTAGTGGACTACTGTGGTATTGCAACTACTGATGTAAATAAAAAAAGGGTCACGTGGCAAAGTCACATGATGGCAGGTTCTGTATTGGGGCCATCTTGTAGAGTATGTTTGAAACATCGAAACATAGAAAATAGGTGCAGGAGTAGGCCATTCAGCCCTTCGAGCCTGCACTGCCATTCAATGAGTTCATGGCTAAACATGCAACTTCAGTACCCCATTCCTGCTTTCTTGCCATACCCCTTGATCCCCCTAGTAGTAAGGACTACATCTAACTCCTTTTTGAATATATTTAGTGAATTGGCCTCGACAACTTTCTGTGGTGGAGAATTCCACAGGTTCACCACTCTCTGGGTGAAGAAGTTTCTCCTTATCTCGGTCCTAAATGGCTTACCTCTTATCCTTAGACTGTAACCCCTGGTTCTGGACTTCCCCAACATTGGGAACATTCTTCCTGCATCTAACCTGTCTAAACCCGTCAGAATTTTAAAAGTTTCTATGAGATTCCCTCTCATTCTTTTGAATTCCAGTGAATACAAGCCCAGTTGATCCAGTCTTTCTTGATATGTCAGTCCCGCCATCCAGGTAATCAGTCTGGTGAACCTTCGCTGCACTCCCTCAATAGCAAGAATGTCCTTCCTCAAGTTAGGAGACCAAAACTGTACACAATACTCCAGGTGTGGCCATACCAAGGCCCTGTACAACTGTAGTAACACCTCCCTGCCCCTGTACTCAAATCTCCTCGCGATGAAGGACAACATGCCATTTGCTTTCTTAACCGCCTGCTGCACCTGCATGCCAACCTTCAATGTCTGATGTACCATGACACCCAGGTCTTGTTGCACCTTCCCTTTTCCTAATCTGTCACCATTCAGATAATAGTCTGTCTCTCTGTTTTTACCACCAAAGTGGATAACCTCACATTTATCCACATTATACTTCATCTGCCATGCATTTGCCCACTCACCTAACCTATCCAAGTCACTCTGCAGCCTCATAGCATCCTCCTCGCAGCTCACACTGCCACCCAACTTAGTGTCATCTGCAAATTTGGAGATACTACATTAAATCCCCTCATCTAAATCATTAATGTACAATGTGAACAGCTGGAGCCCCAGCACAGAACCTTGCGGTACCCCACTTGTCACCGCCTGCCATTCTGAAAAGTACCCATTTACTCCTACTGTTTTCTTCCCTGTCTACCAACCAGTTCTCAATTCATGTCAGCACACTACCCCCAATCCCATGTGCTTTAACTTTGCTCTCTTGTGTGGGACCTTATTGAAAGCCTTCTGAAAGTCCAAAAACACCACATCAACTGTCCCTTGTCCACTCTACTGGAAACATCCTCAAAAAATTCCAGAAGATTTGTCAAGCATGATTTCCTTTTCACAAATCCATGCTGACTTGGACCTATCATGTCACCTCTTTCCAAATGCACTGCTATGACATCCTTAATAATTGATTCCATCATTTTACCCACTACCGATGTCAGGCTGACTGGTCTATAATTCTGTTTTCTCTCCCCCTCCTTTTTTAAAATGTGGGGTTACATTGGCTACCCTCCACTCCATGGGAACTGATCCAGAGTCTATGGAATGTTGGAAAATGACTGTCAAAGCATCCGCTATTTCCAAGGCCACCTCCTTAATTACTCTGGGATGCAGTCCATCAGGCCCTGGAGATTTATCGGCCTTCAATCCATCAATTTCCCCAAAACAATTTCCCGACTAATAAGGATTTCCCTCAGTTCCTCCTTCTTACTAGACCCTCTGACCCCTTTTATATCCGGAAGGTTGTTTGTGTCCTCCTTAGTGAATACCGAGCCAAAGTACTTGTTCAATTGGTCTGCCATTGCTGACCAAAACTGTATGCAGTACTCCAGCTGTGGCCGACCCAGTATTTTATACAGTTCAAGCATAACTCTCCTGCTCTTGTATTCCATGCCTCGACTCATAAAGGTTAGCATTCCGTATGCCTTCTGAACCACCTTATCTTCGTGGTCTGCTACTTTCAGGGATCTGTGGACATGCACTCCAAGGTCCCTTTGTTTTTCTACATTTCTCAGTATCCTATCATTTAATGTGTATTCCCTTTCCTTGTTAGCCCTCCCCAAATGCATCACCTCACATTTCTCTGGACTAAATTCCATTTGCTACTGTTCTGACCACCTGACCAGTTGATTGCTATCTTACTGCAGTCTGCAGCTTTCTTCTTCATTATCAACCACACAGCTGATTTTAGTATCATCTGCAAACTTCTTACTCATAACCCCTTTATTCAAGTCTAGATCATTGATATAAATCTCAAAAAGCAAGGGTCCCTAGTATTGAGCCCTGCGGAACCCCACTGAAAACATCCTTCTAGTCGCAAAAACACCCATCACCATTACCCTTTGCTTTCTGCCTCTGAGCCAATTTTGGATCCAACTTGCCACTTTGCCCTGGATCCCATGGGCTTTTACTTTTATGACCAGTCTGCCATGTGGGACATCAAAAGCTTTGCTAAAACCCATATACACTACATCATATGCTTTGCCTTCATTGACCCTCCTGGTTACCTCCTTGAAAAATTCAATCAAGTTCGTCAGACAAGACCTTCCCTTAACAAATCAGTGCTGACTGTCCTTGATTAATCCGTGTCTTTCTAAGTAAATATTTATCCTGTCCTTCAGGACTTTTTCCAATAATTTTCCTACAACTGAGGTTAGGCTGACTGGCCAATAATTATTCGATCTATCCCTTTCTCCCTTCTTAAGCAAAGGTATCACATTAACAGTCCTCCAGTCCTCTGCCACTACACCTGAAGCCAGAGAGGATTGGAAAATGATGGTCAAAGCCTCTGCTATTTCCTCTTTTGCATCGCTTAACAGCCTGGGATACATTTCATCAGGGCATGGGGACTTATCCACTTTCAAACCCCCTTAATACCTCTTCTCTCACTATGTTTATTTTAGCTAATATTTCACACTTCTCCTCCTCGATAGCAGTGTCTGCATCGCCCCTCTCCTTTATGAAAACATATGCAAAGTATTCATTAAGAACCATACCCACATCTCCACACACAGATTACCCTTATGGTCTCTAATAGGCCCTACCCTTTCTTCAGTTATCCTCTTGTTCTTAATATATTGATAAAACATCTTTGGGTTTTCCTTGATTTTCCTCGCCAAGAATTTTTCATGCTCTCTCTTTGCTTTCCTAATATCCTTTTTAATTTCACCCCTGCACTTTCTATACTCCTCTAGAGATTATGCAGTATTGAGCCCTCAGTATCTGTCATAAGCCTCCCTTTTTTTCTTTATCCTACCCTGTATGTCCCTCAACATCCAGGGGGCTCTAGATTTGTTAGTCCCACCCTTTTTCTTTCAGGGCACATATTTGGCTTGAACCCTACAGATCTCCTCCTTGAAAGCCTCCCACTGCTCTGACACTGATGTACCTTCAAGTAGCCCTTTCCAATCCAATATGGCCAAATCACCTCTCAGAGCATCTTTCAACCCTTCTCTAATCTCAGCAATGCCCTTTAACCTTCATTCTTTATCTTCTGCACAACAACCATCCATGCAGAGGCAGTGTTAGGGCCATGCAACCAGTGCAATTACACAGTACTCTGAGTCAGTCGGGGACCCAGAGCGGATCCAGTGATGATAATGTCTGATCTCTCAAAGCCCACTGTTCCCATAGCCTGGTAATGGTGAAGCTAGGTTTACCGTGGGAGTCAGGTGGGGGCCAGCCAGGAGAGAATTGGAATAGTTGAGTCTAGAGATAACAAATGCATGGTTTTTCCAGCAGGTGAGCTGAGGCAGGGGTGGAGAACGACAATATTACGGAGGTAGAAGTCAGTGGTCTTGATGATGAGGGGAATTTAGGTTTGGAAGCTCAGCTATGGATCAAAATGGATGGCAAGATTGCAAACTGCCTGTTTTAGCCTCAGACAATGGCTAGGGATAGGGATGAAGTCGGTGGCTAGGGAACTGAGTTTGTCGTGGGGACCGAAGACAATGGCTTCGGTCTTCCTAAAATTTAAGTCGAGAAAGTTTCTGCTCATCCAATACTGAATGTTGGACAAGCAACAGGACAAATGAGAGGCAGTGCAAAGGTTGAGGTAAGTGAGATGGAGATGGGTGTTGTCAGTGCACATGTGGAAACTGACATTGTGTTTTCAGATTATGTCGCCGAAGGGCAGCATGTAATGAGAAATATACATGAAACATAATGAAAAATACTAGCAACCATGATAAACAGATAGTGCTTACTGAGGATAAGTAAGACAAAAAATGTCAGGAAGAAGCAATCTGAAAGTTGAAAACTCTCCAGTCCCTCCAAAGAGCACATTGAGTCATAAATCCTATGACACACAAGAACGTAAGAACATAAGAATTAGGAACAGGAGTAGGCCATCTAGCCCCTCGAGCCTGCTCCGCCATTCAATAAGATTATGGCTGATCTGGCCGTGGACTCAGCTCCACTTACCCACCCGCTCCCCGTAACCCTTAATTCCCTTATTGGTTACAAACCTATCTATCTGTGACTTGAATACATTCAATGAGCTAGCCTCAACTGCTTCCTTGGGCAGAGAATTCCACAGATTCACAACCCTCTGGGAGAAGAAATTCCTTCTCAACTCGGTTTTAAATTGGCTCCCCCGTATTTTGAGGCTGTGCCCTCTAGTTCTAGTCTCCCCGACCAGTGGAAACAACATTTCCGCCTCTATCTTGTCTATCCCTTTCATTATTTTAAATGTTTCTGTAAGATCACCCCTCATCCTTCTGAACTCCAATGAGTAAAGACCCAGTCTACTCAATCTATCATCATAAGGTAATCCCCTCATCTCCGGAATCAGCCTAGTGAATCGTCTCTATACCCGCTCCAAAGCCAGTATATCCTTCCTTAAGTAAGGTGACCAAAACTGCACGCAGTACTCCAGGTGCGGCCTTACCAATACCCTATACAGTTGCAGCAGGACCTCCCTGCTTTTGTACTCCATCCCTCTCGCAATGAAGGCCAACATTCCATTCGCCTTCCTGATTACCTGCTGCACCTGCAAACTAACTTTTTGGGATTCATGCACAAGGACCCCCAGGTCCCTCTGCACCGCAGCATGTTATAATTTCTCCCCATTCAAATAATATTCTCTTTTACTGTTTTTTTCCCCAAGGTGGATGACCTCACACTTTCCGATTGTATTCCATCTGCCAAACCTTAGCCCATTCGCTTAACCTATCCAAATCTCTTTGCAGCGTCTCTGTGTCCTCTACACAACCCGCTTTCCCACTAATCTTTGTGTCATCTGCAAATTTTGGTACACTACACTCTGTCCCCTCTTCCAGGTCATCTATGTATATTGTAAACAGTTGTGGTCCCAGCACCGATCCCTGTGGCACACCACTAACCACCGATTTCCAACCGAAAAGGACCCATTTATCCCGACTCTCTGCTTTCTGTTCTCCAGTCAATTCTCTATCCATGCTAATACATTTCCTCTGACTCCGCGTACCTCTATCTTCTGCAGTAACCTTTTGTGTGGCACCTTATCGAATGTCTTTTGGAAATCTAAATACACCACATCCATCGGTACACCTCTATCCACCATGCTCGTTATATCCTCAAAGAATTTCAGTAAATTAGTTAAACATGATTTCCCCTTCATGAATCCATGTTGCGTCTGCTTGATTGCACTATTCCTATCTAGATGTCCTGCTATTTCTTCCTTAATGATAGTTTCAAGCATTTTCCCCACTACAGATGTTAAACTAACCGGCCTATAGTTACCTGCCTTTTGTCTGCCCTCTTTTTTAAACAGAGGCGTTACATTAGCTGCTTTCCAATCCACTGGTACCTCCCCAGAGTCCAGAGAATTTTGGTAGATTATAACTAATGCATCTGCTATAACTTCCACCATCTCTTTTAATACCCTGGGATGCATTTCATCAGGACCAGGGGACTTGTCTACCTTGAGTTCCATTAGCCTGTCCAGCACTACCCCACTAATGATAATGATTGTCTCAAGGTCCTCCCTTCCCACATTCCTGTGACCAGCAATTTTTGGCATGGTTTTTGTGTCTTCCACTGTGAAGACCGAAGCAAAATCATTGTTTAAAGTCTCAACCATTTCCACATTTCCCATTATTAAATCCCCCTTCTCATCTTCTAAGGGACCAACATTTACTTTAGTCACTCTTTTCCATTTTATATATCTGTAAAAGCTTTTACTATCTGTTTTTATGTTTTGCGCAAGTTTACCTTCGTAATCTATCTTTCCTTTCTTTATTGCTTTTTTAGTCATTCTTTGCTGTTGTTTAAAATTTTCCCAATCTTCTAGTTTCCCACTAACCTTGGCCACCTTATACGCATTGGTCTTTGATTTGATACTCTCCTTTATTTCCTTGGTTATCCACGGCTGGTTATCCCTTCTCTTACCACCCTTCTTTTTCACTGGAATATATTTTTGTTGAGCACTATAAAAGAGCTCCTTAAAAGTCCTCCACTGTTCCTCAATTGTGCCACCATTTAGTCTGTGTTTCCAGTCTACTTTAGCCAACTCTGCCCTCATCCCACTGTAGTCCCCTTTGTTTAAGCATAGTACGCTCATTTCTGACACAACTTCCTCACCCTCAATCTGTATTACAAATTGAACCATACTGTGATCACTCATTCCGAGAGGATCTTTTACTAGGAGATCGTTTATTTTTCCTGTCTCATTACACAGGACCAGATCTAAGATAGCTTGCTCCCTTGTAGGTTCTGTAACATACTGTTCAAAGAAACAATCCCGTATGCATTCTATGAATTCCTCCTCCAGGCTACCCCGTGCGATTTGATTTGACCAATCGATATGTAGGTTAAAATCCCCCATGACTACTGCCGTTCCTTTTTCACATGCCTCCATTATTCCCTTGATCATTGCCCGCCCCACCGTGAAGTTATTATTTGGGGGCCTATAAACTACGCCCACCAGTGACTTTTTCCCCTTACTATCTCTAATCTCCACCCAAAATGATTCAACATTTTGTTCATTAGAGCCAATATCGTCTCTCACAACTGCCCTGATATCATCCTTTATTAATAGAGCTACCCCACCTCCTTTCCCTTCTTGTCTATCTTTCCGAATCGTCAGATACCCCTGTATGTTTAATTCCCAGTCTTGGCCACCCTGCAACCATGTTTCTGTAATGGCCACCAAATCATACCCATTTGTAATGACTTATGCCGTCAACTGATTTACTTTATTTCGAACACTGCGTGCGTTTAGGTTAAGTGTTTTAATCCTAGTTTTTAAACCATGATTTCTAGTTTTGACCCCTCCTGCAGCCCCTTCATATTCAGTGACCCTTTTTGTTTTTTGCCTTGGGTTTCTCTGCCCTCCACTTTTAGTCATCCCCTTTCTGTCTTTTGCTTTTGTCTCCATTTTGTTTCCCTCTGTCTCCTTGCATTGGTTCCCATCCCCCTGCCATATTAGTTTAACTCCTCCCCAACAGCACTAGCAATCACAATTGCCTGCAGCTAAGTGTACCTTTTAATATTGTTTCCACTGGCATTGGTGTCCTAATTGGTCACCCGATTTGCATGTATTCATAAGACTCCCGCCTGGTGGGAACTTGGCCGACTAAAAAAATTGCACAGTTGAAATAATGGCCAACTAGCTGAGCATTAGCTGACAAGCAGGTCGAAGTCGGGCCCACCTGTGGTTATGGTCAGGATTATTTTAAATCATCTTTTGTTTGGGTGGCTAGAATCCTCTTGGGGGAGTAGGGGAGGATCCCAGCAACCCCAACCCTAGGCACTTGTGGACTTTCTAGTATCTTCGACTGCAGGGTCACCCCAGATGCATCCCGAACCAACCAAAGCCATTTAAATCATGGGATCTCCATCTGACCCCATCAACTTTGGCCAAGATACACCATTCCACAGATATTTATGTCTTTTATGTCCATTTAATTTGAACTAACATTTTTTTTGATGGGAACAGTTTCTATGAAGCCTCTTTCTTAATTAAAAATGGATTTTCTCTACATGAAAATCATTTCCAAAACAGTTAATTGACCTTGATGGCTATTTGTCTACAGCAACAACTGATTGGTGGTGAAGTATTAATCATTTGGAATATTCATGACATCACTCTACTATAAATTGTGAGTTTCTGTGTGCCTCTGGTATACAAGGCAGTTTAGAAACAGGAAAGCTTTTTTTCCAAGGTAAGATAGTTTCAATTACACATACATATGTACATAAATTTAATACTATTTAGTTTCATGCATGCCATTTGAAGTTTGTAATTGCTGCACATTGAAAGAAGTTGTTTGTTCTTAATTAATTTTTGTCTGATTTAAGATTAACTGGATCACTAGAAAATACTTTATAAAATCAAGTTAACTTGTAAATCTTAAGGTGTTTCAAACATAACTATAAAGAAGACCTTCAGTCTTAATTGTGAAGGTATTAAATTTGTGAGTGTAATTTGAATGTTACAAGTCACACACTTCTGTAAAAACTGCAGAGAAAAAGTAACACAGGAGAAATGTGGGATGAACATACAATTTGTTTTTAAAAGTTTTAAACAATTGAAATAAATGTTTTGGAATATAATCAAAAATCCCAGGGAATTGTAAAATGTTCTTATTGTATTACTGAATGGATAATATATGAATTTATTACTGAAGAACGAATGCCTGAGGATATTTGCAATTTACCAATGCACTTCAATAGCAGGTTTCTTTTACAGGCATTCAAAATATTTATGCAATTCCCAGTACCGAAAGTTTATTATGTCAATGTTTTTTGTAAAATATTTAAAGAACCTGATGGTCCTTGAGATTAGCTATTACATTTCACTTGCAGCAATTAGATGTTGGAAAATAAATGGGGTTCAAAAGAGGCAATTAACAGGGAATAATGGAAACAATTTCATTCCATTTAAAATTGAGAAACATTTGATATTTTCATTTGCTCTTGCGATGTCGGTGACATTGGCAAGGCCACAATTTTTGTGCATCCCTAATTGTCCTGAGAAGATGGTAGTGTGCCTTGTGCTTAAACTGCTGCAGTCCACATGGCAATGATGCTCCCACAATGGTGTCAGACAGAGATTGGAAAGTACTTAAAACAAAAGTATTCCCCTTGATTTTCCTTCTCCTTTAATTTCTATACAAATAGTAGCATTGTTAGTGAATCCCTGTAATGAAGGCCCAGTGAAATCTGAACTTGTATCTCTTGCTTGATGCCACCACATCATCCTGAAGCCAGTATTTCTTAATTTAAACACGTACTTAGAAAGGTAGTATTGTGTTTAGAAGTGCACCACACTGTCACACTCCTGTGCTGTACAGTATGTACAGGGAGAAGGAGAATAATTCACTCCTGTCTAGTAAAGCTCAGTGAAACATTTATACTGCAATGCACTGAATGAGGAGAGAAGCAAAATACCTTACAGAGGAATCTGTTATGTATGTTAACTGGGTTTTACCTGCCACCGGAGGGTGCGACTATCGGAGTCCTCATGGTCACTGGCAGACACGCGCAAGCCGTGTATATAATGTTGGCAGCCATGTTGAATCCTCACTTTGAGAATAAATAAACTGGAGTAAGGTCATGCCTGAACTAGCTCACCGTACTTAGTTTCGTGGAGTTATTCGATAGTTAACAGAATCACTGGCTGTTGCCAGCTGGAAAGTTTGCTCAGAACGAATGTCAGTGAGGTATTGTTGGTGATCACCCACCGAATCTCAGCCTTGTTTGTGGCGGAGGAGCGGTGAGAGATCGTGGCGAAGGTGCGACAAATGAGGGCACGGGGCCCAGAAGAGCCGAGTGCCCAGGGACAGCACAGGCCAGCCCATACTGTGATATTTGTGCGCACTAGGTCCGTGCAGCAGAACTGGTCTCCAGTCATCCTGGTTAATCCTTGCCACTGGATAAAGCTCTGTCAAGACTGTGTGGTGGCTGATGTGCAACAGTCACCACACGTTAAAAAAATCCATGCACAGGCATCTTCCACCCCTTTAATTGGAGTTCAGGGCTGGAACATCGAGTCCTTCATTGAAACATCTGTGAATTCATGTGGAAGCAAGTCATCCTCGTTCGAGGGACCACCTATGATGATGATGATAATGGTGTTAGATAGGGAATTGCAGGATATAGACACAGTAACAAT
This sequence comes from Pristiophorus japonicus, assembly GCF_044704955.1. Taxonomy (NCBI): domain Eukaryota; kingdom Metazoa; phylum Chordata; class Chondrichthyes; family Pristiophoridae; genus Pristiophorus; species Pristiophorus japonicus. The sequence continues at coordinate 138,113,154 of NC_091983.1, read as the reverse complement.
GCCCAATATACGAGCAAGCCAGGATAGTGTGGGCTTGGAGAGTACCTTGGAGGCGATGGTGTGCCCACAACATTGCTACTCATGTCTTTCTCAGTGATAGAGGTCAAAGGGGAAGGAGGTGCTGTCAAAGTAAGCTTGGTGAGTTGCTGCAGTACAGTCTGTAGGTAGATAGTCATCATCATAGGCAATCCCTCAAAATCGAGGAAGACTTGCTTCCACTCTAAAAGTGAGTTCAGAGGTGACTGTACAATCCAATCCGGGAGTTACAGTCTCTGTCACAAGCGGGACAGACAGTCATTGAAGGAAAGGGTGGGTGGGAAGCCTGGGTTGACACACGCTCTTTCCGCTGCATGCGCTTGTTTTCTGCATGCTCTCGGCGACGAGACTCGAGGTGCTCAGCACCCTCCCGGATGCTCTTCTTCCACTTAGGGCGGTCTTTGGCCAGGGATTCCCAGATGTCGATGGGGATGTTGCACTTTATCAAGGAGGCTTTGAGGGTGCCCATGAAACGTTTCCTCTGCCCACCTGGGGATCGCTTGCCATGTAGGAGTTCGGAGCAGAGAGCTTGCTTTGGGAGTCTTGTGACGGGCATGCGGACAATATGGTCAATAGTACAGCCACAGTGTGTCACTGTTGGTGGGGTGGAAACTGAGTCCAGTGGCAGGTGTACCAATCAAGTGAACTTGATGATATCATGTTTCTTGAGTGTTATTACATCTGCACCCATCCAGGCAAGGGGTGACTATTCAATCACACTCCTTACTTGAGATTTGCAGATAATGGAAGGCTTTGAGGAGTCAGGAGTACCCAGTCTCTGCCCTGCACTTGTAGCCATAGTGTTGATGCAGCTAATCTAGTTCAAATTCTGATGAATAGTATCGACAAGATATTAATGGTGGGGGGAAAGATGGTGATGTTCAAGATTATGAACTTGTACTTATGTTGTGTGAATATTCCCTACCACTTGTGTACCCAGGCCTGGATGTTATTCAAGTCCTGTTTCAGCTTGGCATGGGGTGCTTCATTATCGTGCAAACCCCCAACATACATTTTTTCACTCTACTCTACATCTAGGTGACACTTTAGACCCAGGCTCTATAGACTAAAATCTACCCCAATGTATAGAAACATAGAAAATAGGTGTAGGAGTAGGCCATTCGGCCCTTCGAGCCTGCACCACCATTCAATACGATCATGGCTGATCATGCAACTTCAGTACCCCATTCCTGCTTTCTCTCGATATCCCTTGATTCTTTTAGCCGTAGGGTCACATCTAACTCCCTTTTAGAAACATAGAAACATAGAAAATAGGTGCAGGAGCAGGCCATTCAGCCCTTCTAGCCTGCACCGCCATTCAACGAGTTCATGGCTGAACATGAAACTTCAGTACCCACTTCCTGCTTTCACGCCATACCCCTTGATCCCCCGAGTAGTAAGGACTTCATCTAACTCCCTTTTGAATATATTTAGTGAATTGGCCTCAACTACTTCCTGTGGTAGAGAATTCCACAGGTTCACCACTCTCTGGGTGAAGAAGTTTCTCCTTATCTCGGTCCTAAATGGCTTACCCCTTATCCTTAGACTGTGACCCCTGGTTCTGGACTTCCCCAACATTGGGAACATTCTTCCTGCATCCAACCTGTCCAAACCCGTCAGAATTTTAAACGTTTCTATGAGGTCCCCTCTCACTCTTCTGAACTCCAGTGAATACAAGCCCAGTTGATCCAGTCTTTCTTGATAGGTCAGTCCCACCATCCCGGGAATCAGTCTGGTGAATCTTCGCTGCACTCCCTCAATAGCAAGTATGTCCTTCCTCAAGTTAGGAGACCAAAACTGTACACAATACTCCAGGTGTGGCCTCACCAAGGCCCTGTACAACTGTAGCAACACCTCCCTGCCTCTGTACTCAAATCCCCTCGCTATGAAGGCCAACATGCCATTTGCTTTCTTAACCGCCTGCTGTACCTGCATGCCAACCTTCAATGACTGATGTACCATGACACCCAGGTCTCGTTGCACCTTCCCTTTTCCTAATCTGTCACCATTCAGATAATAGTCTGTCTCTCTGTTTTTACCACCAAAGTGGATAACCTCACATTTATCCACATTATACTTAATCTGCCACGCATTTGCCCACTCACCTAACCTATCCAAGTCACTCTGTAGCCTCATAGCATCCTCCTCGCAGCTCACACTGCCACCCAACTTAGTGTCATCCGCAAATTTGGAGATACTACATTTAATCCCCTCGTCTAAATCATTAATGTACAATGTAAACAGCTGGGGCCCCAGCACAGAACCCTGCGGTACCCCACTAGTCACTGCCTGCCATTCCGAAAAGTACTCATTTACTCCTACTCTTTGCTTCCTGTCTGACAACCAGTTCTCAATCCACGTCAGCACACTACCCCCAATCCCATGTGCTTTAACTTTGCACATTAATCTCCTGTGTGGGACCTTGTCAAAAGCCTTCTGAAAGTCCAAATATACCACATCAACTGGTACTCCTTTGTCCACTTTATTGGAAACATCCTCAAAAAATTCCAGAAGATTTGTCAAGCATGATCTCCCTTTCACAAATCCATGCTGACTTGGACCTATCATGTCACCATTTTCCAAATGCGCTGCTATGACATCCTTAATAATTGATTCCATCATTTTACCCACTACTGAGGTCAGGCTGACCGCTCTATAATTCCCTGCTTTCTCTCTCCCTCCTTTTTTAAAAAGTGGGGTTACATTGGCTACCCTCCACTCGATAGGAACTGATCCAGAGTCAATGGAATGTTGGAAAATGACTGTCAATGCATCCGCTATTTCCAAGGCCACCTCCTTAAGTACTCTGGGATGCAGTCCATCAGGCCCTGGGGATTTATCGGCCTTCAATCCCATCAATTTCCCCAACACAATTTCCCGACTAATAAAGATTTCCCTCAGTTCCTCCTCCTTAATAGACCCTCTGACCACTTTTATATCCGGAAGGTTGTTTGTGTCCTCCTTAGTGAATACTGAACCAAAGTACTTGTTCAATTGGTCTGCCATTTCTTTGTTCCCCGTTATGACTTCCCCTGATTCTGACTGCAGGGGACCTACGTTTGTCTTTACTAACCTCTTTCTCTTTACATACCTATAGAAACTTTTGCAATCCGCCTTAATGTTCCCTGCAAGCTTCTTCTCGTACTCCATTTTCCCTACCCTAATCAAACCCTTTGTCCTCCTCTGCTGAGTTCTAAATTTCTCCCAGTCCCCAGGTTCGCTGCTATTTCTGGCCAATTTGTATGCCACTTCCTTGGCTTTAATACTATCCCTGATTTCCCTAGATAGCCACGGTTGAGCCACCTTCCCTTTTTTATTTTTACGCCAGACAGGAATGTACAATTGTTATAATTCATCCATGCGTTCTCTAAATGTCTGCCATTGCCCATCCACAGTCAACCCCTTAAGTATAATTAGCCAATCTATCTTAGCCAATTCATGCCTCATACCTTCAAAGTTACCCTTCTTTAAGTTCTGGACCATGGTCTCTGAATTAACTGTTTCATTCTCCATCCTAATGCAGAATTCCACCATATTATGGTCACTCTTCCCCAAGGGGCCTCGCACAATGAGATTGCTAATTAATCCTCTCTCATTACACAACACCCAGTCTAAGATGGCCTCCCCCCTAGTTGGTTCCTCGACATATTGGTCTAGAAAACCATCCCTTATGCATTCCAGGAAATCCTCCTCCACCGTATTGCTTCCAGTTTGGCTAGCCCAATCTATGTGCATATTAAAGTCACCCATTATAACTGCTGCACCTTTATTGCATGCACTCCTAATTTCCTGTTTGATGCCCTCCCCAACATCACTACTACTGTTTGGAGGTCTGTACACAACTCCCACTAACGATTTTTGCCCTTTGGTGTTCTGCAGCTCTACCCATATAGATTCCACATCATCCAAGCTAATGTCTTTCCTAACTATTGCATTAATCTCCTCTTTAACCAGCAATGCTACCCCACCTCCTTTTCCTTTTATTCTATCCTTCCTGAATGTTGAATACCCCTGGATGTTGAGTTCCCAGCCCTGATCATCCTGGAGCCACGTCTCCGTAATCCCAATCACATCATATTTGTTAACATCTATTTGCACAATTAATTCATCCACCTTATTGCGGATACTCCTTGCATTAAGACACAAAGCCTTCAGGCTTGCTTTTTTAACACCCTTTGTCCTTTTAGAATTTTGCTGTACAGTGGCCCTTTTTGTTCTTTGCCTTGGGTTTCTCTGCCCTCCACTTTTCCTCATCTCCTTTCTGTCTTTTGCTTTTGCCTTCTTTTTGTCTCCCTCTGTCTCCCTGTATAGGTTCCCATCCCCCTGCAATATTAGTTTAACTCCTCCCCAACAGCACTAGCAAACACTCCCCCTAGGACATTGGTTCCGGACCTGCCCAGGTGCAGACCGTCCGGTTTGTACTGGTCCCACCTCCCCCAGAACCGGTTCCAATGCCCCAAGAATTTGAATCCCTCCCTGCTGCACCACTGCTCAAGCCATGTATTCATCTGCGCTATCCTGCGATTCCTACTCTGACTAGCACGTGGCACTGGTAGCAATCCCGAGATTACTACTTTTGAGGTCCTACTTTTTAATTTAGCTCCTAGCTCCTTAAATTCTTTTCGTAGGACCTCATCCCTTTTTTTACCTATGTCGTTGGTACCAATGTGCACCACGACAACTGGCTGTTCTCCCTCCCATTTCAGAATGTCCTGCACCCGCTCCGAGACATCCTTGACCCTTGCACCAGGGAGGCAACATACCATCCTGGAGTCTCGGTTGCGTCCGCAGAAACGCCTATCTATTCCCCTCACCATCGAATCCCCTATCACTATCGCGCTCCCACTCTTTTTCCTGCCCTCCTTTGCAGCAGAGCCACCTACGGTGCCATGAACTTGGCTGCTGCTGCCCTCCCCTGATGAGTCATCCTCCCCAACAGTACTCAAAGCAGTGTATCTGTTTTACAGGGGGATGACCACAGGGGACCCCTGCACTATCTTTCTTGCACTGCTCTTCCTGTTGGTCTTCCATTCCCTATCTGGCTGTGGACCCTTCTCCTGCGGTAAGACCAACTCACTACACGTGATACTCACGTCATTCTCAGCATCGTGGATGCTCCAGAGTGAATCCACCCTCAGCTCCAATTCCGCAACGCGGACCGTCAAGAGCTCGAGGCGGATACACTTCCCACACACGTAGTCGTCAGGGACACCGGAAGTGTCCCCGAGTTCCCACATGGTACAGGAGGAGCATATCACATGACCGAGCTCTCCTGCCATGTCTTAACCTTAGATACCCTTAAATTGGTAATAACAATGTTACAGTTCACTTACTGATATAAAAAATAAAAGAAAAGCTACTCACCAATCACCAGCCAATCACTTACCCCATTGGCTGTGACGTCACTTTTTGATTACTTTCTACTTCTATTTTGCTTTCTCTCCCGCTGTAGCTGCACCAGTATGCTTTTGACAGGTCACTCCCCTCTCACCAACTGCCGCTGGCTCTCGATCTCCCGCTGGGCTTTTGACAGGTCGCTCCCCTCTCACCAACTGCCGCTGGCTCTCGATCTCCCGCTGGGCTTTTGACAGGTCGCTCCCCTCTCACCAACTTCCGCTGGCTCTCGATCTCCCGCTGGGCTTTTGACAGGTCGCTCCCCTCTCACCAACTGCCGCTGGCTCTCGATCTCCCGCTGGGCTTTTGACAGGTCGCTCCCCTCTCACCAACTGCCGCTGGCTCTCGATCTCCCGCTGGGCTTTTGACAGGTCGCTCCCCTCTCACCAACTGCCGCTGGCTCTCGATCTCCCGCTGGGCTTTTGACAGGTCGCTCCCCTCTCACCAACTGCCGCTGGCTCTCGATCTCCCGCTGGGCTTTTGACAGGTCGCTCCCCTCTCACCAACTGCCGCTGGCTCGCGATCTAACGAACTGGCATCAACAACTCTCTGCGGTAGAGAATTCCACAGGTTCACAATTTTCTGAATGAAGAAGTTTCTCCTCATCTCGGTCCTAAATGGCTTACCCCTTATCCTTAGACTGTGACCCCTGGTTCTGGACTTCCCCAACATCGGGAACATTCTTTCTGCATCTAACCTATCCAATCCCGTCAGAATTTTATATGTTTCTATGAGGACCCGTCTCATTCTTCTAAATTCCAGTGAATATAAGCCTAGTCGATCCAGTCTTTCCTCATATATCAGTCTTGCCATCTCGAGAATCAGTCTGGTGAACCTTCGCTGCACCCCCTCAATAGCAAGAATGTCGTTCCTCAGATTAGGAGACCAAAACTGTACACGATATTCAAGGTTTGGCCTCACCAAGGCCCTGTACAACTGCAGTAAGACCTCACTGCTCCTATACTCAAATCCTCTCGCTATGAAGGCCAACATGCCATTTGCCTTCTTCACCGCCTAATGTACCTGCATGCCAACTTTCAATGATTGATGTACCATGACACCCAGGTCTCGTTGCACCTCCCCTTTTCCTAACTTGTCACCATTCAGATAATATTCTGCCTTCCTGTTTTTGCCACCAAAGTGGATAACTTCACATTTATCCACATTATACTGCATTTGCCCACTCACCTAACCTGTACAAGTCACCCTGCAGCCTCTTAGCATCCCCCTCACAGCTCACAGTGCCACCCAGCTTCGTGTCATTTGCAAACTTGAAGATATTACATTCAATTCCTTCGTCTAAATCATTAATGTATATTGTAAATAACTGGGGTCCCAGCACTGAACCTTGCGATACCCCACTAGTCACTGCCTGCCATTCTGAAAAGGACTCGTTTATTCCTACTCTTTGCTTCCTGTCTGCCAATTAGTTCTTTATACACGTCAATACATTACCCCCAATAAGATGTGCTTTAATTTTGCACACTAATCTCTTGTGCGGGACCTTGTCAAAAGCCTTTTGAAATCCAAATACACCACATCCACTGGTTCTCCCTTGTCCACTCTACCAGTTACATCCTCAAAAATTTCTAGATTTGTCAAGCATAATTTCCCTTTCATAAATCCATGTTGACTTGGACTGATCCTGTCACTGCTTTCCAAATGCGCTGCTATTACATCTTTAATAATTGATTCCAACATTTTCCCCACTACCGATGTCAGGCTAACCAGTCTATAATTCCCTGTTTTCTCTCTCTCTCCTTTTTTAAAAAGTGGGGTTACATTAGCTACCCTCCAATCTATAGGAACTGATCCAGAATCTATAGAATGTTGGAAAATGACAACCATGCATCCACTATTTCTAGGGCCACTTCCTTAAGTACTCTGGGATACAGACTATCAGGCCCTGTGGATTTATCGGCCTTCAATCCCATCAATTTCCCGAACACAATTTCCTGACTAATAAGGATTTCCTTCAGTTTCTCCTTCTCGCTAGAACTTTGGTCCCCTAGTATTTCTGGAAGGTTGTTTGTGTCTTTCTTAGTGAAGACAGAACCAAAGTATTTGTTCAATTGGTCTGTCATTTCTTTGTTCCCCATTTTAAATTCACCTGATTCTGACTGCAAGGGACCTAATCTTTGTCTCTTCACATATCTATAGAAGTTTTTGCAGTCAGTTTTGGGTAAGATGTCACTGTATGTAATACTATGTTAACATTGGCCCAGATTTTGCTGCCAAAATAACAGCGTGTTTAATAGACTGTTGGTCCCGTTGTTCACCAAGGTCCAAGATGCACCGTTGACCTCATCGTTATCAGCTCACATTTCCAGCAACTTTCAAACCAAATATTTTCAAGTTGAAGGTTGAGGGAAACAGTCTAACGGAGCATGTCGCAAGATGCCCCAATCCAGAACATTTCGATAAGTTATTCACCAACTTAAGTATGAACACCACAACTGGCAACCTACTTCACCAAGGACATGATTTGTTGAAAAAATTGTTGAAGTGATTTAAACTATATTTATGTTCTCTCATCACCAGAGTTCAAAGGTTGGTGGAATCTGGCACAAACTAAATAGTTTAATGAGTGCAAGTGGAGAGCCCCAATTAAAGTAATTGCAAAACCAGTTGGAAAATGTACAATTTGTATGAGAGAAAAAGCACCTAATAGCATGCTCAAATTGAAGCAATTTCTTTTTAAAATTGAAATCACTATTGAAACATGGAGTTTCTACTAAGAGCGCTATCGACACAATACTCCCAGAATGGTTGAATCGTGCCAAGGTTAGCCATTTTCGCGTGGAAATTCATAATCTTGTCGCCAGTTATTGTGTCTGTAAGCGCTCTAGTAATGACTCCTCGAGGTAAGGTATTGTACTTGAACTGTGGTGACCTTAGTCCATTTATTGCAGCTCCTGAGTGAGGGTACAGCATGGTGAGCTCCCTTTTATACCTGGTTACCTGTCATGTACCGGTGACCCCTAGGTCTCTACCAGTTGCACCCTCTGGTGGTACAAGCATAGTGTATACAGTGTGAAGGTACATCCAGTAGTCTTATGTAACTGTACATTGAGTGTACTTGTATTATACATACACAACAGGAACAGGGCATCTTCCAGCATCACAAAGAGGAGTGGGATTTCCAGGAAATGAGTCATTCTTCCACTTTTTAAATTAATTGATCTGCAACAGAGCAGGGCAGATCAATTGACTGACTTAATGCTCTTCGCCTTACTTTTAATTGTTTTCTTGACTGCTCGTCACTGCTGGCCAGGTGGTTAATGCTGGATTCATGTTATCACGGATGCCTGTGTACCTGAGAATCTGGGCGCAATGTGATAAGCTTCCTCTCCCAAATCCCGACTGAGCACAATCGTCAGAAAATTGCCTTTCCAACCTGGTGCATGGCCAGTTTTGTGGGCGGGGGCTGCTTCAGTCAAGGGGCTCTGCTGAACTAACATAAAAGATCACGGCTATTGCAGAGTAAAGTAATTTGAGCGCACTCACGCTTAAAATTTCCCAATCTTTTGCGCTAGTTAATCTGGGATTCCCAGGTTGCTGAAGAGATAGAGGTGGACAGTGGACAGTTCAGTGTACTGTTAGAACACTATTAGTCATTTTAGGAAACCACAGAGTGGAAAAGAACTGTGGAATACCCAAGGCAGGCTCCAATACTAGGGGCTAGATTTTAGACTTTTGTGCATATCGCCCAAAAATGGGCATTATTTCCGGCGTGGACGGTAAATATGGGTTTTCAGATCGCCGGCTTGTCACCCATTTTCAAAGCCCCTTGTCTCCATTTTAAAAATTGGGCGTTACCACGAGCGATCTGAAATAGGTGTTAGCGTTAAATCACCTTCTGCCATAAAGTGTCGCCATTCTTAACAATGGCATGGCAATGCTCGATTCCCGCGATTCAGGAGGTCAAGGGTCATCATTAATGTGCATAAGAGGAGACAGAGACAGAGAGAGAGGGAGCTGAGAGGGAGTGAAGGTGTGTGTGGGTGTGGTGTGGCTGCTTTGGGAGGAAGGAGGGAGAGTGTTGAGCTTTATAGCAAATTGTGCCAAAAAAATTAGCTGTTACCAGCCAGATATTTCCCAAATTTGGTACCTATAATGGAGGGAGTGTAGGAGGTGACACAACATGCTGTGGAGACTGATGCTGGTGAGAGCAGTGAGGTGGGAGAGGAACACATTGGAGGACGCAAAAGAGTGAGGAGGTTCTCGGACGAGGCTAATGCCTCCCTCATGCAGGAGATTGAGTCACACTGGGGTGATTTGACACAGGGAGGGCGTAGGAAGCTCACCCCAAAGACCTACCAGAGGATATCGGCCGAGATAGCAGAGGTGGTCTCCTCGGCGACCAACAAGGTGCGTGAGGGCAACCAATGCCGAAAGTGATGGATCGACCTTGTCGGATCTGCAAGAGTAAGTATTACATTGATTTACATGTACTTATGTATTTATATAATTTGATTTGTAAGAGCCATGAGTGACTATCATCAGATGTGAGGTCTTTCACTTTTACCGGGAATGTTTTACACATAGTCTGCAGTCATGGGGCACGTCTTTAGGTAAAGAATGATAATTATCATAATAATCATGATTACATTTGTCGGTTATATGTTTTATCAGTCTACCTAGCAATGATATCATGCAATTATCTCATGCCATGTGATCCTGTTACCTTTTACAGAAAAAGCTACCGAGGAATAGGTCCGAGCAGAGGCGAATGGCTGGGCGGCCACCAGTCATCAGCGACCTCACTGACATTGAAGAGTGAGTGTTCGCACTAGTGGGGAGCAACCCCGGGATGGCCACGCAGGCAGCTGCAGACCCTGATGTGAGGCCACTTGAATAAAGTATACACTATTGCATGATGTAAATCAATAGATCCCACACCCACTCATATTCGAACAATCATATATGATAAATGATTTCTGAAAGTGTCCTATAAATAATGCTGGCCTAATGAAAATCATTGCAATGCAGAATGTGTTGATGGTCATGAAATGTGATGCCTGTGATGATTTTGATAGCGGTGGTGCTTTTGTCGTGCATATGCTGTGTGTAGCGCTGGAATAACCTTAACACCCTAGCACACCCTTCTCCTCTAACCTCATCTGTGTTTTGCAGCTCAACCAGTAGCGCGGCCCCAGGCAAGACCACAGAGGCCAGAAGGTGGGGGTGCTGGGCTGGACTCGCCGGACGATCCTACATCTGGTGCTGAGGAGCTGCAATTCTTGCCCATCAATCAGCTGGGTCTGTTCTCCACGGATGAGAACGCCGACTTTGAACAGCCTGCATCGCCAGGCTCCAGAAGGCATTCCATCCCAAGGCCATCTAGTGGTCCTCCGGCCATTCCCACCTCCACTCTGGAGGTCCTGGGCCTAAGCACCTCGTCACAAGGCACCCCAGGTGTTCCCAGGACAGTGCCAACCACACGGAGGTTTCGTGGACGCGGCAGGTCTGGTCCACGACTGCCATATGAGAGCAGAGAGATGGTACGGTTGTACACAAAGACTGTTGACATTGGTGACCAGATAATAGAGGCATTGGGGGGCATACCCCGATAGCTGGCGACCATCTCTGGCACCATGACGGAGTACGTACTGTGGATAGCGGCGGCCCTGGAGGCGATAGCCTGGAACACTGGTGGTACAGGCCTCCCAGTGTCACGGAGCATGGCACTCCACCCCTAGGCTCCGCACCCCCAGTGCCAACGACACGAGAGGCAGGAGCAAGATCCTGCTTCTACATTGATAATGTTGCCACCTTGGTACCCCCCTGCTCCCAGATCCGTGTGACCACCAGCTCTGCCTTCATCTCCCCCTATGAGGCACCGTCTGAGGAGCTCCTTGGCCAGGCGGCGTGGAATGAGGAGGGGAAGGGATAGAGGTGGGGAGATGAAGGGGAGGGGGGAAGGAAAGTGAGATGCATGTGCGCAGGTGATGGCTTTGTTATTGCTCCATCTCGGTGTATGCAATTTGCTGTAAGGTATGGGGGGAAGTGGCCACCCTGTTGGTTTACATTTGTGTTCTGTGTTGCTGGACATGTTGACCATTTGATTGATGTCAGTGTTCGACAAAGTGGAGTGGGATGGGGTGTTTATGCCTGTGATACTTATGATTTCAGACCAATGGTCGTATTAAATGTTTTTTATTCAACATAACCTTGTTGCACATTGTCTCAGATAGCTGGACTGTTACACACTGGTGATTCCTTAATATGATTTTAAATCAAATTAAACTTTAACTGGCACCAAGGTGATGCCCACCATTGATGCCTGAGCTGCAGACACAGCAGTGTGTCAGCTTTGTCAATAACAGCAACGTTCTTTCAGGTAAATCGCTCATTTATGAGCTGCTGACATAAGAGTCTTGCAGCTATGTAGCCACCATGGGCCCTTTCCTGCGGTCTGGAGGGGGTCGTGGGCATGGTTGCATAGTCAGCCTAATTGTCTGGCCCGAAGTCAGTGTCCAGCCCCTTGTCCTCCTCTTCCTCTCTCTCCTGAGGTGCACCATCAGTCCCTTCTAGCAATTCTTGTCCCCTCCTGATAGCCAGGTTGTGCAGCATGGAGCATATGACCACGAATTGAACTACCTGATCAGGGTTGTATTGTAACTCTCCTCCTCAGTGCTCCAGGCATCTAAAGCGCTGCTTAAGCGCACTAATAGTTTTCTGGACCACATTGCGTGTTGCTCTGTGGCTCTGGTTGTATCGCTTCTCGGCCTCAGTGTGGGTGTCACACAGGGGGGGCATCAGCCAGGTGGCTAGGCTATATCCTTTGTCACCAAGCATCCAGCATTGACCTTGTGGCTGACTGGTAAACATGTCAGATACAGTACTCTCACGCAGGATGTGAGCCTCATCGAACCTGCCCGGATATTTGGCATTCACTGCCATCATTATCTGGTTGTGGTCGACAACTAGTTGGACCTTCAGGGAGTGAAATCCTTTTCAGTTGCGAAAAATCTCTGGTCCTGAGAAAGTGCCCGGATGGCCATATGCGTACAATATATTTCGCCCTGTACCTTGGGGAACTTAGCAATGCGGTAGAATGCTCCAGCCCTGTCAGTCTGAGCCTCCGTGGTCATAGGGAAGCTGATAAAGTCCATCCTATGCCTGTACAGGGCCTCTGTGACCTGTCCAATGCAGCGATGTATGGCATGCTGAGACATAGGGGAAATGTCGACCGCGGAGACCTGAAAGGAACTGGACGCATAGAACGACAGTGCCACGGTGACCTTGACCTCGACGGACAGTGATACCCTGAAGATGCTGGCAGGCTGCAGATCTGCCCTGATGAGCTGGCATATCTCACTGATAACCACTTTGTGGAAGCGCAATCTCTGAAGGCAAGTGTTCTCGGATAAGTCGAGGTAAGACCGCTTCTCCCTGTAAGTGCAGGGGGTATATGGTCTGGACCTCCTCATTAGTCTGGCATGTTTTAGATTGGGCACATAATGGTGTGCATTAGACGTTGTGCCATTTGCACTCTGCAGCATCTGCGTTGTAATCGATACAGGCTGAGAAATGGCTGGACCCATTCCAATAAAAGTATAATTGTTCACAAGCAATAGATTTCCCCACTAAGACACCCATAGAAAAATCCAATTGTCTACAGTATGAAAAGATGTCTGTTCAGATGGTCACATCACCTGAGAAGAACTCCAGAGTAAATCCAAACTCCCCCGAAGTTGAAACAGCCTTTTTAATGAAGCGACCTGCGATTTACAAAATGGCACCCACACCTCTGTGATTAGTTCAGAACAGTTCAATTTTTTCAGAGCGTTTTTTCCGCGAGCGAGATTGTGGGCGAGATGTGTGCGAGGTGCTGAAAGTGACGCTGGACGATATACTGGGTGTTAGTTTCGGCACATGTGATCTTTATGACAAAATATAGTGGGCGGGCGGTATTATTTTTTTCTCGGCTTTACATACATGGCGAAAATAACGCTCGGTGATGTGTCCGAGAAATGGGCGTCTGTCTCCATTTTGTAGCTAAATGGGTGATATCTGGGCGTTATACTTCATTTCAGCATTAAAATGGTTGTTAAGTGGGTATTATGCATGCAAAAATAATGGAAAATCTAGCCCCTAAGTAGTTTGCCATACAACATTGTCAATTGAAATCAATCTAAGGCAGAACAGTGACTGGAGTATCAATTCCAGTGCAGTAAAGTGACCCAGCTGCTCAGTAATGCTATATTAAAGCCTCATATTCCATAAACGTGTCTGGTCATTGAGGTAAGTTTAAATGGCTAGAAGTTAGCACGATCAGTGGGCAAACAGAAAGGATGTCTTGCCCTAGGGAGTCCTTTTAGAATGCCTCAATCTCAATAATAGTTTTTTTTTAGTCTGCAAGTATATCATATTCACCCATTGTCATCGGTGGTCCCTCATATCGAGGATGACTTGCTTCTACGCCAAAAAGGGATGAGTTCACAGGTGTTTCAATGAAGGACCTAATATTCCAAGTCCCGAACTACAAGTTGAAGGGTGGAAGATGCCTGTGGATTTTTTCAACGTGTGGTGGCCGTTGCACACCAGCCACCACACAGGCTTGACAGAGCTAGGTCTTGGCCCAGTAGCAAGGATTAACTAAGATGACTGGAGACCAGCTCTGCTGCACGGACCTAGTGCGCACACATATCGCTGTGTGGGCTGGCCCGTGCTGCCCCTAGGCCCTCGCCTCTTCTGAGCTCCATAACTTACGCCTCTCCTGGGCTCCGATCACGTTGCTCTGCAATCTCTTGCCGCTCCTGCGGCCCAACCTCACCGCTCCTGCTGTACCTGTCCACGCTCCAATCAAGGGCCTGGACAATGGTGACATCCAATCCAGTTGCCCTCTTCACAGCCGCCGCCCTCCTGAACCGGCTCGAACTGCACCTTGAAGTGATATGCCGCCAGGCTATTCCTTTAACGTCCCGACCTGCTGATGGTCCTTCCAGGTTGGGGCCGCCGCACCAAATGCCGGGTCGGGCCACCACGCTGCTCCTTTGAAGGTCACTGCAAGGACCATCAGCAGGTCGGGGCCTTCAAAAGAGCAGCGTGGAGGCCCGACCCAGCGTTTGGTGCGGCGGCCCCAACCTATATCATATTATAGCAATAGTAAAGCACATATACAGATATGCATTGTCAAAAATTTGGAGGCCTTATTTAAATTTCAAAAGTTCCTTTATGAAATTAGCCACTGCTTAAAGATCTCTAATGTAAATCAAAATAGTTGCACCATTCAAACTTTTATACATTAAATCTGATAATCTACAGCATTTATGTTTTTATAACAAGTGGATCAATCTGGTAACTCTTTAGAAATTACTGCTATTTAATGTGCAAAACAACCTATTTTAATTAGTACATATGGGTTCAATTTTCCCCAGTGATTTGCGCCGTTTTTTTGGAGTCGGCTGCTTTTTTTGGCTTATTGAGTCAAATTTTTGGCGTATTTATTTTTTTCAAACTTTCTCCCTGCGATCTGCGCCGGTGTAACTGACTTAGTTACGATTTTTCTAGGCCAGTTTTTTTCACCTCATGTCTGCGCCGGTTTTTTCAATTGTTCGCAGTTTGGCCAACATTTTTCTCCATTACGTTGACGTATCTGGCCACTTCGAAAAAACCTTCTGGTGAGTTAAGAAAACCAGCGCACATTCACAAATCTGTGCTGAAAGACGCCATTGTTTTTAAATCGAAGATTTTGGAGGGAGTCAAGCACACTGCCAAAATCAATAATAAAGTTCAACTTTTTTTTACCTGTCAACGTAGAAGTGTAAATTTGTTGGATTTCACAAGTTTTCTCATTTTTTAACTCACTCACATGCCACCAGCGAATGTCTTGAAGAAGGCCTGGAGGGTTGTAAGTTTGGCTGGCAGAATCGGCCTCGCGTCCGGTCACAGAGGCTCGGGGTTCGGGTACAAAACAAGCGATGCGGGGGGAGAGGGGGAAAGAGAGGAGAGGAGGGCGAGCTAGCTGATCTTACGGCTTGTAGCCCGGGGAGGGGGAGAGATAGCTGATCTTGCGGCTTGAAGCCCGGGGAGGTAGAGAGATAGCCAATCTTGCAGCTTGTAGCCCAGGAAGGGGGAGGGAGAGAGAGAGCCGATCTTATAGCTTGTAGCCTGGGGAGTGGGAGGGGGAGGGAGAGAGCCGATCTTGTGGCTTGAAGTCGGGGAGGTAGAGAGATAAACAATCTTACGGCTTGTAGCCCGGGGAGGGAAGAGAGAGAGAGCTGATCTTATGACTTGTAGACTGGGGAGCGGGAGGGGGAGGGAGAGAGAGAGCCGATCTTGTAGCTTGTAGCCTGGGGAAGGGGAGGGAGAGAGAGGTCACAAGACTCGGGGTGGTGGGGGGGGGGGGAGGGGGGGTGCAGGGTGGAGGTGGAGAGAGGAGACCCTGAAGGCTCAGCGACAAATATTCCACGTGGACATGTTTACTGTTTGGAGCTGTTCTGTAATGTTGTGTTGCGTTAATGAATCATAGTTTAGTTTTAATGTAAAATATATTTTATTCAAAAGTTTACAGTAACTTAATTTTATTAAAATTATTCTTGTATCAAACTTCACTATAAGATCACTTATAAACTTGTAAATTTACGTAACTTACAAAAAACTTCATTTGAGAACAGTTACAACAGTAACAATAATTACAACAACAACAGCAGCAAAAAAAGGCTGCACCCATCTCTCATGCCCCTAGGGTATACAATGTGGCCAAAACTAGTGTGAGGACAGAAGATTGGGAAGCGTTTAAAAGCCAACAAAGAATGAATGAAAAAATTAGTAAGAAAGGGAAGATAGACTATGAAAGTAAACTAGCACGAAATATAAAAACAGATAGCGAGAGTTTCGATAGGTATAAAAAAGGAAGAGTGGCTAAAGTAAATGTTTGTCCCTTAGAGGACGAGACCGGGGAATTAGTAATGAGGAACATGGAGATGGCAGAAACTCTGAACAAATATTTTGTATCAGTCTTTACGGTAGAGGACACAAACAATATTCCAACAGTGAAGTGTCAAGGGGCTTAAGGGGGGTAGGAACTTAAGACAGGGAGGTGGTACTCAGTAAGATAATGTGACTAAAGGCAGAAAAATCCCCTGGAACTGATGGCTTGCATCCTAGGGTTTGAAGTGAAGTAGTGGCAGGATTGTGGATGCATTGGTTATAATTTATCAACATTTCTCGAATTCTGGGGAGGTCCCAGCAGATTGGAAAACTGCAAATGTAACGCCCCTATTTAAAAAAGGAGACAGACAAAAAGCAGGAAACTATAGACCAGTTAGCCTAACATCTGTGGTTGGGAAAATGTTGGAGTCCATTATTAAAGAAGCAGTAGCAGGACATTTGGAAAAGCAAAATTCAGTCAGGCAGAGTCAGCATGGGTTTATGAAGGGGAAGTCATGTTTGACAAATTTGCTGGAATTCTTTGAGGATGTAACAAACAGGGTGGATAAAGGGGAACCAGTGAATGTGGTGTATTGAACTTCCAGAAGGCATTTGACAAGGTGCCACATAAAAGGTTATTGCACAAGATAAAAGTTCACGGGGTTGGGAGTAATATATTAGCACGGATAGAGGATTGGCTAACTAACAGAAAACAGAGAGTCCGGATAAATGATTCATTCTTGGGTTGGCAATCAGTAACTAGTGGGGTACCGCAGGGATCAGTGCTGGGACCCCAACTATTTACAATCTATATTCACGACTTGGAAGAAGGGACTGAGTGTAACGTAGCCAAGTTTGCAAACGATACAAAGATGGGAGGAAAAACAATGTGTGAGGAAGACACAAAAAATCTGCAAAAGAACATAGACAGGCTAAGTGAGTGGGCAAAAATTTGGCAGATGGAGTATAATGTTGGAAAGTGTGAGGTCATGCAATTTGGCAGAAAAAAATCAAAGACCAAATTATTATTTAAATGGAGAAAGATTGCAAAGTGCTGCAGTACAGCAGGATCTGGGGGTACTTGTGCATGAAACACAAAAGGTTAGTATGAAGGTACAGCAAGTGATCAGGAAGGCAAATGAAATCTTGGCCTTTATTGCAATGGGGATGGAATATAAAAGCAGGGAAGTCTTGCTACACCTATATAAGGTATTGGTGAGGCCACACCTGGAATACTGCGTGCGGTTTTGGTTTCCATACTTACGAAAGGATATATTTGCTTTGGAGGCAGTTTAGAGGAGGTTCACTAGGTTGATTCCGGGGATGAGGGGGTTGACTTATGAGGAAAGGTTGAGTAGGTTGGGCTTCTACTCATTGGAATTCAGAAGAATGAGAGATGATCTTATCGAGACACATAAGATTATGGGGGGCCTTGACAGGGTGGATGCAGAGAGGATGTTTCCACTGATAGGGGAGACTCGAACTAGAGATCTTAGAATAAGGGGCCGCCCATTTAAAACTGAGATGAAGAGAAATTTCTTCTTTCAGAGGGTTGTGGATCTGTGGAATTCACTGCCTCAGAGAGCTGTGGAAACTGGGACATTGAATAAATTTAAGACAGAAATAGACAGTTTCTTAAACATTAAGGAAATAAGGGGTTATGGAGAGCGGGCAGGGAAGTGGACCTGAGTCCATGATCAGATCAGCCATGATCGTATTAAATGGCGGAGCAGGCTCGAGGGGTCGTATGGCTTACTCCTGCTCCTATGTTCCTATGTTCTTATGTTAGTCTAAGACCGTCCGCTGCGCTTGGTTTTGGACTCTCCACCACCCCTGCCCGCAGGTGGTGGTGCAGTGTTTCTGGGCTTGATACCAAGCTTATTCCTACTAAAATCTCGGGTACTGTGCACCTCTTGAGGGTGGGGGGCATCAGCGTCAGACAGCAAATGGAGGGCCCGGCTTTGGGCTCTTCAGAGGCTGGTGTGGGGATTGCAGTGGGAGTGGCAGTTGATTCTGTCAATGGGCGCGGGGTCTGGGCGTGTTCCCTTATTGCAGCAGCTAACTCCAACATGCCGTTCCTCATGCACCCTGACAGTGTCTCAGCGGCCTGCAACATTCCCTCTCTCATGGCCAGTGACGTGGTTTGCACTTCCTCTGACATTCCCTCACTTATGGCCTCTATTCCCTCACTGATGGTCCCGGATATCGTTCCCATTTCTCGTGAGTGTTGTTACTTCTCCCGACAGTCCTGCTACCTCATCGTTCACCCCACTGATGGTGTCCAGGAGTGATCGGGTAAGGTCAATGCTCTCCGCACTCAATGACATCATCTGAATCACATCTGTTACATCCTGCGTTTCAGGAAAGCATGGTCAAGCTTTCCTTCCCCTCCTTCCCAAGGGTGTGGCTCGCACCACACCACTGGAACCCGCAGCCTGGGATGGTGGGGCCCTGGGTGTGCCTCCCTTCACCACACCACTGGGACCCACAACCTCGGAAGGTGGGAAACCATGGAATGTCCCACCAACACTCAAACCACTAGTCACGGAAGGGGCTGGCACCTCCATGAGCGGCACCTCCTCCATATTCAGTACAACAGTGAGCGCTTCATCCAGCTCCATCCCCTCCTCCTCCCCCCTCCCCCCATGTTCTTGGTCTGGAGGGTGGGATTGGAAGATGTTCTCCTCTTCAGGCTCATCCTCGTCTGAATCTTCTTCTGCATTGTCAGGGTTGGCCTCAAGTTCTGTAAAATATAACAGAACAGTCAAATGGTTAGCAGCAGCGAAGGGGGCAAGATGGGTGGTATTAGTAGGCTCACACAGCGCAGGCCAGGCAGCAGGTTGATTTGAAGGGGCCAAGATGAATTTGCAGGATTTACCCTCTCCCTTGAGTACGGACCCAGCTTGTGCAGTACTGATTGCTTTTTTCCAGGCAGGACCCATCAAAGCAGCAACCCTCTTTTCCAAGGGTGTCAGTGGGTGCAGTTTTGCCGGGCCTCCTCCTGTTCGAGTTCTTTGCCTTTTGTTGTGTGCCACTTTCCTCTGCAAAGATAAAAATGCAACTTTTTAGAGATTGTGTCTTTCTGCTGGGTGGGACATATACAGCTGGTCACATTTACAATTGCGTTGAATAAATGAAAATATTAATTACACTAACTACTTGACCAAGGTCCTGTCATTTCTTTTTACACTGGCTTCCAGATTTCGTGGTGTTCACCACTGCGCAGTAATCTTCTGCAAGTTGGTTCCAGCGTTTCTTCATTTCTTTTGGTGAAACTTTTATGTGACCTCTGCTGGTATCCAGCTCCTGCCATCTGTTCTCAATCACAGTAACTCGTGTCTCCACTTCTTCCAGCAAGAAATTCTTGGTCCTTGCTCTGTATTGCTATGGCTGTGATTTTTCCAATGCTCTCACACAGCACTCCTTCTCACACACACACACACACAGACACAACTCACTCTTTAAAAATGGCCGATTGCCAAATCCGAGCTGTACTGAGCATGCGGATCCATTGGAACGACGTCAAAAATGTAATTTTTTTTCCGTGCATGCGCAGAAGGTGCGGCATTTTTTTTTGACGCAGACAACCAGCTCCACTCCCCGAGGCGACTGGACATTCTGCGCGACGCCAAATTCGAATTATAGATCGGGAAACTTTGGCAAAATATTTCTGCCGCATTTCTGGCCTAGAAAACCTGATGTAGCTCTGGCAATATGCCAGAAAACGGGCTGTGGAATATTGAGCTTATGATGTTGTTTTTGTGATTTTTGCTTTATTACAGTGCTGGAGAACAGAACATTTTCCATTTCACCAGCATCAGTAGTAAGCACTCCAGATTAGTCATAAAATAGTTGCTCTGCACTGTCTAACAGTACATCTTAGGGAAGCATCCTATACTGCATTATCATGCTATTTTCCATTACCCACATCAGTAATCCTGTGGCTTCTGAATAAAATTGCTAATTGAATGCTTGTTAATACTGAGTTGGGGTAACTCTCTGCTGTGGGTATTATGTATGTAGGCACCTTTGGTAATGACTCCACGAGGCAGGGTAGGGTACTTAAACTGTGTAGACTGTAGTCCTTTATTTGCAGCTCCTCGAGTGAAGACACCAAGCTGTGAGCTCCCTTTTATACTGGGTTAACCCTTAGGTCTCCAGCAGCCGCACTCTCTGGTGTACAGGTAAGCTGTGTACAGTGTGAAGGTACATTCAGTGTTACAGACATCATATAACAATACATGCATACATAACAACACTCCTCCCTAAGCATTTTTCAAGTCCTTATTGTCATGATCTGGGGAGGTGATCAGTCGTGGGCTGTGGGAGGTTCTGGTGAGGGTTGTGTGGGTGCCAGATGTGATCCCTGTACTTGAAGCTGGCCTCATACATTTCCCTCACCTCACACACAGACCATGTGGATGTCGCTGCTGTGGGATCCCTCAGTGGGGTAGCCAAAACAGCAGTGGGTAGGGTCCATACTCTGTGCTGTAGGTGAGTGTGTGCTGGGGGGGCAGGGCCACAGGACTGTGTGGGCTCCTTGTCCTCCATTAGGGATGAGGGTCTGGTGATCTCAGGGTTTGCCAGGAAAGCTGGAGGGCACTGGCCTTTCGCTCCTGGAGCTGGCCCTGGTGGCCAGGGGTGTAGGGCTGGTCTGGGGCAGTTTGCCAGTGGTGGTGGCTGTTCTGCCCATTGACCACTGTCCCTGTAGTGGGTCTGCTCCCATTGGGTTTGTGTGAGTCCTCCCTGGGGCATCACATTTGTTCCAAAGGTCCAGGCTACATGGTCTGGTAGCCAGCTGGACCTAGGGGTCCCCCACGGGGGGAATTCCTCTAACATTTGCATGGTCCCTGTAGAACCCAGTGTCCTTTAACAGTGTCCTACCTGTATACATGACACATTGGCTCTGATCATAGATAGTCGAGTCTACATTATTAATTGCCTTTACATTGTTCATTGCAGCATTTGCATCACTTTTTTGTGTCATGGTCTCATCAGACATGGTTACATTAGGCATTTCAAAACTCCCTGTCATAATCATCAAACATAATAAACTTGTTCTTAACCTTACTTACACACGCATTCATTTCATTTTTCACATTAGTTGCACCGGCACCACAATTCATGCTTACATTATCATACTTGCACCCTTTTACTGCATTCTTGCCTTTAAAGTTCCTATCATCTTTAAGTTGAAACTGTCCCTTTAAATTTTTTTGGTTACCGGTCTTCTTTAAGGGAGCCTTCCAAACTGATTCGCCGGTCGGTGCCACGTGTTACTCCTCCAACGCTGCCCCTTGTGGTCTGGTGTTGGCCATTTTGATTGCAGGTTCTTCTCCTCGTGGTGCGGCCACCATCTTCTGGCTCTCCTCCAGGAAGGCTGTGGTGGACTTTTCTTCCTCAGGTTCAGCCATGGACATTGGAAGTCCCTCTTTCTCGACGATTTTCGCCTCTTGGAGTCCTGCCCCGGCCCAGAAGGTGAAGTTTGGGTCTTCGGTCCTGGAGATTTCGCCGCGGTGTTGTGGAATCGTCGTCGCGCAGTCGAGCTGGACGGTGGGATCTCTAGATGCAGCGATGGATCCATGTTCAATGTCGATTGCTGGAGCCCGGAGGCCGTCGCCACTTCAACTGATTCGGACCGAGTTCATCCAATTCCTTCCCAGCAACGTGGGACCGTCGTCAGCAACAATCCACAGGGGGAGTTTGTTCAACACACCGCCCTGGGAGACCTGGACGTCCACGCTGCCAACGACCGGGATTTTATCTTTAGTGTAGGTAAGCAGCTTCACTTGGACAAGAGACAGTTTTGGTCGATTGGCAGGATTTATCCAAATTTTTTCAAAGATCATTTGGCTCATCACAGACTGGCTCGTCCCTGTGTCGATCTCCACTGAAACTGGGACTCCGTCGATGTCTACTTCCATCTTCCACGGAGAACTTTCGGTGGAGCAGGTATAAATTCCATACTCTTCTTCAAGGGTTTGAGCAGCTTCATCTTCATCTGTCTCGGAGCCCCGGCGATCAGCCAACTTTTCAGAGATGCGGTGAGTAAAGCTTTTTCTGCACATTCTCTGGAGGTGCCCTTTCTCTTTGCAGCCTTTGCATGTATAGACTTTGTAGCGGCACTGGTGGGCCCTGTGGTTTCCTCCACAGCGCCAGCACAGGGCCATCCAGTTTGCCCCATGTGGCGGACTCAGGGTTGCGGGACTCGGGGCAGCATTTCTGCCTTTAGAGGTAGCCATGCGGTGCACTGTGTTCGCCAGTTTAGAGTCCTGGGTTAGTATTCGCCTGGAGTTGCCGGCCAAAACTATGTAGACCTGGCTCACTTGAATTGCTTTCTGCAGGGTGACTGTGATGTCCACCGAGAGCAATTTGTGTAGGAGACCCTCGTGGCCGATTCCAATGACAAATATGTCCCTTAGTGCTTCATTAAGGTGGTCTCCAAATTCACACGGTGCAGCTAGTCTTCTTAAATGTGCAGCATACTTGGCAATTTCTTGGCCTTTGGGTCGCTGGTAAGTGTAGAACACCGCGGTGCCTGGCTGTGAGGATGCTTTCTTTTGATTTTAGTTGCTCCTGTTTTAGTTTTACAAGTTCCTCATAGCTTTCCGTGGTTGTCTTCTCTGGGGCTAGCAAGTTCCTGACAATGGATGGTGGGCCCACAACTATTCAGCAGGATAGCCCTGCGCTTTTTCGATTATATAGCCGGTGTGGCCCATCCAGGTCGTTGGCTATGAAGAAATGTTCCAATCTTTCTACAAAAGCGTCCCAATCTTCTCCATCGGTGAATTGCTGAAAGTTGCTGAGAGTCGACATGCTGAGCGTGTAGTTCATGACCTCATCGCCAATTATTATGTATGTAGGCACCTTTGATAATGACTCCATGAGGCAGGGTAGGGTACTTAAATTGTGACGACTGTAGACCTTTATTTGCAGCTCCTCGAGTGAGGACACCAAGCTGTGAGCTCCCTTTTATACTGGGTTTAGGTCTCCAGCAGCAGGTCCTCTGGTGTACAGGTAAGGTGTGTACAGTGTAAAGGTACATTCAGTGTTACAGAACATCATATAACAATACTAGCATGCATACATAACAGTGGTTGTGGCTTTAGAAACGATATTAAATTTTTTAGACGTTAGACCGAGCAGTCGGTTCCTCCTGGTTCTACCTGGTCGTTCCTCTTAGTGCGACCTTCATCTCCACTCCATTAAGTCCAAGGGAGGCAGATTTGAACATTTATGGGGACAGCTGGATTAGCCATTCATTGCCAGATCTGGCTGGACCACATAAAGCTCTATCGGGTCCTAATCTCTGTCAAAACTGCTCATTATTCCAGTCATTCGAGAATGCAAAGATAAACTCCAGCTTCTCTTCTCCACTACAAACTGTCTTCTTAATTCCCACTACCCTGCCGCCTCTGCCCTCACTTCAACAACATGGACTTCTTTGTCACTAAGACTTAGATCATTCGTTCAGCCTCTGCCGTTTCCCTCCCTTCCCCTAGCCCACCAGGCCAAACTTCCCCTAACGTTCCCCTCCCGACCCTAGCCCTGAACTCACATATTTCTCTAGTTTCTCTCCTCTCTCCCCTCATGGCATCTCCAAGCTCCTCTATTGCTCCCTTGACCCTATTCCCACCAAACCACTGAAAATCCAACTTCCCTTCCTGGCCCCCATGTTAGTTGATATTGTTAATGGCTCTCATTCCTCAGGTACTGCCCCTCTCCATTTCAATTCTGCCGTTATCACCCACCTCCTCAAAAAACACACCCTTGATCCCTCTGTCCGAGAAAACTATCGTCCCATCTCCAACCTTCCTTTCCTCTCCAAAGTCCTTGAATATGTTGTCACCTCCCAAATACATGCCCATCTTTCCCACATCTCCCCTCCTAAAACAGCCCTTATCAAAGTCACAAATGATATTCTATATAATTGTGACTATGGTAAACTATCCCTCCTCCAATGCCTCTCCTCCATTGTCCAGCTGGGTGGGACTACCCTTGCCTGGTTCCATTCCTATATATCTAGTCATAGCCAAAGAATCCTGCATCGTTACCTCTGGAGTGCCCCAGTGATCAATCCTAGGCCCCTTCCTAGTTCTCATCTACATGCTGCCCCTCATTGGAAAACATGTAAGCTGAAGACACCAAGCTCTACCTCACCACTACCTCTCTCAACCTCTCCATTGCTTCTGATTTGTCACACTGCTTGTCCAACATTCAATACTGGATGAGCAGAAATTTCCTCCTATTAAATTTTGGGAAAGAAAGAAAACCAAAAAAGAAAGACTTGCATTTTTATAGCGCCTTTCATGACCACCAGAAGTCTCAAGGTACTTTACAGCCAATGGAGTACAGTCACTGTTGTAATATGGGAAACGCGGCAGCCAACTTGCGCACAGCAAATACCCACAAACAGCAATGTGATAATGACGAGATAATCTGTTTTTGTTATATTGAGGGATAAATATTGGCCAGGGATAACTCCCCTGCTCTTCTTCAAAATAGTGCCATGGGATCTTTTACATCCACCTGAGAATGCAGACGGGCCTTGGTTTAACATCTCATCCAAAAGATGGCACCTCTGGCAATGCAGCACTCCACTAGAGTGTCAACCTAGATTTATGTACTCAAGTTCCTGGAGTGGGACTTAAACCCACAACCTTATGATTCAGAAGCAAGTGTGCTACCCACTGAGCCACAGCTAACACTTGAAGACTGAAGCCATGCCTTTGGACCCTGTCAAAACCCTAACCACTGATTCCATCCCTTTCCTTGGCCACTGTTTGAAGTTGAAACAGACTGTTCATAAACTTGATGTCATATTTGACCCTGAGCTGGGCTTCTGACCCCATTTCCTCTCCATCATATTTCCACCTCTGTAATATCGCCTATCGCCAACCCGCCTCATCTCCTCTGCTGCCATAACCTTCATCTATGGTATTGTTACCTCTAGACTCAACAATTTCAATACTCTCTGGGAAACCCCCCCACCTTGCACCCTCTGTAGAAACATAGAAAATAGGTGCAGGAGTAGGCCATTCAATAAGATCATGGCTGATCATTCACTTCAGTAGCCCTTTCCTGCTTTCTCTCCATACCCCTTGATCCCTTCAGCCATAAGGGCCATATCTAACTCCCTCTTGAATATATCCAATGAACTGGCATCAACAACTTTCTGTGCGTTAGGGAATTCCACAGGTTAACAACTCTCTGAGTGAAGAAGTTTCTCCTCATCTCAGTCCTAAATGGCTTACCCCTTATCCTTAGACTGTGTCCCCTAGTTCTGGACTTCCCCAACATAGGGAACATTCTTCCTGCATCTAACCTGTCCAGTCCTGTCAGAATTTTATATGTCTCTATGAGATCCCCTCTCATCCTTCTAAACTCCAGTGAATACAGGTCCAGTTGATCCAACTCTCCTCATATGTCAATCCTGCCATGCCAGGAATCAGTCTGGTGAACCTTCACTGCACTCCCTCAATAGCAAGAATGTCCTTCCTCAGATTAGGAGACCAAAACTGAACACAATATTCCAGGTGAGGCCTCACCAAGGCCCTGTACAACTGCAGCAAGACCTCCCTGTGCCTGTAAACTTGACATCATCCAAAACTCTGCTACCAGTATCCTAACACGCACCAATTCTCATTCATCCATCACCCCTGCGCGTGCTGACCTATATTGGCTCCCAGTTCAGCAATGCCATGATTTGAAATTTCACAGCTTTGTTTTCAAATCCCTCCAGTTGTGCACAGAGCACAAAAACAATAGTAGTGAGGTTGGGGATGGCATCAAACAGGAAATTAGGGATGTGTGCAATAAGGGTACAGCAATTATCATGGGTGACTTTAATCTACATATAGATTGGGCTAAACAAACTGGTAGCAATACGGTGGAGGAGGATTTCCTGGAGTGTCTAAGGGATGGTTTTCTAGACCAATATGTCGAGGAACCAACTAGAGAGCTGGCCATCCTAGACTGGGTGTTATGTAATGAGAAAGGATTAATTAGCAATCTTGTTGTGCGAGGTCCCTTGGGGAAGAGTGACCATAATATGGTAGAATTCTTCATTAAGATGGAGAGTGACACAGTTAATTCAGAGACTAGAGTCCTGAACTTAAAGAAAGGTAACTTCAATGATATGAGATGGGAATTGACTAGGATAGACTGGTGAATGATACTTAAAGGGTTGATGGTGGATAGGCAATGGCAGACATTTAAAGATCACATGGATGAACTTCAATTGTACATCCCTTTCTGGAGTAAAAATAAAATGAGGAAGGTGGCTCAACCGTGGCTAACAAGGGAAATTAGGGATAGTGTTAAATCCAAGGAAGAGGCATATAAATTGGCCAGAAAAAGCAGCAAACCTGAGGACTGGGAGAAATTTTTAATTCAGCAGAGGAGGACAAAGGGTTTAATTAGGAGGGGGAAAATAGAGTATGAGCGTAAGCATGCAGGGAACATGACTGCAAATGCTTCTATAGATATGTGAAGAGAAAAAGATTAGTGAAGACAAATGTAGGTTTCTTGCAGTCAGATTCAGGTGAATTTATAATGGGAACAAACAAATGGCAGTCCAATTGAACAAATACTTTGGTTCTATCTTCACTAAGGAAGACACAAATAACCTTCCAGAAATACTAGGGGACCGAGGGTCGAGTGAGAATTAGGAACTCAAGGAAATCCTTATTAGTCAGGAAATTGTGTGAGGGAAATTGATGGGATTGAAGGCCGATAATCCCCAGGGCCTGATAGTCTGCATCCCAGAGTACTTAGGGAAGTGGACTAGAAATAGTGGATGCATTGGTGATAATTTTCCAGCATTCAATAGACGCTGGATCAGTTCCTATGGATTGGAGGGTAGCTAATGTAACCCAACTTTTTAAAAAAGGAGGGAGAGAGAAAACAGGGAATTATAGATCAGTTTGCCTGACATCGGTAGTGGGGAAAATGTTGGAATCAATTATTAAAGATATAATAGCAGTGCATTTGAAAAGCAGTGACAGGATCGGTCCAAGTCAGCGTGGATTTATGAAAGGGAAATCATGCTTGACAAATCTTCTAGAATTTTTTGAGGATGTAACTAGTAGAGTGGACAAGGGAGAACCAGTGGATGTGGTGTATTTGGACTTTTAAAAGGCTTTTGACAAGGTCCCACACAAGAGATTAGTGTGAAAAATTAAAGCACATGGTATTGGGGATAATGTATTGACGTGGAAAGAGAACTGGTTGGCAGACAGAAAGCAAAGAGTAGGAATAAACGGGTCCTTTTTAGAATGGCAGGCAGTGACTAGTGAGGTACCACAAGGTTCAGTGCTAGGACCCCAGCTATTTACAATATACATTAATGATTTAGACGAAGGAATTGAATGTAATATATCCAAGTTTGCAGATGACACTAAGCTGGGTGGCAGTGTGAGCTGTGAGGAGGATGTTAAGAGGATGCATGGTGACTTGGACAGGTTAGGTGAGTTGGAAAATGCATGGCAGATGCAGTATACTGTAGATAAGTGTGAAGTTATTCACTTTGGTGGCAAAACAGGAAGGCAGAATATTATCTGAATGGTGACAGATTAGGAAAAGGGGAGGTGCAACAAGACCTGGGTGTCATGGTACATCAGTCATTGTAAGTTGGCATACAGATACAGCAGGCGGTGAAGAAGGCAAATGGCATTCATAGCGAGAGGATTGGAGTACAGGGGCAGGGAGGTGTTACTGCAGTTGTACAGAACCTTGGTGAGGCCACACCTAGAATATTGTGTACCGTTTTGGTCTCCTAATCTGAGGAAGGACATTCTTGCTATTGAGGGAGTGCAGCGAAGGTTCACCAGACTGATTCCCGGAATGGCAGGACTGACATATGAAGAAAGACTGGATCAACTGGGCTTATCTTCACTGGAATTTAGAAAAATGAGAGTGGATCTCATCAAAACAGATAAAATTCTGACGGGATTGAACAGGTTAGATGCAGGAAGAATGTTCCCGATGTTGGGGAAGTCCAGAACCAGGGGTCACAGTCTAAGGATAAGGGGTAAGCCAGTTAGGACCGAGATGAAAAGAAACTTCTTCACTCAGAGAATTGTGAATCTGTGGAATTCTCTACCACAGAAAGTTGTTGAGGCCAGTTCGTTAGATATATTCAAAAGTTAGGGAGTTAGATGTGGCCCTTACGGCTAAAGGAATCAAAGGGTATGGAGAGAAAGCAGGAATGGGGTAGTGAAGTTGCATGATCAGCCATGATCATATTGAATGGCGGTGCAGGCTCGAAGGGCCGAATGGCCTACTCCTGCACCTACTTTCTCTGTTTCTATGTTTCCATGGCATCGCCCCTCCCTATCTCTGTGATTTTCTCCAACCCTGCAGCTCTCTGAGATGTCTGCATTCCTCCAATTCTTCCCTTTGCACATCCCCGATTTTCTTCGCTCCACCATTGGCAGTTATTCCTTAAGCTGCCTGGGCCCTAAGCTCTGGAATTCCCTCCCTAAACCTCTCCACCTCTCCACCTCTCTACCTCTCCCTCCTCCTTTAAGATGCTCCTTAAAACCTACCTCTTTGACCAAGCTGTCCCAATATCTCCTTATGTGGCTCAGTATCAAATTTTGTTTGATAACACTCCTGTGAAGCACCGTGGGATGTTTTACTACATTAAGGGCATTATATAAATTAAAGTTGTTGTTGTTGGTTGAGTTTAATAGTTGAATTAATTTATGTTTGCATTTTTATGCTAGGTTTCTGAACATCGCAACAATGTCCAAGCATTATGATCTTTATCAGTACAAAGGCTGTAACTTTATCTCCAATATTCACATAAAGGAACATTTGGAAAAATTGGATCAACTTGAAATAAGGGACAATGATGTGATTGCAGTCACATATCCAAAGTCTGGTAAGTAAATGCTGTATCATTCCCACCTGCCAATTGTCTGACCTTTTTGTCCCCTGTGCTTCAGATCGTAGAAAATGAAAACTATTCAATTATGGAGGATCAGAGTTGAGCCTAATCGTGTTTTCACTTGTTTATGCTTTCACTTTCACCAGAGATCACTGGATAGTGAATCAAAAGCAAGAATTTGGAATGATCCATTTTTCTTCCTCGGGTTCCAAATTTCTTAAATTAAAATCTGATATATATATATATTATAAATAATAACTAGGAGCTCAGGAAATAATAAAACAAAGAATTAATAAGCAAAACACAACTAATTAGCTACAAATTAATCTGAAATCAAGCTAAATCCAAATATCTAAATACATTCTAGACCTCAAGTAGAACTAAAATTATATTAATAAATAAATGAAAACTAGAAATGGCAGGGCAGACAGAAAGTGGGAGTTTGTAGATAGCAAAACTTTCCTGGATAGCCACATATGCAATAAATGTCTCTGGTTTGAGACACTTTGGCTCAGAGACTTTGAGTTGCAGTGTGAGTTTAGTGACACTCCAACATGTAAGGGAGGGGAGGAATCCTTGGATAGTTTTCATAAAAACATAAGAACCTAAGAAATAGGAGCAAGAGTAGGTCATTTGGCCCATCGAGCCTGCTCCGCCATTGATTGAAATTTTTGAGGAGGAAACCAAGAGCGTCGATGAGGGTAGTGTGTACGATGTAGTATATATGGACTTTAGCAAAGCTTTTGATAAGGTCCCACATGGTAGACTGGTCTTGAAGGTTAAAGCCCATGGGATACAGGGCAAAGTGTCAAGTTGGATCCAAAATTGGCTTGGAGGTAGGAAGCAAAGGGTAATGATTGATGGATGGTTTTGTGACTGGAAGGATGTTTCCAGTGGGGTTCCACAGGGCTCAATACTGGGACCCTTGCTTTTTTGTGGTACATATCAATTATTTAGATTTGAATATAGGGAGTATGATTAAGAAGTTTGCAGACAACACTAAAATTGGCTGTGTGGTTGATAATGAAGAGGAAAGTCATGGGCTGCAGGAGGATATCAATCTACTGATCCGGTGGGCAGAACAGTGGCAAATGGTATTTAATTCAGAGAAGTGTGAAGTGATGCACTTTGGGAAGGCTAATCAGAAAAGGGTATACACATTAAGCAGTAGGCCATTTAATAGTGCAGATGAACAAGGGACTTTGGAGTGCTTGTCCACAGATCACTGAAAGTAGCAGGCTAGGTGGATAAGATGGTTAAGAAGGCATAAGGAATGCTTGCCTTTATTGGCCGAGGCATAGAATATAAGGCCAGGGAGGTTATGCTTAAATTGTACAATGCTTTGATTAGGCCACAGCTGGAGTACTGCGTGCAGTTCTGGTTGCCGTATTATAGGAAGGACATGATAGCACTTGAGAGGGTGCAGAGGAGATTTACTGGGATGCTGCCTGGAATGGAGAATCTTAGTTATGAGGACAGATTGGATAGGTTGGGTTTGTTCTCATTGGAACATAAGAACATAAGAATTAGGAACAGGAGTAGGCCATCTAGCCCCTCGAGCCTGCTCCGCCATTCAACAAGATCATGGCTGATCTGGCCGTGGACTCAGCTCCACTTACCCGCCCGCTCCCCGTAACCCTTAATTCCCTTATTGGTTAAAAATCTATCTATCTATGACTTGAATACATTCAATGAGCTAGCCTCAACTGCTTCCTTGGGCAGAGAATTCCACAGATTCACAACCCTCTGGGAGAAGAAATTCCTTCTCAACTCGGTTTTAAATTGGCTCCCCCGTATTTTGAGGCTGTGCCCCCTAGTTCTAGTCTCCCCGACCAGTGGAAACAACCTCTCTGCCTCGATCTTGACTATCCCTTTCATTATTTTAAATGTTTCTATAAGATCACCCCTCATCCTTCTGAACTCCAATGAGTAAAGACCCAGTCTACTCAATCTATCATCATAAGGTAACCCCCTCATCTCCGGAATCAGCCTAGTGAATCGTCTCTGTACCCCCTCCAAAGCCAGTATATCCTTCCTTAAGTAAGGTGACCAAAACTGCATGCAGTACTCCAGGTGCAGCCTCACCAATACCCTATACAGTTGCATCAGGACCTCCCTGCTTTTGTACTCCATCCCTCTCGCAATGAAGGCCAACAGTCCATTCGCCTTCCTGATTACCTGCTGCACCTGCAAACTAACTTTTGGGATTCACCAATGGTAGAGCTTTGGAGGCGTGGCCTAATCAGTTGGAGCTGAGCTGTTGTGAGGGAGGGAGCTACCAACTTTGCTCCTGCCTTGGAAGGCCTTGAGAGCCCTGAGAACAGCCCAGGAAGAGAAGGAGGGAAGGAGCTTTCTACAATTCTAATCCATCTAGAGGGAGAGGAGGAGAGCTGCAAATTCAACCACCTTATTACTGCTACAGGGAGTTGGAGAGAGAGGAAAAAGAACAGCATCCAGTGTGGAAGGAGGGAGAAACTTCAACAACCAAAGGTGGGTGTGTTTTGGTGCATTCCCCCTAAAAGACTTTGTTGTATTGGTGGGGGGAGGAAAGAAGACCACTCGAGGGCCGGAACATCGCGGTGGGTGTGTGTGTGTGGAAGTGTGTGTGAAGGCCTTGCTAACAACTAGGCCCCACACACAATTGAAGCACCCCTCTCCCATTGCCTAGCCTGGGATAGCTGGAGCTACCTGGCTGAACATTCATTAATCACCCTATTGAACATCGTTGGGAGTGTGTGCCTGTGTGGCTCCAGCTGCCCCAGGTGAAGACATCTTCTCCCCCCACCCGAAGACCACCTCAAAGACTGTGTTTTTGTTTTTGCCATCTGGGGAGTGCACCCACCCATTGCTGTGAGGGGAGACCTGCCCTCGTAGCTTCCCTCTTTCCCACACCCCCTTTTCTCTATCTCTCTCTCTCTCTGTCTCTCCCCTCTCTCTCTGAGAGCCCTTCCTCCTAATTTTTTAAAACAATTAAAACAACTGAGCAGAGGGAGCAAGGCCCCTCCCCAATTGCCAACTAGGGGAGAGGTGTGCCTCGTTAAGAGCTCCTCTGCTCAGTCTTATTAAACGAGGCCAATTAAGACCATTAAGGCCTGTGACTTTGGGGTGGGTGTAGCCCTTAAAGGGACCCCGTGATGGCGACCCCATCCACGCCGGTGGCAGGGCCAGCAAGGACATATGCGCAGGTGGCATCCACATCCATGGCACCTCCTGCGCCACCTGCTGCCCTGCCACCTTTCAGACTTATAACTAAGAAACACGGGGTCAAGAGCTACACTCACCCCACAATGAGCATCGAGGAGTGCGTGCGGGCGATGGCTGGGGTAGTCGGCCCCTCGGCCATTGTCGCAGCCTCCAAGATGTCTGGGAAGGCTGTGTTCTTCCTGGGGTCGGAGCGGGCGGTGTCCCTGGCCCTTGAAAAGGGGCTCACGGTGGGCGGGACTTTCCTGCCGGTGGACCCTCTCGAGGCCACCGCGCAGAGAGTCATCATTTCAAACGTCCCGCCCTTTGTTCTCGCTGAGCTCCTCCTCCCTCACCTACACCAACTGGGGGAGGTAAGGTCGGGGATCAACCCCATACCGCTCGGCCTCAGGGAGAGCAGCCTGCGCCACGTGTTCTCCTTCCGCCGCCAGCTCTTTGTCCGGCTGACGCGGGAGGAGACGACGGAGGGAAATTTTAATGTGGTGCACGAGGGGACTGCCTACCGCGTCTTTTGGACGTCGGACGGCGTGCGGTGCAATGCCTCCAAGGCCGCCAAACAACCGAAGGCGGCCAAGGCTGGCGCCGCCGCCACCCACCCCCCAGTAGCGTCCGCGTGCCGGGAGCCGTAGGTGCGCGGGCATCGCCGGGGGCCTTTGCTTTCACGGCCTCTGGCGGGGGGGAGGGAGAGCGTCCGATCGGAAGGAAGGCGCAGACGAAGGCGAAACGTCTCGAGGCGGGTCCCCTCGGTGCGCCGGACAGCTTGAACACCGCGCTCAGCCCAACCCAGTCACCGGCGAGCGCGGGGTGCCCTGAGCCTGTGCCCGAGCCCTTGACCAATACCACAGAGGGGCTCGGGTGCGGGCAAGAGAAGAAAAAGGGGGGATGGAGCGGGAGGCCTCGGCAGACATGGAGGTCTCCCTGCCTCCGCGCACCCCTAGGAACAAAAGGAGGCGCCGCTCTGATGAGGCGGAGGGGGAACAACATCCCTCCGCGGAGGAGTCGGTGCCCGCCGCGTGTCCCGCGTCCCCCACCAGCGCCCCCAAGCTGCGCTGTAGACGAGAGGAGTCTGTCCCCGGGGAGGGTGAGACAGTTGAGGCTGCCCAGCCTCTGCCTCCCGGGGATGGCGTGGAAGATCTGCCTGTCATGGGGGGCGTGGGGCCAGCGGAGGAATGCATTGCCGCTGGGCCGGGCGTCCCGGGGACTGAGGCGTGCGGGGCCGAAAAGGCCGAACCTGAGCCCGCCCAGCTATTAATCAACTTCCCGCGGGAGTCGCTCGACCCGGCAGAAACTGAAATTCAGAATAATTTTAACGACACCGTACATGCTGGGCCGGGGGGTGGCAGCGGGGAGGGGGAGGAACACCCACCCTCGCCCCCTACTTTGGAGCTGGAGCACTTGGAGGGCCTGGGGATTTCCTATGGCCGGGTCTCTCCTTGTTCCCCGGTTCCTGGGGCGGAGGGGGAACCCCTTCTGCTGTCGTTTCCCGACCCAGCACCATTTTTAAAAGAGCCCAGTGGGGACTCCTCTGCCGACGATCCTGGGGGTGGGATCGGGGCAGAGCCAGGGCCGGTTGGAGCGGCCGGGTCATTTGCCGTACCTTGTGCGGTCGATGGGCCGGCTGCTGGCGGCCACCTCCCGGAGGAGGACGGGGACTCGGTGGGGGACGCGGGAGAAGATCTAGAGACCGCCGCCAGCGAGGCGGTGGATCTGCTCGCGACCGCCGCTGAGACCCTCCTCATTCCTGCAAAGGAACTCCGGGACTTTTTGGCCCAGAGCCGGGGTCGCTGCAACCAAGCCCAACTG
Source organism: Pristiophorus japonicus (assembly GCF_044704955.1). NCBI lineage: Eukaryota > Metazoa > Chordata > Chondrichthyes > Pristiophoridae > Pristiophorus > Pristiophorus japonicus. The sequence continues at coordinate 138,078,947 of NC_091983.1, read as the reverse complement.
GCCCTGGAAAAATGGTCCGAGCCAGAGCTGATCAAGGGGTCCGTCCGCGCCGCTGCTAAAATCTTGGCCGCGGGCGGGCCCTTGACAAAGGCGCAACACCTTGAGCAGCGCGAGCTCGAGGGACTCCTCGCTGGGCTGCGGAGGGAGTGGAGTTCAACAAAAGACTCCGCTCCCTCCCCCACAATAGGTTAAGGTAGAGGTTGCACTATGCTTTTGCCATGAAGATAACCATAGCCAGCCTCAACATCAACGGCGGCAGAGGGGCACGCCGTAGATTTGACAATTTTTCGCTCCTGCGGGAGGGGAAATATGCGGTGTACTTCCTGCAAGAAACCCACACCGTTCCGGGAGACGAAGCCACGTGGCTCCTGGAATGGCAAGGAGAGGTCCGCATGAGCCACCTCACCGCCACTTCTAGTGGGGTGGCCATCTTGCTGGGCCCGCATTTTCAGCCGGAGATCTTGGGGGTCGAGGAGCCCGTGCCAGGCCGCTTCCTGCACGTAACGGTTCGCCTGGGGGACGTGCCGCTCCATCTCGTGAACGTGTACGCCCCTCAGCCCGGCCCGCAGCAAACGCGCTTCTTCGAAGAAGTGTCCGCTCTTCTTGGCTCATTCGACGTCGGCGACTGCATTGTCCTCGGGGGTGATTTTAACTGCACCCTCGAGGCGAGGGACCGCTCCGGTGCCCCGCAGAGCATGACGGCGATGGAGAAGTTGAGGGACCTGGTCGGGTCCTTCGACTTGGTGGACATCTGGCGAAATCTTAACCCCGACTCCAGCGCCTTTACTTGGGTGAGGCCTGGAGTAGGATGGTCCAGAGTCGACCGCCTTTACGTGTCTCGGGCGTACGTTTCCTGCATCCCGGCGGCCTCCATGCGGCCGGTGATGTGTTCGGACCACCACCTGTTGTGGGCGGAGCTCGCTTCACTCCGCGCGAGGACGGAGTCCGCGTACTGGCACTTTAACAACCGGCTGCTGGAGGACGTGCGGTTCCAGGACTCGTTCCGTCGATTCTGGGTCGACTGGAGAAGGAAGCAGGGGGGCTTCCCCTCCTTGAGGCTATGGTGGGACGTGGGCAAGGCTCACGTCGGCGTCTTCTGTCAAGAGTACGCGAGGGGGTCGACCAAGAGGCGGGCGGCCAGGGTCGGGCGCCTAGAAAAAGAGGTGCTCGACCTGGAAGCCCGTCTCGGTCAAGTCGTCCAGGACCCGGCCCTGCGGACGGTGTACGAAGCGAAGAAGGCCGCGCTGAAGGACCTGCAGCTCGTCGGGTCCTGAGGCGCGTTCGTGAGGTCGCGGATCCGGTTCCTGCGAGATCTGGACCGCGGCTCCCCCTTCTTCTACTCGCTGGAAAAAAGGCAGAGAGTCCGTAAGCAGCTCTTGACGCTGCTGGCCGATGACGGCTCTCTAGTCTCGGATCCGGAGGGCGTCAACAACAGGGCCCGTGAATAATACGGGGCCCTGTTCTCTCCAGAGCCATCCAGCGAGGAAGCGCGTAGAGTTTTGTGGGAGGACCTGCCGAAGGTCAGCCCGGAGGGCGCCGAAAATCTGGAAGCTCTGCTAAGCCTGGCGGAGCTGACCGGTGCCCACGCCCGGCTCTCGAGGGGAAAATCCCCGGGGCTGGACGGGCTGACCGTGGAGTTCCACAGGGCGTTCTGGGACGTCCTGGGGGGGGCGACTACGCGCGGGTCCTGGGGGAAAGTCTGGCGACCGGGGAGATGCCCCTCTCTTGGCGCAGGGCAGTCATCGTCCTGCTGCCTAAGAAGGGCGATCTCCGCCTCCTTAAGAACTGGCGCCCGGTCTCCCTCCTCAGCACGGACTACAAAATCTTCGCCAGGGCGATGTCTGCTCGCCTTGGTGCCGTGCTGGACCACATGATCCACCCCGACCAGTCCTACACGGTCCCGGGCCAGACAATCCACGATAACATCCATCTGGTCCGGGACCTCATCCATTGTTCCCAGGAGGCTGGTCTGTCGGTCGCCTTCCTATCTCTCGACCAAGAGAAGGCGTTCGACAGGGTGGATCACGACTATCTGCTTTCGGGTTCGGGACGCATTTCGTCACCCGGATCCGACTTTTGTACGCCGCCGCGGAGTGTCTGATTAAGGTTAATGGGTCCTTGACGGCGCCCCTTCGCTTTAGGAGATGGGTGCGTCAGGGATGCCCCATGTCCGGCCAGTTATACGCCGTCTGCGTGGAGCCTTTCCTGCGCCTCCTGCGGACGAGGTTGACGGGACTGGCTCTGCAAGGGCTGGGCATGGAGGTCGTCCTCTCGGCTTACGCCGATGACTTTCTCCTCGCGGTAGAGGATCCCGCTGACCTGCGGAGGATGCATGAGTGCCAGGAGATTTACTCGGCCGCGTCCTCCGCCAGGATCAACTGGGAGAAATGTTCCGGACTCCTGGTGGGTCAGTGGCGGGTGGACTCCCTGCCGGAGGAGCTCAGGCCTTTTGCCTGGAGCACGACCCATCTCCTCTATCTGGGAGGCTACCTTAGCCCCGACGAGGAAGCCTGGCCGGCGAACTGGCAGGAGCTGGAGGCCAAGGTCGCCGCTCGCCTCGGGCGCTGGACAGGACTGCTCCGAGTGCTGTCCTACAGGGGTCGAGCGCTAGTCATAAACCAGCTGGTGGCCACAATGTTGTGGTACCGGCTGGTCACTTTGACCCCTCCCCCTGCGTTTGTCACCAAGATACAGAAGAAGCTGGTGGACTTCTTCTGGAACAACAGGAAGCACTGGGTCTCTGCCGCGGTCTTGAGTCTCCCGCTTGAGGAGGGCGGTCAGTCGTTGGTGTGCGTCAGCGCCCAGCTCGCGACTTTCCATCTTCAGACCCTGCAGAGATACCTTTACATCGAGTCCCCTCCTAGGTGGTGTGCTCTGGCGACGTATTTCTTCCGCCAGCAGCGCGACCTCAATTACGACACGCAGCTCCTGTTTGTGAACTTGGGTGGTGTCAGGACCGCCCTCCAGGAGCTGCCTGTCTTTTACAAGGAACTCATCAGGGTCTGGAACAAAGTCTCCACCAAGCGCAGCTCTCCGCCGGCTGGAGTGGCGGCTGTCCTGCAGGAGCCGCTGCTCGGGAATCCGTACCTCCACGACCGAGGTTTTATGTGGCGGTCGGAAGAGAGGGCTGTGGCTGGTGAGGTGACCAGGGTCAGGGACCTGCTCGATGGCGGAGGAGCGGGCTGGATGGCGCCAGGAACGCTGGGGCGGCGTCAAAATTCAGCAGACGTCCGCCGCGCGGCCGAAGCCATCGAGTCGCTAAAAACAGATTTGGGCCCTGACTCTGTTAGGTGCATCAAGGAGGCTCAGGCACGTGGGGAGATCCCATCCGAACTGACCCCCGTCCGGACGGAATTCCTCATTGGTGCCAAACCCCGGAACCTCCCTCGGGGGCCGGCGCCTCACAACTTGAGCCGCCTCGGGGAAATCCCCTCCGTGCCTTTCATTTCCGCGCGGAGGGGTTTCCTGTACGGGCTGCTCCTGCACACTCTCAACTTTGCCATCCTCGCCGGCCGTCAGGACACGCCATGGCGCACCATCTTGCCCTCTGGAGGAGGCGGGGGTCCCCGATGGAGGGCACTCTATGCGGGAGTCCTCCCACTATTCATCGGGGACTTGGCCTGGAGGGTGGTGCACGGAGCAGTGCCGTGCAACAAAGTTTTAAGCCGGTTCACGGACTCCCAGGCCGCCTGCAATTTCTGCGGTCTGAAGGAGTCCGTGTTCCATGTTTTTATTGAGTACACGAGGTTGCAGCCCCTGTTCCAATATTTAAAGGGGCTGCTCCTGAAATTCTGGCTGCACTTCAGTCCCACTCTCCTGATCTTTGGGCACCCTGTGGGGAGGGGAGCGGGTAGGTCCGAGGCCCTCCTCGTAGGACTGCTCCTGGGCACGGCCAAGGGTGCCATCAGCCGGTGCAGGCAGCGGGCGGTCGAGGGAGTCGTTCAACCTGACTGCCTGCCTCTCTTCCGCTCTTACATCCGGTCCAGGGTGTCCTTGGAGATGGAGCACGCAGTGTCCACCGGTACGCTCGCGGACTTCCGCGAGAGGTGGGCACCGAAGGGACTGGAGTGCATCATCACGCCCGGCAACCAAATTTTAATTTGATTTTACGTTTTAAAGTTTAATTTGTTTTAATTGCCGGTGCTTTTAGTGTCCCCCTCCCCTTTTATAGGGGGCACTGGAGGAAAAAAATGTGATTTTAGTGCCCAAAAAAAACCCAAAAAAAAAGAAAAACACAAAAAAAAACACAAAAAAGTAAAAAAAAAGGGGCCTTGTAAATGTCTGGTGTGTCATCCAGGTCGGGTGGCACCGATTAATGTTTTATGTTTTCCAGATAAACTCCAAAAAGAGTTTCATGCACAAGGACCCCCAGGTCCCTCTGCACCGCATGTTGTAATTTCTCCCCCTTCAAATAATATTCCCTTTTACTGTTTTTTTTCCCCCAAGGTGGATGACCTCACACTTTCCGACATTCTATTCCATCTGCCAAACCTTAGCCCATTCGCTTAACCTATCTAAATCTCTTTGTAGACTCTCTGTGTCCTCTACACAACCTGCTTTCCCACTAATCTTTGTGTCATCTGCAAATTTTGTTACACTACACTCTGTCCCCTCTTCCAGGTCATCTATGTATATTGTAAACAGTTGTGGTCCCAGCACCGATACCTGTGGCACACCACTAACCACCGATTTCCAACCCAAAAAGGACCCATTTATCCCGACTCTCTGCTTTCTGTTAGCCAGCCAATTCTCGATCCATGCTAATACATTTCCTCTGACTCCGCGTACCTTTATCTTCTGCAGTAACCTTTTGTGTGGCACCTTATCGAATGCCTTTTGGAAATGTAAATATACCACATCCATCGGTACACCTCTATCCACCATGCTCATTATATCCTCAAAGAATTCCAGTAAATTAGTTAAACATGATTTCCCCTTCATGAATCCATGTTGCGTCTGCTTGATTGCACTATTCCTATCTAGATGTCCCGCTATTTCTTCCTTAATTATAGTTTCAAGCATTTTCCCCACTACAGATGTTAAACTAACCGGCCTCTAGTTACCTGCCTTTTGTCTGCCCCCTTTTTTAAACAGAGGCGTTACATTAGCTGCTTTCCAATCCACTGGTACCTCCCCAGAGTCCAGAGAATTTTGGTTGATTATAACGAATGCATCTGCTATAACTTCCGCCATCTCTTTTAATACCCTGGGATGCATTTCATCAGGACCAGGGGACTTGTCTACCTTGAGTCCCATTAGCCTGTCCAGCACTACCCCACTAGTGATAGTGATTGTCTCAAGGTCCTCCCTTCCCACATTCCTGTTACCAGCAATTTTTGGCATGGTTTTTGTGTCTTCCACTGTGAAGACCGAAGCAAAATAATTATTTAAGGTCTCAGCCATTTCCACATTTCCCATTATTAAATCACCCTTCTCATCTTCTAAGGGACCAATATTTACTTTAGTCACTCTTTTCCATTTTATATATCTGTAAAAGCTTTTACTATCTGTTTTTATGTTTTGCGCAAGTTTACCTTCATAATCTATCTTTCCTTTCTTTATTGCTTTTTTAGTCATTCTTTGCTGTTGTTTAAAATTTTCCCAATCTTCTAGTTTCCCACTAACCTTGGCCACCTTATACGCATTGGTTTTTAATTTGATACTCTCATTTATTTACTTGGTTATCCACGGCTGGTTATCCCTTCTCTTACTGCCCTTCTTTTTCACTCGAATATATTTTTGTTGCGCACTATGAAAGAGCTCCTTAAAAGTCCTCCACTGTTCCTCAATTGTGCCACCGTTTGATCTGTGTTTCCAGTCTACTTTAGCCAACTCTGCCCTCATCCCACTGTAGTCCCCTTTGTTTAAGCATAGTACGCTCGTTTGAGACACTACTTCCTCACCCTCAATCTGCATTACAAATTCAACCATACTGTGATCACTCATTCCGAGAGGATCTTTTACTAGGAACAGAGGAGGTTGAGAGGAGACCTCATTGAGGTCTACAAAATATTGAGGGGCATAGTTTTAAAATGGTTGGTGGAAGGTTTAGAGGGGATTTGAGGAGCGGGGTGGCTTCCTTATGCAGAGGGTTGTGGGGATCTGGTACTCGTTGCCTGGAAGAGTGGTAGATGCAGAAACCCTGATCACTTTTGAGATGGTTGAATGGGCACTTAAAGTACAGTAACCTGCAGGGTTACGGACCTAGAGCTGGTAATTGGGATTAGACTGGATGACCTTTTGTTGGATGGAGCAGATATAATGGTAAGTACTGCAGGGAATAGAATATGGCCATGTGAACTCCTGGGCTAGTTTCAATCACCTGGATGGGTTGGAGAGGAATTTTCCCAGATTTTTTCTCCCTAAATTGGCCTGCGTTTTTATCTGGTTTTTGCCTCTCCCAGGAGATCACATGGCTCCGGTTGGGGTGGAGTATAGAATGTTTTAGTATAAAGGGCATCGCAGTTGTGGTGAGGCGGATTGGTTGGACTGGGTGCTCTTTGCCTTTCCGTCATTGTTCATAGGTTTATATGTAACCTTTAGGCTGCTGACCAAGGGCCACGTGGCTCTTTGTCGGCTGGCGCGGACACGATGGGCCAGAATGGCCTCCTTCTGCGCTGTAAATTTCTATGTTTCTATGTTTCTAATAAGATCATGGCTGGTCTGATCAAGGACTCAGCTCCACTTCCCTGCCCGCTCCCCATAACGTTTTACTCCCTTATTGCTCAAAACTCTATCTATCTCCGCCTTAAATATATTCAATGGTAAGATGTCATCATCCCTCAGCCAAGTTTCCGTCAGGGCCATGATGTCAATGCAATCATCAATTATAAGCTCATGGATGGCAAGAAAATTCAGAGAGGATCTGTGATGGCTGATCCACTGCCAGCATCCACAGTCGGGGACTTCAAAGGAGCATACCACTTCAAGGTACAGCGTGTGCTGGAAAACGACGGCTGTGAAGAGGGCGACTGGATTAGACGTCACCAAGGTCCAGGTCGCTGATTAGAATGTGGACAGGTACAGCAGGAGCGGCGAGTGATTGTGGTGCAATGTGATCGGGGACCAGGGGAGGCGTGAGTTTGGGGCCCAGAAGAGACGAGTGCCCTGGGGCAGCACAGGCCAGCCCACACTGCGATATGTGTGTGCACTAGGTCCGTGCAGCAGAGCTGGTCTCCAGTTGTCTTGGTTAATTCTTGCCACTGGAACAAGACCGAGCTCTATCAAGCCCGTGTGGTGGCTGGTGTGCAACGGTCACCCCACGTTAAAAAAATCCACACACATGCTTGGGACCTGAAATATTAGGTCCTTCATTGAAACACCTGTGAACTCATTCCTTTTTGGCGTGGAACCAAGTCATCCTCGATATGAGGGATCTGAGAGAAGAAATTCATCCTCATCTCAGTTTTAAATGGGCGGCCCCTTATTCTAAAACTATGTTCCCTAGTTTTAGTTTCCCCTATGAGTGGAAATATCTCTCTGCTTCCAACTTGTCGAGCCCCCTCATTATCTTATATGTTTCGATAAGATCACCTCTTATTCTTCTGAACTCCAAAGAGTATAGGCCCAACCTACTCAACCTATCTTCATAAGTCAATCCCCTCATCTCCGGAATCAACCAAGTGAACCTTCTCTGAACAGCCTCCAGTGCAAGTATATCCTTCCTTAAATACGGAGACCAAAACTGTATGCAGTACTCTAGGTGTGGCCTCACCAATATCCTGTACAGTTGTAGCAGGACTTCTCTGCTTTTATACTCTATCCCCTTTTGCAATAAAGGCCAACATTCCATTTGCCTTTCTGATTACTTGCTGTACCTGCATATTCACTTTTTGCATTTCATGCACAATGACCCCCAGGTCCCTCTGCACTGCAGCATTTTATAATCTCTCTCCATTTAAATTATAATTTGCTTTTCTATTTTTTCTGCCAAAGTGGATAACCTCACGCTTTCCCACATTATACTCCATCTGCCAAATTTTTGCCCACTCATTTAGCCTGTCTATATCCCTTTGCAGATTTTTTGTGTCCTCCTCCATAATTTGCTTTCCCACCCATCTTTGTATCAGCAAACTTGGCTACATTACACTCAGTCCCTTCATCCAAGTCATTAATATAGATTGTAAATAGTTGAGGACCCAGCACCGATCCCTTTCTCCAGAGTATAGTCATACTTCAGAGGAAAGCACAGGTGTAGAAAGGGGCGACTATGACAGTGATCAGCAGGGGTAAGGGGAACCAAGGGGAGATAGAGAAGGAGGTCCCACAGACACTGGTCTTGTCCAACAGATATAATGTATTTGCTACCCGTGAGGATAAGGGTGCAGGCTGCAGGGTGGACAGCCAGAATGCTAACCATGGCATCATGGAGCAGGAGGCAGTCCCAGGGGGTTGGAGGGGTGGGGTAAGGGTGGATTGCAGTGGGAGAAGAAAATAGAAAGGTTGTTGTCATGGAGGATTGAATAATTAGCGGGATAGATATTGTCCTCTACAGTCGCGACCGAGAGTTCAGACAGGTGCTGCCTTTCTGATGCAAAGGTAAAGGATAGCTCAGAGCAACTGGAGAGGAATTTGGAAAGGGAGGGTGGGAAGATCTAGTTCTCGTGGTCCATATCGGGAATGACATAGAGAAGAAAAGGGAGGAGGTCCTGCTAAGGGAATAGCAGAAGTTGGAACTAAACTCAAAAGCAGGAAATCATAGGTGATAATCTCAGGATTACTACCTGAACCACGTGCTAATTGGGATAGGCAGATCGGGAAGATGAATGTGTGGCTGAAAAACTAGTGTGTGAAGGAAGAGTTCGATTTCATGGGACACTGACACTAGTGGGACAGAAAAGAGCTGTACCACTGGGATGGGCTCCGCCTGAAGCGGAGTGCAACCAGTGTCCCAGCAGAAAGGATAAATAGGGCTGGTGATAGGACTTTAAACTAGTGAGATGGAGGAATGGATCTGGTGAAAATAACATAAATCTGAAGATAAAAGAAATAGGAGATTATAATAAAGAGCAAGGTAAGGAACAAGAGTAACATACAGTCAGGGAGCAAATACATGTATAAAACAGAAGTATAAAAGAACTGTTAACAAGATAGTAAAAGGAACATGTTAGAGGAGTGGAATATGCCTGTGTGTGAGTTCTTTTAACGTGGGGTGGTCGTTGCACACGGGCATAGCTGAGCAAGGTCTTGATCCAGTGGCAAGGAGGTCCAAGACGACTGGAGACCAGGCACTGCTATATGGGCCTAGTTGCCTACGGCGAGATGTTGGCCGCAGGCTCGACGCTGAGTAGCGCTCTTGATGGTAGGTGGTCTGAGGCTTGGTTGGGGGCAGGTATTGGGAGGGACAGTGGCCCACAACATAAAACCAGGGATCTAAAGAACAGGTGGTGGATGGAGAAAGCACAGGAGATATAGCAACTGGCCAACAGCCATGATGTACGAGGATTCTTCATCGCAGTGAAGGCCACCTACGGTCCAAACACCCAAGGCCCCACCCCACTGCTGGCCAAGAATGGGGTAACACTCAAGAAGGACACCGAGGCTAAACATCAGTAAGACAAAGGTCCTCCACCAGCCTGTCCTCGCCGCACAACACTGCCCCCCAGCCATCAAGATCCATGGCGCGGCCCTGGACAACGTGAACCATTTCCCATACCTCGGGAGCCTCTTATCAACAAGAGCAGACATTGGCGACGAGATTCAACACAGCCTCCAGTGCGCCAGTGCAGCCTTCGGCCACCTGAGGAAAAGAATGTTTGAAGACCAGGCCCTCAAAACTGCCATCAAGCTCATGATCTACAGGGCTGTAGTAATACCCGCCCTCCTGTGCGGCTCAGAGACATGGACCATGTAGAGTAGACACCAAGTCGCTGGAGAAATACCACCAACGATGTCTCCGCGAAATCCTACAAATCCCCTGGGAGGACAGATGCACTAACATTAGTGTCCTTGACCAGGCCAACATCCCCAGCATTGAAGCACTGACCACACTTGATCAGCTCCGCTGGGCAGGCCACATTGTCCGCATGCCAGACACGAGACTCCCAAAGCAAGCGTTCTACTCGGAACTCCTTCACGGCAAACGAGCCAAAGGAGGGCAGAGTAAACGTTACAAGGACATCCTCAAAGCCTCCCTGATAAAGTGCAACATCCCCACTGACACCTGGGAATCCCTGGCCAAAGACCGTCCTAAATGAAGGAAGTGCATCCGGGAGGGCGCTGAGCACCTCGAGTCTCATCGCCTAGAGCATGCAGAAATCAAGCGCAGGCAGCGGAAAGACCATGCAGCAAACCAGTCCCACCCACCCTTTCCCTCAACGACTATCTGTCCCACCTGTGACAGGGACTGTGGTTCTCTTACTGGACTGTTCAGCCACCTAAGAACTCATTTTAAGAGTGGAAGCAAGTCTTCCTCGATTCTGAGGGACTGCCGATGATGATGAAAAGGAACAACTATTAAAGATGAACTAAACTTACTGGTACAGCAATGTACACAGCATTCAAAATAAAATGGGGGAACCGGAGGCAATAATCCGTAGCAAGGAACTAGATGTAGGAGGAATAACATTAAACTTGGTTATATACAGAACAGGATTGATAACTAAACATTGTATGTGTAATGTCTGTAGCTCCACACTGTGGACACCTGTGTTACTGCAGCTAGTGCTGTTAAAAAAGATCAGGTCACCTGACCAGCGGGTCAGGTGATTCCAGAACTTGCAGCCATCTTACAGATTGTGTGTTAGTGTGCTCTGAAGATATGACATTTGGCGGCGAGAATGGGATGTAATCAGCTCATACAAAGCTGAAATATTTGTTGGTGAAGGATTCAGCCAGCCGACAGAGATTTTGAGAGCTTCTCTGTTTTTGGAAACAGCTACAAATCCGAGGTAAATTCTGAGCACACTTGGTTAAACAGCCAGAGTCAAAATGGCTGCCCCATGGGAGTTACAGGGTACTTGGGGGAATTTCAATATGACCGTGAAACTTTCACGGAGTGTATGCGGATCGGCTAGAAATGTTTTTCACTGCAAATAATATCATCTAAATTTCCGGTAATGAAGACAATAACCAGGCCCTGTTGGAAGAAAAAGAACTATATTTTTAACTGAAGCCAGGCCCGAGTTGTATGAAACGCTTGTGCCCGACAAGCCAAAGGATACAATGCTGAAACAGATTCTAACTAGGTTAGAACAACATTGCAGCCCCATTCCAGTAGAAATTGCTGGAAGTTATCTTTTCGGAATACGAAATCAGAAGGCCGAAGAAAATATCAGTGAGTATATTGTAGCATTAAAAAAGCTATCTGTTCACTGTAATTTCGGAGACTTTCAGATCCGAGCATTGCGAGACCGCTTTGTTCGTTGGATGAAAAATGATGTGATCAGAAGAATGTTATTGACGATGCCTAACTTGACTTTTGATTTAGTTTGTCAGACAGCTAGGTCGATGCGCATGGCCGACCAATATTCCCAAGAATTTCATACCAATTTCAGTCATCAGACAACCGAGGTGAATCGCCTGCAGGTTCAAAGTAAAAGGCGGTGGGGCCCCAAAGTCTCAGAAACTGGAAATGGGAACAGAGCATTGATGTCCTGTTATCGGTGCCTGGGACAACACATTGCTCAAAGTTGTCCATATGTGAAGGCAGAATGTTTCTTCTGCAGGAAAACTGGGCATCTTGTGAAGGCATGCTGACTGAAGGGTAAACTAACTTTCAAAGCTAGGAGTAGAAATCCCCAGAGATTACATAGCATGGAAGAACAACAACAGGATGAGGAGATGTTAGAGTTATACCTCATCAGGAGCATAAGGTTAACGGATGGCAATTCGAAAAGTATCATAATCCACATAGATGTTGCAGGATTCAAGATACACATGGAAATCAACACTGCTGCATCCATGAGTGTAGTACCGGAGTCGCTATACTTCGACAAATTGCGGGATTTCCCATTGGAAAAAGTCAAGATAGAGCTGCGAGGCTACTCGGGAGAGAACATTCCGGTGGTAGGTCGTATCGCCGTACCGATGAAATACAAGGATCAAGTTCAGAGCTTGCCTCTAATAGTAGTGGCAGGAGACAAGCCTGCCTTACTAGAAATAAATTGGTTGGGATCACTGAAGCTGGATTGGAGTGAGATTTTTCGTGTTGAAACGAGATTTGCATCAAAGGATGATGTCATCAAGAATTATCCGAATGTGTTCTGCGAAACGGGCAGTCCGATCCAAGGCTTCAAGGCGAGTGTCGGGGTACAGAAGGACACTGGATAGGTTTACTGCAAGCCACGTTCCGTACCATATGCACTCAAGGAGAAAGTTGAGCAAGAACTCAAAAGACTATAGACTGAGAACATTATTTCTAAGATAGATTGATGTAATTGGGCCACACCCATTGTTGTTGTACCCAAGTCCGATGGGAAGGTAAGATTGGGTGGTGATTATAAAGTAACCATAAACCAGGTTCTAGAGGGTTTATTCATTGCAAAATATAGAAGATATGTTCACAGCACTGACAGGGGGTCAGATTTTCTCAAAGTTGGATCTTACGAATGCCTACTTACAGCTTGAACTAGATGAGGAGTCCAAGTCATGCTTGATAATAAATACCCATCTAGGCCTATACCAATTTAATAGGCTACCGTTTGGAGTGTCTTCCGCTATTGCCATATTCCAAGGGGTAATGAACCAGATTTTTCAAGGTATTGAAGGGGTAGAATGTTATTTAGATGACATACTAATTTCAGCACCAAAAAGGCAAATTCATAATAACATATTGAATGAAGTCCTCAAATGGCTAGAGAAGCACAGAGTACGAGTGTCTGCTCGCAAGTGTGAGTTATTTCAAAACTCAGTGGAGTTCTTAGGGTACAGAGTACACAGAGATGGTTTACATCCAAACAATGGAAAACTGGATGCAATCAGAAATGCACCCACTCTCAAGAATGTCACTGAACATCAATCATTTTGGGGTCTTTTGAACTATTATGGCAAATTCCTACCAAATTTGGCTACAGTATTACATCCACTGAATGAACTATTGAAAAAACAGGTCCATTGGAAGTGGTCAAAAGAATGCGATACAGCATTCAAGGAGTGTAAAAGCAACTTGGTAGAGAGCACCATGTTAGTTCACTATGACGTATCTCAGGAGATCAAGCTAGCATGTGATGCCTCTCCATATGGAGTGGGGGCAGTAATCTCTCATGTATTAGGTGGGAGGGAGGAGAGACCAATTGCTTTTGCTTCACGCACTCTCAGTGCCAGTGAGCGTAATTATGCGCAAATTGAAAGGGAAGCTTTGGCATTAATTTTTGGGGTCAAGAAGTTCCACAAATACTTGTATGGTCATAAGTTTACTCTCGTTATGGACCATAAGCCCCTGACAGTAATCCTCCATCCAAAGTCCCCAGTTCCAACATTAGCTGCAGCCCGAATGCAGAGATGGGCTTTGATTTTGTCAGCATATACATATGATATTGAATACAGACGATCAGCTGATCACAGTAATGCTGATGCAATGTCTCAATTGCCTTCCCCATCACAAGTTACACCCAATAAGGAAGAAGTGTTTTATTTTTCATACATTGATGAACTGCCAGTCACAGCTAAAGAGATTGGTACAGCAACCAAACGTGACCCAGTGATGTCAAAGGTGTATGAGTCTATTGCAAACGGATGGCCAAACCAGGTAACAAAGATATTCATCCATTCTTCATTCGTAGGAATGAATTATCAGTCGATAAAGATTGTATCATGTGGGGTGCAAGAGTGGTTATGCCAAATAAATTCAGGTCCAAATTATTAGGAGACCTCCATGACCAGCACCTGGGAATGTGTTTGACCAAGAGTTTGACACGCAGTTACTTATGGTGGCCAGGTCTTGATAAAGATATATAGTACATCGTAAGTCAGTATACGACATGTCAATCAGTAAACAAGCAACCACCATCAGTACCATTACAGTCATGGAAACGGCCTCCCAGGGTGTGGCAAAGACTACATACTGATTTTGCTGAGCTAGAAGGACAATTATTCATTGTGATTGATAGCCATTCGAAGTGGGTTGAAGTGTTTCCAATGTGGAAAATAACAAGTAAAATATTAGACATTCTGCAAAGATTATTTTCTTCTTTTGGCCTCCCAGAAGAAATTATTTCAGATAATGGACCACAATTTCATTCAGAAGAATTTGCATAGTTCACGAGCAAAAATGTTGTGAAACATACCAAGGCTCCACCATACCACCCTGCTTCGAATGGTGCAGCAGAGCGCACTGTACAAATTGTAAAACATCCCCTCATTAAACAAATGTTGGATCCATATCCAAAGAAACGACAGCTGTCATTGGACCACAAATTGGCTAATTTTCTAATAACGTATCGTAATATTCCTCACACAATTACTGGTAGAACACCAGCAGAGTTGTTTCTCAAATGACAGCCACGAACCTGATTCTCGTTATTAAAACCAAACTTGGCACAGTTCGTAGAAGAGACACAATTAAGACAGAAAGAGAATCATGTTAGAGGTAGAGTAAGAGAGAGAAGTGTGAAATTAACTCAGAAGGTGAGAGTGAAGAACCATCACCATAAATGGGTAAAATTGTTACCAGGAAGAGTGGTTTTGATATGTGGTCCTCTCACATATTTGGTCAAGATGTTTGATAATGGACAGGTTAGGTTTGTTCACATTGATCATATTTTACCCACAGACATGGAAGTAGTTGAAGGTGGGAGTGATTGAATTATTTCTGACTCATCAGATAGTTTTGATACACCAGTAACATATTCTACATCCAATGGACTGGAAACAAATCCAAGAGAAAGTCAGAATTTAAGTCTGAGTCCGAGTCAGGAAAACAAACAGTCTGAAGTTAGAAAGAGTTCAAATGGAAAACAAGGGCATCCCTTGGAGGAAAACTTACCTCAGGATCAACCTCAAATGAGTTTAAATTCGACACCATGTTTGGAAGGTTCTGTTCAAGAGCGAAAATATCCTCTTTGAAACAGAAAACGAGTGGTTAAGTTTGATTTGTAAATATGGCAAAATAAGTCCATATCCTTTGTTATGTATAACCATGCAAGTTATGTATGATGATTGTTTGTTATAATTACTTCTTCTTTAAGGAGGGAGATGTGTAATGTCTGTAGCTCCACACTGTGGGCACCTATGTTACTGCAGCTAGTGCTGTTTAATAAAGAGCAGGTCACCTGACCAGCAGGTCGGGTGATTCCGGAACTTGCAGCCACCTTACAGGTTGTATGGTAGTGTGCTCTGAAGATATGACAGCATGTTATAACATAATCCGAAAGGATAGAGATGGTAAAAGGGGTTTGAGTAGCTGTACTAATTATAGATAACATAATGGCAATAGAAAAAAGAGACATGAAAGAAGGATGTGAAGGTTTCAAAGAAGGTACAGAAAAGATTTACAAGAACGATTCTAGGATTGAGGGACTTCAGTTATGTTGTTAGACTGGAGAAGCTGGGGTTGTTCTTGGAGCAGAGAAGATTGAGAGGAGATTTGATAGAGGTGTTCAAAATCATGAGGGGTCTGGACAGAGTAGATAGAGAGAAACTGTTCCCGTTAGCAGAAGGGTTGAGAACCAGAGGACACAGATTTAAGGTGATTGGCAAAAGAACCAAAGGCGATGTAAGTAAAAACTTTTTTATGCAGTGAGTGGTTAAGATCTGGAATGCAATGACTGAAAGGGTGATGGAGGCAGACTCAATCTTATCTTTCAAAAGGGAGTCGGATAAGTATCTGAAGGAAAACAAAATTGCAGGGCTATGGGGAAAGGCCAGGGGAGTGGGACTAGCTGTGAGTTGGTATGGGCTTGACTGGCCGAATGGCTTTCTTCCATGCTGTATCCATTCTATGAGCTGAAGTTTCCCCAGGAGTTGCTCCTTTTTTTTTGGAGCAACTTGGTTTTTCTGGACTATTTTTTTAGTTTCAATTCTGGCCATTTAATTTGCGTCAGTGTAAGTGAGTTAGTTAGGTTTTCTTTTAGTTAGTTAAGAGGGGGGAGCGGGGGAGAGGAGGAGGGAGCGGGGGAGAGGAGGGGGGAGCGGGGGAGAGGAGGGGGAGCGGGGGAGAGGAGGGGGGAGCGGGGGAGAGGAGGGGGGAGTGGGAGAGAGGAGGGGGAAGCAGGGGAGAGGAGGGGGGAGCGGGGGAGAGGAGGGGGAAGTGGGGGAGAGGAGGGGGAAGCGGGGGAGAGGAGGGGGGAGCGGGGGAGAGGAGGGGGGAGCGGGAGAGAGGAGGGGGGAGCGGGAGAGAGGAGGTGGGAGCGGGAGAGAGGAGGTGGGAGCGGGAGAGAGGAGGTGGGAGCGGGGGAGAGGATGGGGGAGCGGGGGAGAGGAGAGAGGAGGGGGGAGCGGGGGAGAGATGGAAGTACCCTCTTGATCAAATGATACAAATCCTCTGGAAGGTCTGGAGCCAGCCCCTTGGACTTCAGTATCCTGAGGATCTTGTTCGCCCAAGATACGATGGATGTTCCCTCCACTCAGGCACATCTGTTCCTGCTGTCGGGGCCGCTTACTGGGCTGCCTAAGCGATGCAGTTACTCCCGTCTTCGCTCAGAGGGCCTGGCTTCACGCTTGGGGCACTGATCTTGGAGGGCTTTGGTGATGACTGCTTGCTGATGACAATGGTCCACAAACCCCTTCAGAGTCCTGTAAGAGTTTGGCACATCTAGACTGATGTCTGGCATGGCATCAAACATCCATCTGAATCCCCGGTTCATCTGGTTGAGAGTTACAAACCCAGACCGTCACAAACTTTTCAGGGGTTTTACAATCAGGTCAGAGTTGACACAGCCAGAGTTGACATAGTACACTCTGGCCGCCGATGAGGGAGCCCATTCGGCCAGGGCTAGGGGCGGTGTGCTTCGGGCCCCTCCCACACAGCCTGCAGTGCGCGTTTGCAGAAATGGCCTGCCAGGAGCCACTGCACATGCGCGCAGACTCTAGCGTGCATGTGCAGAGGTCCCGGCATTGTTTTCAGCGCCGGCACCTGGCTCAGCCCACCACACGTTCCGATGCACTGCACCACAGGCCACAGGCCTGGACCAACGGGGAGAATACGGAGGTAAGAAATCGGCTCCGTTTCTGTTCTACAAGGTCGGCGCATTTCATGGAGTTGCGCTGTACTTTCAGAGGGGATAAACTTGGGCCCTAAGATTCTATGATTCTTTGAATTATCAGAAGGTTACAAGCAGAATCCACATGGATTGAAATAAAAGATGAGAAGTCATCAATCTTGCTAATAGAGGTATACTACAGACCACCTAATAGTGAAAAGGAGGTGGAGGAAGAAATATGTAACCCAATATGTGAAATGAGTAAAGGACATAGAATATATTCATGGGAGACTTTAATCAAACCAGCAAGAGATAGTGAAAGGGATACAGGGAATAGAGTTTTTCTATTGTGTTCAGGACTTCTTTCTTACCCAGTATACAAAAGGCCCGACAAAGAGGGAGCACTGCTGGATCTAGTAATGGGAAATTAACCAGAACGGATAAGAGAAGTAAACATCGGGGAACAGCTGGCAATAGCAATCACAACATAATACGGTTTAAGATAAAGATTGAGAAGGAAATAAGTAAGACAAAGAACAAGAGTAATACACGGGAAAAAAGCTATTTTAATGCATGAGAATGGAACTAGGAAAAATAAACTGGAAAATTTTACTGATAAACAAAGAACTAGAACAGTAGTGGGAAACATTTAAAATGGTGATCAATAGAGTCCAGCAGAAATATATCCCACTAAAAGGCAAGATCAAACTAACCAGTAATGACACACCATGGATGAAAAAAGAAATAAGGGAAAAATTTAAACGAAAGAAAAAGACATACACTACATAAATAGACAACAAAGGAGAGGATGATAAAAAGGAATATGTAAAGCTTAGGAAAGAAGTCATAAAAACAATTGAGAAGGCAAAGAGAAACTACAAAACTAAATTATCAAGGAAAAAGAACTAGTGAAGTATTCTACAGACACATAAATAACAAAAGAAAAATCAGGACAGGGATAGGGTCACTAAAGAATGTACTAGATAAACTCACAGGTAATGACAGTGAAATGACAGAAATATTAAATAATTACTTTGCCTCAACATTTACCAGGGAGACTAATATGGTGGACATAACATTAGAAGAAGAGATTAAAATGTTAACTTTGGTTAATGGAGAGCTGAGTGAACATATTTGAAATTGTTGCAATTTAGAACCCAGCATTGTGCATTGATTGGTTGAGACTGACTAACCGAAAATTTTCAGGTCCACAACTGAAAATTTGAAAAATGTAGCACAGATTTAATTTTTGTTGGCGGAATAGAGGCAACATAAACTGGCTTACTCAAATATTCACCACAGATTTTCAGATGACTTCTGGAAACTTGATGAGGGCTGAAAGCAAATAATGATACTGCCATTGGATGTTTTTAATGTAACATGTTGAAGGTTGTAATTCTAGGAGATGTTGTGCAACTACCTTTTTTATAATCTTTTCATATTTCTATCACACACCAGGTACTATTTGGATGCAGCAAATTTTGAGTTTAATCTATTCTGATGGTGATCTAGCTGCCGTGCAAGGCAAACGAACAGCAGAACGTGTTCCTTGGATTGAGGTTCCAGTCATTGATTTTGTAAAACAGCCATCACCTCGTTTGAGTGTCTCACATTTGCCCTACCATTTAATTCCAAAAGATGTCAAAAAAGAAAATAGAAAAGTAAGTACATCTCTTATTGCTTTAAATTTTTCTTTGCTCTCTTGTTCTTATTTTTCCTTTTCTTTTGTATCCTTTTACATAATTCTTGGGTGTTTCCTCTGTATATTCTGGGATGCTATTTTCTGTGTGAGCATGCGAGTGGATGGCTAATAATATATTGAGGAGGTTACAATATAAAGATACGTGATGAGGAGCTGTTGATTATGCATGTTGGCCTTCATAGTGAGAGGATTGGGGTATAGGAGTAGGGAGGTCTTATTGCAGTTGTACAGGGCCTTGGTGAGGCCTCACCTGGAATATTGTGTACAGTTTTGGTCTCTTAATCTGAGGAAGGACATTCTTGCTACTGAGGGAGTGCAGCGAACGTTCACCAGACTGATTCCTGGGATGGCAGGACTGACATATGAAGAAAGATTGGATTGACTAGGCTTATTTTCACTGGAATTTAGAAGAATAAGAGGGGATCTCATAGAAACATATATAATTCTGACGGGATTGGACAGGTTAGATGCAGGAAGAAATGCTCCCAATGTTGGAGAAGTCCAGAACCAGGGGTCACAGTCTAAGGATAAGAGGTAAGCCACTTAGGACCGAGATGAGGAGAAACTTCTTCACTCAGAGAATTGGGAACCTGTGGAATTCTCCACCACAGAAAGTTGTTGAGGCCAGTTCATTAGATATATTCAAAAGGGAGTTAGATGTGGCCCATACGGCTAAAGGGATCAAGGGATATGGAGCGAAAGTAGGAATGGGGTACTGAAGTTGCATGATCACCATGATCATATTGAATGGTGGTGCAGGCTCGAAGGGCTGAATGGCCTACTCCTGCACCTATTTTTTATGTTTCTATGTTTCAACTATTGCAAAGCTATGAAATAAGTGTAAGCAGTTACATGTAATCAATAACTTCAAATAATAAAGTACAAATGTACTGTTATATATGTGGACTTGTATTTACTCTGTACAGCCACCAGAGGGCTCATCCCCCAGAGTCCCAAAGGATCCCATAATCCCTTGGGAGCACAGGTACTTAAGAAGGCTTCACAGGTTGGACAGGCACTCTGAAGACGTGTAATAAAAGACTAAGGTCACACTTTACTTTGAGCTCACAGTGTTCAGTCTGACTCTTTCTCCATACACAACAACTGCCGATGAGGTATAGATAGCGAACCTAAAGATGCAAAGAACAGTGGGCATCCTGGAGAAATTTTCAGAGGGAGATGATTCGGAAACTTTTGTGGAGCGACGTGACCAATACTTCGTGGCCAATGAGCTAGATGGGGAAGAGAACGCTGCCAAATGAAGGCCGATCCTCCTCACCGTCTGTGGGGCACCAACATATGGCCTCGTGAAGAATCTGCTCACTCCAGTGAAACCCACGAATAAATCGTACGACGATTTGTGCACACTGGTCCGAGAGCATTTGAACCCGAAGGAAAGCGTTCTGATGGCGAGGTACCGGTTCTACACCTACAAAAGATCTGATGGTCAGGAAGTGGTGAGTTA
The DNA here is from genome assembly GCF_044704955.1 of Pristiophorus japonicus. Lineage (NCBI taxonomy): Eukaryota > Metazoa > Chordata > Chondrichthyes > Pristiophoridae > Pristiophorus > Pristiophorus japonicus. Next base: position 138,058,702 of record NC_091983.1, on the reverse strand, counting down.
TGCTGCCGAGCTAAGACGCCTTGCAGGACATTGCGAATTTGAAGGACATTTGGAGCACATGCTCAGAGACTTTTTCGTACTTGGCATTGGCCACAAAACCATACTTCGCAAACTTTTGACTGTAGAGACCCCAACCTTGAGTAAGGCCATAGCGAAAGCCCAGGCGTTCATTGCCACCAGTGACAATACGAAGCAAAATTCTCAGCAAACATGTGCTGCTACAAGTACCGTGAACAAAGTGATGTTGTTTTCGAATCGTAACGTACAGGGCAGGTCACATATATCTGCAGCTGCATGTCCGCAGATGTCTGAGTCCATCATCAAGGGTGATGAATACAAGGTCATTAACACCTTGTTGGCGCTGCAGGGATGATCATCGTTTCCATTCATGCTGTTTCAAAGGATACGTTTGCAAGGGCTGTGGAACAATGGGACACCTCCAGCAAATGTGCAGGCAAGCTGCTAAGCCTGTTAATCCTACAAACCACCATGTTGCAGAGGAGGATCATGATGAAACAGAGCCTCAGATAGAGGAGGCAGAGGTACATGGGGTACACACATTCACCACGAATTGTCCCCCGATAATGCTGAATGTTGAACTAAATGAACTCCCAGTGTCAATTGAGCTGGACATGGGCGCAAGCCAGTCCATCATGGGCAAAAAGAGTTTCGAAACGTTGTGGTGCAACAAGGCCTCAAGGTCAGTCTTAACTCCAATTCGCATGAAACTAAGAACTTACAAAAAATAACTGATTCCTGTAATCGGCAGTGCTATCGTAAAGGTCTCCTATGATGGAGCGGTGCACAAGCTACCACTCTGGGTGGTACCGGACGATGGTCCCACGCTGCTCTGCAGGAGCTGGCTGGGAAAGATACGCTGGAACTGGGATAACGTCCGAGCGTTAAAGTGGTTTAAAAACTAGTATTAAAACACTTTACCTAAACGCACGCAGCATTCGAAACAAAGTAAATGAGTTGACGGCACAAATCATTACAAATGGGTATGATTTGGTGGCCATTACAGAAACGTGGTTGCAGGGTGGCCAAGACTGGGAATTAAACATACAGCGGTATCTGACAATTCGGAAAGATAGACAAGATGGGAAAGGAGGTGGGGTAGCTCTATTAATAAAGGATGATATCAGGGCAGTTGTGAGAGACGATATTGGCTCGAATGAACAGAATGTTGAATCATTGTGGGTGGAGATTAAAGATAGTAAGGGGAAAAAATCACTTGTGGGCGTAGTTTATAGGCCCCCAAATAATAACTTCATGGTGGGGCGGACAATAATCAAAGGAATAATGGAGGCATGTGAAAAAGGAACGGCAGTAATCATGGGGGATTTTAACCTACATATCGATTGGTCAAATCAAATCGCACAGAGTAGCCTTGAGGAGGAATTCATAGAATGCATACGGGATTGTTTCTTAGAACAATATGTAACAGAACCTACAAGGGAGCAAGCTATCTTAGATCTGGTCCTGTGTAATGAGACAGGAATAATAAACGATCTCCTAGTAAAAGATCCTCTCGGAATGAGTGATCACAGTATGGTTGAATTTATAATACAGATTGAGGGTGAGGAAGTAGTGTCTCAAACGAGCGTACTATGCTTAAACAAAGGAGACTACAGTGGGATGACGGCAGAGTTGGCTAAAGTAGACTGGGAACACAGACTAAATGGTGGCACAATTGAGGAACAGTGGAGGACTTTTAAGGAACTCTTTTATAGTGCTCAACAAAAATATATGCCAGTGAAAAAGAAGGGCGGTAAGAGAAGGAATAATCAGCCGTGGATAACCAAGGAAATAAAGGAGAGTATCAGATTAAAAACCAATGCGTATAAGGTGGCCAAGGTTAGTGGGAAACTAGAAGATTGGGAACATTTTAAACGACAGCAAAGAATGACTAAGAAAGCAATAAAGAAAGGAAAGATAGATTATGAAAGTAAACTTGCGCAAAACATAAAAACAAATAGTAAAAGCTTTTACCGATATATAAAACGGAAAAGAGTGACTAAAGTAAATGTTGGTCCCTTAGAAGATGAGAAGGGGGATTTAATAATGGGCAACGTGGAAATGGCTGAGACCTTAAACAATTATTTTGCTTCGGTCTTCACAGTGGAAGATACAAAAACCATGCCAAAAATTGCTGGTCACGGGAATGTGGGAAGGGAGGACTTTGAGACAATCACTATCACTCGGGAGGCAGTGCTGGACAGGCTAATGGGACTCAAGGTGGACAAGTCCCCTGGTCCTGATTAAATGCATCCCAGGGTATTAAAAGAGATGGCGGTAGTTATAGCAGATGCATTCGTTATAATATACCAAAAGTCTCTGGACTCTGGGGAGGTACCAGTGGATTGGAAAGCAGCTAATGTAATGCCTCTGTTTAAAAAAGGGGGCAGACAAAAGGCAGGTAACTATAGGTCGGTTAGTTTAACATCTGTAGTGGGGAAAATGCTTGAAGCTATCATTAAGGAAGAAATAGCAGGACATCTAGATAGGAATAGTGCAATCAAGCAGACGCAACATGGATTCATGAAGGTGAAATCATGTTTAACTAATTTACTGGAATTCTTTGAGGATATAACGAGCATGGTGGATAGAGGTGTACCGATGGATGTGGTGTATTTAGATTTCCAAAAGGTATTCGATAAGGTGCCACACAAAAGGTTACTGCAAAAGACAAAGGTACGCGGAGTCAGAGGAAATATATTCGCATGGATAGAGAATTGGCTAACTAACAGAAAACAGAGAGTCGGGATAAATGGGTCCTTTTCAGGTTGGCAATCGGTGGGTAGTGGTGTGCCGCAGGGATCAATGCTGGGACCATAACTGTTTACAATATACATAGATGACCTGGAAGAGAGGACGGAGTATAGTTAACAAAATTTGCAGATGACACAAAGATTAGTGGGAAAGCGGGTTGTGTAGAAGACACAGAGAGGCTGCAAAGAGATTTAGATAGGTTAAGTGAATGGGCTAAGGTTTGGCAGATGGAATACAATGTCGGAAAATGTAAGGTCATCCACCTTGGGAAAAAAAACAGTAAAAGGGAATATTATTTGAATGGGGAGAAATTACAACATGCTGCGGTGCAGAGGGACCTGGGGGTCCTTGTGCATGAAACTCTTTTTTGGAGTTTATCTGAAACACATAAAACATTAAACTGTGCCACCCGACCTGGATGACACACCAGACATTCACAAGGCCCTTTTTTTCTTTTTTGTGTTTTTTTTTGGTTTTTCTTTTCTTTTTTTGTTTTTTTTGGGGCACTAAAATCACATTTTTTCCAGTGCCCCCTATAAAAGGGGAGGGGGACACTAAAAGCACCGGCAATTAAAACAAATTAAACTTTAAAACATAAAATCAAATTAAAATTTGGTTGCCGGGCGTGATGATGCACTCCAGCCCCTCCAGTGCCCACCTCTCGCGGAAGGCCGCGAGTGTACCGGTGGACACCGCCTGCTCCATCTCCAAGGACACCCTGGACCGGATGTAAGAGCGGAAGAGAGGCAGGCAGTCAGGTTGAACGACCCCCTCGACCGCCCGCTGCCTGGACCGGCTGATGGCACCCTTGGCCGTGCCCAGGAGCAGTCCTACGAGGAGGCCCTCGGACCTACCCGCTCCCCTCCGCACAGGGTGCCCAAAGATCAGGAGAGTGGGACTGAAGTGCAGCCAGAATTTCAGGAGCAGCCCCTTTAAATAATAAAACAGGGGCTGCAACCTCGTGCATTCCATAAAAACATGGAACACGGACTCTTCCAGGCTGCAGAAATTGCAGGCGGCCTGGGAGTCCGTGAACCGGCTTAAAAATTTGTTGCACGGCACTGCTCCGTGCACCACCCTCCAGGCCAAGTCCCCGATGAATAGTGGGAGGACTCCCGCATAGAGTGCCCTCCATCGGGGACCCCCGCCTCCTCCGGATGGCAAGATGGTACGCCATGGCGTGTCCGGACGGCCGGCGAGGATGGCAAAGTTGAGGGTGTGCAGGAGCAGCCCGTACAGGAAACCCCTCCGCGCGGAACTGAAAGGCACGGAGGGGATTTCCTCAAGGCGGCTCAAGTTGTGAGGCGCCGGCTCCCGAGGGAGGTTCCGGGGTTTGGCGCCGATGAGGAATTCCGTCCGGACAGGGGTCAGTTCGGATGGGATCTCCCCACGTGCCTGAGCCTCCTCGATGCACCTAACAGAGTCAGGGCCCAAAGCTGTTTTTAGCGACTCGATGGCTTCGGCCGCGCGACAGACGTTGGCTGAATTTAGGCGCCGCGCCAGCGTGCTTGGCGCCATCCAGCCCGCTCCTCCGCCATCGAGCAGGTCCCTGACCCTGGTCACCTCACCAACCACAGCCCTCTCTTCCGACCGCCACATAAAACCTCGGTCGTGGAGGTACGGATTCCCGAGCAGCGGCTCCTGCAGGACAGCCGCCACTCCAGCCGGCGGAGAGCTGCGCTTGGTGGAGACTTTGTTCCAGACCCTGATGAGTTCCTTGTAAAAGACAGGCAGCTCCCGGAGGGCGGTCCTGGCACCCCCCAAGTTCACAAACAGGAGCTGCGTGTCGTAATTGAGGTCGCGCTGCTGGCGGAAGAAATACGTCGCCAGAGCACACCACCTAGGAGGGGGCTCGACGTAAAGGTATCTCTGCAGGGTCTGAAGACGGAAAGTCGCGAGCTGGGCGCTGACGCACACCAACGACTGACCGCCTTCCTCAAGCGGGAGACTCAAGACCGCGGCAGAGACCCAGTGCTTCCTGTTGTTCCAGAAGAAGTCCACCAGCTTCTTCTGTATCTTGGCGACAAACGCAGGGGGAGGGGTCAAAGTGACCAGCCGGTACCACAACATTGCGGCCACCAGCTGGTTTATGACCAGTCCTGTCCAGCGCCCGAGGTGAGCGGCGACCTTGGCCTCCAGCTCCTGCCAGTTCGCCGACCAGGCTTCCCCGTCGAGGCTAAGGTAGACTCCCAGATAGAGGAGATGGGTCATGCTCCAGGCAAAAGGCCTGAGCTCCTCCGGCAGGGAGTCCACCCGCCACTGACCCACCAGGAGTCCGGAACATTTTTCCCAGTTGATTCTGGCGGAGGATGCGGCCAAGTAAATCTCCTGGCACTCACGCATCCTCCGCAGGTCAGCGGGATCCTCTACCGCGAGGAGCACGTCATCGGCGTAAGCCGAGAGGACGACCTCCACGCCCGGCCCTTGCAGAGCCAGTCCCGTCAACCTCGTCCGCAGGAGGCGCAGGAAAGGCTCCACGCAGATGGCATATAACTGGCCAGACATGGGGCATCCCTGGCGCACCCATCTCCTAAAGCGAAGGGGCGCCGTCAAGGACCCGTTAACCTTAATCAGACACTCCGCGGCGGCGTACAAAAGTCGGATCCGGGCGACGAAATGCATCCCGAACCCGAAAGCGCGCAGAGTTCCGAGCAGATAGTCGTGATCCACCCTGTCGAACGCCTTCTCTTGGTCGAGGGATAGGAAGGCGACCGACAGACCAGCCTCCTGGGAATGATGGATGAGGTCCCGGACCAGATGGATGTTGTCGTGGATTGTCCGGCCCGGGACCGTGTAGGACTGGTCGGGGTGGATCATGTGGTCCAGCACGGTGCCAAGGCGAGCAGACATCGCCCTGGCGAAGATTTTGTAGTCCGTGCTGAGGAGGGAGACCGGGCGCCAGTTCTTAAGGAGGCGGAGATCACCCTTCTTAGGCAGCAGGACGATGACTGCCCTGCGCCAAGAGACGGGCATCTCCCCGGTCGCCAGACTTTCCCCCAGGACCCGCGCGTAGTCGCTCCCCAGGACGTCCCAGAACGCCCTGTGGAACTCCACGGTCAGCCCGTCCAGCCCCAGGGATTTTCCCCTCGAGAGCCGGTCGAGGGCACCGGTCAGCTCCGCCAGGCTTAGCGGAGCTTAGAAATTTTCACTGCCCTCCGGGCTGACTTTCGGCAGGTCCTCCCACAAAACTCTACGCGCTTCCTCGCTGGACGGATCCGGAGAGAACGGTGCCCCGTAATATTCACGGGCCCTGTTGTTGACGCCCGCCGGATCCGAGACGAGAGAGCCGTCGTCGGCCAGCAGCGTCAAGAGCTGCTTACGGACACTCTGCCTTTTTTCCAGCGAGTAGAAGAAGGGGGAGCCGCGGTCCAGATCCCGCAGGAACCGGATCCGCGACCTCACGAACGCGCCTCAGGACCCGACGAGCTGCAGGTCCTTCAGCGCGGCCTTCTTAGCTTCGTACACCGTCCGCAGGGCCGGGTCCTCGACGACTTGACCGAGACTGGATTCCAGGTCGAGCACCTCTTTTTCTAGGCGACCGACTCCGGCCGCCCGCCTCTTGGTCGACCCCCTCGCGTACTCTTGACAGAAGACGCGGACGTGAGCCTTGCCCACGTCCCACCATAGCCTCAAGGAGGGGAAGCCCCCCTGCTTCCTTCTCCAGTCGGACCAGAATCGACGGAACGAGTCCTGGAACCGCACGTCCTCCAACAGCCGGTTGTTAAAGTGCCAGTACGCGGACCCTGTCCTCGCGCGGAGCGAAGCGAGCTCCGCCCACAACAGGTGGTGGTCCGAACACGGCACCGGCCGCATGGAGGCCGCCGGGACGCAGGACACGTACGCCCGAGACACGTAGAGGCGGTCGACTCTGGACCATCCTACTCCAGGCCTCACCCAAGTAAAGGCGCTGGAGTCGGGTTGGAGATTTCGCCAGACGTCCACCAAGTCGAAGGACCCGACCAGGTCCCTCAACTTCTCCATCGCCGTCATGCTGTGCGGGGCACCAGAGCGGTCCCTCGCCTCGAGGGTGCAGTTAAAATCCCCCCCCGAGGACAATGCAGTCGCCGACGTCGACGGAGCCAAGAAGAGCGGACACTTCTTCGAAGAAGCGCGCCTGCTGCGGGCCGGGCTGAGGGGCGTACACGTTCACGAGATGGAGCGGCACGTCCCCCAGGTGAACCGTTACGTGCAGCAAGCGGCCTGGCACGGGCTCCTCGACCCCCAAGATCTCCGGCTGAAAATGCGGGCCCAGCAAGATGGCCATCCCACTAGAATTGGCGGTGAGGTGGCTCATGCGGACCTCTCCTTGCCATTCCAGGAGCCACGTGGCTTCGTCTCCCGGAACGGTGTGGGTTTCTTGCAGGAAGCACACCGCATATTTCCCCTCCCGCAGGAGCGAAACATTGTCAAATCTACGACGTGCCCCTCTGCCACCGTTGATGTTGAGGCTGGCTATGGTTATCTTCATGGCAAAAGCATAGTGCAACCTCTACCTTAACCTATTGCGGGGGAGGGAGCGGAGTCTTTTGTTGACCTCCACTCCTTCAGCAGCCCAGTGAGGAACTTTTTGAGCCGGCGCAGCTCAAGGCCTTGCGCCCTTGATAAGGGCCCGCCCGCGGCCATGGTCTTAGCGGCGACGCGGACGGAAGCGATGAGCAGCCCCGGCTCGGACCATCTTTCCCGGGCCAGATGGGCTTGGTTGCGGCGACCCTGGCTCTTGACCAAAAAGTCCCGGAGATCTTCTACGGGAATGAGGGGGGAATCAGCGGCGGGCACGAGGAGATCCACCGCCTCACTGGCGATGGACTCGAGATCTTCACTCGCATACTCCACCGAGTCCCCGTCCTCCTCCGGGAGGTCGCCGCTAGCAGCCGGCCCGTCGACCGCACGAGGTACGGCAAATGGCCCGGCCGCTCCATTTGGCCCTGGCTCTGCCCCGATCCCACCCCCAGGATCGTCGGCAGAGGAGTCCCCACTGGGCTCTTTTAGAATTGGTGCTGGGTCGGGAAGCGACAGCGGAAGGGGTTCCTCCTCCGCCCCAGGAACCAGGGAACAAGGAGAGACCCGGCCATAGAAAATCCCCAGGCCCTCCAAGCGCTCCAGCTCCAAAGTAGTGGGCGAGGGTGGCTGTTCCTCCCCCTCCCCGCCGCCACCCCCCGGCCCAGTGTGTACAGATTCATTAAAAGTGCTAATACTTTGTATTTCTGCCGAGTCGAGCAAATCCCGGGGGAAGTTGGATATTGGCTGGGCAGGCTCAAGTTCGGCCTTTTCGGCCCCGCCCGCCTCAGTCCCCGGGACGCTCGACCCGGCGGCTACGCATTCTTCCGCTGGCCCCACGCCCCCCACGACAGGCAGATCTTTCACGCCATCCCCGGGAGGCAGCGGCTGGGCAGCCTCGACTGCCTCACCTTCCCCGGGGACAGATTCCTCGTGCCTACGGCGCAGTTTGGGGGTGCCGGTGGGGGACGCGGGACACGCGGCAGGCAACGACTCCTCCGCGGAGGGATGTTGTTCCCCCCCCGCCTCATTGGAGCGGCGCCTCCTTTTTTTCCTGGAGGGGGGGCACGGAGACAGGGAGACACCCGTGTCTGCCGAGGCCTCCCGCTCCACTCCCCCCTTTTTCTTATCTTGCCCGTGCCCGAACCCCTCTGCGGTATTAGTCAAGGGCTCGGGCACGGGCTCAGGGCACCCCGCGCTCGCCGGTGACGGGGTTGGGCCGAGCGCGGTGAACAGCTTGTCTGGCGCACTAAGGGGACCCGCCTCTAGGTGTTTCGCCTTCTTCCACGCCTTCTTTCCGGCCGGTAGCTCTCCCTCCCCCCCGCCGGAGGCCGTGAAAACAAAGGCCCCCGACGATGCCCGCGCACCCACAGCTCCCGGCACGCGGACGCTACTAGGGGGAGGGGTGGCGGCGGCGGCGCCAGCCTTGGCCGCCCACGGTGGTTTGGCGGCTTTGGAGGCGGGGCAATTCTTGCGAACGTGCCCCACCTCCCTGCAGGCATGGCACCGCACGCCGTCCGACGTCCAAAAGACGCGGTAGGCAGTCCCCTCGTGCACCACATTAAAATTGCCCTCTGTCGTCTCTTCCCACGCCAGCCGGACAAAGAGCTGGCGGCGGAAGGAGAACACGTGGCGCAGGCTGTTCTCCCTGAGGCCAAACGGTATGGGGTTGATCCCCAACCTTACCTCCCCCAGTTGGTGTAGGTGAGGGAGGAGGAGCTCAGTGGGAACAAAGGGCGGGACGTTTGATAGAATGACCCTCTGCGCGGTGGCCTCGAGAGGGTCCACTGGCAGGAACGCCCCGCCCACCGTGAGCCCCTTTTCAATGGCCAGGGACATCGCCCGCTCCAACCCCAGGAAGAACACGGCCTTCCCAGACATCTTGGAGGCTGCGACAATGGCCGAGGGGCCGACTACCCCAGCCAGCGCCCGCACGCACTCCTCAATGCTCATTGTGGGGTGAGTGTAGCTCTTGACCCCGTGTTTCTTAGTTATAAGTCTGAATGGTGGCAGGGCAGCGGGTGGCGCAGGAGGTGCCGTGGAAGCGGTTGCCACCTGCGCATAAGTCCTAGCTGGCCCTGCCACCGGCGTAGATGGGATCGCCATCACGGGGTCCCTTTAAGGGCTACACCCACCCCAAAGTCACAGGCCTTAATGGTCTTTAAATGGCCTCGTTTAATAGACTGAGCAGAGGAGCTCTTAATGAGGCACACCTCTCCCCTTGTTGACAATTGGGGAGGGGCCTTGCTCCCTCTGCTCAGTTGTCTTAATTGTTTTATATTTTTCCAATCAATTTGGGAGGAAAGGGCTCTCAGAGAGAGAGCGGAGAGACAGAGAGTAACAGAGAAAGAGAGAGGGGTGTGGGAAGGGGGGGAACTGCGAGGGCAGGTCTCCCCTCGCAGCTGTGGGTGGGTGCAATCCCCAGATGGCAAACAAAAAATAGTCTTTGGGGTGGTCTTTGGGTGAGGGGAGAAGATGTCTTCACCTGGTGCAGCTGGAGCCACACAGGCACACACTCCCAACGATGTTAATTAGGGTGGATTAATTGTTTCTTCAGCCTGGTAGCTCCAGCTATCCCAGGCTAGGCAATGGTGGAGGGGTGCTTCAAAGGTGTGTGGGGCCTAGTTGTAAGCAAGGCCCCCACACACACTTCCACACACACACACACATACACACCCCCCGCGATGTACCGGCCCCCAACTGGTCTTCTTTCCTCCCCCCACCGATACAGCAAAGTCTTTTAGGGACTGCACCAATACACCCACCTGTAGAATGGTAGAGTCTCCCTCCTTCCACACTGGATGTTGTTGTTGGTCTTTCCCCCTCTCTCCAACTCTTTGTAGAAATGGTGAAGTTGTTCAAGTTTTCTGCTTTTTCCTCCTCTCCCTCTGGGTGAAAGTTGGTGGTGAAGCCCCTTCCTTCCTTCCTTCTCTTCCTGGGCTGATTCACAGGCCCAGCCAGGAGCAAAAGCAGCAGCTCCTTCTCTCACTGCTCACAGCTCCAACTGTTTAGGCCACGCCTCCACTGCTCCACAATTGGCCCAGGTGCAGCAGCTAATCAGGAAGGCAAATGGAATGTTGGCCTTCATTGCAAGAGGGATGGAGTACAAAAGCAGGGAGGTCCTGCTGCAACTGTATAGGGTATTGGTAAGGCCACACCTGGAGTACTGCGTGCAGTTTTGGTCACCTTACTTAAGGAAGGCTATAATAGCTTTGGAGGGGGTACAGAGACGATTCACTAGGCTGATTCCGGAGATGAGGGGTTTACCTTATGATGATAGATTGAGTAGACTGGGTCTTTACTCGTTGGAGTTCAGAAGGTTGAGGGGTGATCTTATAGAAACATTTAAAATCATGAAAGGGATAGACAAGATAGAGGTAGAGAGGTTGTTTCCACTGGTCAGGGAGACTAGAACTAGGGGGCACAGCCTCAAAATACGGGGGAACCAATTTAAAACCGAGTTGAGAAGGAATTTCTTCTCCCAGAGGGTTGTGAATCTGTGGAATTCTCTGCCCAAGGAAGCAGTTGAGGCTAGCTCATTGAATGTATTCAAATCACAGATAGATAGATTTTTAACCAATAAGGGAATTGAGGGTTATGCGGAGCGGGCGGGTAAGTGGAGCTGAGTCCACGGCCAGATCAGCCATGATCTTGTTGAATGGTGGAGCAGGCTCGAGGGGCTAGATGGCCTACTCCTGTTCCTAATTATTAAGTTCTTATGTTCTTATGTTATCGCCCGCTGACGACACTTCGTGTGCCCAGGTCTTAAACAAATTTCCTTCGCTGTTCGAACCAGGCATCGGGACATTCTAAGGAGCAAAAGTGCAGATCCACCTAATTCTGGGGGCGCGACCCATCCATCACAAGGCGAGAGCAGTACCTTACATGATGAGTGAAAGAGTAGAGATCGAGCTAGACCGGTTGCAAAGAGATGGCATCATTTCACCGATCGAGTTCAGCAAGTGGGTCAGTCCTATTGTTCCAGTCCTCAAGGGAGACGGCATCATCAGAATCTGTGGCGATTACAAAGTAACTATGAATCGTTTCTCCCTGCTAGACCAAATCCTACTATCAAAAACCGACAACCTCTTTGCAACGCTGGCGGGAGGAAAGACGTTCACGAAGCTGGATCTGACCTCAGCCTACATGACGCAGGAACTGGAGGAATCATTGAAGGCCCTCACCTGCATCAACACGCACAAAGGTCTTTTTGTTTATAACAGATGCCCATTTGGAATCCGATCAGCGACGGCGATATTCCAGAGAAACATGGAAAGTTTACTGAAGTCGTTCCCGCACACCGTGGTCTTCCAGGACGACATCTTGGTCACAGTCAAGCACCTGCATAACCTGGAGGAGATTCTTAGTCGACTCAACCGTGTGGGGCTCAGATGAAAACACACATTCCTGTCGCCTGAAGTGGAGTTCCTGGGAAGGAGGATTGCGGCGGACGGCATCAGGCCCACCAACGTGAGGACGGAGGCAATCGAGAACACACCGAGGCCACAGAACGTGACGGAGCTGCGGCCATTTCTGGGACTCTTGAACTACTTTGGTAACTTTTTACCGGGTCTCAGCACCCTGCTGGAACCACTACATGTCTTCCTACGAAAAGGGAGCGAATGGGTTTGGGGCAAAAGCCAAGAAAATGCCTTTGTAAAAGCGAGAAAATTGTTATGCTCAAACAAATTGCTTGTGGTGTATGATCCATGTAAGCATTTGGTACTAGCATGTGATGCGTCATCATATGGCGTCGGGTGTGTATTTCAACAAGCTAATGATTTCGGGAAACTGCAACCGGTTGCTTATGCATTCAGGAGTCCGTCGAAGGCTGAGAGAGCCTACAGCATGATTGAAAAAGAAGCGTTAGCGTGTGTCTATGGGGTAAAGAAAATGCATCAAAACCTGTTTTGATTAAAATTCGAATTGGAAATTGACCATAAGCCACTTATATCCCTGTTTTCTGAGAGTAAAGGGATAAATACCAACGTTTCGGCCCGCATCCAGAGATGGGCGCTCACGTTGTCCGCATACAACTACACCATCCGCCACAGGCCAGGCACAGAAAACTGTGCTGATGCTCTCAGTAGGCTGCCATTGCCCACCACGGGGGTGGAAATGGTGCAGCCCGCAGATCTAGCCATGGTTATGGAAACATTTGAAAGTGAGCAATCACCCGTCACTGCCCGGCAGATCAAAACCTGGACAAGCCAGGACCCCTTATTATCTCTCGTCAAAAGCTGTGTGCTTCACGGGAGCTGGTCCAGTGTCACAGTGGAAATGCAGGAACAGATAAAGCCGTCCCAGCGGCACAAAGGTGAAATGTCCATACAGGCAGATTGCGTTCTGTGGGGCAATCGAGTAGTGGTCCCCAAGAAGGGCAGAGACACCTTCATCAATGATCTGCACAGTGCCCACTCAGGCATCGTAATGATGAAAGTGATAGCTAGATTCCACGTAAGGTGGCCTGGCACAGATGCCGACTGAGTCCTGCATTCACAGATGTAATACATGTTCGCAGTTAAGCAATGTACCCAGGGGGGGCGCCGCTAAGTTTATGGTCTTGGCCCTCCAAACTGTGGTCCCAGGTACACGTCGACTATGCAGGCTCGTTCTTGGGTAAAATATTCCTTGTGGTTGTAGATGCTTACTCCAAGTGGATTGAATGTGAGATAATGTCGACTCGCACGTCCGCTTCCACTCCTGAAAGCCTGCTGGCCATGTTTGCCATTCACCCGATGTCCTGGTGAGCGACAACAGACTATGTTTTCAGTGCTGAGTTCAAAGAATTCATGACCTGTAACGGGATCAAACATGTCACATCTGCCCCGTTTAAACCAGCGTCCAATGGTCAGGCAGAGAGAGCAGTGCAAACCATCAAGCAAGGCTTAAAGAGGGTAACTGAAGGCTCACTGCAGACTCGCCTATCCCGAGTCCTGCTTAGCTACCGCACGAGACCACACTCACTCACTGGGATCCCACCTGCTGAACTGCTCATGAAAAGAGCACTTAAGACAAGGCTCTCGTTAGTTCACCCTGATCTACATGAACAAGTAGAGAGCAGGCAGCTTCAACAAAGTGCATATCATGATAGCGCAAATGTGTCACACCAAGATTGAAGTCAATGATCCAGTATTTGTATTAAATTATGGGCAAGGTCCCAAGTGGCTTTCTGGCACTGTCGTGGCCAAAGAGGGGAGCAGGGTGTTTCGGGTCAAACTTTCAAATGGACTCATTCACCGGAAACACTTGGACCAAATCAAACTCAGATTTACGGACTATCCTGAGCAACCCACCTTGGATCCTATCTTTTTTGATCCCCCAACATACACACCAGTGGCAACCGGCACCACGGTTGACCATGAAGCAGAACCTATCATCCACAACAGCCCTGCAGGGCCCAACACACCAGGCAGCCCAGCAACGGCCCAACAAATGATTCAACAAAACCAGCTTTCACACCAAGACGATCAACCATGGCAAGAAGGGCCCCAGATCGACTCACATTGTAAATAGTTACACTATTGACTTTGGGGTGGGGTGGGGGGGGAATGTTGTTATATATGTTGACTTGTATTTACTCTGTACAGCCGCCAGAGGGCTCATTCCCCGGAGTCCCAAGGGATCCCATAATGCCTTGGGAGCACAGGTACTTAAGAAGGCTTCACAAGTTGGAGAGGCACTCTGGAGACCTGCAATAAAAGACTAAGGTCACACTTTACTTTGAGCTCACAGTGTTCAGTCTGACTCTTTCTCCATTCATAACATGTACTCCATACAAATTCTTATATTTTTACAATTACACGTTCAACTGATCTGATATTTTACATGCAGATTATTTATGTTGCTCGAAATCCAAAGGATGTTGCTGTGTCTTTATATCACTTTCAAAATTATGTCATCATGTTGGATGCAACTTCCAGTTTTGAAGACTTTCTTGAGAAATTCATAGAAGGCAAAGGTAAATATTCAGCATTTACCATATCATATATTTTATTTCTTGCCAATTCTTTGTTTTCATCATGTTTCAGCTCACTTTGACATTAGACTTTCAGTCCTATGAACTGATCATTGTGATTCACATTGCATGCACCTCTTTTACTTCCTTAGTCTGTGATCTAATGAGTGCCCCTTTTATTGCCCAATTGTTAGAATAGTGAAAATAATTTGGAAGCACCTTACTAGCATTCAGAGGAAGTTTCCCTCATCCTCTACGCTTTTAAGGCTTAACAATTCAGCCATTTTCATCACTGAGGGTGTGAGCTCCTTCAGTTGTTGGGTTTCCTATCCTGACAGTTTGGCAGGTGAATGTAGTCCTTTGCTCAGCTTGAATTTTGTCATGTATTCTTTTGTGCACCTCCTGCTAATTGCCCCCATATCTTTTCATTACCTTCAACTTCTTGGTGATCTCTGGTCAGGCTTCTGTACTGATCATACGATTAGCGAATTACCTATCCTCCACTGCTAAAGATTATGGGCCCAATTTTGGCCAACCCAATTTTTTCGCGCACTGACCCTTTATGCGCCGACTTTGTGCGCTGGAAAGGGCGGCAAAAAATGTTCTTAGTATCCTGGCCCCTCTGCCGAGTGTCCCGGGTCCTGGTGCGACGTCCATGGTGGAGTGGGGGGGGGTGCGGAGCTACAGCCCTGCGCTGAAAACACTGCCGGCAGCTGTTCGCATGCGCAGTGAAGTCTGCGCGCATGCTCCTCGCCTTCCCAGCTGTCAGAACTCTACCCAAGATACCGTTGAGCCCAGCCTTTCCTCTTGCCCCCGCTCGATGCCATCGAGCCCTGCCTTTCCTCTCCCTCCCTCCCTCCCGATGCCGTCGAGCTCTGCCTTTCCTCTCCCTCCCGATGCCGTGGAGCCTTGCCTTTCCTCTCCCTCCCTCCCTTCCTCTCCCCCCCCACCCAGCCTCCCGATGTGTCTTTGCCGGCTGCCTTCCCCGGCCCAAGGTAGGATTTACTTAAAATATTTAATTGTTAAACAATTGTTTACCTGAGTTCTTTATTTTTATTTAGTTATTTTAACTTTTATTTGGAATGTTTGGTGCTTGGGTACTAACCTATGTCGATTTCTTAACTGCCCGTAACATTTTTCAGAGCTGACCACATACGCTGACCTAAGTGGCATAAATGGCCAAAATTGGCGTAAGTGTCTGGGAACGCCCCCTTTTGAAAAAAAAAACTGAACTAAAAAAAAATCGTATTTAACTGACTTACTCTGGAGCAAATTTTGGGGGGAAAATGGCATTTGTTAACTAACGCCAGAAAAAACAACTTACTCCAAAAAAATTGATGCAAGTCATGGCCAAAATCGGGCCCTATAGTACTCCTAGACAGCAACTTGTCTAATTTCAGTCACAATTATCAGCTTTGTTATTTGTATTACTACATGGTTTATCACAGAGGTCAATGGCTTTATTTCAGGTTTCTACAGGTGTTTAACTCTGATAATAACAACAACAACTTGCATTTATATAGTAGCTTAATGTAATAAAGCATTCCAAGGCACTTCACAGGAGCGTTATCAAACAAAATTTGACCGAGCCACATAAGGAGATATTAGGACAGGTAGCCAAAAGCTTGGTCAAAGAGGTCAGTCTTAAGAAGCATTTTAAAGGAGGAGAGAGTGGCGGAGAGGTTTTGCAAGGGAATTCCAGAGCTTAGGGCCTAGGCAGCAGAAGGTACAGCTGCCAGTGGCGAAGCGATTAAAATCAGGGATGCGCAAGAGGCCAAAATTGGAGGAGTGCAGAGATCTTAGAGGGTTGTAGGACTGGAGGAGGTTACAGAGATAGGGAGGAGCAAAACGTTGGAGGGATTTGAAAAAAAGGATGAGACATTTTACACTCTTTGTGTACAGTCTCTGAAGATTTGGTGGCTTACATTTCTGGTGGCTATATTACTAAATTCAGGGTAACCAGAATGATGCATGATTGGTTCTCAACACATTTGATATCAGATCATTCTTTACTATACAGAGTATATAGCTTGTGCCAGGGCCTCAGCAGGACCAAAGGGTCTGTGGGGATTCCAAGTGCAGCTTAAAAATCGACGAACACATAGGCTTCAGGTTTGCAAACCCCCTCCATTGCCCCATCCCCTACAGGGCAATATTCAGACCTGTGGCCTTCTGGCTGCTGCCCCCATGCCAATAACCCAGGACAGAAGACTTGTCAGAACTTTTCCTTCTATAGGTGCGGTGCACCTCAAGTACACGCAGCAAGTGTCTAAAGAGGAATTTCAAGTTTGATACCTATTGCATTATTAAAACTGGCCATGACTTTCAATTTCATTTGTGATTTGTTTTCTTGAACAGTCTTATACAGCTCTTGGTTTGACCACATCCACGACTGGTACACCCACAGGGATGAATTTGACATCCTATTTGTGACCTATGAAGAAATGCAGAAGGTAATTTGTGTAATGTATTTTTTTATTGACAAATCCAGAAAAGTTATGCCCATATTTCAGGTAAAGCAGGAAATAGTGATTAGGTTTTGCCAAGATTGAGTTTTGAAAGTCTAAACATTGTATGAGGATGGAAAGACTGAGATAATCGCATTGTTTTAAAGTCCTGAGGAAGAAGGCGACTAATTTTCTTTAGCATTATGCCCCACATGTGTCTATTTCGAGCACAGAGAGCAGTGGAAAAAAGGGGCAAAGATCCCTTGCAGCTGGGCTCTGTCAGTTTTTGATTTGCAGAGGCTCCTGGTTGGCTGAAACAGGTATCACTATTCAAATATGCTGGAAATTGTGCAATTATTTTCATGCAATTTCAGGTTAATTTTAATTGGATGGTGGGGTCAAGAAATGAGCCAGAATCCAGACTACTGGGTTTCTGTCCCTTTAACGTCACCCAGAAAATTGCACTTGGGGTGGGGGAATGGCAGCTCATATCATTCCCTTAGCATAATGGATTTTTTACATATAAGAATGTAAGAACATAAGAAATAGGAGCAGGAGTAGGCCATTTGGCTCCTCGAGCCTGCTCCACCACTCAGTAAGTTCATGGCTCATCTGATCATGGGCTCTGCTCCACTTTCCCTCCCACTCCCCATAATCCTTTACTCCCTTATCGCTCAAAAATCTGTCTATCTCCACCTTAAATATATTCAATGACCCAGCCTCCATAGCTTTCTGGGGCAGGTAATTCCTCAGATTTACAACCTTCTGAGAGAAGAAATTCCTCCTCATCTCAGTTTAAATGGGTGGCTCCTTATTCTAAAACGATGCCCCCTAGTTCTAAATTTCCCCATGTGGAAAAACATCCTCTCTTCATCTACCATGTCGAGCCCTCTCATTATCTTATATGTTTCGATAAGATCATCTCTCATTCTTCTGAACTCCAGTGAGTACAGGCCCAACTTGCTCAACCTTTCCTCATAAGTCAACCCCTTCATCTCAGGAATCAACTGAGTGAACCTTCTCTGAACTGCCTCCAATGCAAGTATATCCCTCCTTAAATAAGGAGACCAAAACTGTATGCAGTACTCTTGGTGTTTGCTGCTTAGAGGAAGAGGGGGAGGATGAGGATGAAGTATTTTTGGATGCCAAGAAAATGGTACTTCATTGAACCCACCATGATCCTGCTAACAGAATATGTCAACGACAAAGCATTATCTGGATCTTACTGAGGAGCAATGCATACAGAGGCACCAACCCAAAATGTCCTGGGTAGCACTTATGCAGAGCTATGTAAACAAGTGGCAAGACGTTTAGGTGGACGGATCTTGGAAGCGATGTGAATGAGCGAGGAAATTCGCCATTGCGATGGTTCAGCATAAAACCTACGTGTATCAGTTGCATGCAAAATTCCTCAGGGAAGATCAGTGCAATGCTGCTCTTATGGCATAGTTACAGCAGAACTTTCCTGGAAATTCTGACCTGTATAGGGAAGTAGTGATGGAGTTTTTTCACCATGCTACAGGACAACCTGCAGCCCAACTATCGGGCATGAGCGGTACCATCAATAGTAGTAAAAGTGACTACCATTCTGAACTTTATTGACTCTGGCTCTTTCCAAGGGGCAAATGGGACATCAGTCAGTCTGTAGTGCATAGTTGTATAAAGCAAATGAATGATGCCTTGTTTACCCGTGTAAGCAGATAAATCACTGGACATCAGAGAAAAACAGGAGCAAGCTCTAGGTTTTTATTAAATGGCAAGGTTCCTTAAAGTGTCATTAATGGACCTATCGAGCCCAAGGTGCTCTTGCATAAAAAAAAGTCTCATACATGTTTCTATCTATTCTGTCTCATCTCTTCATAATTTTAAACAGCTCTATCGGCTGTGTGGTCGATAATGAAGAAAGCTGTAGACTGCAGGAAAATATCAATGAACTGGTCAGGTGGGCAGAACAGCAATGAATGGAATTTAATCCAGAGAAGTGTGAGGTCTCTCATAGGCAGACCCTCGAAACGAGAATGACTTTCTTCCACGCCAAAAAAGGATGAGTTCACAGGTGTTTCTATGAAGGACCTGAACTACATCCTCAAGGGTGGAAGATGCCTGTGCGTGGATTTTTTTTACATGTGGTGGCCGTTGCACACCAACCATCACACGGGCTTGACAGAGCTAGGTCTTGGTCCAGTGGCAAGGATTACCCAAGATGACTGGAGACCAGCTCTGCTGCACAGGCCTAGTGCGCACACATATCAGTGTGGGCTGGCCCGTGCTGCCCCTGGCCCTGAACTCACGCCTCCCCTGGGCCCCAATCACGTCCCTTCACAGTCTCTTGCCGCTCCTGCTCTATCTGCCCACACTCCAATCATCGACCTGGACCTTGATGATGTCACTCTTCACTGCCGTCACCCTCCTGCACCAGCACGCGCTGCTCCCTGAAGTGGCCTCCACACCGTTCACCGAGGCCTCCACACCGCTACACGAGGCATCCACACCTATCCCCGAGGCCGCCACACCTATCTCCGAGGCCTCCACACCTATTCCCGAGGCCTCCACACCTATCCCCGAGGTCTCCACACCGCTCCCCGAGACCTCCACACCGCTCCCCAAGGCCTCCACATCGTTCTCCGAGGCATCCACACCTATCCCCGAGGCCTCCACACCTATCCCCGAGGTCTCCACACCGCTCCCCGAGGTCTCCACACCTATCCCCAAGACCTCCACACTGCTCCCCGAGGCCTCCACATCGTTCCCCGAGGTCTCCACGCCGTTCCACGAGACCTCCACACCTATCCCCGAGGTCTCCACACCTATCCCCGAGGCCTCCACATCGTTCCCCGAGACCTCCACACTGCTCCCCGAGACCTCCACACCGCTCCCCGAGACCTCCACACCACTCCCCAAGGCCTCCACACTGCTCCCCGAGGCCTCCGCGTCATTCCCCGAGGTCTCCACATCGTTCCCTGAGGCCTCCACATCGTTCCCCGAGGCCCGAGGCCTCCACATCGTTCCCCGAGACCTCCACACCGTTCCCAGAGGCCCCGAAGCCTCCACACCGTTCCCCGAGGCCCCGAGGCCTCCACACCGCTCCCCGAGACCTCCACACCGCTCCCCGTGGCCCCGAGGCCTCCACACCGTTCCCCGAGGCCCCGAGGCCTCCACACCGCTCCCCGAGACCTCCACACCGCTCCCCGTGGCCCCGAGGCCTCCACGCCGCTCCCCGAGGCCTCCACGCCGCTCCCCGAGGCCTCCACCCTGCTCCCCGAGGCCTCCACACTGCCTTTCCCAATTCCCTTTTGAAGTGTGAGGTAATGCATTTGTGGAAGGCTAACAAGGCAGGATAATACACATTAAATGGTAGGACACTGAGAAGTGTAGAGGAACAAGGCGACTTTGGAGTGCATGTCCACCGTTCCCTGATAGTAGCAAGCCAGATAGATAAGATGGTTAATAAGGCATACGGGATACTTGCCTTTATTAGCCGAGCATAGAATACAAGAGCAGTGAGGTTATGCTTGAACTATATAAAACAGTAGTTAGGCCACAGCTAGTGTACTGCATGCAGTTCTGATCACCACATTATAGGAAAGATGTGATTGTACTAGAGAGGGTACAAAGGAGATTTACGAGTATGTTGCATGGACTGGAGAATTGTAGCTATCAGGAAATATTGGATAGGCTGGGTTTGTTTTCTTTGGAACAGAGGAGACTGAGGTGAGACTTTATTGAGTTGTACAAATATTTTAAGGGACTTGGATAGAGTGGATAGGATGGACCAATTTCCCTTAGCAGAGGGGTCAAGAACCAGGGGGCCTAGATTTAAAGTAATTGGTAAGAGATTTAGAGGGGATTTCAGGGTAAATTTATTTACCAAGAGGGTGGTGGGGATCTGGACCTCACTGCCTGAAAAGGTGGTAGAGGCAGAAACCCTCACCACATTTAAAAAGTACTTGGATGTGCACTGGAAGTGCCGTAACCTACAGGGCTACGGACCAAGAGCTGGAAAGTGGGATAGAAACATAGAAAAAGAGGTGCAGGAGTAGGCCATTCGGCCCTTCGAGCCTGCACCACTATTCAATATGATCATGGCTGATCATGCAACTTCAGTACCCCATTCCTGCTTTCTCTCCAGACGCTTTGATCCCTTTAGCCGTAAGGGCCACATCTAACTCCCTTTTGAATATATCTAACAAACTGGCCTCAACAACTCTCTGCGATAGGGAATTCCACAGGTTAACAATTCTCTGAGTGAAGAAGTTTCTCCTCATCTCAGTCCTAAATGGCTTACCCCTTATCCTTAGACTGTGTCCCCTGGTTCTAGACTTGCCCAACATTGGGAACATTCTTCCTGCATCTAACCTGTCCAGTTCTGTCAGAATTTTATATGTTTCTATGAGATCCCCTCTCATTCTTCTAAATTCCAGTGAAAATAAGCCTAGTCGATCCAGTCTTTCCTCATATGTCAGTCCTGCCATCCCGGGAATCAGTCTGGTGAACCTTCGCTGCACTCCCTGAATAGCAAGAATGTTCTTCCTCAGATTAGGAGACCAAAACTGTACACAATATTCAAGGTATGGCCACACCAAGGCCCTGTACAACTGCAGTAAGACCTCCTTGCTCCTGTACTCAAATCCTCTCGCTATGAAGGACAACGTGCCATTTGCCTTCTTCACTGCCTGCTGCACCTGCATGCCAACTTTCAATGACTGATGTACGATGACACCCAGGTCTCATTGCACCTCCCCTTTTCCGTACTCTGTCACCATTCAGATAATATTCTGCGTTCGTGTTTTTGCTACCAAAGTAAATAACCTCACATTTATCTACATTATACTGCATCTGCCATGCATTTGCCCACTTACCTAACCTGTCCAAGTCATCCTGCAGCCTCTTACTAGATATTGCATTAAATTCCTTCGTACAAATCATTAATGTATATTGTAAATAGCTGGAGTCCCAGAACTGAAGCTTGCGGTACCCCACTTGTTACTGCCTACCATACTGAAAAGGACCCATTTATCCCGACTCTTTGCTCCCTGCCTGCCAACCAGTTCTCAATCCATTTCAATACATTACCCCCAATACCATGTGCTTTAATTTTGCACACTAATCTCTTGTGTGGGACCTTGTCAAAAGCCTTTTGAAAGTCCAAATACACCACATCCACTGGTTCTCCCTTGTCCACTCTTTAGTTATATCCTCAAAAAATTCCATAAGATTTGTCAAGCATGATTTCCCCTTCACAAATCCATGCTGACTTGGACCGATCCTGTCACTGCTTTCCAAATGCGCTGCTATTTCATCTTTAATAATTGATTCCAGCATTTTCCCCACTACCGATGTCAGGCTAACTGGTCTATAATTCCACATTTTTCTCTCCCTCCTTTTTTAAAAAGTGGGGTTACATTAGCTACCCTTCAATCCATAGGAACTGATCCAGAGTCTATAGAATGTTGGAAAATGGCCACCAATGCATCCACTATTTCTAGGGCCACTTCCTTAAGTACTCTGGGATGCAGACTATCAGGCCCTGGGGATTTATCGGCCGTCAATCCCATCATGTTCCCTAACACAATTTCCTGACTAATAAGAATTTCCTTCAGTTCCTCCTTCTTGTTAGACGCTCGGTCCCCTAGTATTTCCAGAAGGTTATTTGTGTCTTCTTTAATGAAGACAGAACCAAAGTGTTTGTTCAATTGGTCTGCCATTTCATTGTTCCCCATTATAAATTCACCTGATTCTGACTGCAAGGGACCTACATTTGGCTTCACTAATCTTTTTCTCTTCACATAGCTATAGAAGCTTTTGCAGTCAGTTTTTATGTTCCCTGCAAGCTTCCTCTCATACTCTATTTTCCCCCTCCTAATTAAACCCTTTGTCCTCCTCTGCTGAATTCTAAATTTCTCCCAGTCCTCAGGTTTGCTGCTTTTTCTCACCAATTTATATGACTCTTCCTTGACTTTAACACTATCCTTAATTTCCTTTGTTAGCCATGGTTGAGCCACCTTCCCAGTTTTATTTTTACTCCAGACAGGGATGTACATTTGCTAAAGTTCATCCATGTAATCTTTAAATATCTGCCATTGCCTATCCACTGTCAACCCGTTAAGTACCATTCGCTAGTCTATCCTAGCCAATTCATGTCTCATACCATCGAAGTTACCTTTCTTTAAGTTCAGGACTCTAACCTCCGAACTAAGTCCATCTTAATGAAGAATTCTATCATATTATGGTCAGTCTTCCCCAAGAGGCCTTGCACAATAAGATTGCTAATTAATCCTCTCTCATTACACAAGACCCAGTCTAGGATGGCCTGCTCTCTACTTGGTTCCTCGACATATTGGTCAAGAAAACCATCCCTTATACACACCAGAAATCCTCCTCCACCGTATTGCTACCAGACTGGTTAACCCAATCTATATGTAGATTAAAGTCGCCCATGATAACTGCAGTACTTTTATTGCACGCATCTCTAATTTCCTGTTTGATGCCATCCCCAACCTCACTACTACTGTTTGGTGGTCTGTACACAACTCCCACTAGCCTTTTCTGCCCTTTGGTGTTCTGCAGCTCTACTTATACAGATTCCACATCATCCATCCTAATGTCCTTCCTTACTATTATGTTATTTTCCTCTTTAACCAGCAACGCTACCTCACCTCCTTTTTCTTTCTGTCTATCCTTCCTGAATATTGAATACCCCTGGATGTTTAGTTCCCAGCCTTGGTCACCCTGGAGCCATGTCTCCGTAATCCCAATTGCATCATATCTGTTAACAGCTATCTGCGCAGTTAATTCATCCACTTTATTACGAATGCTCCTCGCATTGAGACACAGAGTCTTCAGGCTTGTTTTTTTAAAACTCTTTGTCCTTTTAGAATTATGTTGTAATGTGGCCCTTTTTGATTTTTGCCTTTGATTTCTCTGCCCTCCACCTTTCCTTGTCTCCTTTCTACCATTTGCTTCTGCCCCCATTTTACTTCCATCAGTCTCCCTGCATAGATTCCCATCCCCCTGCCATATTAGTTTAAACCCTCCCCAACAGCATTAGAAAACACTCCCCCTAGGACATTGGTTCCAGTCCTGCCCAGGTGCAGACCATCCGGTTTGTACTGGTCCGACCTCCCCCAGAATCGGTTCCAATGTCCCAGGAATTTGAATCCCTCCCTCTTGCACCATTCCTCAAGCCACGTATTCATCTTACCTATCCTGCTATTTCTACTCTGACTAGCACGTGGCACTGGCAGCAATCCTGAGATTACTACCTTTGAGGTCCTACTTTTTAATTTTACTTTTAGCTCCCTAATTTCAGCTTGTAGGACCTCATCCCGTTTTTTACCTATATTGTTGGTACCTATATGCACCACAACAACTGGCTGTTCACCCTCCCCCTCCAGAATGCCCTTCAGCCACTCTTTGTTGGCCGGCGTGGACAAGACGGGCCGAAATGGCCTCCTTCTGTGCTATAACTTTCTATGAGGACTCCCACTGTGCTCTTATTAAGGTTTTATACAATTCACTATTACATCTCAACTTTTATACTGGACTGGATTTTGCAGTGGTAGTGATGTCGAAATTATCAGCGTTCACTATTATTACCCCTCTGGAACTGATCGTAACTTCAGGATTAGTGCTTGAGCAGGTAAACGCGGAAATCCTGAAGTTGCGATCAGTCATTCCCTGATCCAACACAGGCTGCACTGTTTAACTCCCTGTTATGTATGTAATAACTCGATAGATTGAATACTGTAAACTAACACAGGTACAAACCTGGCTCTGCTTTATTGGGACCCAAAGTAATTACATTAAATGATGGCTTGCCTTTTATACCTAGGCTGCACACATGTGCGTACAGCCCAATGACCTCCGACAGTGGCGCCATCTGGTGGCTAGAAACCCCTTGCATACATACATGACAATATTCCCCTTTAAGATATTAGTAACAGTCTTTTTACAAATTGAGGCTTTCCGCTCCCGAGTTGACCATCTCAGTGCAACTCCAGCCTTAGGTGAGCGTTCTGAGTCTGTTATGATGGGGGGCTGGGTAGCGATCTGATGGGAGTGGCAATGACCATGTCAGGGATTGAAAGTCCAGATTCATTGATGACAGCGGAGTCCTCTGATGACTGAGGGTAGGTTGGTTGGTCACTGATTGTGTCTTCCTCAGACTGTTCCGGTTTATCTGTGTGCCGCAGCTTTATCTGATCAACATGTTTCCTGCATGTTTTCCCATTCTTGAGCTTGATGATAAACACTCTGTTACCCTCCTTGGCCATAACAGTACCGGCGATCCACTTGAGACATTGGCCATAATTTAGTATATACACAGGATCGTTAACAGAAATGTCATGTGACACAGCAACACGATCATGATACCACTGCTGACTTTGACGTCTGTATTCAACATGATCGTTCAAGTCAGGGTGGACAAGAGAGAGCTTAATCTCGAGACTTCTCTTCATCAATAGTTCAGCAGGCAGGACCCCGATAAGCGTGTGGAGTCTTGTCCTATAACTAAGCAATATGCATGACAAGCGAGACTGCAGTGAACCTTGAGTTACACGTTTCATACTCTGCTTGATGATTTGGACAGCACGCTCTGCTTGACCATTAGATGCGGGTTTGAATGGTGTTGACCTCACATGTTTGATACCATTGAGTTTCAGGAACTCTTGAAACTCCAGGCTAGTGAAGCAAGGTCCGTTGTCGCTTACAACGATGTCAGGCAGACCATGAATGGCAAACATGACACGAAGGTTCTCAATGGTAGCTGTGGATGTACTGGATGACATGATTATACACTCTATCCACTTGGAATATGCAGCCACCACAACTGAAAACATTTTTCCCAGGAAGGGACCGGCAAAGTCAATGTGGATCCTTGACCATGGTTTAGATGGCCACGAGCACAGACGCAGCAGTGATTCCGCTGGTGTTTTACTTAGCTGCATGCAAATGTTGCACTGATGCACACAAGATTCCAGATCAGAGTCATTTCCAGGCCACCATACATGAGACCTGGCAATGGCTTTTATCATGACAATACCGGGATGAGTGCTATGTAGATCATGTACAAATTTCTCTCTGCCTTTCTTGGGCATAACAACATGATTATTCCACAGTAAACAATCTGACTGAATGGATAGTTCATCTTTGTGACGGTCGTAAGATTTGATCTCATCACCCATTTGCTTGGGTATGACAGACCAATCACCACTAAGGACACATAGTTTCACAAACGATAATATCGGGTCCTGGCTGGTTCAGGTCTTAACTTGTTGAGCCGTGACAGGGATTCCTTCATTTTCAAAGCATCCATAACTAACAATAGGTCTGCAGGTTGTGGTGTGTCCACCTCTGATGTGGGCAACAGCAGACTGCTCAGTGCATCGGCACAATTCTCGGTGACAGGTCTATGGCGAATGACATAATCATAGGCAGATAATGTCAGTGCCCACCACTGCATGCGGGACGATGCCTTTGTTTTCCAAAAACAGTGAAATGAGTGGCTTGTGATCTGTTTCCAGTTCAAACCGAAGACCAAACAAGTACTGATGCTGTAGGCTCGTTCTGCCTTTGACAAACTTTTAGAAGCATATGCAACAGGTTGTAGTTTACCCGACTCATTAGCTTGTTGGAGCACGCAACCAACTCCACATGATGAAGCATCACAGGCCAATACTAGATGCTTACATGGATCATAATGTACCAGCAGCTTGTTAGAGTAAAGCAGATTAGAAGCTTTCTCAAAAACTCTATTTTGAGACGCACCCCAAACCCAGTTGTCGCCTTTTCTTAGCAGCATGTTAAAGGCTCCAATGAAGTGCTCAATCTAGGTAGGAAATTACTGAAGTAGTTGAGTAGACCAGGAACGAACGCAGCTCCATCACATTCTGAGGCTTGGGTGCATTTTTGATAGCCTTGGTTTTCGAGTCAGTAGGCCTGATGCCGTCAGCAGCAATTTTTCTCCCCAGGAATTCGACTTCCGGTGCCATGAAGATGCACTTCAAATGTTTCAGTCTGAGTCCCGCTTTGTCCAGATGATGTAGAACCTCTTCCAGGTTGTTCAGATGTTCGGCAGTGTCATGACCTGTGACCAGAATGTCATCTTGGAACACGACATAGAAAATAGGTGCAGGAGTAGGCCATTCGGCCCTTCGAGCCTGCACCACCATTCAATAAGATCATGGCTGATCACGATGGTTCTAGGGATGGACTTCAGTAGACTCTCCATGTTCCTCTGAAATATGGCTGCAGCCGAGTGAATTACAAAAGGACACCTGTTATAGATAAACAGTCCTTTATGAGTGTTGATGCACGTAAGTTTCTTCGACATCTCGACCAGCTCCTGTGTCATGTAGGCCGACGTCAGATCCAGTTTAATGAATGACTCCCCCCTGGCTAGCGTTGCAAACAGGTCATCAGCCTTCGGTGACAGGTATTGATCCTGTTTCGAAACTCGGTTGATCGTAACCTTGTAATCTCCACAAATCCTGACAGTGCCATCACTCTTCAACACAGGAACAATGGGGCTGGCCCATTCGTTAAATTCAACCAGTGATATGACCCCTTCACGCTGGAGTCTGTTCAGTTCGATTTCGACCTTCTCCCTCATCATGTATGGAACCGCCTGAGCTTTATAATGGACGGGTCTTGCATTCAAGTCCACGTGGATCTGCAACTTGGCTCCCGTGAAATTGCCGATGCCTGGTTCAAACAGCGAGGGGAACTTGCTCAGCAATTGAGCACATGGAGTATCATCTTCTGACAACAAGGCTTTGATATCGTTCCAATTCCATTTGATTTTTTCAAGCCAATTTCTGCCGAACAGCGTTGTGCCATTGCCCTGGAACAATCTATAATGGTAAATCATGAACCGCACCATCATAAGACACCTTGACTACTGCACTGCCAATCACTGTTATGAGTTCTTTAGTGTATGTACGCAACTTGGCATTGACTAGACTCAGCTTAGGCTTCACAACTTTAGTATCCCACAGCTTATCGAATGTCCTCTGGCTCATTATTGATTGAAACATAGAAACATAGAAAATAGGTGCAGGAGTAGGCCATTCAGCCCTTCTAGCCTGCACCGCCATTCAATGAGTTCATGGCTGAACATGAAACTTCAGTACCCCCTTCCTGCTTTCTCGCCATACCCCTTGATCACCCGAGTAGTAAGGACTTCACCTAACTCCCTTTTCAATATATTTAGTGAATTGGCCTCAACTACTTTCTGTGGTAGAGAATTCCACAGGTTCACCACTCTCTGGGTGAAGAAGTTTCTCCTCATCTCGGTCCTAAGTGGCTTACCCCTTATCCTCAGACTGTGACCCCTGGTTCTGGACTTCCCCAACATCGGGAACATTCTTCCTGCATCTAACCTGTCTAAACCCGTCAGAATTTTAAACGTTTCTATGAGGTCCCCTCTCATTCTTCTGAACTCCAGTGAATACAAGCCCAGTTGATCCAGTCGCACCCGTGTCCAATTCTATCGGTACCAGCATACCGTTAAGTTTCACATTAATCATTATCGGTTGGCTCTTTGTTAGGAATGAATACAGTCCATACACTTCCTCCTCTGGTATCTCGGATTGCATATCCGGATCCCGCTATACTGGTCATCATCCTCCACGTGGTATGTCACAGCCGCTTACTCAGTTGCTGGAGATGCCCCACTCTCGAACAGCCTTTACAAATATACTGTTTAAACCAACACTGATGAGGCCGATGATTGCCCCCACAACGCCAACACGATGAAATCAGATTCATTCCTGTTGGCGGACTTTGGGCAACCACAGGTTTCACATACGCAGTCGAGTAGGCCCTGCCATATGCAGCTCTGCCAAACGACGATACAATCTTGTTTACAGTACTTGCCGAGTTCCGATTTTTCAATGATATCTGCTTTAAGTTTTTGACCGTCGTCATGCATGCCTGGGCAATCTGATGGCCTTGCTCAAATCCAGTGTCTCCGCCGCCAGTAGCTTACGCAGGACCACCTTGTGCTTGATGCCAAATACAAATTAGTCCCGCAGCATGTCTCCCAATGCATTTTTGACCTTACACGGACCAGCTAGACTTCTTAGGTCGGCAACGAATTCCGTCACATCCTGGCCCTCAGAACGAACGTGCTTGTAGAATTGATATCGTGAGATGATGATGCCTTCTTCTGGTTTGAGATGGTCACGTACCAGAGCACACAATTCCTCATAGTCCTTGTCCGTTGGACTTGCAGACGAGAGAAGATGCTTTATGAGTCCATAGATTTTCGGAACAAAAATCATGAAGATTGCCCTAAGCCTAACTGCGTCAGTGGGTTCCTCCATTTTGTTGGCCATGAAGTACTGGTCCAGGCGAGCTACAAAATCTGCCCAGTCCTCACCCTTCACGAATCTCTCCAGAATTCCAATTGTGTTGGCTGCTTTTAATTATTTTCTCCTCATTTAGATATTTAGTACTGTCTTTAATTAAACATACCACATTTTCCCCACCAGAAATGGTAAACTAACTGACATGTAATGACCCAGGATAGCTGTGCCTCCCTGTTTGAAAATGCATATTACATTGGTAAATCTCCAGCACACATCCACTCTCAATAAAAATCCAAAATATAATTTGTAGGACCTCCATTATTTCTTCTTCCATTTTTCTTGGGTTCCATGAATGTAATCCACCAATTTCTTCTTTCTTTAGCTTAACTCATTTCTCCAATACATATATTTTATTTACTTTATCTCTCATCTCACTTTTAACCAATTCATGATTTATTTCCTTCTCCATATCTTTCTCTTTTGTAAATATTGAAGTGAAGTAATTGTTAAACATTCTTGGCAACTTGCACACATCATCTACTAACTTCCTATTCCCTCCTCACAGGACCCAGCTCACATTTGACAATTCCCTTTTTACTGATATATTTGTACAATACTTTATCGTTCTTTAAGTATTTTTTTAGATTCTTTTCTTATCCTCCCTCCTTGCTTTCCTTATCCCTTTCTTAACACCCTTCCTTATCTCCCCATTGTTGCTTATTGTTATCATTTAATCCTAAGTATAGATCCCATATGCCATCTTTACTTTGTTTCTGCCGTCTTTATTTATCCATGGCAGTCTGAAACTTGAGGTTGTCTCCTTTTTTGTTAATAGTATACTTTATTTTTCAACTTTGCTATCTCCCTTTTAAGAATATCCTATTGTTGATCTACAGTCCTTTGTACTAATATCTCTTTCCAACTCACATCAGCTAGTTCACTCCTCACCTTTCTAAAATCCATCCTATCCAATCTGGTGCCATTGGTTTTGCCCTAACTTTTTCCCTTTCTATTTGAACCTTAATTTTATGGTCACTACTCCCACCAAGTTCAGCCACAGTTAACTCATATATGTGATCTGTTTCATTACTCATAACTAGAATGAACAAAGTCTCTCCCTTTGTAGGCATACAAATATACTGCTTGAGGTAGTAGTCCTGCACACATATTAGGAATTCCATTCATTTTTCTCCATTTACTCCCTCCCTGAAACAGTCCTTGTGGTGTCTTCATGGGTCAGAGGGCTTTTTTCAGCCAAAGTTTATCTAGATCATTGTGAATCTTCTTTCAAAAGCTGAGCCCCAGATATCTGAATCCCTGCCCTTCTCCGCTGTGATGGGGGTAACTTCATCCTCAGACCAGGTGCTTCTTGTTCCTCTTAGATCACCCCCACTTTTTCCAGATCAACATATGCTCTGCTATATTTTGGAAATTAAATAAATATATTGGAAGTGATTTAGCCCATTGGCTGAATTGCTCTTACCATTTCTTGAAATTAAGATGAAAGTAAAGCCCCCAAAAATGGTAAGTACATTTATTAACATCATGGAAACTGCTGGTATTCTTATCTTTGAACAGTCAAGGATTAGTAATTAATTTACTACATTTACATACTACAGGATTTAAGAGCATCAATACAAAAAATCTGTGACTTCCTTGGGAAAGAGTTGGATGATGAAAAACTTGACATTGTTACGGAGCAGTGCACCTTCAAAGTGATGAAAATAAATCCGATGGCTAACTATGAAAATATTGAAAACAAAAACCCAAATGGAGCATTTCTTAGAAAAGGTAAGAATTCTAAATTCCTACATCCATATGTTAACTATTAAGTTAATTGGTAATTTAGTTAGCTCAGTTGGAAGGACTCTCACATCTGGATCAGAGAGTCGAGGGCTTGAGCAGATAATCTAGACTGACACTTCAATGCAATGCTGAAGGAAAGAGGAATTATCCTTTGGATAAGAAGTTAAATGGGTCCTATCTTACAGGCATTAAAGTCATAATAGGAAGATGGTAGAATTGGTACTTTGGAAGAATAAGACCAAATGGTCTGGAAGGCTTTTTTCATCTGAACCTATCCAATTAGCTTCTTCACCTGTACCTTCTCAAATGTTCCATTTGGATACTTATTCAGTACAGAATTTCAAGAGCAATCAATGTTAAAAACTGTTGGAGTTACAAGGGCCATTCCCCAATGTCATACCGAGGGACAGCCCCAGAGGTCTGTGGAACGAGGAAGATAGGACCCAGTGTGCTTGGTGCTGAACTCCTGATTCTGTGGCTGCGCTACATGTGCACATCTGTGTTACATAGACCTCAGAAAATCATGAAAATACATTGGGCTAAAAATTCCGGCCTCGTAAGAAGTGCTCGCGGACACTGCAAGGCCTCGCAAAAGCCAATTTTCGGGACGCGATGCGCATGCGCCAAAAACAGCTTTTCCAATCTGTCAAGATTTTTCTCCACATCCCTGGGAGAAAGACATTCACACAACAGATATTAGGCTATTTGCCCAACTCATGCCCAACGAATGTTCTTCAAACATTTACACATAGCTTACTTTTGCCAGCATAAGAGTTTTAAAACATATAAAAATTAAATTTAAACACTCTATTAAGGTAAGTTTATTTTTAATATTAAAACACATTAAAAGAAATTCACAAAAATATAGATTTTTCTAAAACATTTAATTTCAATTAATTTTAAATATGTGAGGTGTTTTATTTATTTATTATGCTGTGTTTTGGTGTTTTAGGGGGTTATTCTCATTGATAGTAATGGGAGCCCGTACAAATAGAGCTCCCATTTTTATCAATGAGAATACTGCATAGTGAGTGGTAGTCCAGGCCCACATGATTCCAGCTTCTACTTGCGTACCTTGAAGAGAGGTTCCCATGCGCTGCATAGCGAATCTAGGCCTCCGACCGGGATCTTATGTTTTTCTGGGATCAACAGATAGATTTGTAGATTTTTTTCGGGATGGAGGCATTCATACGAAGGAAGCCTCCGACCACAATTTTCCCCCCAATCTAATCGTCTCCAATGATGTCACCTGGCCCATCTCCTGCCTGCTTTCAAATGTTCCCTAAATCCCCTTTCTTTGACCAGGCTCTTTCTCCACCCGAACCTTCTCTCTTCTCTTTTTTTCCATCCACTCTTTGTTCACCATCTTTAAATTGCTCTGAAATCTCTGTCTGTATTACAAAAAGGGAGCTTGTCTCTGCAGAGGGGGGGAATGCGGCTGCGCTGTAGCAGCACTAGAAAAGTCAAAGAAGCTCTTGAAGGGGGCAAAAGGACTCTGAAGATTTTGGAAACTTTAGTACTGAAGGCCTCATTGGCTAAGTTTCTGGGCCCATTATGGAGGGTTAAGAGGTCACTACTAGACCTCCCACCACCCCCCCCCCCTCTGCCCCTCTCTCTATTCAGTGACCTAGGGAGCTTCCTAACGCTAGCCCAGGAACTACCACCACCATTCCCCTGCAATCTCTTGTATTGGTGGAGACTGCGGAACAAAGAAAATAAATTGGACAGGAACATAAGAAATAGGAGCAGGAGTAGGCCATTTGACCACTCAAGCCTGCCCCGCCATTTACTAAGATCATAGTTGATCTGATCTTGGGCTTCGTTCCACTTCCCTGCCCGCTCCCCATAACCTTTCACTCACTTATCGTTCAAAAATATATCTCTACCTTAAATATATTCAATGACCCAGCCTTCACAGCTCTCTGGGGCAGCCAAGTCCACAGATTTACAACCTTCTGAGAAAAGAAATTCCTCCTCATCTCAGTTCTAAATGGGCAACCCCTTATTCTTAAACTATGCTCCCTAGTTCTAGATTCCCCCATGCAGGGAAATATCCTCTCTGCATCTACCTTGTCAAGTCCCCTCAGTTTCTTATATGTTTCAATAAGATCACCTCTCATTCTTCTAAACTCCAATGAGTATAGGCCCAACCTGCTCAACCTTTCTTCATAAGTCAACCCCCTCATCTCCGGAATTAACCTAATGAACCTTTTCTGAACTGTCTCCAATGCAAGTATATCCTTCCTTAAATAAGCAGACCTAAACTGTATGCAGTACTCTAGGTGTGGTCTCACCAATACCCTATACAGTTGTAGCAGGACTTCCCTGCTTTTATACTCCATCCCCCTTGCAATAAAGGCCACCATTTCATTTGCCTTTCTGATTACTTGCTGTACCGGCATATTAACTTTTTCTATTTCATGCACAAGGACCCCCAGGTCCCTCTGCACTGCAGCATTTTGTAATCTCTCTCCATTTAAATAATAATTTGCTTTTTTATTATTCCTACCAAGTGTGGATAACCTCACACTTTCTCACATTATACTCCATCTGCCAAATGTTTGCCCACTCACTTAGCCTGTCTATATCCCTTTGCAGATTCTTTATATCCTCCTCACAACTTGCTTTCCCACACATCTTTGTATCATCAGCAAACTTGGCTACATTATACTCGGTCCCTTCATCCAAGTCATTAATATAGATTATAAATAGTTGAGGCCCTAGCACCGATCATTGTGGCACCCCACTAGTTACCGTTTGCCAACTGGAAAATGACCCATTTATCCAGACTCTCTGTTTTCTGTTAGTTACCCAATCCTCTATCCATGCTAATTTATTACCCCCAACCCCGTGAGCTCTTATCTTGTGAAGTAACCTTTTATGTGGCACCTTATCGAATGCCTTCTGGAAATCTAAATACACCACATCCACTGGTTCCCCCTTATCCATCCTGCTCATTACATCCTCATAGAACTGTAGCAAATTTGTCAAACATGATTTGCCTTTCATAAAATCATGATTTGCCTTTCATAAAAGCTGACTCTGCTTGATTGCATTATGATTTTCTAAATGTCCTGCTATTGCTTCCTTAATAATGGACTCCAGCATTTTTCCAATGACAGATGTTAGGCTAACTGGCTATAATTTTCTGCTTTCTGTCTCCCTCCCTTTTTAAATAGAGGTGTTACATTTGCAGTTTTCCAATCCGCTGGGACCTTGCCAAACTCCAGGGTATTTTAGTAGATTGCAACCAATGTATCCACTATCTCTGCAGCCACTTCTTTTGACCCTAGGATGCAAGCCTTCAGGTCCTGGGGACTTGTCCACCTTTAGTCCCATTAGTTTGCCTAGTACTTTTTCTCTAGTGATAGTGATTGTTTTAAATTCACCCCCTCCCAAAAGCCCCTTGATTATCTCTTAAAGGGATGTTTTTAGTGTCTCCTACTGTGAAGACCGATATAAAACATTTGTTCAAAGCCTCTGCCATTTCCCCGTTCCCCATTATTAATTCCGACGTCTCATTCTCTAAGGGACCAATGTTTACTTTAGCTATTCTCTTCTTTTTTATATTCCTGTGGAAGCTATTAGTATTTTTAAAAATATTTCTTGCTAGTTTACTCTGATAATCTATCTTCTCTCTCTTTATTATTGTTTTTGTTGTCCTTTGCTGGTTTAAAAAAAATTCCCAATCCTCTGGCCTCCCACTAATCTTGGCAACATTGTATGCCATTGTTTTCAATTTGATACCAACCTTTACTTCCTTAGTATACCACAAATGGTTTTCCCTTCTCTCAAAGTCTTTCGTTCTCACTGGAATATATTTTTGTTGAAAGTTATGAAATATCTCCTTAAATGTCTGCCACTGCTCATCATCCGTCTTACACATTAATCTATTTTCCCAGTCCACTTTAGCTAACTCTGCCTTCATACCTTTGTAATTGCCTCTATTTAAGATCAGGACACTGGTTTGAGACACAACTTTCTCACCCTCCACTGAATTTGAAATTTAACCATGTTATGATCACTCTTTTCTAGAGAACTTGGGCCATGCCTTGTCACCATGTTGTAGGCTGCAAGAGGTCTGCTGGGAAAAATTTTGCCCTGTTTTCTAATGTTATCTTGCCTAATTTGGGGTAGGGTTGTAGAGGTAAATCAAATCCTTAATGATGTTTCACCTGTGGGCAAACCTAGGAGCAAGTGAGGAATAAATTTGTTGGGCTACACAATAAAGGTGCATAACGAGGGGACTTCCTGGACTCGATTAATATTCAGATGATATCTGACCACAGAAACGTCATCATGCACATGCGTGTCAATAGTCTTTATCCAGACAGCTGTAGTCCCCACTCAATGAAAGAGGAAGGATGCTGGGTGGATGCCTTTTGGATCCATTCTCTGCAACCATGGCTGCTGATTCCAGTGGGAAACATCCTAATGGCAGAGGAGGGCCTTGGGCTGGAAGCCTGAGCATCTGTTTGCTGTCCACATCTGCCTCCTCCAGTTGTAAGAAAAGTGTGTCATGCAGCTTGGGCACAACAGAGAGTGTGTGTAAAATGGCAATGGTCGAGCAGTGCTGAAATGCTATCTCCCAGAAGGCTGGTGAGTTTCCAACTGAGGTCAGTGTGCGGAGTATTTTTGTACTATAGCAGGAAGGGTTCTGACTGTGTTTCTACACCAACATTTTGCAGAACACGCCCAAAACTCACATATCTCACAGATTTAAATTTGTTCATTTTATAAAGAATTGTCCACTCTATTATTTTTATTTATCTTGCTGTAACTTTATTTCATTTAATAATTCCAAAAGTTTATTCCTCTGACTTTTTCCCTTTAGGAATAGTTGGAGACTGGAAAAATCATTTCACTGTTGCTCAATCGGAGATGTTTGACAGGATATACCAGGAGAGAATGAAGGACATTCCTTTCAAGTTCATCTGGGACAGCAAATAACTGAAACTCAGATTATCTAAACATCATAGAGGCCAAAGTTCCAGAAATAAGTGGAGATATATTCAGAATACAGGCCTATGATGTGCATCTATTCATTTTTTTGATTTCACATTAAATGAGAACTTAATACGTTATACACAAGCAAACCCGCGGATATTATACATAGAAGTAGAGAATCACTATCTGAACCTTGAAGCCTTAAGCACAGTCGTTGTTTATCTACAGTCTTGTGCACCAAATTCTCTCTCCACCTCACCTCCGCTAGCTCACTCCTCATCTTTCTAAAATCTGCCCTCTTCTCATCTGGTGCCCTTGTTTTTGTATTCTTCTATCCCCTTTTTATTTGAACCTTAAACTTTATCATATTATGGTCACTACTCCCAAGTGCTCATCCCATGTGTAACTCATCTACCCGATCTATGTTGTTTCTCATTACTAGGTCTACCAATGCCTCTCTCCTTGAAGGAGTCCTATATGCATTTTAAGAATTGCATTCATATTTTTCCATTTATTCTCTCTCTTTCCCAATCAAGAAGCTGGTGATTACATTTTCGTAACACAATAATTGTGTTATTCTTACGCATCTTCCTCATTTTACTTAAAGGGGAAAAATTACAGGGCTATAATGAAAAGGCAGGAGAGTGGGACTAATTGAATAGCTCTTTCAAAGAGCCGGTTTAGGCATGATGGGCCGAATAGCCTCCTGCTGTGCTGTATCAGTCTATGATTCGATTTGTCCACACATTTCCTTCTCTGAATTAGGGAGTCTGTAGTACAACCTCCACTAATGTAGCAATATCTTTGATTTCTTACCTTTTTTGTGCACATCAGTCCTCTTGACAGCTTGTACTCATTAATTCAATAAGAACATAAGAACAAGGAACAGGAGTAGGCCATCTAGCCCCTCGAGCCTGCTCCGCCATTCAATAAGTTCATGGCTGATCTGGCCGTGGACTCAGCTTCACTTACCCGCCCTCTCCCCGTAATCCTTAATTCCCTTATTGGTTAAAAATCTATCTATCTGTGACTTGAATACATTCAATGAGCCAGCCTCAACTGCTTCCTTGGGCAGAGAATTCCACAGATTCACAACCCTCTGGGAGAAGAAATTCCTTATCAACTCGGTTTTAAATTGGCTCCCCCGTATTTTGAGGCTGTGCCCCCTAGTTCTAGTCTTCCCTACCAGTGGAAACAACCTCTCTGCCTCTATCTTGTCTATCCCTTTCATGATTTTAAATGTTTCTATAAGATCACCCCTCATCCTTCTGAACTCCAACGAGTGAAGACCCAGTCTACTCAATCTATCATCATAAGGTAACCCCCTCATCTCCGGAATCAGCCTAGTGAATCATCTCTGTATCCCCTCCAAAGCCAGTATATCCTTCCTTAAGTAAGGTGACCAAAACTGCACGCAGTACTCCAAGTGCAGCCTTACCAATACCCTATACAGTTGCAGCAGGACCTCCCTGCTTTTGTACTCCATCCCTCTCGCAATGAAGGCAAACATTCCATTCGCCTTCCTGATTACCTGCTGCACCTGCAAACTAACTTTTTGGGATTCATGCACAAGGACCCCCAGGTCCCTCTGCACCTCAGCATGTTGTAATTTCTCCCCATGCAAATAATATTCCCTTTTACTGTTTTTTTTCCCCAAGGTGGATGACCTCACACTTTCCGACATTGTATTCCATCTGCCAAACCTTAGCCCATTCGCTTAACCTATCCAAATCTCTTTGCAGCCTCTCTGTGTCCTCTACACAACCCGCTTTCCCACTAATCTTAGTGTCATCTGCAAATGTTGTTGCACTACACTCTGTCCCCTCTTCCAGGTCATCTATGTATATTGTAAACAATTGTGGTCCCAGCACCGATCCCTGTGGCACACCACTATACACCGATTTCCAACCCGAAAAGGACCCATTTATCCCGACTCTCTGCTTTCTGTTCGCTAGCCAATTCTCTATCCATGCGAATACATTTCCTCTGACTCCGCATACCTTTGTCTTTTGCAGTAACCTTTTGTGTGGCACCTTATCGAATGCCTTTTGGAAATCTAAATACACCACATCCATCGGTACACCTCTATCCACCATGCTCGTTATATCCTCAAAGAATTCCAGTAAATTAGTTAAACATGATTTCCCCTTCATGAATCCATGCTGCGTCTGCTTGATTGCACTATTCCTATCTAGATGTCCCGCTATTTCTTCCTTAATAATAGTTTCAAGCATTTTCCCCACTACAGATGTTAAACTAACCGGCCTATAGTTACCTGCCTTTTGTCTGCCCCCTTTTTTAAACAGAGGCGTTACATTAGCTGCTTTCTAATCCACTGGTACCTCCCCGGAGTCCAGAGAATTTTGGTAGATTATAACGAATGCATCTGCTATAACTTCCGCCATCTCTTTTAATACCCTGGGATGCATTTCATCAGGACCAGGGGACTTATCTACCTTGAGTCCCATTAACCTGTCCAGCACTACCTCCCTAGTGATAGTAATTGTCTCAAGGTCCTCCCTTCCCACATTCCTGTGACCAGCAATTTTTGGCATGGTTTTTGTGTCTTCCACTGTGAAGACAGAAGCAAAATAATTATTTAAGGTCTCAGCCATTTCCACATTTCCCATTATTAAATCCCCCTTCTCATCTTCTAAGGGACCAACATTTACTTTAGTCACTCTTTTCCGTTTTATATATCCGTAAAAGCTTTTACTATCTGTTTTTATGTTTTGCGCAAGTTTACCTTCGTAATCTATCTTTCCTTTCTTTATTGCTTTTTTAGTCATTCTTTGCTGTTGTTTAAAATTTTCCCAATCCTCTAGTTTCCCACTAACCTTGGCCACCTTATTCGCATTGGTCTTTGATTTGATACTCTCCTTTATTTCCTTGGTTATCCACGGCTGGTTATCCCTTCTCTTACCGCCCTTCTTTTTCACTGGAATATATTTTTGTTGAACACTATGAAAGAGCTCCTAAAAAGTCCTCCACTGTTCCTCAATTGTGCCACCGTTTAGTCTGTATTTCCAGTCTACTTTAGCCAACACTGCCCTCATCCCACTGTAGTCCCCTTTGTTTAAGCATAATACGCTCGTTTCTGACACAACTTCCTCACCCTCAATCTGTATTACAAATTCAACCATACTGTGATCACTCATTCCGAGAGGATCTTTTAATAGGAGATCGTTTATTTTTCCTGTCTCATTACACAGGACCAGATCTAAGATAGCTTGCTCCCTTGTAGGTTCTGTTACATACTGTTCTAAGAAACAATCCCGTATGCATTCTATGAATTCCTCCTCAAGGCTACCCCGTGCGATTTGAGTGACCAATCGATATGTTGGTTAAAATCCCCCATGACTACTGCCGTTCCTTTTTCACATGCCTCCATTATTCCCTTGATTATTGCCCGCCCCACCGTGAAGTTATTATTTGGGGGCCTATAAACTATGCCCACCAGTGACTTTTTCCCCTTACTATCTCTAATCTCCACCCACAATGATTCAACATTTTGTTCATTCGAGCCAATATCGTCTCTCACAACTGCCCTGACATCATCCTTTATTAACAGAGCTACCCCACCTCAACAATATTGCCATTTCTTCTTCTCCTATCCTACCTATTCTATACATCTTAAACATATTATACACTGATATTTTTATTTTGCACTCTGCAGTAAATGAAAATAAAGAGACCTCATTGTTATTAAAGCATATAATATTTGAATATGTGCAAGGGATAGGGGCCATGCCTTGAGGAGCAAATTAGTGAGTAATCTTTATTTTATTGTTAGAGATCCAAATCGGGAGAGCTAGTAAAGGAATGCATTTTGAATGATAATAATCCATTTATATTAAGTTCCATTTTATATCTAGCTCTATACTTAAAGCATTAAACCAAAAGCCTGCAAATATAACTGGCAGGCACTATCTGTAGAATGTCAATAAATATTTAAGGCTGTAACTTTCATCATATAAAATAACCGTGGATAATTCTAATCTTCTTAAGACTATATCTGTATGCTTTTTTTTTGTACATGTAAATAGATAAAAAAGTTTATGTTATGTCATGAGACTGTGCTGTCAATGATTCAATTTTGTCCCACTTTGAAAGGCTAAATCAATTTGGCGTAGATTTCAGGCCAGGAACAATTGCTGGAGTTGTAACAGCATAGACCATGATCAAACACATCTGATATCTTATTGCCATTGTGCATGTATTTTGTAAATAAACACACAGATTTATTCCTCTACAAGTACAATATGGTCTCTCCACATGCCAGCATGTTTCACAATCTTCCACTTGTACAAATTGCATGAAGATTCTTTGATCCCACAGTTTTCACAAAATGCTTAGAAAGTAAAAAGCAATGGTGTTCCGAAGGAGTCTTTAATGACTAAGAGGTTCAGGCTGATTGCTGGTTGTCCGTCCATTCTCATTTTGGCCTCGATTTAGAAGACCAGAAACAATCAGGGTCAAATGGCGATGTTAAGACCCCAGCGCTATTTTTGTCTCTACGTACATTGTTTAAAGGGATGCTCACCTGCTCTCCACTAAAAGGCTGAAAGGTTTGGGAGACAATTTGCCTCGATTACATTGGGGCTCTTTGCTGCTTAGACTATTTAATAGTGTTCCTAGTGGCTATACAACATTCTGAACTCTTAAACAGCTTCTGGCAATGCACTTTTGTCTTCATGGGGATCCTTGTGGCAGGTTGGCTAGAGGATAAGGAGAAGGAGAAAGTAGTAGCAACCAGAGGAAGGTGCACACAGAGCTACAGCTACAAGGAGAGCAAATAGAAAGAGGTGTGCATGGAGGGATCCTTACTGTCCCAACAGGCCCAGGGCAACATACCTGTAATTCTTTGAGGAACAATGCGTAACGAAGCTATATTTCTCTAGACAGGCTGTTACAGAGTGTGTTGCCTCCTGCAACGAGACCTACAAGCACAGCATTGTCTATTGCAGTCAAGGCCACTGCAGCCCTGAACTTCTTTGCTTCTGTCTCCTTCCATGGTGCCACAGGAGATATTGTAACGTACCAATGCCCATTTCATGTTTGCATTAAGCAGGCAACTGATGCCATGTTTGTTAGAGAAAATACTTCCATCACTTTGCCAGAGATAATTAGAAGCAACAGGATAGAGCTCTGGTTGCAGGCTTCCCCAAGTTCAGGGCCTCATTTACTGCACCCACATAGCCCTGCAGGCTCCTTCACACGACGCCACTGCCTTCATGAATCGTAAGCACTTCCACCATTAATGTGCAAGTAGATCACCAGCAGCACATCACACAGGTCTGTGTCCACTTTCCTGGCAGCTGTCACCATTCACCACAATGCACAGAAATTGGCAGTGGACACCTCCATGCTCTCTGGCATGTTACAAAGGTTCCCCAGCAGATAGACCAATTCATTTAAGCAATTGCTGTTACACAGAAATCATCATTATTTTAAAGGCCGGGCCCCCCATAGTCTGCATTGTTGACCTTTTCAGCAGAACTAGAACACAGACTGACTCTCCAGTGAGTTATTTCCTGGGCTTTCCTTTCCACCTGTTCCTGCTCCTGCTTACTTGTACTCAGTGAATCATCCAGTGCAGACCCCCCCTAACTCACTATCTATACCAAGCGGGGTGTCAAGTTTTGTGCTCGTGCTTGTAATTGTGAGAGCAAATGATGATGCATCTTCAGAATGGTTCTACTCCTTAGTCTCTGTGCCTTGAGGTCACGAGTCATCTGAAGGAATTAGGAAAAAGGGAGAGGGACAAGCGTTAGCACATAGTGACGAGGGTAAGCAGTAGCAGATGAGTGTCATTGGTTGTCGTGCTGAGAGAGTATGTGTATGTGTGTTGTGTTGAAAGAGCAAAGGACGAGATTATGCCAACACCCTGCTGCACATGGCCTCCCTCTGCCAATGATGTTAATGTCCACATCCACCATTGGTTTGCTGTGAAGCAGGACCTTCTCCTGTTCTTGTATTCTCCCTTCTATTGTGTGTCAGCTTCTCATGCAACAAGAGTGGCAATGGGTTAGTGTGTGTCGTGTTGAAAACGTGTGAGGCAGCTTTGCATTGCATGCACGAAGAAACAGCAAGTATGCCCAATAGGGCAGTAGCAGGTGAAGAATTTGTGGCCTAGTGATTCCTTCAGGCCATTTTTAGAGCAGCAAATGGGTTCATGGAACAATCTCACGCCCGAAGACAGAACATAATTAGAAATTGGTCCTCGGGCCTCATCTACATATTTCGGACAAGCTACCGGCGCCTGCACAGGCAGCTCACCCAACAGAAACATTCATTTTCAGGTCACCTGCCTGCCAACAGCAGCCCTCAGGTAAATCCAGAGAGAGTCGATTGCAGCGGCTGTCAGGAGGACGGTGGAGGCGGGAGGAGCTGGAGTGATCCAGCCGGTTCCACATTAAAAGTAAATATTAAAATAGTTACTTATCTTTCAGTGGCGGCCAGTGGTGGAAGTCTGGAACATCTGAACAGTGCAAGCCTGGCTCCGTTTCACTCAGGGCAGCCCAATTCGGCACATGGGTCCTTCAACAGGCGCAGATTGGGCGCAAGCCATCCCACTGCTAAATCGGTCAACATTGCGCCCATTTCACACCCGATAAACGTCCACGACCCATTCCAGTTTCTACCCGTGTGAGTGCAATCAGAAGAAGATGCAGTGAAGTGTTCTCTTGTGTTTGAAGAAGAGGCATGGGAGGTGGGGCAGGGAAGGATTGCTCATACCGGTGGGGAAGTAGGGTGATGCAGATCTGTGCAGAGAGTTAGCGAGATGTGAAGAGAAGTTATACGTTGACAGTTCTGGTGAGGCACTTAGATTTCTTCCTGCACACTGGCCAGTTCCTGGGAACAATACTGGTGGCGGAAACTAGGCGGGGAGGGAGCAGTTAAAATGGAGTGGAGGCTTATTCACTCCTTTCCCGTCTTGATCTGGCCGACTGCAATTGCGGAAGGCAAGGACACCTGCCTGAAACCACACGGAGTCCTCTTTGAATGTGCAGAACAGCTGGGAAGTCCATGGGTGAGATTTAAATGAATCCCGGCAGTTAAAATCGATCAGGTCTCTTTCTACCACGGACGAGCAACAAATTAATTCACCACCAGTGGATTTGCAGGATCTTGCGGAGGCAGCGTTGGTGGTATTTCTCCAGTGCTTTGAGATGTCTGCTGTATATGGTCCATGTCTCTGAGCCATACAGGAGGGCAGATATCACTACAGCCCTGTAGACCATAAGCTTGATGCCAGATTTGAGGCCCTGGTCTTCAAACACTCTCTTCCTCAGGCGACCCTAGGCTGCAGTGGCAATCTGAAGGCGATGTTGGACCTAGTCATTGGTGGTATCAGGCTCCCGAGATATGGAAAATGGTCCACGTTGTCCAAGGCCGCGCTGTGGATTTTGATGACCGGGAGGCAGTGCTGTGTGGCGGGGTCAGGTTGGTGGAGGACCTTTGTCTTATGGATGTTTAGCGTAAGGCCCATGCTTTTGTATGCCTCGGTGAAGGTATTGACGATGGCTTGGAGTTCGGCATCTGTATGTGTGCAGGCGATTGCATCGTCTGC
The DNA here is from genome assembly GCF_044704955.1 of Pristiophorus japonicus. Classification (NCBI taxonomy): domain Eukaryota; kingdom Metazoa; phylum Chordata; class Chondrichthyes; family Pristiophoridae; genus Pristiophorus; species Pristiophorus japonicus. Next base: position 138,015,391 of record NC_091983.1, on the reverse strand, counting down.
ATACTGTAGTTCGATGACAGAGGATGGGTGACCTGGGATATAGCCTGGAGCCAGCGAAGGTTGAACAGGTTCACATTGGCAAGATCCTGCAAATCCACTGGGAGGCACACCCAAGTCAGTATTCTCGCTCAGGCCAACATCCCCAGCATCAAAGCACTGACCACACTCGACCAGTTCCATTGGGCGGCCACATCATCCACATGCCTGACACAAGCCTAACTAAGCAAGCGCTCTACTCAGAACTCCGACATGTTCCTTACACCTTACGCTAAACATCCGTAAGACAAAGGTCCTCCACCAACCTGACCCCACCACACAGCACTGCCCCCCCCCCCGGTCATCACAATCCACAGCGCGGCCTTGGACAACGTGGACCATTTTCCATACATAAGAAATAGGAACAGGAGTAGGCCATACGGCCCCTCGAGCCTGCTCCGCCATTCAATAAGATCATGACTGATCTGATCATGGACTCAGCTCCACTTCCCTGCCCGCTCCCCATAACTCCTTATTCCCTTATTGTTTAAGAAACTGTCTATTTCTGTCTTAAATTTATTCAATGTCCCAGCTTCCACGGCTCTCTGAGGCAGCGAATTCCACAGATTTACAACCCACTGAGAGAAGAAATTTCTCCTCATCTCTGTTTTAAATGGGCGGCCCCTTATTCTAAGATCATGCCCTCTAGTTCTAGTCTCCCCATCAGTGGAAACATCCTCTCTGTATCCACCTTGTCAAGCCCCCTCATAATCTTATACGTTTCGATAAGATCACCTCTCATTCTTCTGAACTCCAATGAGTAGAGGCCCAACCTACTCAACCTTTCCTCATACGTCAACCCCCTCATCTCTGGAATCAACCTTGTGAAACTTCTCTGAACTGCCTCCAAAGCAAGTATATCCTTTCGTAAATATGGAAACCAAAACTGCACACAGTATTCCAGGTGTGGCCTCACCAAAACCTTGTATAGCTGTAGCAAGACTTCCCTGCTTTTAGAGCCTGCTATCAGCAAGGGCAGACATTGATAGCTAGGTCCAACACCGCCTCCAGAGTGCCAGGTGGGCAGAGGAAACGTTTCAAGGACATCCTCAAAGCCTCTTTGATAAAGTGCAACATCCCTACCAGCACCTGGGAATCTCTGGCCCAAGACATCCCAAAATGGAGGACAAGCATCCAGGAGGGTGCTGAGCACCTCGAGTCTCATCGCTGAGAGCATGCAGAAATCAAGCGCAGACAGCGGAAGGAGCGTGTGGCAAATCAGGCTCCCTACCCACCCTTTCCTTCAATGACTGTCTGCCCCACCTATTCACTAAATATATTCAAAAAGGAGTTAGATGAAGTCCTTACTACTAGGGGAATCAAGGGGTATGGTGAGAAAGCAGGAATGGGGTACTGAAGTTGCATGTTCAGCCATGAACTCATTGAATGGCGGTGCAGGCTAGAAGGGCCGAATGGCCTACTCCTGCACCTATTTTCTATGTTTCTATGTTTCTATGACAGAGACTGTAATTCCCATATTGGACTGTACAGTCACCTGAGAACTCACTTTTAGAGTGGAAGCAAGTCTTCCTTGATTCCGAGGGACTGCCTATGATGATGAATTTGCCACTGCAGTTTACCACGAGAAACCCACTGGCAGTTAAATCCAAGATTATATATGTCTTTTATTTCTCTCATTAACTGCCATTCAACCATCTCCTGTTCTCCAATTGAGCATTTTACAAATCATTCTATTTCTTTTTCCAGTGTGTGGTTGCGATTTTTCAACTTTCCCTTCCCTTTGTTCGGTTCATGTATATCTTCCAGTTCTGATGAAGGATCCATACCCAAAACATCAATCTATTTGTTATTTCTGCTGACGCTGCCTGACCTGCTGAATGTGCTTGGAGTCTCCTGACGATGTGTATTTTAATAATTAGAAATCAGCAGCAGACTTCCTCAGAATGTGGAACTAAATCAGTCATTACATATTCCAAGGGGAATAACTTGCATTAATTTAGCACAAATAGATATATTTTGTAGATGAGATTGATATGATAACCTGAAATCCTAAACTAGTGAATATTTATGTTGCTGCTGTGCCACTTGAGTACAAGGACTAACTTTACTTCCAATATTAATACAATTATTTTGGAGCTCAACGCTTCAGCTAATTCCCTCTCTTAATCTAGCACAGCTGAACAAGCATTCAACAGCAGGAAGGACTGCCCTCCCCCAACCAGCGTTATTTAATAGGATCATCAGCTACTGACAGATTAGTTGCTGATTGATTTCTACTGGCTGTTGCTACAATTCTACGAGTGTTTGGTGCTTTCTAGAGTTGTTTAATGTTGCTAAAGTCTACAAAGAGAGGTGTGGCAGGTGCTGAAGGACTTTTACCTGACTTCAAGGCTTGTGCACAAAGCACTTGCTGCCAGACATGGGTGCAATGGTACGCTTTCCTTTTGGAATACCGCATGCCATGGAGAGTGAACAGAGGGCACGCAGAGCAGGACAAGCTGCTGGAAGAGGGAGGACGAGTCGGGGAGGCTGATTCTCAGCAGGAGGCCATATTCACCCCAAGGTGTCCAGGGAGTAATTCTCCTACCTGAACCTCAGCGAGGAACAGTGTGTGAGACATCTGCACTTCGGTAAGGATGTTCTCACCGAAATTTGCCACCTGCTGCAGCCACAACTGCAACCTCAGAGTAGGGCGAGGACCACATCGCTAGTCGCTGTAAAGGTGACCATAGCGATGAACTTGTATGCATTTAACACCTTCCAGCTGGAGCTGGCGATATTTGCAACATCTCACAGTTTGCCATCCACTGTTGCGTAAAGGAGGTCACTGAGGCTCTCTAATCAAAGAGAGCAAACTACATTTCATTCTCTTTTGCCAGAGACCAGCAGGCTGAGCAAGCACATGACTTTGCTAGGATTGCAAGCTTACCCACGGCACAGGGTGCCATTGACAGCATGCAAATTGTTTTCCAGGCACTGCATGTCAACTCTGCCACATATCGGAGCTAAAAGGGATTTCTCTCCCGCAATGTCCTGCTGGTGTGTGACCATAGGCAGTGAATCATGCAGGTCAATGCCCGGTACCCTGGCAGCAGTCATGATGCATTCATTCTGCAGCAATCCACTGTGCCAGCTGCAATTCAGCCAGCACAGCAAATCTAAGGGTGGCAACTGGGCGACAAGGGCTATCTGCTGACGACATGGCTTATAACCCACGCACAGCATGCATACAATTAAAACTATGTTGCCACACAATAGAGCAGATCATTGGCATACTGAAACAATGCTTCCGCTGTCTGAAGCGTTCTGGAGGAGCCCTGCAGTACTCGGCAGAGCAGGTGTCAAGACTCGTAGTAGTCTGCTGCACACTGCACAACCTCACCACCATGAGAACATAGCCCAGCTACATGGCAACCAGCTGACGGGCAGGAGCATGAAGAGGAGGAGGAGAAGGAGGAGGAAGGGAGGAGACAACCTAGACAGCCCCTTCCTGGTGGGCTGTCCATGAAGAATTCATCCGAGTGCGATGCAAGTAACCACAATCCCAATTCCCCATTCACTAAGTCACCACACTCCTTACCTTCCCTCTGTCACTGACATAGAAACATAGAAAATAGGTGCAGGAGTAGGCCATTCGACCCTTCGAGTCTGCACTGCCATTCAATGAGTTCATGGCTGAACATGCAACTTCAGTACCCCTTTCCTGCTTTCTCGTCATACCCCTTGATCCTCCTAAGTAAGGACTACATCTAACTCCTTTTTGAATATATTTAGTGAATTGGCCTCAACAACTTCCTGTGGTAGAGAATTCCACAGGTTCACCACTCTCTGGGTGAAGAAGTTTCTCCTCATCTCGGTCCTAAATGGCTTACACCTTATCCTTAAACTGTGACCCCTGGTTCTGGACTTCCCCAACATTGGGAACATTCTTCCTGCATCTAACCTGTCTAAACCCGTCAGAATTTTAAACGTTTCTATGAGATCCCCTCTCATTCTTCTGAACTCCAGTGAATACAAGCCCAGTTGATCCAGTCTTTCTTGATATGTCAGTCCCGCCATCCCGGGAATCAGTCTGGTGAATCTTCGCTGCACTCCCTCAATAGCAAGAATGTCCTTCCTCAAGTTAGGAGACCAAAACTGTACACAATACTCCAGATGTGGCCTCATCAATGCCCTGTACAACTGTAGCAACACCTCCCTGCCCCTGTACTCAAATCCCCTCGCTATGAAGGCCAACATGCCATTTGCTTTCTTAACCGCCTGCTGTACCTGCATGCCAACCTTCAATGACTGATGTACCATGACACCCAGGTCTCGTTGCACCCTTTTCCTAATCTGTCACCATTCAGATAATAGTCTGTCTCTCTGTTTTTACCACCAAAGTGGATAACCTCACATTTATCCACTTTATACTTCATCTGCCATGCATTTGCCTTTATCCACATTATACTTCATCTGCCATGCATCAATGCAAAAATAAAAGCCACCACAAAATAAACATTACAAACCAAATTTATAAATGAAAGCATGCATACAAAAGTCAACTAATCACCCTTGTGCATTCTCCTAGTGCTTGTCTTCCGTGTGCCTTTGCCCATCCTAATGCTCCTATGAAGTGCTACCCCAGTGGCTGCAGTATGGCTGATGGAAAGCTGCTGACTTTCAGTGGGGTAGACTGCAGATGGCTTTGGAGGATGACCTCAAGCAGCTCTTGGCCTAGAAGGCCTGGCTGCAGACTGCACCACCTTGGCACAGTCGACAGCAGTCTGGGCTGGCTGGCTGACAGGCAACAGCAAGGGCACTGGCGGAGTGGCAGTTCTGGGAGGACGAATACTGTCATCCTGAGAGAGGACAACAGGTTCGTACTCCTTAGAGACAGTGCCACTCCCCCACCAATCCTAGTAATCTGTTGGAGGATAGATTGTTGGACTGTCGTGACGCCCTGAAAACCCCTTTTAACACTATAATCATCATCATCATCATCATAGGCAGTCCCTCGGAATCGAGGAAGACTTGCTTCCACTCCTGAAGTGAGTTCTTTGTTGGCTGAACAGTCCAATACGAGAGCCACAGACTCTGTCACAGGTGGGACAGATAGTCGTTGAGGGAAGGGGTGGGTGGGACTGGTTTGCCACACACTCTTTCCGCTGCCTGCGCTCGATTTCTGCATGCTCTCGGCGTTGAGACTTGACGTGCTCAATGCCCTCTCCGATGCACTTCATCCACTTAGGGTAGTCTTTGGCCAGGGTCTCCTAGGTATCAATGGGGATGTCGCACTTTATCAGGGAGGCTCTGAGGATGTCCTTGTTGCATTTCCGCTGCCCCCCTTTGGCTCATTTGCCATGAAGGAGCTCCGAGTAGAGCGCTTGCTTTGGGAGTCTCGTGTCTGGCATGCGAACTATGTGGCCTGCCCAGCGGAGCTGATCGAGTGTGGTCACTGCTTCAATGCTGGGGATGTTAGCCTGGACAAGGACGCTGATGTCGGTGCGTCTGTCCTCCCAGGGGATTTGTAGGATCTTGCGGAGACATCGTTGGTGATATTTCTCCAGCAACTTGAGGTGTCTTCTGTACATGGTCCATGTCTCTGAGCCATACAAGAGGGCAGGTATTACTACAGCCCTGTAGACCATGAGCTTGGTGGCAGTTTTGAGGCCTGGTCTTCAAACACTCTTTTCCTCAGGTGGCCGAAGGCTGCACTGGCGCACTGGAGGCGGTGTTGGATCTCGTCGTCGATGCCTGCTCTTGTTGATAGGAGGCTCCCGAGATATGGGAAGTGGTCCACGGTGTCCAGGGCCGCGCCATGGATCTTGATGACTGGGGACAGTGCTGTGCAGTGAGGACAGGCTGGTGGAGGACCTTTGTCTTACGGATGTTTAGCGTAAGGCCCATGCTTTCGTATGCCTCAGTAAGTACGTCGACTATGTCCTGGAGTGCAGCCTCTGTATGTGCGCAGACGCAGGTGTCGTCCGCGTACTGTAGCTCGACGACAGAGGTTAGGGTGGTCTTGGATCTGGCCTGGAGACGACGCAGGTTGAACAGGTTCCCACTGGTTCTGTAGTTTAGTTCCACTCCAGCGGGGAGCTTGTTGACTGTGAGGTGGAGCATGGCGGCGAGAAAGATTGAGAAGAGAGTTGGGGCAATGACGCAGCCCTGTTTGACCCCGGTCCGGACGTGGATTGGGTCTGTAATGAATCCATTGGTAAGGATCACGGCCTGCATGTCGTTGTGAAGCGGGCAGAGGATGGTGACGAACCCTTAAAACTCCTTTTAACACTATAATCAACAGCTATGATGGCAGTAGTCTGAGCTTGCATAGTAGCTATCTGATCTTGTATGATAGCAGTTTGAGCTTTCACTGCAGCACTGAGTGTTTTCTGCTTGTGCTGCAATGGAAGCTGAGACATCGGCCATCAGATGCTGCAGCACAAATGTACTCGTGGAGTTGGCCACCACATCCATGCTGGAAAGAAAGGGCTCCAAGCTCTGCGCAAAACCCTGTGCCAAGTTGGTGCCGGATGCCTCCATGCTTCTTGATATTGCACACAAGGTTACTGGCAGGCTTCCCAATGCACCAAGCATTTCATTGTGCATACCTATCAGCCTTCTTCTGTAGCCTGCCCCGTCAAAGTCCTCATCTGAATCCTCTGCAGCAGAACTCGTGTGTGACCTCGCACCTGCGCTATCCTTGCCCTCTGCCCCCTCCGCTGGCTGTAGGCCATCATGCCCAGTGTCTCACCACTTGCAGATCCCGCTTCTATTCTTTCCTCTAAATTAAACGCAGTGTCAGTATCTGAGCTGGTGGTTGTGAGTGTGAAATCGAGTAATGGTGTGTCTTCATCATCACTGCCTTTTTGCTGTCCCGGCACTGCCTGGCCAGTTTGCACTTCTTGGGAATCTGGAAGGAGAAAGGCACAAGGCTAAGGTCGTGATGAGGGAGGGGGTGAAAGTAAGAGGTACATGCTTACACCATCTGCCAGAAGTGTATGTCAAAAGAGATTGTGGGATGAGGAGGAAGTGGGAGGTGAGGAGGATTAGGTATGAGGATGACGTCATCCTCAATTGATTCAGCACTGCCACTGGCCACGGGCTCAGCAATATCCATCCCAATAATGGCCAGCACTGGCTCTTCCATGGGGTTTAGGACATGCACTGCGGTTAACTCCTACTGCTTCCGATTGTGCACCATCTTCTCCTCTAAGAGAGATGGAAATGTGTCAGTAAGTGTGTCGCAATCTGTTTGGGTGATGTGACTGTCATGTTTGAATAGCTGGCAGTGTGTGCAAGCTGTGAGATGTGGGTGTAAAGCTTGCAGCAGTGCTAAGTGTGAGGGTGTAGTGAAGCTATGAATGTTAGGTATGAGTCCTGATTGATAGAGATTGTTGGTAGATGAATGATCGGGGGGGAGGGGTGATGTGCACAATGTGTGAGGCTACTGGTTCAGTTGGTAGGATGTAGCATTTGAAGATGCATTCACTGACCTTGACCACTCATGTGAGGTCATTGAACTTCTTGGGGCACTGCATCCAGGTACTCGGAGCATGACGCCTGACATTGACTTCCACGGCTATCTGCTCCCACTGCCTTCTGACCATGTGTCTGGAGGGCCTCCTTCCCCATACGGATACAGAACATCTCTCCTCCTTCCCACCTCCTCCACCAAGACCTCCATTACAGCATCCGAGAACCTTGGAGCCCCCGTTCCCCCATGTTGTGCCATTCCTCACTGTTTCCCAGGTCAGAATCTAATCAACCACGACTCCCAGCGCCTGCTCCAGCCACAATGCACCTCCCCTTTAAGAAGTGCAGGCTAGCTTTAAGCAGTTCAGGCTAGTTTTAACTGGTGCTAGACTCTCACAATATTGGCAGCCTACTGATTCACAACCCTGTGAGTGAAGAAATTCCTCCTCATTTCAGTCTTAAATGGCCGACCCATCATCCAGCCAATGAGCAGCACAGTTAGTGCTGACTGAATGCTAACCTAATTGAAATGAGCAGGCAGCACAAAGTTGCCGTGCTTCCTGCATTGTAATCAATAGGTGTGGGTTAAATCATGCACCGCGATCCTTGTGCCCATTTTCAGGGGCTATCAAATTTAGTGGCCTATGTATAAGAACATAAGTATAGGAGCAGGAGTAGGCCATACAGTCCTTAGAGCCTGCTCTGACATTCAACAAGATCATGGCTGATGTTTGACCTCAACTCCATTTCCTGTCCAATTCCCATATCACGAGTCCCCTAGAGTTTAAAAATCTATCTATCTCAGCGTTGAATATACTCAACAACACAGCATCCACAGCCATTACGGAAAAAGAATTCCAAAGATTCACAACCCTGTGAGTGAAGAAATTCCTCCTCATTTCAGTCTTAAATGGCCAACCCTTCATCCTGAGACTGTGTCCCCTAGTTCTAGACTCTCCAGCCAGGATAAACAACCCCTCAACATCTATCTATGAGGGAGCGCCGCACTGTCGGAGGGGCAGTACTGAGGGAGTGCCGCACTGTCGGAGGGGCAGTACTGAGGGAGCGCTGCACTGTCGGAGGGGCAGTACTGAGGGAGCACCGCACTGTCGGAGGGGCAGTACTGAGGGAGTGCCGCACTGTCGGAGGGGCAGTACTGAGGGAGTGCCGCACTGTCGGAGGGACAGTACTGAGGGAGTGCCGCAATGTCGGAGGGGCAGTACTGAGGGAGTGCCGCACTGTCGGAGGGGCAGTACTGAGGGAGCACTGCTCTGTCGGAGGGGCAGTACTGAGGGAGCACCGCACTGTCGGAGATGTCGCCTTTTGGATGAGACGTTAAACCGAGGCCCTGTCTGCCCTCGCAGGTGGATGTAAAAGATCCCACGGCTACTATCTTGAATAAGAGCAGGGGAGTTCTCCCCAGCGATTGAGGAGAATTTCTTCTCTCAGAGGGTTGTAAATCTGTGGAATTCTCTGCCCCAGAGAGCTGTGGAGGCTGGGTCATTGAATATATTGATGTTATAAAATTGGTCACTTTGCAGCAGGAGCTGCCTTGGGTGGAGATGCAATACCTGTCGAGATTGGGGCCAGGACTGATGCAATCTGGAATGTTTAACACGGTCACCACAGGAGCGACCTATCAAAAGCCCAGCGGGAGATCGAGAGCCAGCGGCAGTTGGTGAGAGGGGAGCGACCTATCAAAGGCCCAGCGGGAGATCAAGAGCCAGTGTACCGGTGCAGCTACAGCGGGAGAGAAAGCAAAATAGAAGTAGAAAGTAATCAAAAAGTGACGTCACAGCCAATGGGGTAAGTGATTGGCTGGTGATTGGTGAGTAGCTTTTCTTTTCTTTTTTATATCAGTAAGTGAACTGTAACATTGTTATTACCAATTTAAGGGTATCTAAGGTTAAGACATGGCAGGAGAGCTCGGTCACGTGATATGCTCCTCCTGTACCATGTGGGAACTCGGGGACACTTCCGGTGTCCCTGGGCGCTACGTGTGTGGGAAGTGTATCCGCCTCGAGCTCTTGACGGTCCGTGTTGCGGAATTGGAGCTGAGGGTGGATTCACTCTGGAGCATCCACGATGCTGAGAATGACGTGAGTATCACGTGTAGTGAGTTGGTCTTACCGCAGGAGAAGGGTCCACAGCCAGATAAGGAATGGAAGACCAGCAGGAAGAGCAGTGCAAGAAAGATAGTGCAGGGGTCCCCTGTGGTCATCCCCCTGCAAAACAGATACACTGCTTTGAGTACTGTTGGGGAGGATGACTCATCAGGGGAGGGCAGCAGCAGCCAAGTTCATGGCACCATAGGTGGCTCTGCTGCAAAGGAGGGCAGGAAAAAGATTGGGAGCGCGATAGTGATAGGGGATTCGATGGTGAGGGGAATAGATAGGCGTTTCTGCGGACGCAACCGAGACTCCAGGATGGTATGTTGCCTCCCTGGTGCAAGGGTCAAGGATGTCTCGGAGCGGGTGCAGGACATTCTGAAATGGGAGGGAGAACAGCCAGTTGTCGTGGTGCACATTGGTACCAACGACATAGGTAAAAAAAGGGATGAGGTCCTACGAAAAGAATTTAAGGAGCTAGGAGCAAAATTAAAAAGTAGGACCTCAAAAGTAGTAATCTCGGGATTGCTACCAGTGCCACGTGCTAGTCAGAGTAGGAATCGCAGGATAGCTCAGATGAATACATGGCTTGAGCAGTGGTGCAGTAGGGAGGGATTCAAATTCTTGGGGCATTGGGACCGGTTCTGGGGGAGGTGGGACCAGTACAAACCGGACGGTCTGCACCTGGGCAGGACCGGAACCAATGTCCCAGGGGGAGTGTTTGCTAGTGCTGTTGGGGAGGATTTAAACTAATATGGCAGGGGGATGGGAACCAATGCAGGGAGACAGAGGGAAACAAAAAGGAGGCAAAAGCAAAAGACAGAAAGGAGATGAGGAAAAGTGGAGGGCAGAGAAACCCAAGGCAAAGAACAAAAAGGGCCACTGTACAGCAAAATTCTAAAAGGACAAAGGGTGTTAAAAAAACAAGCCTGAAGGCTTTGTGTCTTAATGCAAGGAGTATCCGCAATAAGGTGGATGAATTAATTGTGCAAATAGATGTTAACAAATATGATGTGATTGGGATTACGGAGACGTGGCTCCAGGATGATCAGGGCTGGGAACTCAACATTCAGGGGTATTCAACATTCAGGAAGGATAGAATAAAAGGAAAAGGAGGTGGGGTAGCATTGCTGGTTAAAGAGGAGATTAATGCAATAGTTAGGAAAGACATTAGCTTGGATGATGTGGAATCTATATGGGTAGAGCTGCAGAACACCAAAGGGCAAAAAACGTTAGTAGGAGTTGTGTACAGACCTCCAAACAATAATAGGGATGTTGGGGAGGGCATCAAACAGGAAATTAGGGGTGCATGCAATAAAGGTGTAGCAGTTATAATGGGTGACTTTAATATGCACATAGATTGGGCTAGCCAAACTGGAAGCAATACGGTGGAGGAGGATTTCCTGGAGTGCATAAGGGATGGTTTTCTAGACCAATATGTTGAGGAACCAACTAGGGGGGAGGCCATCTTAGACTGGGTGTTGTGTAATGAGAGAGGATTAATTAGCAATCTCATTGTGCGAGGCCCCTTGGGGAAGAGTGACCATAATATGGTGGAATTCTGCATTAGGATGGAGAATGAAACAGTAAATTCAGAGACCATGGTCCAGAACTTAAAGAAGGGTAGCTTTGAAGGTATGAGGCGTGAATTGGCTAGGATAGATTGGCGAATGATACTTAGGGGGTTGACTGTGGATGGGCAATGGCAGACATTTAGAGACCTCATGGATGAATTACAACAATTGTACATTCCTGTCTGGCGTAAAAATAAAAAAGGGAAGGTGGCTCAACCGTGGCTATCTAGGGAAATCAGGGATAGTATTAAAGCCAAGGAAATGGCATACAAATTGGCCAGAAATAGCAGCGAACCTGGGGACTGGGAGAAATTTAGAACTCAGCAGAGGAGGACAAAGGGTTTGATTAGGGCAGGGAAAATGGAGTACGAGAAGAAGCTTGCAGGGAACATTAAGGCGGATTGCAAAAGTTTCTATAGGTATGTAAAGAGAAAAAGGTTAGTAAAGACAAACGTAGGTCCCCTGCAGTCAGAATCAGGGGAAGTCATAACGGGGAACAAAGAAATGGCAGACCAATTGAACAAGTACTTTGGTTCGGTATTCACTAAGGAGGACACAAACAACCTTCCAGATATAAAAGGGGTCAGAGGGTCTAGTAAGGAGGAAGAACTGAGGGAAATCTTTATTAGTCGGGAAATTGTGTTGGGGAAATTGATGGGATTGAAGGCCGATAAATCCCCAGGGCCTGATGGACTGCATCCCAGAGTACTTAAGGAGGTGGCCTTGGAAATATCGGATGCATTGACAGTCATTTTCCAACATTCCATTGACTCTGGATCAGTTCCTATCGAGTGGAGGGTAGCCAATGTAACCCCACTTTTTAAAAAAGGAGGGAGAGAGAAAGCAGGGAATTATAGACCGGTCAGCCTGACCTCAGTAGTGGGTAAAATGATGGAATCAATTATTAAGGATGTCATAGCAGCGCATTTGGAAAATGGTGACATGATAGGTCCAAGTCAGCATGGATTTGTGAAAGGGTTGACAAATCTTCTGGAATTTTTTGAGGATGTTTCCAATAAAGTGGACAAAGGAGTACCAGTTGATGTGGTATATTTGGACTTTCAGAAGGCTTTCGACAAGGTCCCACACAGGAGATTAATGTGCAAAGTTAAAGCACATGGGATTGGGGGTAGTGTGCTGACATGGATTGAGAACTGGTTGTCAGACAGGAAGCAAAGAGTAGGAGTAAATGGGTACTTTTCGGAATGGCAGGCAGTGACTAGTGGGGTACCGCAAGGTTATGTGCTGGGGCCCCAGCTGTTTACATTGTACATTAATGATTTAGACGAGGGGATTAAATGTAGTATCTCCAAATTTGCGGATGACAGTGTGAGCTGCGAGGAGGATGCTATGAGACTGCAGTGACTTGGATAGGTTAGGTGAGTGGGCAAATGCGTGGCAGATGAAGTATAATGTGGATAAATGTGAGGTTATCCACTTTGGTGGTAAAAACGGAGAGACAGACTATTATCTGAATGGTGACAGATTAGGAAAAGGGAAGGTGCAACGAGACCTGGGTGTCATGGTACATCAGTCATTGAAGGTTGGCATGCAGGTACAGCAGGCGGTTAAGAAAGCAAATGGCATGTTGGCCTTCATAGCGAGGGGATTTGAGTACAGGGGCAGGGAGGTGTTGCTACAGTTGTACAGGGCCTTGGTGAGGCCACACCTGGAGTATTGTGTACAGTTTTGGTCTCCTAACTTGAGGAAGGACATTCTTGCTATTGAGGGAGTGCAGCGAAGATTCACCAGACTGATTCCCGGGATGGTGGGAGTGACCTATCAAGAAAGACTGGATCAACTGGGCTTGTATTCACTGGAGTTCAGAAGAGTGAGAGGGGACCTCATAGAAACGTTTAAAATTCTGACGGGTTTGGACAGGTTGGATGCAGGAAGAATGTTCCCAATGTTGGGGAAGTCCAGAACCAGGGGTCACAGTTTAAGGATAAGGTGTAAGCCATTTAGGACCGAGATAAGGAGAAACTTCTTCACCCAGAGAGTGGTGAACCTGTGGAATTCTCTACCACAGAAAGTAGTTGAGGCCAATTCACTAAATATATTCAAAAGGGAGTTAGATGAAGTCCTTACTACTCGGGGGATCAAGGGGTATGGCGTGAAAGCAGGAAGGAGGTACTGAAGTTTCATGTTCAGCCATGAACTCATTGAATGGCGGTGCAGGCTAGAAGGGCTGAATTGCCTGCTCCTGCACCTATTTTCTATGTTTCTATGTTTCTATCCTGTCAATCCCCCTCAGAATCTTATGTTTCAATGAGATCACATCTCATTCTTCTAAACTCCCGAGAGTATAGGCCCAATCTCTCCTCAAAGAACAACCCTCTCATACAATCATAGAAAAAAATTACGACACAGAAGAAGGCCCACCGTGTCCGTGCTGATCAAAAAAGAACTATCCAGCCTAATCCCACATTCCAGTACTAAGAGTTGGATTTTCGGCTTTTGAGATTTCAGACAGTAATGGCGGTGGGGCGATCCTGATAACGCCTGGAAAAAGTTTGTGCCCTCGTCTTCAACATTCAGCAAAAAATGAGGTTCCACGATCGGAAGCACAAAATCAGGCGTTACACTAGGATTTTTTGCACCCCAGCCGAAAATTGCGGCGTTTTAAAAATGTTGTTGATTTAAGGAGATTCATTGCTGCTCACTGCCCTGCAACATATTGTTGTGTATTGTATGGTTTTATTTTGGTGGGGGGAGTTTTTGTTACTTTGTTGCAGTAAAAGTTATGATTCATCCGTGGGCCGACATGGCCAAGAATCCTTCTTCTAGCTTGACGCCGCCTGGCAATAGCATGGAACAATTCTCTTACTGAAGTTGTAACGGCACTGTAATCGCAGATAAAAGTCGGAGCTTCACGCAGCCAGATGTGACTTGCAATGTAGGAGCCTCATCCCTCCATTTAAATAAGCTGCCAATACTGCCTGCTGCACTCTGGGAACGCCTGGATGTTTCCTAGGGTGGGCGTAAAGTTCCATCCGGGGTGCTAGCGCAGTCTTGCACGATGATTGACGTCATAATCACGGTGAAAACGGAGGGCGGGGCAGTAAGTTTTGGCGCCAGTGCAAGCCACTAGCCGAATCTTCCGGCCGGGTGCTAAATCCTGGATACCCGACATCCCACCCAGAAACTATACTTAATGCCCCGCCGCAGTGCTAAATGAGGCGCAAATTGGCTAAAAATCCCGCCCAAAGTGTCCTCCTCACAACTTACTTTCCCACCTAGCTTTGTATCATCCGCCAGGTTGGATACATTGCACTCGGTTCCTTCATCTAAGTCACTAATATAGATTGCAAATAGCTGAGGCCTCACTAGCACTGATCCTTGTGGCACCCCACTAGGTATGTCTCCGAGAATGGGTATCCTTTCAGGTTAATGATGGTATCAGGCCTGAAATGCATGTATTGTAAATTATAAAACAGATCTTTTTTTCATGAAAGTGTCGAATGATTGTAAAAACAACAACAACTTGTATTTCTATAATGCCTTTAATGTAGTAAAACGTCCCAAGGCACGTCACAGGAGTGTTTTACAAAACAAGCAAATAAATTTGACACTGAACCACATAAGAAGAAATTATGGCAGATGACCAAAAGCTCTTAAAGGAGGAAAGAGAGGCTAAGAGGTTTCGGAAGGGAGTTCCAGAGCCTTGGGCCGAGACAGCGAAGGCATGACCAGCAGCGCAGACATCTCGGGAGGAGTTGTGAGGCTGAAGGAGATAGGGAGGGCCGAGGCCATGGAGAGATTTGTAAACAAGGATGAGAATTTTGAAATCAAGGCATTACTTAACCAGGAGCCAATGTAGGTCAGCGAGCACAGGGGTGATGGATGAACAGGATTTGGTGCGAGTTAGGACTCGGGCTGCCGAGTTTTGGATGACCTCAAGTTTACGTAGGGTAGAATGTGGGAGACCAGCCGGGAGTGCATTGGAGTAGTCAAGCCTAGAGGTAACAAAGGCATGGATAAGGGTTTCAGCAGCAGATGAGCTGAGGCAGGGGCAGAGACGAGCAATGTTATGGAGGTGGAAATAGGCAGTTTTGTTATGCCACGGATATGTGGCCAGAAGCTCATTTTAAATTCAAATATGGCACCTAGGTTGCGAACAATCTGGTTCAGCTTCAGACAGATGATGGGGAGAGGGATGGAGTCAGTGGCTAGGGAACGCAGTTTGTGGTGGGGACCAAAGACAATGACTTCGGTCTTCCCAATATTTAATTGGAGAAAATTTCTGCTCATCCAATACTGGATGTCGGACAAGCAGTCTGACAATTTAGAGACCATGGAGGGGTCGAGAGAAGTGACGGTGAGGTAGAGCTGGGTGTCGTCAGCGTACATGTGGAAACTGACGCTGCATTTTTGGATGATGTCGCCAAGGGGCAACATGTAGATGAGAAATAGGAGGGGTCCAAGGATAGATCCTTGGGAGACACCAAAGTTAACGATATAGGAGTGGGAAGAGAAGCCATTGCAGGTGATTTTCTGGCTACGATTGTAACTGGATTACAATAGACATATCTTTTAATCCTCCATATTATACACACAGGTGAATGCAAAAAATATTGAATTTAATTTATTCTGATGGTGATGTAACTGGAGGGCAAACCAAAGGGACATTTGAGCAAACTCCATGACTTGAGATTCCATATCCAAACTTCAGGCATGCCTATCACCTCAACTGAGTCTTTCATTTGCCCAGATATTTTGTCCCAAAAGCTTTAATGGACAAAGAGAAAATTGGGAAAACTTTCTACTTCTGAGTTTGTATTTTTTTAATTGTTGTAACAATTTAATTTTACTGGCTCAACTGGATTTATTTTTCTATAATGTTAAACTCAGCTTTCTTTTTCATCAATAGCTGGGAGCAGTAGTAGCTGTTCTGTGACTGCTTCAAATTCTTAGCAAGAACAAACAGTGAAAACTTGCAAAAATGCTATAGATTTTGCCTTTAAATTTAACATCTTATGTACGATATTTATGTTGCTCAAAGTCCCGTGGATATATTAGTATCATCATACCTGTCCCATCACTATCTTATCTTACTTGAAATACCATGAAGCTTTCAAGATTTTCTGGAAACATTCCTAAATGGTAGAGGTAAATATTTATATCCTGCAAACTTACATCTTGTACTTTAATCCACTTTGTTTTTGTT
The DNA here is from genome assembly GCF_044704955.1 of Pristiophorus japonicus. NCBI lineage: Eukaryota > Metazoa > Chordata > Chondrichthyes > Pristiophoridae > Pristiophorus > Pristiophorus japonicus. The sequence continues at coordinate 137,999,087 of NC_091983.1, read as the reverse complement.
AGCTCTATCTTCTAATCCAGTGTAACAGAGCGAGAGAGAGACAAAATGTGAGCCATAGTCTTTTGGGAGCTCTATATCCACGATAGGGGTACAACTTTAGGAAGTTATAGAAAATGTTAGAATGACCAAGGCACCCCGTTAGATGTTTTTAGTTGTAGTGGACATTTACTGTCTTGACCAAGAAGGGGAATAGAGTGTTTATAGTCAAACTATTGAATGGACAAACATGCAGAAAGCATTTAGATCAGACCAAATTGCAGTTCACCGACAACCAGGAACAATCTGAAGAGGACATCACCATCATCGATCCACCAACACACCACCCAACCAGGAACTGACCTTGCTGTCAATCAAGAGGATGAACCCACCATTCCCAACAGTCCTGTCAGACCAGCTGCGTCGCAGTGCAGCAATGGTCCGACCAACTCACCCATGCCAGAGTTTGAACTCAGACGATCAACCAGGGAGCGTAGGGCTCTGGATCATCTCAACTTGTAAATAATTTATATCAAAGATTTTGGGAGGAATTATATTATGTATGTAAACATTGTAACTGTGTAAGACTTGCCACTAGAGGGCGCAACTGTTGGAGGCCCAAGGGTCACCTGCACACCTTGTGCAAGGGAGTATAAAAGGTGGTCTCCACGCTGCTTAGGCACTCTGGAGTTGTATTAAAGAGACTAAGGTCACATCAGTTTTAGCTCATAGTATTTGTGGAGTTCTTCCATACTTAACAGTTTTGGTCTCCTTACATAAGAAAGGATATACTTGCCATAGAGGGAGTGCAGCGAAAGTTCACAAGACTGATTCCTGGGATGGCAGGACTATCATATGAGGAGAGATTGGGTCGATTAGGCCTGTATTCATTAGAGTTTAGAAGAATGAGAGGGGATCTCACTGAAACGTATAAAATTCTGACTGGGTTGGATAGACTGGATGCAGGGAGGATGTTTCCCCTGGTTGGGAAGTCTAGAACAAGGGGGTCACAGTCTCAGAATACGGGATAGGAAATTTAGGACCGAGATGAGGAGAAATGTCGAGGGTGGTGAACCTGTGGAATTCTCTACCACAGAAGGCTGTGGAGGCCAAGTCACTGAATAAATTTAAAGAGGGAGATAGATTGATTTCTAGACACCAAAAGGCATCAAGGGGTATGGGGGAAAAGTGGGAAAATGGTGTTGAGACAGAGGATCAGCCATGATCATATTGAATGGCGGTGCAGACTCGAAGGGCCAAATGGTCTATTACTGCTCCTATTTTCTATGTTTCTTTGTTTCTATGGGTTAGATTTTACACTTTTGTGCAGTTCGCCCAAAAATGGGTGTTATTTCCGGCGTGAGCAGTAAAAATGGGTTTTCAGATCGCCGGCTTGTCGCCCATTCTCAAAGCCCCTAGTCTCCAGTTTTGAAATTGGGCATTACCGTGAGCGATATGAAATGGGCGGTAGTGTTAAATCTCTCTGACCTATTGCCGTAAAGTCTCACCGTCCTTAGCAACGGCATGGCAATGCTCAATTCCTGTGATTCAGGCGGTCAAGGGTCATCATTACATGCGCACAAGAGAAGACAGAGAGAGAGGGAGCTGAGAGGGAGTGAAGGCGTGTGTGGGTGTGATGTGGCTGCTTTGGGAGGAAGGATGGAGAGTTTTGAGCTTTATAGCAAATTGTGAAAAAAAAATTGTTGTTACCAGCCAGATATTTGGCCGAATTTGGTGCCTATAATGGAGGGGGAGGGGGAGGTGACACAGCACGCTGTGGAGACTGATGCTGACGAGAGCAGTGAGCTGGGAGAGGAACACATTGGAGGGCGCAAAAGAGCGAGGAGGTTCTCGGATGAGGCCAATGCCTCCCTCCTGCAGGAGGCCGAGTTACGCTGGGGTGATTTGACACAGGGAGAGCGTGGGAAGCCCACCCCAAAGGCCTACCAGAAGATATGGGCCGAGATAGCAGAGGTGGTCTCGTCGGCAACCAACGAGGTGCGTGAGGGCAACCAATACCGCAAACAATGGAACGACCTTGTTGGATCTGCAAGAGTAAGTATTACATTTATTTACATGTATTTATGTATTTATATAATTTGATTTGTAAGGGTCATGAGTGACTATCATCAGATGTGAGGTCTTTCACTTTTACCGGGAATGTTTTACTCAAAGCCTGCGGTCACGGTGCACGTCTTTAGGTAAAGAATGATAATTATCATAATAATCATGATTACATCTGTCGTTTATGTGGTGTATCAGTCTCTGTGACAGTACCTAGTAATTATATCATGCAATGATGTCATGCCATGTCGTCCTGTTACCTTTTACAGAAGAAGCTATCGACGATGAGGTCCGTGCAGAGACGAGCGGGTGGGGGGCCACCAGTTCCCAGCGACATCACTGAGATGGATGAGCGGGTGCTCACACTCATGGGGAAGCACCCCCGGATGGCCACACAAGCATCTGCAGACCCTGAAGTGATGCAACATGAGTAAAGTTTACACCATTGTGTGGTGTAAAGTCAATAGCTGCCACAGCCACTCATATCCGAACAATAATATATGATGGATGATTTCTAAAATTGTCCTATAAATAATGCTAGCCTAATGAAAATCATTGCAATGCAAAATATGTTGATGGTCATGAAATGTGATGTCTGTATTGATTTTCGTAGCGGTGGTGCTTGTGTCGTGCACATGCTGTGTATAGCGCTGGAATCACCTTGTGATCTAGCACCCCCTTCTCCTCCAATAACCTCATTTGTGTTTTGCAGCTCAGTCAGCAGTGCGGCCCCAGGCAAGACCACAGAGGCCAGAAGGTGGGGGCGCAGGGCCCGACTCTCCGGACGATCCAACATCTGGTGCTGAGGAGCTCTGATTCTCGCCCAGCAATCTGCTGGGTCTGTTTTCTATGGATGAGAGCGCGGACTTCGAGGAACCTGCATCACCACGCTCCAGAAGCCATTCCACCCTAAGGCCATCAAGTGCTCCTCCTAAGGCCATTCCCACCTCTACTCTGGCAGTAATGGGCCCAAGCAATTCGCCACAGGGCACACCATTTGTCCCCAGGATGGTACCAACCCCGCGGAGGTTTGGTGGATGCGGCAGGTCTGTTGCATGAGCGCCACATGAGAGCAGAGAGATGGTACAATTGTCCAGGAGGACTGTAGACATTGGTGACCAGGTCCTCAATGCATTGGGGGGCATATCCCGACAGCTAGCCTCCATGACTGAGTACTTTCCGCGAATAGCGGAGGCCATGGCTGCGATAACCAGGAACACTGCTGGCACAGGCCTCCCAGTGGTCCCAGAGCACGGCACTTCACCCCTAGGTTCCGCACCACCACTGACAATGACAGATGAGAGGCAGGACCAAGATCCTGCTTCTGGATTCGAGAATGTTGCCATCCGGCACTCCCTGCTCCCGTACCCGTGCAACCACCACCTCTGCCTTCATCCCCCCCCCACAATGAGGCACCACCTGAGGAGCTCTTCGGCAAGGCGGCGTGGAGCGAGGAGGGCAAGGGTAGCAGTGGGGAGAAGAAGGGGAGGGGGGAAAAGAAAGTGAGGTGCATGTCTGCAGGTGATGGCTGTGTTATATTTCCATTTGGGTGTATACAATTTGTTGTAATGTATGGGGGAGGGGGCCATTCTCCTGCTTTGCATTTGTGTTCTGTGTTGCTGGACATGGTGACCATTTGATTGATATCAATGGTTGAAAAAGTGGGGGCGGGGGTGGGGTGTTTTTGCCCGTGATACTTATGATTTCATAACAATGGTCATATAAAATGTCTGAGTTGCACACACACAGCAGTGTGTCAGCGTTGTCAATCACAGCAACGCTTTCAGGAAAATCATTCAATTATGAGCTCCTGACGCAAGAATCCATTAATGATTTCCTGCGGTCTGGAGGGCGGGGGCGTGGGCATGGTTGCGTAGTCAGCCTGATTGTCTGGCCTGAGCTCAGCGTCCAGCCCCTCATCCTACTCTTTCTCTTTTTCCTGATGTCATGTATCTTACATTATTATATATAACTGTATCCGAACATGCTATACATGACTGTAATAAGATATGACCTGTAACCACCAGCACACCTTACCATCAGGGGTGCACTTGCAAGAGACAGGTATATAAGGGCAGGTCTCAGGCAAGTGCAGCATTCCAGAGCTGTGAAATAAAGGTGCAGGTCCAGAGTGACCTTGACTTCACTACATGCCTCGTGTGAATCTGTACTGAGGGGACAGGACTTTACAGTGGCGACGGGTTACGGGATTACAGAATCCACAGAATGGTGAACAACGGATCAGATGAAAAGTACAATGCGGGAGACAATTGGGAGGACTTTATAGAAAAGCTCCAGCAAAGCTTTGTAACCAAAGACTGGTTAGGCGACGATAAGGCAGACAAGAGAAGAGCCCATCTCTTGACCAGCTGTGGCTCGAAAACATACGCTTTAATTGAAGGATCTGTTGGCACCCGAGAAACCAGCAAGCAAGTCGTTTGAAGAATTGAGCACACTGGTAAGAGACCACCTGAAGCCAGCGAGCAGCCTACACATGGCCAGACACAGGTTCTACAACTACAGACGCTGTGTGTGCCAGAGCATACCCGACTTCGTGGCAGAACTTCGGAGGTTGGCTAGTTTATGTGAGTTCTCCGATGAACTGAGGAGAGAAATGCTGAGAGACTTTTTCATTGAAGGAATAGGCCACGCAGGCATATTCCGAAAGCTCATAGAGACCAAGAACCTGACCTTAGAGGCAGCAGCACTGGTTGCACAGACATTCTTGGTAGGGGAAGAAGAAACGAGGTTGATTTACAATTCAGGTACGACAACTTATGAAATATCGGAACAAGAAGTTCACAACACTAAACAAGCTGCTACCCCCACACACAGACAAAACCAGGAGAACAGGCTCTCAACAGCAGGCAGAAGCCATCAAGGGCCACAGGAACGGCCGTTCACACCTCATCAACCCACAATGCGAGCAATCAACTACAAACTGAGAGAAGCTCAAGAGAGATTAGGCAGACGCAGCTCATTCTTTGGGAACACTTTGAATAATGGAACAGGTCTGTGTTGGAGGTGTGGGGGTGGGCACTCGTCAAGGGAATGTCGATTTCAGCAGGCTGTTGTAGAAACTGCGACTATACAGGGCATTTGGCCCGCATGTGCAAAGAAACGGCAGCTCGGCTGGTATACGAATCGGATGGGTCGGAAAGCGGACCAGTAGATGGTGGGGACAGTACCCGGGACACCGATGTACAGCGGGTCAACACAATCAATGGCCGCTGCTCCTACAACAGGACGTTTCTTATAATGATGAGGGTCCTACTCAATGGGATATCTGTCAACATGGAGCTGGATACGGGAGCGAGTCAATCTCTCATGGGCGCTCAACAATTTGAACAACTGTGACCACATAAAAGAGACAGACCAAAACTCAAGGCTTGACACCAAACTAAGGACCTATACCAAAGAAATCGTACCAGTCCTCGGCAGCGCCATGCTCTCTGTCATACACAAAGGGACAGTGAACCGACTTCCGCTGTGGATTGTCCCCGGAGACCCCCCAGCACTGCTGGGGAGAAGCTGGCTGGCAAAACTAAACTGGAAATGGGATGATCTCCATGTCATGTCATTAGAGGAACGGACCTCCTGCTCAACAGTTATAAAGCGATTTGAACATCTCTTTCAGCCAGGTGTGGGCACTTTCAAAGGGGCCAAAGTCAAAATCTACATCACACAGGATGCTAGACTGGTCCATCACAAGGCCAGAGCTGTACCCTATGTGATGAGGGAAAAGATTGAACACGAACTAAACAGGCTTCTGCGGGAAGGCATTATATCACATGTGGAATTTAGCGACTGGGCAAGTCCCATTGTCCCAGTCATGAAGCCTGATGGATCCGTACGAATCTGTGGGGACTACAAATCTACCATAAACAGAGTCTCCCTACAGGACCAGTACCCGCTGCCCAGAGCGGAGGAATTATTTGCCACATTGGCTGGAGGTAAACTTTTCTCAAAATTAGACCTCACATCTGCGTATATGATGCAAGAATTGACCGAGGAATCCAAGCTACTCACCACCATCAACACACATCGAGGCCTTTTCATGTACAATCGATGCCCATTCGACATCAGGTCGGCAGCTGCTATATTCCAGCGCAACATGGAGAGTCTGCTCAAGTCCATCCCGGAGACGGTTGTATTTCAAGACGACATACTTATCATGACACCGACTCCCATCTCCGTAATTTGGAGGAAGTACTAAAGCGGTTGGATCGGGTAGGCCTACGAGTCAAGAAATTCAAGTGCCTGTTTCTCGCACCCGAGGTTGCATTTTTGGGCAGAAGGATTGCTGCTGATGGAATCCGCCCAACAGAGTCCTAAACAGAAGCAATTCGCCTCCCACCCAGGCCCCGGAATGTCTCAGAACTGCGCGCCTTTCTCGGGCTACTCAATTACTTTGGGAACTTTATGCAGAACTTAAGCACGCTGCTGGAGCCTCTCCATGTGCTACTCAGGAAGGGGTGCGATTGGTTTTGGGGGAACGCCCAGGAACGCACCTTCAATAAGGCACGCAACCTTCTGTGTTCCAACAGTGTTTTGACTTTCTTTGACCCAGGTAAAAAGCTAGTTCTCACATGCGATGCGTCAGCGTATGGGGTCGGGTGCGTATTGCAACATGTCAATAATGCGGGCAAATTACAACCCATAGCTTATGCCTCCAGGTCACTTTCGCGGGCGGAGCACGGGTACGGAATGGTTGAGAAGGAGGCGCTCGCGTGCCTGTACGGTGCCAAAAAGATGCACCAATACCTTTTCGGGGCCAAGTTCGCGTTAGAAACTGACCACAAGCCCCTCACATACCTCCTATCCGAGAGCAAGGCAATAAACGCCAACGCCTTGGCGCGAATTCAACGGTGGGCACTCATGCTGGCATCCTACGACTATACCATAAGGCAGAGACCAGGCACAGACAACTCTGCCGACGCGCTCAGCATGCTACCCCTGGTGACCACGGAAGGGTCTGACGAACAGGACTGTGAGATAGTCATGGCAATCAATGCCTTTGAGTCCACAGGTTCGCCCATGACGGCTCGCTAAATCAGAGCCTGGACGGCCAGCGACCCCACGTTATCCTTAGTAAAAAGATGTGTCCTAACTGGTGACTGGGCAGAGGCTCGTGATGCCTGCCCCGAGGAATTAAAACCCTTTCACATGCATGAGCTATCACTACAAGCAGACAGTGCTCTCACGCAGGATGTGAGCCTCAGCAAAGCTGCCCGGACATTTGACATTCACTACCATTAGTGTCTGGTTGTGGTCGCCAACTAGTTGACCCTTCAGAGAGTGAAATCTTTTTCTGTTACGAAAATGCTCCGGGTCCTGAGAAGGTGGCTGCATGGCAATGTGAGTGCACTGTATTGCTCCCTGCACCCTGGGGAACTTAGCAATGCGGTATAATGCTCCAGCCCTGTCAGTCTGAGCCTCCGTGGTCATGGGGAAGCTGATAGAGAAGCACGTGGATAGAGAACTGGTTGGCAGACAGGAAGCAAAGAGTAAGAATAAACGGGTCCTTTTCAGAATGGCAGGCAGTGACTAGTGGGGTGCTGCAGGGTTCAGTGCTGGGACCCCAGCTATTTACAATATACATTAATGATTTAGACGAAGGAATTGAATGTAATATCTCCAAGTTTGCAGATGACACTAAGCTGGGTGGCAGTGTAGCTGCGAGGAGGATGCTAGGAGGCTGCAGGGGAACTTGGACAAGTTAGGTGAATGAGAAAATGCATGGCAGATGCAGTATAATGTGGATAAGTGTGAGGTTATTCACTTTGGTGGCAAAAAACAGGAAGGCAGATTATTATCTGAATGGTGACAGATTAGTAAAAGAGGAGGTGCAACGAGACCTGGGTGTCATGGTCCATCAGTCATTGAAGGTAGGCATGCAGGTACAGCAGGCAGTAAAGAAAGCAAATGGCATGCTGGTCTTCATAATGAGGGGATTTGAATGGAGGAGCAGGGAGGTCTTACTACAGTTGTACAGGGCCTTGGTAAGACCACATCTTGAGTATTGTGTGCAGTTTTGGTCTCCTAATCTGAGGAAGGACATTCTTGGTATTGAGGGAGTGCAGTGAAGGTTCACCAGACTGATTCCCGAGATGGCAGGCCTGACATATGAAGAAAGACTGGATCGACTCGGCTTATATTCACTGGAATTTAGAAGAATGAGAGGGGATCTCATAGAAACATATAAAATTCTGATGGGATTGGACAGGTTAGATGCAGGAAGAATGTTCCCAATGTTGGGGAAGTCCAGAACCATGGGTCACAGTCTAAGGATAAGGGGTAAGCCATTTAGGACCGAGATGAGGGGAAACTTCTTCAGTCAGAGAATTGTGAACCTGTGGAATTCTCTACCACAGAACGTTGTTGAGGTCGGTTCGTTAGATATATTCAAAAGGGAGTTAGATGTGGCCCTTATGGCTAAAGGGATCAAGGTGTATGAAGAGAAAGCAGGAATGGGGCATGATCAGCCATGATCATATTGAATGGTGGTGCAGGCTCGAAGGGCCGAATGGCCTACTCCTGCACCTATTTTCCAAGCTTCCATGTTTCTATGATAAAGTCCATCCTACGCGTGTACAGGGCCTCCGTGATCTGTCTAATACAGCGATGTGTGGCATGGTGAGACAGAGGGGTAATCTCGACCATAGAGGCCCGAAAGGAACCGGACGCTTAGAAAGACAGTGCCGCGTTGACCTTGACTTCGACTGACACTGATATCCTGATGGCAGGCTGCATATCTGGCCTGATGAGCTCACTTATTTCATTGATCACCACTTTGTGGAAACACAGTCTCTGAAGGCAGGTGTGCTCGGACACGTCGAGGTAAGACCTCTTCTCCCTGTAAGTTTGGGGTGTGTACGGTCTGAACCTCCTCCTCATTCTTGCACGTCATAAATTGGGCACATAATGATGTGCCTTAGACATTGAGCCATTTGCACTCTGCAGCATCTGCGTATTAATCGATGTAGGCTGAGAAATGGCTGGCCCCATTCCAATGAAAGTATAATAGCGATTGATCAGAAACAATAATTTCCTCACTAAAATACACCTACAGTAAACCCCAATCGTCCAGAGTCTGAAAAGATGTCTGTTGAGATGGTCACTTCACCTGAGAAGAACTCCAGAGTCAATCCAAACTCCCCCGAAGTTGAAGCAGCCTTTTGAATGAAGCAACCTGTGATTTTTAAAATGGCGCCCACACCGCTGTGATTTGTTCAGAACAGTTCCACTTTTTCAGAGCGGTGTTTAGGGCGAGCGATATTATGGGCAAGATGTGTGCAAGGTGGTGAAAGTGACGCTGGGCGATCTCCTGGGCATTAGTTTCGGCAAATGTGATCTTTACGCCAAAATAAAGTGGACGGTCAGTATTATTGAATCTCGCCGTTAATTACGTGCTGAAAGTTGTGCTGGCCGATATTATGGCCGTTGGTTTTGCCCATTCTGATGATTCCGACCCAAAAAAGTGGGCAGGCAGTATTATTTTTTCCCGGCGTTACATACATGGGGAAAGTAACGCTCGGTGATAAGTTTCTGAAAAATGGGTGCCAGTTTCCATTTTGTGGCTAAATGGGCGATATCTGGGCGTTATACCTCATTTCAGCGGTAAAATGGATGTTAAGTGGGCGTTATGCATGCAAAGAAAGTGTAAAACCTAGCCCCATGTTTTTATGTTTAATTGAGTACAGCATTCTGGGCCTGCTTCAGCTTGTTACACCAATCACTGCATAACCTTGAGCAATATTTGTGATAGACTAATTTGGGTGGTGAAGTTGTTGCTGAATGTCCTCTCCCTTGTTTTATTACCCAGGGAGGGAATAATAGTGAATAGTTAAAATGGAGAGATTGGCTAAAATTCGATGGTCCAGAAATTCTTTTCCTCCAAGTGAGTTCTGAAGTAAAAATGATTTGAGTGCACTTCCCTTTTCTATACACTGTTTTTTTCGGGATTAGTTCCTGATGGCGAAAACATTTGGAATGGTGTAAACAGCATAAAGCCTCCTAGTTAAAATTGACAACATTTTTAGACCTTTGGATGAATTCAATATTCATCCTGAGACTCTACACCTTAATATGTTAACTAATGAAATTCAAATGTGTTCTCCATAATGGTGTACAGCTCCTACTTTGACCAAATTGATGATTGGGGGGTAGTGCTGTGTGGCAGGGTCAGGTTGGTGGAGGACCTTTGTCTTGCGAATGTTTAGTGTAAGGCCTATGCTTTCGTACGCATCGGTGAAGATGTTGACGATGGTTTGGAGTTCAGCCTCTGAATGTGCACAGACACAAGCATCGTCCACGTACTGTAGTTCGTCGACAGAGGATGGGACGGCCCTGGATCTGGCCTGGAGGTGACGAAGGTTGAACAGGTTCCCACTGGTTGTGTAGTTTAGTTCCATTCCAGCGGGGAGCTTGTTAAGCGTGAGGTGGAGCATTGCTGCGAGGAAGATCGAGAAGAGGGTTGACGTGATGACGCCACCCTGCTTGACACCGGTCCAGACGTGGATTGGGTCTGTGGTGGATCCGTTGGTCAGGATCACAGCTTGCATGTTGTCATGGAGCGTGCGGAGGGTGGCGACAAACTTTTGGGGACAGCCAAAATTAAATTAAATGACCAAATTAAGGACTTATACACTCACAAAGATGAAATCAACGTCCTGATCATAATGTGTTAAGAAATAATTAAGGTAATGCATGTAATTGATTGATGTAGTGGAAGTCTATTCATTCAATTTAGCCCTCTTTAGTCTGCACTACATATAATACCTTTTCATATTTAAAAAAATGAAACTTCTTTTGGAAGCTGCGTAGTTGCCCTAAGTTGCAGCTATGAAGGTAGAAATTCAACTCACGGCTGCCCATTTTGTGTCTGAAAACAGGCAGCCAGCAGGTGAGGCTGAATGTAGAACTGGGAGTGCATCTGCAAACTTCCTATTAAGTGTGGTTCAATACCATACACGGTGCCGCAATACTCGTTGCTGAATTAGAAACAAAGAACTTACTTTTATAAAGCACCTTAACAACCTCCGGATGACTGAAAGAGTTTTTTTGACAGTGAAATACTTTTGAAGTGTAGGCACAGTTGTAATTTAGGAAATGTGACAGCCAATTTACAAACAAGATCCCGCAAACAGCAATTAAATAAATTAACAAATAATGGGGCTGAAATTGGCTCTTCCCTTAAGGCCTGTTACCGCCGGAAATCGGCGGCCACACTGCGGAGTGGAGTGGCCGCCGATTTTTCGTGGAATGGCTGCCATTTTGAAAATTACCGTCCTGCGGTATCCCGACAGTGACCCACTCCTCCCACTTCTGCCCCGCTGCTGCTGATCCATCCTAAGTGCATTATCAGAGCACGCACCACCGATGTTCCCCGCCGAACGTAAAATCCTGCCGCGAAAATGTTGCTGCCGCCGCTCGGTGCCACCAACAGCTTTTTCTGTCAGTGCACTGTGCTTGCAGTGTGTTCAAAATGGTGGTGCGGCCACCAATAAAGGGGTGAGTGCACTGTCACGGCCGCCATCTTATTTTTATTTGTCGGCCGACTGCCAGGTCGGACCGACAATTATGGCCCCAGGTTCGGCCGGGCCGCCAACAGGCAGCCTGGCACCCCCTCTTGGGTGTCAGGCCACTGGCCCAGCCAAAACCCTCCCCGGTGGCCCAGTGGACTTAACTAAAAGAATCGCAGAGCATGCAGTGGCTGTACTCTTTAAGTGAAGGGGAGAGATGTGGTGACGCGCCAACGTGATGACATTATTAGCGCCACGCTGATTACTGGCACTTTGCAGCCCTAACTTCCATCCCTCTAGTGTGCGAACTTTCGCTCTCTGTCGCACTTCCACCCCCATCATGACCGACCTCGGGCCCCTCGAAAAAAAAGCCAAAGAGCAGAATTTCACGCAAGAGACCACCGCATCCACCACGGCGGTGAAAACAGCTCAAATACAGTAAGTGCAACCCGTTTCTGGCAAGGGGCAATTTCGTCCCTTCTCTGTTTTAATGATGTTGGTTGAGGGATAATATTGGCTAAAACAACAAGAATACTCCCCGGTTCTTCGAATAGTGCCATGTGATTTTGTATGCCCACATGAGAGGGCAGTAGGGGCTTGGTTTAATGTATCATCCGAAAGACACACTTCCAACAGTTGAGCATTCCCTTAGTATTCCACTGGAGTATCAGCTTGCACCATGTGTCAGAATGGATGTTGAACCCACAATCTTCTGACTCAGTGAGAGTTCTACCACTGCACTGGCTGACACCCAAATTCAGGTTATGAATGAGAAGGGGCTCAAATTTTAAAGTAGGCTCATTGCAAAAATGCTTTTTTTGTTTTAAAATGCTGGATAAAGGTGCTTCATAGACTGGTGGAAAGGTAGTACAATCAATATAAGGTTGGATCAATCCAATGTCTACTGCAACGGAATCACTTGTTAAATCCTGCGAAATGATCTGGTTCTTTTGATTATATTAAAGGGAAGCTAGATAAGTACATGAGGGGCAAAAAAATAGAATGTTATATTGATATTATCACAATTATATAGGGCTCTGGTGAGACCACATCTGAAGTATTATGTACAGTTTTGATCTCCTTACCTAAGGAAGGATATACTTAACAAGGGAAATTAGGGACAGTGTTAAGTCCAAGGAAGAGGCATATAAATTGATGAGAAGAAGCAGCAAACCTGAGGACTGGGAGAAATTTAGAATTCAGCAGAGGAGGATAAAGGGTGTAATTAGGAGGGTGAAATAGAGTATGAGAGGAAGCTTGCAGGGAATATAAAAACTGACTGCAAAAGCTTCTATAGATATGTGAAGAAAAAAAGATTAGTGGAGACCAACGTAGATCCTTTGCATACAGAATCAGGTGAATTTATAATGGGGAACAAAGAAATGGCAGACCAATTGAACAAATACTTTGGATCTGTCTTCACTAAGGAAGACACAAATAACCTTCCGGAAATACTAGGGGTTCGAGGATGTAGCAAAAAGGAGGAACTGAAGGATATCCTTATTAGTGAGGAAATCATGTTAGGGAAATTGATGGGATTGAAGGCCGATAAATCCCCAGGGCCTGATAGGCTGCATCCCAGAGTACTTAAGGAAGTGGCCCTAGAAATAGTGGATGCATTGGTGATCATTTTCCAACATTCTATTGACTCTGGATCAGTTCCTATGGACTGGAGGGTAGCTAATGTAACACCACTTTTAAAAAAAGGAGCGAGAGAGAAAACGGGGAATTATAGACCGGTTAGCCTGATATCGGTGGTAGGGAAAATGTTGCAATCAATTATTAAAGGTGAAATAGCAGCACATTTGGAAAGCAGTGACAGGATTGGTCCAAGTCAGCATGGATTTGTGAAAGGGAAGTCATGCTTGACAAATCTTCTAGAATTTTTTGAGGATGTAACTAGTAGAGTGGATAAGGGAGAACCAATGGATGTGGCGTATTTGGACTTTCAAAAGGCTTTTGACAAGGTCCCACACAAGAGATTGGTGTGCAAAATTAAAGCATATGGTATTGGGGGTAATTTATTGATGTGGATAGAGAACTGGTTGGCAGACAGGAAGCAGAGAGTCAGAATAAATGGGTCCTTTTCAGAATGGCAGGCAGTGACCAGTGGGGTGCTGCAGGGATTCCAGTGCTGGGACCCCAGCTAATTACAATATACATCAATGATTTAGATAAAAGAATTGAATATAACATCTCCAAGTTTGCAGATGACACTAAGCTGGGTGGTGGTGTGAGCTGTGAGGAGGATGCTAAGAGACTGCAGGGTGATTTGGACAGGTTAGGTGAGTGGGCAAATGCATGGCAGATGCAGTATAATGTGGATAAATGTGAGGTTATCCACTTTGGTGGCAATAACAGGAAGGCAGAATATTATCTGAATGGTGACAGATTAGTAAAAGGGGAGGTGCAACGAGACCTGGGTGCCATGGTACATCAGTCATTGAAGTTTGTCATGCAGGTACAACAGGCGGTGAAGAAGGCAAATGGCATATTGGCCTTCATAGCTAGAGAATTTGGGTATAGGAGCAGGGAGGTCTTACTGCAGTTGTACAGAGCCTTGGTGAGGCCACACCTGGAATATTGTGTTCTGTTTTGTTCTCCTAATCTGAGGAAGGACGTTCTTGCTATTGAGGGAGTGCAGCGAAGGTTCACCAGATTGATTCCCGGGATGGCAGGACTGACATATGAGGAGAGACTGGATCAACTGGGCTTGTATCCACTGGAGTTTAGAAGAATGAGAGGGGATCTCATAGAAACATATAAAATTCTGATGGGATTGGACAGGTTCGAGGCAGGAAGAATGTTTCCATTGCTGGGAAGTTCCAGAATCAGGGGTCACAGTCTAAGAATAAGGGGTATCCATTTAGGACCGAGATGAGGAGAAACTTCTTCACTCAGAGAGTGGTTAACCTGTGGAATTTTCTACTGCAGAAAGTTGTTGAGGCCAGTTCGTTAGATATATTCAAAAGGAAGTTAGATATGGCCCTTATGGCCAAAGGGATCAAAGGGTATGGAGAGAAAGCAGGAAAGGGGTACTGAGATTGAATGATCAGCCATGATCTTATTGAATGGCGGTGCAGGCTCGAAGGGCCGAATGGCCTGCTCCTGCACCTAATTTCTATGTTTTTATGTTTCTATACTTGCCTTAGAGGGAGTGCAATGAAGATTCACCAGGCTGATTCCTGGGATGGAGGGATTCTCCTATGAGAGATTGAGTAGACTAGGCCTACATTCTCTAGAGTTTAGAAGAATGAGAGGTGATCTCATTGAAACATACAAAATTCTTACAGGGCTTGACAGGGTAGATGCAGGGAGGATGTTTCGCTTGGCTGGGGAATCTCGAACCAGGTGTCACAGTCTCAGAATAAGGGGTCGGTCATTTAAGACTGAGATGAGGATGGTGAATCTTTGGAATTCTCTACCCCAGAGGGCTGTAGATGCTCAGTCGTTGAGTATATTCAAGACAGAGATCGATAGATTTTTGAAAATTAATCAGGGAATATGGGGATAATGCAGAATAGTGGAGTTGAGGTAGAAGATCAACCATTATTGAATGGCAGAGCAGGCTCGAGGGGCCGAATGGCCTACTCCTGCTCCTAATTCTTATTTTCTTATAGGATTAGATGAAGTATGATATGGGGAGGCATGCGTGGAGCAACTGCATAGAGCAATTGGGCCGAATGGGCCTGTTCCTGTATTGTAATTTCTATGTAAGGGAAGGTCTTGAACCAAGTTCTTATCAAATCAACATCATAAAACCTTCGGTCTGAATGACCTTTAAAACATTTTTGTTAAGTGGAGCCTCGGTGAACGGTCAAGCAGAGGTGGATATCCTGTTGCAAATTCACTTTTTAATTATTTTATTAATTTCAGATACCAATTTATGATGTGTTTCACCAATAGAAAGAGGTTCAGTACCTGTTGTGTCTGTAAGCACTCTAGTAATGACTCCACGAGGCAAGGTATTGTACTTGAATTGTGGTGACCTTAGTCCATTTATTGCAGCTCCTGAATGAGGGTATAGCATAGTGAGCTCCCTTTTATACCTGGTTACCTGTTGTGTACAGGTGACCCCTAGGTCTCCACCAGTTGCACCCTCTGGTGGTACAAGCACAGTGTATACAGTGTGAAGGTACATCTAGTAGTTTTATGTAACTGTACATTGAGTGTACAGGGAGTATACTTATGTTATACATACACAACATCACTCTCCCCTAAGTCTTGTGCCATAGGCCTTTGCATTGTGTGCCCAAAGCCCTTGCACCTTGTCTATACTTTGGCTAGGCTCTCTCCCTGTTGACCCCCAAGTTCTTATTGTCACAGCATTGGGAAATGGTCAGCAGTGGACGGTTTGAGGTTGCAGTGGGGGTTGAGTGGGTTCTGGGTGTGATCCATGTGTGTCCATGGCTACATACATCCATTTCCCCGCGCCCCCCCCCCCCCCCATACATAGACCATGTGTGTGGCTCAACACCTGCATGTGCATACATGTACAGAGAGACAGAAAAAAAACATAGGATTAATTACCTCACTGTTTGGGTTCTGCAGTAGTGAAACAAGTACATTTTACAGGTAAGGTACATATGTGGTATCACAGTCTTGCCCCTGGGTTGTGTAGGTGCAGCTGGGTGAGGACGCTAGTTCCAGAGTAACCGGACTGTGTCCAGGTTGTCTGATGGCAGCGCTGCGCCCCCTGCCAGCTGGGTGAGCTCGGATCGCTCACCTGGCTGAGTCTCAGGGCCTTTGCTGTTGCCTAGTGGTGGGCAGAGCCACGGGAATGTGTGGCTTCCCTGTCCTCCTTTGAAGGCTGCGTTGTCTCTTTGCTGCCCTTCAGCGATAGTGGGAGCCTGGTCAACCCAGGTCCCATTGGGAGAGCTGAAGAGTGCTAGCCTCTTGCTACCCATGTGGCTAGTGAGGTAGAGCTGATCAGGGGCAGGGTACTGGTCATGGTACCTTTGCAGTCCGCTGGCCCTGCAGCTGGTGTGCTCCCTCTGTGTGTGGCCACGCTCCCTGGGGCATTACATTGGTCCCGGAGGCGGAGGCTACATAGTCAGGTAGCCCGTTGGACCTGGGTGCTTCCAACGAGAGGTTGCCCTTGGTTTTGTCGGCATGCATGTAGAACCCGGCATCACACATCAGTGTTTCATTTATTCTCATAATATATTGTTTTATGCTTTGGGAAAGGAATTTTGCACATGTTGGGAATTTGCTTGGCCTGCCCTAGCCTGACCCTGTTCCCAATGCTGCTGTAATGTAATGGTCTGCTGTTTTCTGTTCTCTATGCACTTGTGATTTATTTTGGGTATGAAAATGAGAAGTTATGAGTAGAATTGCTGCAGCTTTTTCAAGGTCAAGGCGAATCAAAAACCACTAGATTAGATTGCTTATATTTATTGCCAATGATAGAATGTTGTCTAATTGATTTTCAAAGGAGTATATACTTTAATGTCAAAACAAGATATAATTATACTCAGTAAAATCTTGTACTGTCATCCCTGCCAAGGCCATAGTGTAAGATGTCACAGTTGAGGTTGGAGAAAGTAAGAGAATGGAATGTAGAAGGTGAGCTATAAACTCAACTGATTTCAAGCTTGCTTTTTAAAGATTGTATGAAGGACAATTGAGTTTAATTTCTCAATTTGTGGGACAGAATCAGTTAGGTCTTGATTCCCATAGGTAAGGATAGAGGGAAGAATAAAAACATAGGAGGGTGTATCAGGGGAGCCCAGACTATAATATGGATACATTGAAGATAAACAGTGAGAGAATTGTTCAGAAAAACAATTTTTCTTTTAGCCTGTGATTTTTTTTGTACATTGAGAATGAAGGCCTGAAGTTTCCTCCTTGGGCGCAACCTATAAGTTAGACCTGAAAATGTGCTCAATGTTGTGCCTATTTTTCCAATGTCAAGTTATACCCAAATAGCCTCCCAATCTCATTAGAATATGCCCAAACTTAAAATGGACATAACTCAGCATAAACAATCATAGCCCAAGGAAATGCTGAACCCACATCAGTATATTTCATCTTTAAGTATGGAAATTTAAGTTTCAACTCATTTAATAATCATTCATGGACATTAGGCACATGCATGCCATGCTTAAGAACCTGCAATCGGGAAAGTTTTTTCATTTTTAAATAATAAGTTTGTTAGCAAAATTGAAGGATTAAAGGGACAGTACTTGTGCGGATACGAAATTGGTTAAGGGCCAGAAAGCAGAGAGCCCATGGGATTAAAGGGCCAGTGACGGCATGGATATGAGCTTTGCTAAGAAACAGAAAGCAGAGAGTAGTGGTGAATGTTTGGTTTTCAGACTGGAGGGAAGTATACAGTGGTGTCCTCCAGGGGTTGGTATTAGAATCACTGCACTTTTTGATATATATTAATGAACTGAACTTGGGTATACACGTCATAATTTCAAAGTTTGCAGATGACACCAAATCTTTGGCTGGTATTTTCCAGGGTGTCAGCAGGTGGGATTGGTGGCAGATCGGGTGGGATATTTGACCCTGCTATCAACCCGCCACCACACGCCATTTCCAATGTCAGGTCTGCTCAGCGCTGCGCAGACCTAATAGGCAACAGCGGGCAACCCAATTAAACTCATTACCATCTAGTTGACAGATTATTGACAGGCCTTTTAACTTACCTTTTCACTTTTAACTACATGGCCACAGGAACCAAAATGTTCAGGGACCAGGGCTGTCAACCTGAGGTGAGAGTTCAGTGTCCATTGCTCCAGCTGACTACTTGACAGCTTCAAATGAACAGTAAAAGCTCCCACCTGAAAGATTATCACTTTCCCTAGCCACAAGCTGTTTCACAGTCCATTTCCAGCAGATTCAGCAGGCTTTCCACTTTCCACTCTCCATTCACTCTTATCTCATTGGAAGAACTCTCTCACCATTGGCAGATCGCTTCTGTCATCTCTACTTCACCTGCCAACTATTCCATCAACATGTCTCACCTTGGTCCTCAGAATCCGACCATGATCAACCCTAACACCAACAGCATCAGGAACATCAGCAGCACCAACAACAATACCAACCTTCCCCACAATCAACTGATGTTGCACAGGACAGCGGGCATCAGCATCTGAGCATATTGCTGCCGGAGGCTAGGAAAATTAACCAATTGAGATAAAAAATACTCCTCTGTTGGCCTTGTCCCTTGTGCAAAAGATATACTGTGGCAGATGAAATTTAACGCAGAGAAGTGTGAAGTGATGCATTTTGGTAGGAAGAATGAGGAGAGGCATTAAAACTAAATGCTACAATTTTAAAGTGGGTGTAGGAATAGAGAGACCTGCGGGTGTACTTACACAAATCTTTGAAGGTGGCAGAACAAATCTAGAAGGCCATTAATAAGGCATAGGAGATAAATAGAGGCATAGAGTACAAAAGCAAGGAAGTTATGCTAATCCTTTATAAATCACTGGTTGGTACCCAGCTGGAGTATTGTGACCAACTCTGGGCACCACTAGAGAAATTGGGGTTAGGTGGGATTTAATAGAGATGTTCAAAATCATGAACAGTTTTGATAGAGAAAATAAGGAGAAGCTGTTGCCAGTGACAAAAGCATTAGTAACCAAAGGGCATAGATTTAAGTTAATTTGCAGGGCTATGTGGAAAGAGCAGGGGAGTGGGCCTAAGTGGATACTTCTTTCAAAGAGCTGGCACAGGCACAATGGGCTAAATGGCTTCCTATGTGCTGTATCATTTTATGATTCTATGATTTAATGTAACATATAGTTATGCCATAAAAATCCATTCAAAGAAACAGAAAATGCAGAGCAGTCTCAGGGAGGATATATTACACATGATTTAAAAACGCTCAAAAAATTGCAATTAAAAAACCAAGAAAATGAATTTGTTTCCTGCTACATCTGAAATTCAGGTCACAAAGTTGTGAGACCCTCCAAACAGGCGCAATTGGAGGACACTTGCATTTGAGCGTTGGGGGCATGGCCAGTTTTGTGGGCAGAAATGAGTTCAGATGGAGCGTTTGATGGACGGACGTAAATATTGAAGAGATTTGGGCATATTATAGTTACGCATATAATTCACCTATGCCCAAAATTCCACAATCATTGAAGACACCTAATTCTTTGCACCCAAATTACGGGTGCATCTGGGTATAAATGCAGATGAAAGTCCACACCCAGGTCTTAGAATATAGGATTTTAGGCTTCTTTTCAGATGTATAAAATAGTGTACTCAAAAATTGATCTTTGCTTCTGAGAATCCACAGATTAATCCTCATTCCTGTCACAGCAACTTGTTTGAGGCAGGGCAAATAGCAAAAGGAATGCAAGTTAACCAGTAGAATATAAATGCTTTTTCAATGAGGTTAGAATTAACTGATACTTTTAATCTGTATCCCTTTATTAAAATGGGCATATGATCGTATAACTTTTGGACTAGGGACAAGGCCAACAGAGGAGTATTTTTTTATCTCAATTGGTTAACTTACCTGATTCCTTTTCAGATACAATTGGAGACCAGAGAAATCACTTTATTGTGTCTCAACTGGAGATATTTGGCAGGATGTTGAAGGAAAATGAAGGATATCCCTTTCAAGATTGTCTGGGATTGATATCCTTTGTGGCTGTGACAAAGACTCCTCATCCTTCTTGACTTGTCTGCAGCCTTTGACACGGTTCCTTCGCCACCGTCCACCGTCTCCACCGTCATCCAGCTGGCTGGGACATCATTCGCCTGGTTCCATTCTTATCTATCTAATCGTAGCCAGAGAATCACCTGCAGTGGCTTCTCTTCCCATCCCCGGATCATTACCTCTGGAGTCGCCCAAGGATCTATCCTTGGCCCCCTCCTATTTCTCATCTACATGTTGCCCCTTGGCGACATCCTCCAAAAACACGGAGTCAGTTTTCAGATGTACGCTGATGATACCCAGCTGTATCTTACTACCATTTCTCTTGTCTTCTCCACAGTCTCTAAATTGTCAGACTGTTTGTCCTCCATCCAGATGAGCAGAAATTTTCTCCAATTGAATATTGGAAAGACCTAAGCCATTATTTTCAGTCCCCGCCACAAAGTTCATTCCCTAGCCACTTGAGCCATCGCTCTCCCCAACTTCTGTATGAGGCTGAACCACACTGTTTGCAACCTTGGTGTCATATTTGACCCTGAAATGAGCTTTAGACCACATATCCATAACATCACATGTCTCCGCCCTTGCCTCAACTCATCTGCTGCTGAAGCCCTCATCTATGCCTTTGTTACATCTAGACTTGACTATTCCAACGCACTCCTGGCTGGCCTCCCACATTCTGCCCTATATAAACTAGAGGTGATCCAAAACACGGCTGCCATGTCCTAACTCGCACCATGTCCCGCTCACCTATTACCCCCATACTCGCTGACCTACATTGCCTCCCGGTTAAGCAACTTCTCAATTTCAAAATTCTCAACCTTGTTTTCAAATCCCTCCCTATGGCATTGCCCCTCCCTATTTCTGTAATCATCTTCTGCCCTACAACCCCCTGAGATATCTGCGCTCCTCTAATTCTACCGTCTTGAGCATCACTGATTATAATCACTCAACCATTGGTGGCCGTGCCTTCTGTTGCCTCAGTCCTAAGCTCTGGAATTCTCTGCTGAAACCTCTCTGCCCCTCTACCTCTTTTTCCTCCTTCAAGATGCTCCTTAAAACCTACCTCTTTGACCAAGCTTTCACCTTATGTGGCTTGGTGTCAAATTTTCTGTCTCATAACACGTTAAAGGTGCTATATAAATACAAGTTGTTGTTGGATAAAGTATCTGTCTAATTACAGTTCAGAAGATATGCCCGGTATTTCCTTGGAGCTGTTCCCACTCCATTGCTGTATGTTCACAGGCATTGCAGTGGAAAACCTATTGATAGACTTAAACGGGGTTTCCCTCACACTTCCAGTGGAAGAGCGGGAGCTGCTCAAAAAAAATTCCTGGCCATGAGCTCGAGATATGTGATAGGGAAATGTGTGGAGAGCAGACATATGACACATAAATCTTTGGCTCCTTTTAACTAAAAATTGGTTCATAAACTGGTAACATACTAAAAAGGAAAGAAATGAATAAACATTGGATCTAAATGTGAACACATGACAGTTTCAGCTAAACTAAAGTTTGGATTGTCTTTTAAGAACATACAAACATAAGAATTAGGAGCAGGAGTAGGACATATGGCCCCTCGAGCCTGCTCCCCCATTCAACAAGATCATGGTTGATCTTCGACGTCAACTCCACTTTCCTGCCCAATCTGCATATCCCTTGATTCCTCTGGAGTCCAAAAATCTATCTATTGTGTTCCTAACACAGATGAGACTGCACACAGGGAGGTTAAAGTAACAGTGACCTCAGTCTTTAATAAGACACTCCAGAGTGAGGAACAGGTCTTAGGGGCCGGCTTATATACAGTGCTCCCAAGGGATGCTGGGATTCCTTGGGACTTCAGGGGATGAGCTCCCTGGTGGCGGAACATGGGAGTGCACGCTTTACAGATACACAACATCACTCCCCCCGCAAAGTCAAAGTGAAAACTATTTACAAGGTGAGGTGGTCGGGAGCCGTTCTTTCCCTGGTGGACCGCCTCGGTACAAATGTCTGTTCTGGTGTATTGGCTGTGCCCTCACTGGGCAGGCATGTTATTGGCCCTGCAGGGCTGCTTGGTGAGCCTGGCTTTGCTGGGCTGTTGGGCGTGATGGGTTCGATTTCCTGGTCCGGCGTGGTGTCGTTGATCCTTTGGGTGTGTGTTGTGGGCTCGAAAAAGGTGGTGTCTGCTGTGGGTTGTTCAGGGCAGTCTGTGAACCACAGCCTCATTTGGTCCAGGTGCTTTCTGCAAATTTGTCCATTGTCTAGTTTGACTACAAACACCCTATTCCCTTCTTTAGCTATCACCGTGCCCGCGATCCACTTGGGACCATGTTCATAGTTTAGCACATACACAGGGTCATTCAGATCAATTTCCCGTGACACAGTGGCGTTTACATTTTGTTGCTGCTGCCTGCTCTCTATCTGATCGTGCAGGTTGGGGTGAACCAGCGAGAGTCTGGTTTTAAGTGTCCTTTTCATGAGTAGCTCAGCCAGGGGCACCCCTGTGAGCGAGTGGGGTCTCGTGCGGTAGCTGAGCAGTACTCGGGACAGGCGGGTTTGGAGTAAGCCTTCTGTGACTCGTTTAAGGCTCTGTTTGATGGTTTGTACTGTCTGCTCTGCCTCCCCATTGGAGGCTGGTTTAAACGGGGCTGAGGTGATATGTTTGATCCCATTGCGGGTCATGAATTCTTTAAATTCGGCACTGGTGAAACATGGCCCGTTGTCACTGACCAGTATGTCAGGCAGGTCGTGGGTGGCGAACATGGCCCTAGGCTTTCAATGGTGGCGGTGCTTCCCGACATTATTTCACATTCAATCCATTTGGAAAAAGCATCTACCACCACCAGGAATATTTTACCGAGAAACAGGCCAGCATAGTCGACATGGATCCTCGACCATGGTCTGGAGGGCCAGGACCACAAATTTAGTGGTGCCTCTCTGGGCGCGTTGCTCAACTGAGCTCATACGCTGCATTGCTGTACACAGGACTCTAAGTCAGAATCGATACCGGGCCACCACACGTGGGATCTGGCTATCGCTTTCTTCATTACTATACTCGGATGTGTGCTGTGGAGATCCGAGATGAACGTCTCCCTGCTCTTTTTTGGTAGCACTACGTGGTTACCCCACAACAGGCATTCTGCCTGAATGGACAGCTCATCCTTTCGCCGCTGGAACAGCTTGATTGGCTCTTGTATTTCAACGGAGTTTGCTGGCCCAGCTCCCATGCAGTACACAGTTTTTTACTAGGGACAGCAGAGGATCTTGGCTGGTCCAAGTCCTAATCTGGCGGGCCGTGACAGAAGATTTATCATTTTCAAACGCTTCCATGAACATCAACAAGTCAACGGGCTGCGCCACCATCAACAAGTTTGCAGGCTGCGTCATTTCCACCCCCGTGGTGGACAATGGTAGCCGACTGAGAGCATCCGCACAGTTCTCAGTGCTTGACCTGTGGCAGATGGTATAGTTATACGCTGATAGCGCAAGTGCCCACCTTTGTATACGGGCTGAGACATTAGTATTTATCCCCTTGTTTTCAGTGAACAGGGATGTGAGGGGATTGTGATGGGTTTCCAGCTCAAATTTGAGGCCAAACAGGTACTGATGCATTTTCTTTACCCCTGAACACACACACTAATGCCTCTTTCTCAATCATACTGTAGGCCCTCTCGGCCTTAGGCAAGTTCCTGGAAGCATAGGCGACAGGTTGCAACTCCCCGCAACGTTAGTTTATTGTAATACACACCCGACTCCATACAATGACGCGTCACATGCTAGCACAAGTCTTTTATACGGGTTATACAATACAAGCAGCTTGTTGGAGCATAAAATGTTTCTGGCTTTTTCAAAAGCAATTACTTGGTTTTTTCATCATACCCAGTTCTCACCTTTGCGCAATAACACATGTAGGGGCTCTAAAAGGGTGCTTAACCCCGGTAGGAAGTTACCAAAATAGTTGAGGAGTCCCAGGAACAACTGCAGCTCCGTGATGTTCTGTGGCCTGGGCGCGTTCCTGATAGCCTCTGTCTTGGCGTCTGTGGGCAGAATGCCGTCCGCCGCGATCTTTCTCCCTAAAAACTCCACTTCTGTTGCCATGAAGACGCATTTCGACCTCTTCAGCCGCAGCCCAACGTGATCCAGTCGCTGGAGAACCTCCTCCAGATTTTGTAGGTGCTCGGCGGTGTCCCGACCCGTGACCAATATATCGTCCTGAAAGACCACCGTGCGTGGTACTGACTTGAGTAGGCTCTCCATGTTTCTCTGGAAGATTGCTGCAACCAACCGAATTCCAAACAGGCATCTGTTGTAGATGAACAGTCCCTTGTGCGTGTTGATGCAGGTGAGGCCCTTCGAAGACTCCTCCAGCTCCTGCGTCATGTAGACCGAAGTCAGGTCGAGCTTGGTGAACGACTTGCCTCCTGCCAGTTTCGCAAATAGTTGTCTGCCTTGGGTAGCGGGTATTGGTCCTGTAGCGAAAAACGATTAATAGTTAATTTATAATCGCCGCAAATCCTGACCGTGCCATCACTTTTGATTACTGGAACAATCGGGCTGGCCCACTCGCTGAATTCCACTGGGGAGATGATGCCCTCACGTTGCAGCCTGTCCAGCTCGATTTCCACTCTCTCCCTCATCACGTGAGGTACCACTCGCGCCTTGTGGTGAATGGGTCGTGCCTCTGGGACCAAGTGGATCCACACCTTCGCCACGGAAAAGTTTCCAATCCCTGGCTCAAAATGGGAAGGAAATTTTTAAGAACCTGGGTACATGAGGCCTCATCGACATGTGATTGCGCTCAGATGTCATCCCAGTTCCAGCAGATTTTGCCCAGCCAGCTCCTTCCAAGCAGTGTGGGCCATCGCCCGGGACAATCCAGAGTGGCAGTTCGTGCACCGTGCCCTCGTAGGTGACCTTGACAATGGCGCTGCCCAGGACAGTGATAAGCTCTTTGGTGTACGTTCTCAGTTTTGCGTGGATGGGGCTCAGGGCTGGTCTGAATGCCTTGTTGCACCACAGTCTCTTAAACATCTTTTTACTCATGATGGATTGGCTAGCGCCAGTGTCCAGTTCCATGGCTACGGGTAAGCCATTCAATTTTACGTTTAGCATTATAGGTGGACATTTCGTCAAAAATGTGTGCACCCCATGTACTTCAGCCTCCTCTCTCTGAGGCTCGAAATTGCTTTGATCCACCATGGACCGATCTTCCTTTGTCACGTGGTGGTTAGCAGGTTTTGCAGAGCTTGCAGATCGTTTGCAAGCTCATTGGAGGTGCCCCATTGTTCCACAGTTCTTGCGAACATACCCTTTGAAGCAGCATGAATAGGCTGAATGGAAGCCTCCACAACGCCAACAAGGTGTGAATTGCCTTTCTTTCATCCTTTGTTGGGGACTCTGAGTCATCTGCGTCACCTGAGGCCTGCTGGCAGTTGCAGACTCATGGTTTCTGCCCTGTACATTTCTGCTCGCAAACACAGTTCCAGTTAATTTATGACCATTGCGAGCACTTGTGCTAAGAGATTTGTTTGGTGTTATCACTGGTGGACATAAACGCCTGTGCTATCGCAATGGCCTTACTGAGGGTCGGTGTCTCTACAGTCAAAAGTTTTCGTAGGAAGGTGTCGTGGTCAATGCCCAGTAAAAAAAACTCTCTGAGCATTTGCAGCATCAAACTCACATTGTCCTGCAAGTCGCTTTAGCTCGGCGACGTAGCTCGCCACTTCCTGACCTTCAGATCGCTGGCACGTGTAGAACCGATGCTTCACCATCAGCACGCTCTCCCTCGGGTTAAGATGCTCCCGAACCAGTGTACACAGCTCCTCATACGACTTATCTGTGGGTTTCACCGGAGCCAGAAGATTCTTCATGAGGTGCCCCGCAGACTGTGAGGAGGACTGCTCTCCTTTTTGCAGCGCTTCCTTCTCTGTCCAGCTCGTTGACTACAAAGTACTGGTCTAACCGTTCATAGAAACATAGAAAATAGGTGCATGAGTAGGCCATTCGGCCCTTCTAGCCTGCACCGCCATTCAATGAGTTCATGGCTGAACATGCAACTTCAGTACCCCATTCCTGCTTTCTCACCATACCCCTTGATCCCCCTAGTAGTAAGGACTTCATCTAACTCCTTTTTGAATATATTTAGTGAATTGGCCTCAACAACTTTCTGTGGTAGAGAATTCCACAGGTTCACCACTCTCTGGGTGAAGAGGTTTCTCCTCATCTCGGTCCTAAATGGCTTACCCCTTATCCTTAGACTGTGACCCCTGGTTCTGGACTTCCCCAACATTGGGAACATTATTCCTGCATCTAACCTGTCTAAACCCGTCAGAATTTTAAACGTTTCTATGAGATTCCCTCTCATTCTTCTGAACTCCAGTGAATACAAGCCCAGTTGATCCAGTCTTTCTTGATAGGTCAGTCCCGCCATCCCGGGAATCAGTCTGGTGAACCTTCGCTGCACTCCCTCAATAGCAAGAATGTCCTTCCTCAAGTTAGGAGATCAAAACTGTACACAATACTCCAGGTGTGGCCTCACCAAGGCACTGTACAACTGTAGCAACACCTCCCTGCCCCTGTACTCAAATCCCCTCGCTATGAAGGCCAACATGCCATTTGCCTTCTTAACCGCCTGTTGTACCTGCATGCCAACCTTCAATGACTGATGTACCATGACACCCAGGTCTCATTGCACCTCCCCTTTTCCTAATCTGTCACCATTCAGATAATAGTCTGTCTCTCTGTTTTTACCACCAAAGTGGATAACCTCACATTTACCCACATTATACTTCATTTGCCATGCATTTGCCCACTCACCTAACCTATCCAAGTCACTCTGCAGCCTCATAGCATCCTCCTCGCAGCTCACACTGCCACCCAACTTAGTGTCATCCGCAAATTTGGAGATACTACATTTAATCCCCTTGTCTAAATCATTAATGTACAATGTAAACAGCTGGGGCCCCAGCACAGAACCTTGCGGTACCCTACTAGTCACTGCCTGCCATTCTGAAAAGTACCCATTTACTCCTACTCCTTGCTTCCTGTCTGCCAATCAGTTCTCAATCCACGTCAGCACACTACCCCCAATCCCATCATTCACCAATCTATCCTAGCCAATTCACGCCTCATATCTTCAAAGTTACCCTTCTTTAAGTTCTGGACCATGATCTCTGAATTAACTGTTTCATTCTCCATCCTAATGTAGAATTCCACCATATTATGGTCACTCTTCCCCAAGGGGCCTCACACAACGAGATTGCTAATTAATCCTCTCTCATTACACAACACCCAGTCTAAGATGGCCTCCCCCTAGTTGGTTCCTCGACATATCGGTCTAGAAAACCATCCCTTATGCACTCCAGGAAATCCTCCTCCACCATATTGCTTCCAGTTTGATTAGCCCAATCTATATGCATATTAAAGTCACCCATGATAACTGCTGCACCTTTATTGCATGCACTAACACCTTGGTGAACTAACACCTTGTCACAAAATTCCATGAGCAAGAGTGAAAGAGCCTCTGTCATAGTTCAATAGACAATAGGATTTGTAATGGATATCTAAGCCTTACAAATCATTAGCATCTAGATCACGAGCAGATCTCACAAAAGATTTCTCATATTCAATTGCAACGTTTATAAGAACAGGTGTATTATAAGGGACACTGACATATCGGCATTAGAGCCAGCCTTGGGATCTGGGAACACTGGGAAGGAGCCCAGGGATGGGCATACTAGGATGACGCTGGAGAGTGAGGTTTTGCAAAAAGGAAAAATTACGATGATCCTGGGATCGGAACACTCGGGGTCTGTAAGCACTGAGGGGGTCCTAGAAGCTGGGAATGAAGGAGGATCTCAAAGTCCAGCAGAATTCGGGAGGGAGTTCCATTAGCCTTTTAAATTTTTTTTTATACTTGTCCGAGTTCTGACAAAAGGTCATTGATCTGAAATGTTAACTTTTTTTTCTCTCTCCTGAAGCTGCCTGACCTACCTGTTGAGTGTTTCCAGCATTTCCTGAGTGTCAGCTGTGGCTCAGTGGGTAGCCACTTGCTTTTGAGTTAGAAGGTTGTGGGTCCTTGAGTGGAACTTGAATACATAAATTTAAGCTGACACTCCAATGCAGTGCTGAGGGAGTGCTGCAATGTCGGAGGTGCCGTCTTTTGGATGAGACGTTAAACCGAGGCCCCATCTGCTCTTCAGGTGGACATAAAAAATTCAATGGCAGTATTTTGAAGAAGAACAGGGGAATTATCCCTGGTGTTCTGAACAATATTTATCCCGCAATCAACATAACAAAAACAGATTACCTGGTCATTATCACTGTCATATATGTAACCTTAATGTAACACCACTGTATTACTGTACATATCCTACCTAGATGCACACCTTGACCATAAGGGGTGAACTTGTGGGAGACACTCCTTACCTGATCACACAGGTATAAAAAGGGAGGTCCCACGCAGGGTCATCACTTGGAGTCCTGTAAATAAAGAGTTAAGGTCACAGAGTGACCTTGTTCCCAGAATGTGCCTCGTGTGGTTTCATACTGTAGAGTAAGGACTTTACATTGGCGACGAGGAATGGGAATTCACGACCCACAAGAATGGCCACTGGTAGCACAGAGGAATGGTACTGTGTTGGGGAAGACTGGGACGATTTTGTCGAGACGCCTCAGCAAAGCTTCATTATGAAAGAATGGCTGGGGGATGCAGCGGCCGACAAGCGAAGGGCTCATCTTTTGACCAGCTGAGGACCAAAGACTTATGCACTCATGAAGGACTTACTAGCACCCGAAAAGCCGGCGGACAAAACCTTTGAAGAACTGAGCAAATTAATCAGGGAGCACCTTAAACCGGCGAGTAGCATATATATGGCACGACACAGATTCTACACCCACCGACGTCAGGAAGGACAGAGCATACCAAACTTTGTAGCGGACCTTCGGCGTTTGGCCAGCCTCTGTAAGTTCACAGACGCCTGCAGAGGGGAGATGCTAAGGGACTTCTTTATTGAGGGCATCGGTCATGCGGGGATTTTCCGCAAATTAATTGAGACCAAGGATTTGACCTTGGAAGTGGCAGCGTTGATAGCTGAAACTTTCATGGCGGGGGAGGAAGAGACGAAAATAATATACACGCGCAATTCTGCCTCTAACGCGGCAATGGATCAGGGAGTCAACATCATCAATGCGGCTCAGAGCCCTGCAGGCAGGCTGGGGCAGTTCGACACCCCCCAGGCAGCAATAGACCCCAGAGTAGGACTTCAACAGAAACAATGGCAGGCTGAACGGACATTCACGCCATCACAGCGGACAATGCAGCCCGTGATGGGGCCATTGCCACCCACTAATAGGGTACTTAAGAGCAGTCCAAGGGACAATCAGTGCGGAATGCTTAGCCACAGTCCCTTTGTTCCCAACAATGGAAACTCCAACTCATGCTGGAGGTGTGGGGGAAAACACCCAGCCAGATCTTGCAGATTTCAACAGTTTGTCTGCAGGAACTGCAATCTCAGTGGCCATTTAGCTAGAATGTCCAGGAAGCCTGCAACCAGACTAATATACGAGACGGATGGACCAGAAGAGGGTCCTCTGAGGCAGGATGACTTTTGGGGTGAATCGATGGATGCCGAGGTCCAGCGGGTCCATGTGGTGAATATTCACAGTGCATACACCAAAACGCCACCCATGATGATGAAGATTTTGTTAAATGGTATCCCTGTACGAATGGAGCTGGACACTGGGGCCAGCCAGTCACTCATGGGAGCTCAGCAATTTGAGAAGCTATGGCCATTTAAAGCCAGCAGACAAAAATTAGAACGTGTTGAGACACAATTACGGACAAATACTAAAGAAATCATTCCGGTGCTAGGCAGTGCAATGTTGGCTGTCACACACAATGAGTTAGTGAATCGGCTGCCGCTCTGGATTGTCCCGGGCAATGGTCCCGCACTGTTGGGGAGGAGCTGGTTAGCCAAGATAAACTGGAAATGGGGGGATGTTCATACAATATCATCGGTGGAGCGAAGTTCGTGCTCACAAGTTCTGCAACAATTCGACTCACTATTCCAACCTGGCGTCGGGACTTTCAAAGGCACTAAAGTAGTGATACACATCACCCCAGACGCCAGGCCAGTGCATCACAAAGCCAGAGCGGTGCCGTATGTAATGCGGGAAAAGACCAAGAGCGAATTGGACTGGCTGTTGAGAGAGGGCATCATCTCGCCTGTTGAATTCAGCGACTGGGCGAGCCCCATCGTTCCCGTCCTAAAAGCGGATGGCTCTGTCAGGATCTGATTACAAGGTCACCATCAATCGGGTGTCTCTACAAGATCAATACCCACTCCTGAGAGCGGAGGACCTTTTCGCCACGCTGGCAGGTGGCAAGCTGTTCACCAAGTTGGACCTCACTTCAGCCTATATGACCCAGGAATTGGCCGACGAATCCAAACTACTGACCACCATCACCACGCACAAGGGACTGTTCGTTTATAACGGGTGCCCATTTGGCATTCAATCAGCGGCTGCGATTTTTCAACGGAACATGGAAAGCCTGCTCAAATTCATTCCTGGAACGATCGTATTCCAGGACGACATCCTCATCACGGGTCGAGACACCGAGGAACACCTCCACAAACTGGAGGAGTTGCTACGCCGACTGGACTGGGTAGGCCCAGTGACTCAAGAAGTCTAAATGTGTGTTCTTAGCTCCTGAGGTTGAGTTTCTGGGCAGGTGGGTTGCTGCAGATGGGATTCAGCCCACCGAATCCAAAACAGAGGCGATTCGCCGAGCACCCAGGCCCTGCAACACATCGGAGTTGCGTTCATTCCTGGGACTGCTGAACTATTTCGGGAACTTTCTGCCGAACTTGAGCACGTTGTTGGAGCCGCTACACGTGCTCCTGTGTAAGGGTTGCGATTGGTTTTGGGGGTACTGTCAGGAACGGGCTTTTGATTGGGCACAAAACCTACTTTGTTCAAACAAATTGTTGACCCTGTACGACCCTGTAAAAAATTTGTTCTGACATGTAATGCATCATCCTATGCATCATCCTATGGGGTTGGGTGCATGTTGCAGCAGGGCAATGCTGAGGGTCAACTACAACCTGTGGCTTATGCCTCCAGGTCGCTTTCTCAAGCAGAACGGGGATATGGCATGGTAGAGAAGGAAGCGCTTGCATGTGTCTATGGTGTAAAAAAAAATGCATCTGTACCTCTTTGGTAGGAAGTTTGAGTTAGAGATGGACCACAAGCCATTAACATCCCTGTTATCTGACAGCAAGGCTATCAATGCCAACGCATTAGCTCGCATACAGCGATGGGCTCTCATGCTGGCTGCTTATGACTACTCCATCTGGCACCGGCCCGGCACTGAAAATTGCGCTGATGCACTCAGCAGGCTTCCACTGGCCATGACTGAGGGGGCAGCGGAGCAAAGCACCGAGATGGTCATGGCTGTCGATGTCTTTGACAACACAGGCTCCCCCATCACAGCCGGCAGATCAAAATCTGGACAAACAGAGATCCCCTCCTATCCCTGATTAAGAAATGTGATCTGACTGGGGATTGGGCGTCCGCACACAGAGCGTGCCCTGAGGAGGTCAGACCGTTCCACAGACGGATGGATGAGCTCTCCATCCAAGCCAACTGCCCACTATGGGGCAGCCGGGTAGTTATGCCCCAGAAGGGCAGGGTGGTATTCATCAGGGAACTCCACAGCAAGCCCCAGGCATTGTGCTGATGAAGGCCATTGCCCGGTCACACGTTTGGTGGCCTGGAATTGATTCAGACCTGGAATACTGTGTTCGCAGGTGCACGACGTGTGCCCAGCTGAGTAATGTCCCCAGGGAGGCCCCGCTCAGCCCACCATGCCATGATCATGCATTTATGTTGACTATGTGGGCCCGTTCATGGGTAAGATGTTTCTCATTGTGGTAGATGCGTACTCAAAATGGATCGAGTGCATCATTCTGAATTCATGCACATCATCCACCACCGTGGAAAGCCTCCGTGCGATCTGTGCAACCCATGGCTTGCCGGACATTCTGGTTAGTGATAATGGCCCATGTTTCACAAGCTACGAATTCCGAGAATTTATGTCGGGCAATGGCATCAACCATGTCAGGACTGCGCCGTTCAAGCCGGCCTCCAATGACCAGGCGGAACGTGCGGTCCAAATCATTAAGCAAGGTATGCTCAGGATTCAAGGACCCTCCCTACAATACCGCCTATCGCGTCTCATACTGGCCTATAGATCCCGACCGCTCTCGCTCACGGGGGTCCTGCCCGCAGAGCTACTAATGAAACGGACACTCAAAACTCGGTTGTCCCTCATTCACTCAGTCCTGACCGACATAGTTGAGGGAAAGCGCAAGTCACAAACGAGTACCATGATCGTAATGCAAGGGGGAGATGTATAGAAATCAATGACCCTGTATTCGTTCTCAATCATGCCATGGGGCCCAAATGGCTTGAGGGTACTGTAATTGACAAAGAGGGGAATAGGGTCATCATGGCAAAACTGGTCAGATATGCAGTAAGCATCTGGACCAAGTAAAAAAACGGTTCAGCATCGACACAGAGGAACCTGAAGAAGACCATGAGATGGAGATCACAACACCGCCAGTGAACGAGCAACAAGAGCAATCAGAAGAATGCACAGTCCCTGCGGTCAGCCCGGACAGGCCGGAATCACCACAGGTGACAGACACTCACATCGGTGTCCAACAACCAGAGCCCCAACTGCGGCGCTCCACGAGGGAGCGCAGACCACCTGAAAGACTAAACCTATGGTCCCAATAAGACTTTGGGGGGGGGGGGGGAGGTGATGTCATGTATGTAACCTCAATGTAACACCACTGTATTACTATACATACCCTACCTAGATGCACACCTTGACCACAAGTGGTGAACTTGTGGGAGACACTCCTTACCTGATCACACAGGTATAAAAAGGGAGATCCCACGCAGGGTCATCACTTGGAGTCCTGTGCATAAAGAGTTAAGGTCTCAGAGTGACCTTGTTCCCAGAATGTGCCTCGTGTGGTTTCATACTGTAGAGTAAAGGACTTTACAGTCACATTGCTGTTTGTGGGAGCTTGCTGTGCTCAAATTGGCTGACATGTTTCCAACATTACAACAGTGACCACTCTCCAAAAGTACTTAATTGGCTGTAAAACGCTTTGAGACATCCAGTGGTCGTGAAAAGCACCATATAAATGCAAGACTTTTTTTTCTATTTTCTGTTTTTAAATGAAAAATGTTACTTGAATCAATTAGCTTATTTTGCCTTTGGCCATGAATTGTTCATGGTCGTTATCTGATTGTCCACTGAATGCTTCCCCTTCAATCTTGATGTACATTATGTAATGTGTTTTTATAATCTCTGTCCAAGACTGGTAAGTCATAGCTAATCAGCTGTCCATGAGGCATGTTTACTATTACAGGGTACATACAACTCCCAAGAACAACTTGTTCTGAAACATTTAGTGAGCAATAATAATATTGGAATATATTTACCATTTTAGAAATTGAACACATTGGGAAGGGAAAATGTTTAACTGATGCATTACCTGCATTATTGTAGTTTTCTGATTATGAAGAGTCCAACAACTACAGCCGACAGAATAATTATTAAAATAGATAGTGTTAGTGAGTGGGATTTCTGCCTGGATTAGGTGGAAGGAGAAATTGGTAAATGGAACTGTAGATCAGCTGTGGAAAATATTTAAGCAGGAAGTGGAAAGTGTAGTCAATGGGATAATTTTAAAATGGGTGGGTTGGTGTCGGGTGCTAGGTTAAAGGGCTGGATTTTTGGCTTTTTGTGGTTTTGCCCATTTCCATGCGCAAATCGCAGCAAAATCAAAATTTTAGCACCAGGTTAGCGTTAGCGCCAGAACTTTTGCCAAATGAAATTTCATGATGAGCATTACCGCTAACTCCAGTGTTGCACCACAGGGTTTGTGCGCTGTAGCCGAAAGTTCCGGCACTAAAAAAACGGCCGTTCTGCGCATGTGCAAATTTTTAAAGAATTCTTCTCGTGCTTCTGGTCTGCTTTTCGATCGCAAACGCTAATGCAGGGCGCAGCTGCGCACATGGGCAGTACACCCGGGGCTGAATCAGCCATTTTATTATTCGATTTTGATGATGGAGGAGGAGGATTGTAGACAACGTGCCAGGCGATTTACTCACGAGGCTACCAAAGCTCTCGTGGGGGCCTGTTGAGAGAAGTTGGCAGGAATTACATCAGAGGGGTGGATCTAAACCCTGGCCATCCATGTTTAATCGAATATGGAGGGAAATCGCTGAGGAGGTCTCTGTCTCAGACACAGTGGCCAAGAGTTGGAAACAGTGCCGAAAAAGGTTCAATGATCTTTGTCGGGTGGTTAGAGTGAGTATGATTTTTATTGATGCACTCCTTCATTACTTCAATTATAAATCTGACACTATTTGTTCTCATGCTGTTGCTGTCTCTCAGCACTCTGTGGGTTGCCTCCTAAAATGCATGACACATAGGTAGGCATAGTGTGCACCGTATTTGCCATGAATGATCTTTACACATTA
This sequence comes from Pristiophorus japonicus, assembly GCF_044704955.1. Lineage (NCBI taxonomy): Eukaryota > Metazoa > Chordata > Chondrichthyes > Pristiophoridae > Pristiophorus > Pristiophorus japonicus. The sequence goes on along the minus strand of NC_091983.1, from coordinate 137,964,363 downwards.
TTAAGATTGCTTTCTGAGATCGCATAAGATGTCTCCGCACTTCAATGTCCTCTTGATGAACCACTTGCAACTTCCAAAGCCATTAAACAGAGGACTCTATTACATTCAGACAGTATGGTATTAGTACTTTGGTGGCTGTCTGTGGGTGCCACAAGAGTAGATGGACTCTCTGGTAACCATTCCCATTTTCATCTTTGCAGGCAAAGAAGTCCCAAAACCACTGCAAGCAGGTGAGGACAGGCGGCGGTCCGCCTCAGATCCTGCCACTCACCGACATCAAGGAGCGAGTGACAGGCCTCATCGGCATCTCAGGTTGGGCAACTGCCACTGGGGCTGCTGACTCCTGCTTGGATACTGAGGGTAAGTCCTGCACACTCCCTGGGCTGGTTGGGGCAATATGATGCAGTGTCTCTGGACTAGGGTTGGGGCAATGTATTGCAGTGTCTGTGGACTAGGGTTCGGGCAATGTGATGCAGTGTCTGTGGACTAGGGTTCAGGCAATGTAATGCAGTGTCTCTGGACTAGGGTTCAGGCAATGTGATGCAGTGCCTCTGGGCTAGGGTTGGGCCAATGTGATGCGGTGTCTCTGGATTAGGGTTAGGGCAAGGTGATGCAGTGTCTCTGGACTAGGGTTGGGGCAATGTGATGCAGTGTCTCTGGACTAGGGTTGGGGCAATGTGATGCAGTGTCTCTGCACTAGATATAATGGAGTAGCGGCAGTCCTTCAAATGAGCCCGTGCTATGCAAACTTCCTCATATCACTCTGCCCCCTCCCCTGCTGTTAACCACTCATCTGTTGCTTTCTACTTCCAGATGACCAGCCACAGCATCCCTCAGATCAACCCTCCATGTTAGGCCATCATGTGGAGGAGGAGGAGGAGGAAGAGGAGTTCAGAAATCAGCCTGTTATGTAAGTAAACATTACCAATGTGTAAGACTTGCCACCAGGGGGGCGCAACTGTGGGTGACCCATGGGTCACCTGCACACCCTGGGCAAGCAGGTATAAAAAGCAATCTACCATGCTGCTTCCTCACTCTGGAGTTACATTAAAGAGACCAAGGTCACAACAGTTTGAGCTTACAGCATACAGTCTTGTGGAGTTATTCTGAACATAACAATTGGTGACGAATAACAGATCACAAACTTTCATGTGGTTATGGCTGCCATTGATATTCTTGAGAGATTTGTTGAGGGAGATGATTGGGAAGCCTTCGTTGAGGGTCTTGACCAGTACTTCATGGACAACGAGCTGGATAAGGAAGAAATTGCGGTCAAGCGCAGGGCGATTCTCCTCACCGTTTGCGGGTCCACGATAAATGGTCTCATCAAAAATCTGCTAGCACCGATGAAACCAACAGAGAAGAAATATGAAGAGTTGTGCACGCTGGGTCGGGAGCACCTCAAGTTGAAGGAGAGCATCTTGATGGCCAGGTATCGCTTTTATATGCACCGCCGCTCCGAGGGCCAGGACATGGCGAGCTATGTTGCCGACCTAAGACACCTTGCGGGACCGTGCTTATTTGCTGGATTTTGGGAGGAAGTGTTGCGGGACGTTTTCGTGCATGGAATTGGCCACGAGGACATTCTTCGCAAACTGCTGTCTACTGAATCCCTAGATCTGAGCAAGGCCATCACGATAGCCCAGGCTTTCATGTCCACAAACGATAACATTAAACAGATATCATTGCAGCATCGAAGCTCACCGGCAAGTACTGTGCATAAAATAAAGCCTTCAGCAGGCAGAACTGTACATGGCAGGGCCTACACGCCTGCAGAGGCTAGACCTAGGATGACTCAGAGTCCGCCATGGGGTGTGAATCCATCAACATCATGTTGGCGCTACGGGGGTAATCATCAAGCCCATCAATGTCAATTCAAACCCTATTTGTGCAAGGGCTGTGGAACAATGGGGCACTTCCAGCGAATGTGCAGACGTGCCGTGACTCACCACGTGGCAGAGTCAGCAGAAGATGACTAATCCGGCGTGGATCACACTGAACGAGTAAGAGAGGCAACTCAAGGTTGAATAAGAAGTATATTGGGTACAGATCTTCACCAACAAAAGCCCTTAGATAATGTTAAAAGTCAAATTAATTGGCATTCCAGTTTCCATGGAATTGGACAGGGGGGCATCAGTCAATTATGAGCCAGAAGGCTTTTGAGAAACTGTGGGGCAACAAGGCACAAAGGCCAAAACTATGCCCGATCCACACCAAGCTGCGCATCTACACCAAAGAGCTTATACCAGTCATTGGCAGTGCAGCAGTGAAGGTAGCGTATGATGGAGCTGTGCATGATTTACCACTATGGATTGTACCAGGCGATGGCCCAACGCTGTTCGGCAGAAGCTGGCTCGGAAAGATCCGAAGGAATTGGGACGACATCAAAGCACTGTCTTCGGTGGATGACGCCTCATGTGCCCAAGTGCTAAACAGATTGCCGTCGTTATTCGAGCCAGGCATCAGCAACTCCACAGGCGCCAAAGTGCAGATCCATCTAATCCCTGAAGCACGACCCGTTCATCACAAGGCCCGAACAGTTCCATACATGATGCGAGAGAAAGTCGAGATCAAGCTGGACAGACTTCAACGAGAGGGGATCATATCGCCAGTCGAGTTCAACGAATGGGCCAGTCCAATTGTTTTGGTGTTGAAAAGCGATGGGACGGTCAGAATCTGCGGGGACTACAAGGTAACGATCAACCGAGTCTCGTTGCAGGACCAGTACCCACTACCCAAAGCAGATGATCTGTTCGCAACACTAGCGGGGGGGAAGTTGTTCACCAAGCTGGATCTAACCTCTGCTTACATGACACAGGAGCTGGCTGAACCTTCGAAAAAATTGAAGTGCATCAAAACACACAGTGGACTGGTCATATACCACAGATGCCCCTTTGGGATTCGCTCGGCTGCGGCCATCTTCCAGAGGAACATGGAGAGTTAGCTGAAATCGTTTCTGCGCACCGTGGTGTTTCAAGACGACATCTTGATCACTGGCCGCAATACCACCGAACACTTGAACAACCAGGAAGAGGTTCTAAAGTAACTGAACAGGGTGGGACTCAGGCTGAAACGCTCCAAGTGTGTTTCCCGGCACCAGAGGTCGAATTTCTGGGGAGACAGATTGCGGCGGATATAAATTGGCTAGAAAAAGCAACAAATCTGAGGACTGGGAGAAATTTAGAATTCAACAGAGGAGGACTAAGGGTTTAATTAAGAGGGGGAAAATAGAGTATGAGAGGAAGCTTGCAGGGAATATAAAAACTGACTACAAAAGCTTCTATAAATATGTGAAGAGAAAAAGATTAGTAAAGACAAACATAGGTCCCTTGCAGTCGGATTCAGGTGAATTTATAATGGGGAACAAAGAAATGGCAGACCAATTGAACCAAGACTTCCGTTCTGTCTTCACGAAGGAAGACACAAATAACCTTCCGAAGGTACTAGGGGACAGTGGGTCTAGTGAGAAGGAGGAACTGAAGGATATCCTTATTAGGCATGAAATTGTGTTCGGGAAATTGATGGGATTGAAGGCCAATAAATCCCTGGGGCCTGATAGTCTGCATCCCAGAGTGCTCAAGGAAGTGGCCCTAGAAATAGTGGATGCATTGGTGATCATTTTCCAACAATCTATTGACTCTGGATCCGTTCCCATGGACTGGAGGGTAGCTAATTTAACACCACTTTTTAAACAAGGAGGGAGAGAGAAAACGGGCAATTATAGACCGGTTAGCTTGACATCAGTAGTGGGGAAAATGTTGGAATCAATCATGAAGGATGAAATAGCAGCGCATTTGGAAAGCAGTGTCAGGATCGGACCAAGTCAGCATGGATTTATGAAAGGGAAATCATGCTTGACGAATCTTCTGGAATTTTTTGAGGACATAACTAGCAGAGTGGACAAGGGCGAACCAGTGGATGTGGTGTATTTGGACTTTCAAAAGGCTTTTAACAAGGTCCCGCACAAGAGATTGTTGTGCAAAATCAAAGCACATGGGGGTAATATACTGACGTGAATAGGGAACTGGTTGGCAGACAGGAAGCAGAGAGTCGGGATAAACGGGTCCTTTTCAGAATGGCAGGCAGTGACTAGTGGAGTGCCGCAGGGCTCAGTGCTGGGACCCCAGCTCTATACAATATGCATTAACGATTTGGATGAAGGAATAGAGTGTAATATCTCCAAGTTTGCAGATGACATTAAACTGGGTGGCGGTGTGAGCTGTGAGGAGGATGCCAGGAGGTTGAAGGGTGACTTGGACAGGTTAGGTGAGTGGGCAAATGCATGGCAGTTGCAGTATAATGTGGATAAATGTGAGGTTATCCATTTTGGGGGCAAAAACACGAAGGCAGAATATTATCTGAATGGCGGCAGACTAGGAAAAGGGGAGGTGCAACGAGACCTGGGTGTCATGGTTCATCAGTCACTGAAAGTGGGCACGCAGGTACAGCAGGCGGTGAAGAAGGCAAATGGTATGTTGGCCTTCATAGCTAGAGGATTTGAATATAGGAGCAGGGAGGTCTTAATACAGTTGTACAGGGCCTTAGTGAGGCCTCACCTGGAATATTGTGTTCAGTTTTGGTCTCCTAGTCTGAGGAAGGACATTCTTGCTAATGAGGGAGTACAGCGAAGGTTCACCAGACTGATTCCAGGGATGGCTGGGTTGTCATATGAGGAGAGACCGGATCAACTGGGCCTTTATTCACTGGAGTTTAGAAGGATGAGAGGGGATCTCATAGAAACATATAAGATTCTGACGGGACTTAACAGGTTAGATGCGGGAAGAATGTTCCCGATGTTGGGGAAGTTCAGAACCAGGGGACATAGTCTTAGGATAAGGGGTAAGCCATTTAGGACTGAGATGAGGAGAAACTTCTTCACTCAGAGAGTTGTTAACCTGTGGAATTCCCTGCCGCAGAGAGTTGTAGATGCCAGTTCACTGGATTATATTCAAGAGGGAGTTAGATATGGCCCTTACGGTTAAGGGGATCAAGGGGTATGGAGAGAAAGCAGGAAAGGGATGATCTTATTGAATGGTGGTGTAGGCTCAAAGGGCCGAATGGCCCACTCCTGTACCTATTTTCTATGTCTATGTTTCTATGGCATCAGACCCACGGACTCCAAGACAGAGGCCATCAAGAATGCACCCAGACCACAGAATGTGACGGAGCTGCGCGCGTTCCTGGGACTTCTCAACTATTTTGGTAACTTTCTACCAGGATTGAGCACTTTGCTGGAAGCTTTGCATTTATTGCTATGCAAGGGTGACGACTGGGTTTGGGGTAAATCTTAAGAGATAGCCTTTAACAAGGCTAGAAACCTGCTATGTTCTAATAAGTTACTTGTATTGTATGACCCGTATAAATGTTTAGTACTAGCTTGTGATGCATCTTCGTACGGGGTCGGTTATGTGTTACAGCAAACCAATGTGTCAGGCAAACTGCAACCGGTTGCATATGCATCCAGAAGCTTATCTGAGGCTGAAAGAGTCTACAGTATGGTTGAGAAAGAAACATTAGCATTCATATACAGGGTTAAGAAAATACCTATTTGGACTCCGGTTCGAGCTCGAAACCGACCACAAGCTGCTCATTTTGCTGTTCTCAGAAAGCAAAGATATTAACACCAATGCTTCGCCCCACATCCAAAGATGGGCACGAACATTATCTACGTATGACTATGTTATCCGCCACAGACCAGGCACTGAGAACTGTGCTGATGCCCTCAGTTGACTACCATTGCCCACCACCGCGGTTGAAATGGCACAACCCGCAGACTTACTTCTTGTAATGGATGCTTTTGAGAGCGAGGGATCACCCATCACGGCTCGCCAGATCAGTACCTGGACTAGCCGGGACCCTGTGCTGTCACTAGTAAAAAGATGCGTCCTCAATGGAAGCTGGTTGGCGGTTCCCGGGGAAATGCAAGACGAAATTAAGCCGTTCCACCAACACAAGGATGAAATGTCCATCTATTCGGACTGTCTCCTATGGGGAGAATCATGTAGTTTTGCCAAAAAAAGGCAGGGAAATGTTTATATGTGACCTTCACAGTACCCACCCAGGCATAGTCATGATGAAGGCTATCGCCAGGTCGCACGTTTGGTGGCCTGGCATTGACTCGGAATTGGAGTCATGCTTACACCAATGTAACACTTGCTTGCAGTTGAGCAATGCACCAAGGGAGGCCCCACTGAGTCTGTGGTCATGGCCCTCCAAACCGTGGTCCAGGGTCCACGTAAATTTCGCTGGCAACTTTCTAGGAAAGATGTTCCTAGTAGCAGTGGATGCTTACTCTAAATGGATTGAATGTATAATAATATCGTCATGTACGTCCACTGCCACCATTGAAAGCCTCCGGGCCATGTTCACCACCCGTGGTTTGCCCGACGTCCTTGTTAGTGATAATGGACCATGTTTCATCAGCTCGGAATTCAACGAGTTCATGACCCACAATGGCATCAAGCATGTCAGGTCATTTAAGCCCGCATCCAATGGTCAAGCGGAACGGGCAGTCTAAAATGTCCTCGGGGGAGTGTTTGCTAGTGCTGTTGGGGAGGAGTTAAACTAATATGGCAGGGGGATGGGAACCAATGCAGGGAGACAGAGGGAAACAAAAAGGAGACAAAAGCAAAAGACAGAAAGGAGATGAGGAAAAGTGGAGGGCAGAGAAACCCAAGGCAAAGAACAAAAAGGGCCACTGTACAGCAAAATTCTAAAAGGACAAAGGGTGTTAAAAAAACAAGCCTGAAGGCTTTGTGTCTTAATGCAAGGAGTATCCGTAATAAGGTGGATGAATTAACTGTGCAAATAGATGTGATTGGGATTACAGAGACGTGGCTCCAGGATGATCAGGGCTGGGAACTCAACATCCAGGGGTATTCAACATTCAAGAAGGATAGAATAAAAGGAAAAGGAGGTGGGGTAGCATTGCTGGTTAAGGAGGAGATTAATGCAATAATTAGGAAGGACATTAGCTTGGATGATGTGGAATCTATATGGGTAGAGCTGCAGAATACCATAGGGCAAAAAACATTAGTGGGAGTTGTGTACAGACCTCCAAACAGTAGTAGTGATGTTGGGGAGGGCATCAAACAGGAAATTAGGGATGCATGAAACAAAGGTGCAGCAGTTATAATGGGTGACTTTAATATGCACATAGATTGGGTTAACCAAACTGGAAGCAATACGGTGGAGGAGGATTTCCTAGAGTGCATAAGGGATTGTTTTCTAGACCAATATGTCGAGGAAGCAACTGGGGGGAGGCCATCTTAGACTGGGTGTTGTGTAATGAGAGAGGATTAATTAGCAATCTCGTTGTGCGAGGCCCCTTGGGGAAGAGTGACCATAATATGATGGAATTCTGCATTAGGATGGAAAATGAAACAGTTAATTCAGAGACCATGGTCCAGAACTTAAAGAAGGCTAACTTTGAAGGTATGAGGCGTGAATTGGCTAGGATAGATTGGCTAATGATACTTAAGGGGTGGACAGTGGATGAGCAATGGCAGACATTTAGAGACCGCATGGATGAACTACAACAATTGTACATTCCTGTCTGGCGTAAAAATAAAAAAGGGAAGGTGGCTCAACCATGGCTATCTAGGGAAATCAGGGATAGTATTAAAGCCAAGGAAGTGGCATACAAATTGGCCAGAAATAGCAGCGAACCCGGGGACTGGGAGAAATTTAGAACTCAGCAGAGGAGGACAAAGGGTTTGATTAGGGCAGGAAAAATGGAGTACGAGAAGAAGCTTGCAGGGAACATTAAGACGGATTGCAAAAGTTTCTATAGATATGTAAAGAGAAAAAGGTTAGTAAAGACAAACGTAGGTCTCCTGCAGTCAGAATCAGGGGAAGTCATAACTGGGAACAAAGAAATGGCAGACCAATTGAACAAGTACTTTGGTTCGGTATTCACTAAGGAGGACACAAACAACCTTCTGGATATAAAAGGGGTCAGAGGGTCTAGTAAGGAGGAGGAACTGAGGGAAATCCTTGTTAGTCGGGAAATTGTGTTGGGGAAATTGATGGGATTGAAGGCTGATAAATCCCCAGGGCCTGATGGACTGCATCCCAGAGTACTTAAGGAGGTGGCCTTGGAAATAGCGGATGCATTGACAGTCATTTTCCAACATTCCATTGACTCTGGATCAGTTCCTATCGAGTGGAGGGTAGCCAATGTAACCCCACTTTTTAAAAAAGGAGGGAGAGAGAAAACAGGGAATTATAGACCGGTCAGCCTGACATCGGTAGTGGGTAAAATGATGGAATCAATTATTAAGGATGTCATAGCAGTGCATTTGGAAAGAGGTGACATGATAGGTCCAAGTCAGCATGGATTTGTGAAAGGGAAATCATGCTTGACAAATCTTCTGGAATTTTTTGAGGATGTTTCCAGTAGAGTGGACAAGGGAGAACCAGTTGATGTGGTATATTTGGACTTTCAGAAGGTGTTCGACAAGGTCCCACACAAGAGATTGATGTGCAAAGTTAGAGCACATGGGATTGGGGGTAGTGTGCTGACATGGATTGAGAACTGGTTGTCAGACAGGAAGCAAAGAGTAGGAGTAAATGGGTACTTTTCAGAATGGCAGGCAGTGACTCGTGGGGTACCGCAAGGTTCTGTGCTGGGGCCCCAGCTGTTTACACTGTACGTTAATGATTTAGATGAGGGGATTAAATGTAGTATCTCCAAATTTGCGGATGACACTAAGTTGGGTGGCAGTGTGAGCTGCGAAGAGGATGCTGTGAGGCTGCAGAGCGACTTGGATAGGGCAAATGCATGGCAGATGAAGTATAATGTGGATAAATGTGAGGTTATCCACTTTGGTGGTAAAAACAGAGAGACAGACTATTATCTGAATGGTGACAGATTAGGAAAAGGGGAGGTGCAACGAGACCTGGGTGTCATGGTACATCAGTCATTGAAGGTTGGCATGCAGGTACAGCAGGCGGTTAAGAAAGCAAATGGCATGTTGGCCTTCATAGCGAGGGGATTTGAGTACAGGGGCAGGGAGGTGTTGCTACAGTTGCACAGGGCCTTGGTGAGGCCATACCTGGAGTATTGTGTACAGTTTTGGTCTCCTAACTTGAGGAAGGACATTCTTGCTATTGAGGGAGTGCAGCGAAGGTTCACCAGACTGATTCCCGGAATGGCGGGACTGACATATCAAGAAAGACTGGATCAACTGGGCTTGTATTCACTGGAGTTCAGAAGAATGAGAGGGGACCTCATAGAAACGTTTAAAATTCTGACGGGTTTAGACAGGTTAGATGCAGGAAGAATCTTCCCAATGTTGGGGAAATCCAGAACCGGGGTCACAGTCTAAGGATAAGGGGTAAGCCATTTAGGACCGAGATGAGGAGAAACTTCTTCACCCAGAGAGTGGTGAACCTGTGGAATTCTCCACCACAGAAAGTTGTTGAGGCCAATTCACTAAATATATTCAAAAAGGAGTTAGATGAAGTCCTTACTACTCGGGGGATCAAGGGTTATGGCGAGAAAGCAGGAATGGGGTACTGAAGTTGCATGTTCAGCCATGAACTCATTGAATGGCGGTGCAGGCTAGAAAAGACGAATGGCCCTACTCCTGCACCTATTTTCTATGTTTCTATGTTATCAAGCAGAGCTTGAAACGCGTGACGGACAGTTTCCTGCAGACCCGGTTATCTCGGATTCTGCTCAGCTACCGCACTTGACCCCACTCGCTTACCGGGGTTCCCCCTACAGAATTGCTAATGAAGGGAGCACTCAAAACCAAGCTCTCCTTAGTCCACCCAGATCTCAATGCTCATGTAGAAACCCAGCGTCAACGGCATAATATGTACCACGATCGTGCCGCTGTATCGCGTGACATTGAAGTTAATGACCCTGTGTTTGTTCTTAACTACGGTCATGGTCCCAAATAGGTTGCTGGCACTGTGTTAGCCAAAGAGAGGAATAGTGTTTGTTGTCAAACCTTTGAATGGATAAATGTGCAGAAAGCACTTGGATCAGACCAAACTGCGATTCACTGACAACCAAGAACAATTTGAAGAGGACATTACCATCAATGATCCACCCGCACCCAACCAGCAATCGACCTCGCGGTCAACCACAAGGATGAACCCACCATGCCCCACACTCTGATCAGACCAGCCAGACCGCAACGCAGCAATGATCTGACTGACTCACCCATACCAGGACTTCAACTCAGGCGATCAACCTGGGAATGCAGAGCCCCGGATTGCCTCAACTTGTAAATAACTTGTATCTAAGACTTTGGGGGGAATGATAGTGGGGCAGGGGTTGCTGCATTATGTTCTGCATTCTGTTGTTTATAATGGTGTTGTTGAGTAATCACACAGCTGGATGCAGATAATTTATGTTATTTTATTAAAGTTTAAAAGTTTCAAAATTATGTTAACAAAGTTATAAAAATTTACAATGTTTGATAAATTCTTTTGTTCACCTTAACCATTCCTATGTAGTGTCTCATTTGCAGAATAAGAGGGGGAATAGTCAACATGGTGGGATAGAGTGGCCAGGCAACGGTCAAACTTCAAGCAAAGCGTTGAACTGCTGACGTAAGGCTTTTGCAGAGGCAAAATTTTCATGATACCTCCCCTGTGGTTATGGTGGGGGTAGTGGTGGCATGGGTTCCTCGCCAGGCTCCTCTTCCTCCTCCTCCTCTCCCCCCTCCGCCACCCTCCCCCCCTTTCCTGAGGTGCTCCTGCAGTCCCCGTTGGCAAATCCTGTCCCCTCATGATGGCTAAGTTGTGTAGCATGCAGCACACCACAATGAACTCAGAGATCTGCTGAGGGGAGCATTGTAGGCAGCCTCCAGAGTGGTGCAGGCATCGGAAGCACTGCTTGAGCACTCCAATTGTCTGTTCGACGATGTTGAGTGTGGCTGCATGGCTCTCATTATAGTGATGCTTGGCTTCTGTCTGAGGGTTCCGGAGGGGTGGGGTCATGAGCCATGTGGTGAGGACTTAACCTTTGTCCCCCAGCATCCAGTTCTGGCCTTGTGGTTGACGCTGGAACATGCCTGAGACAGTGCTCTCACGCAAGATGAAAGCGTCATGGATGCTCCCTAGATATTGGGCGTTGACTGCCATGGTGTGCTGAGTATGGTCGCAGATGATCTGTACGTTCATGGAGTGGAATCCCTTTCGGTTTCGGTAAAACTTTGATTCTGTAAAGGTGCTCACAGGGTGATGTGCATACAGTCAAGTGCACCCTGAACCTTGGGGAAGCCAGAAAATCGTCCAAAACCTACATTTTGGGTCTCTTTGGTCATTGGGAAGTTTATGAAGTCCATCCTGCACATGCGTACAGTGCAGTAGTCACCTGGCGAATGCTGCAATGTGTAACGTGCTGGGAGATGGAGCATATGTTCCCCGATGATGCCTGAAAGAAGCCGGAGGCATAGAAGGCAAGTGCCACAGTCACCTTCACCTCGACGGACGGTGCAGTTCTGTTGCCACTGGTAGGCTGTAGGTATGCCTGTATGTGCTGGCATATCTCTGTCAGCACTTTTTTTTGGAAGCGCAGCCTTCTAACGGACTGTGCCTCAGAGAGCTGCAGGTATGAGTGATGATCCCTGTAAACTTGTGGGGCGTAAGGCCTCCTCCCCTTACGTCTGCAACTTCTTCGGTTACTTTGAAAATGATCATCAATAAGTCTTCTTCCAGCTCGACGCCATATAAATATAGCAGCCAGGATTAATGGCTGACATAGAATGGCCCCCATTTTTTAAAATGTCCTTAAATGTTCTTTAAAACAAACTTACATAAACTTCACAATGAAAAGTATGCAGTAATGCAGCGTTCTTTTCCCAATGCTTTTAATCACTCAGAATTCCAACTTTCTCCGCCGTTTACAAGATGGGGCCATTAGTGTCCGGGGTACGACTGCTCTTTGCTGGCGGGTTTCCAGGCCGATGCTAAATCGGGTGATATGCTCAAAAGTTCCGCCCGGGGCAATAGCGCAGCAATACACGACGATTTATGTCACCCAAATGCTGAAAACAGCGGGCGGGTGCTAAGTTTGCCACAGAGTCAGGGCTCGCACCTACTTGGAGTTACGGCCTCTTCTCCAGCATTCCCCGCCCGACTGGAAGCCGGAATTCAGCCTGTCAATCAGGATGTCGTATATCCTATGTAGATAAAAATTGATAAAGATGAGGTACTAAATAGGTTGGCAGTACTCAAAGTACAAAAGTCACCCAGTCGGATGGGATGAATCCTAGTTTGCTGAGGAAAGTAAGGGTGGGGATAGCGAAAATTCTGTTCACAATCTTCCAATTCTCCTTGGATATGGAGTGGTGGCAGACGTCTGGAGGATTGCAAATGTTACACTCCGATTCAAATCAGGGGAGAGATATAAACCCGTTACCTACAGGCCAATCATCTTAACGTTGGTAGTGGGGAAACTTTTAGAGGCAATAATCCGAGACAAAATTAATTGTCACTTGGAAATATGTGGGTTATTAAATGACAGCAAGCATGGACATGTTAAAAACAAATCGTGTTTGACTAACTTGATTGAGTTTTTTGATAAAGTAACAGAGAGGGTTTAAGTAGTGTAGTTAATGTTGTGTATATGGATTTTCAAAAGGCATTTGACAAAGTGCCATAATAGACTTGTTAGCAAAATTGAAGCCCATGAATTAAAGGGCCAATGACAGCATGGATACAGACTTGGCTAAGAAACAGAAAGCAAAGAGTAGTGATGAATGGTTGCTTTTCAATCTGGAGGGAAATGTACAGTGGTGTGCCCCAGGGGTTGGTATTAGGACCACTGCTCTTTTCGATATATATTAATGACCTGGGCTTGGGTATACAGGGCATAATTTCAAAATTTGTAGAAGACACAAAATTCAGAAATGTATTAAACAGTGAGATATATGAACAGACTTCAGAAGGACATGGACAATGGTGAAATGAGCAGACACATGGCAGATGCAATTTAATGCAGAGAAGTGTGAAGTGATTCATTTTCGTAAATTTATAAAATATTGATTAGGCCACAGTTGGAGTATTATGTCCAATTCTGAGCATCACACTTTAGGAAGGATGTCAAGACCTCAAAGTGGTGCAGATGAGATTACTAGAATGATACCTGGGATGAAAGACTTTAGTTATGTGGAGACCAGAGAAACCGGGGTTGCTCTCATTAGAACAGAGAAGGTTAAGGGGAGAGTTAAAAGAGATGTTCAAAATCACGAAGAGTTTTGATAGAGTAAATAAGGAAAAACTGTTTCCAGTGGCAGAAGGATCAGTAACCAGAGGACGCAGATTTAAGGTTAGGCGAAAGAACCAGAGGTGAGATGAGTTTTTACCCAGCGAGTTATAATCTGAAATGCATTATCTGAAGGGTGGTGGAAGCAGATTCAATAGTAAATTTCAAAAAGGAATTGGATAAATACCTGAAGTGGGAAAGATTGCAGGGCTATAGGGAAAGGTTATGGAACTAATTGAATAGCTCTTACAAAAAACAGGCACAGGCAGGATGGGCTGAATGACCTCCTTCTGTGCTGTATTATTCTATGATTCGATGATACAAATCAAACATATTCCAGTAAGGAATAAAGAGAAAGCTAGGATTCCATGGATGTATAGGGAGATTAAATTGAATTTTAGTCTGATCATGCTACTGTGAAGCGTGTTGGGACACTTACTACATTAAAGACACTATATTAATCCAAGTTGCAGTTGTTATTTGTCCAAAGCAAATTGGTGTGTGACTTGAAGGGAACTTGGAGGTGATAGCATTTCCATTACTTGCTGCTCTTGTCCTTCTTGGTGGTAGAGGTCATGGGGCTGGGAAATACTTAGTGAATTGCTACAGTCCATCGTGTAGATTCTATTTACTACAGCCACTGGTGGTTGAAGGGGTGCTGATTATGCATACAGCTCTGTCCAAGATGATGTCAAGCTTCTTGTGTGTTCTTGCAGCTGCATCTATTCAGGTGAGAACTGAATATTCCATCACACTCCTGACTTGAGTAGGTGGTCATGAGGTTTTGAGAGAGCAGGAAGTGAGCCATTTGTTTCGTACCCAGTCTAGGTTCTGCTTTTGTAGCAATAACATCCTGGTGCGGGAGCGGGACGACAACATTGATTGCGGGTGGGGGGGGAACATTGATCCCTGGTGGTGGGGGAGGGTGGGGGGGGCGAACAGATTGATTCCATGGAGTGGGTTGGGAGGGAGATTGATCCCGGGGGGTTGGAGCGATGATCGATCCTGGGTGAAGATTGATCCCAGGGGAGGGGAGGAGAGGGAAACAGATTCCCTGTGGGGGTGGGTGAGATTTATCCCTGGGGGGGGGTGGGGGGAGATTGATTCCATGGGTGGTTGGGTGAGATTAATCCTGTGGGTGGACGATTGGGGGATTGATCTCGGGGGTGGGGGCGAAGGGGGAAATGATCAATTTCTGGGCATTGGGGGGATTGATCCCCGGGGGGCGGGAGTGGGGTGAGATTGTTCCCGAGGGCTGAGATTGAACCTAGGGGTGGTTGTGAGACTGATCCCAGTGGGGAAAAGAGGGGGAGGGGGAGATCGATTTCAGGAGGTTGAGGGCGGGTGAGACTGATCCCAGGGGAAAGGGGGGAAGATTCATTCTGGGAGGAAGGTGGGGGGAAGATTGATTCCAGGGGTGATGAGGGAGATTGATCCTGGGGGAGAAAGGGGGTGAGACCAATCCTGTGGGTGGGGGGGGCAGTGATGGGGTGAATTGGCCAATATTGTGCTGATTTCAGCAGATTAGGAACCAGAAGGCTCAATTCAGCCTTTAAATATTTATATTACCAGGTAAATCATGTGACATAGAATCATGGAATAGTACAGCACAGAAGGAGGCCATTTGGCCCATTGACACTGCACCGGCTCTTTCGAAGAGCAATCCAGGTAGTCCCACTCCCCCTGCTCTGTCCCCGTATTCCTGCAATTTTTTCTCTTTCAAATATTTATCCAATTCCCTTTTGAAGGAGACTAATGAATCTGTATCCACCACCCTATCAGGAAGCAGATCACTCCAAATCATAACCGCTCATTGCATTAAAACGTTATATGAATGGAGATCTACAAACAAGAGAGCAAACATTCCTATTTTGAAGTTCCCTTGCCTGAGTTATCAGATAAAGAAGTTAATTCTGATGACCACCCATCACCTCGTCTGTTTGTTACTCATCTACCTTATCAACTGATCCGAAAAGCTCTGAAGAACAAACAGGCTACAGTAACATTTTACTGTTCCAAGGCCACCTTGAAAGTGCTCAATCCAGAAGAATAAATTGAAGTTTGAGAGAAATATATGCATGAGGGGTCTCTACTTTCATCCAAAATGCACAAGCGTCAGATATAGTTACAGACACATTTCTAGCATGATTAGCATTGGAAACTAATCAAAACATTAAGCTTCCAGAGTAGTCTTTCTGTTTCTACAAAGCAGGTACTTTGAACAATGGGTCAAAATATCCCTCTGTGCTGCCCTTTAAGGTCCAAGAATCATCTAGTAGCTAAAGACAATCATCAGCCACGGTTTGACGTGTCTTTCCCCCACATCCTCTTTTGCCTCCACAGCCCTCTCAAGGTTTGTAGATGCTGCCTCTTGTTAGTCTTCTCCAGGAAGTAGATATAAAATGGCACACTTGGGATAGTGAAAGGTGAGAGATGCTCAGGACAATAGTTACCGAATCTCAGTGTGAATCCGCAGCATTAAGGAACCTAGTGCTAGCACTGTACTTGGTGCTTGATATTTCCCATTATTAATGGGTGACTCGCTCACCATTTTGATATGGCAACATGGCATACCATGGAGGAGCAGGAGTATGCCTGTGCCTTTGTGTTGTAGGAGGTAGGCACCTTTAGAATATACCAGAATACTAGGCATTAGGCACCTGCTAGATATATCTAAACGCATATAAGTTTAAAGTGGACACACACATAAAATGGCTGCCCAGGCATGATGGGAAATCAGGTAGTCAAGCTGTGAACTGTTGAACGTTCAATGACCAAGCAATAACCCTGTGAGGCCCACTGTAGGAATGCCTGGGATGCGGGAAGACAGAGATAAGAAGGAAACCATCTCCTGTGAACAAGGTCATAAACCAATTAATTCCCCAGGAAGAAAGATAAGAGGGAAACCATCTCCTGTAAACAAGGTTATAAACCAATTATTTCTCCCAGATGAAAGAACTAGGGAGAGAACCTATAAAGTCATCGATCAGCCCAAGCTGACAATAACCGAACATATGGTTCCCTGGATACTAGGGGAATTCTATTGGGTTAAAAGAACCTATATGTAATCTATAATCGTTGCGATTGGCTTGTGTCCAGCCGTGATGGGCTGTGTAGCTGTAGTAAACTGTTTTGTAACTGTTGTGAAACATATAAAGGTGCATGTAACCCTTTGTTCGGTGGAGAGAAACCTGGATACGGTCCTGAGTTTTTCCTCCCCGCTGAGCGTAATAAAAGCCGCATCAGCATTGGAACCGACTCTGAGTGTTGAGTGATTCTTCTGAGAAAACACTAACGCTAACACTTTGGAAAAATGAACAGCTGAAAAAAAATGCACTGCATTTTCCTTCTGTGATGAGGCACCAAATTTAAAGTGAAGCGTAATGAGAATGCTTGACAAGATAACATATTAAAGTGTTGCCACATGTCTGCATACCAAGTATAGAAATGTTATTCAGGCCAAGAATTTCTTCCTCAGGTTAAACCCACAGATAAGACTGAATTTATGTACTTTGCAAAATAAATGTGGTGGTTTCTATAGCAATAGGAAGTGTATCCTGTATAATCAAAGCACATAAGCTATCAATTCTGTATTTTTTTTGATCAGCTGTGTATCTGATATGTCCCATATTTAAGAGCTTCCAAACCAAGCTACTGAGCAATCCACATGGGTAGCGTTTCTGGTTTCCCAATTTGGAGTTCGTACTCTCCCGGTAAGGAAACACCTCACTTACCCAAGTCCAAAAAACCCGAGCACAGGTTAGTGAAGCCATGGCTTAGGGCTGTGCAAGTGTGTGCAGAGGTACTGCAGAAGTTTAACCAGATGTCAGCCTTAGTAAAAGCACTCTTGCCTCAGATAATATAAATACAACCAGCAGCACCGGATTCAAAATCACCGATGCACCCAAGAAAGAAACAAAGAATGAAAACTGCCATCTGTGTAAATGAACATTATCAATAATTATAATGACGGTTTATTTGACAGGTTGTCTATGTGTACAGAAACCCCAAGGATATTGCAGTTTCTTAACATCATTTTCACAAGTTTGCTAATTACTTGGAAACCCTGGAAAATATTGGTGCTTTTCTGCAGACCTTTCTGAATGGCACAAATTGCTCTCACACTTTCTGCTAAGTATCCACTGAGTCTCATAATATACACCAAGAACTTGATGTTGAGCTTGATGAAGTCAAATTAGTGCATCTTATTCAAATTTTAAAGTGTGGAAACATTTTCTTCTCAAATGATGTCAGCTGAAATAGCTTTCTATCCATTTCTGATGATAATTGCCATAGAGTTAATTTAGGGACATTTATAGATCTATAGAGCATTTCTTTAATATTAGGATAAGATAATAGATGCAAAATTGTACTGTAGTTTGTTGAGGCAATGCTATTGAAGTCCTTAAAGGGTTAAAGTGCATCAGCAATGTATTTTCTGAACTGTGATTCCATTTGCATAAGCTGTGTTGGTATTGGCAAGGCAAACAGCCTTGTAAAGAGGTTATAATCTGATCCAAATGGCCATTTTGTGGAATGTTTACTGCGATTACAGTTTTGCTGCACTTCTTTAGCAATTTAGAACCTGCAAATCAATTTAAGAATCAACATTAACCTAATGGTCCTGAATTTGCGGTTGGTATGACTGAACTATCAGAGTATGCCGTCGTATCGCCTTTGAAACTGACTGTAACTTCGAGATTTGGTGCAAGCATATGCGGAAATCCCCAAGTGCGGTCTGACAATGACAGCTCCAAAACTGGCTTCACTGTGCACACCCCCCATCCCCCCAACGAGCCAGTAATCAGTGAAATCTCGTAAATCATTGAAATTGATGAAAGCGTCGGCTCTTCCGCCGTAAGTACGCATTTAAATTCCCCACTCAAAATTAGACTAAAGGGATTGGTGTAACTGAAGTTTTAACAGCATGTTGACTGCTAAACAAATGTTAAGGACCTGGAAAACTAATTTTAATTTTGTGCAGTGTGAAATTTGTTCACGTTAATAAAAATTTAAATTAAGAAACTGCCCCCCAAAAATGTGTTTTTAGGTTTGTGCATCTTTATTTTAGGCTTGCCTTTTCCCCATGTTCCCCAGGCTTTCTTTTACTCTCTCCTAACTATTTTAAAGAGTCAGAATTGTAAGGGTTTACCCCCTTCCTTGTTCACTGTTTGTGAGAATGCTGCCTTTTGATTGGCTGCTTTGACAGCCTGTTGACATCACAGCACTTTGCACAAGGGGATCACCATTACGTTCCATTGAATTAAATTCAAGGTCAGAAAACCCTAAGTTCTCAACATGGGATTACAAGATCCTTGTGCGGAGCGTACTTTGGGGCCAACTGCTAAAGCCTTTGCTTCACTGCTGGCTACCAATTCCGGGCCATTATATCATTTTAGAACTTCAAATTTCAGAATTGTAAAGAATTCCTTAATAGTGAAAACAGTTGAACAAGTGCTGTAGATCAATCACTATATCTGTTAAGCTCAATCATTCAATCCATTTTAACAATAAGTCATGTCTAGACGTTGATTTTTTGTTTTTATTATAGTGCATTATGACAGCTGGTTTGACCAGATTAAAAACTGGTATAATCACAGAGATGAATTCAACATATTCCAGTTGTATGAAGAGATAAATAAGGTAAATTCCACTTAAGTCCCACGTGTGAACATTGCCATTTCAATAGTACCCCCGGGAATGTGAACCGACCAAAACTACATTTTGCTTGCATCACTTACTTGTTGCCAAGCAGCAAATGAAAACATTTGGTGTGCTTTGAATTATAGCACTGTGCCTGCCTGAATCTGAAAAGCAGAAGCTTAAGTATATGACACAACAACAGTGGCTATCTGATGTAGAAAGCCACCAACAACACTGGTGGTTACTATGAGCTGAATGATGTGGAGAGGAAATAACTATTTGGACCACTCTGGTCAATGTCAGCAACAATATCCTCTGACTGTGACACTGGTATATTATCCATCCCTGTCCTCAACCTCCCTGCAGCATTCGACACGCTCAATCGTACCATTCTCCTCTATTGCCTCTTCTCTGAGGCCCAACTTCACGGGACTTCTGTTGCATGGTTTCACCGTCTGTCCCAACAATGTGTACAACTCCTGCAATGGCTTCTACTCTACCTCCCACACCATCACCTCCAGAATTTCCCAAGGATCCATCCTTGGCTCCTCATTTTTCTCCCTTAAAATGGTACTTCATCTGCAGAAAAGAGAACAGCTCCCAGGTGTATCCTGATGAGTACATTACTTCTCCACTGCCTATCTCACAAAGAATGCTTACTTCCACTTCTAAAACATTGCATACCTTATCCCACTGCTGCCAAAACCCTTATCCATGCCACCGTCACTTCTAGACTCAAAAGTCTCTAATGCCTGCTCCAGACCTTCTTCTAACATAAACTCCACATCATCTAAAACTTAATTGACTGTAAAGTGCTTTGGGACTTCCTGAATTCATGAAAGGTGCTATATAAATATGTCTTATTTCTTTCTTTCAAAACTCTGCCACCTGCATCCTGTGCTGTACTTAAGCCCACTAGCCCATCACTTGTCTTCACTGACCCTAACTGGATCCTGTCCTAAAATATATAATGCAATGAATTAAAATCTTCATCATCTATGAATCCCTATACAATTTCGCCACACTCTACCGTTACAGCCTTAGGGCCTTTCCTATACTCTGACTGTGGATGTGCTGTGCTTTGAAGTAAATGGGCAGCAAATTGTGGGCAGGCGAATGCAGAAATTGAGCAAACTGGCCATGGTGGCCAGCTGTGGGCACTTTAGGAAGGATCTCAGGACCATTGTGAAGATGAGCCCAGGGATGGGAGACATTAGCTGGGAGGAGCCATTAGAGAAACTGAAGCAATTTTCATTAGAACAATGAAGATTAAGAGGAGATGGGAAAGAGGTGTTCAGATTTATAAGTGGCTTTGAAAAAGTAAATAAGCAACAACTATTTTCACTGGTCTGTGATTTGCTTACTAGAATGCATAAATTTATCATCAAATGAAGAGGGAGGTTAGGAGAAACTTTTTTATACAGAGAGTTGTTATGCCTTACCAGAAACAGCGGTAGAAGCAGAATCCTTAATAGCTTTTAAAAGGGAAGTGGATAAATATTTGAAAAAGAACAAATTAAAATGATATGGAGAAAATACAGGAGAATGGGGTCATGTGCATAGCACTTTCAGAAAGACAGCATAAATACAATGGGCTGAGTCACCCTCCTTCTGTGTTGTACACATTCTATAATTCTAGTGCCCATTCCTTTTCTCCCAATTGAAGTGCCTTGCAACATTTTTCTATGTTAAAGTTACTGTATAAATGCAAGTTGTTGCAAATTTTGAATTACTTTTGGAAACAACATTAAACCAAAGTCCTATCCGACCACTTAGGGGAACGTAAAATATCTCAAAGAACAGCAGAGGAATTCCCTCGGTGTCCTGGCCAACAATTATCCCTCAACCAAACATCACTTAAACAGATTTCCTGGTCATTTATCTAATTGTTATTTGTGTGTCCTTGCTGTAGCTGGGACCAATACAAATTGGCTACCACATTTCTCTACATTGTAATAGTGACTAGACTTCAAAAGTACTTCATTGACTGTGAATCATTTTGGGATGTCCTGCCATCATTAAAGGCAGTACGTACATGCATGTTTATTCTTCTTTTCTTTATTGCAGTGGAATTAGCCTAAAGTTAACACAAGTTGGTGGAATGATTTAACATACTTATGCTTTTAAGTAAAAAAAGTGTTGCTGTTAAATGATTCTGCACTAAAGGTAATGCCTGCAATAATTTTTACTATTTTGTTGGTACAGGAATTCGATTGTGTTAAGTCATCATAGATTTGACATTACTGCATCGTTCCTTCATTACCACTTGCCATTCCCCAATGTATTTGCAGAAACAAAGCTGTAATTTCAATCACTGTGTTGCTCGAACAGCAATTTCGCTAGTCATGTGACTAGTAGTTGCCTGCAACGGTTCTTGAGTTAAATACCAAATGACACACTAGACAATGGCGTTAATGTTAGTTTAATACACAAGAAGTATAAGACTCACCACTTATACTTTATAATTACCCAATAGGTAGGTCCCCAGATGATCAGTCCGTCCTAACACTGTTCCATCAAGGGTCTCTTCCCTGGTGCCTACTTCTGTCGAGTGTTACTCCGAGGTCCTCGCTATGGCCTAACACTATTCCGTCAAGAGTCTCTTCCCTGGTGCCTACTTCTTTTGCCTAGGTCCTCGCTATGGCCTGGAGGAACCTGTCTGTCTTTATACCCTGCTTTTCATGCATAACTAGTCGAGTTGGTGCCAGTAAGTCTGAGGTGATCAGGTCAGTAAGTCTAAGGTAATTAGCTTCTTTCCTGCTGAAATTGACAGTGCATGCTCGGTCTTTGTGTTGGGGGAAATTGGCTCCGCTTTGTCTGCCCAGACCAGTGACCTTATGGCCTGTACTTCTACAAACTGCTTACAGTTTACTTCATTTCTTTCATCTTTCATTCTCTGGATCCTGTCTGCACCAACTGCATTGTATTACCCTGGACCAATAGAAAACATGACAATCTTCTCCATCTGTAAAGTACAAGGTAAGCAATGCATCGGCCCCATTATGAATTCCTTGACATCTTCGTAATAATGATAAGCAACTTTGTTATCAAAGTGCACAGTAAGAAAGGTTAAACGTTACAAAAGTACCACCTGTGACTCACTGCTTTCCAAGGTTTCCAAGCATTGACTCGATATTCTGGAGCCTGATATTGAGAGCAAGGCCAACTTCTGGGATTTTCTGCTGGAGTATGTCTTTTCTAGTCCAGGAAGGTTACAGGGCTGCAGCTGAATCCTTCAATTTGCCCGCAATTCTTATATTAACACAAAGTTGATTTCAATTATGGATCGCTGCAACTTCCAGTGAATCTAACTGTAGTTAAAATTGACTGTTGGTTATTCTAAGCATGGAGCACATTAATGAGTGAGTGTGAATATGTACCCTTACATAAGAACATAAGAATTTGGAGCAGGAGTAGGCCATACGGCCCTTCGAGCCTGCTCTGCCATTCAATAAGATCATGACTGATCTTCGACCTCAACTCCACTTTCCCATCCAATCCCCATATCCCTTGATTCCTCTGGAATCCAAAAATCTATCTGTCTCAGCCTTGGATATGCTCAATGACTCAACACCCACAGCGCGTTGGGGTAGAGAATTCCAAAGATTCACAACCCTCAGTGAAAAAATTGCTCCTCATCTCAGTCTTATATGGCCAACCTCTTATCCTGAGATTATGCCCCCTAGTTCTAGACTCTCGAGCCAAGGGAAGCAACCTCTCAGCGACTACCATGTCAATCCCCCTCAGAATCTAATGTTTCAATGAAATCACCTTTCATTCTTCTAAATATTACAACAGTAACTACATTCCAAAAGTACTTCATTGGCTATTAAGCGCTTTGAGACGAATGATGGTCGTGAAAGGCGCTATATAAATCCAAGTCTTTCTTTTAAACTCGAGAGTATAGGCCCAATCTACTCAATCTGTCCTCATAGGATGAAAGGGTTGTCCTCGGGATCAATCTAGTGAACCTTTGTTGAATAGCCCCTAAGGTATGTATCTCAGATAAGGAGACCAAAACAGTGCACAGTATTCCAGGTGTGGTCTCACCAAAACCCTGTACAATTGTAGTAAGACTTCCTTACTCTTATACTTCAACCCCTTGCAATAAAGGTCAACATGCCTTCCTAATTGCTTGCTGTACCTGCATGCTGAGTTTCCTGTATGAGGACACCTAAATCTCTCTGAACACCAACATTTCAAAGTTTTGCACCATTTAAGAAATATTCTGTTTTTCTATTCTTCCTACCAAAGTGAATAACCTCACATTTTCCTACATTGTACTCCATGTGCTACCTTATTGCCCACTCACTTCACCTGTTGCAGGATCTTGATGTTCTCCTCACAGCTTATTTTCCCACCTAGCGTTGTACCATCAGCAAAATTGGATCTATTACACTCGGTTTCTTCATTTAAGTCATTAATATAGATTGTAAATTGCCTGGATGATTGCAGCTCCAACACTCGAGAAGCTCGACACCATCCAGAACAAAGCAGTTCGCTTGATTGGTACCCCATCCACCACCTTAAACATTTACTCCCTCCACCACCGGTACACCCTGGCTGCAGTGTGTACCATCTGCAAGATGCACTGCAGCAACTTGCCCAGGCTTCTTCGTCAACACCTCCCAAACCAGTGACCTCTACCACCTAGAAGGTAGCAGGCGCATGGGAACATCATCACCATCCTGACTTGGATTCAGTTACTGGGTCAAAATCCTGCCATGCCCGAACAGCACTATGGAAGTACTTTCACCATAAGGACTGCAGCGGTTCAAGAAGCAACTCACGCCATCTTCTCCAGGGCAATAAATACTGGCTGTCAGCAACGCTCACATTCTAGGAATACATTTTTTAAAAAGCTGATGCCCAAGCACTGATCCTTGCAGCACCACACTAGTTGCAGCTTGCAAACCGGAAAATGACCCGTATATCCCTACTCTGTTTTTTGTGAGTTAGCCAATCCTCTATCCGTGGGACTATTCTAGAACCTAAGGAATTTTGGAAGATCACAACCAATGCATCCATTATCTCTGCAGCCACCTCTTTTAGAACCCTAGGATGTAGGCCATCAGGTCCAGGGTATTTGTCGGCTTTTATTCACATTAGTTTCTCAAGTATTTTTTCTCTACTGATATTAATTATTTTAAGTTCCTCACTCTTATTAGTCCCTTGAGTCCTCACTATTTTTGGTATGCTTTGTGTCTTCGACTGTGATGTCAGATACAAAATATTTGTTTAGTCTCTGCCATTACAATTTCACCTGTGCCCTTCCATATCAGCAGCTCCCTCTATAGTGAGAGGCAGCGGCCTATAGAAGGCTCAGCAGTCCGGGGAGCGTCGAGAGAGGCAGGAGTCGAGAGAGGCATCGGCCTATAAAAGGCTCAGCAGTCCGGGGAGCGTCGAGAGAGGCGGGAGTCGAGAGAGGCAGTGGCCTATAAAAGGCTCAGCAGTCCGGGGAGCGTCGAGAGAGGCAGCGGCCTATAAAAGGCTCAGCAGTCCGGGGAGCGTTGAGAGAGGCGGGAGTCGAGAGAGGCAGCGGCCTATAAAAGGCTCAGCAGTCCGGGGAGCGTCGAGAGAGGCGGGAGTCGAGAGAGGCATACCGGTGCAGCTCCAGCTGGGAGAGAAGGCAAAAAAGGCAAAAAAGTAGAAAGAAATCAAAAGGTGACATCACAGCCAACGTGGTAAGTGATTGGCTGCTGATTGGTGAGTAGTTTTTCTTTTTCTTAATTAGTCAGTAACTTTTAACATTGTTGTCGCCAATTTAAGTGTATCTAAGGGTTAAGTCATGGCAGGACAGCTCGGTCACGTGATATGCTCCTCCTGTACCATGTGGGAACTCGGGGACAACACCAGTGTCCCTGACGACTACATGTGCGGGAAGTATATCCACCTCCGGCTCCTGACGGTCCACGTTGCGGAGTTGGAGCTGAGGGTGGATTCACTCTGGAGCATCCACAATGCTGAGAATGACGTGAGTAGCACGTGGAGCGAGTTGGTCTTACCGCAGGAGAAGGGTCCACAGCCAGCGAGGGAATGGAAGACCAGCAGGAAGAGTAGTGCAAGGAAGGTAGTGCAGGGGTCCCCTGTGGTCATCCCACTGCAAAACAGATACACTGCTTTGAGTACTGTTGAGGGGGATGACTCATCAGGAGAGGGCAGCAGCAGCCAAGTTCATGGCACCGTGGCTGGCTCTGTTGCACAGGAGGGCAGGAAAAAGAGTGGGGGAGCGATAGTGATAGGGGATTCAATTGTAAGGGGAATAGATAGGCGTTTCTGCGGCCGCAACCGAGACTCCAGGATGGTATGTTGCCTCCCTGGTGCAAGGGTCAAGGATGTCTCAGAGCGGGTGCAGGACATTCTAAAAAGGGAGGGAGAACAGCCAGTTGTCGTGGTGCACGTTGGTACCAACAACATAGGTAAAAAAAGGGATGAGGTCCTACGAAATGAATTTAAGGAGCTAGGAGCTAAATTAAAAAGTAGGACCTCAAAAGTAGTAATCTCGGGATTGCTACCAGTGCCATGTGCTAGTCAGAGTAGGAATCGCAGGATAGCTCAGATGAATACGTGGCTTGAGCAATGGTGCAGCAGGGAGGGATTCAAATTCCTGGGGCATTGGAACCGGTTCTGGGGGAGGTGTGACCAGTACAATCCGGACGGTCTGCACCTGGGCAGAATCGGAACCAATGTCCTCGGGAGAGTGTTTGCTAGTGCTGTTGGGGAGGAGTTAAACTAATATGGCAGGGGGATGGGAACCAAAGCAGGGAGATAGAGGGAAACAAAAAGGAGGCAAAAGCAAAAGACAGAAAGGAGATGAGGAAAAGTGGAGGGCAGAGAAACCCAAGGCAAAGAACAAAAAGGACCATTGTACAGCAAAATTCTAAAAGGACTGAGGGTGTTAAAAAAACAAGCCTGAAGGCTTTGTGTCTTAATGCAAGGAGTATCCGCAATAAGGTCGATGAATTAACTGTGCAAATAGATGTTAATAAATATGATGTGATTGGGATTACGGAGACGTGGCTCCAGGATGATCAGGGCTGGGAACTCAACATCCAGGGGTATTCAACATTCAGGAAGGATAGAATAAAAGGAAAAGGAGGTGGGGTAGCATTGCTGGTTAAGGAGGAGATTAAGGCAATAGTTAGGAAGGACATTAGCTTGGATGATGTGGAATCTATATGGGTAGAGCTACAGAACACTAAAGGGCAAAAAACGTTAGTGGGAGTTGTGTACAGACCTCCAAACAGTAGTAGTGATGTTCGGGAGGGCATCAAACAGGAAATTAGGGGTGCATGCAATAAAGGTGCAGCAGTTATAATGGGTGACTTTAATATGCACATAGATTGGGCGAACCAAACTGGAAGCAATATGGTGGAGGAGGATTTCCTGGAGTGCATAAGGGATGGTTTTTTAGACCAATATGTCGAGGAACAAACTAGGGGGGAGGCCATCTTAGACTGGGTGTTATGTAATGAGAGAGGATTAATTAGCAATCTCGTTGTGCGAGGCCCCTTGGGGAAGAGTGACCATAATATGGTGGAATTCTGCATTAGGATGGAGAATGAAACAGTTAATTCAGAGACCATGGTCCAGAACTTAAAGAAGGCTAACTTTGAAGGTATGAGGCGTGAATTGGCTGGGATGGATTGGCGAATGATACTTAAGGGGTTGACTGTGGATGGGCAATGGCAGACATTTAGAGACTGCATGGATGAACTACAACAATTGTACATTCCTGTCTGGCATAAAAATAAAAAAGGGAAGGTGGCTCAACCGTGGCTATCAAGGGAAATCAGGGATAGTATTACAGCCAAGGAAGTGGCATACAAATTGGCCAGAAATAGCAGCGAACCTGGGGACTGGGAGAAATTTAGAACTCAGCAGAGGAGGACAAAGGGTTTGATTAGGGCAGGAAAATGGAGTATGAGAAGAAGCTTGCAGGGAACATTAAGACGGATTGCAAAACTTTCTATAGATATGTAAAGAGAAAAAGGTTAGTAAAGACAAACGTAGGTCCCCTGCAGTCAGAATCAGGGGAAGTCATAACGGGGAACAAAGAAATGGCAGACCAATTGAACAAGTACTTTGGTTCGGTATTCACGAAGGAGGACACAAACAACCTTCCGGTTATAAAAGGGGTCGGGGGGTCTAGTAAGGAGGAGGAACTGAGGGAAATCCTTATTAGCCGGGAAATTGTGTTGGGGAAATTGATGGGATTGAAGGCCGATAAATCCCCAGGGCCTGATGGACTGCATCCCAGAGTACTTAAGGAGGTGGCCTTGGAAATAGTGGATGCATTGACAGTCATTTTCCAACATGACTCTGGATCAGTTCCTATCGAGTGGAGGGTAGCCAATGTAACCCCACTTTTTAAAAAAGGAGGGAGAGAGAAAACAGGGAATTATAGACCGGTCAGCCTGACATCGGTAGTGGGTAAAATGATGGAATCAATTATTAAGGATGTCATAGCAGTGCATTTGGAAAGAGGTGACATGATAGGTCCAAGTCAGCATGGATTTGTGAAAGGGAAATCATGCTTGACAAATCTTCTGGAATTTTTTGAGGATGTTTCCAGTAGAGTGGACAAGGGAGAACCAGTTGATGTGGTATATTTGGACTTTCAGAAGGTGTTCGACAAGGTCCCACACAAGAGATTGATGTGCAAAGTTAGAGCACATGGGATTGGGGGTAGTGTGCTGACATGGATTGAGAACTGGTTGTCAGACAGGAAGCAAAGAGTAGGAGTAAATGGGTACTTTTCAGAATGGCAGGCAGTGACTCGTGGGGTACCGCAAGGTTCTGTGCTGGGGCCCCAGCTGTTTACACTGTACGTTAATGATTTAGATGAGGGGATTAAATGTAGTATCTCCAAATTTGCGGATGACACTAAGTTGGGTGGCAGTGTGAGCTGCGAAGAGGATGCTGTGAGGCTGCAGAGCGACTTGGATAGGTTAGGTGAGTGGGCAAATGCATGGCAGATGAAGTATAATGTGGATAAATGTGAGGTTATCCACTTTGGTGGTAAAAACAGAGAGACAGACTATTATCTGAATGGTGACAGATTAGGAAAAGGGGAGGTGCAAAGAGACCTGGGTGTCGTGGTACATCAGTCATTGAAGGTTGGCATGCAGGTGCAGCAGGCGGTTAAGAAAGCAAATGGCATGTTGGCCTTCATCGCAAGGGGATTTGAGTACAGGGGCAGGGAGGTGTTGCTACAGTTGTACAGGGCATTGGTGAGGCCACACCTGGAGTATTGTGTACAGTTTTGGTCTCCTAACCTGAGGAAGGACATTCTTGCTATTGAGGGAGTGCAGCGAAGGTTCACCAGACTGATTCCCGGGATGGCGGGACTGACCTATCAAGAAAGACTGGATCAACTGGGCTTGTATTCACTGGAGTTCAGAAGAATGAGAGGGGACCTCATAGAAACATTTAAAATTCTGACGGGGTTAGACAGGTTAGATGCAGGAAGAATATTCCCAATGTTGGGGAAGTCCAGAACCAGAGGTCACAGTCTAAGGATAAGGGGTAAGCCATTTAGGACCGAGATGCGGAGGAACTTCTTCACCCAGAGAGTGGTGAACCTGTGGAATTCTCTACCACAGAAAGTAGTTGAGGCCAATTCACTAAATATATTCAAAAAGGAGTTAGATGAAGTCCTTACTACTAGGGAGATCAAGGGGTATGGCGAGAAAGCAGGAATGGGGTACTGAAGTTGAATGTTCAGCCATGAACTCATTGAATGGCGGTGCAGGCTAGAAGGGCCGAATGGCCTACTCCTGCACCTATTTTCTATGTTTCTATTTTCTATAACCTCCTATGCTACAATGCATCTTACTGTACAGTGCCATGTTCATGTATTTTATCAAATATTAACTACTCATAAGCAGATTGTGTTAAACTATTTCTTACTTCCTGCTTACAGAACCAAATTTACAGAATGTAATTACAATATATCTAGAAGCACATTGGGTTTCCAACTAGAAAGTTAAGCATGGCTGTCATTTGAACTTATTGACCCTCACTGGGTGAATTTTGCCAATTTCTGTTAAAGCCTCTTGAAACACCGCAGATGCAGGTCAAAATTGCCAAGCTGGTGGTATATCACAGGACCAAAAGTCCTGATCAATAGTTCCTAAAGGTTAGCAATGGGAGTTGGGCAAGCATGCAATCAAGGCTATCCCACTCCAGCACTGATTCAAGTCGATGACATTGCAGTGGAGATCTGAAGGTAGAAAGTAAGCTGCAAAGTTCAATGCTTGTTACCATGTAGACTGTTCTTGCCCATTGTATATCTTGCAATCTATGTCTTATCCTTTTTTTTAGGGATAGTAGGAGACTGGAAAAATAATTTCACTGTGGCCCAAAATGAGATGTTTAATAGAATGCTCGAGGAGAGAATGAAAGAAATTCCACTGAAGTGTGTCTGGGAAATCGGTGACGAAAACAGTTTACAACAACACTGAACACTGGGCATTACAAAAAGCTTTTTGATTTCATAGATTCTGTAATAATTCTGCAAATGTTTTATTTCTCAATTGTTCATTATTACCTCATTAACATTTGTCTATAATTTACTCTGCAAAATGTTAACCAATACAAACAATTCCTTCTAGCAGGAAATATTTTGATCACTGTTCATAGAAACATAGAAAATAAGTGCAGGAGTAGGCCATTCGGCCCTTTGAGCCTGCACCACCATTCAATAAGATCATGGCTTATCATTCACCTCAGTACCCCTTTCCTGCTTTCTCTCCATACTCCTTGATCCCTTTATTAAGGATGTCATAGCAGTGCATTTGGAAAGAGGTGACATGATTGGTCCAAGTCAGCATGGATTTGTGAAAGGGAAATCATGCTTGACAAATCTTCTGGAATTTTTTGAGGATGTTTCCAATAGAGTGGACAAGGGAGAACCAGTTGATGTGGTATATTTGGACTTTCAGAAGGCTTTCGACAAGGTCCCACACAAGAGATTGATGTGCAAAGTTAGAGCACATGGGATTGGGGGTAGTGTACTGACATGGATTGAGAACTGGTTGTCAGACAGGAAGCAAAGAGTAGGAGTAAATGGGTACTTTTCAGAATGGCAGGCAGTGACTAGTGGGGTACCGCAAGGTTCTGTGCTGGGGCCCCAGCTGTTTACACTGCACATTAATGATTTAGATGAGGGGATTAAATGTAGTATCTCCAAATTTGCGGATGACACTAAGTTGGGTGGCAGTGTGAGCTGCGAGGAGGATGCTGTGAGGCTGCAGAGCGACTTGAATAGGTTAGGTGAGTGGGCAAATGCATGGCAGATGAAGTATAATGTGGATAAATGTGAGGTTATCCACTTTGGTGGTAAAAAGAGAGAGACAGACTATTATCTGAATGGTGACAGATTAGGAAAAGGGGAGGTGCAAAGAGACCTGGGTGTCATGGTACATCAGTCATTGAAGGTTGGCATGCAGGTGCAGCAGGCGGTTAAGAAAGCAAATGGCATGTTGGCCTTCATCGCAAGAGGATTTGAGTACAGGGGCAGGGAGGTGTTGCTACAGTTGTACAGGGCATTGGTGAGGCCACACCTGGAGTATTGTGCACAGTTTTGGTCTCCTGACCTGAGGAAGGACATTCTTGCTATTGAGGGAGTGCAGCGAAGGTTCACCAGACTGATTCCCGGGATGGCGGGACTGACCTATCAAGAAAGACTGGATCAACTGGGCTTGTATTCACTGGAGTTCAGAAGAATGAGAGGGGACCTCATAGAAACATTTAAAATTCTGACGGGGTTCGACAGGTTAGATGCAGGAAGAATGTTCCCAATGTTGGGGAAGTCCAGAACCAGAGGTCACAGTCTAAGGATAAGGGGTAAGCCATTTAGGACCGAGATGCGGAGGAACTTCTTCACCCAGAGAGTGGTGAACCTGTGGAATTCTCTACCACAGAAAGTTGTTGAGGCCAATTCACTAAATATATTCAAAAAGGAGTTAGATGAGGTCCTTACTACTAGGGGGAATCAAGGGGTATGGCGAGAAAGCAGGAATGGGGTACTGAAGTTGAATGTTCAGCCATGAACTCATTGAATGGCGGTGCAGGCTAGAAGGGTCGAATGGCCTACTCCTGCACCTATTTTCTATGTTTCTATGTTTAGCCATAAGGGCCGTATCTAACTCCCTCTTGAATATATCCAATGAACTGGCATCAACAACTCTCTGTGGTAGGGAATTCCACAGGTTAACAACTCTCTGAATGAAGCGGTTTCTCCTCATCTCAGTCCGAAATGGCTTACCCCTTATGCTTAGATTATGTCCACTGGTTGTGGACTTCCCCAACATCGGGAACATTCTTCCTGCATCTAACCTGTCCAGTCCTGTCAGAATTTTAAATGTTTCTATGAGATTCCCTCTCATCCTTCTAAACTCCAGTGAATACAGGCCCAGTCGATCCAGTCTCTCCTCATATGTCAGTCCTGCCATCCCGGGAATCAGTCTGGTAAATCTTCGCTGCACTCCCTTAATAGCAAGAACGTCCTTCCTCAGATTAGGAGAACAAAACTGAACACAACATTCCAGGTGAGGCCTCACTAAGGCCCTGTACAACTGCAGTAAGACCTCCCTACTCCTATACTCAAATCCCCTAGCTATGAAGGCCAACATACCATTTGCCTTCTTCACCGCCTGCTGTACCTGCATGCCAACTTTCAATGACTGATGCACCATGACACCCAGGTCTAGTTGCACCTCCCCTTTTCCTAATCTGCCATCATTCAGATAATATTCTGCCTAGATGTTTTTGCCACCAAAGTGGATAACCTCACATTTATCCACATTATACTGCATCTGCCACACGTTTGCCCACTCACCTAACCTGTCCAAGTCACCCTGCAGCCTTTTAGCGTCCTCCTCACAGCTCACACCGTCACCCAGCTTAGTGTCATCTGCAAACTTGGAAATATTATACTCACTTCCCTCATCCAAATCATTAATATATATTATAAATAGCTGGGGTCCCAGCACTGAGCCCTGCGGCACCCCATTAGTCACTGCCTGCCATTCTGAAAAGGACCCGTTTATCCCGACTCTCTGCTTCCTGTCTGCCAACCAGTTCTCTAGCCACGTCAGTACACTACCCCCAATACCATGTGCTTTAATTTTGCACACCAATCTCTTGTGGGACCTTGTCAAAAGCCTTTTGAAAGTCCAAGTACATCACATCCACTGGTTCTCCCTTGTCCACTCTAGCCCTAGTTCTCAACAGGCAGAGAGGGGTCTGCCTGAGATAGCGATGTGTGTGTAATAGCGTAATAAAATTTGCAAGAATGTACAAATAGATTCAAGATAGTTTCAGAAATTATACTTATGAATGTCCATCTATATGTATAATCTAGAAAGAGGAAACAAGGCTTAGTAAGTAATAAGCAAGGAGGTCTTCCTGTGCTAAATGGTATACACTTTAATGCAAGGAGTAGAGCGAATAAGGCGGAGGAGTGAAGAGCACAGGTACACTTGGGAGTATGACATTATATCCATTACAGAAACATGGCTGAAAGAGGGGTAGGTTTGGCAGATCAATATTCCGGTACTGATTAAAGAAACTATTACAGCGGTGAGGAGAGATGATATGTTAGAGGGATTAAATGAAGCTATATGGGTTGAATTGAAAAATAAAAAAGGGGCGATCACACTGCTGGGCGTGTATTATAGACCCCCAAACAGTGGGAGGGAGGTAGGAGCAAATATGTAGACAAATTGCTGTGGAGTCCCAAAGCCATAGGGTAGTAATAGTAAGGAATTTTAACTATCCAAATATTGATTGGGACAAATTTAGTGTGAAGGGTATAGAGGGTGCGGAATACTTGAAATGCATTCAAGAGAACTTTTTTTCGTCAGTATGTAACAAGCCCAACACGAGAGGGGGCGGTCTTGGATTTAGTTTTGGGGAATGAAGCTGGGTAGGTTGAAGGGGTATTAGTGGGAGAGCACTTGGGTGCTAGTGACCATAATTCAGTCAGATTCAAGTTGGTTATGGATAAGGACAAGGATAGGCCTGGAATAAATGTCCCGAATTGGGGAAAGCTAATTCTGCTAAGTTACGCAGCGATTTGGTCATAGTGGACTGGAAACAGCTACTTGTGGGTAAATCAGTGTCGGAATAGTGGGAGGCATTCAAGGAGGAGATCCGGAAGGCGCAGGCCAAATTTGCACCCTTAAAGAAAAAGGATGGGAATAATAATTTTGGAGCCCCCAGGATGTCTAGGGACTTACAGGGGAGGATAAAGAAAAAAAGGGAAGCTTAGGTCATATACCAACAGCTAAATACTATTAGGTCACATACCAACGGCTAAATACTATAGAATCTTGAGGAATAGAGAAAATTAAGAGGCAAAATTAAAAAGGATATTAGGAATGCTGAGAGAGCACGAGAAATTCTTGGCTAGTAAAATTAAGGAAAACCCTAAGATGTTCTATAAATATATCAAGAGTAAGAGAGTAACTAAAGAAAGGGTAGGGCCGATTAGAAACCATGAGAGTAATCTTTGTGTGGAGGCAGAAAATGTTGATAACGTTCTTAATGAATACTTTGCATCTGTTTTCACAAAGGAGGGACAATGCAGATACTGCTATCGAGGAGTGCGATATTCTGGATGAAATAAATATATAAAGTAAGTATTAAGGGGTTTAGCTGTTTTGAAAGTAGATAAGTCCCCAGGCTGGGATGAAATGCATCCCAAGCTGTTGAGCGAAGTAAAAGAGGAAATAGCAGAGGCTTTGACCATCATTTTCCAGTCCTCTTTGGATCTGGGCATGGTGACGGAGGATTGTAGGACTGGTAATGTAGTACCCTTGTTTAAGAAGGGAGAAAGGGATAGGCCGAGTAATTGCAGGC
Source organism: Pristiophorus japonicus (assembly GCF_044704955.1). Lineage (NCBI taxonomy): Eukaryota > Metazoa > Chordata > Chondrichthyes > Pristiophoridae > Pristiophorus > Pristiophorus japonicus. The sequence goes on along the minus strand of NC_091983.1, from coordinate 137,930,627 downwards.
TTGTCAGCCTAACCTCAGTGGTGGGAAAATTATTGGAAAAAATCCTGAAAGACAGGATAAATCTACATTTGGAAAGGCAGGGATTAATTAGGGACAGTCAGCACAGATTTGTTATGGGAAGATCGTATTTGACTAAGCTGTTTGAATTTTTTGAGGAGGTAACCAAGAGGGTCGATGAAGGTAGTGCATACGATGTCATATATATGGACTTTAGCAAAGCTTTTGATAATGTCCCACTTGGTAGACTGGTCAAGAAGGTTAAAGCCCATGGGATCCAGGGCAAAGTGGCAAGTTGGATCCAAAATTGGCTTGGAGATAGGAAGCAAAGGGTAATGATTGATGGATGTTTTTATGACTGGAAGGATGTTTCCAGTGGGGTTCCGCAGGGCTCAGTACTGGGTCCCTTGTTTTTTGTGGTATATATCAACGATTTAGTTTTGAACATAGGGAGTATGATTAAGTTTGCAGACGACACTAAAATTGGCTGTGTGGCTGGTAATGAAGAAGTCATGGGCTGCAGGAAGATATCAATCTACTGGTCAGGTGGGCAGAGCAGTGGCAAATGGAATTTAATTCAAGAAGTGTGAGGTGATGCACTTTGGGAGGGCTAATAAGGAAAGGGTACACACATTAAGCGGTAGGCCACTTAATACTGTAGATGAACAAAGGGACCTTGGAGTGCTTGTCCACAGATCCCTGAAAGTAGCAGGCAAGGTGGATAAAGTGGTTAAGGCAGCATACGGAATGTTTGCCTTTATTGGCCGAGGCATAGAATATAAGAGCAGGGAGGTTATGCTTAAATTGTATAATACTCTGGTTAGCCACAGCTGGAGTACTGCGTGCAGTCTTGGTCGCCGTATTACACTAGAGAGGGTGCAGAGGAGATTTACTAGGATGCTGCCTGGAATGGAGAATCTTAGCTATGAGGATAGATTTGATAGGCTGGTTTTGTTCTCATTGGAACAGAGGTTGAGACACCTCATTGAGGTGTACAATATATTGAGCGGCCTGGACACAGTGGATAGTAAGGGCCTATTTCCATTGGTGGAGGGGTCTATTACGAGGGGGCATAGTTTTAAGGTGGGTGGTGGAAGGTTTAGAGTGGATTTGAGTGGGGGGGGCGGGCTTCGTTATGCAGAGGATTGTGGGGATCTGGAACTCGCTGTCTGGAAGAGTGGTGGATGCAGAAACCCTCACCACTTTTAAGAGATGGTTGGATGGGCACTTGAAGTGCCGTAACCTGCAGGGTGACGGACCTAGAGCTGGTAATTGGGATTAGACTGAATGACCTTTTGTTGGCCGACGCAGTATTAATGGTAAGTACTGCAGGGAATCGAATACGGCCAGGGTGATCTCCTGGACTAGTTTCGATCGCCTGGATGGGTCGGAGAGGAATTTTCCCAGATTTTTTTCTCCCTAAATTGGCCTCGGTTTTTGCCTCTCCAAGGAGATCACATGGCTCCAGTTGGGGTGGAGTGTAGAATGTTTGTCTACGGGGTGTCGCAGTTGTGTGAGGCGGACTGGTTGGGCTGGGTGCTCTTTGCCTTTCCGTCACTGTTCATAGGTTTATATGTAACCTGCAGGGCTGCTGACCAGGGGCCGTGCGGCTCTTTGTCGGCCGGCGCAGACATGGGCCGAAATGGCCCCCTTCTGCGCTATGTTTCTATAATAGTTTCATAAAGTGTACAAATATACACTTATACCTTCATAAAATGCAATGCTTGAGAAGAAATGTAAATGGCAAAAATGTATAAAAAATGTTTCCCAACATTTAGACAGCTGACAATTTCTCTTAATCATAACTTAATTATAAGTGGACCTTATAACAGCCCACTGCATAGTCATTCAAATTATTTTAGGAATTTATTGCAAGAATTCAGGTTTTCTGGGTTTTAAATTTATCTTACACTAATAGATCAGTGTGGCTGAATTGTGTCAAGACTGTAATTTAAAAAGTTACCACAGTAAAATACTTTTTCACAATGTAAACAATTATTTGGACTGGCTTCAATTTTTACTAAAATAAAACATTAATTTCCATTTGACCAGTATTTACTTGGTTAGCAAACCACAGGGGAGCTATTTAGCCTGCATGATCCAAAGAATGTAAGTTACTACTTTACTGTTCTAGCTCTGGAATTTGGGATGCATAATAAAACCACATTACTAAAATAATGAGGTTATAGCAACATGCCAATAGCTTTCATTTACTAATAAAACTTCAGGCAAGTGTAATAAATTAACCAAATGCTGCAGTTAGGAGGAATGTACTGAAAATTTACAAGAAAGGCAAACACTTCAAAGAGAAGGAAACATTTCGAATTAAATTCAAAAGAGTTTCGCTTTTGGAGAAAATTTATTGAACAGTGATGGAAGCATACAGAAGAGGGCACAAGATTAAAAAATAATGTTTGTATTTTATGACCGCTGCTTGCTAGTTGCAATACAAAAAGTCACAGATGCCGTGACTTCATTCTCATTTACTGATGAATTCCAATCCTGCCATTGTAAATGGTGCGTTTTACAAAATCACTTCTAAATACTTAGTCTTCATCACTCTCTAAATCGGGATTATAATCTGGGTCATCTTCATCATCTAATTCTAAATCATCCATATCTTGGAACAGGGATTCATCAACTTCCACATTGTTACCTGTTGTAAATGTACATAGAACAGTTTTAGTCACAATCCAGTTATATGAACAAGTAAAGATAGCAGTATTTTGGTAATAGTCTCATATACGACATTAATTTAGGATCCAATTAATCAAGCATCATTTTAAAATCATACATAACTTCTTATATCGCTAAGGTATCAGAATGGCAGAGTCCATGAAAAAAATCAAAACTCACCTTGTTTCAATTATAATAATTTGATTAAAAGTTGCACTGAGAAAACAGAGAGATCAGAGCCCTTCCCCTGCCACATTTATGAAATATATACAATTGGAGATATCGAAGTGTGTATGGGCTATTCAAATCTTATACATTGCATTTCCAATTTTAAACTTCAAAACCTTATGTAGTACATAAACAGTACCTGTCAAAATAAAGGCCATACAGTTTCATTATAAACTGAAATAAATTGTGCTTTACCTTCTTCCAAGAATTGAATGTCAGATGTATCAAGGTTATGATCGGTTTCAAACAGCTGCTTTCCTGAAATATAAAAACACAACTTGAAAGGTGCACCACTCAATATAGAATCATTAAACACAATCAGAATTTGACAGTACAGCAGGAGGTTCATTGGGCCCAAGTTTCCACACGATAAAAAACGGGCGCCCCTCCGAGCAGGGCGCCCGTTTTTCGCGCCTAAAACGGCACCTAAAAAGAACCTCGCCATTCTGGAGCGTTCTGCAGCTCCTTGTCTGCCTGGCGCGGCACCCAGGGGGGGGGCGGAGCCTACACTCGCGCCGATTTTGTAAGTGGGAGGGGGCGGGTACTAATTAAATTAGTTTTTTTCCTGCCGGCAACGCTGCGCGTGCGCGTTGGCGCATGCTCAGTGTGAAAAAAACATTGGCACTCGGCCATTTTTGTAATTCTTTGTAGCTGTTTAATTTTTGAACATTTTTTAATAAAAGCACATTGCCGTCAGCACATCAGCACTTGCAGCCTTCTCACTGTCTCCTTCCCCCCCCCCCGCGGGAACGAAACGGCTGTTCAATTCCCCCCCCCCACCGCGGGAACGAATGCCTGCAGCATTCTCCGTGCCTGAAGCACAGGTAGGAAGATGGTTTATTTAATCTTTTCTTTGCTTATAAATGTTTATTCAGGTTGGATTTATTTGTATAATATTTGTAGAAGTATAAATAAGGATTGATTGTAGAATTTAATGACTTCCCTTCCCCCCCCCCCCTCCACCTCGTTCTGGATGCCTAATTTGTAACCTGCGCCTGATTTTTTAATGTGTAGAACAGGTTTTTTCAGTTCTACAAAAATCTTCACTTGCTCCATTCTAACTTAGTTTGGAGTACGTTTTCACTGTGGAAACTTTGAAATCAGGCGTCAGTGGCCGGACACGCCCCCTTTTGAAGAAAAAATTCTGTTCCAAAGTAGAACTGTTCTACCTGACTAGAACTGCAGAAAAAAAAATGTGGAGAATTGCGATTTCTAAGATAGTCCGTTCTCCACCAGTTGCTCCTAAAAATCAGGCGCAAATCATGTGGAAACTTGGGCCCATAGTGCCTGCGATGACTGCCTGAAAAAGCGACCCATTTCGACCCAGTCTTAGACATACAGGGATACGGAGACAAAGGAGATTAGGAAGAATGACCAGAAGTTGAGTCAAATACCAAGTTTTAAGGAGGGTCTCAAGGAAGAGAGGGAAGAGAAGAGGGAGACGGATTAGGGAGGGAATTCAGGACATGGGGCATAGGCAGCTGAAGGCAAGGCCGCCAATGGTGGGGCAAAGTTATTTAGTTAGAGCCTCCTGTAGCTCGTGGCACATGAGGGAACTCATTTATTCCACCGGCTGTCCAAAGCAAGATATTTGACTCCAATCAGAATATCATCTTGCCTTACATCAAGCAGATTGTAATTTTCCACAGTTGACGTTTTTGTTTGCAAGTCTAACGGGCTCTTCTTGCTTAGAAACATAGAAAATAGGAGTAGTAGGCCATTCGGCCCTTCGAGTCTGCACCACCATTCAATATGATCATGGCTGATCCTTTATCTCAACACCATTTTCCCACTTTTTCCCCATACCCCTTGATGTCTTTTGTTTCTAGAAATCTATCTATCTCCCTCTTGAATATATTCAGTGACTTGGCCTCCACAGCCTTCTGTGGTAGGGAATTCCACAGGTTCACCACCCTCGGAGTGAAAACATTTCTCCTCATCTCAGTCCTAAATTTCCTACTCAGTCCTAAATTTCCTACCCCGTATCCTGAGACTGTGACCTTGTTCTAGACTTCCCAGCCAGGGGAAACATCCTCCCCGCATCCAGTCTATCCAACCCAGTCAGAATTTTATACGTTTCAATGAGATCCTTTCTCATTCTTCTAAATTCTAGTGAATACAGGCCTAGTCAACAAAACCTCTCCTCATATGACAGTCCTGCCATCCCAGGAATCAGTCTGGTGAACCATCGCTGCACTCCCTCTATGGCAAGCATATCCTTACTTGGGTAAGGAGACCAAAACTGTACACAATACTCCAGGTGCTGTCTCACCAAGGCCCTATATAACTGTCGTAAGACATGCTTGCTCCTGTACTCAAATTCTCTTGCAATGAAGACCAACATACAATTTGCCTTCCTAACTGCTTGCTGCACCTGCATGTTTGCTTTCAATGACTGATGTACAAGGACACCCAGGTCTCTCTGTACATCGACACTTCCCAAGCCATCACCATTTAAATAATCCTTTGTCCTTATGTTTTTCCTACCAAAGAAGTGGATAACTTCACATTTATCAACGTTATACAGCATCTACCGTGTTTGCCCACTCAATCAGTCTTTCTAAATCCACTTGCAGCATCTTTGCATCCTCCTCACAACTCACAATCCCACCTAGTTTTGTATCGTCAATAAACTTGGAAATATTACATTTGGTTCCCTCATCCAAATCATTTATATATATTGTAAATAGCTGAGGCCCAAGCACTGATCCCTGTGGTACCCCATTAGTCACTGCCCGCCACCCCGAAAAAGACCCATTTATTCCTAATCTCTGTTTCCTGTCAGTTAACCAATTTTCAATCCATGCCAATACATTACCCCCAATTCTATGTGCTTTAATTTTGCACACTAACCTCTTATGTGGGACTTCATCAAAGGCCTTCTGAAAATCCAAATACACTACATCCACTGGTTCTCCCTTATTTATTCTATCAGTTATATCCTTAAAAAACTCCAGTAGGTTTGTCAAACATGATTTTCCTTTCATAACTCCATGTTGACTTTGTTTAATCCGATTGCTATTATCCAAGTATGCCATTATCACATCTTTCATAATACTCTAGTCTCTGGGTCATTTTATAGTTAGGCATTTTTTTTTACATAGATAGATCAGCCTGCCTCACAACCCCTTACCAGGGGGATGAGTGAACTCCTTATCGACCTGTCTGGCTTGGGTGGACCTACCAGGAGTTATACAACCACAGATAGCGCTCAGAGTTATGGCAGCATGCAAGCCTTCCCGCCACATCAAGGTGCAGTCCATAGGGAAGGACGCAGAGCGGAAAAGAGAAATGGGGCATGAGAGAAACTGGGAGTTTAGGGAGGTAGGGTTATAGAGCTGGAGGATAGGGAGCGGGGAAGGGGTGAGGCAATGGATGGATTTAAACACAAGGATGAGAAATTTAACCTTGGAGTTGGGAGCCAATGTAGGTCAATGAAGACAAGAGCGATGGCCATTTGGGACTTTGTGCAGGATGGGATACAGCCAGCAGAGTTTGAGGAGCAGAAGTCGATGGAGGGTGGGAGGCTAGCCAGGAGGTAATTGGAGTTACCCACTTTAGGGATGATCAAGGCAGTATTAGTGTGAAGTAAGCTGTTAAAGTAAACAAGAAAGTTACTGAAGAAATCAGAGATGACTGACAAAATAATGGTTATCTAGTGAAATCCTGATTTTTGGAGGAACATCATTGCATAGTTTTTTTTAAAAAAAGATTGTAATGTGCGAAGAATTGTTCATGGATTTTAGATACAGTATTTGCACAGCTCATTTTGTATTAAGAAACCAAGATGAAAGGACCATTTCAGCAGACATCTGGATGGAAAGAAAAGTCAAGGAGCATCAAAGTATCATATTCAAAACAAGTACATCTAACATACCTGTCAGTTTAACTTTTCCAATCTGCTCCTCTTCCTTTTGCTCTTTTCTTCTGATTTCAGCTAAGTCTGCATCAAATTTAGCTTTCCATGACAAGAAATTCTCAATTGTAACAAGTGTACCATGGAAAACAGCCTGCAAAAGTTTGCAGAAAATAGTTCTCTGAAACACCGCATATTATATAGAGATACCAGTGAGTGAATTACACAGCTGTAACTCAGTAACAGGACTAAGATGACGACATAAAAAAAAAGCAAGAGATAGTAATTATCCACGATAGAATTACAGCCCTTTAATACACTTTTTTTAATTACAAGTGGAAAAGAAGAGTTCAGTTGCTTAATGAAGCAAAGAAAATTTTTATGTCTAAATATTTACTAGAGCTGCTTATTGTATTGCAGTGTGGATCTTCTGAGAGTAAGCTGACTGCACTACTCCCATGCATTTAACTGTGGATAGTGCAGCTGTCTTCCTGTAATCCAGCTGTACTATGGGGCCCAATACTCCACCAAGCCCATGTGTTTTGTTATATTTTAACTGTTGTAGGCAATGGAGCAGCAAGTTTACTGGCTCCAGGAAGATTGACAGCAGTCAAGTAGATCAGGTTAAAAATAATGGATCTTTTGGGCCACAATTCTTCAAAATCTAACAATAAATTGCGACAACTTAGAATTAGTTAGTGAGTCTGCAAGCATACACATTTTATTTAGACTTTCCCCTTGTATGCAATTGTAATGATTTAACTCGGTGATATCATGAATGGGAGAATAAGGACAGTGGGCAGATGTTCTGATTCACATGATTACGCTTTGGCACAAATTGGTAGAAGTGTATAATGGCAGAGTGCACTCGAACTCAGAGCCATTGCACCAGAGCAGAGACACACTGCATCATACCACATAATGGGGGATTCAGTGTGAAACTTCACGATGAATATGTGAATCAGGATCAAACGATGTAGTTACAAGCCCTGGAGCCCATTGGATCACCAATTCTTCGTGCTCCCACCCATTAATTGTGGGAGATAAAGGGTTGCCAACACCTGGAACAACTCGAGTGGCGAACGCAGATTGTGGCGACAGTTTCAAAAAAGGAACTTGCCGAGTTCCTAACCGTGACCAATAGCAACACGTACAGTCAATGTAACTTGTTGCACTTGGTGGCCACTGATTCCCTGCAACTTGTGTTTGATTGCCTTAGGGGCGTGGAAAGGAATTAAGCCCAGGGCCATAGTTCACACCCGCTGGTATTCTGACTGGCCTACTATGTGCATTACCCTCCCTCTGCTGCATCACTGGTGGGAGAAATTTCAATTATCATGGCTCTGCTCTCTGGAATTCCTTCTCTAAAGCCCTTTCCCTTTCTACATTCCTTCCCAGCTTCAAATGTCTTCTCAAATCCCCTCGCTTTAACATCTTTAGTCACCTATTCAATTTAGTTTCCTAACATGTTCAACATTTGTTTCCTTCTGTTTTTTGAAGCAGCTTGAGATTTTTTGAGGATATTAAAAGGAACTATACAAGTGCAAGTTGTTGCTAATAAATGCAAAGTATGATGAGTCTGAGGAAGGGGAATAAACAGTAGGAATATAAGCTAAAGTACATTGGTATACACAACACAAGAGGTAAATACAATCTTAGGGACAGAGGAAACAAAAGGTTAGAGCACAAGTCCCAGGAAGTGATGATGAATTTGTAGAGCACTCGTTTGGCCCAACGGGAGTGAACTGTACTGCACTGTGGACATCCTAGTACTGGAGCAACTGTGGCAAAGGACAATTAAGTTGATAACATGGATTAGACAACTGAACTAGGAGGAAAGACTACAGAAATTGCAAATACTCTATTTACACCAGAGAAAGGGCAAATCAGGAATGAGGTTATTGAGGTACTGAAGATTGCAAGGGGGTATAGATAAATTGAACTCCAATTTATTTCACTTAATTGCTCATTCTAAAAGTGAGTATGGGACTCGAGTTCAAAAAGGGGAAGGTGAACAGATAGTGTAGATTTAACAACTTTGTCTAAAGGGTGATGAACATATGGATCAAGCTCCACAGGGCAGTTGTGGATGCAAATATCACCAACAGAGGGTGCAGAAAAGATTTACGAGGATGATACCAGAAATACGAGGGTATACCTATCAAGAAAGGATATACAGGCTGAGTCACGAAAAGAGAAGAAAAGGAAGACTTACATTTATATAATGCCTTACACGACAACCAGATTTCTCCAAGCACTTTACAGCCAATGAAGTACTTTTGGAGTTTTGTTGTAGTGCAGGAAACACGGCAGCCACTTTGCGTACAGCAAGCTCCCACAAATAGCAATGTGATAATGACCAGATAATCTGTTTTGTTATGTTAATTGAGGAATAAGTATTGGCCAGGATAACGGGGATAACTCTCCTGCTTTTCTTCAAAATAGTGCCATGGGATCATTTTACGTCCACTTGAGAGAGCAGACGGGACCTCAGTTTAATGTCTCATCCAAAAGTCGGCACCTCCAACAGTGCAGCACTCCCTCAGCACTGCATTGGAGTGTCAACCTAGATTTATGTGCTCAAGAACTCGCTACCACAGGAAGAGTTATTTAAGGGGCGATTAGATAAGCATAAGAGGGAGAAGGGAATCGAGGGTTATACTGAGAGTTAGATGAGAAAAGACAGAAGGAGGCTCGAGTGGAGCATAAACACTGAATGGCCTGTTTCTCTGCTGTATATCCGATATAAAACAGCTTCATAGAGAACCAAATATAAATTTGGCAGAAATAGTATTGACAGGTATGAGATACAATAGTCTCTAACATTTTCTAAACGTTTGGACCGGATACATGAATCACAGCAGTTTGTGTACAGATCCAAAATACTGATCCACAAACCTTCTCAACTTCTTCAGCTTCTTTTTCTTTTAATATCTTTTCCTCTTCTTTGCGAGACTTTATTTGATCCACAATTTGATTTAATTTTTCTTGTACAGCTGTCACTAAAGTAAATATCATCACCATCCCAATATTTTCTTGTGCCTGTAAGGAAGTAAGGAAGACATGTTTCACAGTGTAACCACAGGAGGAAAGAACTTAATAACTGTGTTCACAGGAACATGACTGAAGGCAGTGATCACTATCAGCAACCAGCTGCAAAGCTTGAAACAAAAATGATGAGAAACATTGAGATTTGGAAGAGAATTCAACTGCTGAAACTAATTACAACTTTAATAGTTTTACTTTAGCATAAATGTTATCTGACTTGAAACACCAGGGTAGTCTTTGCTTTCCATGCCAGTAATACAGGGAAAGGCCAAATACAATTTGAAATGGTTACCAATGCAAACTGCAAATTTTTAAAGTTTCTTAGAATAATGTAGCACTGAGGTGCTATGCATCGGCACCAACTTTCAGGAGCCAAGTAAGTTTAGTCCCACTAAGTTCCCAATCTTAACCACGCTGCTAGAAGTGGGAACATTAAAAATCAGCCAACTCAAAAGGGGCTCATGGACCAGCATCCATGATTCATCACAGCAACAGGCAAGTAACTTAAGAGGGCTGGGAAAGAGAAATTAGCAAGGAGGAGAAAACAGAAAACACAGGGACTAGGGGAGGGGGGTAAGAGAAGGTAAGAAAATAAGAGTATGGGATAGGAATTTCAAACATTGCTGGAAAAAGTTTTTGATCCGAGAAAATTGGCATAGTATTAGCACAAATTGCTTCAGAATGACTTATGCACGTGAAAACAATTTTGAAATGAAAAGCAATGTAATATGAAATATTTATCCCTTCCTGTAACCACAGGAAACAACAATACTATTGTAGTTTAAAACCCATGGAGTTCACATTTAATTAGGTCAAAGAATTGCTAAATTGAATGCAATTCATCCATGCTACATAGTTAGGGCTCCTCCAACATATACTCCATGACTTAATTTAACTGCCTGATGCCACTATTATCCTAATAATCCAAATATAGACTGGGATAGTAATAGCATAAAAGGCAGAGAGGAGGAAGAATTTCTGAAGTGTGTTCAGGAAAACTTTCTTGATCAGTATATTTCTGGACCAATGAGGAAGGAGGCATTGCTGGATCTGGGGAATGAGGTGGGTCAAGTGTCAGTAGGGGAACATTTAGGGAACAGTGATCATAGCATCATAAGGTTTAGATTAACTATGGAAAAGGGCATGGAGAAATCTAGAGTAAAAATACTAAATTGGAGGAAGGCAAATTTCAGTGGATTGAGAATGGATCTGACCCATTGGAATCAAAGATTGACAGGCAAAACTCTAATTGAACGACAGGCTGCCTTTAAAGAGGAAATGATTCAGGTACAATTGAGGTACATTCCCATGAGGGGGAATGTGGAAGAAAGAATCTATGAATCCATGGCTTATGGTAAAGGGAAGGGTTAAATTCTGTTTTTGCTATATTTGAAAAAATAATAGGACTAGAACAACACCCACACTTTTTAGCCTTAAAACTTAGAAATGTAATTAAATGACTATCCAGTATTAAAAGGGAGACTCCTGATATTCTGCTTATCAGACTGTGAACAGGGAGAAACTATGCAAGGACAGATAGAGTGTGTGCCTCCCGAGACGACCTTTGTACTCACGGAACTAATGAATAAGATTCCTTTGTTATTTCTGTATTCTATTTCTGTATAAAGATAGGGACAATTTGCTTGTACAGTAGAGTTTTCTGCCTTGGTACGGTCCAAGCAGGCTCTCCGAGATATCTCGCTTTTTAAAAAATAAAATTCTCTCGAAGCACAATTCTGAAAGCCTCCGCCTGAGTTAATTAACTTAGAAATTTCCTCGACAGATTCTGGCGTAGTCAGGCAGGATCTCTAAAAACCTAGATCCAAAAGAACTAAATTTAACTTTTAAAGAGAAAAGAGGAATTTTAAGGACCTTCCTAGCTGAAAGGAGGAAGGTGCCTAGGCCGTCCTAGCTGAAAGGGGGACGAGCTGTCGAGATCCCCTGGAGGGTGAGGCATAATTTTAAGGTAGCTACCGCAAAGAAGCTAAAATAATAAAAAGGCAAAAGGAGACCCCGAGCTGAGCGGAAAAGAGAACACCGGTGAGCGCTTTGTAAATTACTGCATATTTTGTAGGATTGTCCTAACTCTCATTTCAGAAAAGATCGCGAGACGTTGCACCCGGAAGAATGGGAAACGGCTTTAGTCGAGCAGAGCGCTCGCGCCCAGCTCCTAGAAAAGGAAAGAAAGACAACCTCTCAACTGAAAGAATGAAAGTACATCCTAAGACTGAGAAAAGAATCCGTAAGGTTGCAAAGAAACGAGAGAAGGTAGGAGATCCCATTGTGCCGCCCGGCTCGCCGGCGGACACTGTAATTAAAGAAACAGGAGACGACAGATACACGGTAACGTTTAGTAGCGATTTGTATGGTTGGTCTGATGGGGATTGGCCATATGGAGGAAGTTTTAAATTGTCCTTAATTGAGGAATGGAGACAGACCACCAAAGATGGGGCGGGGGACCCCACTTGGGATAAAGATTATATGGAGAATTGTTTTAAAAAATGGACAGAGGTGGCAAAAAGGCACCAGCCCCCTAAAAATAAAAAGAAAGAAGAGGAGGGTAAGGAGAAGCCCCCTCCCTCTTACAGCCCCCCCGAGTGCCCCGGTTATGACCGCTTCCCCTGTCGGCTTATATCCCCGTCTTCCAACCACCAAGCCGGATGATTGGCAGGAGATCATAGAAATAGTGGCTGCCCAGCCAGATCAGGCCTCTAGGTGACGAATGCAACCACGACCCCAGAACCCACCAGAGGATGAAAACGGGGAAGGAGGGGCAAGTGGAGGAGCTGAAGGCGAAAACCCCAACCCTGACCCTGGAATGAATACCAGGAATACCATAAGACAGGCCGATTCCACCACTACCCCCACGACACAAGCCCCCCGTGTAATGATTGGAACCATGGCTGTCCTAAAGCCCTGGACACCGGGGGAAGCTCGGGATATGATATCAGCCGCCCCTAATCCTGTTAAGAAGCCAGTAGCCTTTCACAACTGGCTTGAGCAAACCTGTACCATTTATAACCCCCTCCCCGGAGATGTGAAATTATTACTGCAGGCAGCATATGGCTCCTCTTGGCAGGGGGTAAAGGATATGTTCCCTATACCCGCCGGCGAAAACGGAGATTGGCGGGAAGATAATGAGGAAGAAGGAAATGAGTCCCGGGAACATTGGTTGCAGCACAGGGGCAAGGTTGCCATACTAAAGGGAGCTAAAAAGCATGGAGATATAGGGGAAGTCACGCGCTGTCTGCAGAAAGCAGAAGAATCAATAATAGATTTTGCAGGCAGATGGAAAAATAGTTGGGACGAGCATGCAGGAATACCAATGGATCAAAATGAACCTTTGGCAGTGCAAACCTTGTTAAATTGTATGTTGCCGCAACACGCGAGAACCTATAAAATTAAGGTTTTGGACTGGCAAGGAAAAAGTTGGAAGGAAACAATTACAGTCTTGGCCAACATGGATAGAGAGGGACTATTTACCTATAAGGAAAATAAGGCTAAAACAGGTCAGTACTATCAGCAAAAGGGAAGAGGACAAGCACAGAATAATAGAGGAGGGTTTGGAGGACGAGGACGAGGAAGAGGGAGAAAACAGTGGCCCCAACGAGACCGCTCCCAAGATGAGTGTAGAAATTGCGGAAGGAAAGGGCATTGGGCTCGCGATTGCAGATGCCCCCCGAAGCAGGGTGGAGGATTACAAGGGGATTTCCCCGAACCTCCACCTTCATTGGCCCCTCAGTTTTCGTTCTCTAACCCCAACCTGCACCAATCAGCATAGGGATGCCCCGGAGGCTTAGTGGTACAGGTGGCAGCCCTCCGCTTATCAGCAGACATAGTAGAAAACCCTTTGGCAGTAGTAAAAGTAGGAGACACTTATGTGAAATTCCTGGTGGATACCGGTGCTACTATGTCTTCTGTATCATCCTCTGTGGGATTACCTGTAAGCAACACCACCGTCTTAAGTATGGGTGTGGCCGGTATCCCATGAAAGAATTTTTATCTGAACCTACCAAATTGATAATTGAAGGACAACCAGTTAATGATGAGACTTTGATAGTCTCTAAAACAACACCTCTCCCTTTATTGGGAAGACAGACTGTGTGTAAACTAGGAGCCACAATTTATTGCACAAAGGAAGGAATGTTCATGGAGCTCCCTCCAAATAAAATTCATCAGTTCTTTAATGGGATTAAAGAAGAGAAAAGGGAGGATAACAAAGAAAAGGCTGCCCTCTATTGTTGGCAATTGAATGGCAACTTCTACTCCCCTTTGATACATGAAGTTATACAAAATTTAAAAGCTAAAATCGACCCTAATACTGAAGAATTGATGTATATAATTTTGACAAGCTTTGAGGCAGTTCAGCTTCATTGTACAGCCTGGTACACTCGACAAAAAGCTGAAACTTACCTGTGTCTGGTACAATCCTTTTTAAAAAAAGAAATAGTAGAAGCTACGCCCCGCATTTATTTTGGACCAGAAGGATTGGGGGTAGCCATTGATTTGACACCCTTACAGCAGCAGCGGTATAGAGAAGCGAACTCGACACCCCATCTGACATTGGCTACAAAACCGCCAGCGAAACCTAAAGATATGGGTCCGATGATTGTAGGAATAGAAAAAGAAAAACAGCAACAAGGTTATCAACCTTGGGCAGTAATAAAACTGCAAAATGTTCAGATAGACTTTATCACCCACAACAGGGGGATTCTCCAGTGGAAAGGTAAAAATCATGCCTCCACTTGCCCTAAGCTGCCAATGGCATTGAATCAAGTCAAAGCATAAGAATCATGTTGGGCAAGTACATTCTGCAGTACCCCATCGGGTACAATTGATAAAGAACGCCGTGTTACCAAGCATTAGGCAGTACAGACTGCCGCCAGAGGCAGAAAATGGGATAGAGCCAGTCATTTCTGCATTGTTGGAACAAGGAGTTTTAGAAAAGACACAGAGCCCGTGTAACACTCCGATACTGCCCATACCAAAGGTTAATAGGCCGAATGAATGGAGATTTGTGCAAGATCTGAGAGCTATTAATAAGATAGTAGTCCCTATCACCCCTGTGGTACCGGACACCAACATTATACTATCTGCTATACCACCAACAGCAACTGTCTTTACTGTGATAGACCTGTGTTCAGCTTTTTTCTCTATCCCGTTAAATCAAGAAAGTCAGTATCTGTTTGCTTTCACCCACAAGAAGCAGCAGTACACATGGACCAGATTGTCCCAAGGATACACCGAAAGCCCCGCAGTATATGCAGCAGCAGTAAAAAGAGACCTTGAAGACTGTTCATTATCAGACCAGTCTGTGCTGTTGCAGTATGCGGACGATTTGCTTGTGGCTTCTAGCCACGGATACAGGTGCATGCAAGACTCCCTGAAACTGTTACAGCACCTATGTGAAAGAGGGCACCGAGTGTCGTTACCAAAGTTATAATTTTGTCAGACTCAAGTCCAGTACCTGGGTTTTCACATATCTCAAGGGCAGAGGCAGCTAGGACCAGAAAGAATTCAGACAATTCAAAGTGCCACCATACAAAAGACAAAGAAGGATATCTTGTCATTTTTGGGGATGGTTGGGTACTGTAGACATTGGATCCCCGATTATCGAGAATGGGATGCGGTTCTAAGATCAGCTGCCCTAAATAATACCCACCCGAGGTGGAGTGGACCCGAGAGAGAGGAGGCATTTAAACAGTTAAAGAAGGCCATTACTAATGCTCTGGCGCTGGGACTTCCGAATTATGGTAAACCTTTTCAGATGTATGTGAATGAGAAAGAAGGATTTGCAACCGCAGTACTAACCCAAGAACATGGTGGGGGAAATAGACCAGTTGCTTATTATTCGGTTTTGCTGCCTCCAGTAGTAAGGGGAATGCCAGCATGTCTACGTGCTGTAGCTGCTACTGCAGTCATGGTGGAGAAGTCGGTACCTATTGTTTTGGATTATCCATGTGCTGTCATTACAGCCCATGCTGTGTTATTACTTTTGAACACAGCAGGAATGGGGTACTGAAGTTGCATGTTCAGCCATGAACTCATTGAATGGCGGTGCAGGCTAGAAGGGCCGAATGGCCTACTCCTGCACCTATTTTCTATGTTTCTATGAATTCAGCTGCCACACAACACTTTACAGCGTCTAGAAGAACAGGTTATAAAGTATTACTGCTGTCACACCTTAACTATACCTTTCGACGCGCACCGGTAGTAAACCCAGCCACCTTTCTTCCTACTAAAGAAGTAGAGGATCCAGACCAGCATGATTGTCTGTTAACAGTGGAAATAGCCACCTTACCAAGACCAGATTTGCTCACAGAGCCCATGGACAATCCTGATCTTATTCTCTATACGGATGGATTATCGTACAGGCCGTCGGATGACTTGCTGTTGGCAGGCTATGCTATTGTAAATCCCCACGAAACTGTTGAAGCATTCGCCCTGCCTCCCGGAACCTCGGCTCAGGCTGCTGAATTGTTTGCCCTCACTAGAGCTTGTATAATAGCTAAAGATCAAACTGCTAATATCTATACTGATTCCAGATATGCATTCGGTGTAGTCCATGATTTTGGACAACTGTGGAAAAACAGAGGCTTTATCACCTCTGGTGGAAAGCATATTAAGCACTCTCAACTGGTGCTTAATCTATTAGATGCCATTCAGTTGCCAAGTAAGGTAGCCGTTATCAAATGTGCAGCTCACACAACCGGTGAGGATGGAGTATCAGTAGGAAATAGGAGGGCTGACGAAGCAGCCAAACAGGCCGCTTCGGCACAGGCAGACTGCCTTCAAGCAGTCTCAGTTTCCCCTCCACAGGTACTTGACATCCAACAACTTAAAACAGCCCAACAACAAGTTACTATGCAAGAAAGAAGAACTTGGGAAAACCAGGGTTGTTTTCTCAAAAAACAACATCTGGTGTCACCCTGATGGGCGAACTGTTTGCCCTAGATCTCTATTTTTGCCCCTGTCTCGCCTAGCACATGGTCAGGCTCACATGGGCAAAGGAGGGATGATACATGCTATTAATGCACAGTGGTATGCACCAGGAATAACAATAGTAATTGAGAAAGTTGCTAGAACATGCCAAATTTGTCAACAAAATAACAGAGGTAAAACACCTGCTGAATATGATTATCTACCCCAGCCAAGTATGCCCTTTGAAAATTTGCATATTGATTTTGTCCACATGCCTCCAGTATCAGGTCTTAAGTACCTATTAGTCATAATAGACATGTTCACAAAGTGGGTAGAAGCGTACGCCACTCGGAGAGACAATGCCCGAATAGTAGTAAAAATTCTATTTAAAGAAATAGTACCAAGATATGGGATACCTATGGGAATCAACAGTGACAGGGGAACACACTTCACTGGAAAAATAATGCAAAATCTTGCAGAAGCGTTAGGTTTCCAGTGGAAGTTACATATACCATATCAGCCACAGTCCTCGGGAATGGTAGAAAGAGTAAATGGGATAATAAAATCTACCCTTACCAAGGTATGTCAGGAGACTGGACTAAAGTGGCCAGATGCCTTACCATTGGTATTGTATACAATGAGAAACCAGAAAAACCAAAACACTGGTTTGACACCACATGAAGACTTATTGGGAAGACCAATGCTTACTGGCGTAAAACCACCACTGGCAGCTGAAAAAATAGCATTAATTTGGAATGATGAAAAATCACTAAAGTATGCTCAGGCCATGTGTGAAATAGCAAGGAGTCTGCATGAATAGATAAAGCAGACACAGGTGCCCCCGTCGGAAGGAAATATGCACCCTTTCAGGCCTGGAGACCAAGTGCTGGTAAAAACATTAAACAAAGAATCCTTTTCTCCTAGGTGGAAAGGACCATATCAGATAATTCTCACAACACGAACCGCGCTGAAGTTGGAAAAGCATCCAAATTGGGTGCATGCAACCCGTTGTAAATATTATTTTCCCGACGAAATACAGCCAAAAGAAAAGGCATCGAACCAGGACGTCCTACGATTGCCTGACTAAGAAAAAGGCCATCTTCTCGCTGAAGAATGTACCTGCTCTTGTATTAAATTAAATATTTGGACTTGAAAGTACTGCCCAAAAGTTTAGGAATGGATGTCAGAGCTCATTTGTGTGCCAGTTTGGGCCTTTATTATTTGGGCCACTGTTACAATAACAACACGTCCACACGATAGTAACAACTTAATTCAAGCGTGGTATAGAAACAAACAAGAAAGGGAAGATGGGAAGGGACTCTTGGAAAAATTATAAATGGAGGAGACCCATTCGTGGTAAAATGGTCAGTAAAAGAATCTGGCCACCCAGAAGACCGGGACCCGGGACATCTAAAAAGGATACTGACCACTTGCATCCCAGTGGTAAGATCCCCAGGTGTATTAAATCTAACAATACGAATTAAATATCCCCCAAAGAAAGAAGATGGTTGCCACACAACCAGTGTTAAGATATCTTTTGAAAAAGAAAGACCCCAAAGAAAGAAACGGGATGTATTAGAGACTGTGTTAGGTGGAGTGGGAGCAGGAATAGGAGCATTGAACTCCATGGATATCGAGACCCTACAAAATAAAATCCAGGCCGTCGGAGGACTGGTAGGGGAATATATAAAAATCAGAAATGCCTGGGATGAAGGATTACAGCAATTACAAATATCAGGTTACGTCATAAACGAAATGACCTGGGAACAGAATGAAAGGGTAGAGAAGGAAATAGAGAACCTAATAAAGGAACAACAGGGAGTAAACAAGTACACCCATTGCCTGTTTAAAGAAATGATCAGACAGTTATTAAGAGCTGAGTTAGAAAGGAAAATATTATCCTTCCATGCTAACACATGGGAAAGGTTGCTGGAAATTAACAAAAGGGATAAGCTTCTTAATTTAACCATTAACCCTCAAAAAAGATATACCAGTTGTAATTCAAAAGGATGAAACGTTACTGTGGAGATAGTAAGTATGACACGAAAAGAAATTTGGTGTCAGTTCCAAGTAATGCCCCAGCTGTTTGGACAGAACTTCTGGTACCCAGAATTTAAAGGAGATTGGGTCGATGAGAAGAATATGACACATCACCAGAGGGGATGTGTTAGGTGGCCATTCGGAATGGTATGTCCCTATCAGACCGCCATATACGCACCATGCTCACTGCAGCACTCCATTGGAGTATGTAAATGGGAATTAAAGCCAACAAATGACACTGATATTACGGAAATAGGACAGAATGAGGTCTGTGTCACAGGAAATAAACCTATCTATCTGGATGGAATTTTGTATAAACCCCCCATTAATAAATGCGTGAGAAGAGTCTACACCCTGTATGACCCTGAAGTAAAAAGAACTTATATCTTTGGACAATGGCAAAATGTAGAAAAATATCTGTCTATGCACAAGATTGAACCCTTACCCCCCGTAATTAATCTGACCAGACTGCACAATTTGATACGGAATGACAAGAAAATTGAGGAAGCTCTGTCAAAGCAAGGCAGAGACATCCACTAATTTAGAGTCGAAATGAGTTACAAGAAGGGGCAACTAGTGAGAATCGCAGACGAAGTCACCTCTTTGACAGTACACCACTGGTGGGATGTGTTTACCGGATGGTCCCCAAAAGCTACAGCAGTACTGAAGCTTGCTATACACCCCATAGTAATCGTAGGTGTGGTTATGCTTGTATTATTAATAATCCTTTGCGGAATGTGGATAAAATTAAAAAATGTAATTAGTCAAGTAATAGGCCTGATCTCCGAAATAGAAAGGAAAAGTGTGTGCATGAAAGGAAGGTTAAGTCGCTTAGAGGAAAAGGTTGATGAAGACGAATATCTCAAAATGCGACCCTATCCTGAAGGGTATGAACCCCCTTTTGCGCAAGAAGAGAATATAGGAAATTGTGTTGATCTGAAAAAAAAGATCAACAAGGAGGGAATTGTGGAAGAAAGAATCTATGACTTATGGTAAAGGGAAGGGTTAAATTCTGTTTTTGCTATATTTGAAGAAATAATAGGACTAGAACAACACCCACACTTTTTAGCCTTAAAACTTAGAAATGTAATTAAATGACTATCCGGTATTAAAAGGGAGTCTCCTGATATTCTGCTTATCAGACTGTGAACAGGGAGAAACTATGCAAGGACAGATAGAGTGTGTGCCTCCCGAGACGACCTTTGTACTCACGGAACTAATGAATAAGATTCCTTTTCTATTTCTGTATTCTATTGCTGTATAAAGATAGGGACAATTTGCTTGTACAGGAGAGTTTTCTGCCTTGGTACGGTCCAAGCAGGCTCTCCGAGATATCTCGCTTTAAAAAAAATAAAATTCTCTCGAAGCACGACTCTGAAAGCCTCCGTCCGAGTTAATTAACTTAGAAATTTCCTCGACAGGGAAAGGTAGAGCAACTAAAGCCAGAGCTCCCTAAATGATGAAAGAGATAGAAAGTAACAAAGCTGAAAAAGTGCACGTATGACAGATGTCAGGTTGAGAATACAAGAAAGAATCAGGCTGAATATAGAAAGTTCAGAGGGAAAGTGAAAAGGAAAATAAGAGGGCAAAGAGAGAGTAGGAGAACAGATTAGCAGCTAACATAAAAGAGAATTTCAAAGTCTTCTATAGGCATATGAATAATAAATGGATAGTAAGAGGAAGGGTGGGGCTGATTAGGGAACAAAAAGACTTTGCATCAGTTTTCACCAGGAAGATGCTGCCAAAGTCAGTGAAAGAAGAGCTAGTGGAGATACTGGATGAGATAAAAATTGATGGAGGAGGTACAAGGTGAACCTCTCTTATCCGGTACCCTCGGGACCTGGCCTGTGCCGGATAAGGGATTTTGCCGGACGAGGAGGGGTCACGGTAAATTGGATGGTACAGGTATACAGGTACTGAGCAAGGGGATATTGGGGCTTGTTGGCTTGGGGCTGGGAGTGCGGCAGAGAGATAATGGGGTGGGGGGGGGGGTGCGGGTGGGCGTTGGATCGCGGGGTGAGGCCAGCCATTGCGGGAGTTGGCAGCGAGGAAAGACTTCAATTTGTTCATGTCGGAGTTCTGCGCAAGCGCCACCCGGTGGCCAGGAATGGTGCCGGATAAGGGAATCCCGGATAAGGGCGGTTGAACCTGTATTAGAAAGGCTGTCCGTACTTAAAGTTGATAAGTCACCAGGATCGGATGGGATGCTGAGAGAAGTTAAGGAGGAAATCGTGGAGGTACTGGCCATAATCTTCCAATCCTTTTAGATACAACGGTGCTGCCAGAGAACTGGAGAATTGTTCAAAAAAGGGTGCAAGGATAAACCCAGCAACTACAGGCCAGTCAGTTTAACCTCAATAGTGGGGAAGCTTTTAGAAACGATAATCAAGGATAAAGTTAAGTCACTTGGACAAGTCTGGATTAATTAAGAAAAGCCAGCATGGATCCGTTAAAGGCAAATCGTGTTTAACTAACTAAATTGAATGAGTTTTTTTGATGAGATAACAGAGGGTTGATAAGGGCAATGCGGTTGACATGGACCTCCAAACGACGTTTAAAAAAAGTGCCACATAATAGGCTTGCCAGAAAAGTTGAAGCCCATGGAATAAAAGGGACATTGGCAGCATGGATACAAAATTGGCTTAGTGACAGGAAACAGGAAACAGGGAATAGTGGTGAACAGTTGTTTTTCGGACTGGAGCAAGGTATACAGTGATGTTGTCCAGGGGTTGGTACCAGGACCACTGCTTTTCTTGATATACATTAATGACTTGGACGCACAGGGCACAATTTCAAAATTTATAGATGACACAAAACTTGGAAGTATAGTGAACAGTGAGGAAGATAGTGATAGACTTCAAGAAGACACGACAGGCTTGTGAAATGGCCGGCAGATGAAATTTAACGCAGAAAAGTGCGAAGTGATACATTTTGGTAGGAAGAATGAGAGGCAATATAAACTAAAGGGTACAATCCTAAAAGGGGTGCATGAACAAAGAGACGTGGGGGTATATGTGCACAAATCATTGAAGGTGGCAGAGCAGGTTGAGAATGGGCTTCATAAATAGAGGCATAGAGTACAAAAGCAAAGAAGTTATGATGAACCTTTATAAAACACCGGTGCGATCTCAACTGGAGTATTGTATCCAATTCTGGGCACCGTACTTTAGGAGGGATGAGAAGGCCTTAAAAAAGATGCAGAAAAGATTTACAAGAATGACTCCAGGGATAAGGGACTCCAGTTAAGTGGATAGACAGGAGAAGCTGGGTTTGTTCTCCTTTGAGCAGAGAAGGTTGAGAGGAGATTTGATAGAGATGTTCAAAATCATGAAGGGTCTAGACAGAAGAGAGAGAGATAAACTGTTCCCATTGGCAAAAGAGTTGAGAATCAGAGGACACAGATTTCAGATGATTGGCAGAAGAACCAAAGGCAACAACTTTTTTTTTTTAAAACACAGCGAGTGGTTAGGATCTGGAATGCACTGCCTGAAAGGGTGGTGGAGGCAGACTCAATCATGGCTTTAAAAAGGGGAACTGGATAAGTACCTGCAGGAAAATAAAAGTTGCAGGGCTACAGGGAAAGGGCAGCAGAGTGGAACTAGCTGAAGTGCTCTTGCAGAGAACCGGCACAGACTCGACGAGCAGAATGGCCTCCTTCTGTGCTGCAACCATTCTATAATTCACTTTGCAGTTCAATAAAAGGAAAAAGCAATGAAAGATTGTGTCCAAGGGACATTAAAGTCATTTTTAAACCTCAAATTCCCAACTTAACATTAATACGCCAAAACTGTCTCTGGTTACTAAGAAAAAGATTGCAAGTTGTACACACATCATGTTAGGGATGCTGTCAAGTAACATACAAAACATTAGCATACAGCGCACCCATCATGCACTGAATGTGATGCACACACATCTCAAGACCTGACTTTCAGCATTAAATTTGGATAAAAGGGGCAGTAGCATGGACACAAAAGTGGCTAAGAGATAGAGAACAGAGTTGTGGTGAATGGCTGTTTTGCAGACTGGAGAGAGGTATACAGTAGGTTCCCCAAGTTTCAGTAATCGGACCACTGCTGTTTTTGATATACATTGATGATTTGGACTTGGGGGTACAGGGCATAATTTTGAAATTTGCAGATGACACGAAACTTGGAAGTGTAGTAACCTGTGAGGAAGATAGTAATAACTTCAAGACAGATCGGCTGATGAAATGGGCACATGGCAGAGGAAATTCAATGCAGAGAAGTGTGAGGAGATACATTTTGGTAGGAAGAATGAGGAGAAACCACACACACTAAAAGGTACAATTTTAAAGAGGGCGCAAGAACAGAGACCTGGCGGTGCTCGTGAACAAATCTTTGAAGGTGGCAGGACAGGTTAACAAAGCAGTTAGTTAATAAACCATATGGAACCCTAAGCTTTAAAAATAGAGGTATAGTGTACAAAAGCCAAGACGTTATGCTAAACCTATATAAAAACACTGGTTCGGCCTCAGCTGCAGTATTATATCCAATTCTGGGCACCACACTTTGGGAAGGAAGAGATTTACTAGAATGGTTCTAGGGATGAGGGAATACAATTGCGTGGATAGACTAGAGAAGCTGGGCTTGTCCCCTTGGACCAGAGAAGGCGAAGAGGAGATTTGATAAAGGTGTTTAAAATCATGAAGAATTTAGAGAGAGTAAATAAAGACAAACTGTTTCAAATGGCTGAAGGGTCGATAACGAGGGGGCACAGATTTAAGTTGAGTGGCAAAAGAACCAGAGGCGACGTGAGGGGAAACTTTTTAACACAACGAGTGGTTAGGAATGCCCTGTCTGATAGGGTGGTGGATACAGATTCAATAAGAACACAAGAACATAAGAAATAGGAGCAGGAGTAGGCCATATGGCCCCTCGAACCTGCTCCGCCATTCAATAAGATCACGGCTGATCTGATCCTGGCCTCAACTCCACGTCCCCGCCCACTTCCCATAACCCTTGACTCCACTATCATTCAAATATCTGTCTATCTCCATCTTAAATACATTATACAGACCCAGCCTCCACAGCTCTCGAGAGAATTCCAAATATTCCCGACCCTCAAAGAAATTCCTCCTCATTTGTCTTAAATGGGCAACCCCTTATTCTGAAACTATGCCTAGTTCTAGATTCTCCCATGAGGGGAAACAGCCTCTCTGCATCTACTGTCAAGCCCTCTCATTATCTTATGTTTCAATAAGATCACCTGCTCAACCTTTCTTCATATGACAACCCCTTCATCTCAGGAATCAACCTTGTGAACCTTCTCTGAACTGCCTCCAATGCAAGTATATCCCTCCTCTACGTAGTACTCCAGGTGTGGTCTTACCAGCGCTCTGTACAGTTAGAGCAGGACTTCTCTGCTTTTATACTCCATCCCCCTTGCAATAAAGGCCAACAGCCCATTTGCCTTCCTGATTACTTGCTGTACCTGCATGCTAACCTTTTGTGTTTCATATACAAGAATCCCCAGATCCCTCTGTACTGCAGCATTTTGTAATCTCTCCCCATTTAAATAATGTTGCTTTTTTATTTTTCCTGCCAAAGTGGATAACCTCACATTTTCCTACATTATACTCCATCTACCAAATTTTTGCCCACTCACTGAGCCAATCTATATCCCTTTGTAGATTCTTTGCATCCTCCTCACAACTTGCTTTCCCACCTATCTTTGTATCATCAGCAAATTTTATGATGTTACACTCGGTCCCTTCATCCAAATCATTAATATAAGTTGTAAATAGTTGAGGCCCCAGCACTGATCTCTATGACACCCCACTAGTTACAGTTTGCCAACCAGAAAATGACCCATTTATCCCGACTCTCTGTTTTCTCTATCCTCTATCCATGCTAATATATTACCCCCAAACCCGATGAGCTCTTATCTTGTGCATAACCTTTTATGTGGCACCTTATTGAATGCTTTCCGGAAATCCAAATACACGACATCTACTGGTTCCCCTTTATCCACCCTGCTCGTTACAACCTCGAAGAACTCCAGCAAATTTGTCAAACATGATTTCCCTTTCATAAAGCCATGCTGACTCTGCTTGACTGCATTATGATTTCAAAATGTCCTTAATGATGGACTCCAGCATTTTCCCAATGACAGATGTTAGGCTAACTGGTCTATAGTTTCCTGCTTTCTGTGTCTCTCCTTTCTTAAATAGGGGCGTTACATTTGCGGTTTTCCAGTCCGCTGGGACCTTTCCAGAATCCAGGGAAATTTGGTAAATGCAACCAATGCATCCACTATCTCTGCAGCCACCTCTTTTAAGACCCAAGGATGCAGGCCATCAGGTCTAGAGGACCTTCAAAAAAGGGAATTGATAAATACTTGAAGGAGAAAAAATTGCAGGGATATGAGGGAAAGAGTGAAGGAGTGGGACTAACTGCTCTTCGAAAGAGCCGGCGCAGACTCGATGAGCCAAATGGTCTCCTTCTATGCTGTACTATTCTCTGATTCTATGAAATTCAGGCAGTTGAAGACTTGAATTAAGCAGTGAGAGTAACCTATGTGGTTGCTAATGAGGAACAAAAGAAAAGACAACAGCAAAGAAATCTTGTGTTCCTCACTAATTTAACAGAGGCCCCACATTATGCCTAGGATGATATTTTATATGTGTTCACAATACGGTTTGTAGCACTGCTTTAATATTTACAGTATTAAAGCAGAGCTGGGTACTTTCTCTTTTGTTAAGAATGAAGTATTTCCTGTGACTTGGTCTCTTCTAGATCAGACAAGAAGGATCACACACACATAATGGACAGACAATGGGCTGTTACAGAAGTATGATTCTCCTTATCCAAATTTCCTTGATGCACTCTACCTACTCGATGATGCCCAGATGATAAAAAGGAAAACTTGCCCAATATCTTAAATTCATTTACCTGTTCCTTTAATAGTGTCATTATATCTGCAACATCAGACATCTGAAGATTCTCTTGTCCATTGATTTCAAAAATTGGAGGGTCATCTGGATATTGAGCTACATATGTGAATTGGAGGGTTGCTTCAACAGCTGTTAAAAAAACAATTTTTGAACGTAATAAAATATTCAATAGATTACAGTACCTACAAAAATGACATACAACAAATTCATGCTTAAAATAACATGCAGTTTTGTACAAGTTGTATTTATAGAACAACTTATTAGCCTAATACAAGGGTGCAGCATCAGTGGAAAGCAGTTTCAGTCTCACACTTAAGCTAAACTTGAGATATCATTGCTGTCCAACTTAGAACAGATGTCAGAGTTGTGATAAGCAAAAGCTTAGCACAGCAATAAAATCAACGAGATTTCAGCTTACAAGGCCATTTTACCCATTGTGCCTGTGCCAGTTCCATATTAGAGCTATCTACTCTATTATCATTTCTGGAGTTTCAATATTTAAAAAAAATCAATTTTATATACAATGGGCCAATAATTCCGGCCTCGCCGGGTCCATACAGAGTGCACATGGATCCGGAGAGGCCTCGCAAAAGCCAGTTCTCTGGGCGCGATGCACATACGCCGAGAAGCGACTTTTCCAATCTGTCAAGATTTCTTCTGACAGATCCTTCATATCACCGGGAGAGGGGCACCCGCGTGGGAGAGATTGGGCTATTTGCCCAACTCATGCCCAGTGAATGTCCTTTAAACTTTTCCGCCTGGTAAAAGCAGGCGTATAGTCTATTTTTTTTTAACCAGCGTAACACTTTTAAAACATATAAAAATTAAATTTAATCAATCATTTTTCTATTAGAAACCCTGTCCATTAAGGCAAGTTTATTGTTAACCTTATTAAAACACATTTTAAAAAATTCCCCAAAATATTTTTTTCCCCTAAAACATTTAATTTAAATACATTTTAAATATGTGAGGTGTTCTTTTATTTATTATGCTGTGTTTCTTATTTTAGGAGGGTTTTCTCATTGATAGTCATGGGAACTCGTAAAAATGGAGGGGGGGGGGGAGGGGAGAGGGGAGGGAACTCGTAAAAATGGAGAGGGGGGGAGGGGAAGGAAGAGGGGGAGGGGATGGAAGAGGGGGAGGGGAAGGAAGAGGGGGGGGGAGGAAGAGGGGGGGGGGGGAGGAAGAGGGGGGGGGAAGGAAGAGGGGGGGGGAAGGAAGAGGGGGGGGGAAGGAAGAGGGGGGGGGAAGGAAGAGGGGGGGGGAAGGAAGAGGGGGGGGGAAGGAAGAGGGGGGGGGAAGGAAGAGGGGGGGGGGAAGGAAGAGGGGGGGGGGAAGGAAGAGGGGGGGGGAAGGAAGAGGGGGGGGGAAGGAAGAGGGGGGGGAAGGAAGAGGGGGGGGGAAGGAAGAGGGGGGGGGGAGGAAGAGGGGGGGGGAAGGAAGAGGGGGGGGGAAGGAAGAGGGGGGGAAGGAAGAGGGGGGGAAGGAAGAGGGGGGGGAAGGAAGAGGGGGGGGAAGGAAGAGGGGGGGGGAAGGAAGAGGGGGGGGGAAAGAGGGGGGGGGGAAGGAGGGAGGAGAAAAGGAGGGAGGGAGAGAGGAGAGGGGAGGGGAAAGGAGGGAGGAGAAAAGGAGGGAGGGAGAGAGGAGAGGAGAGGAGAGGAGAGGAGAGGAGAGGAGAGGAGAGGAGAGGAGAGGAGAGGAGAGGAGAGGAGAGGAGAGGAGAGGAGAGGAGAGGAGAGGAGACTGAACGGGCCCAAGACTCCAGAGTTAAGAGTAGGTGGTCGGGGGTCAGGTCGGGTTTGGGAGTGGAGCGGGAGTCGGGTCGAGTCCGGGGAGCAGGAGTCGAGTTGGGTGTGGGGGGGCGTGGTGCGAGGGTTTGAGAGAGCCAGCTGAAGGGAGGAAGCAGGAGCTGGGCGAGGGAGGTGCAGCCTGATCCACGCCGCCCCAGTGAGCCCATTCGGCCAGGGACTGCGTACTTTGGACCCCTCCCACACAGTTTTGGGCGCCTGGAGCTACTGCACATGCGCGCCCTGTGCAGAGGTCCCGGCACTGATTTCAGCGCAGGGACCTGGCTCCGTCCCACACAGCTCGTGCTGCGCAGCGCCCGACTCGAGAGGACCAGCAGGGAGCCGGAGAATCTTTCTTTAGGCGCACTTTCTGGCGCGAAAAATGGGCGTCCAGGTCAGGGATGCGCCGTTCTAGGCGCGGCCCGAAACTTGGGCCCTTTGTTACTCCACAAGATAAGTAATGTTCACCATCACAGATTAAAATTTTGGGTGAGCAATGCAACGCTGTAGTTAACGTTTGGGAATGAAGCACAGTTTGTGTAGACTAGCAGATTTCCTCCAGCATTATTCAGTGAGTCAAGAGATGAACCATTTTATTACAAGAGAAATATTATGCCCTGTAATGTACAATGCATTATCAGGGCACCAATTTATGGTGACGGAATTTGTTAAATTTCTTTTTTATTTTGGAAACTTTACCAGTATTTTGGGACTGTTTTTCTGCAAAAACTGTAAAGAGTGGCCTCGACTTAGTATACATTCTTTGATGACGCATTTACTTTTTGCCTCTTAATGAGCTCAATTTTGTCCCACCCCTTTTTTTGGTGCACTTACCAGAGAAGTGCCGCTTTTCTCTGTTCAGAAGTGTGCCGAAAAAATTCCTCCCCACTTTGGTCACTGTCCAACCTCTCCCCGGTCGTCCCGCAGCGTGGCTAGTCGAGTCGGGGGAGGAGCCATCATCCTGCACTGAAAACAGTGCCGGGACGACTGCACACGCGCATTGGAGTCAGGTTGTCATGTCCGCGCATGCGCAGCAGCGCCAAAATTTGGCAATCGGCCATTTTTAAAACAAATTGTAGCTGCTTGTGTTTTGCTGGTTGCTTGCTGCAGCCTGTTCGGTGAGTTTGCTTCCTGCAAGTGTGTGCTCTCCAAGGTCGGCAGTTCCCGTCCCTACTCCTGACCGAGTGGTCTCCCGATTATCCTGCACCTATTCCAAGCCTAGTGGCTCACTGTTGAAGTAGCTGCTTGTGTTTTGCCCTTGCTGCAGCCTGTCCAGTGAGTTTGCTTCCTGCAGCCTGTGTGTGCGCCGATGTCAGCAGTTCCCGCCTCTATTCCTGGCCGAGTGGTCTCCCGGTCATCTCGCACCTATCCCAGGCCGAGTGGCCTCCCACACCGGCCGGCCGCCTTCCCGGGCTGAGTTTTCAAATGAAGGTAGGAGTTATTTCTATTTTTTTAAATTTATTTGTTATTGAATGCTTATTACTTTTGGTGCTTTGTTTAGTGCTTTGTAAGTCTTGGTGCTTTAGGTGCAGGTCCTCTCCGCTTACCTTCCCACCCCTATCCCAGGCCGAATGGCCTCCAATGTACCTATCTGCGTTGATTTCTTAACTCGCCGCCAGGGTTTTCTGAAGTGGCCACATAAACTGCCCTAAGTAGATTTGGAGTAACTATTAGCTGGCCAAAGTGGCCTAAATGGCCAAAACTGGCGCAGGTGGCTGGTAACAACCCATTTTGAGAAAAACTAAATTAACTAAAAAAATCGTAACTAACTCACTTACACTGGCACAAATTGAATGTGCAAAACGGTGATTTTTTTCGTTACGCCAGAAAAATCAAGTTACTCCAAAAAAAAGGAGCAATTCCTGGCCAAAATTGAGCCCAATTTCTTTAAAGTCACAGGAAGATGAAATTAATGTATAGCAATTTGGCAATAGTGGAGAGGGAGAGGTCAAGGTGATTAGGGACATATTAAGGGGTCACTGAGCTTTAGAAGCATTGGGAATGGTTCGGAGGTTTGACAGTACAGCGAAGGGAATAATTCTGAGGTTTGGTAGCAGTAGGAAGCAAAATGCAGTTTGATTTTGCACAGGATTCTTGAGCATATATTTTAATTTTTCATATTACATTTGATTCTCTCGTTACAGTGCATCAAGTTTGAAAACATAACATTACTTGAGAACATTACATTATTTTTGAGTTCTTGTCTATGCAAGAATACTTTCTCTCACAATAGGTTGATCTCATTTTGAGTACTGGATCCAACTTTAGACACCCATATAATAATAGTTTACAAAGGCAAAACATCCAGACCTTAATCCATACATGGTGGAGATGGACTAAGATATAATTAGAAAATGTACAAGACAACTTAGGATATTTATACCAGATCTGGAAAAGTAGGCTAGCAAAACGTCTGACGAGTCCATTTGCATGGTGGAAGCTGCCATCTAGTGGCTTTGGGACAGAGCAGTGGAATGGTACCATTAAGAACATAAGAAATAGGAGCAGGAGTAGGCCATACGGCCCCTCGAGCCTGCTCCGCCATTCAATAAGATCATGGCTGATCTGATCATGGACTCCTCTCCACTTCCCTGCCCGCTCCCCATAACCCCTTAAATCGGTTAAGAAACTGTCTATTGCTGTCTTAAATTTATTCAATGTCCCAGCTTCCACAGCTTTCGGAGGCAGTGAATTCCACAGATGTGCAACCCTCTGAGAAGAAATTTCTTCTCATCTCAATTTTAAATGGGCGGTCCCTTATTCTAAGATCATGCCCTCTACTTCTAGTCGCCCCCATCAGTGGAAATATCCCCTCTGCATCCACCTTGTCAAGACCCCTCATAATCTTATACATTTCGATAAGATCACCTCTCATTCTTCTGAATTCCAATGAGTAGAGGCCCAACCTACTCAACCTTTCCTCATAAGTCAACCGCCTCATCCCCGGAATCAACCGAGTGAACCTTCTCTGAACGGCCTCCAAAGCAAGTATATCCTTTCGTAAATATGGAAACCAAAACTGCACGCTGTATTCCAGGTGTGGCCTCACCAATACCCTGTATAGCTGTAGCAAGACTTCCCTGTTTTTATACTCCATCCCCATTGCAATAAAGGCCAAGATTCCATTGGCCTTCCTGATCACTTGCTGTACCTGCAAACTATCCTTTTGTGTTTCATGCACAAGTACCCCCAGGTGCCGCTGTACTGCAGCACTTTGCAATCTTTCTCCATTTAAATATAAACTTGCTCTTTGATTTTTTTCTGCCAAAGTGCATGACCTCACACTTTCCAAAATTATACTCCATCTGCCAAATTTTTGCCCACTCACTTAGCCTGTGTATGTCCTGTTGCAGATTTTTTGTGTCCTCCTCACATATTGCTTTTCCTCCCATCTTTGTATCATCAGCAAACTTGGCTACGTTACACTCAGTCCCTTCTTCCAAGTCGTTAATATAGATTATAAATAGTTGGGGTCCCAGCACTGATCGCTGCGCGATTAATTCACTGATCACTGAATTAATAGCTCTTTCAGAAAGTCCACATACACGACAGGTCGAACAGCCTTCTTCTGTGATTTTCATTGGAAAAGTTAAACTCAAGAATACAAAAAAAATGTTCAACACTGACAATAAAACATTGTTTTGTATTTTTTGACAAGGGACATAATCCCAATTTACTGCAAGGCCAGAGTGGGAGGCACATGGGATTGGAAGCATTAAGGACACTAAATTTATGCCTCGGGGCATGAAATGCAAGAGAGTAAAAATAAAGATAGAAAATGAAAATGTAAGATTTATATGCTTTTTTTCCTCCTTTTTTTATTTCTTTTAGCAAGAGAGACAACAAGCAAGCAAATGTTGCTAGAATGATCAATTTTGTTGATAAGGGTTTGACTTATGAGGAAAGGTTGAGGAGGTTGGGCCTCTACTCACTGGAATTCAGAAGAATGAGAGGTGATCTTATCGAAATGTATAAGATTATGAGGGGGCTTGACAAGGTGGATGCAGAGAGGATGTTTCCACTGATAGGGGAGACTAAAACTAGTGGGCATAATCTTAGAATAAGAGGCCGCCCATTAAAAACTAAGATGAGGAGAAATTTCTTCTCGGACGGTTGTAAATCTGTGGAATTCGCAGCCTCAGAGAGCTGTGGAAACTGGGACATTGAATAAACTTAAGACAGAGATAGACAGTTTCTTAACCGATAAGGGAATGAGGGGTTATGGGGAGCGGGCAGGGAAGTGGACCCGAATCCATGATCGGAACAGCCATGATCATATTGAATGGTGGAGCAGGCTTGAAGGGCCATATGGCCTACTCCTGTTCCTATTTCTTATGTTCTTATGTTTATGTTCTACAACTAGCTAAGAGACACGGTGCCTGAAACCATGCTCCCCACAGGGACCCTACAAGTTCCGGGTTTAGGTATGCAAAGTACATGCGCCTAAATCTGGCACTTGCGATCTGTCAAAAATCCTTGACAGATTGCACGCATGCAAAGAAAAAGGGCCTCCATGGATGGAGAGTTGGGCTGTTTGCCCAACTCCTGCCCAGCAAATGTCCTTCAAATTCTTGTGCTGATACGAGCGCAAGAGCTTTAAAAAATAGAATAAAATGTCATCACTCATTTATATATTAAAAACCCTGTTCATTAAGGTAAGTTTATTTTTAGCCGTTAAAACATATTAAAAAAAAATAAAAAAAAATAAATGTGGTATAAAATATTTAATAAAATTGCATTTTAATTAATTTTTAATGTAATGTTTATCAAATTTATTTTCAGTGTTTCTGTACATGGTTCCAGGGTGACCAAGGCCGTGAACTCAACATCCAGGGCTATTCAATATTCAGGAAAGATAGACTGAAAGGAAAAGGAGGTGGGGTAGCGTTGCTGGTTAAAGAGGAGATTAACGCAATAGTAAGGAAGGACATTAGCTTGGATGAGGTGGAATCTGTATGGGTAGAACTGAGGGCAGAAAACACTAGTGGGAGTAGTGTACAGACCACCAAACAGTAGCAGTGAGGTTGGGGTGGCAACAAACAGGAAATTAGGGATGCGTGCAATAAAGGTACAGCAGTCATCATGGGTGACTTTAATCTACATATAAATTGGGCTAACCAAACTGGTAGTAATACAGTGGAGGAGGATTTCCTGGAGTGTATAAGGGATGGTTTTCTAGATCAATATGTCGAGGAACCAA
Organism: Pristiophorus japonicus; assembly: GCF_044704955.1. Taxonomy (NCBI): domain Eukaryota; kingdom Metazoa; phylum Chordata; class Chondrichthyes; family Pristiophoridae; genus Pristiophorus; species Pristiophorus japonicus. The sequence goes on along the minus strand of NC_091983.1, from coordinate 137,897,961 downwards.
CTAGAGAGCTGGCCATCCTAGACTGGGTGTTGTGTAATGAGAGAGGATTAATTAGCAATCTTGTTGTGCGAGGCCCCTCGTAGAAGAGTAACCATAGAATTCTTCGCTAAGATGGAGAGTGACACAGTTAATTCAGAGGCTAGGGTTCTGAACTTAAAGAAAGGTAACTTTGATGGTATGAAACGTGAATTGGCTAGAATAGACTGGCGAATGATACTTAAAGGATTGACGGTGGATAGGCAATGGCAGACATTTAAAGGTCACATGGATGAATTTCAGTAATTGTACATCCCTGTCTGGCGTAAAAATAAAATGGGGAAGGTGGCTCAACCATGGAATTAAGGACAGTGTTAAATCCAAGGAAGAGGCATATAAATTGGCCAGAAAAAGCAGCAAACCTGAGGACTGGGAGAAATTTAGAATTCAGCAGAGGAGGACAAAGGGTTTAATTAAGAGTGTGAAAATAGAGTATGAGAGTAAGCTTGCAGGGAACATAAAAACGGACCGCAAAAGCTTCTATAGATATGTGAAGTGAAAAAAATCAAGACGACAAATGTAGGTCCCTTGCAGTCAGAATCAGGTGAATTTATAATGGGGAACAAAGAAATGGCAGTCCAATCGAACAAATACTTTGGTTCTGTTTTCACTAAGGAAGACACAAATAACCTACTGGAAATACTGGGGGACCAAGGATCTAGCGAGAAGGAGGAACTGAAGGAAATCCTTATTAGTCAGGAAATTGTGTTAGGGAAATTGAAGGAATTGAAGGCCGATAAATCCCCAGAGCCTGATAGTCTGCATCCCAGAGTACTTAGGGAAGTGGCCCTAGAAATAGTGGATGCATTGGTGGTCATTTTCCAACATTCTATAGACTCTGGATCAGTTCCTATGGATTGGAGGGTAGCTAATGTAACCCCACTTTTTAAAAAAGGAGAGAGAAAACAGGGGATTATAGACCAGTTAGCCTGACATCGGTAGTGGGGAAAATGTTGGAATCAAATGTTGGAATCAATTATTAAAGATGTAATAGCAGCGCATTTGGAAAGCAGTGACAGGATCAGTCCAAGTCAGCATGGATTTATGAAAGGGAAATCATGCTTGACAAATCTTCCAGAATTTTTTTGAGGATGTAACTAGTAGAGTGGACAAGGGAGAACCAGTGGATGTGGTGTTTTTGGACTTTAAAAAGGCTTTTGTCTAGGTCCCGCACAAGAGATCAGTGTGCAAAATTAAAGCACATGGTATTGGGGGTAATGTATTGACATGGATAGAGAATTGGTTGGCACACAGGAAGTAAAGAGTAGGAATAAATGGGCCCTTTTCAGAGTGGCAGGCAGTGACTAGTGGGGTACCTCAAGGTTCAGTGCTGTGACCGCAGCTATTTACAATATACACTGATTATTTAGATGAAGGAATTGAATGTAATATCTCCAAATTTGCAGATGACACTAAGCTGGGTGGCAGTGTGAGCTGTGAGGAGGACGCTAAGAGGCTGCAGGGTGACTTGGACAGGCTAGGTGAGTGGGCAAATGCATGGCAGATGCGGTATAATGTGGGTAAATGTGAGGTTATCCACTTTGGTGGCAAAAATAGGAAGGCAGATTATCTGAATGGTGACAGATTAGGAAAAGGAGGTGCAACGAGACCCAGATTTCATGTTACATCAGTCATTGAAAGTTGGCATGCAGGTACAGCAGGCGGTGAAGGCGGCAAATGGCAGGTTGACCTTCATAGCGAAAAGATTTGAGTACAGGAGCAGGGAGGTCTTACTGCAGTTGGACAGGGCCTTGGTGAGGCCACACCTTGAATATTGCGTACAGTTTTGGTCTCCTAATCTGAGGAAGGACATTCTTGCTATTAAGAGATTGTAGTGAAGGTTTACCAGACTGATTCCCAGGATAGCAGGACTGACATATGAAGAAAGACTGGATCGACTAGGCTTATATTCACTGGAATTTAGAAGAATGAGAGGGGACCTCTTAGAAACATATAAAATTCTGACGGGATTAGACAGGTTAGATACAGGAAGAATGTTCCCGATGTTGGGAAAGTCCAGAACCAGGAGTCACAGTCTAAGAATAAGGGGTATCCAGTTAGAACCGAGATGAGGAGAAACTTCTTCACTGAGAGAAGTGTGAACCTGTGGAATTCTCTACCACAGAAAGTTGTTGAGGCCAGTTCGTTCGATATATTCAAAAGGGAGTTAGATGTGGCCCTTACGGGCTAAAGGGATCAAGGTGTATGGAGAGAAAGCAGGAATGGGGTATTGAAGTTGCATGATCAGCCATGATCATATTGAATGGTGGTGCAGGCTCGAAGGGCCGAATGGCCTACTCCTGCATCTATTTTCTATGTTTCTATGTTTTTGGGGGTATTCCCATTCATACTTATCGCAGCTCTGTATATACGGAATTACTACAAGAATGAATGGGGATTCCCCCTACTCTGAAAGGTTGGGCCAGCCCACATGATCTCAGAGATCCGTACGAAACCCTTATGATCCTAGGATATGTGAGCTCCTACACTGGCCTTCGCGTAGAGCCGCAAGTCATCGAACCTCCGGAACCACCAGATACTTTTGTAGAAATAATTGCGGTCAGAGGCATCCGCAATTTCTGGGTTTGATCATTTTATACTAAAAGAAATATACCCAAGTTCTGTTGTGAAATTCTCAGGCTCATTATGTATCTTGTGATTTGTGAGCAGTATATATGCTAGCAATTTGTCTTTTTGTTTAAGAAATATCTTTTGCTCCAAATATTCTGCCTCGCCTAAAACGTTGCATAATGCCTCATCCAATAACTTTTTTTTAGTGTCGAGTAGGTGGATAAGAGATATGGCTTCAACTGGCTCATCTGCTAAGCAGTCCCTCCCCGTACTTCTAAGTTTATCAAGATTGATTAAGCAGAGATATTTCTCCCCAAAATGTTGTGAATGGGAAAAATACATGGCTGCGTTCTGGAAAAGGTGGTAATATGCAAATTTACTATATATCGAAATTTACTATTTAACCAAGACAAGGCTATTTACTGTACCTATATTTGCTTCCAATAATTACATTACTTAAATAAAGAATTGCAATTTTAACTATGATTTCCTCTTTTATAAATCAACTAAAATTACTGAACTTTTTTTTAAAGCCATTTTTTGATTTAGTTGGCAATTTTAAATAGAACTGCTCTATTACATTGGGAAGAAAATATTTAGCTCAATACAAAAAAAAGCTGAGTTATCAGTCAAAAGGAAGACATTTTTTAAACTCTAGTTATCTGCTATTTAAAAGTGTACATGCTGGAGTCCATTATTAAGGAAGCAGTAGCAGGACATGTGGAAAAGCATAACTTAGTCAAGCAGAATCAGCATGGTTTTATGAAAGGGAAATCATGTTTGACAAATTTGCTGGAGTTCTCGGAGGATGTAACGAGCAGGATGGATAAGGAGGAACCAGTGGATGTGGTGTATTTGGATTTCCAGAAGGCATTCGATAAGGTGCCACATAAAAGGTTACTGCACAAGATGAAAGTTCATGGGGTTGGTGCTAATACATTACCATGGATAGGGGATTGACTAACTAACAGAAAACAGAGAGTCGAGATAAATAGGTCATTTTCCAGTTGGCAAAAAGAGTAACTAGTGGGGTGCCACAGGGATCGGTGCTGGGGCCTCAGCTATTTACAATCTATATTAATGACTTGGATTAAGGGACCGAATGTAATGTAGCCACGTTTGCTTATGATACAAAGATGGGTGGGAAAGTAAGTTGTGAGGAGGACATTAAAAAAATCTGCAAAGGGATATGGACAGGCTAAGTGAGTGGACAAAAATTTGGCAGATGGAGTATAATGTGGGATCGTGTGAGGATATCCACTTTGGGAGAAAAGGTAAAAAAGCAAATTATTTAAATGGAGAAAAATTACAAAATGTTGCGGTACAGAAGGACCTGGGGGTCTTTGTGCATGAAACACAAAAAGTTAATATGCAGGTACTGCAAGTAATCAGGAAGGCAAATGGAATGCAAGGGGGATGGAGTATAAAAGCAGAGAAGTCCTGCTTCAACTAGGGTATTGGTGAGGCCACACCTAGAGTACTGCATACAGTTTTGGTCTCCTTATTTAAGGAGGAATATACTTGCATTGGAGGCAGTTCAGTGAAGATTCACTAGGTTGATTCCTGAGATGAAGGGGTTGACTTATGAAGAAATGTTGAGCAGGTTGGGCCTGTACTCACTGGAATTCAGAAGAATGAGAGGTGATCTTATTGAGACATATAAGATAATGAGGGGGCTCAACAAGGTAGATGCAGAGAGGATGTTTCCACTCATGGAAGAAATCCAGAACTAGGGGGCATAGATTGAGAATAAGGGTTCGCCCATTTAAAACTGAAATGAGGAGGAATTTCTTCTCTGAGGGTTGTAAATCTGTGGAATTCTCTGCCCCAGAGAGCTGTGGAAGCTGGGTCATTGAATATATTTAAGGCGGAGATAGACAGATTTTTGAGCGATAAGGGAATAAAGGGTTATGGGGAGTGGGCAGGGAAGTGGAGCTGAGCCCATGATCAGATGAGCCATGATCTTATTAAATGGCAGAGCAGGCTCGAGGGGCCAAATGGCCTAAGCCTGCTCCTATTTCTTGTGTTCAGTTCTTCACACTTCCCAAACAGCTAGTCAATTACGGTACGAACAATATTCAGAAAATCAGCCATAACGTGTGTTTATTTTTTAAATTGCTGTTACTTATGCTACATTCCAAGAACATATTAGAATGGCCCGGATTTTGCTGGAGCGGGGCATCTCACGGTGTGCCCAGGACTGGTTTGTGCACGTTTAGGTGTTAACATATTTTTGCCCAATTGCTGGATGTGTATCTGGGACCTTGGTGAACAATGGGACAAATCAATAAAATTAAATGATTGAGAAATAAACAGAAGAAGGGTGAATTTAACATTAAGTCAGGTACAAAGAGAGAGAAAGAAAGATTGGGATGGGATTGTGAGAGAAAAGAAAAAGAAAAAGTAAAAATGTAAACATTTTAAATTTGACATTTTAAAAATCTCCAACAGCAATTCATAACCTGAAGGAATGAGACGTCATACTTTTAATGTTCACTTTCTAGGCAAGAGGTTGATTGGCAGTTATTAACAATTATCATATTTTCAAAAAAGCACTTATTCTGTTAATTACTGGATTTAACTTTGTGGCAAGTTTAATGGGCAATTAATGTGCAAATGCAGCAACTTCATGAAAATCACAGGGAGATTAAGTACGAGATGCCGTTTTCACAAAGCTAGCAGCAGAGTGGCGCAAAGCAGCGAGCAACTCATGGGGTGTCTCTTCCTCGCCAAATTGCACATTACTAACGGCGTGCATCATTATTTCTTCAGCAAATTCTTGGTGAATATATCAATGTTAAATAATCGGGATTCAACAATAGTTCAGTATTTCTATCCCACTGCCTCCAAATGATCACCTCATAACTGCTGCAAATACAGATTGTTTGCTGTAGAAAATAAACTACAGAAAAATGTCAAATGTAGTCAAAGAAGGTGCAGATGGTGAGACTCCAGATACATTTATAGGGCGATAAGGTTATAAATTAGTACAGGTAGAGTAAGTTAAAGCTTGGTTCAGAATACATGCAAATAGTTAGAATGTGTCATAAGTAGCCATTGAACATTTATGCAAGAAAAATACTGTAATGTTTTCAAACAAAAACTTGATACTACAGTGTATGAAAATATCAAATGTACAATGAAATGTTAAAATAAGTTGCCAAACTTAAATTGATTCCTAATTGAGTGAAGACAAATCCAAAAATTATCAAAAGCATAGTACAGCAAGCATACTAAATTTCTCCAGGCACAATAAAGCAGGTTCCAAATACACTAACTTACAGAATTGCTGGACAAACAGGTGTATCCTCCCACATTACGGTTAAGTACAGAAATGATTAAGTTTTAGTTTTGGACAAAGAGCTTTCAACTGTCAACTCCCCATTTACATGGGAAAAGCTGAATATTATCCAAAAAGAGTACAAGCGTACAAAATTTACATCATCATTTAATTCTGTTGATGCTCATTTATGGGAAGGAGTTCTCCTATGGATTCTGTGGAGAGCTGTTTTCTTTATTCTTAGTTATTCAATTACAAGAAAGATGCTTAGAATTAGGCATGAATGGATTTTAGGTCCAGCATCAGGGAACCATCACCGTAACTTGATAACATTTGTTGAGCTGTGAATGACCCTTCTGGGGTTGAGGCGCAGGACAGAGGCTGCTCCTCAGCTGCAGCGCTCTGGGTAGGACAGGCTCAGCTTGACCCTGTCCCAGGGATAGAAAATCAAGACCGTCCACTCAGCTGGCTCTGCTGCATCACCCTCGTCCCAATTCCCACCTGCCATCAACTCACACCTTTCTCCAGCTTTTCTCCTATCTCCCCGTATGCTTTCTGGGAACTCATCCTGTCCATGAGACCCACCTTCTGGTACCTTGACTCCATTCCCATGAAACTGTTGAGAACCTTCCTTCCTATCATTTTCCGGTTGCCAAACAGTAACTACGTACAGTTTTGGTCTCCGTATTTAAGGAAGGATATACTGGCATTGGAGGCTGTTCAGAGAAGGTTCACGGTTGATTCCGGAGAACAGGGTGCTAACTTACGACGGTAGGTTGAGCCTATACTCATTGGAGTGCAGAAGAATGAGAGGTGATCTTATCGAAACATATAAGATAATGAGGGGGCTTGACAAGGTGGATGCAGAGAGGACATATACACTCATTGGGGAAACTAAAACCAGGGGGCATAGTCTCAGAATAAGGGGCCACCCATTTAAAACGGAGATGAGGAGGAACTTCTTCTCTCAGAGGGTTATAAATCTATGGAATTCTCTGCCCCAGAGTGCTGTGGAGGCCGGATTATTGAATATATTTAAGGCAGAGATAGACAGATTTTTGAGCGATAAGGGAATAAAAGGTTAAGGGGAGCGGGCAGGGAAATGGAGCCGAGTCCATGATCAGATCAGCCATGATCTTATTAAACGGCGGAGCCAGGAGGCCTATTCCTGCTCCTATTTCTTATGGTCTTATGTTCATCCTGGCCCCAATGCTATCCGACACTCAATGGTTCCCTTCCTTACACATCATTCCTTTTTTTAACCCCAAACCACCATCATCACCCCACCTCTTCAAAAAAAAAACTTTGACCCTTTTCCTTGCAAACTACCGCCTCATATCTAACCTCCACTTCCTCTCCAAAGTCCTTGAATGCGTTCTTGCCTCCAAAATCTATACCCATCTTTGTGTTTAAATATTTCAAATCAGGTCTCCACCCATGCAACAGTACTGAAGCAGCCCTAATCAGTCACAAATGACAAGCTCAGTGACTATGGTGCACTATCGTCCTTTCTCAACCTCTGCAACCTTTGACATGGTCGACCACACTATCATCCTCCTTCAACACCGTTCCTCTATTGTCCAGAGAAGTGGGACTGCCCTCATTTGGTTCCACTTTTACCTATCTGACCATAGCCACAGCATCTCCAGCAATGGCTTCACTTCCTGCCCCTGCACCATTACCCTTGGATCCATCTTTGGCCGTTTCCTCTTCAACATGTTGTACCGTGTCCCACTTGACCATGCTAAGCTTCCAATCCCATATTCTCTCCATCACAAAGAGTGCTTATTTCCACCCATGTAGCTTCACCCGTCTCTTCTCATCTGTTGCTGAAACCATCACCCAGGCCTCCAAGATTAGACCATTCCAATGCTCTGCATAAACTTCAGCTCATCCAGAATTCATCAGCTCTTCTAGTTTATACTCGAGGGGCAAGAGCTCTACTTGCCAGAAAATACAGCCATGGATGACTAAAGAGGTAAGAAACAGCATAAAACTAAAAAAAGCATACAAAAATGCATAATAGCACAGATACTGGTGAATGCATACAAATAACAGCAAAGGGTCACAAAACAGATAGTAAGAACTACAAAACTGGAGTATGAAAAGAAACTTGCAAGGGATATCAAAATCAACAAAGAATTTTTACAATTATATTAGAAAAAAGAGGGTAATCCGGAGCCATGTTGGCCCCTTAAGAACTGATATTGGTGACACGGTCAACAATAAGGAGGAACTGGTGGACATGTTGAATAAATATTTTGCGACAGTATGCCAGAAATCCCAAGGAAACTAATACTGAACCAGGCACAGGGACTCAATAGAATTAATGCAAGTAAAGTAACAGTAACAAAGAAAATAATAGCACTAAAGAGTAACAAATCCCCAGAACCAGATGGTTTCCAAGGAAATAGATGAGCACATTGCAGATGCCCTAACCATAATCTTCCAAAGTTCTCTCAATTCAGGAACCGTTCCTTTAGATTGGAAAATAGCGCATTTCATTTTGCTATTTAAGAATGGGGAGAGAGGAAACCAGGGAATTATAGACCAGTTAGCCTAATATCTGTTGTCGGGTAAAGATAGGGTGATTGAACACCTCGAAAATTTTCAGTTGATCAGAGTCAGCATGGATTTGTGAAAGGTAGGCCATGGCTGACAAATCTGATTGAATTCTTTGTGGAGGTGACTAAAGTAGTGGACAGGGGAATGTCAAGTGATGTTTTTAAATGGATTTCCAGAAGGCATTTGACAAAGTCGCTCATATGAGACTGTTAACTAAAGTAGACGCCCATGGAATTGAAGGTAAATTATTGACCAGGTTCGGAAAATGGCTGAGCGACAGGAGACAGAGGGTAGGGATAATAGGTAGGTACTCTACTAGCAGGATGTGACTAGTGGTGGCCTTCAGGGATCTGTGTTGGGGCCTCAACTATTCATTAACGATTTAGATAATGGCCTAGAAAGTCATATATACAAATTTGCCGATGACACAAAGATAGGCGGCATTGTAAGCATAACATTTACAAAGGGATATTGATACATTAAGTGCGTGAATGGGCAAAACTGTGGCAAATGGATTACAATGTATGCAAATGTGAGGTAATTCACTTTGGACCTAAAAAGGATAGATGGTGAAAAGCTAAAAACAGTGAAGATCCAAAAGAGACTTGGGTGTCCAGGTACATAGATCATTCAAATGCCATGAACAAGTACAGAAAATAATCAAAAAGGCTAATGGAATGCTGGCCTTTATAACTGGAGGACTAAAATACAAGGGGGTAGAAGTTATGCTACAGCTATAAAGAAAAAACCTGATTAGACCACACCTGGAGTATTGAGCGCAGTTCTGGGCACCACACCTGAGGAAGAATCAAAAGGCCTTGGAGGGAGTGCAATGTAGGTTTACCAGAATGATACCCAGACTCCAGGTGTTAAATTACAAGGCGAGATTACACAAGTTAGGGTTTTGATGATTAAGGGGCGATTTGATCCAAGTTTTCAAGATATTAGGCCCAAATTTCCCCAACCCCTTTTTTCGGCACACTCTTGAGATGCGCTGACTTTGTGCGCTGGAAACTGCGCCAAAAAACTACTAACGATTCTGGCCGCTCTGCGGTGTGTCCCAGGTCCTGGCATGGCGCTCCCCGTGGAGTGGGGTGGAGCTACAGCCCTGCATCGAAAACAGTGCCGGCAGCTGCGCATATGCGCAGTAGAGCGGTCGCACAAGCGCAGTAGCTCCTTCCCATGATTGATGATGATGATGCCTGCAGAACGCGTCCCACCCCTATCTCAAGAAACAAGTTGGTGTGACTGAGTTTTGATCGGGGCAAGAGAGAGGGGTAGAGGTTGGTCATCTTTGGCTGCGGTCTAGTGGTTTGGACCGAGAATAGCTTGTTGTGCAGCGATGTTGCTTGCCATGCTGGGCTAGCATGGCGTTCATTTGGTTTGCCAAAGAGTCTCTGCAGTGCCGTGTGTTGCGCTGGACCTCGGTGTCCTTCCACACGTGGCCCGCCTGGCTCTAGCACACTTGCTGACAGCTAAGCGTGCGCCTAAGTCAGTCCCCGTACGTCTCGCCGGTGTCGCTGCTGCCTGCTTTTATCCTGCGATGCTCCGCGCTGCCCAGCCACTGCTTCTGGCTGGCCTTTCTATCTATCTCTCTCTCTCTCTCTCTCTCTCTCTCTCTGAATCGGGACTCCAGAATGGTGTGAGCCGAGCCGAGCCCGGGCTCCAACGCACTTGTGCACCCACTCCCCCGTCCGTCCACCTGAACTAGCCCGACCGGGTTGGTCTGGAGGACAGCAGTGTGTGTGGTGTGCTGGAGATGCCAGCCGGTACCAACAGAATACCTTTCTGCCTACATCCCAGGGCTGAACTCGGGCGTGTTGGCCAATCTCCGAACTCCTTTTGGGGCTAAATGGAGTCATCTGCGGTCCCTCACGCAAGGGAGCCGAAGCCCCATGCTTTAGGCTGCCGTTTTTAAAGCCCGACCAAAAATCCGAAAAATGGGCAAAAAGGGAAAAAATTCCCACCTGAAAGGGGTTGAAAGTTGGTGGGGCGGCAGCCGCATTCTCCCACACCTATCCCAGGCCGAAGGGACTCCCACACGTCCAGCCGCTGCCGAGTTTAGTTGAAGGTAGGATTTACTTCAGTTCTTTATTTATTCATTTAATTATTTACTTCAGTTCTTTATTTTTTATTGAAGCTTATTACTTTTTGTGCTTTGTTTGGTGCTTGATGGTGCTTTAAATGTAGTTACTTGCGCCGATTCCTTAACTCTAGGTAAGGTTTTTCTGTGCGGACAGAAGTGGCAACATACGCTGGCCTAAGTTAGTTTGAAGCAACTATTTGCTGGCCAAACTTGCTTAAATGGCCAAAACAGGCGTAAGTGGCTAGGAACGCCCTTTTGAAAAAAAAAGCTAAAAAAAAAACTAACTCACTTACACTGGCGCAAATTAAATGGGCAGAATTGCAACTAAAAAGATACTCCAGAAAAATCAAGTTGCTCCAAAAAAAACAAAGCAACTCCTGGGGAAATTTGGGCCCATTATGAGGAACAGATAGGGTATATAGAGAGAAACTATTTCCGCTGGCTGGGGAATCTAGGACTCGGGGGCATAGTCTAAAAATTAGAGCCAGAACTTTCAGGAGTGAAATTAGGAAACACTTCGACACACAAAGGATGGTAGGAGTTTGGAGCTCTCTTCTGCAAATGCCAATTGATGCTAGATCAATTGTTAATTTTAAAATCTGAGATTGATAGCTTTCTGTTAACCAAAGGTATTAAGGGATATGGGCCAAAGGCTGGTATATGGAGTTAGGTCGCAGATAAGTCATGATCTCATTGAATGGCGGAACAGGCTTGAGGGGCTGAAAGGAACAGGAGTAGACCAATGTTCCGACTGCCTATATCCTATCCCACACTAGGTCCTGCTCACCCATCATCCTTGCTGACCTACACTGGCCCCTGGTCCCCTAATGCCTCCAATTTATTTTTAAAAAAGGAGCTGGATAATATCTCGTTAAAAATGAGACAAAAAATTGTATCTAGACAGATCAGCAAATACAGTATGGAATATAATAGTTCCCATGCTACTAGAACAATGGCAATATTATCTGTCCACCTCAATTACTTCAGGGGGCTTTACAATTGAAGTGGAAATTTTATGTTGTTAAGTGTGTAATTTTGCAAGTTTACTTTGGCATGGGAGCAAGTATTTCTTGTGCTTATGCTGAACTCTCATGAGCATTAACTTGAGTACAGTCCATCGTAGAGCAAATTGTCTGCAGTATGTTGAAGCAATGGCCTCAAAGAGGTCCAAATGAATATTTTCTAGGACGGTTCCATACTTCATCTATTACAAATATGGCATCAACAACAGATATTATATAACCAATCAGGCTTTCCATTTAACGCTCATACAGAACAAAAAGAAACAGCAGTCCAGTACTTGGAAACATATACAACCAAATTTAGGCACTTACTTTCTTCATTTTCACCAGTTTCGGATGTTACTGTGATAGTAAAACATGCAGGATTCTCCAATACCACTAAAAAGAAAGAAAGATTTGCATTTATATAGCGCCTTTCACAACTACCGGATGTCTTAAAGCTCTTTACAGTCAATGAAGTATTTTTGGAGCATAGTCATTGTTGTACTGTGGGAAACGCGGCAGCCAACTTGCGCACAGCAAACTCCCACAAACAGCAATATGATAATGATCAGATCATCTGTTTTTGTTATGTTGATTGAGGGATAAATATTGGCCAGGGCACTGGAGATAACTCCCCTGCTCTTCTTCAAAATAGTGCCATGGGGTCTTTTACGTCCACCCGAGGGGGCAGATGGGGCCTCGGTTTAACGTCTCATCCGAAAGACAGCACCTCTGACACTAGAAGAAAAATAAATGTTACAGAAGAATAGTCTAGATTAATAGAAATTGCTTCACGGAAAATATACTAAAATAAACTATTAAAATACAGCTTAATACACATTTCTCCCCCCTCGTAATGCAGTATTTGGCTTATTTTGGCGTGAAAGAGGGTACATTATTTTATAACAATGTGATGGCATTGTAATGTAGTGGTTATGGCCCCAAGTTTCCACATGATTTGCTCCAGATTTTTAGGAGCAACTGGTGTAGAGCGGAGTATCTTAGAAATCGGAATTCTCGTCATTTAGTTTGCTCCAGTTCTAGTCAGTTAGAACAGTTTCACTTTGGAACAGAATTTTTTTTTCAAAGGGGACGTGTCCGGCCATTTACGCCTGTTTTCAAAGTTCGTCAGTGAAAACTTACTCCAAACTAACTTAGAATGGAGTAAGTGAAGATTTTTGTACGCTCGAAAAACCCTTGTCGACACGTTAGAAAATCAGGCGTAGGTTACAAATCAGGTGTAGGGAATGGGGGGGGGGGGGGGGGGTTTAAAGGGAAGTTTACAAACATTAAACACTTCAGTTTTGCAAATAAAGAGCCATCATCAAAATAAATGATAAATACATCAATAAATCAACCAATAAATCAATTAAAAAAAATTAATAAGAAATAATTTTTTTTTTTAAATCAATACATTTAAGAAAAACATTTTCTACTTACCGACTGCAGCACCGGGAGCACTCCAACAGCGTGCTGGGATTACCCACAGTGTGTCTCTATCTCTCTGTCTGTCTGTGTGTGTCTCTCATTCTCTGTCAGTGTCTGTGTTTCTGACAGCGAGGGGAGGGGGAGAGAGGGAGCGCGGGGGAGAGAGGGAGCGAGGGAGAGGGCAAGGAGATGGGGGGGGGGGGGCGTGGGCAAGGAGATGGGGGGGGGGAGGGCAAGGAGATGGGGGGGATGGCAAGGAGATGGGTGGGGGGAGGACAAGGAGATGGGGGGGAGGACAAGGAGATGGGGGGGAGGGCAAGGAGATGGGGGGGAGGGCAAGGAGATGGGGGGGGGAGGGCAAGGAGATGGGGGGGAGGGCAAGGAGATGGGGGGGGAGGGCAAGGAGATGGGGGGGAGGGCAAGGAGATGGGGGGGGAGGGCAAGGAGATGGGGGGGGAGGGCAAGGAGATGGGGGGGGGGAGGGCAAGGAGATGGGGGGGGGGGAGGGCAAGGAGATGGGGGGGGGGGGAGGGCAAGGAGATGGGGGGGGGGAGGGCAAGGAGATGGGGGGGGGGAGGGGCAAGGAGATGGGGGGGGGAGGGCAAGGAGATGGGGGGGGGAGGGCAAGGAGATGGGGGGGAGGGCAAGGAGATGGGGGGGAGGGCAAGGAGATGGGGGGGAGGGGAGGGCTAGGAGATGGGGGGGAGGGGAGGGCAAGGAGATGGGGGGGAGGGGAGGGCAAGGAGATGGGGGGGGGAGGGCAAGGAGATGGGGGGGGGGAGGGCAAGGAGATGGGGGGGAGGGGAAGGAGATG